>NC_064281.1:43242500-44700925 GCF_003254725.2 Canis lupus dingo
AGACAGGGGCTGTGTAAATCCTCTGTATTACGAAGTGGGACGTCTGCCTTAACACCCTTCTATTTCTCAAGCCTGTAAGAGGAGGAGTGATTCTTACATATTTACCTCGAGGTTTCTCAGCTCTCATTCTCTCTCTTTCTGGATGGTAGTTAATGATCTGTAACCAAGCTCACTATAGGAAGTCCCTGTTTAAAGGAACCTTTTTGAATATATATGTGATATAATAATCCACTCCGAGTATACTCATTTTATTGGTTCTGCTTTTATATTTCCTTGAAGTGAAGGACTCCACAGTTAAGATACATTTACTGCCTGTCTGAAATATATACAGCCCTTTTAGGTGCCATGGGGAAGAAGAGGGGGCAGAAATATTACACACAATCCCTTCCCTCAAGAATTATTAGAATTTGGTGGTTGAGATGAACCAAATACAGGTGAAAAACAATCCAAACACAGATGTTAGTTTATGATCGTAACACCACGCTTTGTACTTGTGTGTGGGGGTGGGATGGTGGGGACAAAGTGTGATGGTGTGGAAAGGAAATTGCAAAGGGAGTCAGGAAATCTGGCTTCAGGTTATGTTGCTACCACTAAAGTCACAAACCTTACACAAATCACTTAATATCTTTGGGCCTTAAGTTTTCTCACCTGAAAAATGGAGGGGTGGTGGTGGTGATAAAGTTGAACTTGATCAGTGAGGTTTGAAGTCTGTTTTAGCACAAAGTATCTGTGACACTGTGAGTGATTCAGCAAAAGCTTTGTAGAAGAGGGGTATATCTTGAAGAGGGTCTTAAATGATGCAGTTAATGTGGATCTACAAAGAGGAAGTGAAAAGACATTATAGGCAAGGAGAAGAACAAGAATTGAAACCTGGTAGTGAGAACATGCCAGGCTGATAGAGGTAGACAGATCATACCAAGGATTGATGAGAAATAAGGCAAGAGCAGAGTAAGTGGTAAGAAGGGGAGATGTAAAGGCTTTAAATGCCAGACTGAAAGGTTTGAGGATTTGATTTTAAATGTTATCAGGAGCCAGTGAAGATTGTTTGAGTATGGGGTTGATATGGTAGAACTAACCGGTGAGAAAAATTATCCTTGATGTTAT
Source organism: Canis lupus dingo (assembly GCF_003254725.2). NCBI lineage: Eukaryota > Metazoa > Chordata > Mammalia > Carnivora > Canidae > Canis > Canis lupus. The sequence continues at coordinate 43,243,605 of NC_064281.1, forward strand.
ACTCAGTTCTAGAATCATCTACAAATCTACATTACCCCCCTTGAGCAGGTATCCAGTTAATTCAGGGTCGTTTGTGAAATCATGATTCTTTCTTGATTTTTGCTGCAACCTCTAGTTTTGGGTCTGCATTGCCAAGGCTGCAGGCTGGACCTGCTTAACCACCTGCCTATACATTTGGATTCAGTCCATAATGGGTCATTTGGCTTCTATGGGCTCAACATGCTAATAGAATTCCTAATTTGAAATTCTAACTGATGATGAATGAACAGTGGAAAGAAGGAGATGAGAGAAAGTTCTTACGCAGGGAGGAGTGGGACAGTTGTAGACCTGAAAGCAGATTAAGAGGTCGAGGACAATTTGAGAGAAGATAAGAAAATGGATCTTTGCAGAATCTTTGACTTACTATGGCTTAGATATGGGGAAAGTTGATAAGAAATAGCCATCCAGTTCTCAACTGCCAAGGATATATACTGAACTTAGATTAATAAGAGACAACAAAGTGCTTTAAGGCCACAAAGAAAGAAGTGATAGAATGTGGTGTGACAAGTCACAAGTGTGTGGGAGGGGGTAGGGCAGGGGTGGAAGAGTGTAGAGTGATAGGATTCCTGAGGTGATGGTGTTTAGAGACTGAAAAAAATTCTGTCTTAGCACCCTCATGGTGTGATGTCAATAATGGAAACAGGCAGACAACTGCAATACTCATTCTCAATATTTGAATGTGTGTGTGTCATTCAGAAGCACAAAAAGATGATTTTCATAAGAATTGTCCCTGCACAAAATTACTTTACTACTTCATCAGTCTCCACAAACCCTTCTTTCTGGCACTAACCCCAGGTGGGGTAGGGAGCAGAGGAATGATGGATGAGGGGGAAACAGGTAGGGGAAAAATTTTTTAAGGATTTTAAAAATTTATTCATGAGAAACAGAAGAAGGCAGAGACAGAGAAGCAAGCTCTCTCACAGAAAGAGGCAGAGACATAGGCAGAGGGAGAAGCAAGCTCCCTGTGGAGAGCCCACGGGGGACTGATTCCAGGATTCTGAGATCACACCCTGAGCCTAAGGCAGAGGCTCAACCACTGAGCCACCCCGGGGTCCTGGGAAAGGAAATCTTTTAAAAAGGGGTTGACAGGCAGAACTTCTGTGATGAAAAGAGTTAGGGAGGAAGGTAGCTTTCCTTTCCCCCAAAGAATCACCTGCTGTATTCTCAGGTACCTCTTTTGCTCTTCCCCTGTTTCTCATCCCTTACAGAGAGTTAGCTCTAAACGTACAAATTCATTGGCCCTGAGATAAACCATGAGAGACTCCTAACTCTGGGAAACAAAGGATTGCAGAAGGGGAGATGGGTGGGGGGATGGGGTAACTGGGTGACAGGCACTAAGGAGGGCACTTGATGGGATGAGCACTGGGTGTTATACTATATGTTGGCAAATTGAATTTAAATTTAAAAAATCCCCCCCCAGAAGAGGGAATTGCAAAGAAGAGTCTTGACACAGTTGAAGTGACTTGCAAGGACAGGTGTCATATAACTCACTTGTCTTGAATGGAGATTAAAACATTAAACAGTCCTTTCCAGGACCTTCCTGTCATTTACCTTTTAGCTTTAAGTCTCTATCCTCTAGTTGCAACCTTTGGGGTCACTGCCATTTCTGATAGGTCTTACTCCCTTTAACCACACTCCATATGCCAGAATGAGGCTAACTTCCCTCTCCTTTTTCTCTCTCAGCCTCACAGGTCTTTTCAATAACAAGACCCTTTCCCAGCTGGGCTTCAGAGCCTTAACTTGACTCTAGGGGCAAAATTGCAGCTGCCTGACTAATGTTTCTACCCAAGGTTTCCTGGGATTGCTTCATTCGCTCATTCCACAAGTAATTATGGAAAATCTACTATGTGGTAGGCCCTTGTTTGAATGCTGGAAATTCACCAGTAAATACGACAGACACCGCCTCTACTCAAATAGCATTTATGGGATAGGAGCTGGGAGAAATGAATACAGAAAACAAAATAATGTTTAAGGCAATGATAAATGTGATGAAGAAACAAAACAAGATGATATGATAGAAACTTCCGAGAGGACTATTTTGGTCAATATATTTACTCATCTGTTTAATCCTATAACATATTCAAAATAGATTGCAATTACTTCATCAACACTACTATTGACAAACCTACTAAAGTTCAATATTTTTTTCCCCACCAACTTTTGATTTGGAAAGTTTTCAATCCTACAGAAAAGTTGCAAGAATAATACAGTTAACACATATATTCTTCATTAATATTAATCTATTTTTAAAATTTTGCCACATTTGCTTGTTATCTATAACTCTTCTCTCTCTCTCTCTGGTTGAACCTTTTGAAAGTTAGTTGCAGACATCATGACACCACCCAGAAGCACTTTAGCATCTATCTTATAAGAACAAAAACATCCTTGTATATACACAATATAATTATCATACTTAGGAGGTTTAACAGTGACACGTTAATATTATCTAATATATAACACATATTAAAATTTCTCCACTTGTCCTTATAATGCTCTGTATAACTTCTTTAAAATATAGAAGTTTAAATTATAGATTGCATTTAGTTGTCCTTGTCTCTTTAGTCTTCTTTAATCTAGAATAGTCCCCAGCTTTTATTTGTTTTTCTTGACATTGACATTTTTAAAGTGTATGGGGAGGTTACTTTCAGAAGTGTCCCCCAATTTGGGTGTGTCTGACTGTGGAAGACATCTCCAAAGAGGCAACTTCCAGCTGAATCCTGATGGAAAAAGAAGGATTCAACCATGTGAAGATCAGGGGAGAGTGATTCCAGGCAGAGAGAACAGCAAGCACAGAGGCTGTGAGATGGGGAAAAGCTTGTTATGTTTGAGGAAGAGAAAGTAGACAAGAGAGGCTGGAGCCTAGAGATGCGGGGGGCAGGGGTGGAGGAGCAGTATGAGATGAAGTATAAATAGGCAGGATTCAGATCATGATGAGCCATATAAGTCATGGGAGAGTCAGGATTTGATTCTAATTGCAGTGGTAAACCACTCAGAGTTTTGGGCAATTTCATGACATGATCTGATTTAAATTTTCTTTTAAATGCAGTTTTTATTTTCTCAATTTTTATTTTTACTTTCTATGCAGTTTAAAGAAAAAAATAGTTACTTGTAACAGCTGTCATTCCCCCCCCCGCCCCCATTATCAGTTCACCAGAGGCAACTACTTTGAATTCCTTTAGCTAAATAGCAGGCTTGTAAATCTAATTTATAATTTTCAGATTAAGTATTCTATGAATGAGAAGAGTTTAGCTCATTATCACCATTAGCCCCTATATGCACACAAACACAAACTGCCCATTCCACCACTCTGCCAGTACAGTTATGTTGTAATTTTGATTACATCAATATTCAGTGTTTATATTATTATTATTTTGTATGAAATACTATTCACAGTTTAGTTATAACATACTCTGATTACTTTTCCTTTCTTGTGCATCTATGTTTTTAATGGAGCTGAAAATTGTCGTTTGTTCAATTTCTTATTTTTCTATATACTTAGAATTACTTCATCTGTAACCTGTTCCCCAACTGACTAACTCTTCTCCCAGTGTGTGAAGATTAATAGTATTGAAAGCATTGGCTCCTTTATCAATTTCATCTTCTGGGAGATATCCTTTTGAATTGCTTCAGCATGGTCTAATTGTTCTTTAGATCTGTGGCACTGCTCTCATCCTGCCATTTTGAAGACATTATTTCATTATCTTTTGGCTCCTAATTTTTGGGAAGACTGAAACTATTTTGATTCCTAATCTCTTGTAAGTTATCTTTTTAGGTTTTCTTCTTTAGAAGTTGTTAGGTTCTTTGTTTTGCCTATATGTGTGCATTGTCACATTGATGTACCCTGGTATATATCACATATACCATTGTCACATATACCCTGGTATATGTCTGTTTTCTTCCATTGTACTGGGCATTCTGTGAGCTCCTTAAGTCTTAAAACTATCTTTTAATTCTGGGAAGTTTTCTTGAATTATTTGTTTCATGTTATTCGCTCCAGTTTTTTTTTTTTTTTTTACCTTTTTTCCCCCCTGGAACTCATATTATTCTTATGTTGGACTTCCTGGACTAATCCTATAATTTACTTTATATATATATATCTGTTTATTCATGAGAGACACGGAGACATAGGCAGAGGAAGCCTGTTGTGGGACTCGATCTCAGGACCCCAGGATCATGACCTGAGCCAAAGGCAGAGGCTCAACCACTGAGCCATCCGGGTGCCCCAATTTACTTATATTTTATCTTCTATTTCCCCTCTCTTTGTTTGTTTGTTTGCTCTCTTTCTTCAAGTTTTATCTTCCAACCATTTTGCACTACTGTAATGCAATTCTGACACTAACTACCTGGAGTTAGCATAAACTTCACTGGTTCAGTGCATAGGTTAAGTGCAAAAAGATTACCATCATTTCAGATGCCAGCCACAAATTCAGGGGTCTCCAAGACACTCACATTTCTTCCCTACTGGCTATAAATTCAGGGGTTCCCATGACTCCCTCAGGTTTGATTTTTCTCTAAGACAACTGATAGAACTCAGGAAAGTGTTATGCTTTCCTATTACAAAGGATGCAAATCAAGACTAACCTAGCCAAATGAGGAGGCCTGTAGAGTGAGTTTTGGAAGCTTATCAAACATGAGCTTCCATGTCCTACCTACTTACTTCTCAGTGGAGTCAGGATACAGTTTCTTGGCACATTAATTTACTCACCAACCAGAAAGCTCACCTGAGCCTTGGTGTCCAGAGATTTCTTTTTGTATGTGTGTGGCTTTATTATTAGACATGATTGACCATGTGATTAAACTCAATCTCCAACTGCTTCCTCCTTAGAGATCAAGTCTAGCTGATACCATTTGGCTCAAAGCTCTAACACTCATGGTTAGTCTTCTCTTTCCAGCATGGCTAGCCCCCATCTTGAACCTACCTAAGAGCCCACCATGAATCACTTCATTAGCATAAATTCATCATCGTAATACCTATTCAGTCCCTGTTTTTGTGGATTATTTCTTTGGACTTCCTTTTTCTTTTACAGGGTCCCCCTTAACATTTCTTGCAGAGCTGGTTTGGTGGTCACATATTCTTTCAGTTTCTGCCTCTCTTGGAAGCTCATTATCTCTCCTTCTATTCTGAATGACAGCCTTGCTGGATAAAGTGTTCTTGGCTGCATGTACCTTGAATATATCCTGCCAGCCCTTTCTGGCCTGCCAGGTCTCTGTGGAGAGGTCTTCTGTTAATCTAATATTTCTCCCCATATAAGTTAAGAATCTCTTGTCTCTTGCTGCTTTAAGGATTTTCTCTTTATCTTTGGAATTTGCAAGTTTCACTATTAAATGTCGAGGTGTTGAATGGTTTTTATTGATTTTGGGGGGAACCTCTCTATCTCCTGGATCTGAATGCCTGTTTCTCTCCCCAAATCATGGAAGTTCTCAGCTATGATTTGTTCAAATATGCTTTCTGGCCCTCTGGCCCTCTCAGCGTTTTCTGGAACCCCAATTATACATAGATTCTTCCTTCTGAGGCTATCATTTATTTCCCTTAACCTTTCCTCATGTTCTTTTAATTGTTTTTCTCTTTTTTCCTCAGCCTCCTTCCTTGCCATCAACTTGTCTTCTATGTCACTCACTCTTTCTTCCACCTCATTAACCCTCGTTAGGACCTCCAGTTTGTATTGCATCTCATTTAATTGATTTTTAATTTCGGCCTGATTAGATCTAAGTTCTGCAGTCATAAGGTCTCTTGAATGCTTTATGCTTTTTTCTAGAGACACCAGTAGCTTTATAATCGTGCTTCTGAATTGGCTTTCTGACATCGAATTGTAATCCATATTCTGTAACTCTGTGGCAGAGCACTATTTCTGCTTCTTTCTTTTGTGGTGAGTTCTCCTTCTAGTCATTTTGCTCAGTGCAGAGTGGCTATATTAATAGGCTGAGTCAAGAATATCAACCACTACCTAAGTAAATTTCACCCTAGATGATTCTTACTAGAAGCACAAACCCTTCTCTCTGCAGCATTCCGGCTGTTCTTTCTTTAAATCTCAGATTGAATTTGTAGGTGTTCAGGATGATTTGAAAGTTGTCTATGTAAGTTGTTGGGACCAGGTGAGTTGAGGACCCTTACTCTTCCACCATCTTGCCCCACCCTTCCATTAGCATAAATTGGAACAAGGTCCCAGAGGCCTACCATAAATAACAAAGACACTCCTATCACTCAATAAATTCCAAGGGTGTAGAAGCTCCATCCCAAAACCTGGGATGAAGACAAATTCCTTATTATGCAACTCTTTCTAATAAGCGTTTCAAGGAATTTTTAAGAGCAATTTTGTTTCCTCTCAGTATCCCATTTAAAAAAATATCATCTTACTCATATTTAGTGGATGCAATATATTTTCTTTGATATTATGATTATTTTTCATCTCTATGTTTCTTTTAAGTTTTTTGTTTAGGTCTCTGTCTTTGATATCAGAGGCTTTCCTCAGATACCTCATCATCCTTGGCTATCTGCTCATTTTTATAAATAGGTTCCTAAAAAGTGGATTAGAAAATCAAAGTGCTTAGTGAGACTTGTGGAGTGCACTAGAGTGCACTAGTTTTCTACTGCTGTTTAACAAATTACCACAAAGTTTGTGACTTAAAACAACACACATTGATTATCTCATTGTTTCTGTGCATCACGAGTTCAAGCTTGGCATAGCTGAGCCTTCTGCATAGGATGAATCAAGGTTGTTTAGGATGCATTCTTATTTGGAGATTTGACTGGGGAATAATGTGCTTCCAAGTACATTCAGGTTTTTGGAAGAATTTATTTTTGGGGGGCTATATGACTGAGGGCTGTGTCTTTTTGCTAGCTGTTGGCTAGAGCCACCCACTGTTCCTTAAAGGTACTGGTAGTTCCTTGCCATGTGGGATTCTTCAGCATTGCTTCTTATTTCATGAAGCCCACAAGAAGAGACCCTGGCTCCACTCTGCTAGGGCAGAACCTTACATAATATAACTTAATCATGGGAGTAAATCCCATTACCTTTGCCATATTCTGTTGGTTAGAAGCAAGTCACAGGTCTCAACAACATTCCAGTGGACAGATTAACAAAAAGGCATGAAAACCAGGAGGTGAGACTTGTTGAGGATCACCTTAGAATTTGTATACTATAACAGGCTTTACTACAAGATGATCTGGTTGGGTTTTTTCATTGGACAGCCCTTTATGCAGATATCTTTAAGTCTTTTTATTATTATTATTATTATTATTATTATTATTATTATTCCCAAAGTAGAATATTCCAATACCCTGCCTGGTGGCTATAAGTCTGACTGCCAGAATTCTGAGAACCAAGTGGGTAAGGGGCTAGAAGTCTTAACAATCAATATATAAACTTCTTAATTCTTCTGTTTTTCATATAATACCTCTGTCTCAACTGTGCTCAAAGTTTCCCCAATCCAGAGACCTTTTTTTTTTTACTCTCTCCAGAGAATAAACCTCACATATTCTGGTGGGGAGAAGGGCAGAGACAATCACCCAATGTGTGAAGTTGTAGATGGGAACTTGGGATCTAACTGCTTAATACATTTTAAGCAATATTCTCCTTTTCAGCTTCAATTTCACCCCCACTTCCAGAAGTACATGTACCACCAATTGCTGAAACTTTGGAAGTTCTTTGTTGTGAATTGTTTGGCTTATCAACTTTTCCCACTGCCAGTTTGGGATTCAATTTCCTCAGGTCAGATAAGTCAGTTACCCTTGTGTTTCTATTTTCTAGCTTCAAAAATTGTATTGCTATCATCATCTCTCCTGAAATTACCATCATTTTAGCGAGATTTACCAAAAGAGTGGAGGTAAATGCATTTGTTCAAATTGTCATGGTCAATGGGATGTCATAATTTACATGTTAAGAAGACCTTTTTGTGAAGAAGAGACCATCAGGGAGGAATAAGAGAAGTTGGGAGATCAGTTAGGTAGCCAGTCAATAGATATTTAAGAGAAGATATAAATAGAGCTTGGTGATAGATTGAGAGTGAGGAGCAGAAACAGAGAGGGAGATGTCACTGATGACTCCTAAGTTCATGTGGTGGGACGGATGGTGCATTTCATCCATCTCTTGATTCACTATTTCTCAGGTTATTGTTCTGGACTGCTATCAACTCGTCTCCCCTCACTACAATTGCTATTGTGACAAAACCAACTCAGGGAAAACCTAACACTGATAGGAATACAGTTACCATGATAAGGAAACCCCAATTTCACCACTACCAACAGCAACAATAGTAACTACAACAACAGCTTCCATTTATGGATTGATTACTATAAGCCAGAGTCCATGCTAAACACTTCCATATATTATTTTATTTAATTTCCCCCAACAGCCTTGTGAGATAGATACTCATCTGTAGTTCATTACCATTGAATCCTCCAAGTGAATACTTTCCAAATCAATCAAATTCTGGGGAGGATAGTTTCATTACAGATTGTGTCAGGGTCTCTAGAAATGATAGAAGGACACATTACATCAGCCATTGCCATTCCTATTCATTTGCTGTCCACTCCAAAACTGTGGTAGGAGGCATCTGCTTTTTATCAATACAACGCCCCCCTCCATTAATGACTGACTCCCATCCTTGCCTGAGAATATTGTTTCCTTTAAAAATCCTCCCTTGTGCTTGCATTCTTTCCCAAGAATACCAACTTTTCTTCCAACTGCAGCACAGAACTGCAGCCTTATTCTGCTCCACAACTTCTTCTTCATAGGAGAAATGAAAATTTGGAGCGGAGATGAGAGGAACTTTGCCCAATCTTCAAGCATATTGAAATGTCAGTAATAAAAGGCATAAAGATGGAAATGTCTTGAATTGTTCACATGAACATAGCCTCGAGGAGAACAAATAAGAGGAGCAAGAAGAAGTGATTTTAATGTAATCTGAAACTTTTCTTAAGCTTCTTGAAGAATGAAAGTGTTGGAGGAACTGGGAACAGATACAGATAGTATACACTAAATTAACTCACCACTAATAACTTGGGGTTGCTACCTTTAAGGAAGATTCTAGGAGGATATCTTTGTCAGCTTGGGCTGCCATAACAAAGTGCCATAGACTCAGTGGCTTAAACAATATAAATTTATTTCTCATGATTCTGGAGGCTGAAAATCTGAGATCAGGATGGTTGGGTTCTGGTAAGGGTGTTCTTCCTGACTTACAGATGGCTGCCTTTCTACTGTGTCCTCATATGATGAAAAGAGTGAAAGAGAAAACTTTCTGGTGTCTCTTCTCTTACGGCTATTAATCCCATCATGAGGGCCCCACCCTCATGACTTCATCTAAACCTAATGATCTCCCTGAGGCTTACTTCTAAATACCATTACATTGGGGGTTAGGGCTTCAACATATGAATTTTGGTGACACATAATTCAGTCCACAACAGAGAATCAAACTGCACTGCCAGGTCTTCATTGAACCTTCTCCTTAGTATTAATACAGTGAGAACACAGGGCATTGACAACAAAGTCAGTCAGCAAACCTCAGTTAAGTTTGCATGAATGTCCATGTTTTCCTTGTTACTATCAGCTATGGCAGTGCCTGTAAAGCTGACTCACCTTTTGCCTTTAACCACTTTCTTTCTGCTGAGTTTGGGTTGGATTTTCACTCTTGCTCTATAAATTTCTTTCTTCTGTGCTATGTTAAGCTTCATCAAGACACACTCTGGTATGATGATAAAAGAGGTGACTAAAAAAAAAAAAAGAGGCGACTAGATTGACTACATACTGAAATATCATAGACTTTCCTCCCTTGATAAGGTTCTCTTTTGTGTGACAAGTGAAGGTGGGTGAGTATAAGTCAGAGGATAGAGTCCTTAAAAGAGGTTTGACTCCTTTGGAAACAATGACGAGGGAAGATTTTGTAGTCTTGACGACATCACGTGTGTGCTCTCTCTCTTCCATGGAAACCAAAACGTGTGAATGAGACTGAAGAAGTCAGCTCATCCTGACTCCCCGCCTCCACTCTCACCTCCACCACTAGCCTAAGGGTTAGTGCTTTTCTTCATAAGTGCCAAGAAGGAATGTACTAAAGAATAGAAAGGATATCACAGTTCCATAAGTAACTAAGTAACTTAGTTTCTTGGTTATTATAGTTCTGGTTGCTGCTATAGCATCTTTCGTTATCACCGTAGGCATCTTTAGGAAAGAATTCATCTAATCATTGACTGTGAACCCAGATGCTTAGGATCCAAGTAATCCATGGGTCTCAATGCATGCATGTAACTCTGTGGAGATTTTTTTGTTTTATTATTATTTTATTGGTTTAGTGCCTTTCTAGGGAGCCAACCACATTTATCCTTTCACCAGACTACTATTGACTATCTACTATGTGCCAGGCACTGTAGTAGGTATGGAAGGTATAAAGACACATAAGATGCTATTTCTTGCCTTTTTTCATTTATAGCTCTATATACAGATCTCTCTTTAAGACATAGGTACACATAAATCATTGAAATACAGAATAATAAACGTGATAATTAGATGCCTGGACAAAATGCTAACTCAGAAAAGGAAGAGTCTCTCCTGGCTCTAGGGGAACCAAGGTAGTGTTCATAAAGAAGGTGACATTTGAACTATGTTTCAAAGATGGAGAAGAAGAGATGAGTCATTTCAGGCACTAGGAACAGCATTTGCAAAGACACAGAAATATAAAGGCACATAGAGTGTTCAGGGAGCTGCAAGAAGTTCAGTTTGAAGCAATGTCAGATGATCTTGCTAGAAAAGGAAATTAGAGTGACTGTGAAGGACCTCCCTATGCCATACTAAAGCATTTGGATTTAGCACTGAATATTTTGGGGGCAGAAACATGATATATTACTGACAATTTACAAAGTTCACTCCAACAGCTACATGGAGGGCAGTTTGGAAGGAGGCAAGAACAGATGCTGGGAGACCAATTAGAAAGACTATTGCAAAAATCCAAGTGAGAGGTGATAAGGGTCAGAACAAAGTCAGTGACAGTGGAAATAATGAGGAGGGAACAAGATTAAGAGGCAATTCCAAAGAATGTTATAATAGTATTTTGTGGACAATTGAATGTGGGTACTAGGGAGAAGGAAAACTTTTCTGTGACTCCCAGATATCTAGTTTAGATTACTTTATAGATGACAGTGACGTTAGTGGAAATTAGTTGAAAAGATTCAGTAGATAGTTGAATATATGGGTCTAGAGTGGAAGAGAAATGTGTAGGTTGGAGACAAAAGTGTGTCATCAATGAGGTAGTTGAAGCCAAGTGAATGGAGATTTCCCTGGAAGAGTTTGCAAAATATGAAAAGGGCATTATGAATGGGACCCCTAGAAACAGCAACCTTTAAGGGATAGGCACAGGCTGTTGAAAGAAGAGAATGAATAATCAGAGAGATAGGAGTAAAACCTGTAGAGATGGAATGTCTGGTCCACAGTGTCAAATACTTCACAGAGGTCAAGAAAGATGATGATAGGAGCAGGGCTGACTTGATTCCATACTTTGGATATTGGTGACCTTAAAGAGGGCATATTCAGTAGAACGGTGCCAGAAGAAACCCAGGCCAAGTGGGCTGAAACACAAATAGCAGGGAAGGAAGTGGAGACTAAAAGTGCAGATTGCTCCCCTTTTTTACTTTAAAATACAAATTCATAAACATTCCAATAACAATGAAACTTGCCTTGAGAGTCTGTCGTACACAGAGGTACATAGCCAGAATGGTTAGGAACAGATGCTTTTATATCTGTATCTACTATTTAGTATTTATTTTTTCATATTTACTGTTATAGATATAATATGTATATTATGTATATATATTGTTTCCGATAGGTTGAGCAACCAATTATAGTTTTGGAGATCCCTTCTGGAGAGTAAGACCCACAGACTTACTGATGCTTTTGATCCTGGAAAAGTTCCTATCTGCCTCAAAGCAGCCCCATCCTCAGCCCAGATGGAATGTTATTGTGTAGTACATGAAGCCCTCCTGGAAACATCTGAATTTACATATGCTGGAAACACTCTTTTTTCTGTGTACCTTTAATTAGCATAAAGACATCCCTGCAAATCAAGCCTGGGGAGCACTCCTGAGTCTATCAGAGATCCTCAAGGCAGTTGTGAAGACTAAATTCTGTAATCCATGGAGTCACCACCTCAGAGAGTGGTAATCAATCCTTTTTTCACTCTAGCACACCAGGGAAGGGGTGGGTTCTGACTTTCACCATTAATAACAGTAATTCATTGATAGTGAGCCAAGGAGTCAGATAATAACAATGGATCACTTTTATTAGATAGCCACTGTCCTCAACATTTTATATCAGTTAAGTAAATTATTATATACCCAAGATACAGGTGTAGAAACTATGTCAGAGTAGTTGAGTGACTTCCCTGACAGATTATAGTCTTAAGAAATGTAGTAGTGAAGAAAGAGAGAAAGTGAAAGGAACAGGTATGGAGAAAGCAGGTTTATAAATTTATTTACTTTTTAATAAATTTATTTTTTATTGGTGTTCAATTTACCAACATACAGAATAACACCCAGTGCTCATCCCGTAAAGTGTCCCCTTCAGTGCCCGTCACCCATTCACCCCCAACACCCGACCTCCACCCCTTCCAACACCCCTAGTTCGTTTCCCAGAGTTAGGAGTCTTTATGTTCTGTCTCCCTTTCTGATATTTCCCACACATTTCTTCTCCCTTCCCTTCTATTCCCTTTCACTATTATTTATATTCCCCAAATGAATGAGAACATATAATGTTTGTCCTCCAATTGACTTACTTCACTCAACATAATACCCTCCAGTTCCATCCACGTTGAAGCAAATGGTGGGTATTTGTCGTTTCTAATGGCTGAGTAATATTCCATTGTATACATAAACCACATCTTCTTTATCCATTCATCTTTCGATGGACACCGAGGCTCCTTCCACAGTTTGGCTATCGTGGCCATTGCTGCTAGAAACATCGGGGTGCAGGTGTCCCGGCGTTTCATTGCATCTGCATCTTTGGGGTAAATCCTCAGCAGTGCAATTGCTGGGTCGTAGGGCAGGTGTATTTTTAACTCTTTGAGGAACCTCCACACAGTTTTCCAGAGTGGCTGCACCAGTTCACATTCCCACCAACAGTGTAAGAGGGTTCCCTTTTCTCTGCATCCTCTCCAACATTTCTGGTTTCCTGCCTTGTTAATTTTCCCCATTCTCACTGGTGTGAGGTGGTATCTCATTGTGGTTTTGATTTGTATTTCCCTGATGGCAAGTGATGCAGAGCATTTTCTCATGTGCGTGTTGGCCATGTCTATGTCTTCCTCTGTGAGATTTCTCTTCATGTCTTTTGCCCATTTCATGATTGGATTGTTTGTTTCTTTGGTGTTGAGTTGAATAAGGTCTTTATAGATCTCGGAAACTAGCCCTTTATCTGATATGTCATTTGCAAATATCTTCTCCCATTCTGTAGGTTGTCTTTGAGTTTTGTTGACTGTATCCTTTGCTGTGCAAAAGCTTCTTATCTTGATGAAGTCCCAATAGTTCAGTTTTGCTTTTGTTTCTTTTGCCTTCGTGGATGTATCTTGCAAGAAGTTACTGTGGCCAAGTTCAAAAAGGGTGTTGCCTGTGTTCTCCTCTAGGATTTTGATGGACTCTTGTCTCACATTTAGATCTTTCATCCATTTTGAGTTTATCTTTGTGTATGGTGAAAGAGAGTGGTCTAGTTTCATTCTTCTGCATGTGGATGTCCAATTATCCCAGCACCATTTATTGAAGAGACTGTCTTTCTTCTAATGGATACTCTTTCCTACTTTATCGGATATTAGTTGACCATAAAGTTCAGGGCCCACTTCTGGGTTCAGCAAATAGATGGGTCCTCCTTTTTTATCCAGTCTGAAACCCTGCGCCTTTTGATGGGGTCATTAAGCCCGTTCACGTTCAGAGTTACTATTGAAAGATATGAATTTAGTGTCATCATGATATCAATTCAGTCCTTGTTTTTGTGGATTGTTCCACTGGACTTCTTCTTAAAGGGGAATTTTAAGCGTCCCCCTTAAAATTTCTTGCAGAGCTGATTTGGAGGTCACATATTCTTTTAGTTCCTGCCTGTCTTGGAAGCTCTTTATCTCTCCTTCCATTTTGAATGAGAGCCTTGCTGGATAAAGTATTCTTGGTTGAATGTTCTTCTCATTTAGGACCATGAATATATCCTGCCAGCCCTTTCTGGCCTGCCAGGTCTCTGTGGAGAGGTCTGCTGTTACCCTAATACTCCTCCCCATAAAGGTCAGGGCTTTCTTGTCTCTTGCTGCTTTAAGGATCTTCTCTTTATCTTTGGAATTTGCAAGCTTCACTATTAAATGTCGAGGTGTTGAACGGTTTTTATTGATTTTAGGGGGGGGATCTCTCTATTTCCTGGATCTGAATGCCTGTTTCCCTTCCCAGATTAGGAAAGTTTTCAGCTAGGATTTGTTCAAATACATATTCTGGCCCTCTGTCCCTTTCGGCGCCCTCGGGAACCCCAATTAAACCTAGGTTTTTCTTCCTCAGGCTGTCGTTTATTTCCCTTAATCTATCTTCATGGTCTTTTAATTGTTTGTCTCTTTTTTCCTCAGTTTCCCTCTTTGCCATCAACTTGTTTTCTATGTCACTCACTCGTTCTTCCACCTCGTTAACCCTCGCCGTTAGGACTTCTAGTTTGGATTGCATCTCATTCAATTGATTTTTAATTTCTGCCTGATTAGATCTAAATTCTGCAGTCATGAAGTCTCTTGAGTCCTTTATGCTTTTTTCTAGAGCCACCAGTAGCTGTATAATAGTGCTTCTGAATTGGCTTTCTGACATTGAATTGTAATCCAGGTTTTGTAACTCTGTGGGAAAGAGGACTGTTTCTGATTCTTTCTTTTGAGGTGAGGTTTTCCTTCTAGTCATTTTGCTCAATGCAGAGTGGCCAAAAACAAGTTGTTTTGGGAAAAGGAGAAAAAGAGAGGAGAGAAAGAAGGAACAAAAAGAGAAAAAGAAAAAAGAAAAAAGGGAAGAAAAAAAGAAAAAAAAAGAGAAGAAAAATAGAAAGAAAAAGAAAGAAAGGAAAAAAAGGGTGGGGCAACAAACAGAAATAAAAAAGCAAAGAAGCAAAAAACAAACAAACAAACAAACAAGCAACCAAAAAAAAAAAAAAAAACACGGGGGAGTATCTTCTGATTCTGTATACTTTAAGTCTCTTGACTTTCCCTGGAACTTGTCCTTCTAGCTGGTCTTCTGGAGGAGGGGCCTGTTGTGCTGATTTTCAGGTGTTAGCACTTGGGGGAGCTGCTCTGCCCCCTGCCGGTGCAGGGCTCAGTGGGGGTTGTTTATCCCGTGAGGCCCCAGGAGGAGCAACACCAGTGGCGGGGCCAGCTCTGGAGCCCTGGATTCAGCCCCCACAGTAACCCCGGAGCTCTCCGTCTGCAGGGCCTGGAGGCTCCGGGGGCGGGGCCGCTGATCTGCTCAGCTCGGGGCAGGAGCGTCCTTGCTGTCCTGGGCCCTCCCGGCCTCTGCCTGTCCCGGGGGCAGGCCGGATCCTGGGCTGTGTCCCGGGCGCCCAGTGCTCCCGGTCTGCGCTGTTGGATTCGCGCTCCCGGCCCCGCAGCCCCCTCCCCGGAGCCGTCGCCCGAGCCCCTCCGAGCTGCTCCGGGTCCCGCCGTGCGCGCTGCAGCCCTTAGGGAGCTCGGTGCACTCTCCCCGGGGCTCAGTTCCTCTGTTACTATCCCAGGGAGACTAAGGGCATCCCCGCCCTCCTGGGGTCCTGCTCCAAATCCCTGCGAGGCCTTTCCGCTCGGGAAGATTGGTGCAGCTTCTGCTTCTCCGGGACGGGACGGAGCTCTCCTGTCCTGGTGACACTGGCCCGGCCTTAGCCCAGCTCCTCGCGGGGCCCCTCCCCCTTGGATGCCTTTTGTTTCTTTATTTCTCCGCCCCCCCCCCCCCCCCCCCCCCCGTCTTCCTACCTTGATAGAAGCGCGAACTCTTCTCACTGTAGCATTCCAGCTGTTCTCTCTTTAAATCTCAGGCCGAATTCGTAGATTTTCAGGATAATTTGAAGGTTATCTAGGTAATTTGGTGGGGACAGGTGATTTGGGGACCCTACTCTTCTGCCATCTTGCCCCTCCTCCGAGAAAGCAGGTTTAATTTGCCATTCAACTGAATTCTTATATGAAACTAGTCCTGGAGAAGATATAGGCCTTGTGCCTGGCCTAGTGTTGGGGAAACACTGGGTAAGAGATGAAAATTGTAGGTTTCTTAACTCTGAATTGCTTATGGGCTGTTTGATGAGGCAAGAAGCAAACATAGAAAATTAAATAATAGGTGATGTTTTAAAGTTGGGTTGTAAGGCAGTTGTTTGGGCCTTAGAGTGCATGTTTTATCAGGATCTTGCTAAAGATGGGTAATTTTACATGTGCATCCATTAATCCAATTTGTTCCATGGCATAGCTGAAACTGTGTAGCTGCTATAAAAATTCACATGAGATACAATGTTGTTGAACTAATAATTAAATAAAATAAACTGTAGGGGTACCTGGGTGGCTCATGAACATCTACCTTTGGCTCAGGTCATGTTCCCAGGGTCCTGGGATCGAGTCCTGCATCAGGCTTGCAGCAGAGAGCCTGCTTCTCCCTCTTCCTATGTCTCTGCCTCTTTCTATGTCTCTCATGAATAGATAAATAAAAATCTTTAAAAAAATAAACTATGAAGTTGAATGAGTTTTAGTGCTGGTACTTTGAGAAAATCTGGTTTAATTAGAAGTAGGATAAATTAAGATGAACACTTTTGTAAAGATACTGAATAGGACTTTTGGTACTTTCAAGGACTTTAGAGGATGCTGCACAGGGTTTTTTTTTATCATGCCTAATTTCACTTTAAAGCATATGGGTCTTCATTCTTTATTTGGTTGCATCAGCACTGCTCTTAACATCAACCATAATTAGAGCTTTTGGTTGAAACACAAATGGAACAAAGAAAGAAATAGGCCACCATAGATTCTTGGCTACTTAGGAATAGTAATCTTTTAACCTTTTAAACATTTGGCCCTTAGTTTCCATGCAGCCTATTCTCACAATCTAACGATCTAGTTGCATATCTGCTCCAATTTCTGCCTTCATTTTCTCCTCTCCCCCAGACTACCTCATTCTCTCATTTCTCCATTCGTCTCCTTTCATCACTTCTGGGGTGCTTCTACTTATTTTGATACTTAGCCTCTGATATCTTTTGTGAAATTCCTAAGAGCTCCCCAACATGACCACCAGATCTTTGCTGCTTCCACTTTTCTTTCTTCTTTTAAAAAAAGTAGGGATCCCTGGGTGGCGCAGTGGTTTAGCGCCTGCCTTTGGCCCAGGGCGCGATCCTGGAGACCCGGGATTGAATCCCATGTCGGGCTCCCAGTGCATGGACCCTGCTTCTCCCTCTGCCTGTGTCTCTGCCTCTCTCTCTCTCTCTGTGTCTCTCATGAATAAATAAATAAAATATTTTTAAAAATTTTTACAAGGAAAATGAATTCATGTACTATGTATATGATAAAATATATACATAAAAGACATATTTGAAGATGTGTAGGTTTGTTTGTCTCCAAAAAGGATTTCAGGTGTGAGTTTAGTTTTTAACTTGTTGAGTTTAAAGAGCTAATGGAATATCCAGGTTGGTGGTGGTGGTTGGGGTCTAGCATGCAGCTAAGATACATATTTGGAGCTCTGGGAAGAAGCTGGGGTTAGAGATAGTGATTTGAATGAACTTTTTTTGAATAGAGATGAATACTGAAGCTGTAACAGTGTAAAATCTTGAGTCACTAGACTATGGCAGGAGGAGACACTTGTAGCAATGCACTGCTTCCTTCATCAGGAAAGCTTTGTTACCAAAAATGCCAGTTGAACTAATCTATGTGCTTAGTGATGTGAATGATTTGAATTCTGGATAAGCTTCTTATTTGATTGTGGACTAATAACTAGTGCACATGGGCTACAGTTTGAGTAGCAGTGATCTATGAAAGAGAATCTAGGGAGATAAGGGATTTCAGTTGTGAATCTTATGATTCACATTTGGAAGAGATAGGAAGAAAAAAGAAAGGAATAATAAGACACTACCCTAATGCATAGTTTCCCTGGAGTCACATGACAGAAGCTTTCAAGAATGGAAGGAAGGAGAATGGTCAACAATATCAAATGCCACAAAGAGATAAAGAATGAGAGAATGAAAGCCATTGGAATTGAGTGTGTGTGTGTGTGTGTGTGTGTGTGTGCGTGTGTGTGTGTGTGTGTGAAATGTGATGGGGAAGCTGAAAGCTATACCTAAAATGACTTCAGCATCATTTTATGACCTTTGTTACCAAGACTCAGAAGAGCAGAAATCACAAATGCAGAAAGAAAGGGTTGCTTGTGCACTTGCAGAAAGTTAAGGTGGCTGAAAAATTGGTGTTACCAAACCCCCTAACCACTTTCTTAATCTTAAATTTACAATAGCTTAATTTTTTTTCAGGATCCTGTTTCAATAGATAATTGTAACACCTAAAAATCCCTCCTCTAGATTGAGATGTCATTGATGCATTGGTAGAAATAACTTTGGAGGCTTCCATTTTCCCCCTCCCTACCAAATAAATCTGAAAAGAAAACAAACTCATGTAAGTTAGATCCATGGAGACATTGTCTCTGCCACTCCATAAGTGGCTTTAATACAGAAAGGATGGATGGGAGCCTGTTTGACCTGCAAAGAGCCACAAGATTGGGTAAGGCTCAAAGTGGGGTGAAAGTATCACATAGCATAGCCTAGAGCTAAGGACAATTGAGGAGATTATACTGGGGAATGGAAGACCAAGCCTGGCTGATTAATAGCAGTACAAAGATGACAGCCACTGCGCTCAGGGATCATAAAATTCCCAATAGTGTTTGCAGTGTGACTCTCAAATAATTTCTGTGCAGATTCTCTCCAGCTAATAAGTATTAGAAATTTCAGACTTTCACAGGTTCTTATCCCCATCCAAGTCCTTGAATAGTTTGAAATCCTCCATGCTTTCTTTTCCCCTCTCCCTGTTTTTCCTTTTATCCCTTCTCTTTGTGTCCTTTCTTTTATAGCTTCTGTTGTGTACATTTAAGTTTGTAAGGCACACAGAGAAAAAAGCAGTCCTGGACAAAGTTGTGAGTAAAGACAATTAATTGGCTATTTCCAGATCAGACTGGAGAGTCAGTTCTGCCACTAATTGGCTGTGTAACCTTGGATGAGTGCCTTCCCTCCCTGGACTTCAGGTTTTACATCTTTAAAATGAAGAGCTTGAATAAGATCAACTAGATTTGTGCATTGGAAGCAATAGGAGGTATGTTTTTTGAAAATCTAGATGCCTAGTTCCCCTTGTATTGAGACCCAGCCTCAATAGATATTGAGTAGAGCCCAGGTATCTATAGTTTTAAAACGTGACCTAGCTCAACATCACTTGGCATCAGGGAAATACAAATCAAAACCACAATGTCATACCACCTAATATTGGTCAGAATGGCTAAAATTAAAAACAACTAAGGAAACAACAGATATTGGCAAGGATGCAGAAAAAGGGGAACCCTCTTACACTGCTGGTGGGAATGAAAACTGGTTAAGCCACTCTGGAAAATAGTATGGAGGTTCCTCAAAAAGTGAAAAATAGAACTACCCTATGACCCAGCAATTGCACTACTAAATATTTCTCCAAAGGATATAAAAATAGTGATTCAAAGGGGCACATTGCTGTTTATAGCAGCAATGTCGACAACAGCCAAAATATGGAAAGAGCCCAGATATCCACTGACAAATGACTGGATAAAGAAGAGGTTTTATATGTATGGAATTTATATATATGGAATTGACTCTGTGTGTGTGTGTGTGTGTGTGTGTGTGAAATGTGATGGGGAAATGTGATGGGGGAGCTGAAAGCTATACCTAAAATGACTTCAGCATCATTCGAGGGTATTATGCTAAGTGAAATAAGTCAGTCAGAGAAAAACAAATGCCACATGATTTCACTCATATAAGGAATTTCAGAAACAAAACAGATGAACATAGAGGAAGGGAAGGAAAGATAAATGATACAGAGAGGGAGGCAAAGTATGAGAGACTCTTAATTCTAAGAAACAAACTGAGGGCTGCTAGAGGGGAGGTGGTTGGGCAATGGGGTAATTGGGTGATGGACATTAAGGAGGGCACTTACTGTAATGAGTACTGGGTGTTATATGCAACTGATGAATCACTAAGCTCTACCCCTGAAACTAATAATACAGTGCATGTTAACTAAATTGAATTTAAATAAAAAACATTTTTAAAGTGACCTAACTGATTCTAATACCTACCTCCAATAGAGAAATGCTGGCACCAGATGATAAGAGCTTTCCAGTTGTAACATTACATGAGAAGATGAGAGAGAGAGAGAGAGAGAGAGAGAGAGAGAGAGAGAGAGAGAGAGAATATTTCACTTTCCTCAAAAGAAGCTATCTTTTGTTTAGAAAATTCAGAATTGGGGGCTTGGGACAGAAATGTAAAATTTCTACGTTTTTAACCTGTAAATATGTTTTGAAAAACTTAGCAGATAATGCATATAGACATTCAACTACCTTTCCCAAAGAAATAAGAGCAAGGCCTTCTTGGAGACTGAACATATAGATGTATTAGTCACAGACCTAGCCCTGAAGGAACTTGAGGTTTGTGCCCTATATTTTCCTAACTTGCTGGGAAATGACTCCCAGAATCACTGACATTTAGGTATTAAGACTTATTGTGCTTTTTTTTTTTAGAATTTATTTATTCATGAGAGACACACACATACACACAGAGGCAGAGACACAGGCAGAGGGAGAAGCAGGCTCCCCACAGGAAGCCCGGTGCGGGACTTGATCCTGGGACCCTGGTATCACGTCCTGAGCCAAAGGCAGACGCTAAACCATTGAGCCACCCAGGCGTCCCCAGACTTATCATGCTTTAAAATGTATTCTGCCAGGGATGTTTGCATTTGAGGAGCCTATACCAAAGAACTCAATTTCAAACCAATGTTTATGGGAAAATTTAGGGAAAGATTGCCTACCAGGAGATTTAAATTAATTTTTGGATGCCTATGATGGTGTGGGGGGAACTATCTAACTGGGAGTCTATAGTGGAAATGGATGCCTGCTATGGGCATTAAACAGAGCAGAGGGCCTTAAGAAGCAGTGGGGAGAGGGGTTTTGCATAAGCCCTGCGTGGTGCATTGTTACCTCTGATGGTAGCTCCTAGAGATAGGAGTTTAGGAATGTCAATATGGATATTCCAGGGTGCAGAATTCTGAGCATGGACTTCTAGTTAGTGGGAGAACTGAGAAGGCCCATATACCCAAGTTCCATCCTCTTTTGGAATGAATTGTTGGTGAGGAAGTATTTTGTAGTCATTCCACTGGAAGGAAAAGTCCATCCCAGCCAAGTGGGACTTACTATTAAAACAGATCTATAGGTTCTGTGTCTCCCATTAGCTCCCAAATACCCAACGTGTAAGCTTGGGCCTGAACTAGTGCCAACAGTGTGGTTTGGACATGGTTAATAAAAAAAACCCAAACACTCCCCAGGGTTGGCTGTTTGCCATTTTGGCTTTGGTGAGCAGTGAAGAGGAGATTCTCCCCTCGGGCCTTCTCATGTTGCACATAGTAGCTGCATAGTCTCTGAATGAAGAATTGGCTTACAGCTTTTTGTGATTGGTGGGGCAAGTTCCTTGCTCTAAAAAAACAACCCTACTTTGTGTTTCTCTATAGGCAGAGCTGCAGTCTCTCAGCTTCCATAACCCTCTCTTTAAAATGCAATTGCTCTGGAATCATTCATACCTTATTATCATTTAAAATCTCTTGAGCTGCTTTTAGATGTTCTTTGAAAGTGAAGCTTCTACTTTAGGGCTTCTGTGAAGTGACCCTTAGTATGGTCCCTAGACCAGCAGCATCAGCATTGCCTGGAAACTTGTTAGAAACATAAATTCTCAGGCTCCACCCAGACCTAAAACTCTTGGGGTGAAACCTAGTAATCTGTTTTAGCAAGTGCTCCAGGTCATTCTGATGCATACAATGGTCTGAGAACTCCTGCGGGAACTCCT
The DNA here is from genome assembly GCF_003254725.2 of Canis lupus dingo. NCBI lineage: Eukaryota > Metazoa > Chordata > Mammalia > Carnivora > Canidae > Canis > Canis lupus. The sequence goes on from NC_064281.1 coordinate 43,265,693, forward strand.
GGAGGGAATTTGGGCTTTGGGGCCTGAGAGACTTGGGTTCGAATTTGATCTCTATACTACTTAGGTAACTTTGGATAATGACAACAGCTAATATTTAAATTGAGCAATGATGTGCTATTTACCAGATAACCTACTAAGCACTTTCAAGAGATGTGTGTGTGTGTGTGTGTGTGTGTGTGTGTGTGTATAATCCCTATGGAGTTATATATTACCTTTACCCTCACTTCAGAGACAAGGAAGCTGAGGTTCTGAAAGGTTAAGTGAGTTGTCTGAGATCTCATAGTGATGCAACTCAGCTCAAGTAGTCTGGCTCCAGAGTCTGAGCTTTTAAACTCCTACTTAATTTGAGTCTCAGTTTTCTCATTTGAAAAATGGGGCTAGTATTATCTATCTCACTTTGTAGACTTTGGAGAAATAGAGGTCATATATCTTGGACCAATTCTTAATAAGTCCAGCTCAGCACTGCTGAACTGATGCTTTTAGAAAGAACTTTCTGTAGAATCTACAGTATAGATGGTGCTTTTCCATAAAGATGTCACTGATAGTGTAACTAGGGCAGCAAGAGAGAGCTGCAACTGTAGGGAGAGCCTCAGAGGTGGCACAGAGCCTATCTCTCACTTCACAAATTGCAGCTTTAATCCAGGCTAGGCCCCTTCCCCCTTGCCATGCCCACCTTTCACCTAGGCTTAATGGAGCTAAAGGAAGCAGCCCTCTCCATGGAAACTCCTCCCCCCGCAGTGATTCAGGTAGGCCCCAAGGGATCACCTTACTGGGAAACTGGCACTGTGCTGCACGCCTCCCATCAGTGAACTCCAGTTTGAACAAGATTGATGAAGAAGCCTCTCCCCCAAACCTACCCTGAAAGGAGTTTGGAGATCCACACCCTGTTAGTAGAAAAGAGAGGTGATGTGGGCCTTTATTAAACAAATGCCTCTCCCTTTTTATTTTTCATCTTTCTTCTAGCTTCTATTTGGTCTGGTGGAAAGGTATAAGATAGATTCCTTCCTATGCTATCTATTGAAAGGTTGCCATGGAGACCAGGCCCAGCCTCTGCCTTTGGCCTGTTGGCAGTCAACAAATGGCTTCTGAGCTGCTTTCCTTATTATTGTGGCCTTCTTTCCCAGTGGCTCTTCCAATCTCAATGTTGCACACAGTAGGTACACAACCCATTCCTTCATTTAACAATTGTTAGTTGAGCATATACAGTGTGCCAAGCGCTTCCTAGGTTCTGGAGAATTTGAGGTGAATAAAACAAATAAATGCTTGTTGAACTAAATTAAATCGAATCAGATTGAATTGCTCAGCCCTGGGCAAGACGCAGAACTAACTCAGTACTGAAAAGGATCCCAACTGATTTTCACAATAATTTATTTCATGAATATTTATTAAGCACTTCCTCTGTATGAGGCATTATTCTAGCTGCTGAGGACACAGCAGCATATAAGGCCTTTGCTTTAATAGAACTTACTTTCTTAAAGAGGAAGACACACAATAAGCAAATATATAAATAAGATAATGATATTAGATGGTGATAAATACTATGAAGGTAATGATTTAGGAAGTGACCAATGGTGGGATGGAGGATTACTTTAATAGAGTGATCAGGGAATGATATTTGACTTGAAACCAGAAAGATGAGAAGGCATCAGTCCTGAAAAGATTTATGGGAAGAACATTCCAGGCAAGGGGAACAGTATTTGCAGTCTCTAAGCTGGGAATAGTTTGGCTTGTTCAAGAAACTGAAAGAAAATTGAAGCAACGTAAGAAAGGTAAATTAGGTAAGAAATTAGGTAAGAAAGGTAGGTAGGGATTGAGTCATTTAGGGCCTGCTAGGTAGGAATTGTGGATTTTTGTTCTCAGGTGGTGTGGAGAGTTGTAAGTAGTGTACATACATGATATAATTTATGTTTTCATGGGAGCACTCTGGAAAGCTGTGTGCAAAATGGACCGTGCAAGGGAAAGAGTAGAATCCAGGAGACCACTTAATTTTTTTAAGTTGTGACCAGGCAAGTGTGTGGTATAAGCAACAAATTAAAAAGACTCAATATGCATGCCTTGAGGTTAAATTAGTGCCTTACAAAAGTGTCAGGCTATGTTCATTATGCTGTATCTTATCTCAGTTACCTGAGACCCTCTCAGGTTAGAGCAGAGACCAAAAAGATCTCTCAAATTTGCAACTCTTTTTCCTTGTGTGAATGTGTGTATGTGTGTGTGTGTGCATGTGTGGGTAAAAGAGAGAGGACAGAGAGGGAAAGACATCTCAGTGTCTTCTTATCTAGTTTCCTAAAATTAATTCTGGTCCTGGGATCCCTGGGTGGCTCAGTGGTTTGGCGCCTGCCTTTGGCCCAGGGCGTGATCCTGGAGTCCCGGAATCGAGTCCCGCATCCGGCTCCCGGCATGGAGCCCGGTTCTCCCTCTGCCTGTGTCTCTGCCTCTCTCTCTCTCTCTCTCTCCCTCTCTTTATGTGTGTCATGAATAAATAAATAAATCTTAAAAAAAATTTCTGGTCCTACCTAATTTATAAATATATATTCCAAGGAGGAAAAACAGTAAAATTGCAAAATTTAAAGTAACCACAGGAGTATGTTTATAGGAAAAAACCTCAAAACCCTGTTTATGAAATCCTGGATTTACTAACCAGATAATTAGGAGATAATTATTCACATTACACATTCTTTTTTTTTTCTTTCCCCAAACATTCACTAACCTGTTCTTTTAAATAGCAATTTCTCTGGTGCAGTTGAGTTTTTGTTTATAGATCATGAACCAATCCTTACTAATCATTAATTGTGTGACAGTGGGGCTAGAGGGCAGAGAAATTCAATTCAACAAACATTTATTGAAGTCTACTTTGTACAAATAAGGAAGAAGTTAGGTCCCAGGGAAAATACAAAGATAAATAAGGTTAATTCCTTGCCCCCAGGAAGCATGAAACATTGTGAAGGAAGACATCCAGTACATAGCTAGTTATAACATGAAACAGCCTAAAATAGAGGCCTGTAAAAAAGTACTATGAAACATGGAAAGAGCAATTTGTTCTGACTAGGAGGGGTAAGAAAGTCTTCATAGAAATGAATTTTCTTTCAATTATTCATTCAACAGCCTTCATCAAGCATCCACTATGTGCCAGAAACTGTGATAGATGCTTGGGACCACCATGATGAACAGGACCATTAACAAGCCATTAGGATTAAGTGTGACCAGAGCTATGAGAGGAGGAGTACAGAGGAAGTGCATGGAGTCTAGCTTTGGGTAGTTTTGGATGGGCATCTTGGAGGTATCATGTAAGGTGAGAGAGAAGAGTACAGGTTAGCTGAGTCAAGAGCTGGGGTGGGAATGGGGGACATGTTCTAGGCAGAGGAAGCAACGTTATGGTAAGGCTTGGAAGTATGCACAAGGAGGGAAAGAGTGAGACAGAGAAAATAGGCTGAATGAAAATAATAGTTTCCTGATATTTTATGGGGTAAACCATCATTTGAATCTGTACCAGGAGATTTTGTATAGCTGCTCCTTAGCAATCGGGTTTTTTCCACTTTAGTCACTCTTAGTGAATTATCTTTGGTTAAGACAAAGAAATATCCAATAACAAACAATGCAGCGACTCTATCACCATTTTTGTATTTCTGACTAGTCCTAGATAGGCTGGGAAAAAAGGGTAAGATGACCATTCCTGGGTGCTTATTTTTCCCACAGCAGCATTGTATCTAGTCATTTAGCTTCAGATAATGTCAACAGGATGCTAGAGGACAACAACACACATATTTTTTGCAGAGATTTGTACTCCAAACTCATCCTTGTGGATCTGCTAGAGGTGATTGTTTCCATTTGGTAGGGGCAAAGTAAGCCCTTTAATGGGGCTTCCAGAGTTAATGGCAGTCTTATCACTTATCACATGTTGTTCCAGAGATAACAAAGACAACCATTTTTGCATATTTCAAAACCACCATCTTATAATCATTTATTACATTTTAATACTTCCAACAATCTCCACAAGTACATATTTCATTTTGTCAATTGAAAACAACAGAACTTTTTAAGAGCTTTTTTTGTGGAAAAAAAAAACAAAAAATGTGTGTATCTGTACACACATACAGAAAAATGCATGAAACATAAATGTGCAGCTTAACAAATTATTTTAAAGTAAACAACTGGCAGAGCACCTGGGTGGCTCAGTCAGTTAAGCATCTGACTCTTGATTTCAGTTCAGGTCATGATCTCAGGGTTGTAAGATGGAGCTCTGTGCTCAGAGGGGAGTCTGCTTGAGATTCTCTCTCAGTCTCCCTCTGCCTCTCCCCCTTGTGCTCTCTCTCTCAAGTAAATAAATAAATCTTTAAAAAAAACACCCTGGGACACCTGGGTGGCTCAGTGGTTGAGCATCTGCCTTGGGCTCAGGGTGTGATCCCGGGGTCCTGGGATTGAGTCCTGAATTGGGTTCCCTGCGGGGAGCCTGCTTTACTCTCTGCCTATGTCTCTGCCTCTCTCTGTGTGTCTCTCATGAATAAGTAAGTAAAAATCTTAAAAAAAAAAAAACACCTGGCTAACCCCCATTCTGTAAGTCATTGGAAATATGGATTTGGAATGACCTTTTTTGTTATGTGCAAGATGAGATTGAGCCCAGTGAAATGCATATAAACTCTTTAACATAATATGCAGATATTTATTTTTTTAAAAAATAATTAAGAATGCTTTAAAATTGGCCTTGTCCTAAAATGTGAGGTCACACTTTGCATGCAGCAGAACTGTCTCCATGCAGTAGGAGGATATGAGTGTATCAAGGGGTTTTTCTTTTTTTTTTTTTTTTTTTTTTTTTTTTAAATTTTTTTAATTTTTATTTATTTATGATAGTCACACAGAGAGAGAGAGAGAGAGGCAGAGACACAGGCAGAGGGAGAAGCAGGCTCCATGCACCGAGAGCCCGATGTGGGATTCGATCCCGGGTCTCCAGGATCGCGCCCTGGGCCAAAGGCAGGCGCCAAACCGCTGCGCCACCCAGGGATCCCTCAAGGGGTTTTTCCAGCAAGGTAGATTGCTTGCAGAATATAGAGTATTCTGCTCCCCAGTATTAGCTTTGGGGTTAAGATGCTCTCTGGAAGGAAAAAGTGGAGAGAGTAAGCAAGCATCCCAATCTGTCATGTTCTCTCAGCATATAAGCAATGTTTAGCCACTCGTTCTGGGAAGTTGCCATTCCCCATCTCTACATTAAGGCAGTTCCTTAGAGAATAAGATCAATTTGCTATTTATCTGAAGAACACTGGAATTTTCCACTTATTTAATTCATTCTGGTTTTTTTTTTTTTTTTTTTGAGTACCTACTATGGTTCTAGCCCTGTTCCAGGCAATGCTGTGGATGACTGCTCTCTACCCTCAATGAGTGCACAGAAAAGGCAACAGTCTATATAATCAGACTCCCAGAGCAAGGTAGATGTCATAAATAGGGCATTTGGGGTCCTGAGAAGCAGAGCATTATTCGGACTTATTGTGATCTGGAGGACCAATAATTAGTGGAGATAGAGGTAAAAATAAATTCTGCTAGTTTTATCATATCTCAGAAGAGAATTTTATGTTTTAGCTCACCCTGGACTTTTTATAGGAGCATTCATGTGTATGCAAGTACACATGTAAACACATACATATCATACAAAACACTTGTGAACACTCACAGTGTGCCAGACACTAAGCATTGAGGGCACAAGATGACTAAGGCTGTGTCTCATTTGGTTCACATCAGGCACCTCTTAAAATAGCTGGACCTCAAGTACATTTTAGCTTGAATCTTCACCGTATGCTTCTCTTTTCCCTGGTCCTAGCCGCTTTAAGGCTCCTTTTCCTGGCTTTTCTTTTACTTCAACACTTCTTCTTGCCATTTTCCCCCACCTCCTGGTTGTGCTTTTTACTTTGAGTCTGTTGAAAAATGAATGCTAGTATCTACAGCTCATCCCTGAGCTGTCCCTTGCCTGCTACAGTTGCCCCAGACTGTTATACCCTGGAGTTTCCTTCATGGCTCTAGTCCTGCAACAGGCAGAAAGTCAGCACTGCTGATTTCCTTCTCCATTTCATCATTGTTACCATCAAACATCCCCAGGGTGTCTACAAATCCCTCTCCCATTCTTTTTTCTTCTTTCCCTCCTCCCCTCTACCCTGTTAGTCCTCCATCTCCCCACTCCCCATCTCTGTAGCATCTATAAATCTTTTATTTTTCAGTGGCAATGAGCTTCCAGGCCATTCTATTCTTTTTCTCTGGGGTTTTGTCTAGTTATTTGATTTCTAGTCTATTCTCAGCCAGATATCAAACCCAATCTACTGGACAGCTGAAAAATATATGTGTCTATTTTCACTGCATGGATTTCATCAGATTACATGTTTGCATGTTCCTCAGAGTGCCTTCAGAGAATCAAGCCTACTCTTAATTATATGCACTACTTGAGGTTATCATTGGTACTGATAAGCTCTGAATTCTCTCCTTTTGGCTTAGAGATGTATTTAAGAATTTGTTTTATAATTACCTCTGTTCCTAATTCTGTTTTTTCTTGGGCTGATGTTGGAATGAGTTTGCATTTCCTGGGCACATGAATTGTTGGCAAAGGGAGGGGGAAGCCTGGTGGTTGGGAGTGGAGGTGCCTGGATTCAGCCTCTGCAATTGGGAGGAGGGGCAAACTAGGACTCTAAATGACCACAGATAATTCACAAAATAAATGATCCACAGGCTGATAATAAAGCGGCGAATGTGCTTTAAACACTGCGGCAGGCTTCATGCCATGATGAAGTGTTTTTTGGAGCTGCTCTTGTCGCAGCTGTGAGGCTGCTTTTCATAACAGAGCAGAGCAGTACTGCGGACACTAACTGGGCTGCAGAGGCCAGACTTTGAGAGGCCCCCAGTGGGTCTAATGCATGGTGTTTAAAGGATGGGGCAAGCCTCAGGCCATCAGAAAAAGTAAATGGAGAGTCAGAAGCCAAAAGGGTAAAGGGTCTTCAAAGCCAGGGCTTCTGGACAATTAACTTATTAAACATAGATTCAATTTGGAGACTAGAAGATTCAGAGATCTTGGTTCAGCCTTATCCACATGGACTAAGATTTGGAGTAGGGCCTTAGGACCAAGCTGTAGAATAGAATTTAAGAGGGAAATAGAGGCAGGCAGACAGACAGATACCCTGTTATACTGCCTGGACTAACACAGAGAAATAGGAGGAAATTGAAAAGGGGGAATACATTTTAAGAAAGTGCTATAACTCAGAGGTTATACACAAGCTTTCTGATTAGCCCTAGCATTACCAGTGGGTTGCTAGTGAGGCTAATTTAAGTCCCACTATGTGGTGGACTAAAGCTGCAGATACTCATGTTTAATCAACTTTAAGATGCACACTATTCTTTACTTTGAACACAGAACGGGTCTTACAATCAATGGCATCTTACAATGGCTTTCAGCCATTTTTCATTTTGATGTTTTTGAAATTTAGATGTTACTTCCATTTGATGCCATTTTAGACTTATAGTGCACTACATGTCTTACCTAAGTCAGGATGGCTCATGATGTGGACAGGGCTGAGCTGCAGTGACTCTAGCTGTGAATGGTTGAACTAGTGAGGATTGCTATCCCTTTACATTTTTGACAGCCACATTCCACTGTTGGTTTCTTGTCAAACTACTCATCTATATGGTTCTTACACAGACTGGTGTGAAGACAGAGATGTCCATACTACATTGTATATACAGCTGGTTCTTGGAACTCAAAAGCAGTCCTTTACATTCATTCTTGGTACATTTCATTTTGTTTCATTCAACTCATCATTCTGTTCATTGACTCAGAAAACATTTGGTGGTACAGGTCTTGTGCTGGATGCTGTGACACAGACAGTGCCTGATTTCCATATATTATTAAAAGAATAGAGAATAAAAAGACTGATAGATAAATATTAAGTTAGAAGTGTGTTTATAGTTATGTAGAAACACATAAAAAAACACACACATAAAAAGAACACTCCCAAAACCTAGTCTAAGCTTGGGTTTGGGAGGGATGATCCTAGAGTGATAGATTTACTTAGTCTTTTATTAGTTGTTCTATGCCTCATTCTCCTTATCAATAAAATGAAAATAATAGTATCATCTACCAATATAACTGTAGGTGAAAAATGAGTAAATGCATATGGAACTTTTAGAATACTTTCTTGGGTATGATAAGGGTTATGTTAGTGTTAAATAAATCAAGGAAAAGTCTTCAGCAACTTAAGCTTGGACATTTGAGCAGCTTCTTAAAAGATGAGAAGTTTTTTTTTTTTTTTTAAAGGGCAGGACAAAACTCTTCCAGGCAGTAGGAATAGGAATAGGAAGAACATGGTACATATTGAAGACTACAACCTTCTTAAGGAGAATATAGAGTGTGTATCAGCAATGATAGGGAAAGAAGTGACAGGGAGGGTGTCAAAACATGGAACTAAGCCTTGTTTGCCATGGTAATGGGTTTGGATTGGATCCTGAAAGAGAGGGAAAGCTTTTGAGGAATTTTAAGTCATAATAATCTACCCTTCAACCTATGAGGTAGTTGAATCCCACTTTATAGATGATTGAAGCTAGTGCAATGAAAAATTAAATAACTTGCCCATAGCTATGTAGCTAGTAATAAACTGTTAATTTGAATCTAGGCTCCAGAGTGTGCATGTTTAACCACTTTATCATGTCACCTCCATGAGAATGCAGGCAAAAGTCACGTTTCAGGTGAAAAATGATGAGCTTAATTTTTAACCTGTTCAGTTTGTGATATTTGTGAGGCATTCAACGTTCGTGTCCTGTAGGTAACTGGATATATGGATGGGGAATGTGAACAAAAGAACTGAACTTGATATTTAGATCTAAAAGTCAATAATGATAGGATATAGAGTAAAAAATTAGAAATATGATAATGAAACCTGGGAAACTCCAAAATCTATCAGGTGGGCAGGGGAAAAGGAACTCACAGTGTTGGCTAAAAATGAACAGGAAGACAATTAGGAAGAAACGCAGAGAGTAGGATAACAATCAAAATAAAGAGAATTTCAAGAGGAAAGGTGTAGTCGATAGAGTCAAATGTTGCAATAAGGTCAAATAAATTAAAGATATAAGATGATTATTTGGGATTATGGGACTTCTGCTTCCAGGAAGATGGGGTAGGCATATTTTTCCTTATTGCCACACTAAATATAGCAAAATTCCCTGGTAATTATCTATAGAAAGAAAACAAGACTCTACAAGGTAGAGAGAAGAAGGCATACCATTAGAGACCTTGGACCCCAATAAATGACACAGAGGTAAAGCCTCTGGGGTTACTCTGTGCTTCATATATCTCATTGGATGTTGGATAATCCAGCAACAATGGGCACAGAACCCTCCTGAAAAAAAGAACAACAACAACAAAAAACCCTAGTAAACTCCACTGTCTCCAGATGAAGGACTAGGCAAAGGGAAAAGTATCAAGGCAGAAAACTCCAATTAAACACCACAGAAAAATCTGTGGCCTTACCCCATCACTCTCATCAAAGACCAACAGAGAAGCTAGATTTGTACCCCATAACAAGGCACTGAACACTTCAACATCCCCTTCCAAGGAGGTGTCAGAGAATGCCGAGTGGGAAGCTGGGATTTTTATCCTCACCAAGAAATAAAAAGACCTCTCTTTCATGGGATCAGTGAAAATCACATGAAGAGCTTGAATTTTCATTTCTATCTCGTGGCAATGAGGAATCCCATCCTCTACTTGCTGGAGTGATGTCAGGGTAAGCCTTGTGGAGAGGTGAGACTTTCCACAATGCTCTCTCTGAATATCACTAGAGGTCTATGGAGAACCTAGACTTCAATTCCAGCATTGCAGTAATGAGGTAGTACCCACTCTTCCATACCAGAGTGGTATCAGAGGAGACCTGTAAAATATTTAAATAAGATCCAGTCTCATAACAAAGTACCCTAAGTGCCCAGTTTTCTTTTTTCTTTTTTTTTTTTTTTAAGTGCCCAGTTTTCAATAGAAAATGACTCATCAGGGGAGGAGGGGCAAGATGGCAGAAGAGTAAGGTCCCCAAATCACCTGTCCCAACCAAATTACCTAGATAACCCTCAAATTATCCTGAAAACCTACAAATTCGGCCTGAGATTTAAAGAGAGAACAGCTGGAATGCTACAGTGAGAAGGGTTCGTGCTTCTATCAAGGTAGGAAGAGGGGGAAAAAAGAAAAAAAAATAAACAAAAGGCATCCAAGGAGGAGGGGCCCGGCGAGGAGCCGGGGAGAGTGCCCCCAGGACAGGAGAGCCCCGTCCCAGAGAAGCAGGAGCTTCACCAATCTTCCCGGGTGGAAAGGCCTCGCAGGGAATTGGAGCAGGACCCCAGGAGGGCGGGGATGCCCTTAGTCTCCCTGGGAAACTAACAGACACCTGTGTGCCCAGGAGAGTGCGTCGAGCTCCCTAGAGGGCTACAGCGCGCACGGCTGGACCCGGCAGCAGCTCGGAGGGGCTCCGGCGGTGGCTCCGCGGAGGGGGCTGCGGGGCGGAAGCGCGAATCCAACATCTCAGGCCCGGGAGCACAGGATGCCGGGGACACAGCCCAGGATCCCGCCTCCCCCCGGGACAGGCAGAGGCCGGGAGGGCCCAGCACCGCAAGGATGCTCCTGCCCCAAGATGAGCAGATCACCGGCCCCGCCAGGGATCCTCCAGGCCCTGCAGACGGAGAGCTCCGGGGTTACTGCAGGGGCTGAATCCAGGGCTCCAGAGCTGGCCGCCGCCACAGCGATTGTTCCTCCTGGGACCTCACGGGATAAACAACCCCCACTGAGCCCTGAACCAGGAAGGGGCAGAGCAGCTCTCCCAAGTGTTAACACCTGAAAATCAGCACAACAGGCCCCTCCCCCAGAAGACCAGCTAGAAGGACAAGTTCCAGGGGAAGTTAAGGGACTTAAGATATACAAAATCAGAAGATACTCCCCCGTGTTTTTGTTGTTGTTGTTGTTGTTTTTTTTTTTTTTTTTGCTTTTTGATTTGTTTCCTTCCCCCATGATTTTTTCCCCTTTCCTTCTTTTTCTTTCTCTTTTTCTTCTCCCTTTTTTGTTTTTTCTTTTTCTCTTTTCTTTCCTTCTTTCTCTCCTCTCTTTTTCTCCTTTTCCCAATACACCTTGCTTTTGGCCACTCTGCACTGAGCAAAATGATTAGAAGGAAAACCTCACCTCAAAAGAAAGAATCAGAAACAGTCCTCTCTCCCACAGAGTTACAAAACCTGGATTACAATTCAATGTCAGAAAGCCAATTCAGAAGCACTATTATACAGCTACTGGTGGCTCTAGAAAAAAGCATAAAGGACTCAAGAGACTTCATGACTGCAGAATTTAGATCCAATCAGGCAGAAATTAAAAATCAATTGAATGAGATGCAATCCAAACTAGAAGTCCTAACGACGAGGGTTAATGAGGTGGAAGAACGAGTGAGTGACATAGAAGACAAGTTGATGGCAAAGAGGGAAACTGAGGAAAAAAGAGACAAACAATTAAAAGACCATGAAGATAGATTAAGGGAAATAAACGACAGCCTGAGGAAGAAAAACCTACGTTTAATTGGGGTTCCTGAGGGCGCTGAAAGGGCCAGAGGGCCAGAATATGTATTTGAACAAATCCTAGCTGAAAACTTTCCTAATCTGGGAAGGGAAACAGGCATTCAGATCCAGGAAATAGAGAGATCCCCCCCTAAAATCAATAAAAACTGTTCAACACCTCGACATTTAATAGTTAAGCTTGCAAATTCCAAAGATAAAGAGAAGATCCTTAAAGCAGCAAGAGACAAGAAATCCTTGACTTTTATGGGGAGGAGTATTAGGGTAACAGCAGACCTCTCCACAGAGACCTGGCAGGCCAGAAAGGGCTGGCAGGATATATTCAGGGTCCTAAATGAGAAGAACATGCAACCAAGAATACTTTATCCAGCAAGGCTCTCATTCAAAATGGAAGGAGAGATAAAGAGCTTCCAAGACAGGCAGCAACTGAAAGAATATATGACCTCCAAACCAGCTGTGCAAGAAATTTTAAGGGGGACTCTTAAAATTCCCCTTTAAGAAGAAGTTCAGTGGAACAATCCACAAAAACAAGGACTGAATAGATATCATGGTGACACTAAACTCATATCTCTCAATAGTAACTCTGAAGGTGACCGGGCTTAATGACCCCATCAAAAGGCACAGGGTTTCAGACTGGATAAAAAAGCAAGACCCATCTATTTGCTGTCTATAAGAGACTCATTTTAGACAGAAGGACACCTACAGCCTGAAAATAAAAGGTTGGAGAACCATTTACCATTCGAATGGTCCTCAAAAGAAAGCAGGGGTAGCCATCCTTATATCAGATAAACTAAAATTTACCCCGAAGACTGTAGTGAGAGATGAAGAGGGACACTATATCATACTTAAATGATCTATGCAACAAGAGGACTTAACAATCCTCAATATATATGCCCCGAATGTGGGAGCTCCCAAATATTTAAATCAATTAATAACCAAAGTGAAGAAATACTTAGATAATAATACACTTATACTTGGTGACTTCAATCTAGCTCTTTCAATACTTGATAGGTCTTCTAAGCACAACATCTCCAAAGAAACGAGAGCTTTAAATGATACACTGGACCAGATGGATTTCACAGATATCTACAGAACTTTACATCCAAACTCAACTGAATACACATTCTTCTCAAGTGCACATGGAACTTTCTCCAGAATACACCACATACTGGGTTACAAATCGGGTCTGAACTGATACCAAAAGATTGGGATCGTCCCCTGCATATTCTCAGACCATAATGCCTTGAAATTAGAACTAAATCACAACAAGAAGTTTGGAAGGACCTCAAACACGTGGAGGTTAAGTACCATCCTGCTAAAAGATGAAAGGGTCAACCAGGAAATTAAGGAAGAATTAAAAAGATTCATGGAAACTAATGAGAATGAAGATACAACCGTTCAAAATCTTTGGGACGCAGCAAAAGCAGTCCTAAGGGGGAAATACATAGCAATGCAAGCATCAAAACAAAAACTGGAAAGAACTCAAATACAAAAGCTAACCTTACACATAAAGGAGCTAGAGGAAAAACAGCAAATAGATCCTACACCCAGCAGAAGAAGAGAGTTAATAAAGATTCGAGCAGAACTCAATGAAATCGAGACCAGAAGAACTGTGGAACAGATCAACAGAACCAGGAGTTGGTTCTTTGAAAGAATTAATAAGATAGATAAACCATTAGCCAGCCTTATTAAAAAGAAGAGAGAGAAGACTCAAATTAATAAAATCATGAATAAGGGGGGGGAGGAGCAAGATGGCGGAAGAGTAGGGTCTCCAAATCACCTGTCTCCACCAAACTACCTAGAAAACCTTCAAATTATCCTGAAAATCTATGAATTCGGCCTGAGATTTAAAGAGAGACCAGCTGGAATGCTACAGTGAGAAGAGTTCGCGCTTCTATCAAGGTAGGAAGACGGGGAAAAAGACATAAAGGAACAAAGGCCTCCAAGGGGGAGGGGCCCCGCGAGGAGCCGGGCTGAGGCCGGGGCGAGTGTCCCCAGGACAGGAGAGCCCCGTCCCGGAGGAGCAGGAGCTGCACCGACCTTCCCGGGGGAAAGGGGCTCGCGGGGAGTTGGAGCAGGACCCAGGAGGGCGGGGATGCCCTCGGGCTCCCGGGGACAGTAACAGCAACTGCGCGCCCAGGAGAGTGCGCCGAGCTCCCTAAGGGCTGCAGCGCGCACGGCGGGACCCGGCGGGACCCAGAGCAGCTGAAGGGGCTCGGGCGGCGGCTCCGCGGAGGGGGCTGCGCGGCCCCGGGAGCAGCTCGGAGGGGCTCGGGCAGAGGAAGAGGCTCCTGCAGAGGGGCCTGCGCGGTTCCAGGAGCAGCTCGGAGGGGCTCGGGCGGCGGCTCCACGGAGGGGGCTGCGCGGCCCGGGAGCGCGAATCCAACAGCGCAGGCTCCGGAGCACAGGGCGCCGGGACACAGCCCAGGATCCCGCCTCCCCCAGGACAGGCAGAGGCCGGGAGGGCCCAGGACAGCGAGGACGCTCCTGCCCCAGCTGAGCAGATCAGCGGCCCCGCCCCGGAGCCTCCAGGCCCTGCAGACGGAGTTCCTGCCGGAGCTGAATCCAGGTTTCCAGAGCTGCCCCGCCACTGGGGCTGTTCCTCCTGCGGCCTCACGGGGTGAACAACCCCCACTGAGCCCTGCACCAGGCAGGGGCACAGCAGCTCCCCCAACTGCTAACACCTGAAAATCAGCACAACAGGCCCCTCCCCCAGAACACCAGCTAGACGGACAACTTCCAGGAGAAGCCAAGGGACTTAAAGTACACAGAATCAGAAGATACTCCCCGGTGGTTCTTTTTTTGTTTGTTTGTTTTTGTTTTTGTTTTGTTTTGCTTTTTGATTTGTTTCCTTCCCCCACCCCCTTTTTTTCTCCTTTCTTTTTCTTTCTCTTTTTCTTCTTTTTTTTTTTTTTCGTTTTTTTTTTTCTTTTTCTTCCCCTTTTTTTTTTCTCTTTCTCTTTTCTTTCCTTCTTTCTCTCCTCTCTTTTTCTCTTTTTCCCAATACAACTTGCTTTTGGCCACTCTGCACTGAGCAAAATGACTAGAAGGAAAACCTCACCTCAAAAGAAAGAATCAGAAACAGTCCTCTCTCCCACAGAGTTACAAAATCTGGATTACAATTCAATGTCAGAAAGCCAATTCAGAAGCACTATTATACAGCTACTGGTGGCTCTAGAAAAAAGTATAAAGGACTCAAGAGACTTCATGACTGCAGAATTTAGAGCTAATCAGGCAGAAATTAAAAATCAATTGAATGAGATGCAATCCAAACTAGAAGTCCTAACGACGAGGGTTAACGAGGTGGAAGAACGAGTGAGTGACCTAGAAGACAAGTTGATAGCAAAGAGGGAAACTGAGGAAAAAAGAGACAAACAATTAAAAGACCATGAAGATAGATTAAGGGAAATAAACGACAGCCTGAGGAAGAAAAACCTACGTTTAATTGGGGTTCCCGAGGGCGCCGAAAGGGACAGAGGGCCAGAATATGTATTTGAACAAATTCTAGCTGAAAACTTTCCTAATCTGGGAAGGGAAACAGGCATTCAGATCCAGGAAATAGAGAGATCCCCCCCTAAAATCAATAAAAACCGTTCAACACCTCGACATTTAATTGTGAAGCTTGCAAATTCCAAAGATAAGGAGAAGATCCTTAAAGCAGCAAGAGACAAGAAATCCTTGACTTTTATGGGGAGGAGTATTAGGGTAACAGCAGACCTCTCCACAGAGACCTGGCAGGCCAGAAAGGGCTGGCAGGATATATTCAGGGTCCTAAATGAGAAGAACATGCAACCAAGAATACTTTATCCAGCAAGGCTCTCATTCAAAATGGAAGGAGAGATAAAGAGCTTCCAAGACAGGCAGCAACTAAAAGAATATGTGACCTCCAAACCAGCTCTGCAAGAAATTTTAAGGGGGACTCTTAAAATTCCCCTTTAAGAAGAAGTTCAGTGGAACAGTCCACAAAAACAAAGACTGAATAGATATCATGGTGACACTAAACTCATATCTCTCAATAGTAACTCTGAATGTGAACGGGCTTAATGACCCCATCAAAAGGCGCAGGGTTTCAGACTGGATAAAAAAGCAGGACCCATCTATTTGCTGTCTACAAGAGACTCATTTTAGACAGAAGGACACCTACAGCCTGAAAATAAAAGGTTGGAGAACCATTTACCATTCGAATGGTCCTCAAAAGAAAGCAGGGGTAGCCATCCTTATATCAGATAAACTAAAATTTACCCCAAAGACTGTAGTGAGAGATGAAGAGGGACACTATATCATACTTAAAGGATCTATTCAACAAGAGGACTTAACAATCCTCAATATATATGCCCCGAATGTGGGAGCTGCCAAATATATCAATCAATTATTAACCAAAGTGAAGAAATACTTAGATAATAATACACTTATACTTGGTGACTTCAATCTAGCTCTTTCTATACTCGATAGGTCTTCTAAGCAAAACATCTCCAAAGAAACGAGAGCTTTAAATGATACACAGGACCAGATGGATTTCACAGATATCTACAGAACTTTACATCCAAACTCAACTGAATACACATTCTTCTCAAGCGCACACGGAACTTTCTCCAGAATAGACCACATATTGGGTCACAAATCGGGTCTGAACCGATACCAAAAGATTGGGATTGTCCCCTGCATATTCTCGGACCATAATGCCTTGAAATTAGAACTAAATCACAACAAGAAGTTTGGAAGGACCTCAAACACATGGAGGTTAAGGACCATCCTGCTAAAAGATAAAAGGGTCAACCAGGAAATTAAGGAAGAATTAAAAAGATTCATGGAAACTAATGAGAATGAAGATACAACCGTTCAAAATCTTTGGGATGCAGCAAAAGCAGTCCTAAGGGGGAAATACATCGCAATACAAGCATCCATTCAAAAACTGGAAAGAACTCAAATACAAAAGCTAACCTTACACATAAAGGAGCTAGAGAAAAAACAGCAAATAGATCCTACACCCAAGAGAAGAAGGGAGTTAATAAAGATTCGAGCAGAACTCAACGAAATCGAGACCAGAAGAACTGTGGAACAGATCAACAGAACCAGGAGTTGGTTCTTTGAAAGAATTAATAAGATAGATAAACCATTAGCCAGCCTTATTAAAAAGAAGAGAGAGAAGACTCAAATTAATAAAATCATGAATGAGAAAGGAGAGATCACTACCAACACCAAGGAAATACAAACGATTTTAAAAACATATTATGAACAGCTATACGCCAATAAATTAGGCAATCTAGAAGAAATGGACGCATTCCTGGAAAGCCACAAACTACCAAAACTGGAACAGGAAGAAATAGAAAACCTGAACAGGCCAATAACCAGGGAGGAAATTGAAGCAGTCATCAAAAACCTCCCAAGACACAAGAGTCCAGGGCCAGATGGCTTCCCAGGGGAATTTTATCAAACGTTTAAAGAAGAAACCATACCTATTCTCCTAAAGCTGTTTGGAAAGATAGAAAGAGATGGAGTACTTCCAAATTCGTTCTATGAAGCCAGCATCACCTTAATTCCAAAGCCAGACAAAGACCCCGCCAAAAAGGAGAATTACAGACCAATATCCCTGATGAACATGGATGCAAAAATTCTCAACAAGATACTGGCCAATAGGATCCAACAGTACATTAAGAAAATTATTCACCATGACCAAGTAGGATTTATCCCTGGGACACAAGGCTGGTTCAACACCCGTAAAACAATCAATGTGATTCATCATATCAGCAAGAGAAAAACCAAGAACCATATGATCCTCTCATTGGATGCAGAGAAAGCATTTGACAAAATACAGCATCCATTCCTGATTAAAACTCTTCAGAGTGTAGGGATAGAGGGAACATTCCTCGACATCTTAAAAGCCATCTATGAAAAGCCCACAGCAAATATCATTCTCAATGGGGAAGCACTGGGAGCCTTTCCCCTAAGATCAGGAACAAGACAGGGATGTCCACTCTCACCACTGCTATTCAACATAGTACTGGAAGTCCTAGCCTCAGCAATCAGACAACAAAAAGACATTAAAGGCATTCAAATTGGCAAAGAAGAAGTCAAACTCTCTCTCTTCGCCGATGACATGATACTCTACATAGAAAACCCAAAAGTCTCCACCCCAAGATTGCTAGAACTCATACAGCAATTCGGTAGCGTGGCAGGATACAAAATCAATGCCCAGAAGTCAGTGGCATTTCTATACACTAACAATGAGACTGAAGAAAGAGAAATTAAGGAGTCAATCCCATTTACAATTGCACCCAAAAGCATAAGATACCTAGGAATAAACCTCACCAAAGATGTAAAGGATCTATACCCTCAAAACTATAGAACACTTCTGAAAGAAATTGAGGAAGACACAAAGAGATGGAAAAATATTCCATGCTCATGGATTGGCAGAATTAATATTGTGAAAATGTCAATGTTACCCAGGGCAATATACACGTTTAATGCAATCCCTATCAAAATACCATGGACTTTCTTCAGAGAGTTAGAACAAATTATTTTAAGATTTGTGTGGAATCAGAAAAGACCCCGAATAGCCAGGGGAATTTTAAAAAAGAAAACCATATCTGGGGGCATCACAATGCCAGATTTCAGGTTGTACTACAAAGCTGTGGTCATCAAGACAGTGTGGTACTGGCACAAAAACAGACACATAGATCAGTGGAACAGAATAGAGAATCCAGAAGTGGACCCTGAACTTTATGGGCAACTAATATTCGATAAAGGAGGAAAGACTATCCATTGGAAGAAAGACAGTCTCTTCAATAAATGGTGCTGGGAAAATTGGACATCCACATGCAGAAGAATGAAACTAGACCACTCTCTTTCACCATACACAAAGATAAACTCAAAATGGATGAAAGATCTAAATGTGAGACAAGATTCCATCAAAATCCTAGAGAAGAACACAGGCAACACCCTTTTTGAACTCGGCCATAGTAACTTCTTGCAAGATACATCCACAAAGGCAAAAGAAACAAAAGCAAAAATGAACTATTGGGACTTCATCAAGATAAGAAGCTTTTGTACAGCAAAGGATACAGTCAACAAAACTCAAAGACAACCTACAGAATGGGAGAAGATATTTGCAAATGACATATCAGATAAAGGGCTAGTTTCCAAGATCTATAAAGAACTTATTAAACTCAACACCAAAGAAACAAACAATCCAATCATGAAATGGGCAAAAGACATGAACAGAAATCTCACAGAGGAAGACATAGACATGGCCAACATGCATATGAGAAAATGCTCTGCATCACTTGCCATCAGGGAAATACAAATCAAAACTACAATGAGATACCACCTCACACCAGTGAGAATGGGGAAAATTAACAAGGCAGGAAACCACAAATGTTGGAGAGGATGCGGAGAAAAGGGAACCCTCTTACACTGTTGGTGGGAATGTGAACTGGTGCAGCCACTCTGGAAAACTGTGTGGAGGTTCCTCAAACAGTTAAAAATATACCTGCCCTACGACCCAGCAATTGCACTGTTGGGGATTTACCCCAAAGATACAAATGCAATGAAACGCCGGGACACCTGCACCCCGATGTTTCTAGCAGCAATGGCCACTATAGCCAAACTGTGGAAGGAGCCTCGGTGTCCAACGAAAGATGAATGGATAAAGAAGATGTGGTTTATGTATACAATGGAATATTACTCAGCTATTAGAAATGACAAATACCCACCATTTGCTTCAACGTGGATGGAACTGGAGGGTATTATGCTGAGTGAAGTAAGTCAGTCGGAGAAGGACAAACATTATATGTTCTCATTCATTTGGGGAATATAAATAATAGTGAAAGGGAAAATAAGGGAAGGGAGAAGAAATGTGTGGGAAATATCAGAAAGGGAGACAGAACGTAAAGACTGCTAACTCTGGGAAACGAACTAGGGGTGGTAGAAGGGGAGGAGGGCGGGGGGTGGGAGTGAATGGGTGACGGGCACTGGGTATTATTCTGTATGTTAGTAAATTGAACACCAATAAAAAAAAATAAAATAAAAATAAAATAAAATAAAATAAAATCATGAATAAGAAAGGAGAGATGACTACCAACACCAAGGAAATACAAACGATTTTAGAAACATATTATGAACAGCTATACGCCAATAAATTAGGCAATCTAGAAGAAATGGACGCATTCCTGGAAAGCCACAAACTACCAAAACTGGAACAGGAAGAAATAGAAAACCTGAACAGGCCAATAACCAGGAAAGGGAGGAAATTGAAGCAGTCATCCAAAACCTCCCAAGACACAGGGGAATTCTATCAAACGTTTAAAGAAGAAACCATACCTATTCTCCTAAAGCTGTTTGGAAAGATAGAAAGAGATGGAGTACTTCCAAATTCGTTCTATGAGGCCAGCATCACCTTAATTCCAAAACCAGACAAAGACCCCACCAAAAAGGAAAATTACAGACCAATATTCCTGATGAACATGGATGCAAAAATTCTCAACAAGATACTATCCAATAGGATCCAACAGCACATTAAGAAACTTATTCACCATGACCAAGTAGGATTTATCCCCGGGACACAAGGCTGGTTCAACACCCGTAAAACAATCAATGTGATTCATTATCAGCAAGAGAAAAACCAAGAACCATAGGATCCTCTCATTAGATGCAGAGAAAGCATTTGACAAAATACAGCATCTATTCCTGATTAAAACTCTTCACAGTGTAGGGATAGAGGGAACATTCCTCAACATCTTAAAAGCCATCTACGAAAAGCCCACAGCAAATATCATTCTCAATGGGGAAGCACTGGGAGCCTTTCCCCTAAGATCAGGAACAAGACAGGGATGTCCTCTCTCACCACTGCTATTGAGCATAGTATTGGAAGTCCTAGCCTCAGCAATCAGACAACAAAAAGACATTAAAGGCATTCAACTTGGCAAAGAAGAAGTCAAACTCTCCCTCTTTGCCGATGACATGATACTCTACATAGAAAACCCAAAAGCCTCCACCCCAAGATTGCTAGAACTCATACAGCAGCAATTTGGCAGCGTGGCAGGATACAAATTTAATGCCCAGAAATCAGTGGCATTTCTATACACTAGCAATGAGACTGAAGAAAGAGAAATTAAGGAGCCAATCCCATTTACAATTGCACCCAAAAGCATAAGATACCTAGGAATAAACCTCACCAAAGAGGTAAAGGATCTATACCCTAAAAACTATAGAACACTTCTGAAAGAAATTGAGGAAGACACAAAGAGATGGAAAAATATTCCATGCTAATGGATTGGCAGAATTAATATTGTGAAAATGTCAATGTTACCCAGGGCAATTTACACATTTAATGCAATCCCTATCAAAATACCATGGACTTTCTTCAGAGAGTTAGAACAAATTATTTTAAGATTTGTGGGGAATCAGAAAAGACCCCGAATAGCCAGGGGAATTTTAAAAAAGCGAACCATATCTGGGGGCATCACAATGCCAGATTTCAGGTTGTACTACAAAGCTGTGGTCATCAAGACAGTGTGGTACTTGCACAAAAACAGACACAGAGATCAATGGAACACAATAGAGAACCCAGAAGTGGACCCTCAACTTTATGGTCAACTAATATTCGATAAAGGAAGAAAGACTATCCATTGGAAGAAAGACAGTCTCTTCAATAAATAGTGCTGGGTAAATTGTACATCCACATGCAGAAGAATGAAATTAGACCACTCTCTTGCACCATACACAAAGATAAACTCAAAATGGATGAAAGATCTAAATGTGAGACAAGATTCCATCAAAATCCTAGAGGAGAACACAGGCAACACCCTTTTTGAACTTGGCCACAGTAACTTCTTGCAAGATACATCCACAAAGGCAAAAGAAACAAAAGCAAAAATGAACCATTGGGACTTCATCAAGATAAGAAGCTTTTGCACAGCAAAGGATACAGTCAACAAAGCTAAAAGACAACCTACAGAATGGGAGAAGATATTTGCAAATGACCTATCAGATAAAGGGCTAGTTTCCAAGATCTATAAAGAACTTATTAAACTCAACACTAAAGAAACAAACAATCCAATCATGAAATGGGCAAAAGACATAAGAGAAATCTCACAGAGGAAGACATAGACATGGCCAACATGCACATGAGAAAATGCTCTGCATCACTTGCCATCAGGGAAATACAAATCAAAACCACAATGAGATACCACCTCACACCAGTGAGAATGGGGAAAATTAACAAGGCAGGAAACCAGAAATGTTGGAGAGGATGCGGAGAAAAGGGAAACCTCTTACACTGTTGGTGGGAATGTGAACTGGTGCAGCCACTCTGGAAAACTGTGTGGAGGTTCCTCAAACAGTTAAAAATAGACCTGCCCTACGACCCAGCAACTCCACTGTTGGGGATTTACCCCAAAGATACTGATGCTATGAAACGCCGGGACACCTGCACCCCGATGTTTCTAGCAGCAATGGCCACGATAGCCAAACTGTGGAAGGAGCCTCGGTGTCCATCGAAAGATGAATGGATAAAGAAGATGTGGTTTATGTATACAATGGAATATTACTCAGTCATTAGAAATGACAAATACCCACCATTTGCTTCAACGTGGATGGAACTGGAGGGTATTATGCTGAGTGAAATAAGTCAATTGGAGAAGGACAAACAGTGTATGTTCTCATTCATTTGGGGAATATAAATAATAGTGAAAGGGAATATAAGGGAAGGGAGAAGAAATGTGTGGGAAATATCAGAAAGGGAGACAGAACATAAAGACTCCTAACTCTGGGAAACGAACTAGGGGTGGTGGAAGGGGAGGAGGGCAGGTGGTCGGGGTGAATGGGTGATGGGCACTGGGGGGGAGGCACTTGACGGGTTGAGCCCTGGGTGTTATTCTGTATGTTGGTAAATTGAACACCAATAAAAAATAAATTTATTAAACAATAAAAATAAAATAAATTTAAAAAATGACTCATCATATGAAGAACCAGGATGATCTCAACTTGCATGAAAAACACTATCAACAAACACAACAATATGACACAGATGTTAGAACTATCAGAAAAATTTTAAGTAGCTATCATAAAATTGTTTCTCTGAGCAGTTATGCTTGAAACAAATGAAAAACAAAACAAAACAGAAAGTCTCATCAAAGAAATGGAAATTCTCAGCAAAGAAATGCAAGATGTAAAGAAGAACCAAATGGAGATTATAGATCTAAAAAATACGGGATCCCTGGGTGGCGCAGCGGTTTGGCGCCTGCCTTTGGCCCAGGGCGCGATCCTGGAGACCCGGGATCGAATCCCACGTCGGGCTCCCGGTGCATGGAGCCTGCTTCTCCCTTTGCCTATGTCTCTGCCTCTCTCTCTCTCTCTCTCTCTCTCTCTCTCTCTCTCTCTGTGTGTGACTATCATAAATAAATAAAATTAAAAAAAAAGAACTGAAAAATACAATAGCCAAATAAAAAAACTGAAAGGTTGGGCTCCGTATCAAATAGAGAAAGGAGGGAATCCCTGGGTCGCTCAGCGGTTTAGCACCTGCCTTCGGCCCAGGGCATGATCCTGGAGTCCTGGAATTGAGTCCCACGTCAGGCTCCCTGCATGGAGCCTGCTTCTCCCTCTGCCTGTGTCTCTGCCCCTCTCTGTGTCTTTCATGAATAAATAAATAAAATCTTTAAAAAAAGATTAGAGAAAGGAGGCGAAAGAATCTGTAGGCTTGAATATAGAGCAATAGAAAATACCCAGTGTGAATAATAAACTGAAAAATATTTTAAAAGCCTCACTAAAAATTCTATGCCATTGGAGTCCCAGGAGGAGAGAGGAAAAAGGGCGAGACTAGAAAAGTATTTGGAGAGAAAAATGGCTGAAATTTCCCTAATTTGGCAAAAACCATAAAACTATAGATTCAAGATGTTAAGTGAACTCAAAACATAGTGAGAGAAATGCATGGCAAGACACATTATAGTCAAACTTTTCAAAACTAAATACAATCTTTAAAGCAGTCATAGAAAGGTGATGCATTTCCTAAAGGGGAAAAAATAATTAGAATGACAATGAATTTCTCAACAACAATAATCAACACCTATGGAGACTAGAAGAAAATGGCACAAGATTTTTTAAGAGCTGAAAGAAAATAACTGCTGTATCAGAATTCTACTGCTAGTGAAAATATCCTTTAGACATGATAGAGAAATCAAGACATTCTCAGAGGAATGAAACTACGAGAATTTGTGGCTAGCAGACCTATTTACTTTAAAAGAATGGCAAAAGAATTTCTCAAAACAGGAAATTATAAAATAAGGGATCTTGGAGCATCAGGAAGAAAGAAAAGCAGAAAGAGCAAAAATACAAGTAAATACAATATACTTTCTGTTACAGACTGAATTATGTCCCCCCCCAAACTCATATGTTGAAGTCTTTTTAAAAAAGATTTTATTTATTTATTCCTGAGAGACACAGAGAGAGGCAGAGACACAGGCAGAGGGAGAAGCAGGCTCCCAGGAGGGAGCCCGATGCGGGACTCAGTTCCAGGACCCCGGGATCCTGCCCTGAGCTGAAAGCAGATGCTCAACCATTGAGCCACCCAGGTGTCCTTAAAGAGGTAATTAAGGTAAAATGAGGTCATATGGGTGGACACTGATCCAATATGACTAGTGTCCTTACAAGCAGACGATTAAGACACAGATATGCAAGCACACAAAGGATTACCATATGAAGATATAACAAGAAGATGGTCATCTGTAAGCTAAGCAGAGAAGCCTCAGAAGAATTCAAACATGAAAATGTGATTTTAGACTTTTAGCCTCCAGAACTGTGAGAGTATAAATTTCTGTTTAAACCACTCAGTCCGCGGTGTTTTGTTGTTGTAGCCCTAGTAACATGCTTTCCTTCTCATGAATTTATAAATTATGCTAGTGGCTAAAGAAAAATTATAACACTGATGTTCTCAATGTATATATAGAAAATATTTCAGACGGTATAATTGTAAATTATATAAATTTACAGTAAACAATAACAGCGAATTATACTGTAAATAGAGGAGAACAAAAGAACATAAGGGGAAGTAAAGTTTCTTTTTTTTAATTTTTTAATTTTTTTTATTTTTTTTTGGAAGTAAAGTTTCTACACTTTGACTGGAAAAATGTTGACACCAGTAAAATGTGATAAGTTATGCATGTATAGTGGAGTACTAAGATCAATCACCAAAATGCTATACAAAAAGACCAATTAAAACATAAACCAATTAAAAACTTGGGGTGGAAGAAAAAAATAAAAGATAAGTTAAACTAAAAATGTTCAAGTAACCTACAGGGAGGCTAGCGGAAAAATAGAAAACCAAAACAGGGATCCCTGGGTGGCGCAGTGGTTTGGCGCCTGCCTTTGGCCCAGGGCGCGATCCTGGAGACCCTGGATCAAATCCCACGTCAGGCTCCCGGTGCATGGAGCCTGCTTCTCCCTCTGCCTGTGTCTCTGCCCCTCTCTCTCTCTCTCTCTCTGTGACTATCATAAATAAATAAAAATTAAAAAAAAAAAAAAACGAAAACCAAAACAAAACAAAAAGGAACAAAAAACCAGATTTGTTAAAAATAAAATCATAGACTTAAATCCTAACATGTCAATAATTACATTAACTGCAAATTGTCTAAAGACATCAATTCAAAGACATATTATTAAATTTTTAAAAAAATGACCAAACTTAGTGCTGTATATAAGAAACTTATTTAAAATATAATGATATACATAAGATGAAAGTAAAAGTATAGAAAAAGATATACCAAGCAAACATTAATAAAAATAAATCAGGAGTGGCTAAATTAATTTTAGATAAAGTAAATTTTGGAGTAAAGAAAATCACTAGAGACAAAGGAATATTACATAATGATAAAAAAAGTCAGTCTACCAAGAAGACATAAGAATCCTTAATGTGTATTAACAAACCAACAGAGGTAAAATATATAAAACAAAGATTGATAGAACTGAAAGGAGAATGTGAGGCAAGAATTGATAAAACTGAAAGGAGAAATAGACAAATCCAGAACTAAAGTTGAAGACTTCAACACTCCCATCTTTGCAATCAAAAGAACAACTTGTCAGAAAATCATCAGCCAGGATATAGAAGAATTGAACAACACCATCAACCAACAGGATCTAATTGATGTTTAGAGAGCACTTCACCCCAAAACATCAGCATACACATTCTTTTCAAGTGCTCAAAGAACATATACCAAAAGAACCCATAGCCTGGGCTATACAGCAAACCTCAAGAAATTTAAAAGAAGTGAAATTGTACAAAATGTGTTTTATGATTGAAGTAGAATCAAACTAGAAATCAATAACGAAAAGACAAATGGAGTTTATTTCAGGGATGCAAGTTTGCTTTAATATTCCAAAATCAATGTCATCTGCCACATTAAGCAGCTTACAGAACAAAAATCACATGATTGTATCAATTGATGCTGAAATGCGTTTGACAAAATGCAGCATTCATTAGTGATAACAACTCTCAGCAAACTAAGAAGAGGAGACATTCTCAAGTTGATAAAGAACATATACAGAAAACCTACAGCTAACATCATACTTAACAGATAAAGACTGAATGTTCTCCTAAGATCTAAAACAAGGCAAAGATAT
Source organism: Canis lupus dingo (assembly GCF_003254725.2). Lineage (NCBI taxonomy): Eukaryota > Metazoa > Chordata > Mammalia > Carnivora > Canidae > Canis > Canis lupus. The sequence goes on from NC_064281.1 coordinate 43,291,859, forward strand.
CCATTTTCACCATGACTATTCAACATAGTACTGGAAGTTCTAGCCAGTTCACTAAGGAAATAAAAGGCACACAGATAGGTAAGAAGAAATAAAACTATTTCTATTTTCAGAGGACATGACTTGTCTATATATAAAATCCCAAGAGAGTGGAAAAAGCTCATGGAACTAATGAGTGAGTTCAGCAAAGTCACAAAATATGATATTAAATCAAAAAATCAATTGTATTTCTATGTACTAGCAAGGAGCATGTAGATAGCAAAACTAAAAATACAACTTATAAAATCACTCAAAAAATAGAAAATGAACACTTAGGTGTATATCCAAAGTAACATGTATGAAATTTGTATATTGAAATTACAGAATGCTAATGAAAGAATTTTAAAAAGGTTTAAATAAATGCAAATACATATGGATTGGAAGATTCAACATGGTAAAGATAACAATTATCCCCAAAGGGTTATATAGGTTTAATCCAGTCCCTATCAAAATCCCAGTAAGATTGTTTATAGATATTAGACATATTTTCATAACATGTATATAGAAATATACAGGCTCTAGGATAGTTTTTAAAAATTTTTGTTTTTAATAACCCCAAACTGGAAACAACCAAAATGTCCTACAAAGGTGAATGGATAAACTGTGGTATATTCATATGATGAAATACAACTCAGCAATAAAAATGAATGAACTATTTATACATGGAATAATTTGAATGAATCTCAAAGGAATTATGTTGAGTGAAAAAAAACTCAATCTCAAAAGGTCACTGTATGATTTCATTTATATAATGTTCTCAAAATCACAAAATTACAGAGATGGAAAACAGTTCAGTGGTTACCAGGAGTTAAGGATAATGGGGGGGCAATTGGACTATAAAGGGGTAGTATGAGGAAGATTCTTATGGTGATGGTATAGTTCAATATCTTGATTCTAATGGTTGTTACAGGAATCCACACGTATGATAACCAATGTCAATTTTCTGATTTAATATTAAGTAAAGTGTAATCATTGGGGGAAACTGGGTGAAAGATATATAGAGCCACTCCTGAACTAGCTTTCCCATTTCCTGTGAATTAAATTATTTCAAAATAAGTTAAAGAGCTTCTGAGAAAAAAAAAAAAGACTGTTTCCAAGTAACTATTGGAAACCTACAAAAGGAGTGAAATAAGTCAATGGGAGAAGGATAAACATTATATGGTCTCATTCATTTGGGGAATATAAAAAATAGTGAAAGGGAATAAAGGGGAGAGGAGAAAAATGAGTGGGAAATATCAGAAAGGGAGACAGAACATGAGAGACTCGTAACTCTGGGAAACGAACTAGGGGTGGTGGAAAGGGAGGTGGGCGTGGGGTGGGGGTGACTGGGTGACGGGCACTGAGGGGGGCACTTGATGGATGAGCACTGGGTGTTATTCTATATGTTGGCAAATTGAACACCAATAAAAATAAATTTATTTTAAAAAAGGACCATTTTAGTAGAGAGGGAGACATGAAAGGTAATGGAGAGAAAATAATGGAGCAAGTTCTTGAGGAAGAAGAGACTGTGATTAAGAGCACAAATGGAGGGACTCCTGGGTGGCTCAGCAGTTGAGTGTCCGCCTTTGGCTCAGAGCGTGATCTCAGAGTCCCGGGATCGAGTCCCACATTGGGCTTCCTCCATGGAGGCTGCTTCTCCCTCTGCCTCTCTCTCTCTCTGCTTCTCACGAATAAATAAATAAAATCTTTTTTTTTTAAAGCACAGATGGAGGGGTGCCTGAGTGGCTCAGTTGACTAAACATCTGACTTCAGCTCATGTCATGATCTCAGGCTCCTGGGGTTTGAGCTCCACATTGGGATCCCCATTCAGCGAGGAGTCTGCTTCTCCCTCTTCCTCTGCCCCTCCCCCTGCTTGTTCTTTTCCTCACTCTCTTTTTCTCTCTCAAATAAATAAATAAATAAAATCTTTAAAAAGAGAGCACAGGTGGATGAATAAGCCTTAAATAGAAGGAGACACCTCTTCCTCTGATGCATGAAGGATCAGGTTAGGGTAGTTGCCAGTGCAGATAAGTTTCTCGGTAGGTAAGTTTCTAGGTATAGGAATAAAGTTGGGAGAATTCCTGTCCTGATGACCTCTGATTTCTTAGTGAAATAGGAAGCAAGCTTATCTACTGTATGTGTTGGGAGATATGGTGGAGATAATTAGAGAAATACTTGATACTGTTGCCTGATTATGGCACACTAGAGGACTTGAGGGGCTTGGTGAAAGTTTCAAATAGCCACAGAGTATTGGGAAAGGAACTTGGTTAGAGTCACACAGTAGGATTATCTGACTGCTTGAAGATCAGGCGGAGGTTGGATATCAAGATTTTATACTGGTAGTTATCCACAGGGTTGTGTGACTTTTCTCTAGCCATACTTAGCCTAAAATAGGTGAAGAAAGAGCAGGTTACCCACAGAAGATTTTGGTTATTAGAGTGCAGTGAAGGGACAAGATGAAAAGGGAGTAGCAGAGAGAGGATAGTGAAGAAGTGAAGTTATTTCTTGAGGGGGATGGTCTATGCTGGTTAAAGACAGTAACTTAAAGTCGCAATGAAATTAAAAATTTGATGTCCTAGGAGTAGGAGAGTAAGAGACTTAGAAAGATAGGTGTAGTCAGTAGGATATTTGAGTTAAACATTTCACAAATGGAGCAGTTCCAAATGCCAAGAAAAGGTCCAAGGTGTGGTTAAAATTGAAGCAGAAATAAAAAGTTCACCAGAAAGAAACTGTGCAAGCATGGGGCTGAATGGGTTGGTGACCACTCAAGTCCCCAAAGGATGACAGCGAAGCTTATGTGAGAAGAGAGGTTAGGGGTGAGTTGCAAAGTCTTCAAAGAATGTGGAAGAATGACCAAGAAGTTTTTACATGGTATTGACCATCTGCTGAAGATATGGACCTCAGAAGAGGAGGATTTTTACATGAGGAGTAATCTTTTGGAAGAAACAGTGAAGAATTAGAGAGATACTTGATACTGTTGCCTGATTATGGCACACTTCAAAAAGGACTTACAGGGAAGTGGAGTTCTTAGATGAAATTCATTTGTGTGCTTGTTAATTTATTCGCTCAATAAATATAGATCAAGGACCATATACCCTAGTCTGCCTGGGGACAGTCCTGGTTTATGCAGATTTTGCTGACATAATTGTTAAAAATGACCCCTGTCTCTTTCAAAATGTTCCAATTTGGATGATAAATTATATGGTCATTCTAGTTAGCATTTATGACCTGGTTGAGAAGAAAGATTTTTGTAGCTCCTTATTCTGTTTTCCATCATATTTGATATCTTGTCATTTGCATACTTGAGGATGGTCATTCATCCTGTTGGGAATCCATCAAATTCTACTATCATCCGGTTTCATTTCTTCAATCATAGAAAAAAATATCAGGAGAGACTGCCTGGCATCCAGACATGCCCTGATTATAGTCTTTCCCTGATTGAGTAATCCCATAAATAGGGAAAATAAAGTTAGCCTGCCACGGCTAACACTTGGTGAGTTCTGCAATGTTTTTTCTTTTTAAAAATGATGTCTTTTTAAACCAGTCCCTTAACGATACATTTAAGAATATGGATCTGGGATACCATCAAAACCACTGGCTAATAGTTTTGCAGAATCCTTCTTTCTCCATTGTTTTTTTTAAGATTTATTTATTTATTCATGATAGACATAGAGAGAGAGAGGCAGAGACGCAGGCAGAGGGAGAAGCAGGCTCCATGCTGTAAGCCCAACGCGGGACTCGATACCGGAACTCCAGGATCGCCAAAGGCAGGCGCTAAACCGCTGAGCCACCCAGGGATCCCCTCTTTCTCCATTGTTTTGAAAGTCAAAAATATATTTGCCAACTTTCAGTATTTGGAATTTCTTCCAGGCTCTGTTCTCTCTTACCATCCCCTACAAAAAAACTTTTAGTTCCTTCCATTTCTTACGTCATGATATACTTAATGTTTGCAACCCACAATTTAATACTTGGTTGATATTAAATAACTTCCATATTTTGTTGTCTTTCCTTGGGGACTCGGCAATGCTATATCCTTTGACAAGGATATCTTTCTGTCCCCTTCCTTACTCTTTTTGCCTTAATTCCTACTTGCCCTTCAGTCCTTACGCTAGCCATCACCACCTCTCAGAAGTCTTTTCAGCCTCCAGGAGATATAAATTGTCCCCTCCTCTGTGTTTGTGTAGTACTGTATGTTTCACTCCATAATAACCCTATTCCTGACTGTAATTGTGTTTATTTGTCTGTGTCTCTCAAAGGTCTGAGCTACATGAAGCCAGGGACTGTGTTTTGTTCATAAGTGGATCTCTAGCACCTTGTACAGTGTTTGCCACATTGTAGACACATGATAAATATATGTTAAATGAATGAGTGACCAAAATTTCTAAACCAAGTGGTTTAAGATGTTGATTTGCAACTATAAATATACAAAGGGGATCATGGAGCTGAATATTTTAAATGAGAACTGACCCGGAAAACCCAGGGCTTTTGGTAGCCAAATTCATTTGCTAGATCTGTTTTCCCTACCCATATGGAATTCTCTTTGAGAAATCAAATTAAGAATCATTCCTCACTTATTTCTTACAGCCTCACATAGTATGGAATACATAGAAGCATCTCAAAATGTACTTTTCAATTTATAGATGATGCTATAGCATCATTTTAGCTGCATGTTATTTGATGCTGTTTCCATTTAATTAATTTGGATAATAAGATGAAGAGCCTATTTCTCTCTTGCTGTGATGGTCCAGCCTTTCCTACCGGCATTTTTCTCTTTTGCTACCCATTTTAGGATCTATTTATTTCTGAATCCTGGGGATGGGAGTGGGGTGAAAGATTGCAATTGGTTCCAGTGTCTCTTTGTCCTAATTCTCCTCAGCTCTGGACCCACACAGATGGCACCAATGACCAATTGTATGGAGATGAGCACAGATTCCTGGTCTAAAAGCCCAGATCCCACAGTAATTCACCAGGAAAATGCCTCTGCTTTCTGAGCCACAGTGTCTTTATCTGTCAAGGGGGAGGATTCAATTAGCTGATTCCTTAGTTCTAAAATTTATCTGATTCTCTCCTTTGTAAGCTTTATTTCTAGCCCCACAATATGCATCTGTCCCCGGGGCCTCCAACTTACATCAAATTCTGTCACGCCTCAGATTTGAATCGTAGCAAATAGATCCCCAGGAAGCATTCCAATGTATGAATTATTAATGTTCCCACCACACGGTCTCTGTGTGAATATTTACCTATATCACTGGGTATCTAATCCTGACAATAAATCATCATCTGAATGGTTTACTGATGTTTTCTCTTCCCTTCAATGATTCTGCACGTGTCTTCCTTTCACCTTGAGGATTGTGCAGTTCTTTCTTCTCCCATGAGGCTCTAACACCAAACAGCACAGAGAATGTCAACATCTGAGTTCCACTTTTAATGCGTTTTTCTTATTCCCTTACAGATTGGTGCATTTTTTCTTTCATTCCCTATCCTCCTCTACCGCCAACCCCTTCAAGTCATTGCCACATTCAGGAACTTGTCTTTTGCCTTCCCCACTCCATAGTTCCAGCAGCTGTAACCATAGTTCTGCTCAATGAGATTCTTTTTTAAAAAAGGATTTTATTTATTTATTTGAGAGAGAAGGAGCTGAAGGAGGAGCAGAGGGAGAGGAACAAGCAGACTCTGCTGAGTGTGGAGTCCGATGTGAGGCTCGATCCCAGGACCCTGAGATCATGACCAAAATCAAGAGTCAGATGCTTAACTGACTGAACTACCCAGGTACCTCTCAATGAGATTCTTAATGTGCTCACTGATCTGGTTATTTCCCAGCCTGGTTATTTCCAGATATTTCGGCTCTGCTATGGGGCTTGATAAGCATCTACTGCATCCTTCCTTCTCCCTGGTTTTGCCTATCCAGTTTTCCACTCACTCTCACCCTTCCATACATGCCTCTTCTCTCCCTTCCTCTATTTCTTTTTCTTCCTTCTCTTCTTTTCCACAACAGTTGCTACAGGCTTGGTTTCCGCCAATACTTTTCTCTGTCTATAAGTTGGAGAAGCTCTTTATTCCCTCAGAAATCCTCTGAGCTAACTACCTTTTATCTTCTCTACTGGGGTTGGTGCCAAAACATTGAGACCCCAAATAGCCAGGGGGATATTGAAAAAGAAAACCAGAGCTGGGGGCATCACAATGCCGAATTTCAAGTTGTACTACAAAGCTGTGATCATCAAGACAGTGTGGTACTCGCACAAAGAACAGACACATAGATCAATGGAACAGAATAGAGAACCCAGAAATGGGCTCTCAACTCTATGGTCAGCTAATATTCGACAAAGCAGGAAAGACAATCCACTGGAAAAAGGACAGTCTCTTCAATAAATGGTGCTGGGAAAATCGGACAGCCACGCACAGAAGAATGAGACTAGACCATTCTCTTACACCATACACTAAGATAAACTCAAAATGGATGAAAGATCTAAATGTGAGACAAGAATACATCGAAATCATAGAGAACACAGGCAACACCCTTTTTGAACTCGGCCACAGCAACTTCTTGCAAAATACATCTATGAAGGCAAGGGAAACAAAAGCAAAAATGAACTATTGGGACTTTATCAAGATAAAAAGCTTCTGCACGGCAAAAGAAACAGTCAACAAAACTAAAAGCCTACAGAATGGGAGGATGTTTGCAAATGACATATCAGATAAAGGGCTAGTATCCTACATCTATAAAGAACTTATTAAACTCAACAGCAAAGAAACGAACAATCTAATCATAAAATGGGCAAAAGACATGGACAGAAATTTCACCAAAGAAGACATACACTTAGCCAACAAGCACATGAGAAAATGTTCCACATCACTTGCCATCAGGGAAATACAAATCAAAACCACAATGAGATTCCACCTCACACCAGTGAGAATGGTGAAAATTAACAAGACAGGAAACAACAAATTTTGGAGAGGATGTGGAGAAAGGGGAACCCTCTTGCACTGTTGGTGGGAATGTGAACTGGTACAGCCACTCTGGGAAATAGTGTGGGGGTTCCTCAAAGAGTTAAAAATAGAGCTACCCTACAACCCAGCAATTGCCCTGCTGGGGATTTACCCCAAAGATACAGATGCAGTGAAATGCTGGAACACCTGCACCCCAATGTTTATAGCAGCAATGTCCACAATAACCAAACTGTGGAAGGAGCCTCAGTGTCCATTGAATGATGAATGGATAAAGAAGATGTGGTCTATATATACAATGGAATATTCCTCAGCCATTAGAAATGACAAATACCCACCATTTGCTTCAACGTGGATGGAACTGGAGGGTATTATGCTGAGTGAAGTAAGTCAATTGGAGAAGGACAAACATTATATGGTTTCATTCATACGGGGAATATAAGAAATAGTGAAAAGGGTTATAGGGGGAAGGAGGGAAAATGAGTGGGAAAAATTAGAGAGGGTCACAAAGCAGAAGAGACTTCTAACTCTGGGAAACAAACAACAGGTAGTGGAAGGGAGGTGGGCGGGGGAATGGGGTGACTGGGTGATGGGCACTGAGGGGGGCACTTGACAGGATGAGCACTGGGTGTTTTATGATATGTTGGCAAATTGAACTCCAATAAAAATATACATATTAAAAAATAATTAAAGTACAATAAAAAACAAGCACAAAAACACAGAATGGTAATTCTCTGGCTTGTTACAAATCACTCTCTTTACTGCCTTGTGGGTTGGAAACTTAGGGATGGCGGACCAAGTATATGCCTCATTCTTTATTCATGATAGGGCTGGGGGGTGGCCACTTCAATTAGTGTATACCTTTCTATAAGCAGAGGTATCCCAGCCAGCTTAGCGGGGGCTCTGGCATGATAAACTTGATTCTGAATATGAGGGGGAACCTGAGTTGAATGTCTTTGAGTGGCATGCAGCAAGGTATTGGCATGTCAGATAGAAGTGCCTGTAGGAGATAGAGTCTGGATCAGGTTCTTGTCTGCTCTATTTGGCCATCACCCATTAATACCAACTAACAAAACATTACTAAAACTCAAGTCACCAAACTGACATGACAAATGTATGTCAAAAATCAAGGCAACAAAAGGTAAGTGAAATGAAAGGCAAGTTGGATAGTAAGAAATAAGGGGAGAGATTTATTTTGATAGCCTCTATCAGGACAAATCAACAAGTTTGTTGCTGAGAGGACAGCAAGTTCTGAAATTTCTCATAGGGCTTGGTTAAGTCTAGTATACTTATACTCCTTACCATGGGTCCCTGCAGTTCAAAATTAGAAAATGTCATGCATATTCTCCCCTGGACCCCCTAACAAAGAGGAAATAGGAATCTAAGTAAGTTCAAACTTCCTTAAAGGAATACCCCCATCATGAGTTAACTCTGGCATTTCTCTTTGGCATGGTACTCATCTTGGGTGGTACATAGGACAAACTGAGGAGAAATGTAATGCTCTAACACTGTAAGACAAAGTTGAAGGGGTTTAGTCATGGGGAATCTCTGAAAAGATTGACTCTGCCCTTGTTAGATTCAGGGACAGGTGTGAGGAAGACTTTTGTGACCTCTATGCTGCTAGACTGCCACATAGCCACCTCTCTGACTTTGGGGTAAAGCAGGGGAAGAAAAGAGATAGTAAGAAATGCTGATTTTCTCTGCTGACGCCAAATCTCTCTTCTTACTTTCTATCACACCTCCCCCCAATCAGTCACCTTCACATGAAGAATTTGGTTGAATTGGGAAGGCAAATGCCTCCTTCTAGCTAACTAGGTCTAACATAATTCAACCAACCTAATGTACTTAGGTTAAGAGACAGATGACTTGTGTTTGAATTCTAGCTCCATCATTTTATTTGTTATATAATCTAGAGAAAATTGCTTAATTTCCTTGTGTCTCATTGTCATTATCTGTAAAATAATATGGTAAGGCTAATGCCTACCTCATTCAGGGTGTTGAAAAAATAAAATAAAATAAATAAATAAATAAATAAATAAATAAATAAATGCAACACCCTAAGAAGCATGCTTTGTAATTAGTAAGTTCTATATGAGAGTTTGTTACCAGTATTTATGGAAAGAGCACTAAAACAAGTCCAACTTATCTTTACCATTTATGTCACATCATCTTCCTGTCCTCAGCATTATTGCCATAGAATGGGAGGAAAGCCTCATTTCACATTATTACTTTGGGGACTAAATTAAATAATATACATCAACCATCTAGTATTTAAGAGGCATTCAATCCCTGGGGATTTTTTTTATTTCCCCATCTTTTACTTTCAAAGAACCTATGCTTTAAGCCCTGGCATATCCCATGCCCTTAAGTCTCAAGATTCTTTCCCTAACTTGCTTTCACTAAGAATTCTAAAATCAAGTGATCTCTGCCAACTCTATTCCATTTCCATTATTTATTTAGGTAATGATATTATTACTGCCATTTATTATGCATCACTTATTGAAATGGTACTGTAGTGGTTGCTGAGTGGGGCTATGCCACCTTCTCTGAGGGACCTTTCCCAACACCCTCCCCCTGCCCATCTCACCCTCCCAGTTAGTTCTTTTCTCTGTGCTCTCTCAGAGCCCTATGCATGCTTTTACCTCTATTATAGTTTGTTGAATGAGTGAGTGATGAAAGAAAGAAAGACAAAAAGAAGCTTATCTCAGGTTCCAGAATATGCAGACATCACTCTGCCACTAATGATTAATGGAATTGATGATCAAGCCACACTGCCTTACCTAATTTCATCCATAAACATGATTCATGTCTGTTTCTGTTTGATTTTCCAGGTGAAATTGTGGATTAAGTTGGAAGCCGATTCTTATTAAATATATATTTATGATACCTATCCCTTTCCAAGCACTATGCTACTAGGCACACTGGAACTATAAAGATAAATAAGACACGGTTGTTCCCCTCATTTAGCTCAGAATCAAGCTGGGGAGCTGAGAGAAACATGTGAAGAGAAGCCTAAAGACACCAGTCAGTGGAATGTTGTGGGTAAGAGTATGGTCTTGAGGATTACATGACTTGGATTGGAACCCTGTATCTTTCACTTACTACCCATGAACAAATTACTTAGCCTTGCTGAGCCTCAATTTTCTTACGTGTACAATGAGGTTGTTAATAAAAGTACTTAACTCTGGGCTTCCTGGGAAGACTAAATGAAATCATGCATTAGCTGATACCCAGGTACACACTTGGCACTCAGTGTTAGTCACTAGTGGTGATGTCAAGGGTTTGATGTAGACACTGAGAATTCTAGAGGTGAGAGGCAAAGAGATCAGTGTGAACTGGAGATCAAGTCAGTGGGGCTCCATTACTTGAAACAGATTTTCACTTAGGCCTTAATTAAGAGATGGAGTAAAGAAATGGAAAAGAGAGGCACCTGGATGGCTCAGGTGGCTAAGTGTCTGCCTTTGGCTTAAGTCATGATCTTGGGGTCCTGGGATCGAGCCCCATGTTGGGCTTCCTGCTTAGTGGGGAGTCTGTTTCTCCCTCTGTCTCTGCCCCTGCTCATGCTCTGTCCCTCACTCACTGTCTCTCAAATAAATAATTAAATAAAAGATCTTTAAAAAATAAAGAAATAATAAAGAAATGGGAAAAGACATTCCAAGCAAGAAATATAGTGTGTGCAAAAGTGAGCAAGGTACATTTGAGGACCAGTGAATATACTAGTATGAAGGAGGCAGTTTATGTAAGGGAGAATTGAACAATAAAGGAAGGGGAAGAAAACTCTAGGCAAAAAAAAAGGACATTCAGACCAATCTCAAATTCTGGATCCACTACTTCTGACAGTAAGATTTTAGACAAGTTACTCTTTGTATTCCAGTTTCTTCATCTTTAAAATTAACTTTTCCCAGCTTTTTTCAGTCTTGCTCCAGTCCCAATTTAGTCTTTCTAGAAGGCTTTGTTTGAAAGATTTTATGTGAAATAACCCATCTAATACCCACAATGACCTTATCATGCTATTATTATTATTCTCTTTTTGTAAGTGAAGAAACTGAAACAGAGAGGTTGTGTAATAATGAATGTCACACAGTAAGTGGTAGAGACATAACTTGAACACAAGCAGTTGTTTTGTTTTGTTTTTAATTTGGAAGCCAAGGGAAGGAAAGCAAGTTGTTAGTGTATTATAAGAAAGAAGTTTACAAATCATGGCTGTCTGACCTTAAGTTTAGGCCTAGTTTGTCTTGGCTGATCCAACTGACCCCTTAGCTAAATGAATAACAATAATAGTTCACTGTATTTAACATCAAAGTCCTATGAGCTAGGTGCTGCATTTAGTCCTCTATAAACACATTTTCTTGTCACAGAAACGCTATAAGGTAGGTACTGCTATTCTTCCCCTTTTATAGAGGAGGAAACGGAGACACAGAGTTAATTCATTTGTGAGAGGCTAAGATGCAAGGACTGAGATTTGAGTTGAAGCAGCTTGGTTCCAGATAGTTAATAACAGAGGGGTTGGACTGTAGGAGTACTTTTGAAAAAAACAGATATATGAAAGATGACAAAGCTGGTTTCTTGTTCATTGTGATTATTCTGGTTTCATAGTTAATTTTACTTCCCAGATTACATGTATGACATTCCCATGCCCATATGCCTGGAGGCATTTTGATATGTGTCTCCCTTGTCAAAATAGGCTTGTAGGAGACTAGCATGTAGGAGGGTTCATCTCTACATGAGATTGGAAGCTACAAAGAATCAATACATAGTTTCAGTCCAGACCCCTGTCTGGCACCTCTTTTATACCCATACATTAGGGCCATTGTAAATTGGAGTGGTAGGTTGAAGGCTTTGAAAGATGTATATTGTGGTGTTTGGTTCTTTCTCTAGTTTAACTGCCTGTCATGTAAGCTCTATAAAGACAGCCTAACGATGCTCAGTTGATGTCTTATCTTTATGAGAGTAAAGACAAAGATATCCACTGCTTTTCCTCTTATTGTTGGAATAATTATGAAAAATGGTTTGGGGTGGCTTGAGGTTCATATTCATCCAAGAACCTCAAAGTCTGGCTATTTGCATCCCATAGTTATTATTCTGTTATATTCTCTTTAGGAAGCTTGAAAGGACATAGAATCCATGGGAGAGCAAATAAATAAAATCTGATGTTGGTTAACTGATAACCTGAGGAAAGCTGATAAATTTATTTATTTATTTATTTATTTATTTATTTATTTGATAAATTTATTTTGGTCCACTTTGTATTTGGCCTCTGATGTTTGAACCATACTCAGGGCCCTTTGACACTGACTAGATGAATCATACAGGCTCCTTTATCAGTGATAGGAGTTATGAAACTTGCTATAAAGTTGTGAATTGGTTACATCATTTGTTTCCAGCAAATGGTTTTAGTGATAAAGTCTATTATCAATTGTATCCCTTGAGTAGAAACTATAGTTCTTTTAACTATATTAAGAAATACATTTCTGTTCTATTTCACTAATACACTAATTTGCCCATATGTGAAAAAACAAACCCCAGTATTCTTATTTATCTGAGAACACTGAGAGATTATATATGTAGCAATCATTATGGCTTCATTCCTCTCTTTCCATGACTTTCAGTATTTCTGAGAAGAGGGGAGAAAAAGGATGGGGGAGCATTTGTCACAGAATCAAAAGGGAATCTTTAGAAGTATTTGCTTAAATGGGGCCTACTCCATGCATTTTGGCAACCACTGAGTCTCTCCTGGAGACAAGAGGAAACATAGTCCCTTGCCTCAGGGAGTTTACAATCTATAGTCGTTGGAAAGAATAGAGTAATCCATCTGAGAACAACTTTCGAGTTAATGTTAGATAATTCTGGGAGGAAGAGAATATAAGCTGAGAATACGTTCATATCCAAAGTTGAGAGACTCTCTGAGAGACCTCAATATGCACTTCCCTTTAATAGAATCTAAGTTCAAGAAAATTTTCCCAAACAAATTCTCACACAAGTTGTTTCAGAAGATAGCTTCCCACTAATGCTCCAGTGATCTTCATTTTTCAACGGTCTTTCAAATTTTCTTATTACGTGATATAGACAGCTTTGGTTAGGTGCCTGGAATAGTCTATTTTTCAACAAATATTTGCTGAGTACCAAATACAGGTGCTGCTCTAGGCATTGGGGATATAGCAGTGAAAAAAAAAAACAGATCAAAATCTCTGCTTTTGTAAAGCTTACATTCCACTGGGGCTGTATTAATAATCCTCACCATCACTGTATAGCAGCATTTTGTGCAAGACTGCACAACACAGATATTTGCTCAAAGAGGAGATATTTGAGCAGAGACCTGAATTATATAAGTTGGGGGAAGAGTTTTCCAGGCAGGATCACAGCAAGTACCAAAGCTCCAGCACAAGAGTATTCAAAGAGCAGTTTATTGGAATAGTAAGGAGGCTAGTATGGCTGGAGTGCAAGCGAACAAGGAGATTGGATTCAAATTTCTTTTGAGCACCCACTGTATGTCTTTCACTCTGCTAAGCATCAGGGATACAATGGAAAGCAAAACAAATAGAGTTCCTGCCCCTTGGAGCTTATAGTCTAATGAAGTAAATAGACATTAATGAAATAACCACACAGGCAAATCTAAAGGTCCAACTTTGAAAAGTTCTGGGAAGGAAAACTTCCACATACTGAGAGAGAATAATATGAAGGTCTAATTTAGACCGGCAGATCAAGTAAAACTTCGCAGGGGAATTGCTATGTAGTAGAGATCTGAAGAATGAATAGGAGTTAAGTAGGTGAAGAGTGAAGAAAAGGAAAAACGCTTCAGACTGGAGGAACAGTGTGTTCAAAATCCCCATAGCAGTAGAGACATGGGAAGGAAAAAAAGTTGAAAGAAGGCTAGGTTGGCTGAGTATAGAAAGTAGGGGGTGCATGCTTTGAGGTGTGATTCAGATATAGCAGTGAATGAACTGTAAGAGGCCATGTTAAGAAGTTCTGGTTTCTAAAAGCAATGAGAAACCACTGAAGAGTTTTAAATGTGTGTAACACAATCAGATTGGTTTTCTATAAAGGTCACTGACTACAGTCTGGAGTAGATTGATTGAGGGATAGCAAATATGGACACAGGAGAATATTGAGGTAATCCAGGTGAGAGATGTTGTTGGCTTGGACTTTGGAGGTGGCAGGGGAAGCTAGTAGGGCAGGAAAGAAATGGGTGAATTCTGGATATGTTCATGGGGCAGAGCTTACAGGATTTGCTGATGACTTATATGTGGGAATGAAGAGGTAGGATGTGTCAAGGAAAATTTCCCAGGGTTTTACCTGGCACAGATGGGTGTATGTGGTGTCATTCAAGGAGATTAAGAGTCTAGTACAAGGATAGACCATAATTTGGAGGGGATGGTAATGATTTCCATATACACATATGTAGAGTTGTGTAGTGTTCTGTGTTCAAGTTGGTTAACAGTACTAACATAGGAGTTCATATGAATTCTGTATACTTCTATTACTTGCTGAAATAGACTCTGACACATCCCTATAGTCTGGTTCAATTCAACATTTTCCATCCCAGCTATTCACTCCAGCAATAATCCTTAAAAATATCCTGGAAAATTCTTCTTTAATGCCCCAGATCCTACTGTTTCACCTGCTTAGGATGTTTTCTTGACTCATTGGTAAAACCATTCCCAGAATCTTTAATACAGAAGGCTCTTTCCATCTGAATTCTAATAACATTTATTGTATACAACACTTAACTGACATTTATCAATCACAAACAGACCATTGCAAAGTTTATTTGTACATCAGCTGTCTGGAGTACAGAGTTTATTTTCATATAGAAAATCTTTTATAAACCAAATCAGTATCTTGAAGAGATTATTTGTACTCCCATATTCATAGCAGCATTATTCACAATAGCCAATGTATGAAAACAAACTAAATGTCAGTCAAAGGATGAATGGATGAATAAAATGTGATACACACACACACACACACACACACACACACATATATATGCATTATTCAGCCATGACAAAGAAGAAAATCCTGCCATTTGTTACAATACGGATGGACCTTGGGATATTATGCTAACTGAAATAAGTCAGACAGAGAAAGACAGATGATGTACAGTATTGCCTATATGTGGAATCTAAAAAAACGATTGGACTCATAAAGACAGAGTAGAATGGTGGTTTCCAGGGACAAGGGGTGGGGAGGTTGTGGGAAATAGGTAGAGGTTGATAAAAGGGTACAAACTTCAGTTATAAGATGAATAAGGTCTAATGTACAACATGGTGACTATAGTTGGTAACACTGTATTCCCTAACTGAAATTCACTGAGAGTAAAAAATAATGTTCTCATTAAAAATAGGTAAATATGTGGTGATAGATATGCTAATTAACTAGATGGGGGACTCCTTTTACAATGTAAATGTATGTGAAATCATCATGCTGTATACTTTAAATATCTTACAGTTTTGTCAATTATACTTCAATAAAGCTGGGTGCAAAAGACTAAAAGTACTGAAATTCAAAACCCATAATGAGAAAAAATAGTCTGATTATTTCATGAATTACACAGTAATAAATATATCTGTGTGAAAAGAAAGGAAATCTTTAATAAATGGTTGTTAGGGTCCAAGGCTAGTCCATCAAACCAATTTAGTTTACAATGTAGCTGAAGTTGGAGAAATTTCTGATACAAAAAAAGGAAAATGATATTCTTGAATGAATAAAGGAAAAACAATAAAATTGAATAAGAAATTGTTTTATGTATTTGAAATGCTAGTACTTGAGGGAAATCAGGTTTAATTAGGGGAGGATGAAGAGGTAGATTGAGAGTTTTGTGGAAATTTTAAAGAAGGCTTCTGAAAAGTTTCAAGGGCATTAGAGCCTGATGATGCTAGTTCTTTATTATGTTTAATTTCACTTCAAAACTTATTCAAAAGTTATCTTGGTGCAGGTGTGTTTTAACATTACACTTCTGTGTGTCAGCTATGATTAGGGTTGCTTTATCTTTCAGTGTGAGTTTTTTCTTGGCTCACAAGGTAGGAAGTGCATGCAATTTTTTTAAGTTCAGAAGGTTATAAAATTTATTTTTAGAATTTTATTTATTTACTTACTTATTTAGATTTTATTTATTTATTGATGAGAGACACAGAAAGAGGCAGAGACATAAGCAAAGGAAGAAGCAGGCTCCCCACGAGGAGCCCAACACGGGACTCGATCCTGGAAACCTGGCATCGCACCCTGAGCCAAAGGCAGGCACTCGACCACTGAGACACCCAGGTGTCCCAGAAGGTTATAAAATTTCTTTAACCTAGAAAGTATAATTATCTACATTCTAACTCAGATTCATTCTATCTGTCCATGGTCCTTCTCTATATTTATCTCATTCTGACTACTGTTGCACAGTATAATGTACTTTTGGTTTTACAGTCCTATAGCAAAATGCCTCTTAGGAGTAAGTACCAACCAGAGTCAGAATTCAAGTCCCCACGTTCTGGCCTGCCTTTACACTCACTGGTTTCTCTTATGTGGTATGACCTTCAGCTAACAGATTGGGACATTTAAGACCATTCCTCTGAGGCTAGAACAAGCTGAGAGGCCTATTCTATAAGGTGGAGTCAGCATTCCTTTCTTAATGCATACTGATCCCCAAAAGTCAGCATTGGAAAGATGAAGGATGTGAAATTAGGAGCTAAAGCAAGAAAGGGAGGAATATTGAGAGTGGTTCCTGATGTTGATATAGATTCCCATAGGGAAAATAAGTCAGCTCTTCAAGAGTCAGATACAACTTGTACAAGTGAAATTACAGGCATCACTTACATATGGATCCTGCTTTTACTATCATTTAAAATTTTTGTTCACTGTCATTTTCAATTAAGCTAATAAAATGTAGATTTTGTGAGACCAGAGACTTTGTTTTGTTCTCTGCTATATCCTCAGAACCTATAACAGGATATGGCATGGAAACCCAATAAATGTGTTTGGAATAAATCAATGAATGAATACTACTTTTCATTTAAAAGTAGAGCTTTTTCTTACAGCTCTTCTGGTAACTCAATAAATAAGGCTCTTTCTGCACAATTCTAAATATTGTAAGTTTCTCACATGCTGTCTAGAGAGTCACCTAGTCACCAAAGACCCATCCTATGTACCCAACCCCTGAAGTAACTATACCTGAGCTGATCATATTTTAAAGCTTTCCTCATTAATTTCAGAACCCACATTTTCTCCAACAGTCAGCATCTTTCTAGGTGTCACTGAGACAAGATCCCTTTCTTCCACAGACCTCAGTCTTCACACTCAGATATTTGCCTGAACCAGAACTCATTTCCACTTTAATTTAATTTTTAAAATATTTTATTTATTTATTCATGAGAGACACACAGAAAGAGGCAAAGACACTGGCAGAGGGAAAAGCAGGCTCCCCATGGGGGAGCCAGATGCAGCACTTGATCCCAGGACCCCGGGATCATGCCCTGATCCAAAGGCAGACGCTCAACCACTGAGCCACCCAGGTGTCCCTAATTTCATTTTTTTGTAATTCTAGTACAATGTAAAAGGAAGACTATTTTCAAACCACAGTTGACTGGATAAGAAGTACAGCAATTTGGGCAGCCCCGGTGGCGCAGCGGTTTAGCGCCGCCTGCAGCCTGGGGTGTGATCCTGGAGACCCAGGATGGAGTCCCACATCGGGCTTCCTGCATGGAGCCTGCTTCTCCCTCTGCCTGTGTCTCTGCCTCTCTCTTCGCTCTCTCTGAATGAATAAATAAATAAATCTTTAAAAAAAGAAGTACAGCAATTTTTGCTGTCAAGAGTCCATTTTATTGCACCATCAATTTATGCAGAGTCCAATACCCATACAATCAAGTTATGGCATGGGAACCTATAAATCATATCCCTTTGTACATTTCTTTGGCTGTTTCTCTTAACAAGAAGGATTTAGCAAAGCTATTCACAAAGCCACAAATTTTGGATGGTTGTCTTGAAAGTGTTAAAGCATTTTTTCTTTTCTATTTCATAATAACCTCGGTCTTACTTTGAAAGTTGAACTTGGCTTTGATTTAGTTTGATTCTAATTTGGAAGTGAGCAATAAATAGCATTTGCATGTTTAATAACAGAATAATAAGCAGAATATTTATAATCAAGTTGTGAATATCTTGATTATGTTATATTTCTATACACTGAAGGTAAGTCTGTCACCAAAGTTGCTGGTTGACTGAATCTGAATAAGTTGATGCACATTTAATCAGCAGATTGGATGGAAAAGTATTGTCACTTGCTAATTGAATGGAATAGCAAGGGGGGGAAAATTTTAAATTCACCTCTTTTGGCAAAGGGGTAAATCTAAAGAAAGCTTTTTTATTTTTTTATAAGGCTGAAATAGCAATTTCCAACTCTTACTGCTTATGTGGCAAGTGACATGAAAGTGCAGTTTTGTGTCCAATTACTCTTCATCATTTTGCTGCCATAAAGCATCTGCATGCCAAACAGAATGTCTTCTTACCAGGAGAAGAAAGGGTTCTTGTCTGATAGAGAATATTATTTGGGCAGCTATCATTTTGACCTGCTTATTTGGGAAGGTGAAAATTACCTGCAGTATCTGCATACCTCTTGCCAAACAAAGAAATTCAGTAAAAAGAAGGCAAGTATTGAGAAGGACAAAAGTCCTGTAAAGGTACTTAAAGGTCTGTACCAGATTTTTCTCCTTATTAGGAGAAATGACATGGGAACTTAACTGGGTTTTAAGTTAAAACAGGGTTTTAACTGTGGTTAGAAATGTCCAGCTCTCTGCTCAAGACACCAAACCTTCCGGCCTCTCTTAGCTACATGATGTGTTTTTTTCTATATTAATTATTGAATTTATTTTACTTCTTTATTCCATTATATTCCAAATCTCCAAATATTAGGGGTGACTTTAATTCAACTTCGAACAATTGCCTGGACTTACATGAGTCAGGAAGACACTTTACCAATACGGCATTGATTAAGTAAAAAAACATGCAGTCTTCATTGGTGCAGACTACAGTCAGGAAGGAGACTGTGGGAGCAGTCATCTAGCAAACTGACCACTCAAGCCTTTGGCCAACACTATACCCAGATCCCTTAGGAATGATCCTACTTTAAAATTCTTTAGGGATCCCTGGGTGGCGCAGCGGTTTAGCGCCTGCCTTTGGCCCAGGGCGTGATCCTGGAGACCCAGGATCGAATCCCACGTCAGGCTCCCAGTGCATGGAGCCTGTTTCTCCCTCTGCCTATGTCTCTGCCTCTCTCTTTCTCTCTCTCTCTCTCTCTCTCTCTCTATGACTATCATAAATAAATAAAAATTTTAAAAAAATAAAAATAAAATTCTTTAAATGTTTATTTTTTCTCATTATAAAGGCAATTACTGATCACTGTGAAAGAAAAAAGGTTGGTAAACACAAGATAAACAAAACTCAAAAAGCACAAAGGAGATTTTATGAAGTTTTAGCCTAACATATTTTCCTACTTTTGGTCTTTCATGGGTGTAAGGACTTATATCAGTTATTGCTGCAAAACTTAGTTGCTTAAAACAATGTTTTATTATTCTTCATGATTCTGTGTGTTGGTTTGGCAGTTCTGCTTCATGTACTATCAGATAAGGTGCTGGGATGGCTGGAAGGTCCAAAATAGTCTCATTCACATGGTGGTTGATTACTACTAGCTGTTGGCTAGTAGTAATTTGGACTTTTGGCTGAAGGCTTGGTATTCCTTCATGCAGGCCTCTTCACCTGGCTACTTGGCTTCCTCACAGCAAGACAGGTAGGTTCACCAAGGAGTGTACTAGTGGTGAAAACAGAAATTTTAGATCGCTAAGACTCAAACTTACAAAGCACCATTTCTGCCACATGCTATTGGTGAAAATGAGTCACAGGGCTAGCCTAGAGTCAATGTGGGAGAAGACCGTACAATGGTGTGCACACTGGGAAGTATGCTTCATTTTGAGATTAACTGATACAGTGCCCTTTCTATCCCCCAGATTCCAGCAATCTTTAACCCTTTTCAGCCATAACTGGGCAGATTTGGGGGAATGGGGATGGTGGTGATGGTGGTAGTGGTGTGTGTGTGTGTGTGTGTGTGTGTGTGTGTGAGTCAGGTTAAGAGGATTGATTGGATATGCGGCTGAGCTCCCCAACATTGAATGACTCCTAATTTATGTTTTTGGCCCTACTTATAAGTAACTGACCATTGAGAAGATTGATGAAAATCATGATTTCAGCTTAAATATCATTTCCTTAAAGAATTCTTGAGGAATTTCCCCAATTATTCTCTCTTTTATGTCATCATGGTTTTAATAATTTCCAATTTATATTTCTTTTGTATACATACACGTGGTTATTTATGTTTTTTTTGTTAACAATCTCATGTATCACATAAAGGTAGAGACTTAACCTGTCTTGTTTGTTTATATATTTATTTTTAAAGATTCTATTTATTCATGAGAGACACACAGAGAGAGAAGCAGAGACACAGGCAGAGGGAGAAGCAGGATCTATGCAGGGAGCCCAATGTGGGACTCAATCCTGGGACCCTGGGATCATGCCCTGAACTGAAGGCAGATGCTCAGCCTCTGAGCCACCTAGGTTCCCCATCTGCCTTGTCTAGACCAGCACCTAGCATAGAGTCTGACAGAGAGTAGATGATTGCTGAATTTTTGTTGAATGAATGGGTGACTGAAAGGGAACCTGGATGTCTGTCCTCATCACTCATTCACTCACACATATGCAATCACAGTAATTGAGTCCTCGCTTATAAATAGGAAGTTCTTAATAAATATCATTCCCAAAACTGTGAGAGATGAGAAAGTGATGTAGATAAATTTCAAACAAACTAAGTCCTATTGTGACATTTGTTTTCTATAAGAAAAGGTCATTTCCCAGTTCTATCTTGGAAATTTCAGCTTTATACCCAAACTTTGTACCTCTATTTCCAATGGTTGTAAATCACTATCTGGATGTCTCATGTTTACATTAAATATAACCAGTCCTATTACAGCATTTTTGCTTCAATTCCATTAGCTTTCCATTCTCTGCTGTTGATATCCTCAATTATCTTTTCTGCTTTATTTATCTTACCCAGCCAAGGCCTATTGTCTCTTCTATTTTATACTCTTATAGTTGCTACTATAGGTTGGATCTCTTGTTTTACATAAGGACAAGGTTCAACCTTTAAATTCAACAAACAGGGACACCTGGCTAAGTGTCTGCCTTCAGCTCAGGGCGTGATCCTAGAGGCCCAGTATTGAGTCCCGCATTGGGCTCCCTGCATGGAGCCTGCTTCTCCCTCTGCCTATATCTCTGCTTCTCTCTCTCTCTCTCTCTCTGTCTGCCTGTCTGTCTCTCATGAATAAATTAATAAAATCTAAAAAAATAAGTAAATTCAACAAACATTCATTGAACATCACACTATGCGTCAGGCACTGAAGATACAAAAATATTTATGACCTAGTTTTTGTCTTTGAGGAATTCACAATCTCATTGGAGCATATAATGATTGCTATTGGAATCTATTAGTGCTAATAGAGGTACTGTGTTGAAATGGAGGGTAGAGCAACACACTTTCTGGGAGATTGGGAAATGTAGAAGAGGCAAGAGTGGAGAGGTTGCAGGGCAGTGAGTCAAGAATGGTAGAACAAAGGAAATTACATTTGAACTGAGTCTTGAAGGAAGAGAAATTCAACCAGTGACCAAGGAGAAAAAATATATGAAAAATTGGGAAAACACATATAAAAGCAAGAAGATATGAGAAAACAAGGCATTTAATATGGCTGGAATGCAAAGTAGGAAGGAGCAAGGGAAGATGAGTCTGGAAGTCTAAATAATGGCCATGATTCTAAAGAGCTATGTACAACATACTATGTAGTACTGTATTTGAATTAAAGGATTTTAAACAGAGCAATAACATGGTTGGATTTACATTTTAGGAAGTTCATTCTTATAGCCAGTGTAGGGAATAGATTTAAGATGGTAAGAGTGGAGAAAAGAGATTAATCCAGACAAGCAATGATGGGGATCTGAAGTAAAGTGGTGATATGGAAGATGAGAATAAGAAAATATAGTGGAAGATGGACAAGGAGAAGTCCAGAAACAGAGAGACTAGGAAATATAAGGTTTGAAATAGGATTTGTCAATTTGGTGGCTTTAGCAAAAGGAATATCATGTAATGATAGAGACAAAAACCAGATAAACCAGGTTTCAGTGTGGGAGCTGAGAAAGAAGAAACAAGATAGAAAAATATTTATGGACATCAAATAAAGGGTATGAAGTAGGATGATGTTTATAGGGAAAAAACTTGGGTGAAATTGACCTTCTTGTTGGCTTGATATTTTTTAGTAGATAAGACTTTAGAATGTATATTCACTGAGAAGAAAAGTCCATGGAAGTAGAGAGGTTGACTTTGTAAAATAAAGATGAGAGATAGTTGCTAGAGAAGGACCCCATGGAGATGGGAGGAGATAGTTGAAAAGGAGCCATCTATGGGTAGTGGTGAACATACTACTCACTCTCAGACTATAGTAGTTATAAGATGATATTGGAATCAAATAACCCCAGGTTCAAATCTCAAATCTGCCACTTGCTATCTGGGTGAACTTGATAAACACTTAACCACACCAAGCCTCAATTTTCTGTTACAAATTGAGAATAACTAAACCTTTCTCACAGTGTAGTTGTAAGGATTACATGAGACAGTAGGTGCTCAATTGGTAGCTATTATTACTAGGGAGGATAGGATGGGGGCAAGCTAGATATAAATTTGGCAGTAGAGAGAAAGAATGGAAGGCATTCCTACATTAAGTCCTTTACCATTCTTCCAATAAAGGCCAGTTGTTGAAAGTAAGCACTGGGGGGTTGGTAAAGGGCTGAAGAAAATTGTTAAAAAGCTTGGAAGGAGAGAGAGAAGTGCTGAAGAACAAGATTGCTGAGCAGTGTCAAGGGCTCTGACTTGTCTCCTGTCCTTCACTCTCTTGCCCTCAAATCCATTTGCACAGTGGCACCTGATTAATATTTGCAAAAGGTTGCATTCATCATGTCATTCCTCTACATGTCTGCTGAATAAAGTCCATGCTTCTCTGTGGCATTTCAGGCCATCTGCATTCAGCTGTCTTCCTTCTACACCAGCTTCTGCAAACCTATAAACCAGCTGAACTCCTTACTGTTTCCTATATGTGTATTGTCTTCTAAGTTCTGCACTTTTGTTTATGCTGCTCACTATACTCCCAACCTGAGGTTCATTCCAGAAGTTTATAAAGTCTAGGCTTCAGAGTCCTGAATAACTGAATTTCAATTCAGATTCTACTACTGACCAACCATATGTCCTTGGGGAAGGGGTGTTGCTATTCTGTGGCTCAGTTTCCTTGTATATAATAGGGATAATAATAGCACAAATTGTGTAAGATTATGGACAGGGTTGCACTAACAGATGTAAAAAAAAGGCAATAGTAAGACACCCTGCACATAATAGAAACTCAGAAAATGGTAGCTAACATTCATGTACAGAACATTTACAAAACTGTTATATACTATGTACTGTGCTAAGCTTTATGGTTACAGATATGAAAAACACACTTGGAAACCCACAGGTCTAGTGAGAGAGCAAATACCTAACTTAGTATAGAGATACAAAGGATGGCCTCAGAGAGGAGCTGGTATTGAAAATGAATCTTGAAGAATTTGTAGATATTATCATGTAATCAAGATACGTAAGTGGGATACTCTAACTTCTTGAAGAGCTTCTGAAAAGATGAAGTAATCAAAAGCTGGCTCAATTGCTGAGTAACACAAACAGCTCATGAATTAGTTGGAACTGCTATTGTTAGCAAAAGAAGCCTAATCTAAAACAGAAAATACGTTTATTAAGAGTCCTAGGTAGCTTTGAGTACATGAGGGAAGGGATAGAGGAGGGCAGATATTGGTAAGATGCTACCAGAAAAGTGGTCAGGGACCAGGTCATGAAGGGCTTTATAGGACACAAGAAATTTGAACAATATTCTGTTCATGATGAGGAACCGTCATAAGGTTTTCACAGAGGTAATGATAACATCATTTCTGTGTTATAAATACATTATTCTCACAGCTATATAAGGGATGTGGAGGTGATAGGCCTAGACTAGAACATGGAGGCCATTGGGTCAAGGCCAGGCTTGGTGGTTGCTATATTAATGCAGGGACAGTAAGACTAGATACAAAATGATGGATTTGAGAGATATTTGGGAGATAAAATCAATAGGACTTGGTGACCTGATAGAATTGGGAAGGGAATAAGGGAGAGCAGTTAAGGATGATTTACAGGCTTCTCTTTTGGGGGCTAGGTGGAAATTGTCAGAATCCATTGAAAATGAGAATACAGAAGAAGGAACAGGTTTGAGGGGAGGTAGATGGTAAGGCCTGATTTGTAGATGTTGAATTTAAAAATACAAGAAATAGCTATGTGAAGATTTTTAGCAGGCTTTTAGATACACAAGTATCAAGTTCCAGGCAAGGTTATATGGATGTAAGTTTGGGAGACACTTTAATATTGGTACAACTTAAACGAAGAGGGTGAGTTTGATCACCTAGGGAGAGTTCATAGAGGAAGAAGCATCAAGGAGGGAAGTCTGGGAAAACCCCAAATTTAAGAGGCAGGTGGATAAAGAAGAGTCTAAAAGATAGAATATCAAAGCATAGTTTGAGAAGTAGGAGGACACTCAGGAGAGAATAGCATCACAAAAAAACAAGAAGAATGAGAGTTTCAAAGGGGGATTAGTCCACAATGTCAAATTCTGTGAATAGTTTCTGGCAAAATTAAAACTGAAAAGTGTCTATTGATGTGATAGGTAAGAGGTCATTAGGAGCTTTACCACATGGGAATAGTGGGGACAGGAGTCAAACTTCAATAGGCTGAGAAAGGAATAAAAGCAGGAAGTAGAGAGACTAATTGTAAACAACTCATTCTACAAAAATGGCTATAAAAAGAAAAAGGAGGATGTTCCAACTCCCAGAATGGCAAGTAAGGAGCTCAAGGAAACCTCTGTTCTGGAAAAACATCTAGTAATCTGATTAAAATTAGCGAAATCTCTGGAGCTTGATTAACAGGCTTACAAAAAGTTAAGATACATTTATTTTAAAAATGTATAGAAACTCAATAAAAACAGTAGGAGGTCATGGCATTTGAGCTAGAGACTGCATCCATCCCTGATAGCACAGCCATGCAGAAGAACTATTTCATCAGTCTCAGCTGCCAAGTGGCAAATCTCATTTCCCCAGGCCCCTGGGATGGAAAAGCTATTTTGTGTGCTTTTGGTAATTGGTAAACATCATCAGGTCCCATTTTCAACAGCTCTGTTACATAGATAGAGTGGACAGCAATAACTAAGAAGTGCCTATTCCCCACCCCCTCTCCCACTACTTAAGGAGGATCCAGGCAGGGCAGCTGGTGAAGAAAACAGTCCCCTGATAGTGTCCAGTTCTGTGCTATGAGAGAGATGCTCCAAAGCACTTGGCAGTCTAGTGGTAGCTCTCATATTGCCAAAATTTCTGGGTATAAGACTTACTCTAGGTAGAACAGGACCCAGTAAACATTGTAGATTCCATACTTCCCACTTCTGAGATGCAGAATACCCATACTAATTAGTGTCAGCAGCTAGGATTGGCACCAGCACCTCCTGTACATGCACATGTGTACACACACACACACACACACACACACACACACACACATCACCTGCTCCAAAGAAAGGATCTAGATGGGACATCTAGTGAATAGTAGGTTTTCCATCCCCCATTCCCACCATAACATATAGCCCCTTATTTATAATTCAGAGGTTCATCTCAAGGATAGATCTGAGTAAGCATAAAAGACTGGTAATACTGTGTGCCTGTTAAAGAAACCAACTACAACTGGATCATATTGTGAAGCAATTTATGCTGCAGAGCATTGTTAAAAAACAGTAAAGCAAATAGCGAGCAATTGAGACTCACAGCTGGGTATAATACTAATAGAAGCATACCCGCCAGAAGTTTAATAAGTACATCAGGAAGGAGAGAGAGAGAGGAGAGAGAGAGAGAGAGAGAGAGAGAGAGAGAGA
Organism: Canis lupus dingo; assembly: GCF_003254725.2. Taxonomy (NCBI): domain Eukaryota; kingdom Metazoa; phylum Chordata; class Mammalia; order Carnivora; family Canidae; genus Canis; species Canis lupus. Next base: position 43,317,883 of record NC_064281.1, read on the forward strand.
GAAGCTAAAACCACAGTCATTCATGGTGGTCAGGAAAATTGTGTGCATGCCTAAGGTTGTGTCCTCTGGGGAGAAATGGAAGCTCTACATCAATGGGGAAATAGACTTCACTTAAATAGTCCAGCCAAGTCACAAAATAAGCAAGAAAGCAACCAACAAAATCTTAGAAGGAGAGAGAGAATCTGTATCCAGAGTTGTTTCAATATATTATCTAAAATGTCCATTTCAACAAAAAGATTGAGACATTCTAAAAGAAGCAAGAAAGTATGACCCATATAGACAAAAAAAAAAAAAAAATAGAAAACTGCCTTTAAGCAGACCTAGATAATAACTTAGTAGGCAAAGACTTCAAAGCAACTATAATAAACATGTTGAAATATGTAATGGAAACCTTGCTTAAAGAAAATAAGATATGATAACACTATCATTAAATAATCCATAAAATGAAAGAAGTTATTTAAAAAAAGAACCAAATAGATTTTTTGGAATTGAAAACTACAATAAACAAAATGAAAAAAAGGGCTCAAAAATAAATTTGACATGGCAAAAAAAAATAGTGAACTTGAAGATAAATAAAGATTAGGCAATCTGAACAGAAAGGAAGAAGAATGAAAAATAGGAACAGAAATTCAGATAAATATGGGACATCATTAAGTATGATGTAGGAATATAGGAACATAGGAATGCCTGGGTGGCTCAGTGGTTGAGTGTCTGCCTTAGGCTCAGGGTGTGATCCCAGGGTTCCAGGATGGAGTTCCACATCAGGGGAGTCTGCTTCTCCCTCTGCCTATGTCTCTGCCTCTCTCTGTCTCTCATGAATAAACAAAATTTAAAAATCTTTTGAAAAAATATACCAAAGAATACCAAAAAGAGAAGACAGAGAGAGATAAGCAGAAAATTACTGAAAGAAATACGGGCTGAAAATTTCCCAAATTGATGAAAACTATTAATATACACATGAAAGATGGTAATTGAAATCCAAGAATAAATTCAAGGAGAGCAACACACAGACATATCATAGTCAAAATGTTAAAAGACTAAGACAAAATGAAAATATTGAAGTTAGCATGAAAAAAAATGACATTATATACAAGGGAGAGACAATAAGATCAATAGATGGCTTCTTATCAGACACAATGAAAGGTAGGGAGCAGTGGTATGACATCCTCAAAGTGGAGAAAAAAGTCCTGTCAGGGAAGAATATTATACTCAGTAAAAGTATCTTCTAAAAATGAAAAGGAGTGGGGGATCCCTGGGTGGCTCAGTGGTTGAGCGCCTGCCTTCAGCCCAGGGCGTGATCCTGGAGACCCAGGATCGAGTGCCACATCGGGTTCCCTGCATGGAGCCTGCTTCTCCTTCTGCCTGTGTCTCTGCCTCTCTCTCTCTCTCTCTCTCTCTCATGAATAAATAAATAAAATCTTTAAAAAAATAAAAAAATAAAAATGAAGAGGAGTGATGCCTGAGTGGCTCAGTGTTTGAGTGTCTGCGTTTGGTTCAGGTTGTGATCCTGAGGTCCTGGCATCAAGTCCTGCATCAGACTCTCTGCGGGGAGCCTGCTTCTTTGGCCTGTGTTTCTGCCTCTTTCTCTGTGTCTCTCATAAATAAATAAAATCTTAAAAAAAATAAAAATAAAAATGAAGGGGAAATAAAGACATACTCAGATTAAAAAAAAACCTGAGACAATTTGATATTAGCAGTCATTATTTGCAAGAAATATGAAAGAAAATTTCTCAGACTGAAAGCAAGTCACACCAGATAGCAATTAAAATGCACACATATGCACAAAAAAACCAGTGAACACTGATAAAAGTAATTATGCAAGAAATTATAAATATCAACATAGCTGATTCAAAAAGGAATCACATAAGGATATATATATATATATATATATATAGGCAAAATATATATAAATATAAATATATAAATAAATATATATATATTCATATTTTGGGCCTCTGACATACAGAATTTGATCTGTTTGATAATAAAAGGACAAAGGATGCAGGTAGAAATAAAGCTGATTTGGAGTAAGAAAATGACACCAGTTAATAACTTGAATACACAAAAAGAAACAAAAATAACCAAAATTGGTTAATTAGGAAGGCTACTATAATGAACTATATAAAGTATACTTGCTGTTCTATCTCCTCCCAGCTTCTTTCAAATATATAATTTTATATAATGAAATAATTAATACAATGCATTATTTTTGTGTTATTGATTATTTTCAAGAGGGAAGGGTGGAGGAGCAGAGGGAGAGAGAGAGAATCTTAAGCAGGCTCCATGCCCAGCATAAGCCCAATACTGGGCTTGATCTTACAATCTTGAGATCATGACCTAAGCTGAAATCAAGAGTCGAACATTGAACTAAACTAGCCTTCCAGGCACCAGTGTGTTACTGTATTTTAAACAGAACATAAAGACTCCTAACTCTGGGAAAAACTAGGGGTGGTGGAAGGGGAGGAGGGCGGGGGGTGGGGGTGAATGGGTGACGGGCACTGATGGGGGCACTTGACGGGATGAGCACTGGGTGTTATTCTGTATGTTGGCAAATTGAACACCAATAAAAAATAAATTTATTATTAAAAAAACAGCAAAATAAATAAATAAATAAATAAATAAATAAATAAAATCTTAAAAAAATAATATATAGATATAATATGTATGACAATTGTAGCACAAAATAGAGGAAGGTAGAACTCTATAGAAATAAAGTTTCCACATCGTACTGAATTAAATTAGTATATATTTGAAATAGATTCTGGTAAGTTGTGTTTGGTACTACCTAGAGAAACTAGTGAGGATATAACTAAATATATAGTGAAAAAAATCATTAATGGGAGTAAAATGTTACATTACAAATATTCACTTAATATGAAATAAATTATAAAGGAGGAACAGAAAAGACATAAGACAAAAAGCAAAATGATACACAGACACAAATCCAATCTGTCAATATTAATATTCAATATTAACAAATTTAAAAATTCAATTAGAAATAGATTATCAAATTAGGTAAAAGTATAGGCTCATTAAAAGACTGACATCTGATCATGAGATTATAGAATGTTTCCCTTCCCCTCACATCTAACTAAAACATCAACAGGATCCCTTGATGATAACAGTGTATTACAGCTGAGAGAAGAGGGCTTTATTTGAGAAGGAGTTTCTAGGCAAACTCAAAGACCAGAAGGGAGACAAATACAAGGACTCTAGATGAAATTGAAGCTCTCTATAGAAAATATTAAACATAGCCATATGTTTACTCCTAGACAGATACTCCTAGACAGATAAACATAAAACTTCACACTAAATGGGTATTACCTCAGTTCCCATTACCTAATATATCATGTCTAGTTTTCAATAAAAAGTCAAAACCAAACCAATCTAATACTGTCTGAAGAGACAAAGCAAGCATTATAACAATACTCAAGTAAGGAAGAAATTTTGGAATTATCAGACTGAGATTTAAAGTAACTATGAATAATATGCTAAGGGCTGTACTAAAAAAGTGGACAACATGCAAGAACAGATGGGTAACATACGCAGAGAGATATAAACTCTAAGAATCAAAGAGAAAGTTATATTAAGGAATTGATCCCATTTACAATTGCACCAAAACAATAAGATACCTAGGAACAAACCTAACCATAGAGATAAAAGACCTGTACTCTGAAAACACTATTAAAATAAATTGAAGAGAGTTCAAAGAAATGTAAAAATATTCCCTGGTCATGATTTGGAAGAACACATATTGTTAAAATATCTATATTGCTCAAAGCAATCTACACATTTAGTGCAATCCCTATCAAAATACCAACAGCATTCTTAAAAATTTATTATTTTTTTATTGAAGTTTGATTTGCCAACATACAGTATAACACCCAGTACTCTCCCCATCAAGTGACCTCCTCAGTGCTGTCACCCAGTTACCCCTTTCCCCCGCCCACCTCCCCTTCTGCAACCCTTTGTTCATTTCCCAGAGTTAGGAGTCTCTCATGGTTTGTCTCCCTCTCTAATTTTTCCCACTCATTTTCCCTCCTTTCCCTTATAACCCTTTCACTATTTCCTATATTTCCCCTATGAGTGAAACCATATGATGATCGCTCTGAGTGAAGTAAGTCAATCGAAGGATGATCATCATATTCTATGGTCATGATTTGGGAGAACACATATTATTAAAATTCCATTTTCTCTCCTTTTTTTTAAGCATATCAGTTATACTTCTTTTTTATTTTATTTTTTAGTGGTTGCCCTAGAGTTGGCAAAATACATTTACAACTAATTTAAATCTACTTTCAAATAACACTATGCCACTTCATAGGTGGGGTACCTTATAATAACAAAATATAATCCTAATTCCTTCTTATTATTCTTTGTGTCATTATTGTTATTAACTTACTTTTATATACACATACATAAGTATATATATGATACACTAGCACACATAATTGAGTACATTGTTGTTATTTTATTTTGAATAAACTGTTACCGCTTAAATCAATTTAAAAAAAATAATTTTTTTAAATTTTACCTTCACTTATTCCTTCTTCAATGCTTTTCCTTTATTTATGTAAATCTGAGTTTCTAACTTATATTATTTACCTACTCTCCATAAAATTTCTTTTAATATTTCTTGCAAATAGATCTATTGGCAACAAATTCCCTCAATTTTTCTTCATCTGATAAAGTCTTTATTTCTCCATCTGAAGAATAATTTTGCAGTGTGCAGAATTTTAGATTGGTGGTTATTTTCTCTCAACACTTTACATATTTCACTCTTCTCTTATCTTCTTGTATGGTTTCTGGAGAAATTGAATGTAATTCTTATCTTTGTTCTTCTATACGTGAGGTTTTTTTCCCACTGGCTTCTTTTACGATTTTTCTTTATCTTTGATTTTCTATAATTTAAAAATGATATGCTTAGGTATATCGTTTTGGATACTTATCCTGATTGGGAGTCTCTAAGATTTCTGGATCTGTGGTTTGGTGTCTGACATTAGTTTGCGGGAATTCTCGGGGATTATTGTTTCAAATATTTCTTCTGTTCCTTTCTTTTTCTTCTGTATGTATATGTTATACTTTTTGAAGTTATCCCACAGTCTTCTTTATTTATTTATTTATTTTTTATTGGAGTTCAATTTGCCAACATATAGCATATCACCCAATGCTCATCCCATAAAGTGCTCCCCTCAGTGCCCATATCCCACAGTCTTCTGATATTTTGCTGTTTTTCAGTCTTTGTTTTCTTTTCTTTCAGTTTTTATAAAAAATAGATTGATTTATTTTGAGACAGAGAGAGAGAGTGTGTGTGTGTGTACATGGAGGGGTGGAAAGAGAGGGAGAGAGAAACTTTGGCAGACTCCTCACTGAACTCAGAACCCATTGCAGGACTTGACCTCAGGACTCTGAGAACATGACCTGAGCTGAAACCAAGAGTTAGATGCTTAACTGACTGTTCCATCCAGGGGTCCCTTATTTTAGGTTTTTAAGGATTTTATTCATATATTCTCCAGCACAATCTTTTCTCAACTGTGTCCAGTCTACAAATTAGCCCATCAAAGACATTTTTTGTAGTGTTTTCTTATCTCTAGCATTTTTTTCCTTAGGATTTCCATCTCTCTGCTCACATTGTCCATTTGTTCTTGTATGATGTATACTTTATCCATTAAAGCCCTTAGCAAATTAATTATAGTCGTTTTAAATTCCCACTCTGATAATTCCAACATTCCTGCCATGTCTCATTGTGTTGCTTTATCTGTCTCTTCAAATTGTGTTTTCTGCTTTTGATGTGCCTTGTATCTTTCCTTGATAGCAAAATATAGTGTGCCAGGTAAGGGAAACTGCTGCAAATAGTCCTTTAGTATTGTAGTAGTGAGGTGTTGGGGGATGGAGGGGAAGCATTCTATAGTTCTATGATTAGGTCTCAGTCTTTTAGTAAGCTTATGCCTCTGGACTTTGAATTTCACAAGTGTTACTCAGTTTTTGTCTCCCTCCTTAGGTGGGAGAAGATGGCTAGATGTAACTAGATTTGGATATGTCCCTTCCTCTGCAATGTAGCTTTTCAGTTAAGTACTGATAAACTCCAGCAGGTTAGGCTCTGGTTAACTAGGATCCCCTGAGAGCAGGCCTTGTTAGAACAGAGTGCTCTGGTGTATTTGAAAATGGTTCTTTTCCCCTTGCCCTGCCAGAGGTTCAAGGGGATTTTTTCTTTGATACTCGTCAAGCTCCTGGAAGTATATCACAGAATAATATGAAACCCCATAACTGGGTCCTTGCAGATTTTTTAACTCTCAGAGTTTTATGACACAGCCTCCAGCAATTCATGAATTATAGTTCAGAATTTCCTATTGGCACTGGTTCTTCTGGTGGTTTCTGGGCATGAGTCTCTGCACTGATAAGGTGTGATAACCTTTATTTACCTGTCTCTCTAATCTTGTGGGCAGCCGTTTGCCTGTGTTTTCATTTCTCTTATGAATCTAAGGTTGTTGATTTTTCAGTCTGTCCAGTTTTTTACTTGTTAGGATGGAAGAGCAACTTCCATATAAGTTTCATATAAGAAAGCAACTTCCATATGTTTCATATAAGAAAGTGGAAGCAGGAGGTCTAATTATTATATTTTTAAAATCCAGAATTTCCATTTTCTCAGAAGCAATAGTTTCTGAGTACAGTGTTTGATATTTGTTCTGACCCCAGGAGGGCTCCTCCTAGCAGTATTATTCCCCAGTTCTCTCCTGAAAACTAGCTGACCTACAATCTACCCTGCATCTTTTTTTTAAAAGATTTATTTATTTATTTATTTATTTATTTATTTATTTATGAGAGAGAGAGAGAGAGAGAGAGATGGGGAGGGGTAGATAGATAGAGAGAATCCCAAGCAGACTCTGCACTGAGCACAGAGCCTGATGCAGGGCTCAATCTCACAACCCTGAGATTATGGCCTGAGCAAAAACAAAGAGTAAGATGCTTAACTGACTGCACCACTCAGGCACCTCTAAACTATAACTTTATTAAATCCATGAACCTCTTCCAAATCACTTTCCACCTCACCCTCCACTGTTCTTGAGAGTTTCCTTAGGCTTATACCTCTTCAAGCTCTGTTGAATTAGAGTCCATTCCTTTGATAAGAGATTAGGTTCTCTGAGCCAATAATGCTTTGGATCTGGGGATGAGGAGATGGCAAATTTTTCTCTGAGTAATGTTCCTACTCCAAGAGCTGATCCCTTGGTGTGGGGAGGTAGTTAGTAACTTGAGGTCCTCTTAGTTTTCCTCTCCTGTCATGTAACTACAACCTCGTGAGGCAGAGAAAGGCTGAGCAAGGTCCCAAAATTGTCACCATGCCTCGCCCAAGGCAGAGTCTCCATTCCATGAGTGGAGACTGGGTGGAAGAAATGAGACATCACCTCTTGACCACAGTCACCCAGGACTTAGTGTTAGCAACAGGCAGCTAGGAACAGGATGAGAAATGCTGAACCCTGCTTTTCATGGGAAGAGAGCCCTTTGACTGTGAGCTGGGTTGAAGGAGCCTTGTTTCTCAGCTGCAGTAGACTCGAGTGGAGTTCTCTCTCTTCCTGAGATGGGAGGAGGATGGAGGAAGCAGTCTTGGTTCAAATACTCTCACCTTTCTTACTGAATTTTTGCAGATTTTCTTGAATAGATATCTCTTCATTTGCTGTTTGCTCTTAGGACAATTTCCAGAGATTTAAATGGTTGTTTAAAAAATATTTTTCACCAGTTTCACCAGGAGTGGGTCAGTGGAAATCTCACACCATCATAATGGAAGTCGGTCTCCACAGAGGTGTTTTAAATTTTATAATGACATGGGGAGGTTTGAACTTCATTCTAATTATTTTGTATATAATAGATTACTAGGGAGTTATGGTGGAAATACAAGGAGACCAGTTAGGAGATTGTTGTTATGTTCTAGGCATGAGATGAAGAAACCTAAACTAAGGCAATAGAGGGAGGAAATGGGCTAACTAATTAGAATTAAAAAGGCTCAGGGATATTGTATAGCTTACAAAGAGAAAGAAGCCAAAGATAATTCATAGACTTGGGTTACTAGATGACTGGTGGTTCCACTTACTATTGAGATAAGGAAGACAAAGCGTGAAGTAGACTTTAGATGGTGGGAATTGATGGAAAATACAATTGTTGAAATGTGTTGGAGACTCCTGATGAACATCCAATTATTTTTTTTTTGAACATCCAATTAGAGTAGAATTGTCATTTGTGTACATATGTTTGAGATTGAGGAGAGCAATCTGGGCTGGAGACAATATGTTTGAGAGATAGTCACATAGTTGCAGTGGTGTGCTGGAGCCTACTTGTAATGGCTCATGAGAGACTGCCAAATTTTCAAAGATAAGTGAGCTTGTTGTCAAACATAGCAGTTAGAAAAAATTAAGTTATATAAAATTATAATTAAATTACATTAAAAACAAAGGTAAATACTCAAAACTCTCAGTTACTATTTTATTATTATCTAGGCTCTTGAGGTTATTTAAATGTACCATATTTATATGGTAGAAATGTAATATAATGGTATGCTATTGTACATCTCTTCCCATCTCTATGTTCAGTGAAGTCACATTGATAACTTCAAAACTGCTATGGTGGAAATTTTACACAAGGGGAATTAGAAAACACTACATATAAATCAGGAAGTTTTTTTTTTCTCAGATCCCTTGGTTAAATATTTACCAGTGCATCACTGCATAGGAGCCATGAACATAGAGGCAGTAATTAAAATTATGTGAATGGATGTGATCCCCCAAGTATAGTACAGGGTGGGATTGGAAGAGGGCCCAGAAATTGGACTAGGAAAAAGGCCTCAAAACATTAAGTCAGAATCCCCCAGTGATCCTCAGACCAGTAAAAAGGAGGAAAGTTACACTTTTCCCACTATGTAGCTAAGGCACTTGGCCAGGAAGGCAAAGTGTTAGCAAATTAGATTAATCTGTTTCCAAGAGACCAATCAGAGAGTGAAATATAAGCAAGTTATCTGGGAAAAAAATCTCAGGGTTTTGGGATGGCTCAGTTGCTTAAATGTCCAGCTCTTGATATTGGCTCAGGTGAGGCTCTCAGAGTCTTGGGATCAAGCCCCAACATCAAGCTCCTCACTCAGCAGGAAGTCTGCTTTTCTCTCTCTCCCTCTCCCTATGCTCCTTGACCTGCTTGTGTTTTCCCTCTCTCTCTGAAGTGAATGAATGAATGAATGAATGAATAAATAAATAAATAAATCTTTTTAAAAAATCCCACTCTAAAATATGGAATTTAAGAAACAAAACACATGAACATAGGGGAAGGGAAGGAAAAATAAAATAAGATGAAATCAGAGAGGGAGACAAACCATAAGAAACTTAACTATAGGAAACAAATTGAGGGTTGCTAGAGGGGAGGTGGATGGGGGTATGGAGTAATTGGGTGATGGGCATTAAGGAGGGCACTTGAAGAAATGAACACTGGATGTTATATGCAATTGATGAATCACTGAACTCTGCCTTTGGAACTAATATTATACTGTATGTTAATTAATTGATTTTTAAAAAATAAAAAAAATCCCACTCTGAAATTGAAATCTTATTAAGCTAAGTTATAAAAGAACAAGAATGCCTGTATTTGCCTAAATGGGCAGGAGGGCAGCTGGGAAGAGTCTTCACATGTCAAAAACAGCTAGCAATGTGACTCCTGTATTAACAGATTTGTGTGTCTCCGCAGGGATTTATTGAGCACCTTTTAGGTTCCAAGCGTAGGTTGGGGACTATGAACACGGAGGGGGTAATGTGTTCAGACAGGAAGTACTGGAAAATTGTGATGGCCAGAGAAATCTTTTTCAAATTTAATTTTTATTTTAATTCCAGTTAGTTAACATACAGTGTTATATTAGTTTCAGGTGTACAATATAGTGATTTAATAATTCCATTCATCACCAGGTGCTCATCATGACAAGTGCACTCCTTAATCCCCATCACTTATTTCACCCACCCACTTCCCCTCCAGTAACCATCAGATTTTTCTCTATAATTAAGAATCTGTGTATTGCTTTGTCTCTTCCTTCTCTCTTCATTTTTTGTCCTTTGCTTGTTTGGTTTCTTGAATTCCACATATGAGTGAAATCAAATGGTATTTGTCTTTCTCTGACTCACTTATTTGGCTTTGCATTATACTCTCTAATTTCATCCATGTCATTGCAAATCGAAAGATTTCATTCATTTTGTGGCTGAATAGTACTCCATTGTATATATATATATCACTTCTTCTTTATCCATTAGACAGTGGACACTTGAGCTGCTTCCATATCCTGGCTATTATAAATAATGCTGCTATAAAAATAGGGGTGCATGTATCTTTTTGAATTAGTGTTCTTGTATTCTTTGGGTAAATGCTCAATAGTGCAATTGCTAGGTATTAACTATTTTTAACTCTTTGAGGAACCTCCATACTGTTTTCCACAGTGGCTGCACGAATTTGCCTTCCCACCAACAGCGCATGAGTGCTCCTTTTTATCCACATCCTCACCAACATCTGTTGTTTCCTGTGTTGTTAATTTTAGCAATTCTGGCACATGTGAGGTGATATCTCAATGTATTTCTGATTTGCATTTCCCTGATGGTAAGGGATGATGGGAATCTTTTCATGTGTATGTTGGCCATCTGTATGTCTTCTTTGGAAAAATTTCTATTAATTTCTGCCCATTTCTAATTGGATTATTTGGCTTTTGGGCATTAAGTTTTATAAGTTCTTTATATATTTTGGATACTAGCCCTTTATCAGATATGTCACTTGCAAATATCTTCTCCCATTCCATAGGTTACCTTTGGTTGATTGTTTCCTTTGATGTGCAGAAACCTTTTATTTTGATGAAGTCTCAATAGTTTATTTTTGCTTTTAGTTCCCTTGCCTCAGGAGACATATCTAGAAGGAAGCTGCTATGATCTATGTCAAAGAAGCTATTGGCTGTGTTCTCATCTAGGATTTTGATGGTTTCATGCCTGCATTTAGGTCTTTAATTCATTTTGAATTTACTTTTGTGTATAGTGTAAGAAAGTGATTCAGTTTCATTCTTTTGTAGCTGACTGGTTTTCCCAACACCATTTGTTGAAGAGACTTTTTTTCCATTGCATATTCTTTCCTGCTTTGTCAAGATTCATTGGCCATATAATTGTGGGTTCATTTCTGGGTTTTCTATTCTGTTCTATTGATCTATGTGTCTATTTTTGTGCCAGTACCATACTGCTTTGTCCACTACAGCTTTGTAATATAACATGAAGTCCAGGATTGGGGTGCCTCCGGCTTTTCTTTTCTTTTTCAAGATTCCTTTGACTAGTTGGGGTGTTTTGTGATTCCATACAGATTTTAGGTTCTTTCTTCTAGCTCTGTGAAAAATGCTGTTGGTATTTTGATAGGGATTGCATTAAATGTGTAGATTGCTTTGGGTAGTACAGACATTTGTACAATATTTGTTCTTCCAAGTTATGAGCTGGGAATGTTTGTCCATTTCTTTGTGTTGTCTTCAATTTCTTTCATCAGCGTTTTATAGTTTTCAGAGTACAGGTTTTTAACTTTTTCAGTTAGATTTATTCCTAGGTATCTTTTTATTTTGGGTGCAGTTGCAAAAGGGATTATTTTCTTAATTTTTTTCCTTACTGCCTCATTATTGGTGTAGAGAAATTCAACAGATTTCTGTACATTGATTTTGCATCCTGTGACTTTACTGGATTTGTTGATCAGTGCTAGCAGTTTTTTTGGTGGAATATTTAGGGTTTTCTCTATACAGTATCATGTCATCTGCAAATAGTGGAAGTTTTACTTCTTCCTTAGTGATTTGTAATCCTTTTATTTCTTTTTGTTGTCTGATTGGTGTGGTTAGAACTTCCAGTACTATGTTGAATAGAAGTGGTAAGAATGTCTTGTTCCTGACCTTAAGGGAAAAAGAGAGAATTCTTAAAGGAGGTGGGCTTTAAGGATTAGCTAAGAAGTACCTGGATGGAAAGAAGAGGGTGAGGACTATTCTTCAAATAAAGTGTAACAGAAATCATAAAGGCCCAAAGCCAGCAGAAATACTTAAAACTTAAGAAATTATTATTCTATTCCAAACATCATTCTAAGAGCTTATGTACACTGTCTCATTTAATCCTCACAACAACTGTATGAACTAGAGACTATTATTATCCCAATTTTACAGTTTATGAATCAAATTATTATCCCAATTTTACACAGAAATAACATGGTGGCAGAAATAACATCATGAACCCAGATAGTCTGGCTCCAGAGCTTACAATCTTAACTAATAATCTACTTAGGTCCTGAAGTGTGCAAGGTGGTTTGTTTTTTCAAGGTGTTTTAATGAGGGTATGTGTTGTCAGAGGCCCAATTAGGCTACAGAAACTGGGAAGCCATGAAACAGGAGATGTGATAGGTAAGGAGGGAGTCAACCTCAAAGGGTCTTGATTTCTAGAGACACTTGCAACAATTGTAGAACGAGAACAGCAGATCTAGCTTTAAATCCTAAATCTTCCATTGATTAGTTATGTGACACAGGACAAAATCAGTGGTGACCTCTGTTTCCTAACCTTTCAAATGGCTACATCAATATCATTTTGTAAGGTTGCTGTGAGGATTGAATAAATAAAAATGTACAATATGTCCAGCACAGAGTAGATCACCATTAATGGAGGCTATGCCCATTACTACTTTATGACTTCCAGAGTTCTTAGCACAATCTTCAGAATAATTATTTTAATGTTTTTAGTGACTCTGCAAAGGCCAATCTAAATGAGATTTCTAATGAAAACACTCACTTTTAAAAAATTAGTTCTTCTCCTCATAGCTTGTGGACTATTTGGACATTTGACAGCCTTGGATTGCTAGTGCTTTTAACTTAGCTTTAGTTAGGAAAATTGCCCCCACATGTGTACCCACCATTCCTAGGAGGTTTAGCTCCCTTTGGGGTGCTACTATCAGGTTGAGGACAGTTAGAAAGGAAGGAGACTATACCCTCCTTAACGTCTCCTCTTGATATTGATGCATAAGTCACTGCTAGATTCTGGAGACGTCTGCTTGCTCAGTCTCTTATTATTATCAGTTCTGGGAAGATAGCAGTGAATAACTATGAAACACATGGTCTGGGCATCTTGCTGGGGCTCTGGCTTCTCCCCACTTCCTAGTACACCCTCTTTCCTCTCTAATGAAGTGTCATTTCACTTTTTAGACCTTATAAGGAAACTCTTAACCTGCCTGATGTCTTCCTGGAAATGCAGTTGTTAGAGGTGCATAATTGAAAGCATGACTAGGATTAGCTGCTATTCTCAAGAATTTTGAAACTGTAAATCATAATAGGACCAAAAATCAGGGAAAGGAGGAGGAGAAAAACCTTTTACTTTTCACATGTCCCCAAATATCTTAATGTACAGCTGTTACCAAAAATTAAAAAAAAACACAAAGCATTTTCTCTTTTCTAGTTTCTAAATATCTGTCATGGGATCTGAGAGACTTCTTAAAGATGATTTACAACTGAAGTAGAATAGATTCTTCCCTCTGAGATTCTGTCTGCAACCTGTCAAGTAGGTTTCTGCTGAACATCTGCAAGAGGTGCCAGGGGAGCACACTATTTCCTGCCAATGCCATAATATCTGCCTCAAACATGAGGCAAATGAGCATATATGGTTTCCAATTTCAGAATATTCTCTTTTCTGACAATAGTCCTGGGGCAAGAAATGCAGGTTAAGATGGGGCACATCAGGCCAAATTGCCTCACCTTCACTATAGTAGCTCAATGATTCTTCTGGCTTTAGCTCTTTCCCATGATTCCTTTGAGGGTAGTAGATTCCCCTGACTATCCATGGAGTTGGATTAAAACTGGGACAGGAAGAGGGGATGAAAATTAATGGCAGATACTTGGTCAAAATGATTCTTGGGTCCAAAAGAGTGTGCTAGAGGAGTCTGAATGAGACGTTCTTGATTCCTCTCTTTCTGTCACATCTCACAACTGTTCTTCCCTTACAACTGGGTCTACCTTCAAATTTTCTCATAAATTGATCACTTTTTCATCCTTTTCACCACTACCACTTTGTTCTAAGCTACCATTCGCTGATTGTAGCCTCTATATTCAGCCCCTCTTTCTACCATTGCCCTTCTATCATCTGTCTTCCTTATATCAGTCAGAGGAGTACTTTTATTTCTCAAGTCAGATTATATCATTCCCATGCTCCAAATCCTCCAATGACTTATCATCTCATTCAGACAAAAATCAAAGATCTTACAATGGCTTACAAATCCCAGCATGATCATTTGCTTTATAACATCAAGCCCCTCTACTTTGCCTCATGCTCACTCTTCTAGCCACATTGGCTTCCTTAGTGGTCCTTGGACATACTAAATGTGCATCTACCACAGGGCCTTTTGTACCAGCTGTTTTCTTTATCTGGGAAAAAATCTTCCCCCAAATATTTAAATAATTAACCCCTTCACCTTCTTCAGATATTAATAAAGTAATACCTTTTCAATGAGATTGTCCCTGATTGCTCTATTTTAAGTAGCAGCTATCCCATGCTCTTTTTGCCTCTTTTGTCTTTTATTTTTCTTACAATACTTAGCAACTTTTAATATACTACATCTATTTCATTTGTTTGTTCACAATTCATCTCTTCCCTACAATATAAGCTGTATTAGGGCAAGTGTTAGTTTTAACTGTGTATCTCCAGCACTTACCAAAGGGCCTGGCATTAGCAGGTTCTCAATAAATATTTGTGAAATGAATTTTCTTAAAAGATGCCCATGATTCAGAAAAATGTTCTTTTCCCTTAGTTGGGTTTTAGTTTCTCCCACTAATAAAGTAAGGGGGTTGGAATGGGTGGTCTCTCGATTTTTTGCATCTCTATGACTAAGTCTAGAGATCTGGGTAAAAGCACAGTCTCTGGAGCCAGATTTCTTAGGATTCTTCACCTACTGCTTCGAGACAAGTTACTTTACCTTTCTGGGCCTCTCAGTTTTCTTACCTGAAAATGAAGATGATAAAAATAGACCCTGTCTCCAAAGATTGCTCTGGAAATTAAATAAGATCATCCATATAAGTGTTTTTAACACAGAATATGGCAGTCAATAAATATTAACTATTGCTTTTAGAATGATCATTAGCAAGTAGTCACCTTAATAGCCTTCCTTAGGCTCAAAACCAGCTTCCTTAGGCTCAAAACCAGCTGATGGTATATAAAAAAAAAGCAAAATAGCCTCCATAATAACAAACTCACCTGAGGTTCATATGCAGCTCATAAGCGACTCATATGCATACAGCTGGTCTCTTCCCTTCCCCCATCCCATTACTAAGACAGAAGAACAGCTTGTTCTCTTGTAACCTGATGTCCCTGGATAAGGAGGGGGAGAGAGGCAACATGTGATTGCCATGGCCACCCGCTGCATCTCAGATTCCATAGAGAGAAGCAGGGCATGGGGGCTTATTCACAATCACCCACATACCTGACCATGAGTGGTTTCAACCCAGAGTGTGTGGAATACATGTAGTCCCAGTATCAGAGGCTCATCACAGAGATTCTGCTAAGAGGGCAAAGGATAATGTTCAGCCATCATCAGCAAACATGATTCAGACAGCTGGTCTGGTCTTTGGGGCCAGAGATGTGTGGGCTTGTTAGAGTAAGAGGTTGTGGATAGGTTATCAGAATGGAAACTGGAAAGGGTAGCCAATGAATAAGCCTAATAGTAATGATGATAAGAATAATAATAGCTTACATTTCTTGTGTATTTATTGTGTACCAGGTGCTTTATACATTCTTTAATTTAATTCTCCAGTGAACTCAGTAATTCTCAACCTTAGCTAAACATTGGAGAACTTTAAAAACAACATCAGTGCCTAGCCTTCACTGTACCAATTACATCAGCATTTCTGGCAAATTTTTTAAAATTTCCCCAGGTAATTATAATGTATACCCATAGTTGAAAAACCACTATATATGTGTGTATATACACACACACACACACACACAAAATTTTACAGGTGAGAAAAATTAAGTCCAAAAAATTTGCACCAGATCACCCCGTTGAGAACCAGCAAAGGTTACACTGCCTTGAATTCAGTACTACACACTGAGTGCCACAAAGAGAAAGCTTGCACTGGGGACTTGGGGCCAGAACTCAATTTGAACAGAACAGATGCATTATGATGGGGCCAAGTGTGGCTGGGATGAGCCTCTTGTACCACATAGACATCCTGAGGTCAGGTCTGGGATGCCATATTCCAGAGACTGGTCAAGCAATACCATGAGAAACTGCTACTGTTTAGGAATTTCCTGCCTCAATCAAGATACCTGCCTCAGTGGTAAATATCACAAAGATATCCAGCTGCCATTCACTCTCCCCTGCTTCCTCTGCCCATCCAATTCAGGCTTCATGCAACAGCATCGGTATCATTAGATGATTATTTCCTTAAGCATGATATGTATACCACTGGAGGTTCACAAGATGATTTAGGAGGTAAGCAGATGAACATTTTTTTATTTCAATAGTTATGTATTCATCTTAATATGTGTTACATATATATATATACATATAATCCATAATTTCACAAATATTGTGTAGAACAAGTCTAAATTGATTTAAAATATTGAAAAGTGGTTTGAGTTAAAGAAAAATATTAAGCAAATAATCAATGAAGATGGTTAGCACAAAAATAGGACTCCAAAATTCAGAACAGGAGCAATGAATGGCCGAAGAGGAAAAAATACTGTTTAGGGTCATTCATTTGTTCATACAATCATTTATTCATTCAACAGGCATTTTCTGGATAACAACTATGTGCCAAGAATCATGTTAGACAAAAATAGGTGAATAAGAAATGGTTCTTGCCTTCAAAGGGCTCACATAAAAGTAAATACACATTGGCAATTCAATATAAATAAGAGTAAAACACAGTAGGAGTTATAAGGGTGGGCAGGTTATGGAGACATGGACAGAGATTTCCAAATGGCAAAGAGAGAGGAGGCCAAATTAAGGGCAGTAGGAATAAACATAGAAGTGAGAAGCAGCAGGGTGTAAACATGTAAAATGGTTGGCTGAGAGAGAAATAATATGAAGGAGGGAGTATTCAGTTATTAGAGCAAAAGATACAAGATGGAGAAGTGGAGAGAGAAGGCTGGAAAGACCTGCTGAGACTTGATTATTGCACTCCATGAAAAGGGGTTTGAGTCTTATTCCTTGGACAGGCTTGGCTTTGTTCCTGGGAAAGAAGGTAGATACTCAAATCCTAGTTCATCTACTTTTTTTTTTTTTACTGTGTGTCAGCTGGCAAGTGGGCAAGTTACCCTAATCTTTCTGAGCTTCAGTTTCTTCATCTCTCAGGTGGGAAAATTAATAGTACTACTTTCTTAGCATTAATTGTACAGGGTTAAAATGATATTTCATTTATAAATCACTTTTCATGGTGCTTGGCATATAAGGTAAGTCCTCTTCGACTGTTCTTCCCTGATTTTCCTCTTTAGAGAGCAGCATATGTTTATAATATGAGCTGGTCTGTATTACTCTCTCATTTCATCTCCATATTCAACAAACTTTTAAAGAACATCTGCCATGTAGCAGACCTTTTACCTATTTTATTTCACTTAATTTGCACAACAGTCCTGATGAGAAGATGACTGTGTGATGAAAAAGTCAAGCGAAAAGGGCAGGGCTGCTATATTACCTTGATTTCAACTATAACAGCGATGCTTTGCTTTCCATAACACTTAAGATGCAATGGGTGCCACATTTATTTTTTTTTCTTCATAGCTAAAAACCATGAAAAACTATTTCTCCAAATATGTGATAAAGGAGCTAAAGACAGGGTCTATGCTAGGAATTTGCTCCAGTGATCTCTGCTAGCCTGTGAGTCTGGAGGCATAGTTGGATATTTTTCGGAATTTTATTGTTTTGTCTCCACATATTCTTTTTTTTTTTAATTTGGAAAAAAACACATAACATAAAATTTACCTTCTTAACCATTTGTAAGTGTGCAGTTCAGTAGTGTTAAGTATATTCACACTTTTGTGAAATCGATCTCCAAATTATTTTTTAATCAAATAAAATACTATATGAGTATGTTCATTTTGTGGTAATTTACTGGTATGTAAACTTAAGTTTATGTATGATTAGTAAACTAATCACTTAGTTTTCTGTGTGTAATACCTCAAGAAATTTTTTCTGTTTTTAAGTGATAATCTTGAACAAAATCTCTCAGTTTTGTTATTGGTGAATAATCCATCTGGCTATTCAAATGGGAGATGATGGTAGATTTCTTTTTTTTTAATATTTTTTAAATTTATTTATTCATGATAGTCACACACAGAGAGAGAGAGAGAGGCAGAGACACAGGCAGAGGGAGAAGCAGGCTCCATGCACCGGGCGCCCGATGTGGGATTCGATCCCGGGTCTCCAGGCTCGCGCCCTGGGCCAAAGGCAGGCGCCAAACCACTGCGCCACCCAGGGATCCCGATGGTAGATTTCTTAAATGTAAAGCAAGAACAATATTTTCTAAAATGTTCTATACAATTTAGAGTAAGGAAGAGATTAGTTTAATGCCAAGACATCCTAACTAGCATAAAAGAGAATACAGATCTCTCCTGGTCCAGATAAGATGGAATAAACTCATTCTCCCTATTCTTACTTACTAGGTACAACTATAAATCCTGGAAATAAAACTCTTTGTTCTTGTGGTCTTTGAGGCTCCCTTCTCCAATGAGAGGCACTGGGTAGCCAGGGAGTCTTCTGCAACCAGGATCCTTCCAGGACAAGTGACCTATCCTGGAAGCTTCTTTGTGTCCAATGGCTGAGAATCCCTTCCCTGACACAGACTGGCCAGGCTACTCTGGGAGGAGAGATTCTGCCACAACAAGTGGCCAAGTGCACAAAATGTTCTTCACGAAGACTCCCTTTCTCCAGCTAGAGGCACCACACAACCTAGCCTGAGGAAGCGCCTTCTGCCTCCACAGGCAGACCAGCACATACCAGTGGGAGCCCCAAGGCACCAGATAGCCTAAGCAGATCAAAGCACAGCAAAGGCTCTGAAAATTAAACTGTTACTGAAACCACAGCACAAAAAAGTAGGATAGGATCTATGTGCTAAACCTAAACAAGGAGACTGCCTGCTAAAATAGGGGATTTATATAGAACTAAAGTTTCCTAACACAATAGCCAAAATAGTCAGGATACATTAAAAAATCACCTGTCATACCAAGAATCAGGAAAATAACTCGAATGAGAAGAAGACAATCGAATGACACCAACACTGAGATGAATCATGTTGGAATTATCTGACAAAGATTTTAAAGAAGCCATTATAAAAATGCTTCAGTGAGCAATTATGAACATGCTAGAAACAAATGAAAAAATAGAAAATCTCAGCAAAGAAATAGAAGTCATAAAAAAGAGCCTAATGCAAACTGAAAAGTATATTGACAGAAAAAAATTAGGTACTTTTATTGAATGAAAAGAAGCCAATCCCCAAAAGTTACATACTGTATGATTCCATTTATTTAAATTTAATTTTAAAATGGCAGTATCACAGTATCATAGAACTTTGGAACAGTTTAGTGATTGTCAGGACTTAGGTTTTTAGTTCAGGAGAGGGTGACTGAAAAGATTAAGAGCAAGGTATTAGGATATTAATTGAGTAGTGTATTTACGTGTATGCACATAAAAATTTCCTTTAAAAATGGGGTTATCCAATGCCACAGAAAGCTTGAAAAATATCAATCCTGATGATGCTATATCTATTTTTTTTATTTATTTTTTATTGGTGTTCAATTTACTAACATACAGAATAACCCCCAGTACCCGTCACCCATTCACTCCCACCCCCCGCCCTCCTCCCCTTCTACCACCCCTGGTTCGTTTCCCAGAGTTAGCAGTCTTTACGTTCTGTCTCCCTTTCTGATATTTCCCACACATTTCTTCTCCCTTCCCTTATATTCCCTTTCGCTATATCTATTTTGATTGCAGTTTACTTTTCGTAGTGGAGGTTTGGTTATTCAGCTTAGGTTCTAAGTTGAACAACCCGGTTCTCCAGGATCCTGAAACAAAGATAAGTTGTTGGAGGAAATGCTGCACAACTGGGGAGGAGTAAATTCAGAGGTAATTATATAAATATTTAACAATTGGTTTAGCCTGTACACTAATCAATCAGAGGAATCATTAGTGCTAGAACAAGGTTCCAGAAGCATCTGTTGAGCTGGACCCTGGTGGAATCTAGGAGATACATAGGGGAGGCCCTAGGATAGTGGTGGAAGCAGTTGGAGAGCTTGAGCATTAAATAGCTATTTACCGGCTGATATGAAAATGTTTCAATATTTTTACAATCAATATGGCTCCATGCCAGCTTCATATAAGCCCTAGATATATTTATCATTTTCTTCTTCTCTTGCTGGTGCTTGTTAAACCATGTTTGCCACTATGAACAGTACTAAGAGGATTTCTGAAAAACTATTTCGTATCCTGAAGTTAGGGTAGAATTTGTCTTTTGCTGGGATCATTTCAGCCTGGACAGGAACTTTGCTAGGTGCTGAGGGCACTGAATATCTACCTTTAAGGAGCTTATACATTTTTGGGTGGGGAGACTGATATATAAAGAGACGATGATCACAGAGTGTTCTAAGTACTATAATAGAGGAAGAGATTCTTAGACCAGCCTGGGATTAGAGGTCAAGGTTCAGAGTAAGCTCTCTGAAGCAGATTGCTTGAATTGAGTTCTGAAGCAGAAATAGAAATTACACATATGAAAAGGATTAAGGAATAGGAAGCTGAGAAGAGGACATTGCAATCAGAGAAAAAAAGCATGGTGTGAACTGGAAATTCCAAGCAGAGGTCTTTGCTGACAGATTATGAGATGAAGGAAAGGAGTTGTTGAGGCCTAGATCATGGAGTGTTTGAATGGAATGTAAAGAGCTTGGATTTATCCTGCAGTTGATGGGGTACCATTGCATAGTCTTTTTTAAAAAATATTTTATTTATTTATTCATGAAAGACAGACAGAGAGAGAGAGAGAGAGAGAGAGAGAGAGAGATAGGCAGAGGGAGAAGCAGGCTCCATGCAGGGAACCTGACATGGGATTTGATCTCGTGTCTCCAGGATCATGTCCTGGGCTAAAGGCAGCACTAAACCACTAAACCACTAAACCACTAAGCCACTGGGGCTGCCTGAATAGTCTTAAGTAGAGTATTAACATAACCAAATTTGCATTTAAGAAAAAACAGTCTTGTTATTAAGGCTACTACTTTACACCCTGTGAGTAATGTTACTTGGAGTTATGCAATGTGGTTACCCTGCTTTGCAGCATTATGAAGGATGTGTTTGAAAGGGGTAAGACTAGACACAGGACAAACTTTTAAAGGGAACTATTGCAACATTCCAGACAAAAGATAATTAGGATATGAACTAGCAGTAATGGAATTAAAAATAATTCAAGGAAATAATTTCAAGGAAAAGGTAGAAAGTTTAAGTGGCAGGACTTGGCAGGACTGGATGTAGAGAAGAGGTGAAATGAAGGATGGCTCTCAGGATTCTGGGTTGGGTCACCAGATGACCATTGACCATTATAATTTCAGATAGAATATTTGGAAGGTTGAGATGGAAGAATATGAGTGCAGATTTGGGCAGAGAGAGGTGGAGGTGTCCAGTGGCAGCTGGATATGTATGTTAGAAGGTTAGGCAGGGCAAGCTACATAATTTGTAAGTCCTAGTACAAAATTAAAATATGAAGCTACTTGGGGTGCCTGGGTGGCACAGTTGGTTAAATGTCTGATTCTTGGTTTTGGCTTAGGCAGTGATCTATAGTGAACTATAGATCTTCTGACCCAACCCAGAAACAAAAGGAAACAGGAAAGAGCAGTGTTTTGGAAGCCAAAAGAGAATCGTGAGATCTAGAGTCATGAGATCTAGCCCTGCTTCAGGCTCTGTGCTCAGCATGGAGTCTGCTTAAGACTCTCTGTCCCTCTGCAACCTCACTCTCAAATAAACAAATAAATCTTTAAAATAAAACAAAATGTAAAATGTGAAGCCACTTGCTCAAAAATTATTAATAATTTCAAGACAGTGGCAGCAGAGCATTAAACCAGTGCAGGAACTTTTCTAACCATGGGGCCCTGTGAACCAGCACAGGGTTCATGCCCATGAGACCAGTCCTGAATTTAGCAGAGAAGTCAGAGGTGTAAGTATGGATTTGGGAATCATTGGCATATTGATAGTCTTTTAAAATCATGAGAGTGGACAAGATTATCTAAAGAGCAGAGGGTTAAGGGTAAATTCCAGGGAATGCCAACAGTTAAAGAATAGACAGAAGAAAAAAAGCCCTTGATGGCAACTGTGTAGACAAGAGCAGTAGAAGTTAAAAGAACAGATTTTGGATACAGACTGCCTAGGTTCAAATTTCACCTCTGCCTCTTAGCTTAATGACTTTAGGTGTTTTCATTACTTTATTTCTAAATATGCTGGCAGTAGTATCTATTGTATAAGGTTGTATGAGGATTAAGCAATTCAATATATGTAAATGCTTAGAATGTTACTGAGGATGTAGAATATATATTATGCATATAATATATATTATTATTAGCTACTTCTATTACTACTTCTTCTTAGTAGTAATAGAAACAAAAGGAAACAGGAAAGAGCAGTGTTTTGGAAGCCAAAAGAGAAGATTTAAAGAAGTTTGAAAAGTATAATCAAATACAATAAAAAGAGCCAAAAAGATGACACCTGAACTATTGGACTTGACAATTAGGAAGGAGATCATTGATGAACTTAAAAACAGGGCAGTGAGCTGAAGTGTGAAAACCAAATTTTAATTGATTGAGAAGTCAAAATAAATAAAAATAAATTTGTGTGTGTGTACGCACGCGTGTGTGTAAATTAACCTTTTAGCATTTGTGAAAGGAGGAGAAAAGTGGAAGGGCAAAAAGAAGAAGGAAAAAAGAGGTGGGGTATACTAGATTGTTTTAGGGTATTTATAGAACAAAGCAGTGGAATGAGGGTGGTTGAAGATGTCGAAGGAAGAGGAATAATTGGTGGTGAAAGGACGCAGAGGACACAGAAGAAATGACTTATCTTTGAGGCTAGAGGGAAAAGGCAAGGATGGGTGTAGATGTAAATGGATTTACCAGTAAGGGTAAAGCTGAGAGAGTTTATATCAGATAGGCTCCATATTTTCTTTCAAAAAATTTTAAAAGAGTGAAATGTAAGTATCATGCAGTTAAAGTACATAAACCATATAGCTCAATGAATGATCACAAATCGAATACACATGTGTAACCATCACTCAGAATAAGAAATAAAACACGGTCAGCACCCAGGAAAGCTCTCCTACACAGGTGGGCTCCCTTTCTCTTGCACATCCTTACACCCTACTAAAAGAAAAATATGATGTGGCTTTTGTGGTAATCATTTCCTAGCATTTCTTTATACCTTTAGTACCTATGTGTGCATCCCTAAACACTACAGCTAAATTTTGTTTTGAAATTTATATGCTTGAAATACTATGTGCTATCTTCTTTTGTGTCTGACTTTTCTTCTGCAAGATTACATTTGTGAAATTTATCCCAGGTTACTTTGTGCACTGTAACATTTTTATGTTCCTAGCTATATAGTAATTTATTATATGAATACAGAAAATTTTATCCTTCTACATTGAAAGAAATTTATATTGTATTTAGTTTTCAGCTGTTATGAGTAAAGCTATATATCATTTTTGTGTATTTTCACACATTTCTGTTTATTACTCAGGATAAACCTTTTTGGTTATAGTGTAATTATATCTTCTATTTTAATTGCTAATGTCAAACTGTTTTACAAAGTGCTTGTACCAATTCATATTCCCACCAACAGTATATGAAAGTTACTGTTGATCCACATCCTTTCCTATATTTGGCATTTGTCATACTTTTAAATTTTAATATAGATGGGTACACTTTTATGTTTATTGATCGTTTGGATTTCCTCCTTTGTGAAGTGACTTTTCAAGTCCTTTATTATTCTATTGGGCTGTCTGTGTAAAAATGTGTATTTATCTATCTATATTTATCTTCTGAATACAAGTTCTTTATGGATTATATGTTTTGCAAATATTTTCTCCCCATTCCAAGGGTATGAAGATATTCTCCTATAAAATTATTTTAAAGTTTTGGCACTTGCTTTGGAATTTTTTTTTTAATTTTTATTTATTTATGATAGTCACAGAGAGAGAGAGAGAGAGAGGCGCAGAGACACAGGCAGAGGGAGAAGCAGGCTCCATGCACCGGGAGCCCGATGTGGGATTCGATCCCGGGTCTCCAGGATCGCGCCCTGGGCCAAAGGCAGGCGCCAAACCGCTGCGCCACCCAGGGATCCCTGCTTTGGAATTTTTAATCAACTTGGTGTTGGTGTGGAAATAGGCTTCCATTTAATTTTGTGTCCCATATGAATACCTCATAGCCCTAGCACTATTTATTTAAAACAAACTTTCTTCATCCACCACTTTGTAGTGCCATTTTGTCATAAAACAAGGCACCATATACATGTAAGAGTGCTTTGTGTGTTCTAGTGTGTCTCATTGGTTTAATCAGTTTACTTGCCTATACTTATGTCACACCTCACTATTGTTATTAAGGTGACAATAGCTCTATACTCTGGTAAAGCAAACTTTCCCACTTCGTTCTTCTATGTTAAGAGTGCTTTGGGGACGCCTGGGTGGCTCAGCAGTTGAGTGTCTGCCTTCGGCTGAGGGCATGATCCCGGGGTCCTGGAATCAAGTCCCACATTGAGCTCTCGGTGGGGAGCCTGCCTCTCCCTCTGCCTATGTCTCTGCCTCTCTCATGAATAAATAAAAAAAAAACTTTTTAAAAAAAGAGTGCTTTGGATATTTTTGACCCTTTGCATTTCCACATATACTTTAGAATCAAGGTGTCAATATCTCAAATACACCCACAAAAAATCCTGTTGGGATTCTTATTGGGATTTCAGTGCATCTATAGATCAATTTGGGGAAAATTGACATGTTTACAGAGTGATGCAATTAATGAAGATGGTGTATCTCTCCTTCATATGGATTTCCATTATGTCTGTCTTAGTCTAGTGGGGCTGCTGCAATAGAATACCATAGGCTATGTGGCTTATAAACAATAGAAATTTATTTCTCATAGTTCTGATGGCTAGGAAGACCAGGATAAAAGCTCTAGCAGATTCAGTGTCTAGTGAGATATCACTTCCTGGTTCATAGGTGGCTGTCCTCTCTCTGTGTTCTCACATGGCAGAAGGGGCAAGAGAGCTTTCTGGGGCTTCTGTTATAGGGCCACTAATCCCATTCGTAAGGATCTATCCAGCTTTGCGCAGTGGCAGTATCATAGCCAATGAGGTTTATCCGAGGCGCGATTATTGCTAATTGAAAACATAAGGATCTATCCTCATGATCTTATCAGTTCCCAAAGGCCCCACCTCCTAATACCATCACATTAGGGATTATATTCCAACATATAAATTTTGGGGAACCCATTCAGTTTCATAACAATACCTCCAAATTAATTTTCATAATTTTCCCTAAAGTTATTGCATGTCATTTGTTAGGTTGGCTACTATGTCTTCAGTATTTTTGATGCTGTCATAAGGGTATCTTCTAAGAATTTTGTTTTCTAACTCCTTTTTTGAGGAAATATAGAAATGTAACTGATTTGAGGGTTTATTTTTTAATGTTACTATTTTTGGTGTAAATTTCTATGAGTTTTAGTGAATGTATAGGTTTAAACAGCATCACAATGAAGACACAGAACAACTACATTACCTCCCAAAATATCCTTGAGCCTCTTCTTTGTAATTAAACCTTCCTCCCCAACACTTAACCTCTGTCACTAAGTAATCCATTCCTACAGTCATGACTTTTCCAGAACATTATATATGTGGAATTGTACAATATGTAACCTTTTAAGTCTGGTTTATTTTACGTATCAATAATTTCTTCCTTTTTATTGATGAATAAAAAGGATGGATGTACCAATCTTTGTTTATCCATTAAACATTTGAGAGATAGTTGGGTTGTTTTCAGTTTTTGGCAATTAAGAATAAAGCTGCAATAAACATTTGTTATACAGATTTTTGTGTGAACATAAGTTTTCATTTCACTTAGGCAATTATCCAGAAGTGGAATTGCTGGGTCATGTGGTAAGTGAATGTTTAACTTTAAAAGAAATTGCCAGAATGTTTTCAAAATAACTGTATCACCTTTCTATTCTCACCAACAATGTATGAGTTCCAGTTGCTCAGCAGCCTTGCACTACTTGTTATTGTGAGTTTTTAGAATTAGCCATTCTAATAGGTATAGAGTGGTATTTTAATGTGGTTTAAATCTGCATTTCCCTAATGACTATTGGCATTGAGATTTTTTTACACTTTGCCAAGTACCTTTATGAAAAATTTACCAAGGTAGTACAGAGTTCCTATATCTCCCACACCTGGTTTCCCCTATGATTAATGTTTTACATTAGTAAGGTACATTTGTCACAATTAATGACCTGATAGTGACACATTATTATTAAGTAAAACCCTTACTTTGTTCAGATTTCCTGAGCTTTTGCCTAATGTCTTTTTTGGTTCCAGGATACCATCTAGTACATATTCTATTCAATAATCATGTATCCATAGGTTTCCCCTGCTTGTGATAGTTTCTGAGGTTTTCCTTGTTTTTGATGATCTTGTCCATTTTGAGGAGTACTTGTCAGATATTTTATAGAGTGTTCCTTAATTGGAATTTGTCTGATGTTTTTCTAATGATTACACAGAAGTTAAGTTTTATTTCTTCCTTTACATTCTGTATGCATTTCATTTCATTTTCTTGCATTATTGCACTACTTAGGGCTTCCAATAAGATGTTAAATAAGAGTGGTAAAAAATAAGGATACTTGTCTTTTTTGTGGTCCTAAAAAGTGTTCAATATCTTACAGGTATGATTTTAGGTATAGATGCACTTTATTGAGAGATGGGTCTATGCCATCTTGTGGATCAAAGTCCTATACTATTTACATAATGTAACTATTGATATGTTGAGGCTTAAGTCCTCCATTTTGTGTATGTGTGTGTGTTCTCTTTGTTCCCTCTGTTCTTCATTTCTGTTTTCTTTTTTCTGCTTTCCTGTGGGTTATGTCAATATTTTTTAGAATCCCATTTTGATTTATCTAGTATTTTTGAGTACATCTCTTTATCTAAAATTTTTAGTGGTTGCTGTAGGTATTACATTATACATAATAGCTTATCAAAATCTAGAGGTTGTGTAGACATCTAATTAGTTCAAATGAGTTATGGAAAAATATTTCCTTTTAAATTCCTATACCTTCCCCATTTATAATATAATTTTGTCAAATATTTCCTCTATATACTTTGAGAATCACATCAAACAATATTCTAATTTTTATTTCAACCATAAGATGAAATTTAGAAAACTCATTTACCTATAATTTTATTCTTACATTGTTTTTTCTTCCTGATGTTTCAGGTTTCCTCTTTTTATCATTTCTTTTATGCTTCAAGAACTTCATTTAGACAAAGCATAGGTCTACTTGTGGAAAATTCTCCTCGATTTCTTTCATCCAAGAATCTCTTGATTTCTGCTTCATTCCTGAAGGATATATTCACTGGATATAGAGATAGGACTGTGATTTTCCTCTCTTGTCATTTCATTGTCTTCATTTTTCTTTGAAGCAGGACTCAAAGTCCTTATGGGCTGCAATCTAGCACAACTAGAGATATAATTTTCACTGTGTTCTATGTTGTGTTCTAGGATTGCCATTCTCATATGAGAAGGTGCCTCTGGAGATGTGCAAAGGTGTGATTTCTCAGTCAATTGCTGAAAAGAATAGGGTTTGGAGGGGCTTGATGAGTGTGGTGGAGATTTGAATAGGTACTGAACAAATAGAAGAAAAAGCTGACAAGTAAAGTGATAGCTGAGTGCTGCTGAGGGCTCAGGTGAGAAAAGAAGCCATCTGTTTGTGGTGGCTTCAATTGGCTGTGTGGTTTTCTTTAGCTGCCTGGAATAGGGAGTAATTGGAGGCAGCAGCAAGAAGATACATTTAAGAAAAGCATTTGAAGTTTGCTCTTGTATTTCCTCTAATTGTCACAGAACCTACATTATTAACCCCTTCACTACAGAAGTCAGTGGAATCATCCCAAACCACAGTTACCAGTGTCTGTGAATATATCAGAGCATATCAGGGCAGCAAAAGCTCTACTTGGTTGAGAGGGATGTTATTTAAAATAGATGGGGACTACTTCATTAGCTATTCACTCTTCCATCCCTTTCAGATGTCCACGGCTGGTAGATTACAACCCGGGGCATTGTCTCCTCACAGTGCTGCTTCTTTCAAAGAGTTTCAAGATGAAAACTTGATCATAGCAGTTGCGTATGGAATGGCAGCAAATGGGAATTATCAATAGGTTCTGTGGTACCTAGTGCTCTTTTCTCTCCATTCCTCTAACACATTGTGGCTGATGTAGACTAGGAGAAATAAGACCTATATATGTATATGTATGTACAAACACACATATACACATTATAATAAAATTTAAGAATATCAATGACTTATCAAAGCTCCCAAATAGAAAAGTAAAATTCTCTACAAAGGAAAGAATTAAATTGATAATATTTCTTATTAACAAATTTGAATACAAGAAGACAACTGACTAATATTTTATTATTTTTAAAATAAATTTATTTTTTATTGGTGTTCAATTTGCCAACATATAGAATAACACCCAGTGTTCATCCCTTCAAGTGCCCCCCTCAGTGCCCATCACTCAGCCACCCTCCAACCCCCCGCCTACCTCCCCTTACACCACCCGTAGTTCGTTTCCCAGAGTTAGGAATCTCTCATGTTCTATCTCCCTCTCTGACATTTCCCACTCATTTTTTTCTCCTTTCCCCTTTATTCCCTTTCACTATTTTTTATATTCCCCAAATGAATGAGACCATATAATGTTTGTCCTTCTCTGATTGACTTATTTCACTCAGCATAATACCCTCCAGTTCCATCCATGTCGAAGCAAATGGTGGGTATTTGTCGTTTCTAATGGCTAAGTAGTATTCCATTATATACATAAACCACATCTTTAAAGACTGTTTAAAAGAACTTTGAACTTATAATTTTATTTTCATCCATTTTTCATTTAAATGTAATAAAGTAAAAATATTCTGGGACATACATTGTCTGGGAAAGTTTGACAGACCTACTGCCCACAAAGATCCTTCCTGAAGACAATTTTGGAAAAGGTCTTCAGGTGAGAAGAGAAGAAAGAGATGCTACAAGAGATATGGAAGTAAGAGTGATTAAATATCATGGCATAATTTATTGTTGATGTGAAAAATTTAAAAATACTGGACAAAAATGAAGAAAAAGCTTACTATGGAGTAACCTAGAACTAAATTTTTAAATATTATCAAAATGACAGGGGAGGTGTGATGGGAATCAAAAGGCGTAAGTCATATTGTTAAAAGGAGAGTACAGATCTTTATAAACTGAGTTAACATGATTGTTAAAGGAAACAAAGAACAAAAATAGAACGTGTAACTTTTAAGCTAGAAGAAGAAAAGTCCATCTATCTTATAGAAAGCAGGAAAGAAGAAAAGATAAATGAGTCAAAAAAGATTTCCAATGTGGATTTCTTCTAGGTTTTGAAAACATCCATTGTATCAGTGTGTGGTCATGGGTAACAGTGGCTGGAGTGAAATAGAATTGAGACATTCAACAGAACTGAGAAGCTAAGGTTCTGGGTGACATGTCTGCATGGATCCCATTGCCAGGGATGAGAAATTGTATCTTGTCTCAAGACTCCTGTGGTTTTTTTTTTTTTTTTTTTTGGTTTAAGATTTTATTTATTTATTCATGAGAGACACAGAGAGAAAGAGAGGCAGAGACACAGGCAGAGGGAGAAGCAGGCTCCATGCAGGGAGCCCGATGTGGGACTTGATCCCGGGTCTCCAGGATCACACCACAGGCCCAAGGCAGGCACCAAACCGCTGAGCCACCCAAGGATCCCAAGACTCCTGTTTTTGAGTTTTCCCATCCTCTACCTACTTTGCCAATCTCTATAACTTATGGGTAATAAAAAAATAAACAGATTTCACTATAGGGGCTGTACAGAAAGTAGAATCTTCAGCAGAAGTACCATGTCTCAGTTAAGGAATGATCCATGAAGAGGGGCAACAGCAGTATTTCTGGCTGAGCTTGCTTTACTGTGCATTAGGGCTTCAGGGAGAGCTATGGAAATGTTTTAAAAGTGGGAAATCAATAATAGGAAGAGAATTGGATAAGGAGTTCATGATTAGAGTTGGAGGTGCAACTCTAGGACCTAGGAAGAGGGCAGGTGATGGTGCAGGGAGGTGCTTGCCATTGGGTGGTGTCTGGGGATTATTACGATGAAAAGAATAGATGAAATTGGTTGCCCACAAACTCTGCAACATTGATGTACATTCTTTTGTACCCAGAATGAGCTGAATTGTTAGGTGGTAAACTACCTGACCAGTGCCCCTAGCACCACCACTCCTCTCCCTTACCCTAGCTAACTTGCTATGTTCAAAGCAGCGATAAGGCCCCCTCCAGCCCTGTTTCTCATTCCATCTCTTTTCTTACTCTCCCATATCCCGCTTCTCTTACATCCCTATATCACATTACTACCTACTACTTTTTGGACAGGTAACTAGACCAGATATACTTATTGTACCATTGGCCAACTCATAAGACTTTAGACAAAGGTTGCCACCTTGTGGTTGGAAACCAAAATAACCAAGACGGGACGGGTAAAATAGATGTGACTTGAATTTGGGGTCTCATATATGAGGGTGCATCAGAATCACCTAGAGGGCTTGTTAAAACAGTGTTGGATCCCATACCCATTGATTTTGAGTCAGTAAGTTTGAGTCAAGACTCAAAAACTTGCATTTCTAACATGTTCCCTGGTGATGCTGCTGTTGCTGCTTTAAGGACCACAGTTTGAAAACTGCTTTGGACAAACCGTAGGCAGATAGGCAGATTTCCATTTTGGCCATTCAAGACTGGTAGAATTAGAATTTGAACCTAGATCTAGTTAACTCCAAAATACATTAGTTTTTTGCTACACTATTATTAGGAAATGCAGGTGATACTCCTTGGGCAGCAGTCTGGTTTGTATTCTGTATCTCTGGAAAGGTAACTGACTACTAGAGGAAGGAATGATATACATTCTTCCTGTATGGACTAGATTTACCATGGTATAATTAACAATTCCCCTACCGTTGGACATTCCCCTACCGTTGGACAAATTTGTACAATTATTAAAAATTTTAAAGTGAACTTCTTTGTTCATAAACCCTTCTCTTGCTATTTACTGACCACCTCTGATATAATAACTTTGATGCATTTTTATGACATTAATAGCCCCCTTCTCATGAGGGATGAAGATAGGTGGGGGAAAAGCAGATGTGAGAATTAATAATTCTATTCCACCAAATGTACTACCATGAGCAAAACTGAACATAGGCTCTTGATTTTCTGGAGATTTCAGTCTAGCATAATACTTCAACATTAATCAACTAGTCATACAAATACATGTAAAGTTGTGGCTGTAAAAATGCTATAAAGGAGAGGTCAACAGTGTGGTTGGCAGTGTGACAGTGTTTGGAAATTTTGTTCCCAGATTATAATGATATACTTTTAAAAATTACTACTAATATTTTAATAATTTTGTTATGAGTAGTATTCTAATGGAATTTCCAATTTATTCTTGCATACCAGAATTTGAATATATCATGAGTATGTCTGGATTTGGTCTCAGCTCTGGGTGAATATTGGTTTTGATACCTGTCCAAACAGCATTTGGCCAAACTGTGGATTAGGTGAACCTCTACCACCTACCTGGCACCACAACATCCCTCTGTGGTAGACAGATTTTGAGGTTTCCCTTTATATCCCCATCTCCTGGTATTCACACCTCTTGTATAATCCCTTCCCCTTTAATGTGAGCAGGAACTATGGCTTGCTTCTAACCAATATAATATGAGAAAGGTGATGGGATGTCACCTCTGTGACTACATTATGTTGTGTGATAATCCATCTTGTTAGCCAACTTGTTTTAGAGTCTTTCTGCTTTTTCATTGCTAATTTGGAAGAAGCAACTTACTATGATTCCTAAAGTCACAATAAAAGGAACTCTGACAACTGGAATGAGCTTATAAATTGATCCTTCCCTTGTTGAGCCTTTAGATTACAGCCCAGTCCTGATTATTACCTTAATTGCAGCCTTACAGAGAACTCAGCTAAACTTTGCTTTGACTCTTGACACATAGAAACTGTGAGATAACAAAAGGATGTTGTTTTAATTCATTAAGTTGTGGTAGCATTGTAAGTTGATAACCTTTTTTGCAGCACTTCAGCCCCTCTGGTATATATTCCACCTTGCCATTCTTTTATATGCCACTCTTCTGCCTGGAATCTTCCTCTACCTTCTCCATTCCACTTCTGCCTGGTTAACTCCTTTGGGTCTTAGCGAAATTGTTACTCCCTTTGGAAATGGTTTATTAATCTAAATTTTGGATATTTTTCTTCCATGAAAATTTGAGGTGGCAAAGTTGACATATATGGTCTTAAGCCATCCTCATAAGATGTGACAAATTTTCACATAAGACTTTTTTCTTGAAAGAATAATGAAATTAATACCTAAAATTTAAATATATATATTATTTTGTTTAGTGTTGTGTCAATATCTCAAGCAAGTCTAAAGTTTGGAATTATAGTATACTTGGATCTTAACTTTTTGAAAATTTTAAAGATTTATTGGCTCAAAATTGATATAGTATTCTTCCTAATGTTATCTAGTAAGTGCCCTCTCTCAAAATTTATATTAACTACCAATCTACTTCCCTATTTAATTTTTTAAGTTTTCTGGAGGTAAAATTAATAGCTCTTACAATCATAATTAATTTTTGTTAAATCTTGATTTTGCAATAATTGATAAACATTTATCCTTCAACTGATTGATAGAATTAAAACACATAAAACATATTATGATATTTTCTCTCCATGTTACACCTAGAATGCTTACCTATGTTTAAAGTGAATATTAAGGTATTAATAAATCCAAATGACTTCCCTTGTTCATGTTATTATCATTGTTATGCTAAGAATGAAACTAGATCACTTTCTTACACCAAACACAAAAATAAATTCAAAATGGATTAAAGACCTAAATGTGAGACCTGAAACCACAAAAATCCTAGAAGAGAACACCAGCAGTAACTTTTTGACATTGGTCATAGCAACTTCCTTCCAGATATGTCTCCTGAGGCAAGAGAAACAGAAGCAAAAATAGAATATTGGGACTATATCAAAATAAAAAGGAAACAATCAACAAGACTAAAGGCAACCTACAGAATGGGAGAAGATATTTACACATGACATATCTGATAAAGGGTTAGTATTCAAAATCTATAAAGAATTTATCAAACTCAACACCCAACAAACAAATAATCCAGTTTAGAAATGGGCAGAAGGCATGAATAGATATTTCTCCAAAAAAGACATTCAGATGGCCAACAAACATATGAAAAGATGCTCAACATCACTGATCATCAGGGAAATACAAGTCAAAAGTACAATGAGATATCACCACTCACCTGTCAGAATGGCTAAAATCAACAACACGAGAAACAAGTCTGGCAAGGATGTGGAGAAAGGAGAACACTCTTGTTCCATTGGTGGGAAGGCAAACTGGTGCAGCCACTGTGGAAAACCATATGGAGGTTCCTCAAAAATTTAAAAACAGAACTACTCTATGACCTGAAAATTGCACTACTAGGTATTTACCAAAAGAATATAAAAATATTGATTCAATGGGATATATGCACACTGATGTTTATAGCAGCATTATTTACAATAGCCAAATTGTGGAAACAGCTCAAGTGTCCATTGACTGATGAATGAATAAAGAAGATATGATATAAACACACACATATACACACAATGGAATATTTCTTAGCCATGAAAAGAATGAAATCTTGCCATTTGTGATGACATTACTGGAGCTAGAGAGTATAATGCTAAGTGAAATTAAGTCAGTCAGAAAAAGACAAATGTCATATGATTTCACTCATATGTGGAATTTAAGAGGCAAAACAAACAAACAAAGGGAGAAAAAAGAGAGAGGAAAACCAAAAAACAGGCTCTTATCTACAGAGAACAAACAGATGGTTACCAGAAGGGAAATGGGTGGGGGTTGGGTAAAATAGGTGATGGGGATTAAGGAGTGCACTTGCTGTGATGAGCACTGGGTGTTGTATGAAAGTGTTGAATTGTTATATTGTACACCTGAAACTAGTATAACACTGTATGTTAACTAACTGGAATTTAAATAAAAAATTAAGAAAAGAAAGAGAATATGGGGTGCCTTGGTGGCTCAGTTGGTTAAGCATCTGACTCTTGATTTAGGCTCAGGTCATGATCTCAGCATCATGAGACTGAGCTCTGCATTGGGCACCCTGCTCAGCAGGGTGTCTGCTTCTCTCCCTCTTCCTCTGCCCCTTCCCCTGCTCATGCATTTTCTCTCTCTCTCACTTTGTATCTCTAAAAATAAATAAATAAAATATTTTTTTTAAAAAAGAAAGAGAATGAGAAGGCCAAATGACTTCCCTTGGCATGTTATTGTCATTGTTATGCTAATCAATATGATAGTAGCCAAGGTGATCACATGATCATTGATCATCACAAGTTTAAGAATGGCAGAAATTAAGATTTTGGTAGGTTATAGTGTGTGTTCATAATTATTCCTTTCCCATCCTGTAGGCAGAGTATACCTTACTGCCCCATTGTCCTTGGGGTTGGCTAGCCATGTGACTTTCTTCTGTCAATAGAATGTAAGTAGATGTGATGTACAGACTCTAGAATGGCCTCCATGATCTTCATTTCCTAGTATTCATGCCCTTGTGCAATCCCTTCCCCTTGAGTGTGGCTGGGAATTGTGACATGCTTCTAACTGATAGAATATGGCAAAAGTGATGAAATGTCATTTCTGTGATTAAATTACATTGTATAAGATCTAGTCTTGCTTAGCAGATTCACTTTAGAGACTTCATGCTAGCTTCATGATGTAATCAACCCTATTGCTACATTGCACTGAACTGCAGAAAGGCCTCTAGGAACTACAAGCAGCATCTAGAACTATGGAAAGCTTCTAGGAGCTGAGGGCAACCTACAGACAATGAGGGTAGCCTTCATCTGACAGCCAGCAAATAGCCAGTGAAGCCATTAAGCAGAGAACCCAACTAAGCTATAGTCCAGAATCCTGACCCACAGAAAATGTGAGATAATAAATGTGTTGTTGTAAGCAACTAAGATTTTGGTAGTTTGTTAGATAGCAATAAGTAACTAATATAGTAGACATAATATACCCCAATATCAAAGCAGAAGTTTTAAATACACTTTTATGGTTTGGTTCTGTATCCCTTGAGCTTTAGCCTTACAACAAGAGAAGAGCATGCCCAAGAGAGTAGCAGTTCCTCTGGCTAGGGTCCTTAAATGAAAATACTCATGAAGCCACCTGAACCCAGTCAAATTCAGCAAAGTTATGGTAACCATTACCCTTCATGTAAGATGAATAGGAACTATTTCTTGTTGTAAGCCACTGCAATTTAGGAGTTGTTTGTTGTTGCAACAAAAGCTGAGTGATTCAAAGCTGAAGAAGATATTTGGCTATTCAGCCTTTAAATATCAAAGCCAAAGCTGAGGAACAATGTCACCAACATAATGAAGTAGGAGACCCCAGCCTCTGTCCTCCCACAAAGATCAACAAATTAGCTAGCAGTCCATGAACAAAAACAGAGCTCAGAGACCACAGAAGTCCACTTAAGAAACTTTAGCAACATAGTGGAACAAAACACCTGAGAATAACCATGCCAAAAAGGAAGAAAGAACAGCTTAATGGAGATATGTGAATTGCCTGACAAAGAATTCAAAATAATTTTTCTAAATATTCTCAAGGAGCTACAAGATAACACAAATAAACAATTTAATGAAATCAGGAAATAATATAAGAACCAAATGTGAAGTCCAGGAAAAAGAAAGCATAAGAAAGAATCAAACGGGAATTTTGGAGCTGAGGATATAATGATTAAACTGAAGAATTCAGTAGAGAGCTTCATCATCTCACTGGAACAACCAGAAAAATCAATGGGCTTGAAGACAGATCATTTAAAATTATCCATTCTGAAGAGAAAAAAAAAAAAAGGATGAAAGGACAGAAAAAAGCCTCTAGGACTTATGGGACATCATTAAAGGAAACAATCTATGCTTCATTGGAGTCCCAAAAGGAGAAGAGAAAAAAGTTTATTTAAAGAAATAATGGCTGAGAATTTCCCAAACCTGAAGAAAGATTTGCACATCCAAGTTCATGAAACTAATAGGTTACCCCATAATTTCAATCCCAAACAATCTTCTCTAAGACACATTATACTAAAATTATCTAAAATCAAATACAGAAGAGATTTTCAAAGCAACAAGAGAAAAAAATCTTATACAAGGGAATCCCCATAAGGCTATCAGTGGATTAATCAGCAGAAACCTTGCAAGCCAGGAGAAAATGAGATGATATACCTAAAGTATTGAAAGAAAAAAAATGGGGCAGCCTGGGTGGCTCAGCGGCTTAGTCCTGCAGCCTGGGTGGCTCAGTGGTTTAGTGCTGCCTTCAGCCCAAGGTGTAATCCTGGAGACCTGGGATTGAGTCCCACGTCAGGCTCCCTGCATGGAGCCTGCTTCTCCCTCTTCCTGTGTCTCTGCCTCTCATGAATAAATAAATAAAATCTTTAAAATAATAAAAAAAATAAATTTAAAAAAAGAAAAAATTGTCAACCAAGATGACTTTACCAGCAATGCTGTCCTTCAGAAATGAAAGAAAGTTTTTGTTTCCCACCACAAAAGCTGGGGGATTTTATTATCACGAGACATGCCTGACAGGAAATCCTAAAAGGAGTTCAATCTGAAATAAAAGGATGCTAAATATTAATATGAAAATATAAGAAAATACATAACACACTGGTAACAGTAAGTATAAAATCTGATTTAGAATACTTTAGTACTGTAATATGGTGGCATATTGACCGATTAACTCCATATAAAGGTTAAAAGACAAAAATATTTAAAATCACTATAATAATTTGTTAATGGCTGTATAACATTAAAAGGCATAAATTGCGGGCAGCCCGGGTGGCTCAAGTGGTTCAGCACCACCTTCAGCCCAGAGCCTGATCCTGTAGACCTGGGATCAAGTCCCACGTCAGGCTCTCTGCATGGAATTTGCTTCTCCCTCTACCTGTGTCTCTGCCTCTGTGTGTGTGTGTGTCTCTCATGAATAAATAAATAAAAATATTTTTAAAAGACATAAATTGTAACATCAAAACATAAAATGTGGGGTAGTAAAAGGGTTCAGTTTTTATATGCAATCAATGTTAGATTTCTGAGTTTAAATAGATTATTATACCAATAAAGCGTTTCCAGTAAGCTTCAGGTTAACCACAAAACAAAATCCTATAAGAAATGAACAGAAGTTTAAGGGGAAGGAATCAAAGCATACTAATATGGAAAATCATCAATTCACAAAGGAAGATAGTAAAAGGGGAAAAAAGAACAAAGAAACTTCAAAACAGCCAACAAATAATTAATAATATGATAGGTAAGTCCTTACCTATCAATAATCACTTTAATATAAGTGGATTAAATTCTCTAATCAAAAGGCATAGAATGACTGAATGGATTTTAAAAAAAAAGAAGCAAGACCCAACTGTATATTGCCCACAAAAGACTCACGTCATCTTCAAGGATACACATAGACTCAATGTGAAGGGATGGAAAAAGATATTCCACACAAATGGAAACCAAAAGAGAGCTGAGATAGCTAAACTTAGATAAAAAAAGACTTTAAGACAAAAAAATGTAACAAGAGTAAGAAAAGGTCATGATAAATAAATAATAATAAAGATAGATAAGGATAAAGAGGCAAATTCATCAAGAGTATATAACAGTTGTAAATATACACGCACCC
The DNA here is from genome assembly GCF_003254725.2 of Canis lupus dingo. Classification (NCBI taxonomy): domain Eukaryota; kingdom Metazoa; phylum Chordata; class Mammalia; order Carnivora; family Canidae; genus Canis; species Canis lupus. Next base: position 43,355,935 of record NC_064281.1, read on the forward strand.
AATATTGGAGCACCTAAATATATTCAGCAAATAATAGCAGATCTGAAGGGAATAATAAACAATACAATAATAATAGGAACTTCAGTACTCCAATTTCAACAGCAGAGACATCACCCAGAGAGAAAAACAATAAAAACAATTGGACTTAAACTATGCTTTAGACCAAATAACAGATATAGATAGATAGATAGATAGATAGATAGATAGATCTAGATCTATCTATCTCTTTGGAAAGGTGATATATGTGTGTATATATAGAAAATTTAAAAAGATGGAAATAATAACAAGTATCTTTTCCAACCACAATGATATAAAAATAGAAATCCATAAAAGGAAAAAAACTGGTAAATTCACAAATATGTGGAAATTAAACAACACATTCCTAAACAATCAATAGGTCAAAGATGAAATGAAAAGAGAATTTTTTAATAATAAATTTATTTTTTATTGGTGTTCAATTTGCCAACATACAGAATAACACCCAGTGCTCATCCCGTCAAGTGCCCCCCTCAGTGCCCATCACCCATTCACCCTCACCCCCCGCCCTCCTCCCCTTCCACAACCCCTAGTTCGTTTCCCAGAGTTAGGAGTCTTCATGGTCTGTCTCCCTTTCTGATATTTCCCACACATTTCTTCTCCCTTCCCTTATATTCCCTTTCACTATTATTTATATTCCTCAAATGAATGAGAACATATAATGTTTGTCCTTCTCCAATTGACTTACTTCACTCAGCATAATACCCTCCAGTTCCATCCACGTCGAAGCAAATGGTGGGTATTTGTCATTTCTAATGGCTGAGTAATATTCCATTGTATACATAAACCACATCTTCTTTATCCATTCATCTTTCGATGGACACCGAGGCTCCTTCCACAGTTTGGCTATTGTGGACGTTGCTGCTAGAAACATCGGGGTGCAGGTGTCCCGGCGTTTCATTGCATCTGTATCTTTGGGGTAAATCCCCAGCAGTTCAATTGCTGGGTCATAGGGCAGGTCTATTTTTAACTCTTTGAGGAACCTCCACACAGTTTTCCAGAGTGGCTGCACCATTTCACATTCCCACTAACGGTAAGAGGGTTCCCTTTTCTCTGCAACCTCTCCAACATTTGTGGTTTCCTGCTTTGTTAATTTTCCCCATTCTCACTGGTGTGAGGTGGTATCTCATTGTGGTTTTGATTTGTATTTCCCTGATGGCAAGAGAAATTTAAAAAACTCTTGAAACAACCAACAACAGAAATACAATAAATCAAAACTTATGGGATGCAACAAAAGCAGTGGTAAGATGAAAAATTACTACATTGAAAAAAGGAAAGATCTCAAGTAACCTCAAGGAACTAGAAATACAGAAACAAACTAAACCCAAAGTTACAAAAGTAAGGAGATAACAAAGATCAGAGCAAAAATAAATGAAATGGAGAACAGAAAAACAATAGAAAAAATCAACAAAACTAAGAATTGGTTTTTTGAAAATTAAAACTGACAAACCTTTAGCTAGACTTACCAAGAAAGAGAGAATTCAAAGTTAATAAGTGAAAGAGGAGACATTACAAAGAGACAATGAACAATGAAGACAATGAAGCCAACAAATTGGACAACTTGGAAGACATTGATAAATTCCTAAACACATACAACCTACAAAATCTGAATAACAAAGAAATACAATACTAGAGTAGATCAATAACAAGTAAGGAGATTGAATCAGAAATCAAATTCCTCCCATCAAATAAAAGTTCAGTACCAGATAGCTTCATTTAAATAATTAATGCCAATTCTTCTCAAGCTTTTCCCCCAAAATTGAGAGTAAACATTCTCAAACTCATTTTACGAGGTCAGCATTACACTGATATCAAGGCCAGATAAGATAGTACCAAAAAAACCACAAACAAAAACTAAATATTAATATCCATGATGATAGCTGTGAAAATTCTCAACAAAATATTAGCAAACTGCATTCAACAGCATCTTAAAAGGATCATAGACCATGATCAAGTGAGATTTATACCTGAGATACAAGGATTGTTCATCATACACAAGTTAATAAGTGTGATATACCACATTAGTAGAAGGGAAGGCAAAAATCTTATGATTATCTCAACAGATGTAGAAATAGCATTTGACAAATTTCAACATCTTTCCATGATAAAGACTCTGAAAAAACTGGGGACAAAAGGAACATATCTCAATACAACAAAAGCCATTTAAGACAAATCCACAGCTAACTTCATACTCGAGGGTGAAAGTTGAAAAGCTTTCCCCTCTAAAATCAAAAACATCAAGAGTTCTCACTCTAACCACTCTTATTCAACATAGTACTGAAAATTCTGGCCAGAACAATTAGGCAAGAAAAAGAAAATAAAAGAAATAAAAGAAATAAAGAGCATTCAATTTGAAAGGAAGAAGTAAAATTGTCTCTGTAGATGATATGCTCTTGTATGTAGAAAATCCTAAAGACTCCACTAAAAACCTGTTAGAACTGATAAAACAAATTCAGTAAAGTTTCAGGATACAAAATCAACATGCAAAAGTCAGTTGTGTTTCTATATGCTAGAAATGAACTATCTGGAAAAAAATGGAATAAATCCCATTTATGATAGCATCAAAAACAATAAAGCTACCCTCTCACACCTGCTAGAGTGGCTATTATCAAAAAGAAGATAACAAATGCTGGCAAGGATGTGGAGAAAAGAGAACTCTAGTGTATTGTTGGTGGGAATGTAAAATGGTGTAACTGTTATGGAAAACAGTATGGAGTTTCTTCAAAAAAGTAAAAATAGATGGGGCACCTGGGTGGCTCCATATTTGAGTGTCTGCCTTTGGCTCAGGTTGTGATCCTGGGGTCCTGGGATCAAGTCCTGCATCAGGCTCCCCATGGGTCTCTCATGAATAAATGAATAAAATCTTTTTAAAAATTTAAAAATAAAACTATCACATAATCTAGCAATCTCACTTCTAGGTATTTATCCAAACGAAATGAAAGCATCATCTTGAAAAGATATGCACTCCCATGTTCACTGCAGCATTATTTACAATAGCTAAGACATGGAAACAAGTGTCCACTGATGGATGATGGATAAAGAAAATGTGATATATCTATATCTATAGATATGAATCTTATGCAGCCAAAAACATGGATGGATCTTAAGGGCATTATGCCATATGAAAAAAGTCAGAGAAAGACCAATTCTGTATGATCTCATTTATATGTGGAATCTAAAACCATTAAACTCATAGATATAGAGGGTAGAAGGTGGATGTCAGGGGATGGGGATTGGGGAAATAGATGTTGCTCAAAGGGTACAAACATTCTGTTGTAAGATGAATAAGTTACAGAGATCCAAGGCACAGTATGTTGATTATAGGTGATGATACTATATTGTCTAATTGAAAGTTACTGTGAGAGTAGAGTTTTAATGTTTCACCATAACAAAATGGTAATCATGTTATGTGAAGAATGTGTTAACTAACCATATTGTGGTAAGCATTGCACAATATATACATGTTTCAAATCATCACATTGTACACCTTAAACTTACACAATGTTTTATGTCCATTATATTAAAAACCTGGAGGTAAAAAAGTGAAAGCGATAACTGAACTTGTAAAGCAGATTTGGCCACATAATGAGGCTGAAGCTGAAGTGATGCATCCTTAGACATAGGAGTATGAAGGGCCTCATAGGCATTGGAAAGGGCTTTGGAAATTATTAAAATTATTTAAGCAGGGGAAGGTGTGACACAGTGATATTTAGATTTTGGCAAGATTGCCTTGGCTACAGCATGGAGAATAGACTATAGAGGGCAAGAGATGATATAGGAAAAATAGTGAATGCTGTAGTTTAAAAGGTAATAGTTGTGGAAATAGAAGTGAATAAATTTGATACCTATTTAGGAAATAGAATTGACAGTACTTGGTGAGCACTTGGTGATAGATTCTATATGGGAGGAATGAGAGAGAAGAGAATGTCTAGAATCACTCTACTATGCCTGGCTTTCCTAGCTGGTTGAATAGGGGTATCATTCACTGAAATATAAAGAACACTGGAAGGAATTAGATTTGGAAGGGAAAGATCACATGTTCCATTTTGGACACATGAGGTTTAAAGTGTCATCGAGCCATCCAAATAGACATAAAGAAATATCAGAAAAGAAGACAGAACATGAGAGACTCCTAACTCTGGGAAATGAACTAGGGGTGGAAGAAAGGGAGGTAGGCAGGGGGTGGGGGTGACTGGGTGATGGGCACTGAGGGGGGCACTTGATGAGATGAGCACTGGGTGTTATTTTATATATTGGCAAATTGGACACCAATAAAAAATAAATTTATAAAAAAATAAAAAATAATAAAAAAGAAAAAAAGAAATTAACTCTCCACCAAGGTAAGCCAAAGAGCTTCGTAAATAAAAATAAATATTAATTCTAAAAAAAAAAAACCCAAATAGACATAAAGCTTTGGGACTAAGAGAAGATCTAAACTGTAAATATAAATTTGAAAGTCAGCTTTACATGGGAGGTAAACTGTAAGCATGGTGTGGATGAATTTTCTGAAGATAGCAGGGATAGAAGCAGGATTTAAGATGCTCCAACATTTAATAATAGTGTCAGGAAGGAGAAGTTAGTGTAAAGTATCTCCAGAATATGAAGCGCACAGCAAAGGTGTCATGAATGCATCTCTTTCATAAAATATTACTATGCTTTATTTCTGAAATGTTTACAAAGAGCTAAAGCCACTGTGCCAAGTGCTAGTGGTGTGAACTAGTATCTGCCGTCAAGAAACCTGCAGTATAAAGGGAGAGACAGAAAGCATAAACAATTATCCTACCTGAATATCATATGCTGTTATTAGTATAATAAAGGGTATTTCGGAAGGAGATGAAATCTAAGTTGACACCAAAGGGCAAGCTGGAATTAGGTAAATGGAGGAAGTTGGGTGAGGGATTTTCAGGCAGAAGAATCTACCTCTCTGAAAGCAGAGGGATGAGACTGTGCAGCATGTTTGGAGAACTGGCTGGAGCTAAGGATGAGTGTGAGGAGGTGTCAGGAGTCATGGCAGGAGAAATACACAGGAAGTAGTTCATGAAGTGTCTTATATGCAAGGAGTCGGGACTTTATCCTGTGGGTAGTGAGGCCAATTAGAAGAAGTTGGCCTTGTACGCCATTTAGGGGTCAAGTCTGGAGCGTTGTTATGTGAACCTTATGCTCAGAGCCTGGAGGCTCTGGAGCCAAGAAGGGTGTTACTTCTTTAATAATTAAAGTATCCCCTTCATAGAACTGATGAAGGAACACTAGGTCTCAGAACGAGGGCAGAGACGGCTCTAGGTTTAAGGGTTTTTTTTTTTTTTTTTTAAGAATTTATTTATTTATTTATTTATTTATTTATTTATTTATTTATTTATTTATGAGAGAGAGAGGCAGAGACACAGGCAGAGGGAGAAGCAGGCTCCATGCAGGGAGCCCGACGTGGGACTCAATCCCGGGTCTCCAGGATCACGCCCTGGGCCAAAGACAGGCACCAAACCGCTGAGCCATCCAGGGATCCCCCGGTTTAAGGGTTTTGAGTGCCGTTCCAGCAAGGTCTAGAAGACACATGGTTTCCTCAATTTCATATCGTTTAAGCTTGTTTTGTCAAAACTGGATTTGTTTATAGAAGGTTTTAGTAAGTGTCTGATTCTTACAACAGGATTACTTAAAGCTACCAGGCTCTGGGAAAGTGACCAAAATTATGTTCTAAATGCATAGCATTATCTAATTTATCCAGTTTCATTATTCTCCTCTATCTGCTTCTACTTATTCTTACCACTGCCTACATTTCTAAAAGAAAACAAAAGGTTTTCAATTTATAAAAGATGTTTAAATAGTCATTTATGGGATTTCTAAACAGTAGCTGTTTAAGCTTAGCCAAAATAGGAGTTTTCTCTCAACTAGAAGTTATCATTTGTTTTATCTACTAATGAGTTTGGTCTGCTATTACACTTTTATCAAACTAAAAACTGTAGACAAATCAGGGCACAAATTGTTTTTTCTTCCAGCACTTTAACTTATTCACATTTAACCTGATGCATTTTCAAGTTGGAAAGATTTTTCACTCATGTCATTTTCCCAAATTATTTCCCCTGCAAAAAATACAACCAACTCAACACCTGAGGAAGTGAGTTCCATTAATTACTCTTTTTTTAGATAGAAAATCAGTAGCTGGGAGGAAAATGGGAATTCAAAACCATGTGGTTTTACTCAGTTAACAGCAGGGAGCAAATCCTGGATGAAGGGCCATATTTAAGAAACTTAAACAGTTGACAAACATAACATGGTCTCTTAAGGTTTAAATCGCCCAGTTAGAGAGAAGCTTTTGCCAAAGATCTTTAGCCTGTGGCTATATTTGTAGCATGCACAAAATGGACAAGATTTCCATGTGATAGAAGTTGGTAGTCTTTATCAAGAGTGGAATTCAACCTGTTTAAAGCATCTTTAAATCCAACTTCCTTCAGTGACAGGGGTTTGCCATCCTTTTACTAGATATTAAAAAAATCCCATTACAAATTTCATTTAGTGAGAAAAATAAGACTATCTCTGCTGAAAATTAATGTAAACATATTTTAGTTATTGTGGTAACAAAATTTAGCCTATTGCTAATAGCTATGGAATCAAGGAAAACATCTGTTTTGCCTTGATGTATTAGGGTAAAAAATGATTATGTGTGTGTGTATTTTTATATATAAAATATTATGTAATTATGTAAATCTCTTTTATTAGGCTGGAAACCCCAAAAAAGTGGGGCACTTTGCCTATTTTGTTTACTTCAGAATCCTCCGAGCATAAAACAATACCTTAACTATTAGTTGAATAAATGAATGGATGGCATTACACACTTCTATCCCTTTTGTTTAATTTACAAACAAAAATGCTACTACATAAAATTACATCTGTTGTAAAAATTAAATTAGGATTTTTGTTCAAAAAATTGTATATTTAGACTTTAAAAATAGTGCAAGATATGTGAAAAGATATGTGAAAGGTCAGGAACTCAATAACACTTAAGTTGACTCCCAAATCTAAGGAGGGGTTTGAGAAAAGTAGAGGGTTTCCTTAAACCATCCTCAAACTCAAGCCCAAGTAATCTACAGGTGAAATAGTTCTTTCCTTATTGTTTTGAATGGGATGTTTTCTTAGGAATATAGGTGATCATCTTGCTGGAAGCTAATAGATGACTTTATTCCCATCAGACGGTAGTACTGAGATTGCCAGAACATTCTTCTATGGGGACCTCCTTAATCTGAAACATTTTCTCTGCAAGTCCAAACAGCCTTGACTTGGTGCACAGAAGGGATGGCTGAGGAGGGGAATCACCATTAACTGAGGACCTAGCAGATGTCCAGCTTTACTAAGGATCTCATTTGTTTCCTACTTTAACTTTATAATAATAGTTAATATTCATTGAGTACTTACTCTATGTTAGGTACTTTTCCTGGATTAACACAATAATTCCTGACACTAACCCAAGGAGGTAAGTATTTTTGTCAGCTCCAACTGACAGAAGGGGACACTCAGGCACAGAGAAGTTAAACGTTCGTGGACAGCCTGGGTGGCTCAGTGGTTTAGCGCCGCCTTCAGCCCAGGGCGTGATCCTGGAGACCCGGATTGAGTTCCATGTCAGGCTCCCTGCATGGAGCCTGCTTCTCCCGCTGCCCGTGTCTCTGTTTCTCTCTCTCTCTCTCTCTCTCTCTCTCTCTCTCTCTCTCTCTCTCTCTCTGTGTGTGTGTGTGTGTCTCTCATGAATAAATAAAATCTTTTTTAAAAAATTTAAAGAGAAGTTAAATATTCTCTAAGTCACACAACTTGTAAGTGGTGAGAGCCAGTATTCAAGGCAGTCTGGGGCTGCCCTAGACCACACCTTTTTTTTTAATTCATGATAAATAAATGAGGGGGAGAGGGAGAGGGAGAGAGAGAAGGAGAGGAGGGAGAGGGAGAGGAGGGAGAGAGAGAGAGAAAGGAGGGAGAGGAGGGAGAGGGGAGGGAGAGGAGGGAGAGGAGAGAGGGGGGAGGGAGAGGGAGGGAGAGGAGGGAGGGGAGAGGGAGAGGGAGGGAGAGGAGAGTGGGGAGAGGGAGAGGTAATGCGCACAAGCAGGGGGAGCCTGAGAGGGAGAAGCAGGCTCCCCACTGAGTAGGGAGCCCAATGCAGGGATTATAGGGGAAAGGAGGGAAAATGAGTAGGAAAAATGAGAGAGGGAGACAAAACATGAGAGAATCCTAACTCTGGGAAACGAACAGGGGTAGTGGAAGGGGAGGCGGGAGAGGGGATGGGGTGACTGGGTGACGGACACTGAGGGGGGCACTTGATGGGATAAGGACTGAGTGTTATACTATATATATTGGCAAATTGAACTTCAATTAAAAATATATGGAAAAAAACTGCCTCCCTAGAGGAAAATTATTATCTTTATTATTACAGAGGAGCTAAGGCTTGATAAATGAAGTGACTTCCTAAGGTCATATTAACAGAGCTGTCTGACTCCAAAGCTGAGGGCACTTTACTTTTCCTTGTATTGTTTTGCTTTAATCTCACCTCCGTAAAAATAATTAAGTCTAGCAGCTAACATTTGTTGAGTATTTACTGTATGGCAGGCATTACTTTAAGTGTTTCACATAGACTATATCCCTGAATCTTCATAATAGCACTTTAGATGGTGCTTTTATATTAGCCCCCCTTTACAGCAAAAGTTGAGAGGGTCAATTAATTTATGAAGGTGACATAGTAAGTTGGTGGGGTCAGGATTTAAAAACTGGTTGATTTGCCTATAATGCTGTTCTTAACCACTCTACCTGCCAAGGGAGATTGTTCCTCTTCCCCATTAGGACCTGCCCCTCTTTTTCCTGCTGAAGTCATGAGACAGAGCTGAGACTACTACTTTTATTCCTTATCTTCCTTGGTCTGCCAGGTCTGAAAGGAGAAGGATATGATGACAAGTTTCCTCCCAAAATTCAAATGGTGTGATTATTGTACCCTTTGGGCTCAGGCATGAAATACATGCTTACCATCAATTCAGATTTTGTTAAGAGGAATGAGACTGAAAAATAAGCAAAAGTTTTTTTTTAAGACACCTTTATTGTGATATACAGCTTACCCATTTAAAGTATACTATTCAGTGGCTTATGGTACAATCACAGAGTTGGACAACCATGATTACAATCTAATTTTAGAATATTTTTATTACTCCATAAAGAAACCCCATCTCCATTAGCAACCCTAGCTCTCAAGCCCTTGGCAACCATTAATCTATTTTCTGTCTTTATAGCATTTACCTATTGTTGACATTTCATATCAATGGAATAATACAATGTGTGGTCTTTTGTGACTTATTTCACTCAGCATAATGTTTTCAAGGTTCATCCATATTGCAGCATATATCAGGACTTCATTCCTTTTTATGGCTGAATAATATTCAGTTGTATGGCTAGACCAAAGTTCATCCATTCCTCATTGATGGACATTTAGGTTGTTTTTCCACTTTTTGGCTGTTATAAGTAATGACTCTTTGAACATTTGTGTACATGTGGGGTTTTTGGAATGTCTATTTTTTAATGCTATGCTTTAATCTTTTTTAAGTTTCTATTATAATTCCAGTTAGTTAACATACAGTGTTATATTAGTTTCAGGTGTACCATATGGTGATTCAACAATTCCATACATCACCCAGTGTTATCACAGCAAGTACACTCCTTAAGACCCATCAACTGTTTTACCCAACACCCCACCCGCTTCCCTTCTGGTAACCATCTATTTGTTCTTTGTAGTTAAGAGTCTGTTTCTTGGTTTCCATCCCTCTCTTTTTTTCACCCTTTGCTCTTTCATTTTGTTTCTTAAATTCCACATATGAGTGAAATCGCATGGTATTTGTTTTTCCCTGACTTATTTCTCTTAGCATTATACTCTCTAGCTTCAACCATGTCATTGCAAATTGCAAGATTTCATTCTTTTTATGGCTAAGTAATATTCAACTGTATATATAGACACCATTTCTTTATCCATTCATCAGTTGATTGACACTTGGGCTGTTTCCACAATTAGGCTATTGTAAATAATGCTGCTATAAACATTGGGGGGTGTATCCCTTTGAATTAGTGCTTTTGTATTCTTTGGGTAAATACCTAGTAGTGCAATTGCTGGATTATAGGGGAGTTCTCTCTTCTTTTTAATTTTTGGAGGAACCTCCATCTACTTTTCCACAGTGGCTGCATCAGTTTGCCTTCCCACGAATGGTGCCAGAGGGTTCCCCTTTCTCCACATCCTTGCCATTACCTGTTGTTTCTTACGTTGTTGATTTTAGCGGTTCTGACAGGTGTGAGGTTTTGATTTTCATTTCCCTGATGGTAAGTGATGATGAGCATATTTTCATGTGTCTTTTTGCCATCTGGATATCTTTGGAGAAATATCTGTTCATGTCTTCTGCACATTTCTTAATTGGATTATTTGATATTTTGGTGTTTGGTTCTACAAGTCCTTATATATTTTGGATACTAACCCTTTATTGGGTATGTCCTGTGCAACTATCTTCTTCCATTTTGTAGGTTGCCTTTTATTTTTGTTGTTTCCTTTTCTGTGCAGAATCTTTTCATTCTGACCTAGTCCCAATCGTTTATTTTTGCTTTTGTTTTCCTTGCCTCAGGAGACATATCTAAAAACAGTTGCTACAGCTGAAGTCAAAGAGGTTACTATGTTGAACACCTGTTTTCAGTTCTGTTGGCCATATGCCTAGGAGTAAAATGCTGAGTCATATGGAAACTGTTTTTAGCATTTTAAGGAACCTCCAGGTCATCTTACATTCCCACCAGCAATGTATGAGTATTTCAATTTCTTTGTATCCTCACCAATACTTGTTATTGTCTTTTTTTGTTATTGTCTTTTTGATCATACCCATTATAGTGTATGAAGTGATATCTCATAGTTGTTTTGATTTGTATTTCCTTAATGTTGAGCAGCTTTGCCTGTGCTTATTGTCCATCTGCATATATTATTTGGAGAAATGCCATTTCTGATCCTTTGCCCATTTTTTACTTACTTTTGCTATTGAGTTGTAACAGTTCTTTATATGTTATGGATAAAAGTCTAATATTAGATATGTGATATACTATTTTTCTGATTATGTGGATCATCTTTTCACTTTCTTAGTGGCGTTATTTGCAGCACAGAAGTTTTTAATTTTGATGTACTCCATCAAAATTATTGAGACTGTTGTTTCATATTTTCATATTTTCTTTTGCCACTTGTGCTTTTGGAGTTCTAAGTAATCTCATCTATCATGATTTCAAGATGATTTACTCCTATGCTTTCTTTTCAGCATTTTGTAACTTTCTTTTTGTAAATGTGATTCTTCCATTTAGGTTTATAATCCTTTTTTGAGTTAATTTTTGTGTGTGGTGTAGGAAAGGAGTCCAACTTCATTTTTTTTCCATGTGGATATTTATTTGTCCCCACATCATTTGTTGAAAAACTATTCTTTCTCCATCTTTATTGTCTGGCACTTTTACCAAAAAGTAACTGATCATAAATATAAGGGGTCATTTCAGTACTTTCTTTTTTTTTAAAGATGTTATTTATTTATTCATAACAGACACAGAGAGAGTGAGAGGCAGAGACACAGGCAGAGGGAGAAGCAGGCTCCATGTAGGGAGCCTGATGTGGGACTCAATCCCGGATCACCAGGATCACACTCTGGGCTGAAGGCAGCGCTAAACCGCTGGGTCCCCGGGGCTGCCCCATTTCAGTACTTTCAATACTCTTCTGTTTATTTACATGTCTATCTTTGTATGCATAACACACTGTCGATTACTGTAGCTCTTTAATAGGTTTTGAAATTGAGAAGTATCAATTCTCCAAGTTTGTTTTTTTAAGACTGTTTTGACTATTTTGGGTCCCTTGTAGTTTCATATGAATTGTAGGTTTGACTTTTCAATTTATGCAAAAAAGACAGCCAGGATTCTTATAAGGATTGAGCTGAATGTGTAGATCGATTTTGGGAGTATTGTCATCTAAATACTAGATTCAGATTTTAATCTAAAAACTTTAGATTTTATTTAATTTCTTTCAACAATATTTTGTAGTTTCAGTATAAAATTCTTACATTTCTTTTGTTAAATGCATTCCTATGTGTTCTGTTCTTTTTGATACTATTGTAAATGGAATTTTTAAAAAATATTTTATTCATTATTCATGAGAGACACACAGAGAGGGGGGCAGAGACATAGGCAGAGGGAGAAGCAGGCTCTCCATGGGGACCCGGATGTGTGACTTGATACCAGGACCCCAGGATCACGACCTGAGCCAAAGGCAGACATTCAATCACTGAGCCACCCAGGCACCTCTGGAATTGTTTTCTTAATTTTGTTTCCAAATTGTCCATTACTAGAGTGTAGAGATACAAGTGATTTTATGTATCAACCTTGTATCCTGCAACCTTGTTGAACTCATTTAGGTAGGTAGTTGTGAGCAGTATAAGACCAATAATATGCCTGGGATTACAAAATAATGAATTAGATAAATAAGGACTAGTATAATAGATTTCATGTACTGAACATGTTTGTGATAGGTTAATACTTCTCAACCTTTAATATGCATATAAATCTTCTGGGAATCTAGTTAAAAGGCAGATTGTCAGTGGGTTTGGGGTAGAGCCAGGATTCTGCCTTTCTAACAACTTCACAGTGGATAGCTGGTAGCTTTCATATGTTATTTTTTAAGCCACAACTATACAAGATACATATTATTATTCCCATTTTACAGATAAGAAAAACTCAAAAGCTGAGCAAATAACTCAGGTTCTTAGGATAAATGGCAAAACCAGGACTTGTACATGGTTCATTTGAGTGCCAAAGCTAGGCACTTTCCTCTCTACCACACAGGATATTTGGAATAGGAGGCGATTGATTGGGATACAAATAATGTATACACTGAGGGAAAAGGTAAGGTTTTCAGGGTCAGAGTTGCTGCTTGGAGTGCACTTGGGTCTAAACCTTGCAGTTACCTTGGAGAGTGGATCAGTGAGAACCTTGCCTTCCAGGTTGTTAAGAGGCAAGATATGAGACTGGACTATCAAGCAGAAGATGATACTAGTAGATGTGGGACCCAGGAAATTTAACAAAGCCCCTTACCCCTGGACAAACAGAGCAGGACTGACTCTGTTTTCTGCTGCACCCGCCTTGTGCTGACCTACTTATTACTTAGGGCACTGCCCCGCCCTAGTCAAAGACCAGGGCACACCCTAAATGGAAATCCGGCTCAGTGGACCAGCATGACTGTGCAACTTTCTGCGTATCCCATTGGCCACTGGCCCCTATAAAGTTGCTAAGCCTCTTAGTCTCGGGGTCCAAGTCCCTGCTCCGCTGTGTCGGGTATACTTGGACCCAGGCTTGAGCTTGTAAATAAACCCTCGTGTGTTTGCATCGGTGTCGGCTCCTTGGTGGTTTCTCGGGTTCGCGATCTTGGACACAACATTTGGGGGCTCGTCCAGGATCCAAGAACCCCCCAGGACCCCATCCGGAGGATTTCACGCGTGGTGAGTGCCCTCAACTTTTTCCACCTTTTGCGCGCATATTTTCTGAGAGCTCTAAACTGTACTTTTACCTGTAGGAATTCCAATCTGTATTGGGTCGGCATTGGCTTAGGTGGATGCGCTGGCGGGCCGGCGACCCGGGGTCTTGAGGAGACGTCCCTTGCCCCTGCCTGGAGGACGGGGTCCTCATCTGTAAGGAGGGCCGGCTGCCAGCCCTTCAGGTTACTTTCTGTTTTGTCTCCGCGGCCCCACGGAACGTTTGTCTGTTACCGTGTTCTTGTTAACTGTTTGCACGTTTGTCTGTGTTACTATGTCCTTGTTAACTGTTTGTGCATTTGTCTGTGTTGTTGGGTCCTTGTTAATCGTCTTTACTGTCTGTGTCTTGGTGTGGATTGGGGACATAATGGGGGAGACAGAAACCACTCCCCTGTCTCTTATGCTCTCCCACTTCTCGGATGTTAGGGAAAGAGCTCGTATTCTGAGCATAGACATACAGAGAAAGAGATTCCAAATTTATTGCATATCAGAATGGCCAACCTTTGACGTGGGATGGCCCTGAGAAGGAACTTTTCACCTACCTATTATCTTACAGGTTAAGACGGTGATCTTCAGGGACAAACCGGACGGCCACTCTGACCAGATTCCCTACATCCTGATCTGGCAGGCCATGATCGAGAATCCTCCTCCTTGGCTAAAACCATTTTTACCCCCCAAAGCAGGACCCACGGAGATTCTAGCCCTGAGGAAAGCCGAAAAGGAGACTGACTCTTTGCCCGAAGCACCCCTTCGCCCAGTCTTCCAGGATTCCTCCCCGGAGGACCTGATCCTCCCGCTGCCCTACTGGGTATCACCCCCCCACTTCCGCCCCTCCATTGGAGGCATTGGGGGCTGCAGAAGGGGCGCCAGGGAGTCCCTGTGAGCGGGCCAGCAGCGGGGACACGCGGTGGGACCCACCAGACAGCCCCACCTCTGAATGCGGGGCCGGCAGACTCCAACGCCCTTCCTCTCTGTGCCATGGGGCCCCCCGATGAGACTGGCGAACAGCTAATGTTATATTGGCTGTTCTCCACCAGTGATTTATATAATTGGAAAACCCAAAATGCAAAGTTCTCTGATAATCCGAGATATCTAATTGGCCTTTTAGATACTGTTCTCTTTACCCACCAGCCTACTTGGGATGACTGCCAATAGCTCTTGCAGGTTCTCTTCACCACCGAGGAAAGAGAACGAATTCAGGTGGAAGCCCGGAAGTCTGTCCTGGGAGAGGACAGACAGCCGACTCAAAACCCAGACCTCATAAATGCTGCCTTCCCTTTATCCCGCCCCGCCTGGGACTACAACTCAGCTGAAGGTAAGGAGAGACCCCGGGTCCACCGCCAGACTCTAGGGGCAGGTCTCCAGGCTGCCACGCACAAGCCTACCAATCTGGCCAAGGTCTATGATGTGAGGCAGTGTAAGGATGAGAGTCCAGCAGCCTTCTTAGAGAGAGTCATAGAGGCTTTTAGGCAGTACACCCCTATGAACCCAGAAGCCCCAGAAACAAAGGCCGCAATTATCATGGCTTTTGTTAACCAGGCCGCTCCGGATATTAAAAAGAAATTGCAAAGAGTAGAGAGGCTGGGAGAGAAGAGCTTGCAGGACTTAGTGATAGTGGCAGAATGAGTCTATAATAATAGAGAAAGTCCGGAAGAACAACAAACCAAACTAAGTGACCGGCAGACCCGAAACCTGGCCAAGATCCTGCTGGCCACAACCATGGATGACCCACAGGAAAGACGGAGGCACCTCAAGAAGCTGGCTTCAGGGACAGGCCAGTCCAGAACTTGAGGGAAGTCAACCGGCGAGTAGAGGATATGCACCCTACGGTCCCAAACCCATACACCCTCCTCTCCACCCTGCCTCCAGACAAAACTTGGTATACGGTATTAGATTTAAAAGATGCCTTTTCCAGCCTGCCTTTAGTGCCCAAGAGCCAAGACTTCTTTGCCTTTGAATGGACAGACCCTGAGAAAGGCATCAATGGCCAGCTCACCTGGACTCGACTACCACAAGGATTCAAAAATTCACCGACCATCTTCAATGAGGCCTTACACGAAGACTTGGGTGAGTTCCATTCGGAGCACCCTCATTTGACTTTATTACAATATGTAGATGATATCCTGTTGGCAGCAGAGGACCAGGACACATGCCTGCGAGGCACCAGGGACTTGCTCCAGACCATAGTGGCCCTAGGATACCGGGCCTCAGCTAAAAAAGCCAGGATCTGCAGAACAGAGGTGAGCTACCTTCGGTACAAATTAAAAGATGGACAAAGATGGTTGACAGATGCACAGAAGGAAACTGTCTTAAGAATCCCATAGCCGCAAACCGTCTGCCAGGTACGTGAATTCCTGGGGTCAGCAGGGTTCTGTCGCTTATGGATTCCAGGTTTTGCCGAGATGGCCAGACCCCTCTATGAGGCCACCAGGCACCAGCAAAATTAATGGACAGAGGCCATGAACAGAGACTTTAATGACCTTAAAAAGGCCTTGCTGTCTGCTCCGGCCCTTGGGTTGCCCGATCTAGCTAAGCCCTTCTACCTGGATGTGGACAAGAAAGACGGGGTGGCAAAAGGGGTCCTTGTCCAGTACTTAGGTCCCTGGAAGAGACCCAGAGCCTATCTCTCCAAAAAGCTGGACACGGTGGCCGCTGGATGGCCCCCATGCTTAAAAATTATTGCTGCGGTGACTACTATGGTCAAGGACGCAGACAAACTGGCCATGGGGCAAGAACTCATGTTACCCCCCCCCACATGCTATTGAAGGGGTACTCAAACAGCCCCCAGACCGCTGGATCAGCAATGCCCGTCTGACCCATTATCAGAGCCTGCGGCTAAACCCTACCAGAATTTTATTTAAGCCACCAACAACCCTGAATTCGGCAATGCTACTACTCCCTAACCCAGACTGGGACCCCCCCTCTGCATGACTGTCAAGAAATTTTGGCACAGGTGCATGGAATCAGAGCTGATCTCCAGGACCAGCCACTGCCGAATGCAGACGTCACCTGGTACATGGACGGCAGCAGTTTTGTCCAAGAAGGACTCAGGTATGCAGAGGCAGATGTAACCACGGAGACGGAGACTGTCTGGGCAGAGCTACTGGCAGCGGGACCGTCGGCTCAATGGGCAGAACTGATCGCACTGGCCAAGGCGCTGACCATGGGGGAAGGTAAACGAATAAACATCTACACCAACAGCAGGTACGCCTTTGCCACCGCTCACATCCACGGAGCCCTTATTACAGGGAGAGAGGGCTTCTGACAGCAGAGGGAAAGACTGTTAAAAACAAAACGGAGATTCTTGAACTTCTAAAGGCCCTCCGGCTGCCCAAGGCCCTGGCCATCATCCATTGTCCGGGGCACCAAAAGGCAGACACACCAGTAGCCAGGGGAAACCGGCGAGCCGATTTAAAAGCAAAAGAGGCAGCCCTTCTGGTGACCCAGGTCTTAGCTACCATGCTAAGATCTGGGGGCACCGACCCTGCCTGACACCCCCAACTATACTGATGCTGATTTACACTGGATCAAACGCTTGCCTATGACCCAGTGCTTGCGTGGCTGGTGGAGGGCCACAGACTCCAGCATCATCCTGCCAGAGGAACTAGGACGGCGAGTCCTATCCAGAATGCATCGGAGCACTCACATGGGAACGAGGAAGATGGGAGACCTCATACACATGCAAAGATCACTATTAAAGACTCTCGAGCAAAGATCGAACGGACTGTGGCAAGCTGCCGCGCATGCCAATCAACAAATGCCTCCGACCATGGATCTAACCCGGGCACCCGGCTCCGAGGGGACTGCCCAGGAGCCTACTGGGAAGTGGACTTCACTGAGGTAAAATCTGGAAAATACGGGTATAGGTATTCCCTAGTGTTTGTAGATACTTTTTCAGGATGGACAGAGGCATTTCCCACCAAACATGAAACGGCACAGATCGTGACCAAGAAACTGCTGGAAGACAACTTACCGAGGTATGGTTTTCCCGTTAGAATTGGGTCAGACAACGGCCCAGGATTCGTCTCTAGGTAACACGGGGGGTGGCACTAGTACTTGGGGCAGATTGGAAATTACATTGTGCATATAGGCCCCAGAGCCCAGGACAGGTAGAGAGGATAAACAGAACATTAAAGGAGACCTTAACTCAATTAGCCCTGGAGACTGGCGGGGACTGGGTGACTCCTCCCCTCTGCCCTATATAGGGTGAGGAACTCCCATATAAGATTGGACTGACTCCCTACGAAATCATGTTCGGTCTTCCTCCACCTGTTATCCCCAATTTAAAACCTGAGGTGCTTGCTGAATTTGATGATCACCAACTTTTCTCCCTCCAAATGTTACAACGAACCCATGAGCAGGTGTGGCCTAAGCTGAGGGCCCTCTACAAGACTGGGCCACCCCCGAACCCCCATCGATATCGGCCAGGTGACTGGGTATATGTGCGGAGATACCAACACCAGACACTTCAACCTCACTGGAAGGGACCCTACCTCGTGATCCTGACCACTCCCACCGCTCTCAAGGTCGACGGGATTACTCCCTGGGTCCACTACACCCACGTCCGGCCAGCTGACCCACACGCCGTTCTCAAGGACTTTGTTACAGAATGGAAAAGCCAACCAGACAAGGACCATCCCCTAAAGCTAAGACTGCGCCGTTCTCACTTATTTCCCGCCTCCAAGACTCCCTAGTCCGAGGTTGTCTTTCAAAATAGAAGGGGATTAGACTTAGTCTTCTTACAACAAAGGGTGGGGGGGGGTATGTGCTGCCTTAAATGTAAATGAGAGCGAGAACAGCAGCAAAGTTGGTGAGATTCCTGGTTTAATCATTCCCCTGGCTCACTCTGAGAGCAACCTGGACCCATGATTGGGTCCTGCATAGGATCCTCTGATAAAGGGGGCAATGTGGGACCCAGGAAATTTAACAAAATCCCCTACCCCTGGACAAACAGAGCAGGACTGACTCTGTTTTCTGCTGCACCCGCCTTGTGCTGACCTACTTATTACTTAGGGCACTGCCCCGCCCTAGTCAAAGACCAGGGCACACCCTAAATGGAAATCCGGCTCAGTGGACCAGCATGACTGTACAACTTTCTGCGTATCCCATTGGCCACTGGCCCCTATAAAGTTGCTAAGCCTCTTAGTCTCGGGGTCCAAGTCCCTGCTCCGCTGTGTCGGGTATACTTGGACGCAGGCTCGAGCTTGTAAATAAACCCTCGTGTGTTTGCTCCTTGGTGGTTTCTCGGATTTGTGATCTTGGGCACAACAGTAGACAGAACTCATGATTGGAGGTGGTCTAGAAAGTGCCTCACCTCTCTGATCAGGCTAGACTCCAGAACTGGACTCTGTATACTGCTGAGGTCTACACTTGAAATTACATCTACTGTCGACTCTTTGTGAGTCCTAAATTATTTTACTGGGGTTAATGAATGGTATAGCATTAGTGCTATACCATTAGAGAATTTCCATCACCTCAGTGAAAACACATAATTTTTTTTTGTCCTTAGCACCTTTTATTGAAGTATAACCCTTGATGACAATCCGGCAGGCATATCAATGTCAGCCAAGAAGGGAGTGGTGGAGGACACAATTGCAGAAACAATAAGATTCAGAAAAAGATTAGCTTCACATGGCATAGATGACCCCCGACAGTCATACAACAAACACTGGTCCTTTATCTATAGAAATTGCCCCCTGCCCCACCCCCCAAAGGCCTACTAATCTTCAAAGAATATAATACACTGTTACAGAAATAGTATTGGCATAGACAAATCATTTGGCAAAGACAGTGGGAGTCACCAAGCTCCAGACAGGAAGAAGTGGCCATAAATGTGCCTAGCTTCCTCCACCTGGGACTTGCTGCTACTGGCAGAGCAGCATCTTCAGGGAGACTGGGGTTAGGGGTGTGGCTCTGATGCCCCCAGGGCAGCTTTTTAACATAGGAGGTTAAGTGGAGAACAGAACCAGAACCTGAACCTGGCCTCAGGAAAGGATTTTCATCTTTCATCCTCTTGGTTCCTCAGCTTCCAGTCTCTCCATTTCTAGGGTTTAGTTTTAGTGTGTCTGTCTCTCTTGGGTACCCCCTTGAGCATTTACCAGTCTACTCTGGCTGAGTCTGCAGCTTATGGGACTCAAGGAGACACAATTTACCCAGACCCTCAGGATTGGGGTGGGGGAGTAGGAAAGGACAAGTGATAGTAGCTCTTGCACAGACTACTCTCTCTATATCAACCTGTTCCCCACCAGGGCCTGTATGAGGATTTGAAATAGAAGGCAGAGGTCAAGACCAGTAACCATCTGGGGAATCCCCTTGGCCTCCCTTCCAAACTGTACACACTGGCTGGTCTTGGAAGAGGGCTGAGCCCAGGAAATGAGAACAGGGGAGAGATGCTGCATCTTGAGTAATCCTGGCAGCTCTGGACCAATATCACTCATGTCAGTAGCATGGGGCATTAGTTCCTGTTTGGTAGCTCACCTTTCTCTGCCAAGCTTCACTTCTCAGTATAGTTTTGGGGTTATTTTATTAAGTGCTTTAGAAACTGTCCTTCTGTGTGAAAATGAGCATTCTTGTGCTCTGATCCCAACTCTAATCTCAGGTGGGATGAGAGACAAAAATAACACAGTCAATAGTACTTTTAGTGTGATAAATTTCATGTACCAATCTAATGCTGACTAGAACAACTCAGACCATAGTTATCCTGTCCAGGTGAAGTGACCACTCTTTTCCCTGGGCCTTTCCCCAGCCCAAAAAGCTGCCTTAGCCCCCCAAATCTTAGAATGACGAGAATGATGGATTATATTTGGCCTCAGCTATATAGGACATCTCAACTTACTCATTGTTTATCTTAGAGCCCGTTTAAGAAAAAAAGAAGATGGCAACTGCAGCTTCTATTCATAACACTCTCTCACCTTCATCAACTTTGGCTTGGGTAAGCCCAGGCCTTTACAAGACATCGGCCTTCCTGAATAGACTCCTCCATTTGAGGGCAGAATGGCAGGTTGACATTTTAACAGTGGTTCCAACAGCAGCAGTGTACTAAGAGCATACCCAGGGCCCCCTTCAGGACACCCTGTTGGCCAAGATTCTTCCATTGTTTCTAAATACAATGAAGAGGAAAAGGAGGACGCTAGAGATCAGTATTTGTAGCAGCAGCAAAGTTCTTTGGTAAATTCTTTGGTTGAATGAGGCACCCCTGCTGCTACAGTTAACCTCCAAGGACCCCTCAAAGAACCCAGGAGTAACTAGAAGCGATGCCAGGGCTTGCTGAGCAAGGCTTTGCAATATGAACCATGGGCACCAGTGAGTGAGGAACAACAGGGAACTGAGCTGGATAATAGGCCAGAGTTTGTCCATGACTCCTTTCCTGCCATTGCCTACACGAGGGATTTTCCAGGACAGCAAATGGCTAGTGGTGTCAGGGCCTTGGCAACAGCAGCAGCATTAGTTGTTTGTGTGCCTAAAATTCTGGCTGGGTTGTAATTTGCTCTGGGTGGTGGCAGGGGCTGGGGGTGGGGGGGTGGCCCTGGCTGAAACTTCCAGATACCATGAGTTTCAGCTCCCTCAGGCCACACGCTGGAGAAAGCAACTGTGAGATGGAAGATCTCCTCCTGAGCTCACTTCTACCCAATTCCTTAGATGGGAGATCATAGAGAAATGGGCGAACCTTTGTCAGTTTTAGATTTCTTTGGTTTCAAGAAAAAATAAGAAAATAAAACTGAACTCGTCAGGGAATGCTAAGCTTATGGTTACCCTGACATCAAGAAAAGTATAGGGCCTGGCCATTGTCAGCTGAGTTCAAGACTAGAACTCCTTTCTTAGACACCTGAAAGCTTTAGTGGGAAGAATTCAGGGTTTTGGCACTCGCTCATCTAGCCATAGTGAATTCAGGCTGATCTGCAGAAAATGCTTTCCTTCTGGGATTATTTTTCCCTCTCCAACTCCCCTCTTCTCGCCTTATTAGTTTAAAAAAAGGGAAAAAATCAAAACATAAAAATAAATAAAATCAAAAGGCCATTTAAAATACAACAAAGAACCCCTCACCTCAATTAGGAAATCTGTATCCAGAAGTCAGCTTTAGTAGATCTATTATTAATGGCCCATAGTGTGGAGTCCTTAGAGCGGGCACTTGTAATCCCCAGCAATGATAGGCAGGATGGAACAGAAACAGTAGGCCAAAAATCTTTGGACAGGAGGAGGGCCACACCAGCCAGGGCTGAGAGTAGGGCTCCTTCCCCCTCAACCAGATGCTGGGGAAGGCAGGAGTGGAGCCAATTTGTTTAAACTCAGCTCCTGCAGGGCACCTCGGGATTCCCAATCTTTCTTCACATTTTGTTTGGTGTAATTTCTCCTTCTGTGCTTCCCACTGTAAAGCTTATTGTGAGGCCCTTAAATTGCTGGTAAGCTAAGCCCTCAAGAGAGCCAGGTCTCTGTGGGAAATGGCCAGGCCACAAGCCTTGGGCAGAATGGAGCTGCACAGGCAGCTTCTCTCTGAGCCTGGACAGGCTGATTGTGATGTGGGTGGGTAGTGAGTGCATGATGTCTTTGGAGTCCCTGTACCAAGAATGAAGGCACATGGTAGGTTCTGTGTGCAGTGAGTGCTTGCCTGTGCAAACTGTGGGAAGGAGAGTGTGGTTGTATAATCACACTTTGCTGCTGGCAGCTCCAACTTCTTGCTTCTACTCTGTAGGGTAGAAGTCTGGGGAATCCCTAGGGCCTCCTAGCCAGTTGGGAGCAATGCTAGGTAAGGGGCAGTGAGAGATGTCCAAGGTAGAGGTTATGGAACATACTGCTAACTAACTGCTATCTACTTGCTAACAAACTGCAAAAAGAAGATTGAAAGCACTTCCCATTGTGGCTGGGCAAGGATGGCGTGTCAGTCCACTTGTAGAATTAGAAATTGCTGGGCCCCAGGAGTAGGCTCTCCCTGAGACATTTGAGCTGCTCTTCCCCAAGCTTGATCTTCTCTTCCAGCTCTCGCTGTTCGATGATGAGAGCAGATTTCATCTTCACAAAGTGCTGGTAATCTTGGAGCTGGTCCTGAGGCAGGTAGCGGGAGACCATGCCGAACACCAACTTCTCCCGACGGTCCACATGCTCCTTCAGCTCCTTGGCATCTTGCAACTGCCCTGTCAGCTGCTGCTTCTTCTCTATCAGCACCAACTGAGGAATCAGATAGACAAATTAAGAGCCATTCCAGTTACCAGTCATCTGCCTAACTCACTGCTCCGCCAGGAGGGCTGAGGCAAACAGCTCCTCACTCTGCTAGCTCATCAGTCCTAAATGTCCTGCTCTGAAGTCCACCTTCATGCAAAAACTTCTGGACAGGGGGGAGGTGCATTTACCCCTTTCCATCTCCTACACTGTCTTTAATCCATGGACTACAACTGGGGTTGGTGGGGGGGTAGGAGTAGGAGATGCAGAGGCTCTGACAAAACCAGCTCATGCCCCTTCCACCTGGAGAACAAATATCACTGTGACAATGCTTTCAAAATATGTGTGTCTCCATGTGGGTGTACCTGTGTGAGTGCACATGTCCACATGTGTATGCACAGGCGTATGTGTCTCAACATGGATTCAGACTGGTATTCCTTTTTTTTTAAAGATTTTATTTATTTATTCAAGAGAGATAGAGAGAGACAGAGAGAGAGAGAAAGAGAGAGAGAGAGAGGCAGAGACACAGGCAGAGGGAGAAGCAGGCTCCATGCAGGGAGCCCGACGTGGGACTCGATCCCGGGTCTCCAGGATCATGCCCTGGGCTGAAGGAGGTGCTAAACTGCTGAGCCACCCGGGTTGCCCTCAGACTGGTATTCCAAACCACTTGTGCATGGAAAGAGAATGCACTTTGGTTCAGGGATGTATGCAGAGTGGCCCAAACTGTGAAACTGACAGACTCTCAGTCTCAGCTACTTGTTGAGACCTCCTCCTTCAACTCAGAGAGAGAAAGTGGGGTGAAATTGCTCTACCGTTGCTGCTGCTGCTACTAATATTACTACCACCATCAATACCAAGACTATGACTACTATCACTTCTATTAAAACCACTAACACCGATAATACTGCCACCACCACTACTACTACTACTACTACTACTACTACTACTACTATTTTTTAAAAGATTTAATTTATTTGAGAGAGAGAGAGAAAGTGAGCAGAGGGAGGAGCAGAGGGAGAGGGAGAATCTCAAGCAGACTCCCTGCTTAGCATGCAGCCTGTGATGTGGGGCTCGATCTCATGACCTGAGACAATATCAAGAATCAGAGGCTTAACCGACTCAGCCACCTACGTGGCACCACCACCACCACCACCACCACCACCACTACTACTACTATTACTATCACTATCACTAGCAATAACATCACTGCAACTACTATTTACTACTACTACTATTACTACTACTGGCAGGTAGCACTGATTCAGTGTTTACCCTTCTAGGCCCTGTTTTAAGTAATTAATAAGGATTATATAATTTAATTCTTATGAACCCATGAAGTAGGGTGTTTTTGAAGAGACTTAGACAGAGGAAGGTTAAGTAAGCTGCCCACAGCCACGCACCTAATTATTGGTAGATCCAGAATTATAAGACAACTTAAAAGCCAGTGCCCACCCTCTTTTTTAAAGATTTTATTTATTTATTCATGAGAGACACACAGAGAGAGACAGAGGCATAGGCAGAGGGAAAAGCAGGCTCTTTGCAGGGAGCCTGATGTGGGGCTCAATCCCAGGACCTGGGATCATGACCTGAGCTGAGGCAGATGCTCAACCACTGAGCCACCCAGGTGCCCCCACTGCCCATTCTCTTAACACTATGCTTTACTGTCTCTCAGACTAGCCAAATCTGAAAGAGGGAGCCCTGAGAAGGAACAGATGGCATTTCCCTCCATCCACACCCCAGAGACCCCAACTCTACCTTCTCCTGGTTGGCCTCTGCATCAATGCTGTTGAGAGCATTCTCCACCCGGGCCAGTCGTCCAGAGAGCGACAGCAACAGGTTGACCACTTTGTCCAGGTCCCCAATAAACAAACGATATTTTTCAAACTCATTGGATTTACAGATCGCTTTTAGGTTGGCTTCCACCTCCTCTCCAAGGGCAGAGTTGGCACTGATGTCCTCTAGCAGTCCTCGCTGGGCCTCCCTCAGGACAGAGAGTTTTCTGCCAATGCTTTCAATAAGCTGTATCTAGGAGAAATAAATAGGGGAAGGCAAAGGATCAGAGTGGGGACAGAAATGGGTCTGCACTTGTAACCTCTGTTTTGGGATCCCCAAGACAGATGGCAGGTTCCACTTGCCATCAGAAACAAAGGAAGCCTGAGCAAGTCATGAGCAATTCCAGTTTTCTGGACAGGTGCCCTCTCTTCTGTCTCTTCAGATCTGGTAGGAATCCGTCACCACCAAACTTCTTGGCATTAGATAAGTGGTACCCAGGGGCTAATTCTCATTTGCCAGATGTAACTTAATGAACGCTTGCTGAGACCATTTAATAAACGGGAATTGAAATGCTTGTGGGAGCAGAGGTTGTCAAAGCATTATCATCAAGTATTTGCCTGGGGCTTCATTCATTTTCCTTCAACCCACTGAAGTATCTCTCATGTGCCCTGGCACTATGTTTCATGTTCGCTCCCTCCATTTGGCTTTTGCAGCCTTTTGGATAAGATTGGGAGTTCTTTTTTTTTTTTTTTTTTTTTAAGATTGGGAGTTCTTAAGTCCCGATGACTAGGTGTAACTTCTGGTTTTGCCAACTTCCTGGCTGTGTGGCCTTGGGCAAATTTCTTTACAGAATTTAACACTCTTGATCGGCAGAATGGGCATAACTGCAGTACTGACTTCATTGAACAAGACTATGCATGGAAAGGACCTAGCATGGACTGAGTACTTAATGAAGTCTGGCTGCTATCATCATTCAGCTTGGCCCCACTCAACCATTCCAATCCCACGGCTCTGAATCTTTCAGGATTGGGCCCTCATTCCATCTGCAGTCATACTTGTGTTCCTGATGGATTTATGCAGTTTTACCTGCTCTAGATCTCTTCCCTCACTTTGGCTGTTCCCATTCTTTCTTCAGAGCCCAGCTTTGCTCCCATCCTCCCT
This sequence comes from Canis lupus dingo, assembly GCF_003254725.2. Lineage (NCBI taxonomy): Eukaryota > Metazoa > Chordata > Mammalia > Carnivora > Canidae > Canis > Canis lupus. The sequence goes on from NC_064281.1 coordinate 43,381,599, forward strand.
GCAGGAAGCTGCTGTCCCCATAGCCCTTCTCTCAATGACCTCTTTCTTTTCTGAACTCTCCCGCCTTTCAGAAATAGAACACTCGAGTATAATTTGACATTGTTTATTCCCTGTTTCACGTGGGTGCATCCAGTCTCTCTCCTATTGGTGATAAGTTTCTTCAGGAAAGCACTGCCTGAGTCTTCTGATCTGTCTCCCCTGTAGGTGTAACCAGTTCTGGAACTCCATTCATAGGAAGGTAGTGTGGTAGAGTAGCTGCTTAGAGTCACAGATGCCTGGGTCCCAATTCCACTGCCTCCAAACTGTGACCTTGGGCAAGATACCCAATCTCACGGAGTCTTCTCTGTTTCCTCATCTGTAAACGAGAAGCTTTTCCTCTTCTCCCCCCACCCTGCCACCATGGTAAGGGTTAAATGAGATCATAGAAGTAAAATGCTTAGCATTGCTCCTGGTATATTAAGTGCTCAGTACCTGTTTAGTGCTGCTGCTGCTGCTGCTGTTATTATCATTACCAGGCACTCAGAGCTAGTAGATGCTTGTCTGGTGCAAAGTCTTAAGAATTGAGCCACCCCACATTGCTCATGGCCTGTGCTGTCAGCATCATATTGTCATTAAGAGCATGCACTCTAGTGCCCGACTACTTGGGTTTGAACCCCAGTTCTGCCACAAAGCATTGGTGTAACCTTGAGCAAATCACCCAACCTTTCTGTGCTTCAATTTCCCCATTGAAAAAATGGGATAACAATAGCACCTACCTCATAGTACTGTTCTGAGAAGGAAATGACTTAATATAGGTTACATGCTTAGAACGGCATCTCATATCTTGTGTGTATGTATATGTATATGTGTGTATATATAATATATATATATATGATATATATATATACTGAAGTATGCCTCAGTATATGTTTGTTTTTCTCATATTTTTTTTAGAGAGAGAAAAGGAGAGAGAGTGCACATAAGCAGTGGGGAGGGGCAGGGGAGAGGGAGAGGGGGAGAGAGAATCTTAAGCAGGTTGCACACTAGGTGTGGAGCCTGACACGGGGCTCAATCTCATGACCCTGAGATCAAGACCTGAGCCAAAATCAAGAGCCAGACACTTAACTGACTGAGCCAACCAGGCGCCCTGCTTCAGTGTTCATTTTATTATTATTCCCACCCAGGTACTCTGGGACCATAGGCTTGTAGTTTTCTAGCATGTGCTCCTTTCTAGTAGTTTATTTAGAAATGTCCAAGAAATGTCCCAAGAGAGCCTGCTCTGGGTCAAGGGCCTGTTTCTATTTCAGAACTGGCCCAAAGTCAGGAGATTACCATGATCTTATGTCTGAAGCATCATAGGTTTACATTTAGGGAAAATTCTAAAACCCACTGGGGATTAGGGACCAATGATATGAATGAGGCAACACAATCAGATGCCAACAGGCTCTCAGTTATATCCCTGACCTCTGTTCTCCCAAACAAAACTCAATGCCAGGGACAAGGGAAGGCTGGGGGCCAAACGATCAACTTGGAAAATCACCTACCCATGCTAGCTCTTCATTTCCATCATTCCATAGATCTGGAAGGATGCAAGCAAAGAGAGCCCTTTGTTTCTTGGCACCTGGCTTTGCTACCCGAACTTCATTCAGTCCTGGGGAAAGTGTACTGGCTAAAACTGAGTTGCTTTTCTAGGATATTACAACTTGGTGACCTTCTTCACTTGTCTTCCTCGGAGACAAAAGCTGGCCTAGCTCCCCAAGAATCACTTCAGATCACTATCTGCTGTTCTTTGCTTTGCCATTTCTGATCATTTTTCTCTTCCTGGTCAGACTCTTATTAGGTTTGCTTCTAATAAAAAGGTCCTGAGTAAGCTGGGAGCAGCCTTGCCATGCTCAGGGAACACAAAATCCAAGGAGGCAGGCATCTGAATCAATATAACTTTGATACCACCATACTTCCCATTTTTTCCCTGACATTTTGCTTCCAATTTGAAAGTGGTGGGGAGGTCTCCTGCAAATGGCCTCCAGCTTTCCTACAGGTCATGTCCTGAATGAGAAGCATGGGCACAGGAGCAATTTACATTAAGTTCAGATGTTCACAAAGTGATAAATTAGGCCTTTGGAGTTGCCATGGAAACCCTATTTGCTTAGGAAATAAAATGGGTAAGTGCAGGGAGGGCAAAGTGATTCCAGGAATTTGATTAGAAAACTAGCCCTAGTGATGCTCAGAGGAAGAACGGGGAGGCTTCAGAACATCATAATTATTTCTATTGCTCATTCTAGTATTTTTAAGAGATGATTGATTCTTCTTGCAAAACTTCTTACTAAAGTTTATGGGCCTATAATTTCTCCTCTTTTGGCTTGGTCAATCCATTCCTTCTCCTGAAAAGTCACATGGAGAATACAACCAATGGCTGCTATTGGTCTGAGCTCGCAGTCAAAAACTCTGATGTACAGCGGGCGGTGAGTTACTTACAAGGCTGGCTTATTTCACAGGGATGGCACATGATAAAGTGGGAGGTGCATCATTCTTGACTTCAAGCTCTGGATCTACCCCTAAAGTCTGTAACGCTGAGCAACCTAATCCTCTCCACTGGTAAAACAAGGAGGGGGCAGAAATCACTGTTGAGCAGTTTTAAGGATTCGACAGATCCAGTGATGGTGATGGTGTGGTGGTGGTGGTGCTGCTGCTGCTGATTTCTACCATTCTCATTACTATTATTGGCTGGATCAAAAAGAGAGACTGGAGTTGCACTTGATGAACCCAGGGGGGCTATTTGATTTCCATATTGGAGATATAGGGATGTACCAAGTTGTTGTGGAGCACGTAGAGGGCAGGTCAACCTCCAGACACTCCAACTGAATGCTGAAAATGTAAGACCATATCAGAGAATTTCACCTTTTTTTGAGCCAGTTCAGGGTCAACTTCTTCTTCTCCCAGGCCAATCTCTGCCATCTCAGGCTGGTCTTTCAACTTGTTCAACAATTCTGCTTTGGCCACAGAAATATTGTAATAAGCTGAGTAAGAGGTAGGGATTCCTGGGGCCCCCAGAGGAGGTGAGAAGTGCTGAAATTCTTGTCTGTGGAAACAAAGAATGACCATTTGAATACCTCCGTTGAGAGACTCCTGACCTCTCTGCTTCTTAATTCACCCCATTTGTGAAAGTGGGACCCTGCTTTGCCTGGGAGCTGGGGAATAAGGAACTGGTGGACCAGTAAGCATGGCTGAAATGTAAATGAGCCACATGAAGATCATCAGGAAACCAACTCTGAGAACACAGAAGGCTATTTCTATGCCCCTGACTTCAATGGGTAGGGGAGCTTCTTTAGAGATGATCTGATTTGCTCAGCACCTGACTAAGAGCCAGAAAAAACTGGCAGGCCCCAAAGTTCTGGGCTTCTGATCTTCCATGAGTCCCCTCAGTTCATGGCCCAGGCATATGAATCCCTGGGTGGCGGGGCGGGGGGGTAGGATGTATCTGAGACCTTAGCTATTCATCCTCCATAGCTGTTGGCCTTCCTCCTATCCAACCCCACACTGCCACCCACTCCAGCTCTATCTAGTCTGCTTGTTTACAAAGGCACCCTATGGCTTTCCTAGACACTCTCACAATTTATCCTTTTCTGGAAAAGCCACTACTGCTTGAAATGGCCCCTCCATTGCAGATCTCCCACAGCAAAGAGGTCACCCATGACCTCAGCAGTGGTCACCATGTTGGAGGCCGGGGTTAACACCCCTGCCGGGGACTTGTCACGGCCTACCACATCTCTCATGAGCTCTTCTGAGACTGCCTCTGAGGCAGGCCTTCAGCCTGCGAAGGGATAGCATCTCTCCACTTCTGGCATATCCCCAGTGGCCCCAGCCTCCTCCATGGTTGCAGAATGAAATGGGGAAAAAATGGAACCAGTGGCGCCCAGGGGCTTGACAAGGGTAGCAGCAGACCCTGTTGTCTTGGGTTCACTGAAGCCTGCAGGGCTGAGATGCTGCTTCTCAGAGCCCCAGCCCATACAGGAGAACTGCTCCTCAGGAAAGAAGTAGCTCTGGCTCCATGCCGCCTTGGGTTTGGACTCTTCTGCAATCAAGGCTTCTGGTCTGGAGTGAGGAAGGAGATAAAGAGAAATGCTTTAATGTTGGATTTCAGTGATGGACGGGCAAATATCTCCAACCCCGGTTTATGCAAGAGGGAGGCTCACCCCCACTATATTCTTGTTGCCTACCAGTCACCCCTACCCTCCACCTGTCTGTGTTGCTGCCCCTTTGCTAACCTCTAGCTGCTTGAAAGGAAAAATAGGAGAAACTCATTAGTCATTTTTGCAGCTACTTGCAGCTCTTAGATGAAGGTCAAAAATAATGGTTAAAAGGCTCCACAGCTATTTACCGATTCATGCTATGCTGTCTTCTAATTCATCACACAAAAGAAACTTGGGCATGCCAATATTCCTCATCCAAGGCATTCATTTTACATGTGGGTTTTTAAAGTAACAACACTAATAAATGAACAATAGTAGCTAATATTTGCACAGTGCTAACCATGCTCTAGAAGCTGTCCTAAGATGTGTTTTTATGTGTATGTGTTTGCATGTCTGTGTGTAGATATAGATAAAAAATTTAATGTTCATGACAACCATTTTATAGATAAGGACCATGAGGCACTGAGAGGGAAAATGACTGCCCCAAGGTCACCAGATAGTAAATGACAGACCCATGATTTAGACCTAGGTGACCTAACTCCAGAATCTATACTTTTAGCCACTATGCTATACTGCCAAAGGGAGAACTTGACATCATATAAAGCCTTGTATGTAAGGAATTTTCTGGCTGGACTATATGTTAGCAGACAAGAGAGTACATTCTGGAGGGAATATGAATGTATGAACTTAGGGAATTCTTATCTATGAGAAAAATATCTAGGGTATGTGTGAGAGTTCTGAGTTAGAAAGTGCTGGAAGGAAGTACAGAATTAAGGGGAAAAAGGATGTGGCTGTATGTCAGTTATATCTCAATAAAACTGGAAGTATATCTTAAAGATATATACTAATTATAGACTCAGATCTCAGCAGACACAGCCCTGTACCATATCATAGTTGTCATATTAGGCACTCTGTTCTAGGGCCACTGTCCTCATAATCTCTGCTAATAGGGCAGGAGTTAAGGAGCTCTATGACAACATAATCTGCATTTGATAATGAGTATCAAAGCAAAAATCAGATTCCTTCTGCAGAGCATAGAGTTCAAAAGGCAAACTATTCCTGTACTTGAACCAGAGTTAGGAGACTTCACCAACACTTGAAAAATTCCACTAATCTGCTTCTATATGTATCCCAGCATGTGTAACTGAATAGTGTGTGGGTTATAGAGATGCTCTGATTTGATTTGGCTGAAAATAGGATGTCTTTTTTTTTTCATTTTACATTCAAAATATTATATATCTCCTTGCTCCTAGCGCTTCTTTCTCCCTTACAAAATCTTAAAGCCACTTCCTTCTGGTTAGAACCCTATGCTTTCTGGAATAGGATCTTGAGGAGCTCCAAGATCTTGGGAGGATGTAATGGGCACAGTGAGCCAGATGGCCTGAGTTCTGGCTACCTGTGATCTTCTGCAGGTTACTTTAGCCCCCCTGTGCCACACTGCTGTCACCTAAAAGATGTGGGACACTAATGACATCTATTTCACAGGTTGGTTGTGAAGATGAAATCCATCAGCACACAAAAGTGCTTAGAACAATGAATGTTTGGCACAATAGTAAGCAGGCAGAAAATATTAGCTTTGGTGGGAATAACACTGTTCCTTAAATCCACATCATTCAAAAGGCATCTATAATTGATTTTCTGCAGCCACAACCTAGGGCTGTGTGCAAACAGATGTTTCTCCTTGCATCCAATCATCATTAAAAAATAAATAAATATCTGGAATGAGTGACAAGATCTCTAGCAATAGCAGTTTTCTTCTCTCTGGCCAAAGCTCCAAGGTGAATGGAGGTTAAGAAAAGGAGGAAGGAATAGGAGGCTGAAAGGGGAAAGTCAGGCCTGTAACCACTAGCTCTGGGACACTCTGCCCTGTGGGGGCAAAAAGGTCTTGTAAAGGCCTTGCTCTCATACAAGAACAAGATCTCTCTGAGAGGGGCTGCCTAGGATGGCGAATAAAGTGTAGGTTTTACTGTCACACAGATCTGGCTTTGGAATCTTTGCTGTGCAATTCCAAGTTAGTCCCTTATTTTCCCCCACTGTATGTAGTTTCCTCATCTGTCAAATGGGAATCATAATGGCCCATGGGGCTGCTGGGAGGTTCAATGAAATAGTGGGTATGAAATGACTAGCAGTGTGTGGCACATACCAAATGCTTAATACATGTTTAGCCATTTGTCTATACATTCTTTCTTCTTAAACGTTAGTGCCTACTACATGCTAGGTCACTCTCCCTTCTCATTGCTGGTAATAGGTAAACAGCCATAGTCTCTTGGCACAAAATGTTTTCCAATGACAATGAGAATGCTCCCCAGCTAGATGGACAGCTTGAGAAGCAGCTGCCAGGGATTGGATAAGAGATTCTCAGGCTGTCTAGGAGTGAGGCCCTGTCATGCTATGCCTGTGGCACCTCATGCTGGAGAACTTTTCAACTGCTTCCAGGTGGCCCAGTAAAGGATTTACATGTCCATAAAAGACACACAAACAAGGTACTTCTAATAGCAACAAGTCTCAGGCGAGTTCCTTCTATGAAGGGATTTAAAGAAAGCACTTATGGGATAGATGCCTTCCCCCACCACCTCCCCCAGCAGTGTGGGCTGAGCTCTCTGAAGGATAACTCCAGGGCTGAGGCCAGAGTTCTTTTTGCTTTGGAGCCAAGAGGACAACCACCATGCAGTCTAGGGCATGCTGATGAGCCCTGGCACGGTGAAGTAGACACACACCAGCAGCCCTGTGGCTAGACTACACTCCTGCTCTGGCCTCCTGCCCAGGCAGCTCGCCCCCTCAACTACACCTATTGCCCACTGAAGAAGCAAATGCAAAGAGGCAGGGAAAGAAGCGGTGCGGGTGGTGGAGAAAGTGGAAGGGGGAAAGGGTGCCTGTAGCTGTTATAAGGATCAAGCAGGGCATAAAGCGCCCACCTCCCCTCGCAGGACCACCTTAGAGCAGAGTTTAGAAGCCCAGGCAGGTCCTGGAGCAGAAGCAGGTCAGGTTGTGAGTTGGCCTCTTGTTCTAGAGAACAAGCAAACAAAAAAGGCAGAGAAGGACCTGCACCAGGCTTTGGGGAAATGCCATGAGGCAACAAGGGTTTAATGTCTTCCGGGAAATAATATAGTATTTTGACAGTGATATTGAAGAACATCAGCAAGTACCATTTACTGAGCACTGATGATGAGCTAGACATGTGGCTCTCTACTTCATCTAGATTATCTTCACATTTACAACAACCATGTGGAATGGAGATCACTGTGCCTGTTTTCTTGGTGAGGAAAATATGAGGCTGGGGACAGTTTAATCCCCCGAGTCAAGGCCACACAGCTGGTAGGTAAATGGTGGAGGTACAATTCAAACTCATGACCTTCAGGGACCTTTCTTTCATAAGCACTTACTTGGGGGAGTCAGTGGTCTCCTTCTCGGATGTCCTCCAAAGCCCACCAGTACCATAATAGCCAGGGTGCTGAGCCTTCTCTGGTGGAGATCCCAAGTGGCTCCTTATTGGAGGCAGGAAATTGCCAGGATGGAGATCAAAGGACTCTTGCTCTGCCGGAAAGCTTGGCAGGCCCTGCCTTGGAGCCTCCAAATGACCAAAGCCCAAGGGTTGTGGCTGCTCCAGGACCTCTTCGGGATGGAGGGCACTCATACCAGTGGTTTCTGAACTGAAATACTGGGGTGGCAGCTCCTCCTCCTCCCCCCCCTTCTCCCCCCTTTCTTCCTGTTCTTCATCTTCTTCGTCCTCTGCCTCTTCCTCTTGCTGCTGCTGCTGCTGCTGCTGCTGTTGTTGCTGCTGCTGGACTGCACGAAAGAGCCTGTACTTCTCCCAGTTGGGAGGAGGAGGGCGAGGAGGAGGAAATGCCTTCTTCCTGGCTCCCAGAGGATCAGGCTGGGTCTCATCAACTTTGGTGAAGAGCTCCCTCCTGTGCTGCCCCCAGGCCCGGGAGCTCTGGGGCTCCAAGTTGATATGGCTCTCTGAGAAGGCCCGGCTACGTAGTGGGTAAGGCACAGAGGCCATGGAGCGCCCCTCCTCATAAAGAGAAGTTTCGTCTGTTTTTTTCGAGGAGTGCTTGAAGTCTCCAAGGAGGTCAAGGGAAGAGATCGCTCGGTAGCTTGACAAGTCCAGTGGTGGGTTCTCAAGGCAAGGGTGGAACGGGGTTGCCCATGAAAGGCTAGCCTTGGGATGAGCCATTTCCCTGTAAAACAGCAAGATGAGGACTGTGTAAAGCAAGTTGCAGATGGCCCCATATTTTGGATAATGTCATTTCTGTAAAACTCAAGATGGCCCCCAAACAAAGCAAATATACGCAGTAAATGTAATCATAAGAATAGTAATACTAACATATAATATTGATAGCTAACACTTAATAAGTATGCACTAAATGCCAGGCATTGTTTCAAGTGCTTTCCAGGTCATCTTAAGTTAATTAATGCTCATAATGATCTGAGGAGGTAGCTATCATTAGTGTCCCCATTTTACAGCCAGGAAGACTAAGGCACAGACAGGTTAAGGAACTTGCTCAGGGTCATAAAGCTAGTGAGTGGTAGAACTAGGATCTAACCTGGACAGTCTAGCTCCAAAGTTTGGATACACACACTACCGTACTCTGGCACTCAGATTGAATGTGCTGTGTACTGGGGCCTACAAGTTCAGCTATCCTGTTAAATTGTTTTTGTTTGCTTTGTTTCTAATCAGGAAAGATTTTAAATATTTAGAAACATACAGAGATTGCTATAATAATTATTCATGTTCTCACCTACTGCCTAGGATTAGCATATTTTACTACACTGCCATCTTATGCTTGATGATTTTTTTAAAAGATATACATAATACCCTGTTTCACTCCTCACTTCTATTCCCCTGATGCCTCTCCAGATGCAAGCTGTATCGTGGATCTGACATGCTTTCTGTCCATGTTTTTATAGTTGTACCAAAAAATATCAAGCAGGCAATCCCCAAATATCTACAATTTGGGGCTTAAAATACCTCCTTCTAAAGCAATTCTAGTCAGAATTCTCAACAGGAATTTTTAACTATGGCATTTTTCAATTAACTGGCAAAATAAAGTAAGATGTTATATTAAAAATATTTTGCTACAGAAGAAATAGGAGTAAGGGATTAGGTATATTATAAAGCAATTACAATTAAAACAGTGTGTTACTGATTAATAAAGCAGAATGAAAACTCCAGAAACATATCAAATTATCTATAAAAACATCATATATAATTCACCTTCCATAATAAGGAGATAAAGAACAATTTTTAAAAAATTTTTTGAAAAAAAATAAAAAATAAAAAACTAAAAAATTTTGAGATAACTGCAGAGCAGTGATATTTGGAGTATACCATCTATTATATACTAAGATAAATTCCAGATTCAATAGTTAAGGGTGTGTGTGTGTGTATTTCAATGTATGTGTTATATGCATATACATGTATATATATTATATGTTTAGAAGAAAAAGACTATCAGGAGATTAAAAAGACTATCACTTGTGAGGCAAAATGAGATTCTCATCTTATAAGCAATAGAGTTCAAAAAGAATATCCAAAGAGACAAGTCCAGGTTTATTTAAATATGTATAAAATATGCATAAAAAGTCAAACTTCTATATAATAGTGACCAAAGCCAAAGGACATCTCTTTAGTCTCAGAGAATAAAGAGTTAAGCCCTCAAACCCAAAGATCTGCTTTGGGTTTCCTGCTGTAGCCTGTGAGCAATCAGCATCATTCTAAGTACTGCCTAGTGACAGGAAATTCCAGCAGTTCAATTAAATCATCAGACAGAATACCCATTCAATAGTCATACTGAAGACTGAGAATATTTCTTTAAGAAATAATGATACACATAATGGTAGCCAAGCTCAGATAGAATGAAGAACAAAATCTCCTTCACTTGGCTCATCTTCAGTCCCCATCATGGCTAGCTCATCACTTGCATGTATCAGAAATTCCCTTCCACATATCCACACTCCCTTCTCATTTGGGCCTTCGCCCACCTATAGTTCCTTTAGATTAGAACAACTCTTTGTGTTCAAAGTGTTCTGCCTGGCATTTTATACATCAGGAAACAAACAAACACCTAGTACTTATTACACAACTGATGAGTTATTGAACACTACATCTGAAATTAATGATGTACCATGTGCTGTACTATATGCTGGCTAATTGGATTTAAATTTTTAAAAAAGAAAACAAGGCGGTGAGTGGAAAGTAAAAGGATGACAAATGCTATCAGGCAGAGAACTTTCCTGACCACCTTATCTAAAATAGAGATGACTTATCCTTAACAATCCTTTTCCTATTTTGTTCTTTCTCAGAACATGTATCCCTGCCTAATATTACATCACATACCTACTTTTACTTGTTTATTTCGTGCTCCACTCTCTAACTAAAATGTAAACTCCATGAGGGCAGGGATCTCAGGTGTTTCATTTATCTAGTACCTAATGTCTGGCACACAGTAGGCATTTAATAAATATTTATTTAATAAATTAATTAATGAATAGAAATATCATATGATACAATAGTTCCACTGGCTATATACCCAACAAAAATGAAAACACTAATTTGAAAAGATATACGCACCTTTATGTTCACTGCAGCATTATTTAAAAGAACCAAGATATGGAAGCATCCCAAGTGTCAATAACAGATGAATGGATAAAGAAGATGAATGGATAAAAAAAAAAGGCACATGTACACACACACACAGGAATATTACTCAGCCATAGAAAGGATGAGATCTTGCCATTTGCCACAGTACAGCTAGACTTAGAGGGTATTATGCTAAGTGAAATAAGTCAGATAGAGAAAGACAAATACCATATGATCTCACTCATACGTGGGACCTAAAAAACAAAATAAATAAACAAAAAGCAGGAACAGACCCATAAATACAGGAAACTATCTGATGGTAGCCAGAAGGGTGCAGGGCAGTGGGAGGGAATGAAAAATGGGTGAAGGGGAGTGGGAGATACAGGCTTCCAGTTACATTTGTGAGCATAGCATAATGTATAGACTTCTCAAGTGACTATGCTGTACACTTGAAGCTAATGTAATGTTGTGTATCAAATATACTTCTAGAAAATAATAAAATAAATGAACACATGCCAAAAATGAAAAAAAAACCCAACAGCCATGATATTCATATCATAACAAAGTTGAGTTAACGGCAAAAATTAACAAACAAGGCAATTAAGCTCTAACAATCCTAAATCTTTATCAAACAACATAGCACCAAAATTCATAATGCAAAAGCCATAGGAAATAGAAAGGTAGAAAAGGGGAGCAATAAAATATGAGGCTTTTTCAGCTGATGACAGATATGACAGTCAAAACTAAGATAATGGGAACATTATATTTCTCCATTTTCAAGGGCCCATTGAACCCTTTTTAAATTGACTCTCTATTAGGACAAAAAGTGAAAGAAGTACAGACTATGGTACCTAATCACTACATAACAACATTAGAAATTAGTAACAAAAATGAAAGACAAAAGCTTTTAGCACATAGAAAATAAAAGGGAAAAATATCCTCCACTCTAGTCAACGAAGAGATCTGACCTGAAATTGTAGAATACCTAAAAAAAAAAAACAATGAAATATCAGAAGCTAGAGAATATGACTGACAAAAGCAGTGGTCAAAGGAGAATCTGTAGCCTCCAACGCTTTTATATTAATACATAAGAACAAATTAAAATCAATGAATTAAGCATTGAACAAAAGAAGTCAAGAAAAGAGCCACAGAAACAGACCTAAGCAAAGCAGAAAGAAAACTAATTGCAGAAATTAATACACTAGAAAACAAATGGTAGAATTAATAATTAAAGCCAAAAGTTACTTCTTCAAAAAAATATAAAACAATAAAAAAGATAAACCATTTGCTAATCTAATTAAAAATCCCAAATGCACAAAATTAGAAATGGAGAAATAACCACAGTTATGGAGTAAATGAAAAGAGTAAGAGAATACTTTGTTCTACTCTATGAAAACACATTTGAAAGCTTAGAATGGTTTTCCAGGAAAACAAAAATTACCAAAACCAATTGCAGAAGAACAGGAATATCAAAACCCATCTGTTACTATAGGAAACAATGTTGATACATTTGACAAAAAAGATAGCACACTCACGCTGTCTTCTGTGAATTCTACCAACTTCCAAGGATCAGACAACCTCAATGCTATTCACACTTCCTAGACTCTAGAATCTACTGAGGGAGAAGAAAAGAATCCTGCATAATGTCGATACCAAAACCCAACAACTAGAACATATATAGAGGAAAACTAGAAACCAGTCTCATCTAAGAATACTAATGGAAAAGTCTCACCATTTTTTTGCATTTAAAAACATAAATAAAATTATAAAAAGGAAAAACATAAATATTAGGACATTATCACATATAAAGAATTTATTAATAAACTACCAACATATATTGAAAGTGCACATTCAAAAAATTCTTCCTAAAGAGGGTGCATGACCCAAAAAAGTCAGAAATCACTGGTCTGGGAGTGTTGTTCTTAATCAAAGTGGCTCTTGATCGAAATTACCCGGAGAGGTCATTGAAAATGCAAATTTCTAGGCCCTGCCCCCCACCCCCGAAATTGGGATTCAGCACCTCTGCGGCAGGGCCTGGGAATCTGCAACTGCCCTCAAGGGATTCTACTACAAGTGGCCATATTACAGAAACCAGGGTCCGGGGTGAAAACGATGGGAGTGCTGTGGCTTGGGATGGAGGTTTGGGGGAGCAGAGTTCTTTGGCCCAGTCGGATTGGTTTCCAATCTATACAGCATGTCTTCCACCCCTTGCCAAACACCTTCCCACCTTCTTTCCCTGCCTCTCTCCACCCCCCTTCTCCACCCTCATCTCCAATCTAGCTCTTAAGGAAATGCAGGTGGTGTCAGCGTCTCCAAAGGCCCCAGCTGGGCCGATGTCCTGTAGGATGGTGAGTCCCGCCACAGAATAGTACTTAAATTTACCATTCTTTCTTTTTCCTTTGCCAGAGCACAGGAAAGGCAAGGCAAGAAGAGCATAATGGAAAGAACACAGTGTCAGAAAAACTTGGGTCTGAATTCCAGTAAAAATTTAAAATCTGGCTCTATAACACAAAAAACTGCATGACCTTGCACATAGTATTTAATTTATCTCAGTTTCCGTAAAATATTTATCTACAAAGCTGCTGTGAGGATTAACTATCTAAAAGGGACCTAGCAATGATGCTGGGTACATGGGAGGTGATTAATAATGACAGACTATATTTATTATTAGGACAGAGTCCCTTACTCAGGGCCACTGCATATGGTTATGGCAGTTGCACAGTGTACAACCTTCACTGCCGTGTGCTTCGGCTTTGTTCCTTGTTCTCACCAAAGGAGTTGGACTGCACTGTCTCCCTGGTTACTGTTCAGCCCTGCTCAATAGCCAAGAAAGCAGGAGATCTTAGGTCTCAGCTCAGCCACATGCCTGCCTAGCTAGGAGGCCTGAGCTAACCAAGGATTTTAACTCTGGGCTCATTTACTCACTGTTCTCATCTACTCAAAACGGACAGATAAGGGGATCCCTGGGTGGCTCAGTGGTTTGGTGCCTGCCTTCAGCCCAGGGAGTGATCCTGGAGACCTGGGATCGAGTCCCACATTGGGCTTCCTGCATGGAGCCTGATTCTCCCTCTGCCTATGTCTCTGTGTCTCTCATGAATAAATAAATAAATTTTTTTTAAAAAAGGGACAGATAATAAAAGGCAAGTTTAGGTTTCAGATCAGTGTGAAAATCAATAGGATTAGATATTCGAAGTTGTCTTGTTCAGGTACTAACATAACTAAGCACTTATGTTACCCTTACAGAATTTACCTACAGGTAGCCAACTCCAGAATCAGTTGGAAGAGACAAACATGCTCTCCTAGACATCTGGTGTCCTTTTTCGTGGCACTGTAACCTTACCTGGGGCCCCTGGGCTCTGGCAAGGCAACCTGGAAATTGTTATTCTCTGTGTTAATCCTAATCCTTTAAAAACCACTCCCCCCTCTCCACTTCCATGGCTTGTGCAGGGCCAGCCTGAGCCCTTGTAGAGTCACTTACATTGGGGGAGCAGAAGTGGGCATGACTCTGCAAAGGGAAAGGAGTACCTTTCATGGTATAGGCTGGGTCGTTGTGTGTCCTTCCACACAGCTGTTGAATATTATACTGTGCAAGGTGACAAGATCAAAGGGGAACAAAAGTGACACAGCTCCTTCCTTCTGGGCAGTACAGCTGGAGCAAACGGGTGAATAGAAGGCTTCCACTGAAGTTGTCAGGCTCAAACAAAGGATAGTGGCCTCTCTAGTATTCCTATTTTCCAAGGGCTCAAGCTGTCTGCATGCTTGGGTCTCTGCCTTGGGACCATGTGGAGTGGAGTGAAGGACAGGGAGTTTTGTTAAGGGAAAAGGGCTATGGTTTCTTACTTCTAGTGTGTGTTAGGTACTGCTTCATGTACTTTCGTGTAGGTATTTCTATTAATGTTCACATCAACCCATCAAAGTCAGTGCCATTATTGTCAGTTGGCGGGTAAGAATTGTGAGGCCTGATAGGGGTAAATCAGGGACACCTGAGTGGCTCAGTTGGTTAATCATCTGCCTTCAGCTTAGGTCATGATTCTGGAGTCCTGGGATGGAGTCCCATATCGGGCTCCCTGCCCAGTGGGGCATCTGCTTCTCTCTCCCTCTGCTTCTCTTACTCTCTCTTTATCTTTCAAATAAATAAATAAAATAAATAAAATCTTTTAGAAAAAAAGGGGGAGCAGTTAAATCATTTTCCTAACCAGTAAGAAGCAGCAATGTCCAGACAAACTTGCCTTATTCCAACTCCAAGGGACAATCCCCCTGGAGCAAGGACTCTTAGGGGGAAGCAAAAGGTACTCGCACTGCAGTCATCCCCACATGCCCACAGAGACATTAGCTCTTTATGTGGAAGCATGAAAGCTAAGTGTAAGAAAGGGCTTTGTTGACACCAGCAAGGAGACTACATCTCAAAAACAAAAGCAAACTGCTTGCCAAGTCCTGGGCTGTTCCTCTCTTTTCCTCTTGGCACAGGTTATCTTTTCTTCTGATGAACAGATTTTCCCCTTTTGTTAAAAAAATCCCCCCCCCCCTTTTGGCCTAATAGTGATCAAGAATGAAAACTAATATTAGCAGAGACTGAAAAATCTCCTCCTACCTCCTCCCCAGTCTTTCTGAAGTTTTCTTTTTTGGAAGTTTTGTTTTTAAACTCACCACAATAGCTTGGTATTCCAGGATCTCAGCAGCAAGGGTACACAGGGCCAGCCCCTCTCCCCTTTCCCTTTCCTCAGCAGCCAAAAGATAAGACTGCTCCAAGAGAAATAGCCACTCCCAGGTTTTTGCTGAAGGAAATATTTGCAAGATCCAGGAAGTGAGACACAAGGAGGCTTACACAGGGAGGGGAGGAAGGCCCAGAGGGATTGTTATTGCCACCCTTCTCTGCCCCTGGGCCCACAGAACTTCAAGTAAGGAACAATTAGTCTGGCAATTACAAATGCAAGTGGTAAGACTCGCACTGAACCTTCCACAGCCCCCAGGAGGCTGGTGCAAAGAGAACAGAGAAGTTTTTGCTTTCTTGTGGCTGTCCTGGAGCTAAAGCCTAGCTCCCCCTCTCCAATGGCCCCAACTTGGAATTTCCAAGAAGGTCTTCCTATTATTCCTCTGGATTTCACATGGTGCCATGGACATGGCAGTAAGGGGATGAGAGCAATCTGTCTTGTTTATGGAGAGTCCATCATGCATCAAGCATGGGGCTGGACAGTTGACAGACCCACTTTCATTTAGGTCTGCAATCTTCTGGCATGGGTATTCTCTTGGCCATGTTAGAAATGAGGCTCGGAGTGGTTAATTGGGTGAACACAAAGGGAACAGTGGCCAGAAGTTACAGTTAAGGTCCATCTGACTTCCATGCCCCCACTTTTGCCCACGCAACATGCTGCCTCTTCAGCATTCTGATAACCTTCTCAAGAGATTTAGTAAGAAAACATTTTAGGAGCAAACAATACATTGTCAGGGGACCTGAGGGGTCTGATACAAGAATAATTCAGCTGAGGATCAGGCTGGCCAAGCTCATTAAGGCTCTATTCTCTGATATCCAGAGGTAATGAAACTTTGGCATGCATAAGAATCACCCGGAGGGCTAATTAAAACAGGTTTCTGGAGCCCATCCCCAGAATTTCTGATTTAGTAGGTCTGGGGCAAGGTGGGGAATTTTAATTTCTAACAATTTCCCGGATGATGATGGTACTGCTGATCTGGGATCACACTCTGGGATCTATTGCTCTAAACAGTCATTACCTACAAGGTTCCCAACTCATTGGGATATCTTAAAGAGGTATAAAGCCATTAAAAAAACTTCTCAAAACAAAATTCACTTAATTAACAGGTGACAACTAGGATAAAGATTTACAAAATAAAATAATGGGAATACTGGTCCAAAAAGTTCTGGGAATCCTGATGTTATTCAAGGAAATTTGGTGCCCCACCATGGTTAAGCAACAGACAGGTCAGGGAAAGAGAGGACTTGTCTATTTGAGTCCTCATGTATACCTGATGTTAATGTACTGACTTTTAAAAATCTAGAATACAATAGGAAAGACTTAATACCAAAGTTATGAAGAACACAATTCTATCATGGACAGTTTAAAAGGCATTCTGGTTGCTCAATTATTCTCTGGGATGCATGTATGTAAGGCTTAAGATTTTAAACCTTTGGGAGTAACCCTAAAGATCCACAAAATGTAGTAACTGGTCATTTTGCAAAGGGTATGAATTTGACTTCCAAGGTATCATAGTACTGGTTTATAGGACAAGGCACCTAGCAAAGGCCTTGTCAACCACTTGGCACTGCCATTTCAACATGGCTTGAGGGGTCTCTGATGTCAAGGTACACAGATGCAGTAACCATGGCAGAGAGAAAATGTGCTTCTTTATGAATAATGGCACTGAAGTGCAAACTATCTGCAAGATAGTGCTGGCGATAGAAGTGATGGAAAGGTCTTAAGAAAGTGATGCTTCTGAGCTAGGCTGTACAATGTTTATGGTGGGAGTGGGAGGTTCTGTGTTGCAGTGTTAGTGACAAATTTGGAAATTTGCAAAAGTCTGGTGACATACACTTTCAGAAATATCAAAGCTCTCAGACTTAAATATGCAGAAGGGCTGGTTGATAGAGAATTCTAGCAAACCAAATGCTAGATAACAGTGAGATCAAGCATGTCTGGTAAGTAATACTGTCTATCATTAGTATGGGGATTTTTCCAAAGCCTTTGATCTTTAACTTCATAGGCCTAAATCAAACCAATCAATCTTCTTCTTTAGATTTTCTTTTTTATTATAAATTCCAGCAACTTGACATGTACCCCCCAAATACCATGTGTATTCAACCCCAGCTATTTATAGCTTACTAGCTGCCTTTCTGGATTTTCTTTGTGTGTGGCTACTATCAGATTCAACATGTGATTTAGGATTTAGCCTTTTTGGTTAATATTAATTAAAAATACTCATTTCTTTGCAAGACCCAGTATTTGTATACCTGTCATTGTTAATAGCTATATTCTGTTCCATCATGATGATATATTTGATTGGTAAATCTTTTCCATGATTACAAATAGCACTACTATGAACATCTTTAAGCAAATACTATTTTCCTTGTTTTAAAGGCTATTTCTTTGGGCGTCTGCTGGGTCAGTGGGTCTGAACAGTTTTCTAACTCTTGTTGCATATTTCTAGGTTGTTCTCCAGGAAAATTGAACCAATTTATACTGCTCCCAGAAACGGTTTCCTCACAGCCTTGTCAAGATAGGGTTTTATGGGTTCTGTTTATCATTTCCATTAATTGTTGATAGTTTAATAAGCAGTTGTGACATGTAGAAGTTGTTTTTGTTTGCATTTCTTTAATTGCTAGTGAGAATGTACTTTTCCAGGCAGTGATTTCACTGCCTTGAGTTTCTCCAGTGTAAATTGCCTGCTTAGTTTCCTTGCCCTTTTATGAAGCTGAATCTGAAAGCTGACCTTCTATACCTATATCCATTCTTTATAGTTTTTGGACAGTCAGCTGTTATCAATGATGCTGACCACATTTTCCTCATTCTGTTGTTTAGCTTATTATATATATTTTTAAGATTTTATTTATTTATTCATGAGAAACATACACAGAGAGAGAGAGGCAGAGACACAGGCAGAGGGAGAAGCAGGCTCCATGCAGGCAGCATGACATAGGACTCAATCCCGGGTCTCCAGGATCAGGCCCTGGGCTGAAGACGGCGCTAAACTGCCGAGCCACCCAGGCTGCCCTTGCTCATTATATTTTATTTTACAAAGTACTACCCCAAAAAACTTTTTGTATTTTTAAAATCATCCATCTTGTCTCTAATGATATCCTCCATTTAACAGAAACAAATTTATCTTCCATTCATAGTTGGAACAAATATGCTACTCCACTGTCTGCTTCCTGGAAGTTTCTACAGAGCATTGTATGTGCTATGGATCTAAGTTAACTATTCTCTAAATTGATACCTAAATTTCCAACATCTATTAAAGAAAGAGTGATTGCTTTCCCCAGTTCAGGGATGCTTCCAGTGTGCTCTATATTCTTGGAATAGCTTGAATCTATTCCTAGAAACTCTTTTTTAAAAAAATTTCACTGTTTGCCTTTTTTCAACCCTCTCTCATATGGTTTTGATAATTGTCACTTTATGACAGGCTTTAGAATCTGATAGGGTAAGTCTACCATCATTGCCTTTTTAAATTAATGTATTCTTTGGTATTCTTGCCCACTTACTCTTCCAGATAAATTTCACTATGAATTTGACAAGTTCTATAAAGCATCCTGCAGTGACTAATTGGCAGTGCCTCACATCTATACATTAACTTAGGGAGTGCTGTAATAATCACTGCTAGATTTACTCTCCTCAGACTGAAGCAGCGTATAGCTATGCATTTATTCAGGTCTTTATCTCTCCCGTTAGAGTTTTATAATTTTCCTGGAATAAGTTTACATTAATGCCCAAGATTACATTAATGCCCAAGTATTTAAATTCCCTTTGTCACACTTTTGACAAACCCATGCCTCAGAAGACTGCATTCTTTGTAGGTGGCAATGTCTTCCTGAAAAGTGTACTCTTCCTAATACAATGAGATTCAATTGTGAATTATCCATTTTCTTTCACTCAATCAGCAAATAGGAAATGTGTACTAGATATTCCATACTCTTCTCATGATGTGGTTTGATAAAAGGAAGGAAGAGAGCCCTAGGCTAAGAGCTGAAAAATCTGGGTCATAGTCTAGTTTTGTCACGTACTTGCTTTATAATCCTGGAAGCAAAGGGCTCTGGAGTCCGATGCCCCTTTGACCTTGGGCAAATGACTTTCATCTATCTATAAGTTCCCTCATCTGTAAAATTGGGTCAATAAATGGTAACTATCTCATGGGGTGATGATAAATAATAAATAATTCATGTGAAATGCTTATAGCAGTGCCTGACACATAATAAACACTTCATGAATGTTAGCTATTATACCTTTTGTTGTTGTTGTTCTTTATAACAGTATAGTACTACCTTCTCCTGAGTCTTGGCTTCCTTATCAGTGAAATGGGAAAAATAGAGCTTGACTGCAAATGGTTGTTGTAAGGATTAACTATGGCCACATATATAAAAGCGCTCTACACGTTCTAAAGCTCTGTGCCAAATGGAACATCAGGAAGGATCAGAGGAAGCAATCACAGGTACAGAAAACCAAGAGAGATAATCTAGAAAATACTTTCTTTTGGATTTTAAATGCATCATTTATGGATCTGCTTTTTCTCCTGGCAGATCTACTCACTGACGTTTTTCCCTCCTGCTAATATTATAATGCATTTGCAGTCTCTGCACACAAATCAAATAACAGTGGAGGGAGAAAACCAAAAGTGTAACTACCTGAAATTAAAATTCATCGCAGGCTTCCCGGCAAAGAGAGTGGCTCAAGAATATACGTTTGATTTTCCCACCTACACCTATCATTCCAATTGTGACAGAAATGACATAAGAAACATTAAAAATGTGTGTGGGGGTTGGAGGGGAAGGTGAGCGGAAACTCCATCAAGGTTTCGTCTCTTAAATGTCGTCTCTGCCCTTGACCTTCTTATCTTCCTGAGGTCATAAACTGTCATCCAGCTTCACCTCCAAATTCTTTTTTTTTCTTTCCATTGACCTCTCTTTTCTGATTTTAAATTTAAACTGCTTTTCCAGATCTTGACCAAACCTGCACTTAAACCAGTGGTTCTCATAATTAGCTTGCATCGGAATTGCTTGGAGGGCTTGTTAAAACACAGCTTGAGAGCCCCAACCTGGGTTTCTGATTCAGTAGGTCTGAGTGGGGCCTCAGGATTTGCATCCCTAACCAGTTCAGAGGCAATACCGAGGTTGCCGGTCCCAGGAGCACATTTTGAGGACCACCAGCTTAAACATTACTGCTCCCTCTAATTACCACCCCATTCCTCTTCTTCCTTTCCCTAGCCAACTTATTCTTTTGAGACATTTCTAAAATGTTCAGCTATGTTTTTAAAGTTCTTTTAAAATATTTTTCTTTTTTGAAAAGATTTGATTTATTTATTCATAAAAGACACACAGAGAGGGGCAGAGACATAGACAGAGGGAGAAGCAGGCTCCCTGCCAGGGAGCACAATGCGGGACTTGATCTCAGGATCCCAGGATCACGACCTAAGCCAAAGGCAGATGCTCAAACCCCTGAGCCACCCAGGTGTTCCTTAAAATATCTTTCTAATGACACAGTGTCACTACCACATAATCACTGTATTAAAATTAATGAAAGGAAATGGAAACCTTCCTACATTGGTAGTGGAAATGTGAAACGGTACAGCCACTTTGAAAAACAGGCTGTTCCTCAGAAAGTTAATAGAATTGCCATATGGCCCCCAGATTGCACTCCTTAAGTTTAGACCCAAGAGAACTGAAAACACGTCCACCCAGAAACTTGCACACGAATGGTCACAGCAGCATTATTCACAGTAGCTGAAAAGTGGAAACTACCTAAATGTCCACCAATAGATGAATGGATACATCAAAAGTGGTATGTCCATATAGTGAAATATTATTTGGCAAAGAAAAGGCATGAAGTACATTTCTTTCCTATGAATCCCCTTACAGACATCATGCCCTCTACTTTCTATGCCCACCACTGTACTAAGTTTGCTTTCCTGAAGATCACTTGTGGTTCTGAACTGTCAAAGCCAGTAGTGGTCCTCTTCTCATCTTTTGTCATGGTGCACTGGCCTGCCTCTTCTACCATGCCAGCTGCTTGCTTCTTCAGCGTATTTGCTGGTTCTTCTTCATCTTACCCCTGTGGCTGCCTGATTGACAAGCCTCCTCTGAAGGATCCACTTGTCTTCCTCATTAACTTCAAAGTCAGCATGTCAAACATATCTGCACCAAGTTAGCTCCCTTTTCTCACCTGCCCCAGCCCTGTCAATTACTTTCTCTAGGTATCTTGCCGCTCGGAGTTACTTTTGACTTATTTCCTTTCTTTCCCA
Organism: Canis lupus dingo; assembly: GCF_003254725.2. Lineage (NCBI taxonomy): Eukaryota > Metazoa > Chordata > Mammalia > Carnivora > Canidae > Canis > Canis lupus. The sequence continues at coordinate 43,403,313 of NC_064281.1, forward strand.
AATTCCAGTCACCAGTCCTCTCTCCTTTTTCCTCAAAAGGTGTCACTTCCTTGTAAGCAAGTCATCTGAACAGACAATTCAAAGGAGAAGCAATGCAAATATTAAGTAAACACATGAAAACATCTCAAATGAGAATAACCAAAGTGAGGCCAATTGAAACTGTACTACTGTTCCCACGTATTGCATTAGAAACATTTGCCACAGATGGCAAGATTTGGGGGAAGCTGGTATCCTTATATATTGTTAATGGCAGTGTAAAATGCCTCCTGGGAAAGAGTTTGGTGCAATCTATCAAAAACAGTAAGAATGTTTGTATGGTTTCCACTAGTGATCTCAACTCTGGATAATTGTTTTTAATGAGATAATTCAAAATGAGAAAAAGGTTAGAGCCTACTCAAAATTTTTCTGCAACATTACTTTGTAATAGCAAGAAATTGGAAACAACCTAATCTCCAACAATTTGGGAATGATTAAGCAAATTATAGCACATTAAGCTGCTGAAATATGCAGCCATTAAAATTTATAACTATTGAGGAAGCCAGTACAGCAACATGAAAAATTGTTTACTAAGTAATGCTTGGTGGAAAAAAAAAAGAAGCAGGACACACAAAATCACATCTACATAGTTATTATAACTCTGCTCCCCCTGCAAATCTCTATACCTATAGATAAAAGCAGATAGGGAAATGAAAACAATGAGGGTGTTAGGGTGGTAGGAATAAGGCTACTTTTTCTTCTGGTTTTAATTTCCTGTAATATGGTTTTCATAATAAACAGTTTCTCCCCAAAATAGCACACATATTTATCTGTCTTTGGCTTCATTCCTGCTGCACTTCCACCTTCCCAATCCAGGGCCGTGCTCTTTCATGCCTGGATCACTGCCCCTGGCTGCTCTTCCTCCAACCTATCGAGGCTGCAGAATGCAGCCCAGGTGCCTCAAGTGCTGCATTTATCACGTCACTTACCTGATGGATAACTCTTCAATAGCTTCCGTATTTGTGATATTACATAGTTTTCAAGGCCTACCTATCCTGGTCCAATACCTCACTCTTCCACCCTTTTCTCTACTGTTCCTGTGACTGCTGCTCCCCCCTCCCTTATTATCATAACTACCATTTACTGAGGGTTTACTGTGCCAGGTTTCGTTCCAAATGCTTTACACATATTTGCTCATTTAATTCTAGCAACAATCACATGAGGTAGGTACTCTAACCCCACTTTACGAATAAGGAAACTGATGGGAGAGAGAGGGAAGAGGAGAGAGATAGAGAGACAGACAGACATCCACTTGCCCAGCTCACACATCTAGAGAAATTAAGAAACTGGATTTGAATCTGGGCAGACTGATTCCAAGGCCAGAACTCTTAACCAGCGAAATTTCTTTTTCCAACCTACTCTGCTTAGTCCCTCTGGGCCTTTCCCCCTGTGGGTCCCAGTCTTCTGTTTTCTTACCCCCCAACAAACTTAAATAGAGAACAATTTATCATCTACTGGCCCCATACCACTTCCTAGATGCTTCTTGTTTAAACCATGCATTTGACATTTTTTCATCTCATGGCAACTCATCTGAGTAAGCAAGAGCTCGCTTTAAATCCTGGTTCATCCCATTAGTAGCTGTGAGACTTTTGCTGAATTACTTTTAACTTTTCTGAACCTCATAGCCTTTATCTGAGTCTGTGGTTCTCAAAGGGTGATCTGGGGACCAGCTGCATCAGTATCACCTGGGGGAGCTTGTTAGAAATGCAAACTTTGAGCTTCACTCCAGTACCTCCTGAATCACACTCTCTGGCAGGGGTTGGGGTGGGGGGTGCTGCGGGTAGGGGTGGGATCTATTTGTCTATGTTTTAACAAGCCCTCCAAGTGTTTCTAAAGCACATTCAAATTTGAAAACCACTGCCCTAGTGAGAGTAATACCTACCTGACAGAGTTTGGGGGAATATAAAACATAACATAATATGTATAACTTAGCTGGCAGTACATAGGTTGTTTTGTAAGTGGTAATTTATTATTACTGCTACTTAACTTTGTGTGTGTTAGTCATCCTTGCTCACGCTGTGGGTGGACAGGCATTGTGCTTCCTGATGCTCTTTCTCTAATATTCCTGTTTGCCTGAAAAAGGCAGTACATACACTATATTTTGAATAAAGCCCTCTTTATGTTAAGAATGGCATAAGGAAAATACATTTATAGTACTGTACTCATTGAAAAAAATCCATGTATAAGGGGATCCACACAATTCAAATCTGTGTCATTCAAGGGTCAGCTGTAAATTATTTAAGTGCTTTGCATGGTGCCTAGAATAGAGCACCATGCTCAAGAAATGCTAGGTAGCATTATTATTTTTGTATCATTTCACCTATTCAATGGTGGAAGAGGCTGTTTCTTTGGTTGGTAAGCCAATGACACTCTCTTGAACAACTTTTCTGTGTCAGGTGCTGTGTTAGGCACAGAGGAGAAATCTAAAGCCAAGATATGGTCTTCTTTCTCAGAGGTCTCAGTCTAATATGGGAAATTCAGACCCACTGGATTGAGATGATCTCTCCAAGGACATGGTACAAGTCAGCCCATAGTGAGGAATCAGACCAGCCATAGAGTCCCATAGTATCCCTACCCAGACCTCAGACTTCTGAGACATGACGCTAAGGGATCTTTTTGAAAGGTTTCCTTAGGGATCCTAATTGATGCAGTTATAAGGGAGGAAAGCGTAAACTTTGGGACCAGACAAACCTGGGTCCCAGTCCTGGCTCCATTGCTAAGTAGTTATGTGATGTCAGCTACATTATATAATCTCCCTGGACCTCATTTGTAACATAAGTAATAAAATGAACTGTTGTGGAGAATAAATGAGATTATGAATTAAACAGGATCCAGCCCAGTGACTGACACTTAGTAGGCTTTTCATAAATGTTGGGTTCTTCCCTTTTTTCATAGCCAACCAGAAAACTGATAGGTTTCTCAGACTTTGGAGTCAAAAGAAAGCCAAAATTATTTCTGACTTTACTACCAAATCACAGGGGATAATGCAGGCCCCAGGAAAGAACCCTGGGCTCTTTGGGGGTCAGGAGAGCCAGATTCTAGTCCTCTCCTTCAGTGAGAGTTAAAGAATCAATATACTTCAGGAGTATCTTGTATAATTTGGCCTGGAGAAGAACTGGCTAAAAGAACACATCAAGGAATTTCACAAAAGAGAGGGTTCTGCCAGGCTGATGGAAAGCAACGCAGATAAGGTAACTGTGCACTCCTTATAGACAACTATGGAAGGTGGGCTCATCTCTTGGGAGCATGAGTGCCAGGTTCCCCACATTACAGAAGCAGAATCTATACTCTTTTTTTTTTTCTTTAAAGGCTTTGCCCAAGAAAGTCTTCTCCCTCTAGTCAAGGCCATATGTGCCATTTACAAAAATGTCCCTACCTTCTTCCAGGAGTTTTAATCTATCATTAGCATTATCTGCCCCTGTACTTTCATGTGCAGACCCTACGTTCTCAGTAAGCCCTCTGAAAAGAACCATGGCTAAGTCCAAGAAACAAGTGCCTCAAACAACTGAGGCAAAGGCACAGCAGTACTGGACGGTACTCCTCTCTGTCCTCTCCAATTGCCCAGGCTGCTGGGAGAGCAGGCCTCATTTATGCCTTCTCATCTATATTTCAGCATGATCTGCTCCCACACATCCTTGCTCTGGGGCAGGTATGCCCCAGGCTTCTGAGCTGATGGGCACAACGTCCCACAATGCTGCCCAACTACTCCCTATTCCAAAATGTCCTAGTGATCAGTTTGGTCTGTAGTACAGCTGCCTGGGGGTGGGGCAGGATAGATTACATCTATGGCATCAAGTTCTTGGTTCGGATAGCAGGCCAGGCTCCTCAAAGAAACCTGAGTGAACAAAAGATCTTAGCAATTTCCATAGAAGCCTCAGAGACACCAACTCGCCCCAACTCCCTGAGTGATCACTTACCTCCCTGACTGGCTGGTCTTCCTGTTTCCTGTTATTGGTTTCCATTTGTCCCCAGGAAATTCCTGCAAGGCAAAATTCTGATAAGTGAGGGAGCTCTGAGCAGACAGGTATCCAGATGATCTCAAAAATGTGAAGAGGTCAGGAGCCTGTCCCTGGGCAGATCCCTCAGTTGGTTTCTTCTATTCTCCCATACCAGGCTAGAGAAATATGCACTTGGAGGGCTGCCTTCCTGTCAGGAGGCCCAGTGAACTGCTGGGGGCATGCAGAGACTATGAGAGCACTGGATCGTGTGCTCTAGAAACTCTGCGTTTCCCTCTCTTTCTCTGCTCCCCTCCAAAACCACCTTATAAACCAGTTTAGCACGTTTGCTGTTTGCTCTGGCTCTCATGAAGGAGGTCTTTTTGTTTGTTCTGCTGGGTGAACCTGCTCATTCCTCTTCTAACATAGAAAGCATCTTCTTGTAAGCCCTGGCGCTTGAGAGGGCTTGGAGGCCCGAGGCTCCCGCTGCAACCTTCTCGGAGGGTGAGGCAGAAGGAGAGCATGCATACACACATACCAGCACACCCCTGTATCGCAGGAGCCCTTCGTCCTCCTTCCAGATCTGCTGGCAGGGACTGAGGTGGGCTCATCTTTGGGGAACATGAGTGCCAGGTGCCACATTCCCCACACTACCAGAGTACACCCTCCACCCTGGGCATTTTTTCCTTAAGGGCTTTGCCCAAGCAACCCTTTTCCCTGTAGTTCAAGCCACATGTGCCATTTGTAAAAATGTCCCTTCCTTCCTATACTAGCTCCAAACCTGATGCAGATTTGCCTCTGACATGTTCCCTGATTTTGCATCCAGAAATCTACCTAGCAACTCAGAGCTTAGCTCAACAGGGATGCAGTTTTTCCTAAACCTCACCAATCTTCCAAATTCCCTCTTTCTCCAATGCTATTAATATTGGTCCTATTCAAAATTTGATTACCTTTGCCCCAGTAAAAACAAAACAAAAAACCTTTTTACTCCCTTTGGGAGTAAGGTACTTGGTGTCAGTCATATTGGCCAAGACACTTATTAGTTGTGTTATTTGAGGGAAGTTATGTCACCTCTCTGAACCTCAGCTTCCTATCTGGCAAATAAGGACTAGGCTATGAAGCTTTGCTAGCTTTGCTAGTGAGAACAAAATGGGAGGTGCATAGAGGATGCCTAGCACAGCACTCAGCATGTAGGAGGTGGTAGATGTCAGGAGCCATGGACAAGATGAAGTTTTATAGCTTTCCCAAGGCCTAAGCGGTCCCTGCCTGTACCTGTCATGTTAGAGCAGCTCTGACCACTTGTTAGACTTCAGATCCTGCCTCTACACCCTTGTGAGATGTCCCTGCCCTCAAAGACACTATTACTCATTCAGCCACAGTGGGAGCCAGGATTTCCTGTCCATGCCCTATGGAAAGTGCTCAGTAAATAGCAGCAGCCAAACCAAAGTCCTGTCCCAATTCGCAGCCTCCTTCTCAGCTCCCCAGTAGATCACCTTACTTTTTTCCCTTGAGCCACTTAGGTTGGTATTGATTGCCTCCACTCTTTGAACGAATGAGGCAGTTCTCCCTATGGCTTGTTGCAGACAGGGGATTGACTGCCACCCTGGTAGAAGTTATATAGCCAGAAGGCATCTTGCCATATTGGAGAGGGCTTGGGATTTTTAATCCACTTATGGAGAGGCAGCCCAGCATAGCTGGGAGCTTGGCCTTGGAAGCTAGATGACACAGATTCAAATCCCACACCTGCCCTTCACCAGCTGTGTGACCTCAGGCAAAGTACCCATCTTCTTTTTTAGCTTATTTTCCCAAGCTATTTAATAGTTAGATTATCAAAATAGCAGTGCTTTGAGGACTGAATAAGTTGATATGTGTAAAGCACCTAGAATAGTATCTGGTGCATAGTGGATACTCAAATGTTAGTTACTATTCTGTTGTTTAAGTGTGGGCTTTGCCACTCAGTACATGTGTGACCTCTCTGAGTCTCGGTTTCCTTGGCTATAATATGGGAATCCTATTATACCTTATCTCATACAATGGTTAAATGAAATAGTCTGATAATATGTGTGAAACTAACTGGCATGAAGTATGTGGAAAGTATATGCATACTGATTTTAGTTCTCTTAACAGCACTAAACAGGTTCTAATTAGCTCCCTAACCTCTTCCTGGGCCCTAAGGAGCAGGATCTCAGCCCTACTTCAGACAGCCACCCTATCAACCACCTTGGTCATTTGAGCTGGGGTGTCCTATCCCATGCTGCAAGTTTTCCCCATGTCTGGCATGTGTATGTGTGTGTTCAGGCAACAGGGGAAGAAATGGACATGAAGTGGCTCCACATATCTGAAAGCCTAGTGTCTAAGCAGGCCTGCTGAGCTGGTCTAACAGGCACTGGAAACCCATGTAGCCTCATCCTTCAGAGTACAAGAGGAGAGGCATGGTGTGGGTACAGACACACTGGCATTGCTGCTGCCAATTGCTGCAACCTGCAAAGTTCCCCTCCTTCCCTTATGGAGTTACTAGCTCTGGGTTCACACTTCTGGAAGCCATCATCTCCTTCCCCCCAGCTTCAGCCCCCTTTCTCTGCTATCTACTTGCAGAAGCTTTTTGGCAAGCATTTCAGCCTAAGCCAAAATCTCCCTTTATTTCAGGAGAAAATAACTCACACTTAACAGATGATTACTATCTGGTAGTCACTGTTCCAAAGTGCTTTACCCATGTTTAAACATTTAATCAACCAATTCATGAAGTAGGTACCACTAGCTGCATGTTTTTTGATGGGAAAGCTGGGGAATTTGAACACAGGCAGTCTGGTTCCAGCAACAGTCCCCTTTAACCAATATTTTCTATTTCCTCCCCTCTTTCCTTCCACATTTTGTTATAAATATTTTCAAGTGTACAGAAAAGTAGAACAAGTTTATAATTACCCATACATCCACCACTTAGACTTAACAATTAATATTTTACTATATCTGCCTTGTTCCCATACCTCTTTATTCCTCTATCCATCCACCAATCCATCTTACCTTCTTGATGCATTTTAAAGTAAGTGACAAACAACTTTATCCCCAGAAATTTGAAAGCCTCAAGGAAACAGAAAGATTTCTTGATGAATTACCCATGCTCACAAGAAGAAGTGGATGACTGAAATGACCTATATCTAGTAAAGAGATGGAATTTGTAGTTTAAAATCTTTCTGCAAAGTAAACTCCAGGTCCTGGTGGCTTCAATGATAAATTCTACTAAACCCTTAAGGAAGACATAATACTGATTGTACACAAACTCTTCTTGAAGACGGAAGAGGAGGGACCATTCCCAACGTATTTGGTAAGGCCAAAATAAAACTACAGACAAGAATCTCTGATAACCAGAAACACAAAAATCCTTAATGAAATATTAGCAAATCAAATCTAGTAACACATTAAAAAGGATACAATGTCATGACCAAGCAGGATTTAATCTAGCAATGCTAGTCTGGTTCTTATTTCAAAAATCAATTATAATTCGCCACATCAATAGAATGAAAGAAAAAACTATAGGATCATTTCAATATATAGGTAAAGCATTTAAAAAAATTCAGCATCCACTCCTGATACAAGCTCTCAGCAAACTAGGAATGACAAGGAACTTCCTCCACCTGCCAAAGGGCATCTACGAAAAACCTACAGCTCACCTCAACCTTATTAGCCAAAGATTTGAAACAAAGCAACACTAGCCACACTTAAACTTACCACTTCTACTAAACATTGTCTTGGAGGTCCTAGATGGTGCAGTAAGCCCCCCCCTTCCCTAGAAAAGGCACACACAGTGGAAAGGACGATAAAAAACAATTTTGTTTGCAGATGACACGATTATCTATGTAGAAAATCTTTTCAAAGCTACGACAAAGCTGCTAGAACTAATAAGTGAGTTTTGTGAGGTTGCAGGATGCAAGGCCAATATACAGAATTAAACTGAATTTCCATACAGTATTAACAATGTTTTTTCCCACTCAATCTCTGGGACACCTTCTGTAGGTAACCACTATTCTAACCTTGTTGCCCACAGAAGAGCTGTTCTAGAATGTTCATAAAAGGAACAGCATATACTCTTTTATGTAAGGCTTCTTTCACCCCTGAGGTTCCTTTTTTTTTTTTCAAAGAATGTGTTCTGAGAAATGTCATACATGAAGTAATTCAGAAGTGTCTGCCTATGCAACAACAGTTCAACACAGGAATTAACTTCTGATTCAAGTGCACCAGCCAAAAGGTGGTACTAGGGGAACCCTGGGGAAGAAATGAGGCAGAGAGTCAGTAAGGACATGTGGATCCTCTCAGAAGTACCCTGGGGGTATGCTGGGGCCTGTGTTTGGTGGGGGTAGGTCATAACCAACCGGGGTGTAGCAACGGCTGGTCTCGACCCAGGTCTCTGACAAAGATAGGCTGGAGAAAAGCATAAGGATCTGTTCTTTAGAAAACCAGACAAATCAAGTCTTTAAAAGCAGAACCTAGGGAGGGCATTTGCAAATTTTGTAGCTCCAAGCAGTTTTTAAGCAGGAGATGGAAGGGAATAAGTGCTATTTTCTGCCAGGCACTGGGCCTGTTTGGATCCTTACAACTGATCTATGAGGCGGCCATGATTTTCCCCCACTTTAGAGATGAGGCAGTAAGACTTTCCTCAGTATTGGCCATTTCATGAGGCAAAAATTCTCTTTTTTTCCTTTCAAAATCATGTCATTGCAAGCCCTGGTGGTTGGATGACTTGCTCAAGGTCATTCAGAGACCTGTTTTAGAGTCAGGATATAAATCCCAGTTCTGTCCACTTGTGAAGAAAGTTATTTTCACCTAACTCAAAAGATGGGCTAACTGCAATTCTGGTGGCTGAGTGCCCAGGGTTACGACACTACCACTTGGTGAAGCTGGGGCAGTACAGTTTCAAGGAATTGTGGTTGTTATGTTTTCTAGTGATTTACCTCGCTTCCTCCTCACTAAGAGAACAGTGAAGCAAACCCGTCCAAGAACCAAGGTCTCACCTGCACTGTTGGCTTCCTGGGTTTCCAAGTGTTGCCAGGTGCCAAGCTGCCATCCTCGGGGCTATTGTGCTGGGGATTGTGATAGCAGGCTGAGCACCGGAAACATTGGTGGTGGTGGCACCAACAGTTGTAGCAGTTGGGCATCATGTTTCTCTTTCGCAAAGCGGGACAGATCTCCCCAGAACAATACATGCAAGGGTCATGGACTATGGCGCCCTGGACGCTGCAGGAGTAAGAGCAGGTCCTGTGGTAATCAAAATCACCACAGTGCAGTGGCTTGCAGCACATGGACTGTTCTAGACCTTTGCTTGCAAAACATTCTGAGTAGGGCGGAGTTTCTGACTGCAGAAGTGACACAGAATGATATGATTGGTCTGTGGCATGATACGATTGGTCCATCAGATGGTGCCTTAATTCCCGATAGCTGGAGCTCAGTGGCTGGAAGTTTGGGTCTACAGGTTTTGGTCTCTGGGTAAAAGTTTTACTGCTATGAGTGGTTAAACCTGGCAAATGCGATGTAGATAAGGATTTGCTACCCTCTTCAAAGAGCTTTCTTCTGTCTGCGAAGGGCAGGAGGATGGCTTCCTCCCCAGCTGGGGCAGTAGAAGCCTTCAATTCTTTGCTATCACCCAGGTTAGAAGGGCTTTCCATGGCTAGTGCCACGTGTGGCTGCAGGTTGTGCTCTGGAGACCATCTCCAATGGCCTCCACGGACTCCACGGTGAACATTGGTTTTCTCAGAGTCAGAGGGGGATGAGTCAGACACTTTCCACCAGGTGTTCAGGCCCAAAGAAGGCTGGCCAGGCCTTTGACCAGGGCTTATTTGTCCCTCCAAGCCTGTCCTAGATTCATGGCTCTCTGGGGCTTGGCTAAGACACTCTGAAGACCTAGCCCTGAGTATCATACTCTTGGTGAAGAGCTTGTCTCTGGGGCTAGGTGGTTTTTTATATGAAGATAGAAGAGATGAGTTAGAGGTGGGAGGTGGAGGACTTTCTAGGGGCTCCTCAGTCTCTTCCACAGGCTCCTGAGTGTCACACAGCTGTGATAGGGAATTCTTGCTTTTCTGGAGCTGGGCCTTCCTCCTCTGAATTTCATTACGCAGATTGGTAGCAAAACGCTCACTCTTGCGCCGGTTTTGGATTGAGCGGCCCCGAGGACCTCTGTGCCGCCTACCACCCACCCAGCCACATTCCTTGGGTTCACTGTCCCCTTCTTCGGTAGCCTCTGTGCTGTCAGCTACTTTAGTGGTTGAAGAACAATCCCTGGTTTGTTGGATGAGGGAGCCAGAGGCAGAGGGCTGCTGGCTGGCTGATTCACTGCCTGCTCCACTTGCTCTGTTTGGGTCCTGGAAACCTTTTTCTGGAGGGTGTCCATCAGCTTCTCCAAGTGGGGAACTGCTTGGGCTCTGGTGCCCCGAACACAAAGGCCTATCATCCACTTGCCTGGCCTTTCTTTCTTTACTGTGTTGGTCCTGGGTTCCTCCTGTAGGGGGACATGGACTTTTCTTTCCTGTATGGCTGCTATGCAGGGGTGACAGAGTCCACTCATGGCCATCGTGCCCAGCTGGGAGCTCTGTTCCCTTGCTGCCCCTGGTATCAAGGTGTCCATACTGTAAATGGGATGCCAGCAGCTGTTCTGGGGCACTATGGCGATGCCCTGTGGGTCCTGTGAGGTGTGGGGGGCCACCAAAGGAAGCCTTAGCTAGCTCTGCTGAAGCCTTGTTGAGTGGGCTGTAATCTATGCTGGAAGCTTTGTCACACGCTTTTGGGAATCCAGCAGCTTTGGCTGAGGCCTCCATTATTAGATGCTCAGAGTCCTGCTGGCTGGATTCAGGAGCTTGGCTGAGCTCACAGTTCTGATGGCCCTCATTTGTCACTTGGTCTTGCCCACTGAGGCAGCAGAACCTGTTAGGGTTCCTTGGGGATAGCACAGTGTCTAAGCTCACTTTCTCCTGCTGCAAGGAGTCCACAGGCTCAGAAGCCCTGCGCTGCTCTCCATTGAGGAGTTGGGCTCTGGAGGCTTGCAGGCTATCTCGCCTCACTGGAGGCTGTGGTGGGCCTCTGGCAGCTTTGGCAGGCTCTGAGTGGTGGTCCTCCTCTGGGCAGGATGACATCTGGGAGCTGAGAGTTGGGTGGCTCCCATTGGGGCGCCGGCTACCTCCTGAGGTCTCAGCTACACTGGGCCGGCCATTAGGGGCTTTAGCTGGCCCCGAGCCTTGCATGACGCAGTCTGCAGAGCCTGGCTCCTCTGGCCTGAGGGAAAGGGCACAGTCAGAGGCATTTGAGCTGGCTGAGAAGGAACTATAGGCTGAGTCACGCTGGTTGGGGTACATGTTCTGATCAATGGGCAAAAGGTGCCCCTCATAGGTAGCTTGGCCTGGTTGTTCCAGGCTCTCCATGCTGCCAATGGAGCTGCTTTTCTCAGTGCTACAGTGCCGGGAGAGTGGGCACCACTGCACACACACGTCACTGCAAGACACAGGGCACACTGATTAGTTAGTCAAATTACTGGATCCCTTTCCCACCTTGGCCAGCCCTGCCATGGAAGAAGGCAGAACAACCCAGAGGCATCCATGCCACAAATAAGAAGGAGATAAGGCAACACAGAAAGGAAGGGAAACAGCGAAAGATATGGACAGTGGGGGTACACAGAGATGTGGTAAAATGGGAGATAAGATAATACATGGGAGCAGGAGAGGGCAAGATCCCAAAGACTAAAAGAGTGAGAACTCCATCAGGGCTTAGGCTTTGTTTCCCTGCCACCAGTGAGTCTAGAATTGCTTCTGGCCTGTCACTGTCCTTAGGGAGTCAGCATGCAGCTCTCTGCCAGGACAGACAATCATAGAATATTAGTGTCAGAGAGGGGCTCCAAAGGGTTGATTCAATTTCAGTCAGCCCATTTTGTAAATCAGTGGTTGCTGAATTTGAGCATGCATCAGAAGAAGGGGGTGGGCTCATCCAAACACAGGTTCCTGGGCCCTAGCCCCAGAGTGCTATATCTGGGTGGATCCTGAGAATTTTACTCTCTGACATGTTCCCAGGTGATGGTGGTACTACTTGCTGGTCCAAGGGACCACACTTTTGAGAACCTCTGGAGTCAGGCAAGTGCTCAAAAGGAAGTGATTCTGAGGAGGTGATTTTCTCAAGATCACCCAGCTGTAGCTTGTGACCCAGACAGGGCTGGAATTCCGGCAACCTGTTCTCTTCTTGACCATAGCAATCCTGACCATTTACCAAGGACCTATGATGTACCAGGCACTTTACAATGTCTCATTTCAAACTGAAGGGGAGATATTATTATCTCCACTTTAGAGGAAAGGAAACAAGCTTAGCAAGGTAAACTGACAAGCCCACGAAGGTGCTAAAGAAGCAGAGCTAGAATCTGAACCTAAGTCGCTGTGAGTCCAACCTCTTAGCTCTTCCGCTATACTATTTGTTAAATGGGACTAATAATAATATCTGTAGCAGAGGCTTGCTTTGTGGGTAAAAGCAGTTAATAAATGTGACGCCCTTGTCACAGCCTGGGCTCCTAGAAAAGGTTCGATACACGGTAGCTACTGCTCTTTTGCTTTTTTGTTTTAATTGCTATTGTTGTCAGCACCCTCTGCACCACTAGTGTTGTCAGTATCATTGCTCCTGCCTACCCATCCCTCCCTCATCCCCACAGCAAAACCAAACCCGGGAGACCAAGGAAGGGACTGGGATCAGACACAATCTGGAATTTTAAGTACCATTTCCCACAAACAAAGCCAAAGTGAGCCAAGTCATGCCAGTAACTCCCTATGACTAGAACCCCAGAGGTCACAGACTGTTCTCAGAAAGGCCACAGTTCAGAAAGCCAGAACTGAGTGGTGGCAGGGACCCACGAGCCCCTCGGATCAGCTTTCCTTAATGCTTGCTCTTGCCCCTTACCCACTCTGCAAACTTGACCCCCGGGTTAAGAATCCATCAATTCCTTGTTGGCAAGGGAACCTGCTACCCACTCTACCACCCTTCCTGCTACAAACAATCACACCCCCACTCAAACAGGAGCCAAGCTCAGAATATGTTTCAGTGTATTCTTCCAGAATAACACTGCCTCTGCCTCTGCTTGGAGCTCCTGTCTTCCGTTGCCAAATAAAGTCACTGACTTAGGGCAAACTCAATGCTTGGCTTCCCTGAGCCTCATCAACAGAAATTCCTCCTGAGAGGGAAGATCTTGTTGTGGAAGAGAAAGGTCAGCTTTGCTGGCTCTGAGTGTTTGCAGACAAAGTTCTTGCCTCTTCTGCACAGCTGTTTTTGACAACAGACAATACCAGGCCTACCGAATTGAGAGAGGCTCATGGCAAGTGGACCGGACCCTATTATTCAGGGAGGTGCCCAGTCTGAAGGCTTTGGCTCAATGACAGAGCTGATAAACTCTGGATGAGATCACCAGCGAGTCACTGTAGCTAGAGAAGAGGACCAGAACTGAGCCCTGGTGCACTCCTGCATTAAGAGACCAGGGGAAAGGGGGGAGGGGGCGGGATTCAGAAGAACCAGGTTAAAAGACTGCAAAGGAGCAGCCACTGAAATAGGATGAAAAGCAGTAGAGTGTGGTGTCCGGCAAGCCACGTGAGGTAAGTATTGCAAAGAAACATTTTCTAGAAGGGAAGGGACTGTCCCAAAGTCACAGAGGATTAGCAGTAAGTAGCCTAGGACTAGAACCCAGGCACTATGGAGTCCCACTCCATTTTCCACTATAGCGCTCTGGGGTCTGCAACATACAGTGGGGACTAGAGCAGAGGTAGGGGGATGGCCAAGTTGTCTACCCTCCAGCCCATCTTGAGGGGAGGGTTCTAGACTCACCCTGTGTTGCAGCCGGAATGCCAAGACAAGCTGAAGGCTTCAGAGGGGAAATGCATGGTGGTGGCCGCTTCAGGGCATCCCTCCAGCAGCTTGGCCACATGCCATGAATGCGGCCTACTGACAGGGGCGTTTCTCCTACAGCAATAAAGGGACAGGAAGTCAGCTTAGGGAACCAGAGCTGAAATCACTTCCCATGCAGCTTCCGCCCCCACCCCCTCTTTCCCTTAAGTGAAGTAGAACATCTTGCAAGGAGCTGGTAAGGAATCTTAGTGGCCCTCCTCAGCTCCCAGCTCTCAAATCTCCTTCATCCTGAGGGTGAAGTATGGACATTCAAAGTATTGGCTTCACAGGGCTGTTTTGCTCATGGGTGTAGCCCAAGCCCACACAGCAGTGCCAGACACCATACCAGATGCTCATTAAGTACCTGTGGAAAAAATGAGTGCTGCTACCCGATAAACAGTAAGCTACGCTATGTCTTTGTTGAGGAAAAAAAAATCCATCTGGCCAATCTTCTCATTTTTCTCTGAGAAAAGAAGAGGCAAGTGATTGAGAGGTTCAAACAAGTCAACACTAGACTGCAAATCCTCCAATTTTCAGTTGTTCATATGTTAAGCATTTGTCAGATGTTTCCTTGTTTACTAGGTACAGTCTGTACACAGTTCTGGGGATGCACCCTTAGTCTCTGCCCTTGGGAGTTTACAGATTAGTGAGAGTGATAGAGCTAATTCAAAGGAAGCATGGCGAAGGCACTGAGAGAGTGGAAGATAAGATGGGCACAGAGGTGAGATGCCCAGGTTTGTAGGGAAAGGGTGGGGGCGAGGAGCCCCAACTTTTGCCAGGGAAAATAGCACAAAGTAGCAAATGGCGTAGTGCCAGGCTGACAGAGGAGACTGGCTGCTCAGCATGGCAGGCAGGGGTACATAAAGGACCTGGGTCTGAGGCCAAGGCCCTGGATGCAACCACAAGGATCTGTCTGGCGCTGGAGGCTGCAACCATACTCTTGCACCAACAGGCTTAGACATGACCCATTCCTGTCCTCTGGTACATTCCCCAGGAACAGATGCCACCCTTGCAAGTGGGGAAGAATGAGATGGACAAGAGCACATATGGGACATGGGTAGTGATAGAAGATAAGGAGAAGACTGATGAGGTGGGTGGGAGAGGGAGGGAGGGAGGGAGGTGGGGAGGGAAAGCAAGCAAGCAAAGGATGTCAATAGGACCAAGTAGATGAGAAAGAAAAGAGTGAGAGAGGTTACCAAGAAAAAACAAATGCCAGAAAGGGGAAAAACTGAGAGAGATTATAGATAAATACATAGTAGAGGGCATTGGGTGGTAGAGAGAGATGAATGACAGAGTAAGAGAAAAGGATGAGAAATAAGAAAATGAGTGAGTTGAGAGATGATAGCTTCTTTACTAATTTATGTAGGCATTTACCATGGCAAGCTCCATACTAGACACTGAGGATACAGAGTCGACTAGGATAAGGGGCCCTATTTTAGACAAGCTTGTCATCTAGTGCGATAAATCAGCTCTCTACCTCCCAGGAGCAGTAGTGGCTAGACTTGAGCTGCATTCCATCCCAGCTGGGAGGGGCCTTCACTCCAGTGGAAACACAGAAAAATCCCAGCAGTGTGAAGCTCTAGAGGCCAGAGGCCTAAAAAGGTAGTCTTGAGGATGGCCTTCCCGGGGAAAAACAGGTGTTGAATGGTAACAGGCCAGACTCGGACAAGGAGGTGAGGGGAAGGGCAAGGGAAGCTGCTGGCCAAAGGTCAGGAACCAGAGCGACCAAAGGTCAGTGGTCCCGGGTAGGATTTATGGGGAGGAAAGCCAAGCGAGGCCCCCACTTTTAATTACAGCGTTCTATTATGGGTTTCAGAGTGCCCAGTGGGGAGACCGGAGGCAGAAGAAGATCTTGGTGGGGGAGGAGGTAGGGTACTATTCCAGAGTCTCACTCACTAAGCCATGATGCTAGAAATCTTTCCAGCTACTATTACCTGCTGGTCAGCCGTTCACAACTGTGTATAAAGCAGCTCATGAAAGTACTATGTACTGCCACTTACTATGAGCCACGCATGCCTACTATGTACTATGCTTCCAGGTGCTGAGGGAGGATTCGGCAGAGAACAGGGTACCTCTGTTATGTTGGGCCCTTCTTCCACATCCAGGCCCTTAACGCTTTATATCCAAATACTGTGTCCATGTGCCAGCCAGTCTCCCCTTGTTCCACCTCCAGTCATTGCTTTTAGATCATATCATGTCAAACACCACTTGAATTGTGGCACTCACCTATTTAAGAATCTTCACTGGCTCCCTATTTCTTATCCTGTCCTGTATCAAATGTAAACTAGATCAGACTTGCAAAGCCATCTATCAGCTATCTTTAGCCACCCAGCCCAATCTCCCATGTCCGTGCTCCAGTCGTGGTCTGCAACCAACTTTGTCCCTTTTGCTGTTGGTTTTCCAACAGAATGTAGCACAGGCTCTTGAGATAGAGCACCTTGGTCTGAATTCCAGCTCTACCACTTATGAGCTCTGTTGCTTTACATGGTTGACTTCACTTCTCAGAGCTCTAGTTTCCACTGCAGTAAAATGGGGTATATAATTCCTAATTCGTGGGGGTTGTAAAGAACAGATGAGACAATGGATGTTAGCTGCTTAGAGCAAAGTCTGGTCGGCCCTCAACCAATTTGAGTTATTACTCTAAGTGTTCGCTTTGCCTGGAGTCCCCCTCTCATTTTGTCAGCCTGGATTCCACCTGTTCTTTAACGTACTGCTCAAGTACCATGTCCCATAGGGTGCTTGTCTTTAGTCATGTAGTCCTCACAATTTGGCCCATAATAATATGATGTTTTTATGTTGCCCATCATCATTTCATCCCACCAACTGCATTAGGCCAGTAAGCAAGGAGATAAACACGGGTAGATGGATCTTTGGTTCATGTCTCTTAAGTCTACTACTTTGGTTGTGTGATTCTATACAAGTCACTTAACCCATCTGAGCTTCAGTTTTCTTATTTGAAAAAGGGAACAATAATCCCTACCTGGCTGGGTTATTGTGAGGATTAAGGATAATATTCTCAAAGCATTTGAGACACAGCCTAATGCATAACAAGGTGTTAATGAATAGTATGTAGTCTGTAACAAGGGTTATCAGCTCAGACTTGCCCTTCTCGATGGTTCAAGAGTACTCCCAAGAGTACTCAACTTGTCTACCCATTGTCAAGATTTTGCTACACCACTCCCTTGCCACATTTTGAAATGTAGCTTACAGAAGCCCCTGCTCTGTAAGGCTTCACCAGGTGTAGGGAACAATCTCAAAGGAGACAGAAGCAAGGCAGTAGGGGCATTGGTACCACTAAGAGAAAACCACAAACTGGGGGAAGAAAAATCCTAGCAGAAGAACTGGAGCTAGAGCTGGAGCCTTTTAGCCTTAGTTTGGGAAAAGGAGAGGAAACTATAGGGTCAAATACTTGGTCTTGTGCTGTTCCTAAACATCCCAAGACTCAGAGACAGCCCATTTTTAACATTCCACTTCTAGCTGTGTGACCTTGGGCAAGTAACTTCCCTGAGTTACAGATCCTTTATCTGTAAAATGAGGAAGATAACTATCCCTTACTCACAAGTTAGAACCTGGATCAAATGGAATCTCGCATGTGAAACCACATGGCATAGTGTCTGACATACCATAAACTTTAAAGAAAATAACAATGGGGACCGTTAATTGAATACTGAAGATGTGCCAGGCCCTCAGCACTTTGCATCCATTACTTGATTTGGTCCTCACTCTGACCTTATCAGTAAGAGCTTTTATTATCTCCACTTTCCAGATGAGGAAACAGAGACACAGAATGCTGAAATTGCTTTGCCACGAGAATGAGGCTCAGAACCTCCAGTCCTTTCTAGGATACCCTGTGGCCCCTCCTCCCCAAAGAGGGCCCTGTCTCAACAAGCTTGAATACCTGAGGCTTCTCCTACCTCTTTCCACAGGAAGCAGTCAGAAAAGGAAAGTTGCGGTGGTCCGAGAGTTTAAACCATACCCTCTTTAGGTGGTGGGGAAGAGGGATGAAGAGAAATGAGCAGAGAGGCAAGAAAATGCCAACCACCAACCATGCAGCTCCAGGCCTGGCCGTGAGGGAATGGCGCCTGTGTCTGCCTTTTCTTCCAAGGCTGGCTCAGGTACTGTCATTGGCATATACCCCATCATTCATTATCCCAAAATTCCTTTCTTAGGAAGCAGAAGGAAAGGGATGTTGAGGAGAGAAAGCAGAAGGGAGAAGAGGGGCGGCAGCCATGGCTACCAGCGGTACCTACCATGAAAGTTGCCCCTGGTGGGGAGATGGCTTAGGAGAAAGGTGGGTATCCAGGTCAGCTCAGGTGCCCACCAACCCCTCCAGCCCCCAGGGCTTCTTTCTGCAGGCCAGAGCTTCCCTTAGCTGGGACCCATCTGCCTTCCTGCTAAGACCTCCTGAGATGAGGGGCCGTCAGCCCAAGCTCCTGAGTGTGATCCAGGGGGCTCAGGCACAGTCAGGTCCCAGTTCCAAGGACAGAGGGGAGTGGCACTGAAGGCAAGGTATGGCCATCAGCTGGTGGACCTAGATGTGGCCACCACCTCTGCGGCCAAGAGCCAGGGTCAAGAGCAGGACAAGAATGAAGACACTGCTCCAGAAACCAGCCAGTACCCTGGTGGCAAAGGAAAGGATGAAAGTCCGTTCCAGCAGCATAAACAGCCCCCCTGTTCCCAGCTCCAGCCTCCTCCTCTGAGCCTGGCCCAACCCCTTCCATAGCTCAGGGGCCAATAAGGAAGCTGGGCCCCCAGCCACTGCTAGAACTCAGGAAAGGAGCAAGGAAATGATGTTTGGGAAAGATAAAGCGAGTGTCTAAAAAGAATTTTTAAAAATACATGTAAGTGAGAGAGAAAAATACCCCAGACACATACACTTAAAAGAATTCCTGAGCTTCCTGAACTGAGCTGACCCCACCCAGCCATCTCCGTAGGTCCTCTGGGCCCCAGAGATCAGCCAAGCTGAGCAGCCTTCAGGTCCCAAAGAGCAAGTAGTCAGTACCACAGCTGGTTTTACATAGCTGGGGGCAAGTGACCTAGAGATTTTCCAGGGTAAAGGTCTTGCTGAGACAGCAAGACTTACAAACCAGTCTGGGTCATATTCTACGGGGTCTGCACTTCCTATGGGCACCTGAGCAAATACAAGGAAAACTTCATTTTCTTTTTTTTTTCTTTTTGAAAACTTCATTTTCCAGCAGATACTCCAACTCCAGAATAGTGGTGCCTGGAGTTGGCATCTCTGTCTCTGCTATGAATTTGCTCTGACCTCTGACAACTTACTGCCCCCTCTGAGCTTCTGTTTCCTCTCAGCAAAATAAAACATTGCACTCCATTGAAACAAACAACCCTTCCAGCTATAGCATGCTATGATGTAATAGTCCTGGGCCCCAGGCCAGGGCTTCAAATGATGTCCTCACTGACCTGTGTGACAGCCAGAGACCAGAGCAGCCCCCACATGAGTTTGTTGTATATCCGAAGCCCAAAGTCAGGCACCAGAGTTTCATTTCTCTCAGGGATTTAGAATTGGGGGCAGGGGGTTCCCTTCGTAATAATCCTGATCCCTGTTCCAGTTTCCCTTGGCCTCTGGTCATGATTCCAGCAATTTCTGGCCCAAGAGGGCTTACATGAGCCTCCTCAGGACAAGAAGTATATCCAGGCCATTCCTTTCTAGCGAAATCATGACTGTAGGACTTGAGAGAAATCATCTCTTCCCTCTGTACTGCCTAGACAAGTCTGGGTTGAGCTTTTATTTATTTCTCAAAAGGCAGGTGCCGTCCAAATAAGTCCAGAGGTCCTCTTTTGGTAGTTAGTACTGTATAGGAAAAGGTTGGGGATTTTATGGTCATATCAATCTGGCTTAGAGTCTCAGCTTTACCACTCACTAATTGTTTGGCCTTAGGCATGTCATAGGGCTTCCATTTTCTCATCTGCAGGCATTTAGTAAACGGCACCTGCAGTTAATATTATCTTCTACCCAAAATAATAATGGGCAAAGTACTCTTAATAGCGAGAAAAGTAACTTTTTCGATCCAAATGAAGATGAAAGAGAAATGACTAGTTAAAAGAAGGTTCAAAACTGGTGGTTACCTGAGGGGAGATGGGTAGGGGGGTGGGTGAATAGGAGATGGGGATTAAGGAGTGTACTTTTTGGGATGAGCACCGGGGGTTGTATGGAATTGTTGAATCACTATATCCTACACCAGCAACTAATAGAATACTATATGTTAACTCCACTGGAATCAAATAAAAAACTTAATAAAAAAAATTAGAAAATAAAACAATGTTCAAAAGCAAAACCTAGTACTCTAGAACAGAGCTTCTCATACTTTAGTGGGCATACTAACAGCCTGGCCATCTTGTAAAAATGCAGATTCTGAGTCAGTAGGTGTAGAGTAGGCTTCAGATTTGACTTTTTAAAAAAGATTTTTTATTTATTCATTTGAGAGAGAAAGAGAGAGAGCGCATGAGAGAGAGAGAGAGAGAGAGCAAGCAAAAGCAGGGGGAGGGGCAGAGGGAGAGGGAGAAGCAGACTCCCTGCTGGGCAGGGAGGCCCATGTGGGCTCAATCCCAGGACCCTGGGATTAGCACCTGAGCCGAAGACAGATGCTTAACCATCTAAGCCACCTAGGCACCCCAGATATGACTTTCTCACAAGCTCTACAATAATGCTGATACTGCTGGTTGGATCACCATTCCTTGACAATACACTAGGGAACACAGTACCTTTAACAGTACACTAAAGGATAATTCCTGGTTGGAAAAATTATCAGGATAAACTGTCTCTTCTCACGTCTTTACTCAGGCCTCGGCGCCCAGGCTCTCCTAATCTTCTGGTCACCGAGTGCCTTCCTCCTTCCACTCAGCTACCCAGTGTCTAACAGTGCTTCCCTGATGAGGCCTGCAGATCCCCACTTCCTAACAAAATAAAGAAAAATGAGTTTGATAATAGTCTGGCCCTCTCCGTAGCCAGGTTAAGTTGAGAAAATTATGACAAGAGGTGCAAGTGTGTTCATGGGACTTGCTGAGGTAGGGAGGTGGGGTGGGGATGGGCAGATGAATCACTGGATGGGCAGGGGAATCACTGGATGAGGTGATATGATAAGCAGGTTGGACAGAGATCGCATATACTTGAAAAATCTGTAGGCAAAGGGACTTAAGAGAGGAGCACAAGCAGTTTGGCCAATTTGGGATTTGGGAAAGAGTCTGGGAGATGAGGTGGGGGTAAAAGGGGCATCCTCTCACTTAGCAGTGCTGAGTTCCAGATTACATGACCAAGTTTAGCCTCTCATAATTTTATTTTTTATTTATTTTTTGTATATTTTTTATTGGAGTTCGATTTGCCAACATATAGCATTAACACCCAGTGCTCATCCCATCAAGTGCCCCCCTCAGTGCCCGTCACCCAGTCATCCCATCCCCCACCCACCTCCCTTTCCACTACCCCTTGTTCATTTCCCAGAGCTAGGAGTCTCTCATGTTCTGTCACCCTCTCTGATATTTCCCACTCATTTTCTCTTCTTTCCCCTTTATTCCTTTCCCAGAGAAGCAGGAGCTTCACCAATCCTTTCCGTATTTTTTATATTCCTCAAATGAATGAGATCATATAATGTTTGTCCTTCTCTGACTGACTTACTTCACTCAGCATAATACCCTCCAGTTCCATCCACTTGAAGTAAATGGGGGGTATTTGTCCTTTCTAATGGTTGAGTAATATTCCATTTTATATATAGACCACATCTTCTTTATCCATTCATCTTTCAATGGACACTGAGGCTCCTTCCACAGTCTGGCTATTGTGGACATTGCTGCTATAAACATTGGGGTGCAGGTGTTCCGGCGTTTCACTGCATCTGTATCTTTGGGGTAAATCCCCAGCAGTGCAATTGCTGGGTCATAGGGCAGATCTATTTTTAACTCTTTGAGGAACCTCCACACAGTTTTCCAGATTGGCTGTACCAGTTCACATTCCCACCAACAGTGCAAGAGGGTTCCCGTTTCTCCACATCCTCTCCAACATTTGTGGTTTCCTGCCTTGTTAATTCTCCCTGGTGTGAGGTGGTATGTCACTGTTGTTTTGATTTGTATTTCCCTGATGGCAAGTGATGTGGAGCATTTTCTCTTGTGCTTGTTGGCCATGTCTATGTCTTCCTCTGTGAAATTTCTGTTCCTGTCTTTTGCCCATTTCAGGATTGGATTGTTTGTTTCTTGGGTGTTGAGTTTAATAAGTTCTTTATAGATCTTGATACTAGCTCTTCATCTGAAATGTCATTTGCAAATATCTTCTCCCATTCTGTAGGTTGTCTCTTAGTTTTGTTGACTGTTTCTTTTGCTGTGCAGAAGCTTTTTATCTTGATGAAGTCCCAATAGTTCATTTTTGCTTTAGTTTCCCTTGCCTTCATAGATGTATCTTGCAAGAAGTTGCTGTGGCAGAGTTCAAAAAGGGTGTTGCCTGTGTTCTCCTCTAGGATTTTGATGGATTCTTGTCTCACATTTAGATCTTTTATCCATTTTGAGTTTATCAATGTGTATGGTGTAAGAAAATGGTCTAGTTTCATTTTTCTGCACGTGGCTGTCCAATTTTCCCAGCACCATTTATTGAAGAAACTGTCCTTTTTCCAGTGGATAGTCTTTCCTGCTTTGCCAAATATTAGTTGACCATAGAGTTGAGGGCCCATTTCTGGGTTCTCTATTCTGTTCCATTGATCTATGTGTCTGTTTTTGTGCGAGTACCACACTGTCTTGATGATCACAGCTTTGTAGAACAACTTGAAATTTGGCATTGTGATGCCCCTGGCTCTGTTTTTCTTTTTCAATATTCCCCTGGCTATTCAGGGTCTTTTCTGATCCCACACAAATCTTAAGATGATTTGTTCCAACTCTCTGAAGAAAGTCCATGGTATTTTGATAGGGATTGTACTAAATGTGTAAATTGCCAACCTCCTATAATTTTAAAGACAACTTGTATGACAGTGGCCTTCTTGTCAGTCTGGGAAAGTTAAAATTCTCATCATCTGAAATCTGGGCATTTTATGTAGAAGGGCTTTGGTATAGTTCTGCCTTCCCATCTTCCCCAGCTCCTCCAACCTCCCCTCACTTCTCTGAATACTCAGGTCAAGTTATTTCGTGTAAATCCGATGGATCCCTCTCTCCACCCTCCACCCTCCACCCCAGGGTCCATCCCTGGCTAAAGGAAACCCAGGGTAGTGAGTATGAAAGGGAATGTTGTGGTGGAAATAAAGACTTCCTCAAATGCTGTGGTGTATGTCAAGGAGTGCCTGGCTCTCCAAGGAGATAGTGATATTTCATCTGATTAGGGCCTTTATATTTCACCTTCTGTTTTCATGTATTCACTTTCACATTGGAATCTTTAAAACATGGGGACACCTCATTTTCTAAGGAAAACTGTGAATGATGCAGGAGAGCTTTGCAAATATTAGGGGCTTAAAAAAGTGCTTAGTACTGTAGAAATACAGTACTTGTAATTCTCTTTCAGAGTGGGCTGGAGAGCATATTTTAGTTTTTCTCTGTATAGTTTAATAAGACATACCCGTCATACTCTTGTTTCTTGTCAAGATCCCAAAGGCAAGGAGGTTGCCAGTGCATATTTCACAGCTTCTAGAAGCAAGGGGAGCAAGTCAAGACTCTGAATAATGAAAGATAGTTTTCCTCACTTTCCTTGTATATACAAAAGGTAAGAGGGCACTGCCAGAGGCCTGAGGGAAACTTCAGGAAAGCACAGAGGTAAAATGATAATAGGTTCACAGAGCACCATCTGTTGAGTCAGCTTCTCCTGCGATGCCCAATTTCCTAAACCAACACCCAGAGTGATAAAAAAAAAGGTGGAGAATGTTTGTCCTCCAGCTCTGGTTTCTATCAGTAATATTTGTAGTATCCCTTGGGAAGGAGATTATGGGAATAATGCAAGATCTCCTTTCCTTTTCCTTCAAGCCAAATGCCTTCTTCAGCTAAACTCTGTATCA
The DNA here is from genome assembly GCF_003254725.2 of Canis lupus dingo. Classification (NCBI taxonomy): domain Eukaryota; kingdom Metazoa; phylum Chordata; class Mammalia; order Carnivora; family Canidae; genus Canis; species Canis lupus. The sequence goes on from NC_064281.1 coordinate 43,427,155, forward strand.
GGGATACCACTTTTCAGGAGGATGGTGGAACCCCATCTTAAAAGTTTCCCCCCAAGTTAAGTCTCAAAGCCCTTAGAATTACTTCTGGCTACTCTTCAACTCATCTTCACTACTCAGTACATGAAGCCCTAGGACAATAGCCAACAATAGTGAGTACCCCAGTAGAACCAACAGTACCCACTCACTCTGCTTTGAGCAAACATGACAATGAGGAAGGTCCAATGCTCATCAGAGTTTCAGGACCACAGGGAGTTAGGTGGACAGCAGGAGGAGATGAGGTTGGGAAAGTGATAAGGCCAGATTGTGGTGTTTTCAAAGGCCAAGGTAAGAAGTATACATTTAATTCTCAGTGCAGGGGGAAACTACTGGACATTGTTAAGCCAGGGACTGCCATGATTGAAGTTTTAGAAAGATCTCACCTGGATGATGGATTTAGGTAGGACAAGAATAGAATCCAGGGAACTGGTTGAAAAGGCTCTCGGAGGTATGAGATAATGGTGGTTTGTTCTAGGGAGGAAACAGGAGGGCAGAGAAAAGAAGCTGGAGTAGATATATCTTGAAGAGGTAGAGCTAACAGTACCTATTGATGGATTGAATGTGGAGAGTGAGGGGGAAAAAGCCATGACATTTGGGTCATCTGGCATCTGTACCTTCTTAGCACAAAATTCATTCCCAAAATGGAGTCATTAGTAGTTCTTAAAAAAAAAGTTGGCAGTCTTCACTATTCTTTTATTCAAGCATTTGTGGAGCTTCCATCTACATTTAAGGTAGATGGAAGGTACTATGGGACATGTCAAAATGAAGAAGATAAAATCCCTGTGCTCAGGGAATTTATAATGTGATAGGGGATGAATATAAATACCTAAGTAACCACGAAACCCTAACCAGAATGTCATGTCATGAAGGAGATGCTGACAAAATGAGTGTTCAAGAAAGGAGAAAGCACAAGGACGCCTGGGTGGCTCAGTGGTTGAGCGCCTCCCTTTGGCCCAGGGCGGGATCCTGGAGTCCCGGGATCGAGTCCCACATCAGGCTTCCTGCATGGAGCCTGCTTCTCCCTCTGCCTGTGTCTCTGCCTCTCTCTCTGTGTCTCTCATGAATAAATAAAATCTTTAAAAAAAAGAAAGGAGAAAGCACAGCTGGTTAATCAAGGAAGACTTTATAGTGCCTCTGAGCAGAGACTTGAAGACTCAGTTTGACCTGGAGGAGACTAGAGAAGTCATGCCAGGTTTTGCATAAACAGGAGTGGTAAAAGCAGGAATATGGTGAATGAAGAATGTATGGCTTCTCTAAGGCACACAGGAAGTAAAATTAAAATGATGTAAGAGTATGGGGGGTGGTGTCCCTAAGTGTCAGGGGTAAAGCATTTACTTTATATAACTCAATAAGCAAGAGAGAGGCTTTGCAGGTTCCAGGACAGGAGAGCCACATGGTAAAAGCAGTACGTTAGGAAGGTTTTTCTGGTTGTCATGTGGAGGATGAATTATGTGGCTATATGCTGAAAGCACAGAGAAGGGATCAAGGCTTGCCCAAGGGATACCATCAAAGGCAGAACTAGAGCAAGACAGTGGGGATGGAGCAGAAGGGAAGGACATGAGAGAGGACATGGAGACAGAATCAACAAGGTGGGACCACTAATTAAATGTGGAGGAGAGAACGGGGTTAACATCACCATGAAGCACATGGGAGTGTAGTGGTATCTAGATGGGGAAGTCAGAGCAGGAGTTGGCTTCAGGAGAAATGCTTGACATGAATTTGTTTCAGATGCTGTCAAATTATGTAGATAGGCATGCCCAGCAAACAGCTTAATGTCTGGGCTGCAATGCTGGAAAGATATTAGGTCAGGGATGGACATGGGGTCATTATCCCAAGAGAAAGCAGCCGATGCCTCTGCAGTGGATGTAAGTGCCCAAAGTAAATGTGTACAAAGGAAAGAGGGTGGATGACTGGGTGCCACAGAAAAGCTAGAGTTCAGGTAGGAGAAGAAGAAAAGCTAATCAAAGAGACAAAACAATAAAATGCCATTTTCGATTATATTGGCAATATATAGTTTTAAACTATGTGTCAGCAAAGTTGCAGGGAAATAGGCATCCTTACACATTGCTGATTGAGAAGGGATGGGGATACATTTGCTAGAGGGAAATGTGCCATATCAAGAGACATCAAAATGTTCCTACTGTGCTTGCTTCAGCCAATAGATACTAAAATTGGAATGATATAGAGATTAACATGGCCCCTGCAAAGGATGACATGCAAATTTATGAAGCACTCCATTTTTCTCCTCTGGAATTAGACAGTGTTACTGGTTGGGCAACCTTGTGAATATACTAAAAGCCACTGAATTACACTTAAAAGTAATGAATTTTAGGGTGTGTGAATTACATCTGTTTTTTAAAAAAATGTTCCTACCCTTTGATCCAGTCTTTCCACTCATTGAATTCTATCCTAAGAGAGCAATTAGAGATGCACACATTGATTTATGTACATGAAGTGCCATCCACTGCAGGGATATTTATAATGCTAAAAACAGGAATATCCTAACTGTACAACATTTAGGAAGAGTTAAGTGAAGTATTGTACATCTACATGAAGGAATAATAGTCTGCCATTAAAAACCATATTTCTCAAGACTACTTAATGATCCTGGAAGAGGCTCATAATATAACAGTAAGCGAAAGAAGAAGTATACAAACCTGTATGTAATCAGAGAGGGTGACAGAACATGAGACTCCTAACTCTGGAAAATGAACAAGGGGTTGTGGAAGGGGAGGTGGGCGGGGGGATGGGGTGACTGGGTGATGGGCACTGAGGGGGGCACTTGACGGGATGAGAGCTGGGTATTATACTATATGTTGTCAAATCAAACTCCAATAAAAATATACAAAAAAAAACACAAAAAACAAAACCTCTGTATATAGTGCCAGCCCAATTCAAACAATATATGTGCATGTACATATATATTCACATACAATCATACGCATATTAAAAGGCTAAATACAAATACCCTAATAACTTACCTGTAGGTATTTATCTCTATGTGGTGGAATTAAGGGTGATTATTGTTTTTTACACCTTTAAAACATTTCAAAGCTTTCTACACTACACATGTATTACAGTCTAATGAGAACGGCTTTCAAAGAAAAAAGACACCATTCTACATGAACAAATCATTTACCCTGACAATTGTCCAATACAACTGTCTGACACATTTAGGAATCTGCAACTATACTTGTAATTCCACTTAACTATTTCAAACATCTGGATTTTGCCCTCAGGTAAATCAACCTAGAGCCCACCAACTAGCAAAATGCTTTGGTGCTTGGGAGTGTATTCCTCTGTTTATTCTACTAATTAAAAAAATAAATACTCCATCTGAGAATTTTTTACCTCAATATTAGTCCTGGGAGCTGTTCTTTGCTGTGAGAGGTGGCCAGGGCTGGAATAATAAGGAGCAAGTTGAAGGGAGAGCAGGCAAAGGAAAAGAAAGGTCAAGTCATGGGTCAGCATCAAGGCTGTACCTAGGTGGTTGAAAAAAATTACTACTCAAGGCCTTCTGGGGTATAGTTTCTTCCCAGGTGCCTAATGAACTTGGTGGGACAAAAGTGCATAGAGAGGGGACAAGGCACAGGAAAATCTGGTGGGGGGTATGGCAGCAAGTACCATTTGTCAAGCCATCTAATTGCTAATATTTGCATGCTGTATCTACAGCTCACAAAGAACTTTCATAGACACCATTCCATTTAATCCTTACAACCACCTTATAAAGTCCACTCCAGGAAAGAAGAAACTCAGGCACAGAGGTGAAGTGAATCACACACAGTTTTCTTCACTTCCAAATTCCTGTGTTTTTTTCCCTAAACAGTGGTTCTCCAAGTTTCTTCTATAGATCAGTATCAGCATCCCTAAGAACTCATTAGAAATGAAATTCTGGGGCCCCACTCCAGCCCTCCTGCATCAGAAACTCTAGGGGTGGGGCCCAGCAATCTGAATTTTAATAAGCTCTCCAAGTGATTCTGATGCACACCCAAGTTGGAGAGCCATCACTCTAAAGAATGCTACCATGCATTTTAGAACAGATTTTCAAATGACTTCTTTAAAATACTGGCTGCTGATGCATTACTTATGTGGGGTCTTGTCTTCCAAGGCAGGCTGGGAGCCTCTCTTCAACTGTCAGTGGCTGTGAACATAGTAGAGGCGGCTACCTGAATAGAATTTGGGCTCCAGGGACAGGTGGGAGCGTACTCCTTCCTGGTGAGGAAGGTTCCAGAACCAAGAGGGCAATTCCCTGCTCATACCTTCCCTGTTTGGAAGAGATATGAGCTGGTGAAAAACGGCCATATATCTACCTCCCTTTCTGAAGTTTCTCCCCACAAAGGCTTTCACATTGTTCACAATGTCCTGCATGAGCCCTGGGGAAATTTCCTGATCTGATGTATTTACAAACCCCTAGTTGCTCAAGGTTTTCATTTCTTTAGCTCTCATTTTGGGATTTTTTAAAAAGATTTATGTATTTATGATAGACATAGAGAGAGAGAGAGAGAGAGAGAGAGAGGCAGAGACACAGGCAGAGGGAGAAGCAGGCTCCATGCACCGGGAGCCCGACGCGGGACTCGATCCCGGGACTCCAGGATCGCACCCTGAGCCAAAGGCAGGCGTGAAACCGCTGAGCCACCCAGGGATCCCCTTGGGTTTTTTTTTTAGAGGTTTTTCAAACAACAATTTAGAAAAAAAATGCAGCAATTGAAACAAAATTATTTCCCTTCTGGGGAACATGAACTCCTCTCCTCATGCCTCCCCAACCCACTCCCTACTCAATTTCCTCACTGCAGGTAACTACTCTCTCTCTCTCTCTCATGCATGCACTCATGCACTGAATCATACAGATTCCTTCCTCTTGGGTTGAAGAACAAATAAATCAGTTGCTTTTTTAAAAATTGGACTTGGCTTAAACTGGATTTTAAATTTTGTCAAGGTAATGTTTGTAAAATTGAAACAAAACTCATACATAAAAACACTAAAGCTAAAAGACAGAATCATGGAATGAAAATGATAAAGTATTCAAAATTCTAGCAGTGAACGGAATCAGTTGTATTTTTGTATTTCCCTTTCTACATAGGGACTAGCATTGAATTAATTAATTAATTCATTATTGAGAGTCAAGTAAGCAGTATTCAAGATGCTCAAGATGTTGGGGACAGAGCAGTGAACAAAACAGACAAGACTTCAGTCCTCATGGGGTTCAACTCAATAAATATATAAAATATGAAATATATGTCAGATTGTGATAAGTACTATGAAGGCAGAGAAAGAAGGGTAAGGGGTAGACTGACAGTAGTGTGTTGGGGGGCAATGCTATTTCAGAGAGTGTGGTCAGGGAAGGCCTCTGCTGGGAGGTAATATTTGAGCAGTGGCCTAAATGAAGTCAGGGAAGGAGTGAGGCATGTACTTGAGGAAAGAATGTTCTTACGCAGAGGCATCGGCAAGTGTGATGGTTCTGAGAGAGGATTGGCTTGCCATAGTCGATAGCAAGAATAGCATGAAAACTAATGTGGCAGGAGTAGAATGAATAAGACAAAGAAGGGTAGGAAATGAGGTTGAGGAAGGAGCCTGGGGCCAGGTAACTGGCTCATTGTAAGGACTCTGGGTTTAATTTTAAGAGTGATGGAAATAAACTCTGTGTCTACCATGTGTCTAGTGGCAGCCAGAGTCTAAAAAGTCTGCTCTGTGATCCTTGCCTTCAGAAAGCTTTCAATCTGTCCATTTAGGGAAATAAACCAGAATTACAGGAGACTTGAAAAGGGGTGTGGATTCTTGTTATCTCACCTCTACTTGGTCCTAATCTTTCTTCTTTTTAAAGATTTTATATTTATTCATGAGAGACACACAGAGAGAGGCAGAGACATAGGCAGAGGGAGATGCAGGCTCCCTGTAGGAAGCCTGATATGGAACTCGATCCCAGGACCCCGGGATCACGAGGTGAGCCAAAGGCAGATGCTCAATCACTGAGCCACTGAGGCGCTCTACTTGGTCCTACTCTTTCAAGCCACTGTTAGTAGAAAAGAGCTCCAAAGGAGAAAGAGGCTTGCCCCCTAAGCCAATTTGAGAAGATTCTCCCACTTTAGAATTTAGGCATTTTTATCTCAAAAACACAATGTTTATTATGCGTTCCAAATGGTAAAACATTTCATACTCATAACAGCCCTATGAAGCAAGCACTACTATCATCATCCCCATTTTACAGAGGGGAATATCAGAAGCTCAGAGCGTAACTTGCCCAAGTTACTTGAGTTACTTGCCCAAGATCACAGAAGTAGAAAGCCACAGAGATAGTATTGAAACCCGGGGCACTTGATGGGATGAGCACTGGGTGTTATACCATATGTTGGCAAATTGAATTTAAATGAAAAAATTTTTAAAAATTAAAATAAAAAGAAACCCAGGGAGCTTGGCTCCAGAGCCCAGGATCTTAACCAGGATTCTAACCTGCCTTGCCTACAGGTAGAGATAAAAGGATGGGGAGGGAAGGAGGATGAATCCAAAGCTGAGAATAAAAGGGAAAGCCTCCCAAATGCTCTGGGTGACCAAGAAGAGTGCTGGAGGCCTATAAGAGACTTGTGAGGGAAATATACTGAATTAGCCATGGGGGAGAACTAGAGGAGCAGGCTGTGGGATATCACATCCATTGGGGAGTCCACAAGGAGTGTGAATGCACAGCATTCAAGCAAGAGGGCTTTGACACTGGAGACATATCCTATAGAACACTGAGAGGCCACAGAACTTTAGAGTATCCTCACCTGCCCAGTACACAATACATAACATCTAATAACCTGCGGGCAAAGAAATCTACACAAAGGAGGTCATGTTTGAGGTCTGGCCTTAGAGGAAGGGTAGGGATTGACCCAAATGAAAGGTATTCCTGTAGAAGAAGTAACATGTGAAAATCATGGAAATGGGTGGAAAAAAAGGTTCTGAGAGTAAGATGTGAGAGGAGGGGTGTTGAGAGGTAAGGCTAGAGAAGGAGGCTGGACACAACTAATGTTAATGGGTTTGGATTTTCCCACAGGCACTGAGGAGCCAGTGTAAGATTTTAAGTATGACAGTGGCACGACCAGATTTGCATTTTGGAAAGATGTATTGGTTGGTATTTTGTAGGGAAAAAAGAGGCAGGTGGATCACCTAGGAAATAAATGTTATAATCCAAGTGATCTCTGATTCAGGGATAGAGTGGAGAGGTATATTTGAGAATTGTCTTGTCTGGGAGGTAGAACCAATAAATCTTGGTGTCTTACTGGACAGATGTGAGGAGTAAACAAGAGGAGGGAGTCCAGAATGTCTGCCAGATTTCTCACTTCAGTAAATGATTCAGCCTGTCACCAATACCAGCAGAAGAATGGGGAGAGAAATCAATCCAATTTTACACAAGTTGATTTTTAAGTATTTTTTTAAACAATACTTACAGAAGGCATTCCATTCCAAGAGTACAAAGGCATAAACAATAAAAAATGGATCCCCCCACACTCCTGGGGAAACCACTGTTAACATTTTCTTGTTTATCCCTGGGTAGCAATATGGTATAGTATTAAAAGATTTATTAGCTCTGGAACCAGACTATCTAGATCTGAATCCATCACTGCTAGCTGTATGGTCTTGGGCTAGTTATTTAACATCGCTGCCTCACATCATCTGTAAAATGGGAATTTTAATAATAGAACACAAAAAACGCACATGAGAATAATGTTCAGAAACTTGATGTTTGTGTTTAACAATATATCTTGGAGATAATTTCATATATGCATGTACTTTTCCACAAATTTTTAATAACTGCATAGTATTGCACCATGCAAATTTTGTTCAGTTTTTTTTTTAACCTTTATCCAATTAATGAATACTGAGGTTGTTTCTAATTTTTTCTTTCTTTTTTGGCTCTTACAAATAATGCTACAGTGAATATCTCTGTCCATCTTCACACACAGAGATGATTATATCTATTAGACGAAGTGGAATTACATTCCACAGAATATGCGAATGTTTGTGATAAAAAGTCTCCTGAAATCCAAAGAGGTTATGCTAATTTGCACTTCAACCAACAATGTATTACAGCAATGCTTTTCAAACTCTAATGTGCAAACAAATCACCTGGGGATCTCATTAAAATGCAGATTCTGATTTAGTAGATCTGGGTTGGGACTGTATTTCTAACAAGCTCTGGGTTGATACAGATTCTCCTGTAGGTCCAAGGATCACACTTTGAGTGGCAAAGTATATAGTAAGGTGTAAAAGTGTGTTTCTCTACATGCTTGCAAAAAATAATGTATACTGAATGCTCTGATTTTTGCCATTCCAATAGGTGAAAGTTGCATCTTAAGGTAAGAGTTGTTGCTTAAGATGACTGTTGTTGAGTATCTTTTCATTTATTTTTATAGACCAACATTCTTTTTCTTTGGACTATTTAGGTCCTTTTTTCTCTTTAATAATGGTTTGTTGGTATTTTCCTTAATGATTCTCAATCTCAATAGCTCTTTATATATAAAGGGAACAATCTCCCTTACAGATCCAAAACCTTCTTCCCAGTTTTTTGTCTTTAGATTTTGTTAATGCGTTTTTGTGCTGCTCTACATTTTAACTTTGGTATAGTCAAATTTATTAATTATTTCCTTTATGGTTTCCTTTGTATCTTGTTTAGAAAGACCTTTAATATTTCAAGATAAAATCATATATTAAAAATCATATACTAGGGATGCCTAGGTGGCTCAGTGGTTGAGCATCTGCCTTTGGCTCAGGGTGTGATCCCGGGGTCCCAGAATTGAGTCCTGCATCAGGCTCCCCATAGGGAGCCTGCTTATCCCTCTGCCTATGTCTCTGCCTCTTTCTGTGTGTCTCTCATGAATAAATAAATACAATCTTTTAAAAAATCATGTACTAAACTCTGGTCTTTGGATAAATTTCTAGACCCAATTATGGTCCATTGATCCACATTGGTCCACATTGGATCCATATGGTCCACATTGATTATTCATGTGCCAGTTTTAATTGCCGTAGTTTTATATGTTTCAAAAGGACTGGTCTCTTTCTCCTTTATTACTTTTCTTTTTCAGACCTTTCCTGACTAATCTTATAGATTTATATTTCCATATGTACTTTAGAATCACCTTGGGCATGCTAGATTATGATGTATCTGGGAGACAGCCTGGTAGAGAAGTATAACATTCAGTTGAATCTAGAAACTAGGAGTGTGGTCTTCTCTCTGTGTGGGTATCTGGGAATTATTAGTAGTACCTGAAGCTTCTCAAGAAAAGTTCATAGAATGGGAAAGAGGGCCTGAGACAGAATTTTGGGTTAGTGGTCCTCAAAGTTCAGTAACTCAGACCAGCAGCACCAGCAATACCTGAGAACTTCTTGGGCCCTAATTGGATCAGAAACTGGGGGGAGGGGCACCAATAAGTTCCTTAACAAATCCTCCAGGGAATTTTAATGCACATTCAAGTTTGAGGACCACTATTTTAGGGTATACCAGTAGCTAGGAGACACATTAAGGAAAAAGAACTGAAAATAAGCAGTAGGAAGAAAACCAGGAAAAAGAGATATTTAATAATCAAAGAGGAGAAATTTCCAAAAAGAAGAATTCAATAAGGCTAATATTTATTAAGCAACAACCACTTCCAAAGGGCTTTATATCATCTCATTCACTCATCTCATTTACTCATATGACTCCACAAGGTTATAGAAATCTTCTCACAGATGAGGAAATTGTGATTAAGTAACTTGCTTAAGGCTGGCCAGTTGGTAAATGATTTAACACCAGTGCTATTATATATCAATGGCTACCTTCCTTCCTTTATACTACATTGCTGAAAAAGTCTATTAAAATTGCCCATTAAAAAGGGAAACTTGCTCCTTCCTTTTTTTTTTTTTTTTCAACCTGGAGGACCCGAATGCATCTTGGAACTAGAAGAGTACTGTGGTAGTGGAAGAAGCCAGACTGCAGTGAGGAAATGAGAGGCAGGAAAGGGAGACAATGAACATAAGAATACTTTTCAAGAGCCTAAGGAGCTACGCTGTGAAGGCAAAGAGAATGGTAGTTGGAGGAGGATTAAGGTTAAGGGCAGATGATGTTTTTAGGAGGAAGCGACCACCTAAAGATACTTATGTGTAATTGAGGCTAGTTTAGATTGCAAATATCATTCTATGGGTTTAGAACAATCTTTGGTCCTGATCTCTCATCTAAGCACCACATCAGTTCTACCTACCTGGCAGTTCAACTGTCAGTTGAATCTCCACATATCAATCATCTCAAACTGAGAGAAAGCCAAACAAACATTGGCATCAAGCCTACCTCTTCCTACTTTATCTTTTAAAAAATCTTGTTTATTTGTTTGCTTTAAATCTTTAAAGGTCTGGGGATGCCTGTGTGGCTCAGCTGTTGGGCATCTGCCTTTGGCTCAAGGTGTGATTCTATCAATCCTGGGATTGAGTTCTGCATGGGGCTCCCCACCGGGAGCTTGCTTCTTCCTCTGCCTATGTCTCTCTGTGTCTCTCATGAATAAATAAATAAAACCTTAAAAAATCTTTAATCTTTAAAGGTTAACCTTTTAAGGTTACTGGCTCAAACCTTGTAACTACCATTTACTTCTCTTCTTTAACCTGTGTACTGAATCAGTCACCAAGTACTGGTTTTGAAATATCTCTGCCATTAACTCTTCCAGTCTATTCCTACTGTCACTACACTACATAAGCAATCATACCACATGGTCACCCTACATCCAGTCAACCCATATCAATTTCCCACAAACATCAATTTCATTCCTATTCACCTACTTACAATCCTGTAATAGCTCCCCACTGTTCTAGTTTGCTTTTCTGGGCTTTTTTTTTAAAGATTTATTTATTCATGAGAGACACACACACACAGAGGCAGAGACACAGGCAGAGAGAGAAGCAGGCTCCATGCAGGGAGCCCGACGTGGGACTCGATTCAGGGACCCCAGGATCACACCCTGGGCTGAACGCAGACACTTAACCACTGAGCCACCTAGGCGTCCCCTTTTCTGGGCTTTCTATAGATTATTCAAATTTTCCTCTTACTAATTCCCTACATAAATCTGAAGTTGGATGGGCTTCCTCAAGAATCTCCACACTTACATTTCTCTCCATCCTCTCTTTATGCCTTCCCACATATCATTTAAGAATTCAGCCAACCTCCTCACCCCTCTCTTTTTTGCAATTTCCTTGTGATGCTCTTCTTCCAATTTTCATAATCACTTGCTGCTGGTATCACTCATTTAGACAATCATATATTTCTTTGCTCAACCATTTTACCTATATATGTCTCATCTCCCTCCACTAGAGTTCAGAGCTATATCATACTTCTATGATCACCACCACACTGCTTAACATATTGTTAAGTACATGCTAGGCACTCACACTCAAAAGTATTTATTAAATCAATGAAATTATTAAATCATGGGAACTTGCTCTTTAAAGAGGTATTTGGTAAATTAATTTTTGGAAAGTGCCTATTTCTTTTTTAACTTTCAAATGCCATATTTATTTTTTTCAAACGCCATATTTAAAACAGTACATATTCACTGGCGATATATCCCGTATCAGGTACTGTTCTAGGCATTTTTTTTCATGAAGTACCTATTTCATCTTTACCAGATCCCTGTAAGGTGGGAAATACAACCCTGAATTACTCATAAGGACAAGACTATGATATGGTTAGAGGCTTGCCTAGTATTTCCACTATTTCCACTGAGTACTCAGAATCTACACTTAAAACCTCCAAGTCCGGGCAGCCTGGGTGGCTCAGTGGTTTAGCGCCTACCTTCATCCCAGGGCGTGACCCTGGAGACCTGGAGACCCTGGATCAAGTCCCATGTTGGGCTCCCTGCATGGAGCCTGGTTCTCCCTCCGCCTGTGCCTCTGCCTCTCTCTCTGTTTCCTCTCTGTGTATTCTCGTGAATAAATAATAAAATCTTTAAAAAAGCAAAACAAAAAAAACCCTCCAAGTCCATTGCTCTATTCTTCATAACAGATTCCTTTCTTTCCATTTTTATCTTTAAAACAGAGTCCCATGGTTCTTAATTAAATCATACACATTATTTTTTCTAGAGCCTTGGTGTAAGAAAAATTCTAATTAACAAAATAGGTAAATAATGTATATATTTATATCTCAAGTTTAGTGTCTAATTACAGTTACTATGAGTAATGAGAGAAAGTACTATTGTGTCTCCAAAGTAAGTCTGTGCCACAATGCAAAGGGAGATGAGATGCAGCAGTGTGCTGTATTAACATTCATAATTATGCATCTTATGTTCCAAGAATGAATTGTTGTTTAACAGCAAGGGAAAATGACAATAATAAGAATTATGGCAAAAGCACATAAGGTTAATCAACATATAATCGACTCACAAATATGCACATTTTAGATGTTTTCTTTTATTGGTGTTTATGATTTATTATTTAGAAACACTGTAAACTAATCTACCAGAATATATTTCCCTATTAAAGATCCCTGAAATGAAAACATGCACACATAAAGTGAATTAATTTTTTATGACACATAGTAGATATATCACTTAAGGAGATTTTGTTCCGCAAATGCAATAACCTACACATAATGAGGTGTCGACTTCTTCAGTGATACTTAGTCTAAAACACACACATATATATACAAACACACACTTTGGGGGCAATTTAAGCCTATTGGGAGAAAAAGACTAGATTAAAAACTCTTTTTTTTCCGTATCTCCTAATGCATGCTTTATTAAATACAGCACACCCCAAAGAAACAGGAGGAATGCAGAATACAAATGACAGCATTTTCCCAGTGACTAAGATTGACTCTGCTTCAGGTCAGGAAAGAAGACACCTTCACCCACCAGATAGCTATTGGATGTCCTGATGTAAGAAACCAACAACCATCAGTTAGTTGCATACATCCACACCTAGAACTTTAACTCTCACCCTAAGAGCTAATTAACTCAGTTTATTCTTCCATTGAGGCTAGCAAGCATCCCAGGTCAAGGCAAAGTTAAAGCCTGGGTGACTGGGAAAGACTCAATTATTCTCTCAGACCAATTTACACTTGATTTTGCTCTGGGCTTTACTGGGATGCAAGGTCACAGCTGAGGACAATACAGGGTGAGGTGAGGGAGAAAGCATGCACAGCCTAAGGATTTTTAAAGTCAAACCAGGATTTCTTGAAGATCTCAATTGAAACATTCAATTTAAAGCCTCTGAAAATATTACTGAGACAGAAGCAAAGAAAGTAGGCAGGCAGGAACCAGCTGAGGTGTTTAGAGAGCAAACTAGAATCAGATAGACCTGGTCGTAAGACAGTGAATGTGACAGTTACCTCTTTTCTTTGTACCTCAATCTCTTCACCTGCAATATGGGGATATACTTGTCCCAATACCTCATAAGAGATCCATCATGATTAAATGACATGATGTACTTGAGAGCTGCTAGCACTGCATCTGACCCCATAGTAAGTGCTGGGATAGAGGGACAGAACTAACATTTACAGAGTGTCTATTACATCTGAAAGGAATCATGGTGCTGCCTGACCCTCTTCAAACTTAGGTGGTAGGCACCTTGGTGGAGCCTTTTTGCCTGACTCCAAATTCCTAAGGAGAACTCAGTTTTCCTTTACTGGTATTAACATTTTCAAACCAACTATTGGGTAGAGGACTGAAACAGCACTATCTTAGTGAACTATGGAACTCTGATAGTCCCAGTGACTGGAATTCACCAAAACTTAGAAATGTTGATACAGGGAAAATAAGTGGGTTCTGGAGTCACATACAGAGACTGGACTTGGGTCCTAGCTCTAACACTTATTAGCTATTTGGCTTTAGACAACTCACATGTTCATTCTGAGTCTTGGTTTCTTCACATGATACACATTTTGTAGAACTGTGGTGAGAATGTAAGGTGCTATCACTATTATATATTCATGATCACACAAGGTCTCAGGCCAAGCAAGCTGCTCAGATTCTGGGATATAATACACAAGCAACACAGAGCAGCTTTCTCTGTCCAGCTATGGGAAACCAATGGCCATTGGAAGGGATAACCCTGATAAACAATTGGGAGGGGAGAAGAAATTCTTTTTCCTATGGCACAAGAAGGACTTTCTAGCAATTTTTCTTCTTTTGGAGGATTCATCATAGTAGTGATCCTGAATCACATATAAGAGATCAGCCATAATCCCTACTCATCCTTAGACTTTCATTAATTAAGCACCATGCTTCTCCCAAGAAGTACAGAGTAGCAAAGAATCACACACACACACACAAGGAGAAGGAAAGATATTATAAGAGAACAATTCCCTTTTTATAAAGATTTTTATTTATTTATTCATTCATGAGAGACACAGGGAGAGAGGGAGAGAGAGAGAGAGAGGCAGAGACACAGGCAGAGGGAGAAGCAGTCTCCATGCAGGGAGCCTGACGTGGGACTCGATACCAGGCCTCCAGGATCAGGCCCCGGGCTGAAGATGGCACTAAACCACTGAGCCACTTGGGCTGCCCAATTTCCTAATCTCATACAAAATTCATGCAAAAAACTAGTTTTTAATTTTTATTCAAAATGTTCCATTCTGTTGGAAGGGCCATGGGTACTTTAAGGAATCTATTCCTGAAATGCAAAGACGGACAATTTCAGGTAAGTAACTTTTACTGTGTATACATTTAAGTCAAACAAATTTTATGACTGGGAAAAAGACAAGGGCAGGTGATGTCTTACTCTTTCCCTTAGGTAGAAAACCTGCTCTGTATAACTTCTCAAAGACTATTCAAAGGCATACTATTTACTTTATACTTAACAAAATTGAAAGATATTCTGTACCCTCACTACAGGGGGAAAAAATGGAAGAATATATCTTTTGCATTAGGAGCCAGAGACATAATCATTTTTAGCTGAACAAGGATGCTAGAATGGCCAACCAATGCTTTCCCTTTGATTAGTTGGAAAGCAATCAATGCACTCTTGCTAGATTGGAGCTTTCACTCAAAATAGAAACTGGCCTGAAGTCCAGAAAGCTGGCAGTTCAGAGACAAATCCCCAGAAGAGATCTTGACACTTGCACTGAGATCCAGGTTTGACATACTCATCAGGACCTAAGTTTAAGACTAGGTCTTGCAGAAGCTGTTAAGTAATAAAAACTGGTAAAACATATTGACCATCTTTAGGATTCATACATTTCTTTCATCAGCTAAAAGAAATACTTTTGGTGCTTAAGGTTTGCTTAGTTTATTTTTTTAATAAAGACATTAGAATTTTAAGAAGACTATTTGGTGAGGTGTAGTTTTAGGTTTACAGCAAAATTAAGAGGAAGGTACAGAGATTTCCCATATATCCCCTGTCCCCACAAATGCATAACCTCCCCCATTGTTTACATCCCCCACCAGAGTAGTACATTTGTTACAACTGATGAACCTACATAGATACATCATAATCAAAGTCCACAGTTTACATTAGAGTTCACTTTTGGTGTTGTACTTTCTATGGGTTTGGACAAATGTGTAATGGCATGTATCCACCATCAGAGTATCATACAGAATAGTCTCACTACCCTAAAAATCATCTGTTGTCTGCCTTTTCATCCCTCCCTCCTTCCTCACTAACCCCTGACAACCACTGATCTTTTAACCATCTCCACAGTTTTGCCTTTTCCAGAATGTCATATATAGTTGAAATCATAGAGTATGTAGACTTTTCAGATCAGCTTCTTTCATTTAGTAATATGCATTTAAGGTTCATGGCTTGATAGCTTGTTTCTATTTATTGCTGAATAATATTCCATTATTTATCATGGTTTATCATAAATACATGGTTTATCCATTTGCCTATAGAAGGACATCTTGCTTGCTTTCAAGTTTTGGAAAATATAAATGAAGCTGCTATAAACACCCATGTGCATGTTTTTTTATGTGGACACAAGTTTTCAACTCCTTTGTGTAAATACCAAGGAGTGCAGTTGCTGGATCATATAGTAAGAGTACATTTAGTTTTGTAGGAAACCACCAAACTGTCTTGCAAAGTGGCTGTACCATTTTGCTTTCCCACCAGCAATGAATGAATTCCTGTTGCTCCACATCCTTGCCAGCATTGATACTGTCAGTGTTCCATATTTTGGTTGTTCTAATAAGTGTGTAGTTATATCTTATTGTTTTAATTTGCATTTCCCTGATGACATATGACAAGAAGCATTTTTTCATATGCTTATTTGCCATTTGTATATATATTTTTTGGTAAGTTGTCTGTTCAGGTTTTTGGCCCATTTTTTTATTGGAGTTCAATTTGCCAACATATAGCATAACACCCAGTGCTCATTCCATCAAGTGCCCCCTCAATGCCCATCACCCAGTCACCCCAACCCCCTGCCCACCTCCCATTCCACTACCCCTTGTTCGTTTCCCAGAGTTAGGTGTCTCTCATGTTCTGTCACCCTCACTGACATTTTCACTCCTTTCCCCTTTATTCCCTTTCACTGTTTTTTATATTCCCCAAATGAATGAGACCATATAATGTTTGTCCTTCTCTGACTGACTTACTTCACTCAGCATAATACCCTCCAGTTCCATCCACTTTGAAGCAAATGGTGGGTATCTGTCATTTCTAATGGCTGAGTAATATTCCGTTGTATATATAGACCACATCTTCTTTATCCATTCATCTTTCAGTGGACACTGAGACACTGAGGCTCCTTCCACAGTTTGGCTATTGTGGACACTGCTGCTGTAAACATTGGGGTGCAGGTGTTCCGGCGTTTCACTGCATGTGTATCTTTGGGGTAAATCCCCAGTAGTGCAATTTCTGGGTCATAGGGTAGCTCTATTTTTAACTGAGGAACCTCCACACGGTTATCCAGATTGGCTGTACCAGTTCACATTCCCACCACCAATGCAAGAAGGTTCCCCTTTCTCCACATCCTCTCCAACATTTGTTGTTTCCTGTCTTGTTAATTTCCACCATTCTCACTGGTGTGAGGTGGTATCTCATTGTTTTGATTTGTATTTCCCTGATTGGCCCATTTTTAATCAGATTTTTTTTATTGTTGTGCTTTAAGAATTCTTTGTGTATGTGTGTGTGTGTGTGTGTGTGTGTGTGTATATAAATTCTTTATTTAAATTCAGTATAGTTAACATATATTGTAGTATTAGTTTCAGGGGTAGAATTTAGTGATTCATCAGTTGCATATAACACCCAGCATATTTTGAATCACAGTCTTTTATCAGACATATCTTTTGGAAATATTTTCTCCTAGTCTGTGGCTTATCTTCTCATTGTCTTGACAATGTCTTTTACAGAGCAGAAATTTTTAATTTTAATGAAGTCCAGCTTATCAATTATTTCTTTCATGGATCATGCCTTTGGTGCTGTATCTAAAAAGTCATCACCATAGCCAAGGTCATCTAAGTTTACTCCTATGTTAGGTTTTAGAAGTTATATAGTTTTACGTTTTACATTTAGGTCTGTGATCCATTTTGAGTTAATTTTTATGAAAGATGTAAGGTCTGTGACTAGATTCATTTTTGAAAGACATTTAATTTTTAATAAAGACATTTATTCAAGTTAAACATTTATTTAATTTTGAATTTATTAAATATATGAGGAGGTAAGGCTTATGAATCTCAAGATGAGGGATTATAGCATAATTGAGACTTATGCTTCTGTGGAAATGAAGTAAATAAACTTTCCCCTATTTCTCCCACTAAGTACAACTAAAAACCTTGGATACTATATGTAAAACAAACATAAGAAGATTCTTATCTGGTTTCCTCTAAAACTGTTCATTAGGAGAAAATATTTGCAAAATACATGTATGAAAAAGGATTAGTATCTAGAATATATAAAGAAAATTTAAAACTTAAGAGTGAAAAACAATCTAATTAGAAGAGTCTTAATGTAATGAAGATTTATATTATATTAAGAAGGCAGACTCACTAGGGAACAGTGGTAAGTTCCCCCCCAACACTTTTTTGCCTTACATAGCCGATGTTTGGATCTGAGAAGCAACAACCTGGAAATGCTTGTGGGCACAGACAAAATAAGTCCCAACGGAAGCTTGCTCTCTCTATCCAGAGAACCAGGAAAGGCGTGGCCTAGTAAGACAGAAAAATTTTAGATGTAACTGCTCTACTCCAGCCAAACACCACAGAAAAACTGTGGCTCACAAACGTTAATAGAGACCATGTGGGGAGCATGGTCATGTACCCCAGCTCATGGTAACAAGCAACCACTCCCTATCCATACTGAGGTGGTATCAGAGGAAGCCTATGGAGAGTCAGAATGTCCACCACTGTCCAGCAGTAAGGAGGCCACAGGGGTTACAGCAAGGAGGCACCCTACCTCTCTCAGCAAAGGAGGTATCAGTGGGGATTGAGCAGGAAAAAGGAGCCTCCTTCCTCAGGTATTAATAAATGCCAAATAGGGAACTTGGACTTCCACCTCCATGTGGCAGTATTGAGGCAGTAACTCCTTTCCCCTGCCAAAGTGGTATCAGAGGAACCCCAAAAATATAATTTTTTAAGGTTTTATTTGTTCATGAGAGACACAGAAAGAAAGGCAGAGTCATAGGCAGAGGGAAAAGCAGGCTCCTGGCAGGAAACCTGATAGGGGACTCGATCCCAGGGTCCTGGGATCGTGACC
Source organism: Canis lupus dingo (assembly GCF_003254725.2). Lineage (NCBI taxonomy): Eukaryota > Metazoa > Chordata > Mammalia > Carnivora > Canidae > Canis > Canis lupus. The sequence continues at coordinate 43,445,812 of NC_064281.1, forward strand.
TGAACCAAAGGCAGACACTCAACCATTGAGCCTTCCAGGTACCCCAGAAAATATAAATTTTAAATATGATTCCAAGCTTCATAACATAATACTCAAAATTCCTATATTTCAATTGAAAATCACTTGTCGTACTAAGAACCAGGAAGATCTCAAACTATAAGAAAAAATCAATGGAGTCCAATATCAAGATGACAGAAATATTAGAATCATATGCCAAAGGAATCATCATAAAAAATATATCAATGAGCAATTATAGACATACATGAAACAAAAAAAATACAGATTATAAGCAAAGAAATAGCAAGCCTTGGTAAAGAAATAGAAGATATAAAGAAGAATCAAATGGAATTTTAGAACTTAAAATATTTTTTAAAAAACTAAATGAATAATCTCAACAGCAATATGGAAGAGACATAAGAAAGAATCAGTGAACTTAAAGACAGAACAATAAAAGTTACCCAATTACACACAAAAATGAAAGACATTAGACTGAAAAAAAAAGAAGAGAGACCCAGGGACCTGCGGGACTATAATGAAAGATCTAGCATTAATGGCACTGGTATCCAAGAAAGAGAGAGGAAAGTAGGACTAAAAAAAAGTGCTTGAATAAATAATGCCTGAAAACTCTCCAACTTTGGCAAAAGATACAAACCTGCAAATTCAACAAGCTAAGGAAACTCCAACAGAATAAACCCAAATAAATTCAATACCAGGACATATCTTAGCCAAATGAATGCTAAGGATAAAGTGTTGAAAGGAGAAAGAGAGAGGGGAGAGAGAGAGAGAGAGAGAGAAATGATACCATTCCTCTATAGGAAAGAAAATTTGAAAGACATCTGATTTTTCATTGTGAATCAGTACAAACAGAAGAAAGTGGCACAGTATTTTTCAACTGCTGGAAGAAAACAGCTGTCAACCCAGAATCCTGTATCCAGGGAAAATATCCTTCAGGAATGAAGGGAAAATAAAGACATTCTCACATGAAGGAAACTAAGATACTCATCACTGGCATACTTACTCTAAAAGAATGGCTCAAGGATGTTCTCTTGAAAGGAAGTAACAAAATAATGAATCCTGGAATATCTGAAAGGAAGAAACAACTCAGAAAACACACACACACCTTCCTTCTCCTCAGTTTTCTAAATTATGTTTGATGGTGGAAACAAACATTATAACAATGTCTGATGTGGTTCTAATTGTATATAGAGTAAATACTGAATACAGTTTTATTATAAATGAGGGGGATCCCTGGGTGGCGCAGCGGTTTGGCGCCTGCCTTTGGCCCAGGGCGCGATCCTGGAGACCCGGGATCGAATCCCACATCGGGCTTCCGGTGCATGGAGCCTGCTTCTCCCTCTGCCTATGTCTCTGCCTCTCTCTCTTTCTCTCTCTGTGACTATCATAAATAAATAAAAAAAAATTAAAAAAAAAGAATAAATATTATAAATGAGGGAGAATGGATGTAAAGGAAGATAAATTTTCTATACTTATCCCAAACCAATAATATGACAAAACCAATAGACTGAGATAAATTATGTGTGTGTGTGTGTGTGTGTGTGTGTGTGTGTGTGTATTAATACCTCTGGCTACCAGAAAAAAATCTACATGAAGAAATATATCTAAAAACTATAGATAAATAAAAATTCAATTCTAATCAATGTTTAACCCACAGTAAGGCAGGAAAAAAAGAAAACAGATAAATGAAAGACAAGAAGTACAAAAAGAAAACAGAATGTTAGATTTAAGTCCTACCATATCTATAATTACATTAAATATAAATTGTCTAGATACATCAATTAAAAGACAGAGACTAACAGAGGGCATAAAAATATATGACCCAACTCTATACCATGAAGAGAAATTCAATTCAAATAAAACAACAAAGACAGGTTGAATGTTAAAGGATGGGAAAACATACCATGTAAATAATAATGAAAACAAGGAAGGAATGGCTATTTTATAGCAGATAATGCTGGTTTCAGAGTGAAGAAAATTACTGGAGGAAGAGAGCAACACTGCAAAAGGATAAAAGGGTCCAATCCACCAAGATGACATTAACAATCCTAATTTTATAAGTATCAAACAACAGAACTGCACAGTACGTGAACAAAAACTGACAAAACTGGAAGGAGAAATAAACAAATCCACAATTATACTCAGAGACTTCAACACTCCTCTCAACAGTTAATGGAATAGCTAGATAGAAAACAAGCAAGGATACAGAAGAATTCAATATTAGCATCAACCAAAAGGTCTAATCTAAATTATAGAATACCTCACCTACCTACAGTAGGATGCATATTACATTTAAGTAATCATGGAACATATACTAAGATATAATATGTCCTGGGCTATAAAACAAATTAAAACAGATTTAATAGAATTGAAATCATCCAAAGTATATTCTCTGAATACAATGAAATCAAACTAGAAAAATAGAAAACAAATGGAAACTAAATAACATAGTTCTAAGTAATCTGTGGATCAGAGTCACTCTTCAGAGAAATCATAAACTATACTAAATAAATAAAAATGAAAACACAACATCAAAATTTGTGAAACACAGCTAAAACGGTGTTGAAGAAAATTTATAGCACTAAAAGCTTGTATATGAAAAGAAGAAAAAGCTCAAATCAATAATCTAAGCTCCCATGGCAAAATGCAAGAAAAAGAAGGGTGAAAGAAACGCAAAGCAAGCATAAGGCAGGATAAAGTAATGATAAAAGCAAAAATCAATAAAACTGAAATTAAAAAATTAGACAAATCCAATGGGAAAAAAAGCTGATTCTTTGAAAAAGCTAATAAAATTTGAAAAGCTCTAGCAAAATGGGCAAAGAAAAAAGAGAAAGATATAAATTACCAATACCAGGATGAAACAGGGGCTATCACTATAGACTTTGTGGATATCAAAAAGACAATAAGGGGGGGCGGGGCAAGATGGCAGAGGAGTAGTGTCCCCAAGTCACCTGTCCCCACCAACTTGCCTAGATAACTCTCAAATAATCTGAAAACCTACAAATTCAACCTGAGATTTAAAGAGAGAACAGCTGGAACGCTACAGAGAGAAGAGTTTGTGCTTCTAACAAGGTAGGATGGTGGAAAAAAATAAAAAAAGAATCCAGTGGGGGGAGGGGCCCCATGAGGAGCCAGGCTAAGGCCAGGCAGTGAAAGCCTCCCAGGACAGGAAAGCCCAGCCCCAGAGAAGCAAGAACTTTAAAATTCCCACCAGATTCTTCCCGGACAAAAAGGCCCTTAGCAGGGAACTCTGGCAGGATCCCAGGAGGGGCAGTGAAGCCTCCAGGTACCCAGGGTCGATCACAGAGGAAGTGTGCCTGGTGGAGAGCACGCCAAAGACTGTGGGCCAAGCTCAGTAAAGGGCTGGAGTGTGTGCCCCCCACGCGGCCTTGGGGAGTAGCCAATTGGTCAGGCAGTAGCTCCAGAGGAGGGGACGGTGCCCTGCTGCCTTCAGGAGCCGCGATCGGGAAGCGTGATTTCAGCAGCACAGGCCCTGGATCCCAGGGGCCCGGGGTCACAGCCGGCGATCCTGTGCTCCCCCTGGAGCAGGCAGAGGAGAGGAGGGCACAGGACAGCAAGGATGCTCCTGCCGCCGGGTGCCCCCAGGCTGTGCAGATCAGCACCTACAGCCCGGGAGCATCCAGGCCAGTGTGGACTGGGAGACTCTGGTAGTTACTGCGGGAGCTGACTCCAGAGCTGGGGAACTGGCCGCCACCAGTGTTGATTTTCCTCCTAGTGTCACCCTGTGCCTGGGACGGAGCGGGGCACCAGGGAACAGGGGCCTCACAGGATAAACAGCTCCCACTGAGCCTTGCACCTGGCAGGGGGTGGGGCAGCTCCCCCAGGTATACACACCTGAGAATCAGCACAGAAGGCCCCTCCCCCAGAAGACCAGCTGGAAGGACAGGGGAAGAGAAAGTTCTGGACGGAGCAGCACTGGAAAACTCCAGGGGAAGTCGAGGGATTTACAGTATATAGAACCAGAGGATTCTCATATTTTTTTCCTTGCTATTTCCAGTACAACTCATTTTTAGCCACTCTGCACTGAGCAAAATGACTAGAAAGAAGAACTGACCACAAAAGAAAGAATCAGAAACAGTACTCTCTGCCACAGAGTAACACAATTTGGATTACAATTCAATGTCACAAAGCCAATTCAGAAGCACAATTATAAAGCTACTGGTGGCTCTGGAAAAAAGCATAAAGGATTCAAGAGATGTCATAACTGCAGAATTAGATCCAATCAGGCTGAAATTAAAAATCAATTAAATGAGATGCAATCCAAACTGAAGGTTCTAATGACGAGGGGTAATGAGATAGAAGAAAGAGTGAGAGACAGGGAAGACAAGTTGATGGCAAGGAAGGAAGCTAAGGAAAAAAAAAAGAAAAAATTAAAAGATCATGAGAAAAGGTTAAGGGAAATAAATGACAACCTCAGAAGAAATAATCTACGTTTAATTGGGGTTCCTGAGGGCGCCAAAAGAGACAGAGGACCAGAAAGCATATTTGAACAAATCATAGCTGAGAATTTCCCTAATTTGGGGAGGGAAACAGGCATTCAGATCCAGGAGATAGAGAGGTCCCCCCTAAAATCAATAAAAACTGTTCAAAACCTTGACATTTAATAGTGAAACTTGCAAATTCCAAAGAGAAAGAGAAAATCCTTAAAACTGCAACAGACAAGAGATCCCTAACTTATATGGGGAGAACTATTATATTGACAGCAGACCTCTCCACAGAGACCTGGCAGGCCAGAAAGGGCTGGCAGGATATACTCAGTGCCCTAAATGAGAAGAACATGCAGCCAAGAATACTTTGTCTAGCAAGACTCTCATTCAGAATAGAAGGAGAGATAAAGAGCTTCCAAGATAGGCAGAAACTGAAAAAATATGTGACCACCAAACCAGCTCTGCAAGAAATATTAAGAGGGACTTTAAAAGAAAGAGGAAGTCCAAGGGAACAATCCACAAAAAAAGGGACTGAATAAGTATCATGATGACACTAAATTAATATCTTTCATAGTAACGCTGAATGTGAATGGGCTAAATGATCCTATCAAAAGATGCAGGGTATCAGACTGGATAAAAAAGTAAGACCCATCTATTTGCTGTCTACAAGAGATTCATTTGAGACCTAAGGACACCTACACCCTGAAAATGAGAGGGTAGAGAACCATTTTCCACTTAAATGGTCCTCAAAAGAAAGCAGGGGTAGCAATACTCATATCAGATAAATTAAAGTTTATCCCAAAGACTGTAGTAAGAGATTAAGAGGGACACTATATCATACTTAAAGGATCTATCCAACAAGAGGACCTAACAATCATGAATATTTATGCCCCAAATGTGGGAGATGCCAAGGATATCAATCAATTAATAACCAAAGTTAAGACATACTTAGATAATACACTAATAGGAGGAGACTTCAACATGGCGTTTTCTGCAAATGACAGATCTTCTAAGCACAACATCTCCAAAGAAACAAGAGCTTTAAGTGATACACTGGACCCAATGGGTTTCGCAGATATTTACAGAATTTTACATCCAAACGCAACTGAATACACATTCTTCTCAAGTGCACATGGAACTGTCTCCAGAATAGACCACATACTAGGTCACAAATCAGGTCTCAACCAATACCAAAAGATTGGGATTGTCCCCTGCATATTTTCTGACCATAATGCTTTGGAATTTGAACTCAATCACAAGAAGAAATTTGGAAGAAACTCAAACACATGGAGGCTAAAGACCATCCTGCTAAAAGATGAAAGGGTCAACCAGGAAATTAGAGAAGAATTAAAAAGATTCATGGAAACTAATGAGAATGAAGATACAGCCATTCAGAATCTCTGGGATACAGCAAAAGCAGTCCTGAGAGGGAAATACATTGCAATACAAGCCTCCCTCAAAAACTGGAAAAAACTCAAATACACAAGCTAACCACACACCTAAAGAAGCTGGAGAAAGAACAGCAAATAAAACCTACACCAAGCAGAAGAAGAGAGTTAATAAAGATCCGAGCAGAACTCAATGAAATAGAGACCAGAAGAACTGTAGAACAGATCAACAAAACCAGGAGTTGGTTCTTTGAAAGAATTAATAAGATAGATAAACCATTAGCCAGCCTCATTAAAAAGAGAAAAGATTCAAATTAATAAAACCACGAATGAAAGAGGAGAGATCACAACCAATACCAAGGAAATACAAACGATTTTAAAAACATATTATGAGGGCAGCCACGGTGGCTCAGCAGTTTAGTGCCTGCCTTTGGCCCAGGGCGTGGTCGTGGAGACCCGGGATTGAGTCCCACGTCAGTATCCCTGCATGGAGCGTGCTTATCCCCCTGCCTGTGTCTCTGCCTGTCTCTCTCTCTCTGTTTTTTTTTTCTCTCTCTCTCTCTGTGTCTCATGAATAAATAAATAAAATGTCGTGTTCAAAAAACATATTATGAGCAGCTATATGCCAATAAATTAGGTCATCTAGAAGAAATGGACACATTTCTGGAAAACCACAAACTACCAAAACTGGAGCAGGAAGAAATAGAAAACCTGAACAGGCCGATAACCAGGGAGGAAATTAAAGCAGTCATCAAAAACCTCCAAGACACAAAAGTCCAGGGCCAGGTGACTTCCCAGGGGAATTCTAATAATCGTTTAAGGAAGAAACAATACCTATTTTACTAAAGCTGCTCTGAAATATAGAAAGGGATGGAATACTGGAATACTTCAAAACTCGTTTTTTGAGGCCAGCATCACCTTAATTCCAAAACCAGACAAAGACCCCCACCGAAAAGAATTATAGACCAATATCCCTGATGAACACAGATGCAAAAATTCTCAACAAGATATTAGCCAATAGGATCCAACAGTACATTAAGAGGATTATTCACCATGACCATGTGGGATTTATCCCCGGGATGCAAGGCTGGTTCAACACACATAAAGCAATCACTGTGATAGATCATATCGACAAGAGAAAAAAGAAGAACCATATGATACTCTCAATAGATGCAGAGAAAGCATTTGACAAAATACAGCATCCATTCCTGATCAGAACTCTTCAGAGTGTAGGGATAGAGGGAGCATTCCTCAGCATCTCAACAGCCATCTACAGAAAGCCCACAGTAAATATTATTCTCAATGGGGAAACACTGGGAGCCTTTCCCCGAAGATCAGGAACATGACAGGGATGTCCACTCTTACCCCTGCTATTCAACACAGATAGTACTAGGAGTCCTAGTCTCAGCAATCAGACCACAAAAAGAAATAAAAGGCATTCAAATTGGCAAAGAAGAAGTCAAACTCTCCCTCTTCACAGATGACATGATACTGTACGTAGAAAACCCAAAAAATTCCACCCCAAGATTGCTAGAACTCATACAGCAATTCGGCAATGTGGCGGGATCCAAAATCAATGCACAGAAATCAGTGGCATTCCTATACACTAGCAATGAGACTGAAGAAAGAGAAATTCAGGAGTCAATCCCATTTACAATTGCACCCAAAAGCATAAGATACCTAGGAATAAACCTCACCAAAGAGGTAAAGGATCTCTACCCTAAAAACTACAGAACACTTCTGAAAGAAATTGAGGATGACACAAGAGATTGAAAAATATTCCATGATCATGGATTGGAAGAATTAATATTGTGAAAAATGTCAACACTACCCAGGGCAATTTACACATTCAGTACAATCCCTATCAAAATACCGCGGACTTCCTTCAGAGAGTTGGAACAAATCATCTTAAGATTTGTGTGGAATCAGAAAAGACCCCGAATAGCCCGGGGAATATTGAAAAACAATACTAGACACAGGGGGCATCACAATGCTGGATTTCAAGTTGTACTGCAAAGCTGTGATCTTCAAGTCAGTGTGGTTCTGGCACAAAAACAGACACATAGATCATTGGGACAGAATAGAGAACCCAGAAATGGGCCTCAACTCTACGGTCAACAAATATTTGACAAAGCAGGAAAGACCATTCACTGGAAAAAGGACAGTCTCTGCAATACATGGTTCTGGGAAAATTGGACGGCCATATGCAGAAGAATGAAACTAGATCATTCTCTTACACCATGCACAAAGATAAACTCAAAATGCATGAAAGATCTAAATGTGAGATAAGAACCCATCAAAATCCTAGAGGACAAGACAGGCAACACCCTTTTCGAACTTGGCCACAGCAGCTTCTTGCAAGATACATCGATGAAGGCAAGGAAAACAAGAGCAAAAATGAATTATTGGGACTTCATCAAGATAAAAAGTTTCTGCACAGCAAAAGAAACAGTCAACAGAACTAAAAGACAACCTACAGAATGGGAGAAGATATTTGCAAATGACATTTCAGATGAAGGGCTAGTATCAAGATCTATAAAGAACTTATGAAACTCAATAGCAAAGAAACAAACAATCCAATCATGAAATGGGCAAAACACAGCAACAGAAATTTCACAGAGGAAAGTATAGACATGGCCAAGAAGAACATGAGATAGTGCTTTGCATCCCTTGCCATCAGGGAAATACAAATCAAAACCACAATGAGGTACCACCTCACACCAGTGAGAATGGGGAAAATTAACAAGATGGGAAACAATAGATGTTGAAGAGGATGTGGAGAAAGGGGAACCCTCTTGCACTCTTGGTGGGAATGTGAACTGGTGCAGCCACTCTGGAAAACTGTGTGGAGCTTCCTCAAAGAGTTAAAAATAGAACTTCCCTACGATCCAACATTTGTACTGCTGGGGATTTATGCCAAAGATACAGATGTAGTGAAAAGCTGGGACACCTGAACCTCAATGTTTATAGCTGCAATGTCCACAATAGCTAAACTGTGGAAGGAGCCTTGGTGTCCATCGAAAGAGGAATGGATAAAGAATATGTGGTCTATATATACAGTGGAATATTACTCAGCCATTAGAAATGACAAATACACACCATTTGCCTCAAGGTGGATGGAACTGGAGGGTATCATGCTGTGTGAAGTAAGTCAATCAGAGAAGGAGAAACATTATATGGTCTCATTCATTTGGGGAATATAAAAAATAGGGAAATGAATAAAGGGAAAAGGAGAGAAAATGAGTGGGAAATATCAGTGAGGGTGACAGAATATGAGAGGCTCCTAACTCTGGGTAATGAACAATGGGTGGTAGAAAGGGAGGTGGGCGGGGGTTTGGGATGACTGGGTGACAGGCACTGAGGGGGCACTTGATGGGATGAGCACTGGTTGTTATGCTATATGTTGGCAAATCGAACTTCAATAAAAATACATATAAAAAGACAATAAGGGAATCCTATGAATAATATACATAAGTCTGACAATTTAGATAAATTGGATCAACTCCTTGAAAACTATGAACTACCACTGTTTACCCAATGAAATGGTCATGTGAATACTCCTATAGTTATTAGGGAAATTTAATTCATAATTTTAAAATTATCACAAAAGAAATCCCAAGACCAGATAGTTTTCCTGGAGAATTCTACCAAGTACTTAAAAGAATTAGTGCCCATTCTACACAATATCTTCCAGAAAATCCAAAAGGAGGGAACACTTCTCAATTCATTTTATGAAGCTAGTGTCACCCTGATATAGACACCAAAGATATTGTAAAATATAAAATACAGACCTCATGAATAATGACTTTTAATTTAAATGTCCTTAGCAAAATATCAGAAAGTAGAATTGGCAATATATAAAAAGAGTCATATAATGTGGCCAAGTGGGGTTTATTCCTGTGATATAAAGGTGGTTTAATTTTCAAAAAATCAGTCAATGTAATATCATATCAATTGGCTAAAGAAGAAAACTCATACAATCATACATTGATGCAGAAAAAGCATTTGATAAAATCCAACATCCTGTCATGATAACAACTCTCAGCATACATGGAATAAAGGGGAACTCCATCAATTTGATAAGGAGCATCTACAAAAATCCTACTCTTAGCATCACACTTAATAATGAAAGACTGAATGCTTTCCGTCTAAGATCAGAAACAAGTAAAGGCTATCTCCTCTCATGCTCTTATTCAACACAGAGCTGGAATTTAGAGCCAACATTATAAGTAAGTAAAAGCAATAAAAACCATTCAGATTGAAAAGGAAGAAATAAAACTGCCCCTATTTGCAGATGACATATATAGAAAATCCCAAGTAATCTAAAGACAAAAACAAACCCAAACAAAAGAAACTCTAAGAACTTATAAGTTCAGCAAAGTTGAAGCATACAAGATCAACACACAAAAACATTTCTATACACTAACAATGATCATAGGGAAGCAAATTTTTTAAAATAACATTTACAACTGCTGCAAAGTAGATGAAATAGGTATAAATCTAAAAGAACATGTATAGGACACACGTGTATGTTGAAAACTACAACAATGCTGATGAAATAAATAAAAGATCTAAATAGACACACTGTGTTCATAGATTGGAAGACTCAATATAGTAAAGATGTCAATTCTTTCCAAACTCATATAGAGATTTAATGCATTTCCTATCAAAATTTCATCAAGATGTTTTGCATGTATAGACACAATTATTCTAGAAAGGCAGAGGAACTAGGAACAAAATAAAAAAAATCCAGAGATAGACCCAAACAGATACACTCAGCTTATATCTGACAAAATTGCAAAAACAATTTGATGGAGGAGAGATAGCCTTTCCAACAAATGGTGCTGTGACAAGTGGATAACTGCTGGCCTAAAATTGAACCTCAATGTAAGTCTCACACACACACAAAAAAAAAACCCCTAAAAATGGATCATGGATCTAATGTAAACATAAAACTATAGATGTTTTAGAAAAAAAAGAAAGGAGAAAATCTTTAGAATACAGGATTATGCAAATAGTTCTTAAACTTGACACCAAAAATGTGATCCATTAAAAGAAACATTGATAAATTGGATTTCGGGTACATCATTCATTCTTTATTAACTATTACCACAGACTATTATGTCCTAGGTGCTACAACTTTTAATATGATTAAGATGCTGTCCCAGCCTTCACCAAGTTCATAGTTTAACAGGGAAAAAGAGATACCTAAACTGATAGTTATGATGAGATATGGTAAATCCACAGAGGAAAGAACCATGAGGTGTCTTACAGGAATAAGGAATGGTTTGTAATATATAGTAGGACCCTTTATCACTGAGTAGGGGCTTACCAGGTAAAGGAGTGGGAGACTATTACAAGCAGAGTGATCACTCTCGGAAAGGCAAAGAGTTGTGAAAGGATACTGTGTGTTCAGAAAATGGTTAAGATGCTCAAGGAGGCTAAAAGTCATGAGATGTGAAAGAAGACATATTTGAGGTAGATTCAAAAGGGTTTGCTAACTGCTTAGATAAAAGTGAAATGGGTAGCTAAGATAAAGGAGGGCTCGAGATGCTTCTCTAAGTCCTACTTTAGGGAACGAGGACTATTCATTGAGACTGGGGACAGGAAAGAAAGGGAGTTCTTATTTTTGGGATGGAGGGGTCATATCAAGACATGCTGAGGTTGAGAAGCTGTGTTTCTAGACAAAAATATCCTTTGAACAACTGGAAATATGAGGTTGGTATTCAGAAAATAGTTCTGAGCTAGAGATGTAAATTGAAAGGCATCAGTATTCAGGTAGTTGAAGCCATGGCAGTAAATTGTTACATATTCAAAGGACAGACTGAGGAGCTGGGTTATGTGTGTGCATGTGTGAGGGACAAAAAGAAACTGATGGAGCAAAGTCCAATGTTCTTTTTTTATTTTAAAGATTTTATTTATTTATTCATGAGAGACACAGAGAGAGAGAGAGAGAAAGGCAGAGACACAGGCAGAGGGAGAAGCAGGCTCCATTCCATGCAGGGAGCCTGATGTGGGACTCGATCCCGGGTCGCCAGGACCACACCCTGGGCTGAAGGCGGTGCTAAACCGCTGAGCCACCGGGGCTGCCTCCAATGTTCTTTTTTTTTTGACTGCTTGCCATTCAGTCTTCACCAAAAGTAGTTTAGATTCCCCTCAATGCATTAAGAGAATTCTGGCTTGATCCATTTCTCAGCAATTGCTGCCAACTCCCTTCTCTTCAGTCTCAGCATGGCATCTCTGGGGAGGTAAGGATCTGCTGAGGTCAGTAAAGAAAATTCCATAGCTTTCTTTGGTAAATTATCACTGACTACAGAAAGTGATTTAGAAGTCCTCTAGAAGACCTAGCTACAAATGATGCATTTCTTTTTGTGCTGTCCTTAATGAGGGAAAAACACAACAGACATCCTGTTGTGTATATCACAGAATGTGTTTTCTGGGATGGACAGCATGGAAAAGTAAATTTTTCAAAAAAAAAATGAAGTCGCTGATTGGAAGTCTTAGGGTTGACAACAAAAAAGGGATGGATAAGGGAGACCATGGGGCACAATTATGGTACTATAGAAAAGCGGATCTTTTTTTTTTTCTACAGAGTTATTTCAGTACTTAAAAGCAGTTATTAAGTCATTACTTCCTGTCTTACAAAACAAATATATAAATAACCCAACACACAGCTTATATACTTTGCAAGGCAACAATCTTCCGTGAACATTAAATTTGTAGTGGAATTAATTAAGTTGGCATTTTTTGTTTTTTAAACCATCCATGGCCAGTGGCTATTTCTAAGGTGCTGAAAACTTTATATTCTCTGGATTGAATAATCTTGGTTCTTTTACAAAGCCTTCACTTGCATGACTTTCCTATCCATTAATCATTTTATAGCACTTCCTGAATTGCTCACCAAACTCTCTGCACCCATTTTTAGCTCTTTTTTTTTCTTAAAAAAAATTATTTATTTATTTATGATAGTCACAGAGAGAGAGAGAGAGGCAAAGACACAGGCAGAGGGAGAAGCAGGCTCCATGCACCGGAACCTGACGTGGGATTCGATCCCGGGTCTCCAGGATCGCGCCCTGGGCCAAAGGCAGGCGCCAAACCGCTGCGCCACCCAGGGTTCCCCCATTTTTAGCTTTTATGGTAGGATCACTTCAACTTTCTAACCAAAAACTGTGTTTAAACATTGTTCAAAAAAGCCCTTGAAGAAAACATTTCAGAGAAAAAACGTGTCAGACAGTGTTGCTAAAGGAGGTAAAATACCTTGGGATATTAAGTCCAGTTATTGGGTCCAAATTAAACTAGTATCTTCTAACTCCTGTTTAAAAAGCAGTAAAGTGGAAGGAAGAAAAGAAATACAATATAGAAAAATAGAAAATGTCTCCTGCTTAGGGAAAGAGAGAAAAAAGATTTTTATTTCTTTAATGAAGCTATTCGTTTCCCTGTAAATTCTGTCTGATATGGAAGGACAAAAATGATAGAAGGAAATCTGGGAGCAAGGAGGTTGAAAAAGTAAATTTGGAGTTTCTCACTGGTTAGCTCCAATGGCTAAGGCTAGGGAAACAGCTTATCTGTAGCCAACATAGTGTGAATTACAGTTAATCTGAGAGAGGCAGACTATTTTGGATACTGAGTTAATCCCAAGGATGAGAACATGTTGTCAAAGAGCTTTTTTGTTTTGTTTGAATTATGATTCAGGATGAGTTGATAAAAGCCAAGTCAGAGTATCATACCTGGTAGTGCCTTAGCTGTTTGTTGTTTTTAAAAAATTGCTCTAAAATTGCCTGCAGTGTTGGTTACTGTTAACCTCAGGTGTTTTATTTTATTTTATTCTATTTTTATTTTTATTTTATTGATTTATTCATAGAGACCCAGAGAGAAAGAGAGAGGCAGGACACAGGCAGAGGGAGAAGCAGGCTTCATGCAGAGAGCCCGACGTGGGACTCGATCCAGGGTCTCCAGGATCATGCCCTGGGCTGCAGGCGGCGCTAAACTGCTGCGCCACGGGGGCTGCCCACCTCAGCTGTTTTAACATGAATATGTATTATTATTTTAAGAGAAAGGCATATTTTTCTCTTTTCTCAATGTTGTCAAACATAAAGTCTGACTTGTCTGTAGAGATTAAGTCTGGAAAAATAAAGGGGAAAGACAGATAATACTTCTTAGATGTCAAATCTCAAGTATCTTATCTATATGCTCCATTTCATCCCCAGAAGAACCCATTGAAAATGTAAGAAAACTGACTCAGAGATATTAAGGAACATATTTCACCTGTCAGTCCATTGCTTGAATTATATTTGTGTTCAAAGTTTTCTTCCCAAGGTGTCATTCACTCATTCATGCTCTGGAGTCATGTCCTGAAATCAATGGTGAACAATACAAGGTCCTGTCTTTAGGGAGCTTTACCTATTCCTGACCAACCCTTCTAGTTTCAGCTTAGTTTGAGTCTTCTCCAATCTGTTGCCCTCCCTGTCGACATTCTATCATCTGCCTAATCAATGGGCATTCTCAAATTTATATCCTTATGTTCAATGTAAGTATGATTCACTCAACAGGGGAAAAACAAAATGTTCGACCAGACTTTTCTCTGACACAATCAACCAAATTAGTGTAGGAAAAAGCTATTAGGTCATATCCAGTCCATCCCTTTGGGAACTGAACAAAACCATTCCTTGTATTGTACCACATTATTTCTCAACTACATTGTCCTGCCTATTTGTAAATAATTATAAGTGACTCAGTGGCAGGGTTTCCACCATTTCCTCTCAAAGGTTAGCCCACAATCCAGTAATTTTCAGTGTCAAGATGGTTTATCTGATAGTCAGGCTAAATAGCCCTTGTCTTGATTTCATCTAATTATGCCATCATCTACTCTGATTCCCAGTCTATGCAATCCTCATTTATTGTTGTATTTATACCCTTAAAATATAGCTACATAGCTATCATACCCAGTTTCCTCCCATCTCTAAGAGTCCGTTTGGTGACTCAAGATAACTTTGGCAGAGGAAACTCTACAACCTCACCACAACATGCAGCCACCTCAGTATTTCCTACCCTATGTAGAGAATGCCATCTATAGGTGGTTCCCAACTTACAATGGTTCAACTTATGACTTTTTTGCATTTATGATGGTGTGAAAGCAATACATACTCTGTAGAAACCATCATTTGAACTTTGAATTTTCATCTTTTCCTGGGTTAGTGACATATAGTATATGTCATAATGCTGGATAGTATATGTCATAATGCTGGATAGCCGCAGTTTCCAGTCAGCCATGCAATCATGAGGGTATTAAACTCTCATGATACACTTACAACCATTCTGTACATATACAACCATTTTGTTTTTTACTTTTAGTATTCAATAAATTATAAGCTATTCAATACTTTATTGTAAAATATGCTTTGTGTTAAGTGATTTTGCCTACCTGTAGGCTAATGCAAATTTTTTTTAAAGATTTTATTTATTTATTCACGAGAGACACACAGAGAGAGAGAGAGAGAGAGAGAGGCAGAGACACAGGCAGAGGGAGAAGCAGGCTCCATACAGGGAGCCCGACGTGGGATTCAATCCCGGGTCTCCAGGATCATGCCCTGGGCTGAAGGCAACGCTAAACCGCTGAGCCACCTGGGCTGCCCTAATGCAAATGTTTTGAGCAGGTTTAAGGTAGGGCTAAGCTACGATGTCTGGTAGGTTAGCTTTATTAAATGCACTTTCTTTTTTAAAGATTTTATTTATTTATGAGAGAGAGAGAGAGGGAGGCAGAGACACAAGCAGAGGGAGAAACAGGCTCCATGCAGGGAGCCCAACATGGGACTCGATCCCGGTTCCCCAGGATCAGGCCCTGGGCTGAAGGCAGTGCTAAACAGCTGAGCCACCCGGGCTGCCCAAATGCACTTTCAACTTAGAATATTTTCAACTTATGATGGGTTTATCAGGACATAGCACCATCATAAGTCAAGGAAGGTCAGTAATTTCTTGCAGTTCTGGGGTCAGATCTTCCAGGTTTCTGTCTATATACTGGGCAGTGGTATGAGTATCCAGAGACCACAGATTACATCTCAACTACCTCCTTTGTAATTTTCATTCTTCTATTCCTCTAGGATACAGAAGCACCTCTTTATAGTTATTTTTTTTTCAACTACATGTTTTGAGGATAGAATGGATCCAATTATTCAAAAGAACATCTTAGAAAATTTTGTTGACTCTGAGTGCAGAATTCATTTATTTATTCACAAAGTCAACCTTTATTGGAAACCAGCAGTGTCATACACTGTACAAGTCACTAGGTAAACCATGTGAATCTGACATATTCCTCTTCCACAAGGAATTTTCAGTCTAATAAAAGAGACAAGTCCTTCTCTTCAATTTATACCCCACCTCCTTTTCTATAGACTATTGTGTTCATAAATTCTTTACCTCCCATTTACCTTTCACTGAATTTATTTTAATGAAGCCTCTTCTGCTAACGTCAACCAACAACCTAATTGGCAAACCCAACAGCCTCTTTCCAATATTCATACAACTTGAATGCAAGAACATTTAACAGTCTTGATCAATGGCCTGCTCCTTCATGACATCTTACCCCGCCATTGGTTTCCATGACAGCAGTCTCCCATATGTCCCCTCCTACATCTCTTATTGCCTTTTTAAAATCTTTTATATGCCCTTTCTCCTCTCATTCTTGACTGATGGCTTCCCTTGCATTTGGTTAAAAAAGAGAAGCACTGAGAACATCCTTATCTTTCCATTAGTACATCAGCAACATAATTTGTCTTACTTCTTCTTAATATATATAATTATTTTTTTAAATCAAAGTTCAATACCCCATATCTGCTCTGACCTCCCCAAGGAACTTGTGACTAAAATTATCTTTTCTTTTCTATACCATCAATTTCTCCCTCACTACTGGGTTATCCCATTAGCAAACAGATAATTAATATACATTACTTAAAAGAAAATATCCCTTTCTTGATCCCAATTGCTTTCCAGCTAATACTTCACTTTTTTCTACCCTTCACAGATAAATGCCTAAAAAAGACAGCCTTCACTTTTTCGCTTCCCATTTTTTCATAAAACAATTTAGGCTTTGTCTCCAACATTTTACTGTCAAGGTTACCAATGACATTCATGTTGCCAAAATCAATAGTCAATTCTCAGAATTACTGTCTCATCAACATTTGACACAGTTGACTACTCCCTCTTGAATCAGTTTCTTCACTTGAGCTATGGGACATCACTCTCTTTTAGTTTTCCTTCTAACCACATTGGCCACTTCTCAGTTTATTTTTCTGCCTGTTCCTTATCTGCCCTACCTCTAAATCCTGAGTTCAGTCCAAGGACTTCTTCTCTTAGCCATCTACATTTAACTCCATTAATCATTTCATCTAGTCTCAAAGCATTAATTCACAGAAAATGACTCCAAAATGTTCCTTCCCTTCTATACCACCCTTTTTGGAAGATCCTCCCCTCACCCTGGCTCCATGGCTGCAATTACCATCTATCCAAATAACCTCCAATCTAATTATTGAGTCCTTGTTTCTTTCCTGTACCCAAAAATAACAGTTACAATGGCCTGCTGGATATTTATACTCAGAGGTCTTACAGACTCTTAAAACTCCACATGTCTAAAATGAGACTCATTACTTTCCTTCCTTCTGATACAAGGTATATAAAATACTGAGTCAAATGCTCAGTACCTAGTAGATACTCACTAAGTGCTAGTTCTTTTAACTCCATATAGTCTATTAAGCAAGAAATTTTGGACTCATCTGTGACTCATACTTATTTCCTTTACTGAACCAACCTCCTCAATTTTGAAGTATTTGTAAGTCTGACAACCTAACACCCAGGTATTCCCAGCTTTTAATCCTCACTCCAGTAACCCTGATTGCCCTTGCTTGGCACACATTCATTCAATTCAGTTAGCTATTCAGTGAGTATCGAGCTTATAACCCTGTTAGGCACTATGGTGGCTATGCTAGAGATATAAGGATGAATAACACATGGACACTGACCAAAATTTACAGGGGGAAACAAATGGGTAAACAGGATGTTACAATAGTATAGACAGTTCCAGATAGAAGAAATTGGGGGATGTTGTTTAAGGGAGGAAAATCTAATGCAGTCCCAGGATGAAATTGCTAAGGAAAGAGTCTTAGAAGTAGTAAAGCCTTGGTCAACTCTTGAGTGTTGGATAAGAGTTAGCTAAGCAAAGAAGAGGGACAGTGGTGATTCCAGGAATAAGGAATGGAATGTGAAAAGACACAGAGATATGAAAGATGATGTTACTGTTGGTGGGAATGCAAACTGGTGAACCCACTCTGGTAAACAGTATGGAGGTTTTTTAAAAAGTTAAAAAATAGCACTACCCTTCAACCCAGCAACTACACTATTTGGTATTTATCCAAAGGATACAAACAGTGATTTGAAGGGGCATGTACACACATACCCCTCCAATGTTTATAGCAGCAAGGTCCACAATAGCCAAACTATGGAAAGAGACCAGATGTCCATGAATGGATAAAGAAGATGTGAATATATATATATATATATATATATATATATATATATATATTACCCAGCCATCAAAAAGAATGAAATCTTGCCATTTGCAGTGATGTGGATAGAACTAGAGGATATTATGCTAAGCGAAATAAAAGCCAGCCAGAGAAAGACAAATACCATATGATTTCCCTCATATGTGGAATTTAAGAAACAAAATAGGGGAAGGGAAGGAAAAATAAGATGAAACAGAGAAGGAGGCAAACCATAAGAGACTCTTAACTATAGGAAACAAACTGAGGGTTGCTGGAGGGGAGGTGGATGGGGGGATGGGGTAATTGGGTGATAGGCATTAAGGACAGCACTTGATATAATGAGCACTGGGTGTTCTATGCAACTGATGGATCATTAAATTGTACCCCTGAAATTAATAATACAGTATATGTCACCTAAATTAAATTTAAATAATTTTTTAAAAGGAAAGACAGTATTATAGTTGGAGAAGTACATGGAGTGGATATGGCTATAGCATACAGTGTGACCTTGAATGGTGATAAATAAGGATTATATTCTAAGTGGCCTTGTTTAACCAAATTAAAGACTTTGGATTTTATCCTGAACAAAATAGGGAATGTTGAAGGCTTTGGTGAGTAAGGGTTTCAAGACCAGATTTACATTTAAAAAGAGGACTCTCTGCAGGGTGGAGAATAAATTCAGGAAGTAGGGAACATGACAATACTGAAGATAGATAAACTAGTTGAGAGACTACTATACTGAACAAACAAGAGAGGAGAAATTTGAGAATTAGTCAGTAGGTAAAAATTGGCAAGACTTGATCAATAGATACAGAAGTGAGTAGTTTAAAAAGCTGAGTTCATTGTGAACTATTTACTTACATAGAAGTACCTGGAGGGAGAATCAGGTGTTGGAAATGGAGGTTAATGAGCTTAATATATATATGTGGATATTTTGAAATAACTATAGGGGCATATAAATGGGGAAGTCCAGAAACAAGTGGGATATATGGGAGAGTAGTGTGGGATAAAATGGGATTTAAAAGTCTTACTACGTAAAATCAGGATAATAATTTAAAATTACCCAGAATATGTAGTGTGAGTAGAGAACCTTGTGCTGAATTTTGGAGGATATAATACTTATGGGGAAGATTGAGGAAGAGAACCATTGAAAAAAATAGACAAGGGAAACCACAGACAAAACAGGAGAAGATGAGTATTACTGGAGCTGAAGAAAGAAGAAATTTTGAGAAGGAAGCAGTGTTCAACAGTGTTAAGTACTGCAAAAAGGAAGTACTGAGTTGAACGTTGCTCACCCCAATTCATGTACACTTAGAATCTCAAACTTATTTAGAAATTATAGCAGCGGAGAGGAGGGGCAAGATGGCGGAAGAGTAGGGTCCCCAAATCACCTGTCCCCACCAAATTACCTAGATAACCTTAAACTTATCCTGAAAATCTATGAATTCGGCCTGAGATTTAAAGAGAGAACAGCTGGAATGCTACAGTGAGAAGAGTTCGCGCTTCTATCAAGGTAGGAAGACGGGGAAAAATAAATAAAGGAACAAAAGGCATCCAAGGGGGAGGGGCACCGCGAGGAGCCGGGCTAAGGCCGGGGGAGAGCCCCAGGACAGGAGAGCCCCGTCTCGGAAAAACAGGAGCTGCACCAACCTTCCCGGGTGGAAAGGGGCTCACAGGGAGTTGGAGCAGGACCCCAGGAGAGCGGGGATGCCCTCGGCTCCGTGGGACACTAACAGACACCTGCGCCCCCGGGAGAGTGTGCAGAGCTCCCTAAGGGCTGCAGCGCGCACAGCAGGACCGGAGCAGCTCGGAGAGGCTCGGGGGCGGCTCCGCGGAGGGGGCTGCGCGGCCGGGAGCATGAATCCAACAGCGGAGACCGGGAGCACAGGGCGCCGGGACACAGCCCAGGATCTGGCCTCCCCCGGGACAGGCAGAGGCCGGGAGGGCCCAGGACAGCAAAGACGCTCCTGCCCCGAGCTGAGCAGATCAGAGGACCCGCCCCGGAGCCTCCAGGCCCTGCAGACGGAGAGCTCTGGAGTTACTGCGGGGCTGAATCCAGGGCTCCAGGGCTGGCCCTGCCACTGCGGTTGTTCCTCCAGGGGCCTCACGGGGTAAACAACCCCCACAGAGCCCTTCACCAGGGAGGGGGCAGGCAGCTCCCCCAAGTGCTAACACCTGAAAAATCAGCACGACAGGCCCCTCCCCCAGAAGACCAGCTAGAGGACAAGTTCCAGGGGAAGTCAAGGGACTTAAAGTATACTGAATCAGAAGATACTCCCCCGTGTTTTTTTTTCTTTTTGATTTCTGATTGCTTCCCCCACCCTTTTTTTCACCTTTCTTTATTTTTCTTTCTCTTTTTCTTCTCTTTTTTCCTTTTTTTCTTCCGTTTTTCTTTTTTCTTTTTCTCTTTTCTTTCGTTCTCTCTCTCTCTTATTCTCCTTTTTCCAATACAACTTGTTTTTGGCCACTCTGCACTGAGCAAAATGACTAGAAGGAAAACCTCACCTCAAAAGAAAGAATCAGAAACAGTCCTCTCTCCCACAGAGTTACAAAATCTGGATTATAATTCAATGTCAGAAAGCCAATTCAGATGCACTATTATACAGCTACTGGTGGCTCTACAAAAAAGCATGAAGGACTCAAGAGACTTCAAGACTGTAGAATTTAGATCCAATCAGGCAGAAATTAAAAATCAATTGAAAGAGATGCAATCCAAACTAGAAGTCCTAACGACGAGGGTTAATGAGGTGGAAGAATGAGTGAGTGACATAGAAGACAAGTTGATGGCAAAGAGGGAAACTGAGGAAAAAGGAGACAGACAATTAAAAGACCATGAAGACAGATGAAGGGAAATAAATGACGGCCTGAGAAAGAAAAACCTAGGTTTAATTGGGGTTCCCGAGGGCGCCGAAAAGGACAGAGGGTCAGAATATGTATTTGAACAAATCCTAGCTGAAAACTTTCCTAATCTGGGAAGGGAAACAGGCATTCAGATCCAGGAAATAGAGAGATAACCCACCTAAAATCAATAAAAACCGTTCAACACCTCAACATTTAATAGTGAAGCTTGCAAATTCCAAAGATAAAGAGAAGATCCTTAAAGCAGCAAGAGACAAGAAAGCCCTGAATTTAATGGGGAGGAATATTAGGGTAACATCAGACCTCTCCACAGAGACCTAGCAGGCCAGAAAGGGCTGGCAGGATATATTCAGGGTCCTAAATGAGAAGAACATGCAACCAAGAATACTTTATCCAGCAAGGCTCTCATTCAAAATGGAAGGAGAGATAAAGAGCTTCCAAGACAGGCAGCAACTGAAAGAATATGTGACCTCCAAACCAGCTCTGCAAAAAATTTTAAGGAGGACTCTTAAAATTCCCCTTTAAGAAGAAGTTCAGTGGAACAATCCACAAAAACAAGGACTGAATAGGTATCATGATGACACTAAACTCATATCTCTCAATAGTAACTCTGAACGTGAACGGGCTTAATGACCCCATCAAAAGGCGCAGGGTTTCCAGACGGGATAAAAAAGCAGGACCCATCTATTTGCTGTCTACAAGAGACTCATTTTAGACAGAAGGACACCTACAACCTGAAAATAAAAGGTTGGAGAACCATTTACCATTCAAATGGTCCTCAAAAGAAAGCAGGGGTAACCATCCTTATATCAGATAAAATAAAATTTACCCCGAAGACTGTAGTGAGAGATGAAGAGGGACACTATCTCATACTTAAAGGATCTATCCAACAAGAGAACTTAACAATTCACAATATATATGCCCCGAATCTGGGAGCTGCCAAATATTTAAACCAATTAATAACCAAAGTGAAGAAATACTTAGATAATAATACACTTATACTTCGTGACTTCAATCTAGCACTTTCTACACTCGATAGCTCTTCTAGGCACAACATCTCCAAAGAATGGAGAGCTTTAAATGATACACTGGACCAGATGGATTTCACAGATATCTGCAGAACTTTACATCCAAACTCAACTGAATACACATTCTTCTCAGGTGCACATGGAACTTTTTCCAAAATAGACCACATACTGGGTCACAAAGCGGGTCTGAACCGATACCAAAAGATTGGGATCGTCCCTTGCATATTCTAAGACCATAATGCCTTGAAATTAGAACTAAATCACAACAAGAAGTTTGGAAGGACCTCAAACACGTGGAGGTTAAGGACCATCCTGCTAAAAGATGAAAGGGTCAACCAGGAAATTAAGGAAGAAGTAAAAAGATTCATGGAAACTAATGAGAATGAAGATACAACCGTTCAAAATCTTTGGGACGCAGCAAAAGCAGTCCTAAGGGGGAAATACATCGCAATACAAGCATCCATCCAAAAACTGGAAAGAACTCAAATACAAAAGCTAACCTTACACCTAAAGGAGCTAGAGAAAAAAATAGCAGATGGACCCCACGCCCAGCAGAAGAAGAGAGTTAATTAAAATTCGAGCAGAACTCAACGAAATCGAGACCAGAAGAACTGTGGAACAGATCAACAAAACCAGGAGTTGGTTCTTTGAAAGAATTAATAAGATATATAAAACATTAGCCAGCCTTATTAAAAAGAAGAGAGAGGAGACTCAAATTAATAAAATCACGAATGAGAAAGGAGAGATCACTACCAACACCAAGGAAATACAAAAGATTTTAAGAACATATTATGAACAGCTATACGCCAAGAAATTAGGCAATCTAGAAGAAATGGACGCATTCCTGGAAACCCACAAACTACCAAAACTGGAACAGGAAGAAATAGAAAACCTGAACAGGCCAATAACCAGGGAGGAAATTGAAGCAGTCATCAAAAACCTCCCAAGACACAAAAGTCCAGGGCCAGATGGCTTCCCAGGGGAATTCTATCAAACGTTTAAAGAAGAAATCATGCCTATTCTACTAAAGCTGTTTGGAAAGATAGAAAGAGATGGAGTACTTCCAAATTCATTCTATGAGGCCAGAATCACCTTAATTCCAAAACCAGACAAAGCCCCCACCAAAAAGGAGAATTACAGACCAATATCCCTGATGAACATGGATGCAAAAATTCTCAACAAGATACTAGTCAATAGCATCCAACAGCACATTAAGAAAATTACTCACCACGACCAAGTAGGATTTATCCCTGGGACACAAGGGTGGTTCAACACTCGTAAAACAATCAATGTGATTCATCATATCAGCAAGAGAAAAACCAAGAACCATATGATCCTCTCATTAGATGCAGAGAAAGCATTTGACAAAATACAGCATCCATTCCTGATCAAACCTCTTCAGAGTGTATGGATAGAGGGAATTTTCCTCAACATCTTAAAAGCCATCTCCGAAAAGCCCACAGCAAATATCATTTTCAAGGGGGAAGTACTGGGAGCCTTTCCCCTAAGATCAGGAACAAGACAGGGATGTCCACTCTCACCACTGCTGTTCAGCATAGTATTGGAAGTCCTAGCCTCAGCAATCAGACATCAAAAAGACATTAAAGGCATTCAACTTGGCAAAGAAGAAGTCAAACTCTCCCTCTTTGCCGATGACATGATACTCTACATAGAAAACCCAAAAGCCTCCACCCCAAGATTGCTAGAACTCATACAGCAGCAATTTGGCAGCGTGGCAGGATACAAATTTAATGCCCAGAAATCAGTGGCATTTCTATACACTAGCAATGAGACTGAAGAAAGAGAAATTAAGGAGTCAATCCCATTTACAATTGCACCCAAAAGCATAAGATACCTAGGAATAAACCTCACCAAAGAGGTAAAGGATCTATACCCTAAAAACTATAGAACACTTCTGAAAGAAATTGAGGAAGACACAAAGAGATGGAAAAATATTCCAAGCTCATGGATTGGCAGAATTAATATTTGAAAATGTCAATGTTACCCAGGGCAATTTACATATTTAATGCAATCCCTATCAAAATACCATGGACTTTCTTATGAGAGTTAGTACAAATTATTTTAAGATTTGTGTGGAATCAGAAAAGACCCCGAATAGCCAGGGGAATTTTATAAAAGAAAACCATATCTGGGGGCATCACAATGCCAGATTTCAGGTTGCACTACAAAGCTGTGGTCATCAAGACAGTGTGGTACTAGCACAAAAACAGACACATAGATCAATGGAACAGAATAGAGAACCCAGAAGGGGACCCTCAACTTTATGGCAACTAATATTCGATAAAGGAGGAAAGACTATCCATTGGAAGAAAGACAGTCTCTTCAATAAACGGTGCTGGGAAAATTGGACATCCACATGCAGAAGAATGAAACTAGACCACTCTCTTGCACCATACACAAAGATAAACTCAAAATGGATGAAAGATCTAAATGTGAGACACCATAATCCTAGAGGAGAACACAGGCAACACCCTTTTTGAACTTGGCGACAGTAACTTCTTGCAAGATACATCCACGAAGGCAAAAGAAACAAAAGCAAAAATGAACTATTGGGACTTCATCAAGATAAGAAGCTTTTGCACAGCAAAGGATACAGTCAACAAAACTAAAAGACAACCTACAGAATGGCAGAAGATATTTGCAAATGACCTATCAGATAAAGGGCTAGTTTCCAAGATCTATAAAGAACTTATGAAACTCAACACCATACAAACAAACAATCCAATCATGAAATGGGCAAAAGACATGAAGAGAAATCTCACAGAGGAAGACATAGACATGGCCAACATGCACATGAGAAAATGCTCTGCATCACTTGCCGTCAGGGAAATACAAATCAAAACCACGATGAGATACCACCTCACACCAGTGAGAATGGGAAAAATTAACAAGGCAGGAAACAACAAATGTTGGAGAGGATGTGGAGAAAGGGAAACCCTCCTGCACTGTTGGTGGGAATGTGAAATGGTGCAGCCACTCTGGAAAACTGTGTGGAGGTTCCTCAAAGAGTTAAAAATAGACCTGCCCTACGACCCAGCAATTGCACTTTGGGGATTTACCCCAAAGATTCAGATGCAATGAAACGCTGGGACACCTGCACCCCGATGTTTCTAGCAGCAATGTCCACAATAGCCAAACTGTGGAAGGAGCCTCAGTGTCCATCGAAAGATGAATGGATAAAGAAGATGTGGTTTATGTATACAATGGAATATTACTCAGCCATTGGAAACGACAAATACCCACCATTTGCTTCAACATGGATGGAACTGGAGGGTATTATGCTAAGTGAAGTAAGTCAATCGGAGAAGGACAAACAGTGTATGTTCTCATTCATTTGGGGAACATAAATAATAGTGAAAGGGAATATAGGGAACGGAGAAGAAATGTGTGGGAAATATCAGAAAGGGAGACAGAACATAAAGACTCCTAACTCTGGGAAACGAACTATGGGTGGTGGAAGGGGAGGAGGGCCGGGGTTGGGAATGAGTGGGTGACGGGCACTGAGGGGACACTTGACAGGATGAGCGCTGGGTGTTATTCTGTATGTTGGTAAATTGAACACCAATAAAAATTATTTTATTAAAAAAAAAAGAATGAAACTAGGCCACTTTCTTAATCCATGTACAAAAACTAAACTCAAAATGGATTAAAGACCTAAATGTGAAAAAAAAAGAAATATGTCCACAATAGCCAAACTGTGGAAGGAGTCTTGATGTCCTTCGACAGATGAATAAATAAAGAATACGTGATACACACACACACACACACACACACACACAATGGAATATTACCCACTAGAAATGATGAATACCCACCATTTGCTTCGACATGGATGGAACTGGAGGGTATCATGCTGAGTGAAGTAAGTCAACTGGAGAAGGATAATCATCATAGTTTCACTTATACGGGGATTATAAGAAATAGTGAAAGCGATTATAAGGGAAAGGAGGGAAAATGAGTGGGAAAAATTAGAGAGGGTGACAAATCATGAAAGACTCGTAACTCTGGGAAATGAACAAAGGGTAGCGGAAGGGGCAGCGGGCAGGGGGATGGGGTAACTGAGTGACGGGCACGGAGGAGGGCACTTGATAGGATGAGCACTGGGCGTTATACTATATGTTGGCAAATCGAACTTCAATAAAAAAAATGAAATGTTAAAAAAGAAACAGAACTTTGTAGATGTAATCAGTTAAGATGAAGTCACCCTATATTCAAGCAGGCCTTAAATCCAGTGAATGGTGTCCTTATAAAAAGTCCATGTAGATTCAGAGACCACAGGAAAATTTCTGTGATACAGATGGAGGCAGAGACTGAAGTGATGTATCCACATGCCAAGGAATGCCAAAGGCTGCTGGCAACTGCCAGAATCTGGGAAGAGGCAAGGAAGGATTCCTTCCTAGAGCCTTCAGCAGGAGAATGGCCTTGTCAGCACCTTGATTTCAGACATCTAGCCCCCAGAACTATGAGAGTATTTCTATTGTTTTAAGGTACTAGTTTATGTACTTTATTATGGCAGTCTTAGCACATGAATATAGAAGTGAAGTAAGATAAGAATTGGAAAAAGTTTATTCCCTTAAATAATAAACAAGTCACTGGTAATGTTGACCAGAATCACTCAAGTGATGCGATGGGGGACAGAGTTAGATTGTTATAGCTTGTACTTGTGAATGGAAGGTGGTAGAGTAGGAATAGTGAAGGTAGACAACTTTTCAAAAAGGGTTTAGCTATGAAAGGGGGGAAAAGCACTATCTAAAGATGAACATAGGTCTGAGAAAGATTGTTTTCAAGTTTGGAAAGACCTGAGCTGGTCTGTAAACATAGAGCATAGAAGCAGGGCAAAGGGAAGGATAACAAGCAGACAATATATGAAAAAGGAAGAGTGGCAATCAAAGGAGCAAGATTTCTTCAAGAAGTACTGAGAAATGAGGTCTAGTCCTCAAATGAAAGAATTCAGTATGTCCAACTGAAGAGACGAATTCTTTTAATACATAACCCTTTGGGTTTCAGAAAGATAAGGACAGAAAAAAAGGCACTTAGACATATTTATACAAGGTGTTCGATGCTGGAATGAAGATTTTGGACTTAAATCTAGAGGCAATTGGGGCTTTTTTCTTTTGTTTTTGTTTTTGCTTTTTTTCTATATTTTTTAACTGGAGTTCGATTTGCCAACATATAGCATAACACCCAATGCTCATTCCGTCAAGTGCCCCCCCCTCAGTGGACGTCACCCAGTCACCCCCTCCACCCACCCACCTCCCCTTCCACTACTCCTTGTTCATTCCCAGAGTTAGGAGTCACTCATGTTCTGTCACCGTCTCTGATATTTCCCACTCATTTTCTCTCCTTTCCCCTATAATCCCTTTCACTAGTTTTTATATTCCCCAAATGAATGAGACCATATAATGTTTGTCTTTCTCTGATTGACTTACTTCACTCAGCAAAATACCCTCCAATTTCATCCACATTGAAAATGTGGGTATTGAAAATGGTATTTGCCGTTTTTAATGGCTGAGTAATATTCCATTGTATATACAGACCACATCTTTATCGATTCATCTTTCAATGGACACCAAGGCTCCTTCCACAGTTTGGCTATTGTGGACATTGCTGCTAGAAACATCGGGGTACAGGTGTCCCGGTGTTTCACTGCATCTGTATCCTTGGGGTAAATCCTCAGCAGTGCGATTGCTGGGTCATAGGGCAGATCTCTTTTTAACTCTTTGAGGAGCCTCCACACAGTTTTCCAGAGGGGCTGTACCAGTTCACATTCCCACCAACAGTGAAGGAGGGTTCCCCTTTCTCCACATCTTCTTCAACAATTGTTTCCTGCCTTGTTAATTTCCAGCATTCTCACTGTTGTGAGCTGGTTTCTCATTATGGTTTTGATTTGTATTTCCCTGATGGCCAGTAGTGCAGAGCATTTTCTCATGTGCATGTTGGCCATACTGATGTCTTCCCCTGTGAGATTTCTCTTCATGTCTTTTGCCCATTTCAATATTGAATTGTTTGTTTCTTTGCTGTTGAGTTGAATAAATTCTTTATAGATCTTGGATACTAGCCCTTTATCTGATAGGTCATTTGCAAATATCTTCTGCCATTCTGTAGGTTGTCTTCTAGTTTTCTTGACTGTTTCTTTGGCTGTGCAGAAGCTTTTTATCTTGATCAAGTCCCAGTAATTCATTTTTGCTTTTGTTTCTCTTGCCTTCATGGATGTATCTTGCAAGAAGTTGCTGTGGCCAAGTTCAAAAAGAGTGTTACCTATGTTCTCCTGCAGGATTTTTATTGATTATGGTCTCACTCTTATATCTTTCATCCATTTTGAGTTTATCTTTGTGTATGGTGCAAGAGAGTGGTCTAGTTTCATTCTTCTGCATGTGGCTGTCCAATTTTCCTAGCACCATTTATTGAAGAGACTGTCTTTTTTCCAGTGGATAGTCTTTACTGCTTTGTCGAATATTAGTTGACCATAAAGTTGAGGGTCCACTTTTGGGTTCTCGATTCTGTTGCATAGATCTATGTGTCTGTTTTTGTGCCAGTACCACACCGTCTTGATGACCACAGCTTTGTGGTACAACCTGAAATCTAGCAATGTGATGCCCCCAGCAATTGTTTTCTTTTTTAATATTCCCCTTGGCTATTCGGGGTCTTTTCTGATTCCACACAAATCTTAACATGATTTTTTCCAACTCTCTCAAGAAAGTCAATGGAATTTTCATAGGGATTGCATAGAATGTGTAAATTCCCCTGGGTAACACTGACATTTTCACAATATTAATTCTTCCAATCCATGAACATGGAATATTTTTGCATCTCTTTGTGTCTTCCTCAATTTCTTTCAGAAGTGGTCTGTAGTTTTTTGGGTATAGATCCTTTACCTCTTTGGTTAGTTTTATTCCTAGGTATCTTATGCTTTTCGGTACAATTGCAAATGGGATTGACTCCTTAATTTCTCTTTCTTCAGTCTCATTGCTAGTATATAGAAATGCCACTGATTTCTGGGCATTAAATTTGTATCCTGCCACACTGCCAAATTGCTGCTGTATGAGTTCTAGCAATCTTGGGGTGGAGTCTTTTGGGTTTTCTACGTACAGAATCATGTCATCTGTGAAGAGGGAGAGTTTGACTTCTTCTTTGCCAATTTGAATGCCTTTTATTTCTTTTTGTTGTCTGATTGCTGAGGCTAGGACTTCCAATAGTATGCTGAATAGCAGTGGTGAGAGTGGACATCCCCGTCTTGTTCCTGATCTTAGGGGAAAGGCTCCATTGAGAATATTTGCTGTGGGCTTTTCGTAGATGGCTTTTAAGATGGAGGAATGTTCCCTCTATCCCTACACTCTGAAGAGTTTTGATCAGGATCAGATGCGGTATGTTGTGAAATACTTTCTCTGTATCTATTGAGACGATCATATAAAATGAGTTTCGAAGTATTCCATCCCTTTCTATCTTTCAGAGCAGCTTTAGTAGAATAGGTATTGTTTCTTCTTTAAATGTCTGATAGAATTCCCCTTGGAAGGCATCTGGCCCTGGACTTTTGTGTTTTGGGAGGTTTTTGATGACTGCTTCAATTTCCTCCCTGGTTATTGGCCTGTTCAGGCTTTCTATTTCTACCTGTTCCAGTTTTGGTAGTTTGAGGTTTTATAGAAATGCATCCATTTCTTCTAGATTGCCTAATTTATTGGCATATAGCTGCTCATAATGTTTTTTTAATTTTTTTAAAATTTATTTATTCATGAGAGACACAGAGAGGCAGAGATGCAGGCAGAGGGAGATGCAGGGTCCATGCAGGGAACCTGACGTGCGACTAGATCCCGGATCTCTAGGATCATGCCCTGGGCGGAAGTTGGTGCTAAACCGCTGAGCCACCTGGGCTGCTCTATATTTTTAAAATCATTTGTATTTCCTTGGTATTAGTTGTGGTCTCTCCTCTTTAATTCATTATTTTATTAATTTGAGTCTTTTTTGCTTTTAATAAGGCTGGCTAATATTAATTGTTTCAAAGAAGCAACTCCTGGTTTTGTTGATCTGTTCCACAGTTCTTCCGGTCTCTATCTCATTGAGTTCTGTTTAAATCTTTATTAACTCTCTTCTTATGCTTGGTGTAGGTTTTATTTGCTGTTCTTTCTCCAGTTCCTTTAGGTGAGAGGTTAGTTTGTGTTTTTAATTTTCTATTTTTTGATGGAGGCTTGTATTGCAATGTATTTCCCTATTAGGACTGCTTTTGCTGTATCCCAAATTTTGAATGTTTGGACCTTCATTTTCATTAGTTTCCATGAATCCTTTTAGTTCTTTTCTAATTTCCTGGTTGACCCTTTCATTTTTAGCAGGATGGTCTTTAATGTCCACGTGTTTGAGTTTCTTCCAAACTTCTTCTTGTGATGGAGTTCACGTTTCAAAACATTATGGTCTGAAAATATGCACGGGACAATCCCAATCTTTTGGTATTGGTTGAGACCTGATCTGTGACCCAGTATGTGGTCTATTCTGGAGACAGTTCAATGTGCACTTGAGAGGAATGTGTATTAAGCTGCGTTTGGATGTAAAGTTCTGTGAAATATCTGTAAATATCTGTGAAATCCATCGGGTCCAGTGTATCATTTAAAGCTCTTGTTTCTTTGGAGATGTTGTGCTTAGAAGATCTGTCATTTGCAGAAAGCGCCATGTTGAAGTCTCCTCCTATTAGTGTATTATCATCTAAGTATGTCTTTGCTTTGGTTACTTTAATATACTTTGCAGCTCCCACATTAGGGGCATAAATATTCAAGATTGTTAGGTCCTCTTGTTGGATAGATCCTTTAAGTATGATATAGTGTCCCTCTTAATCTCTTACTACAGTCTTTAGGATAAACTTTAATTTATCTGATATGAGGATTGCTACCCCTGCTTTCTTTTGAGGATCATTTGAAGGGTAAATGATTTTCCACCCTTTCATTTTCAGGCTGTAGGTGTCCTTAAGTTTCAAATGAAATCTCTTGTAGACAGCAAATAGATAGGTCTTGCTTTTTTTATCCAGTCCAATACCCTGCATCTTTTGATGGGATCATTTAGCCCATTCACGTTCAGAGTTACTACTGAAAGATATGAGTTTCGTGTCATCATAATACCTATTCAGTCCCTGTTTTTGTGGATTATTTCTTTGGGCTTCCTCTTTCTTTTACAGAGTTCCCCTTAATATTTCTTGTAGAGTTGGTTTGGTGGTCACATATTCCTTCAGTTTCTGCCTATCTTGGAAGCTCTTTATCTCTCCTTCTATTCTGAGTGAGAGCCTTGCTGGATAAAGTATCCTTGGCTGCATGTTCTTCTCATTTGGGACCCTGAATATATCCCACCAGCCCTTTCTGGCCTGCCAGGTCTCTGTGGAGAGGTCTGCTGGTAATCTAATATTTCTCTCCATATAAGTTAGGGATCTCTTGTCTGTTGCAGTTTTAAGGATTTTCTCTTTGGCTTTGGAATTTGCAAGTTTCACTATTAAATGTCAAGGTTTTGAACGGCTTTATTGATTTTAGGTGGGGACCTGTCATCTGAATGCCTGTTTCCCTCCCCAAATTAGGGAGGTTCTCAGCTATGATTTGTTCAAATATGCTTTCTGGTCCTCTGTCCCTCTCGGTGCCCTCTGGAACCCCATTTAGTACATTTTTCCTTCTGAGGTTCTCATTTATTTCCCTCAGCCTTTCCTCATGGTCTTTTGTTTTTCTCTTTTTTTCTTCAGCTTCCTTCCTTGCCATCAACTTGTCTTCTATGTCTCTCACTCTTTCTTCTGCCTTATTAACCCTCATCATTAGGACCTCCAGTTTGGATTGCATCTCATTTAATTGATTTTTAATTTCGGCCTGATTAGATCTAAATTCTGCAGTCATGTCTCTTGAATCCTTTAGCTTTTTTCCAGAGCCAGCAGTAGCTTTATAATTGTGCTTCTGAATTGGCTTTCTGACATCCAATTGTAATCCAAATTTTGTAACTCTGTGGGAGAGAGTACTGTTTCTGAATCTTTCTTTTTTGGTGAGTTCTTCCTTCTAGTCATTTTGCTCAGTGCAGAGTGGCTGTATGAGGGGGTTTGTCAAGAATATCAACCACGACCTAAGTAAATTTCACCCTAGATGATTCTGCCAAGTTCAGAGACCAGAAATTAAAAACAAAGATCAGAAAGAAATAAAACAAAAGGACCGCTAAAGTGAAAAACAAATTTTAAAACAAAGTAGTAAAAAATAAAAGGCCAGGCATCCTAAAGAAGAGAGAAAAGAAAAAAGAAAAGAAAAAAAGGGAGAAGAAGAGAAAAAAGGGGGGCACTAGGAGATGGTGGTGGTGATGAAGTTGTAGTGGAGGGAGAATGTAGTCTACTTGAGGGAATCTAGAGGGTGATCCTCTTGTTTCTGAGTCTATTATGTTCTGTATGTTAGTAGATGCTGAGTCCCAAATTATATAAACCAGAAATACTTGTAGAGGGCCCCAACATTGACCACCAAAACATAAATGAGATATAAGAAGGGGGCAGAATGGGAATGAGGAATCTCACAGAATGAACCAGCACGGTATACCACTTGGTTCTGGGTGCATACCTGTCGTGTTTTAGAAGGTATTAACTTCCGCCATTGTAGAACAAAATGAGGCTGAGAAAACAAACAAAAAAAAAAACCCATTATGTTGCATATTTCCCAAAATTAAGTTGAGTATGTTGAAGGGAATCTAGAAGTGGAAAATATATCTAGGACCTATAATTGTAGGAATATGAAAGTCTACAAGGAAGAATCTTAAAAATGAAGAGTTGGTAAAATACTGTAGGCAGGAAAAGAGAAAAAAAATGGAAATTTACAGTCTGATATAAAAACGATTTGTACCGGAAAATGAAAGAAAAAAAAAGGAGGGGCACCCTCTATTTCTATATACTGTAAATCCCTGGACTTCCCCTGGAGTTTTTCCAGCACTGCTTAGTTGGTTAAGAACTCGCTCTTCTCCTGTTCTTCCAGCTGGCCTTCTGGGGGAGGGGCCTGCTGTGCTGATTCTCAGGTGTGTGTACCTGGGGGAGCAGTCTCGCCCCCTGCCGGGTGTCGGGCTCAGTGGCAGCTGTTTACTGCATGAGGCCTCCTTTCCCTGGTGGCCCAGCCTCTCCCAGGCACAGGATGAAACAAGGAGGAAAAACCACAATGGCGGTGGCAGCCAGGTCTCCAGCTCTGGAGTCAGATCCCCCAGTAACTACCGCAGTCTCCCAGTCCACAGTGGCCTGGATGCTCCCAGATCGGGGTGCACTGATCTGCACAGCTTGAGGGTAGCAGACAGCAGGAGAATCTTTGCTGTCCTGTGCCCTCCCTGCCTCTGCCTGTCCCCGGGGGACCGCAGGATCCTGGGCTGTGTCCCCCGGTGCCCTGGGATCCGGGGCCTGCGCTGCTGGAATCACGCTCCTCAGTCTGCATCTCCCGAAGTCAGCAGGGCGCAGACCCCTCTGTCTGGAGCGGCCCGCCTGACCCACTGGCTTCTCCCTGATGCCCTGCCTGGCGAGCGCTCCAGCCTTTATGGAGATCTGCTGTGGTGTGTGGTGTGCTTTCCCCTGGGTGCACTTCCTCTATTAGTGACTCTGGGAGACTGGAGGCTTCACCACCCCTCCTGGGATTCTGCCCGAGTTCCCTGTTGATGGCCTTTCTGTCTGGGAAGAATCAATACGGTGCGGATTTTTAAAAAATTCCCGCTTCTCTGGCACTAGGCTTTCCTGTCCTGGGAGGCTTTCAACGACCTGGCCTTAGCTTGGCTCCTCGTGGCCTTAGCCTGACCCCTCCCTGACTGGATTCTTTTTTTTTTTTTCCCATTTGAAAGTAGTCATTTATTAACTGACCAGATTACAAAAATAATCATGGTAGATACATTAGTTCATCCTTCTAATAAGCCTATTGATCTGGTCTTCCCTGTTGCCAGCATCTCCACCTTCTACAAAATGGGTGGTCTTTTTCTTCATTCCGCCGTGTGGAGAAGATAATTTGAAGGGCCATAAAAAGTTGTTCGCTTCTTTGAAACGTTTTCCAATGGTATAGATCTCGTGAATCAGATCCTCCATGCAGATGATGCCATATTTACCAAGAGACCGAGCAATCAATGTGTTATCTGTCAGGGCAATTCGCTTCTTGTTGATCTTGCCATAACCACGCTTGTAGATCAGTTCATTCACTGACTTCAGGTTTGGGTACCTCCATCCTATATATGCTTCCACAATCCTTAGCATGTTAACTGAAGCCTTGTTGAGCTTAACAAAGGTGCCATTGAAGATCTGGCGAAGGCAAAGAAGCTGCAACACCTTTCGAACATTTGGGCTCACACCATTGATACCTCTGATCCTGATGACAAATGCCACCTTGGATTCTGCAGGCACGTAGAAGTTGCCGGCTTTTCTCACCATCCTCGCCATGCGAATCTCAGTTCTGTACATGTCTGTATTCCTTGTGGTAATGCTTAGCCTTTTGATAGATAAGCTTCCTCCTTGCCTTTCGAAGCATCTTTTGGGCAAACTTTTTTCTCATGTGCTTGATCTTCAACTCCGCAAAGTTCCTTTGCTTTTTCTTAAGGGTTTCCAGCACAGCAGGAACCTTCTTCTTCTTCTCTTCTGCACCCTCCATGGATTCTTTTTTATTTTTTTTCCACCTTCCTACCTTGTTAGAAGCAAAAACTCTTATCTTTGTAGCGTTCCAGCTGTTTTCTCTTTAAATCTCAGGTCGAATTCATAGGTTTTCCAGATGATTTGAAAGTAATCTAGGTAAGTTTGTGGGGCCATGTGAGTTGGGGACCCTACTCCTACACCATCTTGCCCTCCTTCATGTTGGGCTGGCGGGATCAAGGGGGATCATGAGGCACCAACAAAATGGCAGCGGACCCTCCACCTTGTTGCCCCCACCTCAGAACTTTCCCATCACCAGCAGACCACCAGAGGACATGTCATTAGGGTGAGACTGGACCTATGCAGGAAACCTGAACTGTACTTTACCCAGACCTCATATAAGGGCATGGTCAGTTATTGCCCTATGCTGATATCACCAGTAATATGCCTAATACCTATCACCCCGTTCAGACACACAACCCTTTACCCCTCCCCTCTTAAAAAGCCTGCTAGCACTCCCCTGCTCCAGACTTCCCTGGCCCGTGACTTCCCTGCTGTCTCCCTTCCCTGCAGGCTACGGAACCTTGTCCGAGAGCCCATCCCATTAAAAGCCTGTTTTGGCCAACTTTTGCCTGGCCTCTCTATTTCATTTTACTACCGATCAGATTAAACCTGACACCTCACACTCTGTTTTTGTTTTTTGATAAAGCGAATGATATGACCCAGGCTAAGCACAATCAAGATCTCATAACTCATGAGGTTTACCTGGAGCACAATTACTGCTGATTGAAATGAATACAGAGATGTGCTTTAGGAAGATTAATTTGGCAGAACTGCAGAGAATGGGCTGGAGGGCATCAAGACCATAGGTAATGAGTCGCTGGCAGTAGCAGGAAGAAGCAAAGGAGACAGATGAGATGGATAATAGGAACACCGCAGAAGGAGCTCAGAAAAGTCTTGAAGACCGTTTTGTATATAAGACGGAATTGAAGAGGAGTCTACAGGTGTGAGCTTGACCTACAGGGATGGGAAATATGCCATAGACAGAAATAGAGATATCTGGGAAGGAGGTTGGGTAAGGGGTAATGCACACTTTGGAATGAAAGTTTGCAGCTTAGGGAGAAGATAAAGCTAAACAAAGTGATCTGGCAATCTCTTGCATACAGGGGAGGTGAAACCCTTGGAAGTGGGTCAATTCATAAAGGAAGGGTTGGCAGAGGAGAAAGATAAGGTAAAGGGCAGAATCATGAATGTACCTTGGGGTATAAGAAGACGACATTTCCCTCAAGTGCAGGAAAGCTTCCTAGAGGAGGTAGCAAAATATGAGACATTCTAGAAACAGGGGTAAGAATGCCTGACTGGTAAGCAGAAGCTGCTGGTTTTTTCCTACCTCTATCACTTCCAAGCTGTGAGGGCTTAGGAAACTCCTTTGTCCTGGGCCTGAAGATTTTTCCACCTATAAAATGGGGTCTCCAAGTACAGTGATTACAGAGGCCCCTTAAATTCTGACATTACATTTTCCTTTGCAATTTGACTTTAGTGTATGGCCAGTCTTTGGTTTGGCAGACAGTGGTGGAAAACTTTCTAGATCAAGGGAAAACAGGAAAGGCAAAGAGGCAAATTTAAGAAATGGAAGGAAACCAATTTGAAACTAGTTGGTTTTTACACCTTGAGATAACTAACCTAACAATTATTCTGATTGAAATTATTAAGGTACTAAATAATTGATAATGATATCTAATTTATGTTGTCAAAAGTGTTAGCTATTAAAAGGAAATTTGGGTAATGAAGTTTTCACCAGTATTGTACTCCCTGATAAAATCAGTACTGAAGAATAAGTATTGTCTTTCTTCTATTTATTCAGGAAAATGAAATGAACTGCTACCAAATGCCTACTTTTTAAATTTCAGGTACTTTCATATATTGGACAAAAAGGCAAATTCCATGAGGGTAAGATTTTAAATCTGTTGTATTAACTGCTGTATCACCAATACCTATCCCTGGAAGAGGGCCTAACATATTTGGAACTCAAATATTCTTTGTCTGACTTGGAAAAATATATAAAATCTTACTTAATCCTTATAATAAACTTGCAAAAGAGGCATTAATATTCTCATTATAAAGTTGGGAAAAGAATGGATAAAAAAAAGTTCCGTAAACTCAAAGTCACATAGCTAGTAGGGTGGTACCAGATCAAATACAATACACTAAAAAAAAAAATACAATACACTATAAGCTCTATATGGGCAGGGAATGTACCAATCTTATTCTCCATGGTATTCCCAGCAGACAGCTAGCTCACTATACAGATTACAGTAGCACTCAACAATTATATTTTAATGAGAGGAAGCAAGCAAGCACATACTCATGTGAACACAAATACCACTCATTTTGTCTATACTAACCACATCATCACTTAAAATAAAAGTATAGCACAGGGAGATGTAGTCAATAATATTGTAATAACATTATATGGTGGCAGGTAGTAACTATATTTATATGATAATGTATAGAAGTGTTGATTCACTATGTTGTATACCTAAAACTACCATTGTATGTCAACTATACTTCAATAAAGAAAAGAATACTACAATCTCAAAAATTCATCAGTTTTCCTTGCAGGTTTGTTGGTTTAAACATTCTGTGATTTTTTATTCTTTCTCACTTATAAACTATGATGGTTCTCTTTCAGTCTTTTTAGCCTTTATATAGAGTCTCAATCTTTCTGGAAGATGTTTATACGAGGAGCCAACAAACTTTCTGTAAAGGGCCAGGGAGTAAATATTTTAAGCTTTGAGGGCCATATTGTCTGTGTTATAACAATTCAGCCTTTTTATAATGTTATAAAAGCTGCCACAGAAAACACATAGATAACTGAGCATGTCTGCATTCCAATAAAATTTTATTTACAAAAAAACAGGTGGCAGGCCAGATTTAACCATAGTTTACCTACCCTTGCTTCATAGTATTACTTTGATTCTTCCATCTCTTGCCCTTCCAGAACTTCTCTAAAACTGTGTCAACTGTGAAAATCCTCCTATCCCTAAAATATATACATATATATTTTAAATTTTTAACATGATTTTAAGTTTATAATAACTTCACGTGTACAACAGATTGATATTTGTACACACGGAGAAATGATCATCACAATAATTCCAGTTACCATTTGTCACCATACATAATTACAAAACTTTTTCTTCTTGTGATAAGAACATTTAAGATTTATTCTTTTAGCAACTTTCAAATACACAATATTTTTGACTGTAGTCACCATGCAATGAATTATATCCCCATGACTTACTGATTTAATAACTAGAATACTGTACCACTTGACCTTCTTCACCTATTTTACCCAACCCCCAAACCCCCTACCCCCTGGCACCACCATTTTGTCCTCTGTGTCTATGAGTTTTTGTTCATTCGTTTTGTTTTTTAGATTCCACATATAAGTGAAATCATATGGTATTTGTCATTCTCTAACTTAATTAACTTAGAAAAATACTCTCGAGGTCTCTCCATGTTGTTGCAGATGCCAAGATTTCATTGTCTTTTATGGCTGAGTAGTATTCCATATATATATTATATATATTATATATAATATAAAATGGAATTTATATATATATAATATATACATAAACACATAACTTCTTTTCAATTCATTCATCAATGGGCACTTAAGTTGTTTCTGTATGTTGGCTATTGTAAACAATGCTGCAACAAGGATAGGGGTGCATGTATATTCTCAAATTAGTGTTTTTGTTTTCCTTAGGTAAGTACCTAGAAGTGAAATTCCTGAAACATATGGTACTTATGTTTTAAATTTTTTGAGAAACCTCTATGATATTTTTCATAATGGCTGCACCAATTTACATTTTCATTAAAAGTGAACTGGAGTTCCCTTTCTCCACATCCTCACCAACACTTGTTATTTCTTGTCTTTTTTTAAAATAATAAATTTATTTTTTATTGGTGTTCAATTTGCCAACATACAGAATAACACCCAGTGCTCATCCCGTCAAGTGCCCCCCTCAGTGCCCGTCACCCATTCACCCCCACCCCCCGCCCTCCTCCCCTTCCACCACCCCTAGTTCGTTTCCCAGAGTTAGTGATAATAGTCATTCTAACAAGTGTAAGGTAATATCTCTTGATGGCTTTCATTGTATTTTCCTGATGATTAGTGATATTGAGCAACTTTCAATATATCTGTTGGCCATCCAGAAGTCTTCTTTGGAAAAATGTCTATTCAGATCCTCAGCCCAGTTTTTAGAATCTTTTTTTTTGCTGTTGAGTTGTATGAGTTCTTTATATGTTTTAGATATGAATCTCTTATCAGATATATAATTTACAAATCTTTTCTCCCATGCTGTAAGTTACCTTTTCATTTTGTTACCAGTTTCCTTTGCTGTGCAAAATATTCTTAATTTGGTGTTTTCTCACTTATTTATATTTGCCTTTGCTGCCTTTGCTTTTGCAGTTAGATCCAAAAGATCAAGGCAAAGACTGATGTCAAGGAGCCTACCATCTATTTTTTTCTACAACTTTTATGGTTTCAGGACTTAACATTTGTGTTTAATCCCTTTTGAATTAACTTTTGTATATGGTGAAGGATAGTAGTCTAGTTTCATTCTTTTGCATGTGGCTGTCCAGTTTTCCCAGAATCATTTATTAAAGACACTGTCCTTTCCCTATCATATATTCTTACTTCCTTTGTCATAAGTTAATTTACCATATGTATGTGGATTTATTTCTGGGCTCTCTATTTTGTTCTATTGACCCATGTGTCCGTTTTTATGCCAGTACCATACTGTCTTGATTATTGTAGCTTTGTAATATAGTTTGAAATCAGGGAGTGTGATGTCTTCAGCTATGTTTTTCTTTTCTTTCTCACTGTTGATTTGGCTATTTGAGGAGTTTTGTGTTTCCATGGAATTTTAGGATTGTTGTTTTCTATTTAAGGGAGAAAAGTCTTTGGAATTTTGATAGCGATTATACTGAATTTGTAGAGTTCTTTGGGTAAATGGACATTTTAACAATATTAATTATTCAACCCCTGAACATTGAATTTCTTTCCATTCATTTGTGTTTTTGATTTCTTTCATCAATGTATTATAATTTTCAGTGTATAGCACTTCATGTCCTAGATAAAATTTAGTCCTAGGTATTTTCTTCTTTCTGATGCAATTATAAATGAGATGATTTTCTTAATTTCTCCTTCTGATAGTTGAGGGTCAGTGGATAGAAATGCAATCAATTTTTTGTTATGTTGATTTTGTACCATGTAACTTTACTGAATTAATTTATTAGTTCTAGCAGTTTTTTGGTGGTGTCTTTAGGATGTTCTATATATAAAATAATTCTTTTTCTTAATTTTTTAAAATTAATTTATGATAGTCATACAGAGAGAGAGAGGCAGAGACATAGGCAGAGGGAGAAGCAGCTCCATGCACTGGGAGCCTGACATGGGATTCGAACCTGGGTCTCCAGGATCGTGCCCTGGGCCAAAGGCAGGCGCCAAACTGCTGCACCACCCAGGGATCCCTAATGTTCTATATATAAAATAATGTCCACAAATAGTGACAGTTTTACTTTTTCCATTCCAGTTTCTTTTTTTTCTTTTTTTCCTTCATTTATTATTATTTTTTATAAATTTATTTTTCATTGGTGTTCAATTTGTCAACATATAGAATAAAACCCAGTGCTCATCTCCTCAAGTGCCCACCTCAGTGCCCGTCACCCAATAACCCCCAACCCCCGCCCACCTCCCATTCCACCAACCCTAGTTCGTTTCCCAGAGTTAGGAGTCTTTATGTTCTGTCTCCCTTTCTGATATTTCCCACACATTTCTTCTCCTTTCCCCTTTATTCCATTTCACTATTTTTTTATATTCCCCAAACGAATGAGACCATATAATGTTTGTCCTTCTCCGACTGACTTATTTCACTCAGCATAATACCCTCCAGTTCCATCCACGTCGAAGCAAATGGTGGGTATTTGTCATTTCTAATGGCTGAGTAATATTCCATTGTATACATAAAATGCATCTTCTTTATCCATTCATCTTTCGATGGACACTGAGGATCCTTCCACAGTTTGGATAGGGTGGACATTGCTGCTATAAACATAAGGGTGCAGGTGTCCCGGCGTTTCATTGCATCTGTATCTTTGGGGTAAACCCCGAGCAGTACAATTACTGGGTCGTAGGGCAGATCTATTTTTAACTCTTTGAGGAACCTCCACAAAGTTTTCCAGAGTGGCTGCACCAGTTCACATTCCCAGCAACAGTACAAGAGGGTTCCACTTTCACCACAACATCTCCAACATTTGTTGTTTCCCGCTTTGTTAATTTTCCCCATTCTCACTGGTGTGAGGTGATATCTCACTGTGGTTTTGATTTGTATTTCCCTGATGGCAAGGGATGCAGAGCATCTTGTCATGTGCTTATTGGCCATGTCTATGTCTTCTTCTGTGAGATTTCTGCTCATGTCTTTTGCCCATTGCATGATTGGATTGTTTCTTTGGTGTTGAGTTTAAGAAGTTCTTTATAGATCTTGGAATCTAGCCCTTTCTCTGATACGTCATTTGCAAATATCTTCTCCCATTCGGTAGGTTGTCCTTTAGTTTTTTGACTGTATCCTTTCCTGTCTAAAAGCTTCTTATCTTGATGAAGTCCCAATAGTTCAATTTGCTTTTGTTTCTTTTGCCTTCGTGGATGTATCTTGCAAGAAGCTACTGTGGCTGAGTTCAAAAACGGTGTTGCCCGTGTTCTACTCTAAGATTTTGATGGAATCTTGTCTCACATTTAGATCTTTCATCCATTTTGAGTTTATCTTTGTGTATGGTGCAAGAGAGTGGTCCAGTTTCATTCTTCTGCATGAGGATGTCCATTTTTCCCAGCACCATTTACTGAAGAGACTGTCTTTCTTCCAGTGGATAGTCGTTCCTCCTTTGTCGAATATTAGTTGGCCATAAAGTTGAGGGTCCACTTCTGGATTCTTTATTCTGTTTCATTGATCTATGTGTCTGTTTTTGTGCCAATACCACACTGTCTTGATGACCAGAGCTTTGTAATACAACCTGATATATGGCATTGTGATGCCCCCTGAGTCTAGTACTCTTTTTTAATATTCCTCTGGCTATACGGGGTCTTTTCTGATTCCACACAAATCTTAAGATGATGTGTTCCAACTCTCTGAAGAAAGTCCATGGTATTTTTTATTTTAAAAAATTTGTTTTTTATTGGTGTTCAATTTGCCAACATAAAGAATAACACCCCGTGCTCATCCCGTCAAGTGCCCCCCTCAGTGCCCGTCACCCATTCACCCTCACCCCTGCCCTCCTCCCCTTCCACCACCCCTAGTTCATTTCCCAGAGTTAGGAGTCATCATGTTCTGACTCCCTTTCTAATATTTCCTACCCATTTCTTCTCCCTTCCATTCTCTTCCCTTTCACTATTATTTATATTCCCCAAGGGAATGCGACCATATAATGTTTGTCCTTCTCCGATTGACTTATTTCACTCAGCATATACTCTCCAGTTTCATCCACGTTGAAGCAAATGGTGGGTATTTGTCATTTCTAATGGCTGAGTAATATTCCATTGTATATATAAACCACATCTTCTTTATCCACTAATCTTTCGATGGACACTGAGGCTCCATCCGCAGTTTGGCTATTGTGGACGTTGCTGCTAGAAACATCGGGGTGCAGGTGTCTCAGCGTTTCATTGCATCTGCATCTATGGGGTAAATCCCCAGCAGTACAATTACTGGGTCGTAGGGCAGGTCTATTTTTAACACTTTGAGGAACCTCCACACAGTTTTCCAGAGTGGCTGCACCAGTTCACATTCCCACCAACAGTGTAAGAGGGTTCCCTTTTCTCCGCATCCTCTCCAAAATTTGTGGCTTCCTGCCTTGTTAATTTTCCCCATTCTCATGGTGTGAGGTGGTATCTCACTGTGGTTTTGATTTGTATTTCCCTGATGGCAAGTGATGCAGAGCATTTTCTCATGTGCATGTTGGCCATGTCTATGTCTTCCTCTGTGAGATTTCTCTTCATGTGTTTTGCCCATGTCATGATTGGATTGTTCAGAGAGTTAGAACAAATTATTTTAAGATTTGGTGGAATCAGAAAAGACCCTGAATAACCAGTGGAATTTTAAAAAAGAAAACCATAGCTGGGGGCAACACAATGCCAGAATTCAGGTTGTACTACAAAGCTGTGGTCATCAAGACAGTGTGGTACTGGCACAAAAACAGACACATAGATCAATGGAAAAGAATAGTGAATCCAGAAGCGGACAGTCACTTCAATAAATTGTGCAGGGAAAATTGGACATCCACATGCAGAAGAATGAAACTAGACCACTCTCTTGCACCATATACAAAGATAAACTCAAAATGGATGAAAGATCTAAATGTGAGACAAGAGTCCATCAAAATCCTAGAGGAGAACACAGGCAACACCCTTTTTGAACTCGGCCACAGTAACTTCTTGCAAG
This sequence comes from Canis lupus dingo, assembly GCF_003254725.2. Classification (NCBI taxonomy): domain Eukaryota; kingdom Metazoa; phylum Chordata; class Mammalia; order Carnivora; family Canidae; genus Canis; species Canis lupus. The sequence goes on from NC_064281.1 coordinate 43,489,179, forward strand.
ATACATCCACGAAGGCAAAAGAAACAAAAGCAAAAATGAACTATTGGGACTTCATCAAGACAAGAAGCTTTTGCACAGCAAAGGATACAGTCAACAAAACTAAAAGACAACCTACAGAATGGGAGAAGATATTTGCAAATGACGTATCAGATAAAGGGCTAGTTTCCAAGATCTATAAAGAACTTATTAAACTCAACACCAAAGAAACAAAAAGTCCATGGTATGTATAGGGATCGTATTAAACGTGTAAATTTCCCTGGGTAACATTGACACTTTCACAATATTAATTCTGCCAATCCATGAGCATGGAATATTTTTCCATCTCTTTGTGTCTTCCTCAATTTTTTTCAGAAGTGCTTTTAGTTTTAGGGTATAGATACTTAAACTCTTTAGTTAGGTTTATTCCTAGGTATCTTATGCTTTTGGGTACAATTGTAAATGGGATTGACTCCTTAATTTCTCTTTCTTCAGGCTCATTGTTAGTGTATAGAAGTGCCACTGACTTCTGGGCATTGATTTTATATCCTGCCACACTGCCGAATTGCTGTATGAGTTCTAGCAATCTTGGGGTGGAGTCTTTTGCGTTTTCTATGTAGAGTATCATGTCATCGGCGAAGAGGGAGAGTTTGACTTCTTCTTTGCCAATTCGAATGCCTTTTATTTCTTTTTGTTGTCTGATTGCCGTGGCTAGGGCTTCCAGTACCATGTTGAATAGCAGTGGTGAAAGTGGACATCCCTGTCTTGTTCCTGATCTTAGGGGAAAGACTCCCATCGCTTCCCCATTGAGAATGATATTTGCTGCGGGCTTTTCGTAGGTGGCTTTTAAGATACTGAGGAAAACTCCCTCTATCCCTACACCTTGAAGAGTTTTGATCAGGAATGGTAGCTGTATTTTGTCAAATGCTTTCTCTGCATCTATTGAAAGGATCATACTGTTCTTGTTTTTTCTCTTGCTGATATGATTAATCATATTGATTGTTTTACGAGTGTTGAACCAGCCTTGTGTCCTGGGGATAAATCCTACTTGGTCATGGTGAATAATCTTCTTAACGTATTGTTGTATCCTATTGGCTAGTATCTTGTTGAGAATTTTTGCATCCATGTTCATCAGGGATATTGGTCTATAATTCTCCTTTTTGGTGGGGTCTTTGTCTGGTTTTGGAATTAAGGTGATGCTGGCCTCATAGAATGAATTTGGAAGTACTCCATCTCTTTCTATCTTTCCAAACAGCTTTAGTAGAATAGGTATGGTTTCTTCTTTAAACGTTTGATAGAATTCCCCTGGGAAGCCATCTGGCCCTGGACCTTTGTGTCTTGGGAGGTTTTTGATGACTGCTTCAATTTCCTCCCTGATTATTGGCCTGATCAGGTTTTCTATTTCTTCCTCTTCCAGTTTTGTTAGTTTGTGGTTTTCCAGAAATGCGTCCATTTCTTCTAGATTGCCTAATTTATTGGAGTATAGCTGTTCATACTATGTTTTTAAAATCGTTTGTATTTCCTTGGTGTTGGTAGTGAACTCTCCTTTATCATTCATGATTTTATTAATTTGAATCTTCTCTCTCTTCTTTTTAATAAGGCTGGCTAATGGTTTACCTATCTTATTAATTCATTCGAAGAACCAACTCCTGGTTTTGTTGATCTGTTCCACAGTTCTTCTGGTCTCGATTTCATTGAGTTCTGCTCGAATCCTTATTAATTCTTTTCTCCTGCTGGGTGTAGGATCTATTTGCTGTTTTTCCTCTAGCTCTTTATGTGTAAGGTTAGCTTTTGTATTTGAGTTCTTTCCAGTTTTTGGATGGATGCTTGTACTGCGATGTATTTCCCCCTCAGGACTGCTTTTGCTGTGTCCCAAAGATTTTGAACGGTTGTATCTTCATTCTCATTAGTTTCCATGAATCCTTTTAATTCTTCCTTAATTTCCTGGTTGACCCTTTCATCTTTTAGATGGATGGTCCTTAACCACCACGTGTTTGAAATCCTTCCAAACTTCTTTTTGTTATTTAGTTCTAATTTCAAGGCATTATGGTCTGAGAATACGCAGGGCATGATCCCAATCATTTGGTATTGTTTCAGACCTGGTTTGTGACGCAGTATGTGGTCCATTCTGGAGAAAGTTCCTTGTGCACTTGAGAAGAATGTGTATACAGTTGCGTTTGGACATAAAGTTCTGTAGATATCTGTGAAATCCATCGGGTCCAGTGTATCATTTAAAGCTCATGTTTCTTTGGAGATGTTGTGCTTAGAAGAGCTATCGAGTGTAGAAAGTGCTAGATTGAAGTCACGAAGTATAAGTGTATTATTATCTAAGTATGTCTTAACTTTGGTTATTAATTGATATATTTGGCAGCTCACACATTCAGGGCATATATATTGATGATTGTTAAGTCCTCTTGTTGGATAGATCCTTTAAGTGTGATATAGTGTCCCTCTTCATCTCTCACTACAGTCTTCGGGGTAAATTTTATTTTATCTGATATAAGGATGGCTACCCCTGCTTTCTTTTGAGGACCATTTGAATGGTAAATGGTTCTCCAACCTTTTATTTTCAGGCTGTAGGTGTCCTTCTGTCTAAAATGAGTCTCTTGTAGACAGCAAATAAATGGGTCCTGCTTTTTTATCCAGTCTGAAACCCTGCGCCTTTTGATGAGGTCATTAAGCCCATTCATGTTCAGAGTTACTATTGACAGATATGAGTTTAGCGTCATCATGATACCTATTCAGTCCCTGTTTTTGTGGATTGTTCCATTGGACTTCATCTTAAAGAGGAATTTTAAGAGTCCCTGTTAAAATTTCTTGCAGAGTTGGTTTGGTGGTCACATATTCTTTCAGTTGCTGCCTCTCTTGGAAGCTCTTTATCTCTACTCTATTCTGAATGAGAGCCTTGCTGGATAAAGTATTCTTGGCTGCATGTTCTTCTCATTTAGGACCCTGAATATATCCTGCCAGCCCTTTCTGGCTTGCCAAGTGTCTGTGGAGAGGTTTGCTGTTAATATGATATTTCTCCCCATATAAGTTAGGGATCTCTTGTTTCTTGCTGCTTTAAGGATCTTCTCTTTATCTTTGGTATTTGCAAGCTTCACTATTAAATGTCAAGGTGTTGAATGGTTTTAATTGGTTTTAGGTGGGGAATCTCTCTATTTCCTGGATCTGAATGCCTATTTCCCTTCCCAGATTGGGAAAGCTTTCAGGTATGATTTGTTCAAATACATATTCTGGACCTCTGTCCCTTTCGGCGCCCTCGGGAACCCCAATTAAATGTAGATTTTTCTTCCTCAGGCTGTCACTTATTTCCCTTAATCTATCCTCATGATCTTTTAATTGTTTGTCTCTTTTTCCCTCAGTTTCCCTCTTTGCCATCAACTTGTCTTCTATGCCACTCACTTGTTCTTCCACCTCGTTAACCCTTGTCATTAGGACCTCTAGTTTGGATTGCATCTAATTTAATTGATTTTTAATTTCTGCCTGATTAGATCTAAATTCTGCAGTCATGAAATCTCTTGAGTCCTTTTTTCTTTTTTCTAGAGCCATCAGTAGCTTTATAATAGTGCTTCTGAATTGGCTTTCTTACATTGAATTGTAATCCAAATTTTGTAACTCTGTGGGAGACAGGACTGTTTCTGATTCTTTCTTTTGAGGTGAGGTTTTCATTCTAGTCATTTTGCTCAATGCAGAGTGGCCAAAAACAAGTTGTATTGGGAAAAGGAGAAAAAGAGAGAAGAGAAATAAAAGAAATATAAAAAAAGAAAAAAAGAGAGCGAAAAAGAGAAGAAAAGAAAAAAAGGGGGGGAAGCAAACAGAAATAAAAAAAAAAAACAAGGGAGAGTATCCTCTGATTCTGTATACTGTAAATCCCTCGACTTCCCCTGGAACTTTCCAGTGTTGCTTGGTCAATAATTTGTTTTTCCCCTGTGGGTCTAGCTGGTCTTCTGGGGGAGGGGCCTGCTGTGCTGATTTTCAGGTGTTAGCACTCGGGGGAGCTGCTCAGCCCCCTGCCTGGTGCAGGGCTCGGTAAAAGATGTTTAAGCTGTTTATCTGGTGAGGCCACTGTGAGGCTCAGTGGGGGTTGTTTATTCTGTGAGGCCAGGAGGAACAACAACAGTAGCAGCGGCCAGCTCTGGAACCCGGGATTCAGCTCCTGCAGTAACTACGGACCTCTTGGTCTGCAGGGTCCTGGATGCTCCGGGGGCGGGGCCACTGATCTGCTCAACTTGGGGCAGGAGTGTCCTTGCTGTCCTGGGCCCTCCTGGCTTCTGCCTGTCCCGGGGGAGCGCCGGATCCTGGGCTGTGTCCCTGGTGCCCTGTGCTCCCGGGCCTGCGCTGTTGGATTCGCTCTCCCTGCGGAGCAGCCCTTTGTGCCCGAAGCCTCAGCCCGAGCGCCCCCGAGCTACTCCCCCGGGCCGCGCAGCCCCCTCCACGTGGATCTGCAGCCTGAGCCACCTCCGAGCTGCTGCCAGGTCCAGCCGAGCACGCTGCAGCCTTTTAGGGAGCTCGGCCTCGGGGTGTGGCGTGCTCTCCCTGGGCACAGGTGCTCTGTTAGAGTCCCTGGGAGCCTGAGGACATCCCTGCCCTTCCTGGGATCGTGCTCTAAGTCCCTGTGAGTGCCTTTCTGTCCGGGAAGATTGGTGAAGCTCCTGCTTCTCCAGGATGGGGCTTTCCTGTCCTGGGGACACTCGCCCGGGCCTTAGCCTGGCTTCTCGTGGGGTCCCTCCTCCTTGGATGCCTTTTGTTTCTTTATTTCTTTTTTTCCCCATCTTCTTACCTTGATAGAAGCATGAACTCTTCTCACTGTAGCATTCCAGCTATTCAGTCTTTAAATCTCAGGCCAGATTCGTAGATTTTCAGGATTATGTTAAGGTTATCTAGGTAATTTGGTGGGGACAGGTGACTTAGGGACCCTACTCTTCCGCCATCTTGCCCCCCCTCCTTTCCAGTTTCGATGCCTTTTATTTATTTTTCTTGCTATATTGTTCTGGATAGGACTTCCACACAGGCATGCCTCATTTTATTGTCCTTTGCTTTATTATGCTTCACAGATATTGGTTTTTACAAATTGAAGGTTTATGGCAAGCCTGTGTTGATCAGATTATTGGTGTCATTTTTCCAATAGCATTTGCTCACTTCACGTATTTCTGTCACAATTTAGTAACTCTTGCCATATTCCAAACATTTTCATTATTATATTTACTACAGTGATACATGATCAGTGATCTTTATTGTTACTATTGTAATTGTTTTGGGGTCCCATGAACTGTGCCGATAGAAAATGGCAAATTTAATCACTAAATGTGTAATCTGATTGCTTCATCAACCAGCTATTCCACTCTCTATTCCTTGACACACAACTATATTGAAATTAGGCCAATTAATAAACATACAATAGCTTATAAGTGTTCAAGTGAAAGGAAGAGTCACATGTCTCTCACCTTAAATCAAAAGCTAGAAATGATTAAGCTTGATGAGGAAGGTATGTTAAAAGTTGAGATAGGCCAAAATCTAAACCAAGTTGTAAATGCAAAGGGAAAAGTTCTTGCAGGAAGTTAAAAACGCTACTACAGTGAACACACAAATGATAAGAAAGCAAGAGTCTTATTGCTAATATGGAGAAAGTTTTAGTGGTCTAGATAGAAGAGCAAACCAGCCACAACATTCTCTCAAAACAAAGCCTAATGTAGGAAACGATCCTGACTCTGTTCAGTTCTATGAAGGCTGAGAAAGTTGAGGAAGCTGAAGAAGAAAAGTTTGATGCTAACAGAGGTTGCTTCATGAGGTTTAAGGAAAGAAGCCATTTCCATAACATAAAAGTACAGGGTGAAGCAGCAAGTGCTAGTGTAGAAGCCACACCAAATTATCCAGAAGATCTAGCTAATTAATGAAAGTGGCCACAATAAAAACATATTTTTGATGTGGGTGGAAAGACATTATATTGGAAGAAGATGCGATCTAGGACTGAAGAGGAGTTAAGATGCAGAGTAGCAGGGGAACCTTGAGCTTGCCTCATTCTTCAAACATAGCTAGATTAACATAAAATTACATTGAACAACCAGGAAATTGATCTGAGGATTAAGAAAACAATTCACACAATTAGAAGGAGAGAACATGGCAGATGCAAAGTTTGGAGATGTGAATTAGGGGAGAGAAAAGCCATGGTGCCATCAGCAGGAGGGAGCCCTTTTCACAGATTAGTCAGGGAGAGAAGAGAGTGGGAATAAGAGAAGTATACATGGTTTGCACAAGACACCATGGTGTGGGGATCCCCTGGGTCACACTGGGAGAGAATGCTCCCCTTCCCGGAGTACATTTGGAAGACGGTATTTTGCCTCTACAAGGACAAAAGGCCTGCTGGACATCACTGAGTGGCCATTCAATAGCAAGGGACAGATGTGCACACAGCAGATAACCTGGTCACAGCTTTTTTTTTTTTTTTTTTGTGCTTCAGCATAGACTCCAGGCACCTACCCAGGCATGTAACTGCTTTTCTGGGACACAATTGTGCCAAGTGCAGTGTTGTGAGGCTCCCCTCTGGGAAGCAGAGTGGGTCCATGCCTTGCTGAGTCCTCTAAGATTTGGAGTTTTGAATCCCAACAACCAGCAAGAGATAAAACACAGGAGAACTGTTGTTCCAGGTATGCTAACAGCCTGGGCACAGACAGGTTTAGAGCAGTGATGTGACAAAAGCCTGAGACACAGGAGGGGAGATTATTTGTTTTTCTGTCAGGGCCTCCTGAATAGCGGTGGCTGAGAGTTCCCTCCATTGGGATGAGAAGGTGAGGTGATGTAATCTCTTACCACTATCCCCTCATCCATCCACAAGCAGATCAGATTTCAGAGAGAAACTTGGCATCTCCAGTGGGGGCTGGAATCACTTACACCAAACCCTCCCCCCCTACACCTGTCAACAGCATATTTACCATGGCAGGACTGACTATGAGCCAGTGTAGTGGGCCTCTCCCTCAGACAATCAACACAGATCCCCACCACCACCACAATGTACCAACTCTATTGATCATAGTGTGTTCCAAAGCATCAGCTTCAGTTCTGGTGGAAATACGACTAGGCTTTCTTTTTTTTAATTAAAAATATTTTTTTTTACCTTTCTCTCTCTCTCCCTTTTTATTGTAGGGAGAGAGGCAGAGGAAGAAGAGCGATAATATTAATCTTAAGCAGGCTCCGTATCCAGCATGGAGACTGATGTGGGGCTCGATCTCACAACCCTGACATCATGACCTCAGCCAAAATCAAGATTCAAGTGCTTAGCTGATTGAGCCACCAAGGTGCCTCTTTTACTATAATTTTTTTTCTTTGGAATCAGGCATATAGTTTTTTATTGGTTTGTTCATTGATTTGTTTGTTTCCTTTTCTCATTTTTTGGATCAGGCTTCTTTTCTTTTTTCCTTCTTTCTTTTTCTTTGGAATCAGGATTATACATTTTTGTTTTATGTTTGTTTGATTTTTTCTTTTCCTTTTATCTTTTCTTAGATCAGACTTCCTTTTAAATCAGGCTTATCTTAACAAATTAATCAAAGCACACATAGTTAAAGTTCCAAACACCCCCTGCTGCAAGCAAAGAGGAACTCCGCAGAGGACTGACCTGTGGGAAAGAGCAGCCACAATACAATAGCAGAGTACATACAGCATACACCAGAAACACTTCCTTATATACCAGGCCCTGGACAGTGTATGGCCCATTCTTAATATAGTATTACTCTCAGGAGCAGGAAAAATAATAACTTTAATAACACGCAAAAGACAGAAACCTAGACATAATGACAAGATGGAGGAATTTTCCCCAAAAGAAAGATCAAGAAGACATTATAGCCAGGGATTTGCTAAAAAACGGATATAAATAATATATCTGAACAGTAATTTAGAACAACATTCATAATAATACAGGCTGGACTTGAAAGAAGTATAAAAGACACAAGAGAAACCCTGGCTGCAGAGAGGAAAGACCTAAAAACTGGCAGGTTGAAATAAAAAATACTATAACTGAGATGCAAAACCAACTGGATGTAATCACAATGAGGATAGAAGAAGTAGAGGATCAAAAAAGTATACAGAAGATAAAATTATGGAAAATAATATAGCTGTAAAGAAGAGGGAAAGAAAATGATTGCATTACACATATAGACTGAGAGAACTTAGCGATTCCACAAAGTCTGGTAATATCCATATCATAGGAGTCCCAGAAGAAGAAGAGGGGGGAATAGGAGCAGAAGGTTTATTTGAACAAATTATAGCTGAGAATTTCCCTAATCTGGGGAAGGAAACTAGACATTTAAGTCCAAAAGGCAAAGAGAACTCCCCTCAAAATCAACAAAAACAGGACAACATCAAGACATAACATAGTGAAACTTGTAAAATACAAAAATAAAGAGAGAATCTGAAAGCATATAGGGGCAAAAGGTTCTTACCCTACATGGGTAGACACTTATGGTTAGCAGAAGACTTGTCCACAGAAACTTAGCATGCTAGAAAACAGTGGTATGATATATTCAACATGATGAACAGGAAAAATATGAAGCCAGAAATACTTTATCCAGTAAGGCTATCATTCAGAGTAGAAGAGATAAAGAGTTTCTAAGACAAGCAAAAACTAAAGAAGTTCATGAGCACTAAGCCAGGTCTGCAAGAAGTATGAAGGGGGATCCTTGGGAGATAAAGAGAGACCAAAAGCAATAAAGAGGAGAAAGAATAGAGACAATCTACGGGAACAGTGACTTTACAGTAATACAGTGACAAAAATTCATATCTATCAATAATTACTCTGAGTGTAAATGGAATCAATGCTCCAATCAAAAGACATAGGGTATCAGAATGGATATCACAAGGCCAGATTTTAGGTTGTACTACAAAGCTGTGGTCATCAAGACAGTGTGGTACTGGCACAAAAACAGACACATAGACCAATGGAACAGAATAGAGAACCCAGAAGTGGACCCTCAACTTTATGGCCAACTAATATTCGATAAAGGAGGAAAGACTATCCATTGGAAGAAAGACAGTCTCTTCAATAAATGGTGCTGGGAAAATTGGACATCCACATGCAGAAGAATGAAACTAGACCACTCTCTTGCACCATACACAAAGATAAACTCAAAATGGATGAAAGATCTAAATGTGAGACAAGAGTCCATCAAAATCCTAGAGGAAAACACAGGCAACACCCTTTTTGAACTCGGCCACAGTAACTTCTTGCAAGATACATCCACGAAGGCAAAAGAAACAAAAGCAAAAATGAACTATTGGGACTTCATCAAGATAAGAAGCTTTTGCACAGCAAAGGATACAGTCAACAAAACTAAAAGACAACCTACAGAATGGGAGAAGATATTTGCAAATGACGTATCAGATAAAGGGCTAGATTCCAAGATCTATAAAGAACTTCTTAAACTCAACAGCAAAAAACAAACAATCCAATCATGAAATGGGCAAAAGACATGAAGAGAAATCTCACAGAGGAAGACATAGACATGGCCAACACGCACATGAGAAGACGCTCTGCATCCCTTGCCATCAGGGAAATACAAATCAAAACCACAGTGAGATACCACCTCACACCAGTGAGAATGGGGGAAATTAACAAGGCAGGAAACCACAAATGTTGGAGAGGATGCGGAGAAAAGGGAACCCTCTTATACTGTTGGTGGGAATGTGAACTGGTGCAGCCACTCTGGAAAACTGTGTGGAGGTTCCTCAAACAGTTAAAAATAGACCTGCCCTATGACCCAGCAATTGCACTCCTGGGGATTTACCCCCAAAGATACAGATGCAATGAAACACCAGGACATCTGCACCCCAATGTTTATAGCAAGCATCAATGTCCACAATAGCCAAACTGTGGAAGGAGCCTCAGTGTCCATCAAAAGATTAATGAATAAAGAAGATGTGGTTTATGTATAAAATGGAATATTACTCAGCTATTAGAAACGACAAATACCCACCATTTGCTTCGACGTGGATGGAACTGGAGGGTATTATGCTGAGTGAAACAAGTTAATCGGAGAAGGACAAACATATGTTCTCATTCATTTGGGGAATATAAATAATAGTGAAAGGGAAGAGAAGGGAAGGGAGAAGAAATGGGTAGGAAATATCAGAAAGGGAGACAGAACATTAAGACTCCTAACTCTGGGAAACGAACTAGGGGTGGTGGAAGGGGAGGAGGGCTAGAGGTGGGGGTGAATGGATGATGGGCACTGAGGGGGGGCACTTGACGGGATGAGCACTGGGTGTTATTCTGTATGTTGGCAAATTGAACACCAATAAAAAATAAATTTATTATTAAAAAAAGGAAAGAAAAAAACAAAACAAAAACAAAAACAAAAAAACAAGATCCATCTATATTTTGCTTATAAGAGACTCATTTTAGACCCACAGGCACAGATTGAAAGTAAAAGAAATAGAGAACAGATTGAAAGTAAAAGAAATAGAGAACAATCTATCATGCTAATGGACATCAAAAGACAGCTGGGGTAGTCACCCTTATATCAGACAAGCTAAATGTTAAACCAAAGACTCTAATAAGAGATGAAGAAGGGTACTATATCATAATAAAGGGGTCTATCTAACAAAAAGTTCTAACAACTCTCTCGAGAGCATCCAAATATATAAATCAATTAATAAAAAACTTAAACTCATTGATAGTAATACAATAATAGTAGGGGACTTTAACACTCCATTCAAAGCAATGGACAAATAATCTAAGCAGAAGATCAACAAGGAGACAAGCAGTTTAAGTGACACACTGAACCAGGACTTAAATATATTCAGAGCATTTCATCCTAAAGCAGCAAAATATACATTCTCTTCAAGTGCACATGGAACATTCTCCATAATAGATCGCATACTGGGCTGCAAGTCAGCCCCTAAAGTACAAAAGGATTGAGATCATACCATGCATATTTTCATACATAAGGCTATGAAACTTGAAGTCAACCACAAGAAAATTTTGGAAAGAACATATACAAGGAGGTTAAAACATCCTACTAAATAATGAATGGGTTAACTGGGATATTAAAGAAGAAATTTAAAAAATACATGGAAGCAAATGAAAATGAAAACACAACTACAGTCCAAAACCTTTGGGATGCACACTTGCCATCAGGGAAATACAAATCAAAACCACAATGAGATACCACCTCACACCAGTGAGAATGGGGAAAATTAACAAGGCAGGAAACAACAAATGTTGGAGAGGATGCAGAGAAAAGGGAACCCTCTTACACTGTTGGTGGGAATGTGAACTGGTGCAGCCACTCTGGAAAACTGTGTGGAGGTTCCTCAAACAGTTAAAAATAGACCTGCCCTACGACCCAGCAATTGCACTGTTGGGGATTTACCCCAAAGATACAAATGCAATGAAACGCCGGGACACCTGCACCCCGATGTTTCTAGCAGCAATGGCCACGATAGCCAAACTGTGGAAGGAGCCTCGGTGTCCAACGAAAGATGAATGGATAAAGAAGATGTGGTTTATGTATACAATGGAATATTACTCAGCTATTAGAAACGACAAATACCCACCATTTGCTTCAACGTGGATGGAACTGGAGGGTATTATGCTTAGTGAAGTAAGTCAGTTGGTGAAGGACAAACATTATATGTTCTCATTCATTTGGGGAATATAAATAATAGTGAAAGGGAATATAAGGAAAGGGAGAAGAAATGTGTGGGAAATATCAGAAAGGGAGACAGAACGTAAAGACTGCTAACTCTGGGAAACGAACTAGGGGTGGTGGAAGGGGAGAAGGGCGGGGGTGGGAGTGAATGGGTGACGGGCACTGGGGGTTATTCTGTATGTTAGTAAATTGAACACCAATAAAAAATAAATTTAAAAAAAGCCTTTGGGATGCAGCAAAGGTGGTCGTAAGAGGGAAGTATATAGCAATACAGGTTTTCCTCAAGAAGCAAAAAAAAATCTCAAATATACAATCTAAACTTACACCTAAAGGAGCTAGAAAAAGTATAGCAAATAAAGCCTAAAGCCAGAAGAAGAAGAGAAATGATTAAGATTAGAGCAGAAATAAATGACAGAAAATTTAAAAACCCCGGTAAAACAGATCAATGAAACTAGGAGCTAGTACTTTGAAAGAATTAACAAAATTGATAAACCCCTAGCCAGGCTTATCAAAAAGAAAAGAGAAAGGACCCAAATAAATATAAATCATGAATGAAAGAGGAGAGGTCTCAACCAACACCACAGAAATACAAACAATTACAAGAGAATATTCTGAGCAATCTTATGCCCATAAATTGGGCAATCTGGAAGAAATTGATATATCCTTAGAAACCTTTAAACTACCAAAACTGAAAAAGAAAGAAACAGAAAAACCTGAACAGACCCATTACCAGCAGTGAAATTGAATTCATAATCAGAAATATCTCAACAAGCAAGAGTCCAAGGCCAGAGGGCTTCCCAGGGGAATTCTAAACATTTACAGAAGAATTAATACCTATTTTTCTGAAACTGTTCCAAAAAATAGTAGAAATGGAAGGAAAACTTCCAAACTCAACTATGAAGCCAGCATTACCTTGATCCCAAAACTGGACAAAGACCCCCACTAAGAAAAATTACAGAACAATATCCCTGATGAACATGGATGCAAAAATTCTCAACAAGATACTAGCTAATTGAATCCAACAGTACATTAAAAGGATTAGTCATCATGGTCAAGTGAGATTTATTCCTGGGCTGCAGGAGTAGGTCAATATCCACAATTCAATGTGATACACCACATTAATAAAAGAAAGGTTAAGAACCATATCAATCTCTTTCAATAGATGCAGAAAAAGCATTTGACAAAATACAGCATCCTCTCTTGATAAAGACCCTCAAGAACATAAGGATAGAAGGAACATACTTCAACATCATAAAGACCATAAATGAAAGATCTATAGTGAATATCATCCTCAATGGGGAAAAACTGAGAGCTAGCTTTTACCCTATGGTCAGGAACATGACAGGGATACCCACTTTCACCACTATTGTTCAACGTAGTACTGGAAGTCCTAGTCTCAGCAATCAGGCAACAAAAAGAAATAAAAGGCATCCAAATTGGCAAGGAAGAAGTAAAACTTTCACTCCTCACAGATGACATGATACTCTCTGTAGAAAACTTGAAAGAGTCCACCAAAGAATTGCTAGAACTGATACACGAATGCAGCAAAGTCACAGGATATAAAGTTAATGTACAGAAACCTGTTGCATTTCCATACACCATTAATGAAGAGGCAGAAAGAAAAATTAAGGTATCAATCCCATTTACAAATGCACCAAAAAATGATACCTAGGAATAAACCTAACCAAAGAGATAAAAGGTTTATATGCTAAGAAATATAGAACACTTATGAAAGAAATTGAAGACACAAAAAATGCAAAAACATTCCATGCTCATGGATTAGAAGAATAAACATTGTTAAAATGTCTATACTAACTAAAGCAATCTACACATCCAATGCAATCCCTATCAAAACACCACCAGTATTTTTCAGAGCTAGAACAAAGAATCCTAAAATTTGTATGGAACCAGAAAAGACCTCAAAAAGTAATGTTGAGAAAGAAAAGCAAAGTGGGAGTCATCACAACCCTGGACTTACAAGCCTTATTACAAAGCTATAATCATCAAGACAGTATGGTACTGGCACAAAAACAGACACATAGATCAATGGAACAGAATACAGAAATTGATTCATAGCTATATGGCCAACAAATCTTTGACAAAGCAGGAAAGAATATCTAATAGAAAACAGTATCTTCAACAAATGGTGTTGGAAAAACTAGACAGCAACATGCACAAGAATGAAACTAGACCACTTGCTTACACCATACACAAAAATAAATTCGAAATGGGTGAAAGAGCTAAATGTGAGACAAGAAATGGTCAAAATCATAGAAGAGAAAGCAGGCACCAACCTCTTTGGTTGTAGCAACTTGTTACTAGACACCTCAATGGAGGCAAGGGAAAGAAAAGCAAAAATGAAGTATTAGGACTTCATCAAGATAAAAATCCTCTGCACAGTGAAGGAAACAATAAAACTAAAAAGAAAACAAAAGAATGGAAGAAGATATTTGCAAATGACAAATCAGATAAAGGGCTAGTATCCAGAATCTATAAAGAACTCATCAAAATCAACACCCAAAAAGTAAATGATGCAGTTAAGAATTGGGCAGAAGACATGACTAAACACTTTTCCAAAGGAGACATCCAGTTGTCTAACAGAACACATGAAAAAATACTCAACATTATTCATCATCAGGGAAATACAAATCAAAACCACAATGAGAAACCACCTCACAGCTGTCAGAATGGCTAAAATTAACAATTCAGGAAATAACAGATGCTGGTGAGGATGCACAGAAAGGGGAGCCCTCTTGCACTGTTAGTAGGAATGCAAGCTGGTGTAGCCACTTTGGAAAACAGTATGGAGGTTCCTCCAAAAGTGAAAAATAGAATTACCCTATGACCTAGCAATTGCACTATTAGGTATTTATCCAAAGGATACATACATGCATGCTGATTTGAGGAGCACATGCACCTCAATGTTTGTAGCAGCACTATCAACAAATTATTGAAAGAGTTCAAATGTCCATCGATGGATGAATGAAATATTAAAGCCATCAAAAATAATGAAATCTTGTCATTTGCAACAACATGGATGGAACTAGTATACAGTGCTACATAAATACACCATCAGAGAAGGACAAACATATGATTTCACTCATGTGGAATTTAAGAAACAAAACAGATGAACATAGGGTAAGGGATGGAAAAATATAATAAGATAAAAACAGAGAAGGAAGAAAACCACAGAGACTCTTAATTATAGAGAACAAAGTAAATGTTGCTGAAGGAGGGCTAGTGGGGGGATATGCTAAATGAGTGATGGGCATTAAGGAGGGCATTTGTTGGGATGGGCGCTGGGTGTTATACGTAAGTGATGAACTACTAAATTTTATTTCTGAAACCAATACTACACTATATGTTAAGTACCTTGAATTTAAGTAAAAAAAAGAGGAGATGACATCTAGGACTTTCATAGCTAGATAAATGTCACTGTCTGGCTTCAAAGGTTCAAAGGACAGGCTAACTCTCTTGCCAGGGGTTGCTAGTGACTTTATGTTAAAGGCAATGTTCATTTACCATTCTGAAAATCCTAGGGCCCCTAAGAATTATGATAAAACTAGTCTGCCTGTGCTCTATAAATGGAAAAATAAAGCCTGGATGACATCACATCTGTTTACAACACAGTTTACTGAATACTTTAAGCCCACTGTTAAGATCTACTGGTGAGAAAAAAGAAGAAAGTGTTCCTTTTAAAATATTACTGTTTATTGACAATGCATCTGGTCACCCAAGAGCTCAATGAGATTGTTATTTTTCATGCCCACTAACATACTATCCATTCTATAGCCCATGAATCAAGGGGTAATTTAGACTTTCAAGCCTTATTATTTGAGAGATATATTTTTTTAAGACTAGAGCTGTTATAGACAGTGACACATCTCATGCCACAAAGAAATTCTTCATGAGAAGAATCAATCAATGTGGCAAACTTCTCTGTTGTCTTACTTTACAAAATTGTCACAGTCACCCCAATATTTAGCAACCAACACCCTAATCAGTCAGCAGCCATCAACAATGAGGCAAGACACTCTACCAGAAAAATATTTCAATTCATTGAAAGCTCAGATGATGATTAGCATTTTTTAGCAATAACGTACTTTAAATTAAGGTACATACATTATGTTATACACAATGCTATTGCGCACTTTAAATAGACTATAGTATAGTGTAAACATGACTTTTATATGTCCTGGAAAACAAAAAAAATTCATTTGA
Source organism: Canis lupus dingo (assembly GCF_003254725.2). NCBI lineage: Eukaryota > Metazoa > Chordata > Mammalia > Carnivora > Canidae > Canis > Canis lupus. Next base: position 43,505,018 of record NC_064281.1, read on the forward strand.
CTTGATTTATTTGCATTATTATGGTGGCCTGGAACCAAAATCACAATATCTTTCAGATATGTCTGTGTTATGTTGAATAAAATTGTCAAGAGTGGCATCCTTGTCTTGATCCTGATTGTAGAGGAAAAGCTTTCAGCTTTTCACCATTAAGTATGATGTTAGCTGTGGGCTCATCATATATGGCCTTTATTATGTTGAGGTATGTTTCCCTATAACCACTATGTTGAGAGTCTTTATTATAAATGGATGTCAAATTTTATCAAATGCCTTTTCTGCATCTGTTGAGATGATCATATGATTTTTACTCTTTGCTTTGTTAATGTGGTTTATTACGTTGATTGATTTTCAGATTTGCTGAACCATCCTTGCATTCCTAGAATAAATCCCACTTGATCACGGTGTATGATCCTTTTAATGTATTGCTGAATTTGGTTTGCTAATATTTTGCTGAGAATTGAGGCATTAATCTTTATCAGGAATATTAGCCTGTAGTGCGTGCATGTGTGTGCATGCTGTGCTTGTTTGGTTTTGGTATCAGAGTAATGCTGACCTCATAAAATGAGTTTGAAGGCATTCTTTCCTATTAAGATTTTTGGAAGAGTCTGAGTAAGATAGGTATTAAATCTTCTTTAAATGTTTGGTATAATTTGGCGTGTCTGGCTAGCTCAGTCAGAAGAGCCTGAGACTCTGGATCTTGGGGTTGTGAGTTCAAGCCCCACATGGAGGCAATGTGGAGATTACTTAAATAAATGTTTGATATAATTCACCAGTCTTGGAGTCTTGTTTGTTGGGAGGTTTTTGATTACTATTTCAATCTCTTTACTGATAACCAGTCTCTTCAGATTTTGTATTTCTTCATGATTCAATCTTGGAAGATTTTCTGCTTCTAGGAACTTATCCATTTTTTCTAGTTTATTAATTTGTTTATGTATAATTGTTCATTGTAGTCTCTTATGACTGTGTTTCTGTAGCATCAGTTTCACCTTTTTTTATTTCTTATTTATGTGAATCCTCCTTTTTTTTCTCAGTGAGTCTAGCTAAAGTTTTGTCAATTTTGTTTGTCCTTTCAAAGAAATAACTCTAAGTTCCACTGATCTTTCCTAGTGTCTTTTTAGTCTATTTATTTCCCCTCTGATCATTATTATTTCCTTCCTTCTCCTAACTTCAGGTTTCACCTGTTCTTATTTTTTCTAGTTCTTAAGTATAATGTTAGATTATCTGAGACTTTTCTTGTTTCTTGAGGTAAGCCTATATCTCTATGAACTTCCCTTCCAACTGCTTCTGCTGCATCCAATAGGTTTTTGTATGCTGCATTTCCAATTTCATTTGTCTCAAGATATTTTTTAAATTTCTCCTTTTATTACTTCATTGGTAGTTCATTAGCACATTCTTTAATATACATATATTTGTGATTTTTCTAGTTTTCTTCTTGTACTTTATTTCTAGTTTCATACCATTGTTATTGGAAGAGATGCTTGATATGACATCAATCTTTTAAAAATATTTTTTATTGGAGTTCGATTTGCCAACATATAGTATAACACCCAGTGCTCATCCTGTCAAGTGCTCCCCTCAGTGCCCTCCACCCAGTCACCCCATCCCTCTGCCCACCACCCCTTCCACTACCCCTTGTTTGTTTCCCAGAGTTAGGAGTCTCTCATATTCTGTCACCCTCTCTGATTTTTCCCATTCATTTTCTCTCCTTTCCCTTATAACACCTTTCACTATTTTTTATATTCCCCATATGAGTGAAACAATATAAAGTTTGTCCTTCTCCAGTTGACTTATTTCACTCAGCATAATACCATCCAGTTCCATCCATGTCGAAGCAAATGGTGGGTTGTCATTTCTAATGGCTGAGTAATATTCCATTGTATATACAGACCACATCTTCTTTATCTATTCATCTGTTGATGGACACTGAGGCTTCTTCACAGTTAGCCTATTGTGGACATTGCTGCTATAAACATCGGGGTGCAGGTGTCCCGGTGTTTCACTGCATCTGTATCTTTGGGGTAAATCCCCAGCAGTGCAATTGTTGGGTCATAGGGCAGATCTATTTTTAACTCTTTGAGGAACCTTCACACAGCTTTCCAGAGTGGCTGTACCAGTTCACATTCCCACCAACAGCACAAGAGGGTTCCCCTTTCTCCACATTCTCTCCAACATTTGTTGTTTCCTGTACTGTTAATTTTTTTACCATTCTCACTGGTGTGAGTTGGTATCTCATTGTGGTTTTGAATTGTATTTTCCTGATGGCAAGTGACGTGGAGCATTTTCTCATGTGCTTGTTGGCCATGTGTAGATATGACATCAATCTTAAATTTATTGAGTCTCAGGGTTTTTTAAAGATTTATTTATTTTAGAGTAAGAGCAAGTGTAAGTGGGGGGGAAGGGCAGAGGGAGAGAGAGAATCTCAAGCAGACTCCCCATTGACTGCAGAGCCCTATGTGGGGCTCAGTCTCACGACTGTGAGATCATGATCTAAGCTGAAATCAATAATCAGATGCTTAACTGAGACACCCAGGTGCTCCTAGACTTGCCTTTTTAAAAAAGATTTTATTTATTTATTTTTAGAGAGAGAAAGATTGAGTGCATGAGCTGTGGGGGGTGAGGGGTGGCAAGGCGAAGAGGCAGAAAGAGAATCTCAAGCAGACTCCCTCCCAAGCACAGAGCCCAATGTGGGGCTTGATCCTACAACCGTGAGATCATGACCTGAGCTGAAACCAAGAGTCAGACACTTAATCAACTGAGCCACCTAGGACTTGTTTTGTGGCTCAACACATGACCTACTAAGAAAAATCTGTATCCTGCTGCTTTTGGGTGGACTGTTCTGTATGTATCTACTAAGTCCACCTGCTCTAATTTGTCATTTATTTTCATTTTTTTCTAATGTGTCATTTAAAGCTGATATTTCCTTATTGATTTTCTGTCTGGATTATCTATCCATTAATGGAAGTGGGAAATTAAAGTCCTCTACTATTACTGTATTGTCAATTTCTCCCTTTTGGTCTGTTAATATTTGTTTTATATATTTAGGTACTATTTGGGGAGCATACATATTTACAAATTATATATCTTCTTGTTGAAGTGAATCCTATATCATTATATAATGCCCATCTTTGTCTTTTATTAAGTGCTTTAAAGTTTATTTTGTGTAAGTATAGCTACCCCAGATTTCTTTTAATTCCTGTTTGCATCAAAAGTCTTTCTCCTATACCTTCACTTTTTAAAAATTTGTTAAATTTTAATTCCAACATAGTTAACAATGTTATATTAGTTTCAGGTGTACAATACAGTGATTCAACAATACAATAGTTATCCAGCACTCATCGTGACCAGAGTATGCCTTAATCTCCATCACCTATTTCATCCATCCTCCCACCCACCTCCCCTCTGGGAACCAGCAGTTCATTGTCTGTTTAAGAGTCTGTTATCTAGGGATCCCTGGGTGGCGCAGCGGTTTGGCGCCTGCCTTTGGCCCAGGGCGCGATCCTGGAGACCCGGGATCGAGTCCCATGTCGGGCTCCCGGTGCATGGAGCCTGCTTCTCCCTCTGCCTCTCTCTTTCTCTCTCTCTCTCTGTGACTATCATAAATAAATAAAAATTAAAAAAAAAAAAAAAAAAGAAAGAGTCTGTTATCTATATCTTTGGGGTAAATCCCCAGCAGTGCAATTGCTTGGTCGTAGGGTAGTTCTATTTTTTAAAAAGATTTATTTATTTATTATTTATTTATGATAGACACAGAGGGAGGGGGCAGAGACACAAGAGGAGGGAGAAGCAGGCTACATGCTGGGAGCCCCACATAAGACTCGATCCCCAGATGCCAGGATCGTGCCCTGGGCCAAAGGCAGGCACCAAACTGTGAGCCACCCAGCGATCCCCCAGGGTAGTTCTATTTTTAACTCTTTGAGAAACCTCCACACTGTGGAAGGAGCTTCAATGTCTATCAAAAGATGAATGGATAAAGAATTTGGGGAATATAAAAAATAATGACAGGGAATAAAGGGGAAAGGAGAAAAATGAGTGGGAAATATCAGAAAGGGAGACAGAACATGAGAGACTCCTAACTCTGGGAAACAAAGTAGGGGTGGGGGAAGGGGAGGTGGGCGGGGGGTGGGGGTGACTGGGTGATGGGCACTGAGGGGGGGCACTTGATGGGATGAGCACTGGGTGTTATTCTGTATGTTGGCAAATTGAACACCAATAAAAAATAAATTTACCAAAAAAGAAGTTGTGATATATCTATCTCTATCATCTATCTATCAATCTATCTATGTTGGCAAATTGAACACCAATAAAAAATGAATTTACCAAAAAAAGATGATGTGAGATATATCTATCTCTATCATCTATCTATCTATCTATCTATCTATCATCTATCTATCAATCTATCATCTCCAAGTTGGACTGGGCGGCGTCCTGAAGGCGCCCACAATGTGCACGAGTGGGAAAGACTTGGCGCGCCCTCCCTTGGCATGGGGCCAGGGAGAGGCTACCTGCGGGCTGCCCTGCTTTGCAGTCGGGCTGTCCCCACGCTAACAGAACGTTAGACTTCTCTTTAACATTGACTAAGAACTACATGGATCTAACATTCGATCTCATTCAGAATTAAAGGGGGGAGGGGGAGGGGTTCCAAACTGCAATAGCGACTGTAGACTGCTTCTGTAGTACTCCTTAAGAACACAAAGGGGGGGGGGGTGTTGGGGGAGGGGAGGCGGGAAGGAGGTTTGTGAGAGCGAGGCTGAGCCTGCAGATGAACTTTTTCTGGCCTGCCTTCCTTAACTATGTATGTACATATATATATTTTTTAATTTGATGAAAACTGATTACTTCAATAAACAGCTTCATGCCTTTGTAAGTTATTTCATGTTTGTTTGGGTGTACTGCCCAGTGTTGTTTGTAAATAAGAGATTTGGAGCACTCTGAGTTTACCATTTGTTATAAAGTATATAATTTTTTTATGTTTTGTTCCTGAAAATTCCAGAAAGGATATTTAAGAAAATACAATAAAATATTGGAAAAGTAAAAAAAAAAATTGTATATTTTATACACACACACACACACACACACACACACACACAAAATGGAATAATACTCAGCCATTAGAAATGACAAATACCCACCTTTTGCTTCAACGTGGATAGAACTGGAGGGTGTTATGCTGAGTGAAGTAAGTCAAACAGAGAAGGCCAAACATTATATGGTCTCATTCATTCAGGGAATATAAAAAATAGTGAAAGGGATTGGATTATAGGGGAAAGGAGAGAAAATGACTGGGAAATATCAGAGAGGGTGACAGAACATGAGAGACTCCTAACTCTCAAGGGAAACGAACAAGGGGTAGTGGAAAGGGAGGTGGGCGGGGGGATGGGGTGACTGGGTGACAGCACTGAGGGGGGCACTTGACAGGATGAGCACTGGGTGTTATACTATACATTGGCAAATCAAACTCCAATAAAAAATATACAAAAAAATTTTTAAAAATAAGAAAGAGTCTGTTATCCCCCCACTTTCAATCTATGTGTGGCCTTACATATGAAGTGATGTAGGCAGCATATAAATGGGTCTTATTTTTTTAAGATTTTATTTATTTATTCATGAGAGACACACAGGGAGAGATAGAGGCAGAGACACAGGCAGAGGGAGAAGCAGGCTCCATGCAGGGAGCCTGACGTGGGACTCAATCCCAGGTCTTCAGGATCACACCCTGGGCCAAAGGCAGCGCTAAACCACTGAGCCACCAGGGCTGCCCGGGTCTTATTTTTTAAGTCCATCCAGTCACTCTATATCTTCTTTTTTGAAGAATTTAATCCATTTAAAGTAAAGGATGTATTTATTGCCATTTTAGAATTTTTTTTCTGGCTATTTTGTAATTCCTTTTGCAACCATATTTTCTTTTGCTCTCTTCTCTTGTAGTTTAATGACTTTCTCTAGTGTTATGCTTATATTCCTTTCTCATGATCTTCTGTGTATTTATTACAGGTTTTTACTTTGTAATTAACATGAATCTCACACATAACAACCTTTATTTATAAAATGGTCAATTTTAAATTGGTAGCAAGTTAAATTTGAATACATGCTAAAACTCTACCTTTTACTCCACCCCCATATATATATATATATTTATTTATAATTACATATATATTTTTTAAAAAGGGAATAGGATAGGTTTTCTGCCCCTTTCTCCCTCTCTTCTCCTTCTGCAACCCCTATAAAGTAAATGTTATTCCGCTTTTTATTGCCCCTTAAGTTCTTTAAGCAATATTCGCTTTCTAAAATTCTTTTTCTTTTCACTGTTCTGTTTGGGTAAGTTCCACTGGCCTGTTTTCCAGATCACTGATACTTTCTGCTGCTTCATTTAGTCTGCCATTGAACTCCTGTAGTGTACATTTCAATTCAGTTATTGTATTCTTCAGCTCTGTGAGTTCTGTTTGGTACTTTTATTTTCTAGCTCTTTGTTGAAGTTCTCACTGTATTCTTCTCCCAAGCTTGGTGAACATCTCTATGACCATTACTTTATTTTATTTTATTTTTTTAAAGATTTATTTACTTATGATAGACATAGGGAGAAAGAGAGAGGCAGAGACACAGGAGGAGGGAGAAGCAGGCTCCATGCAGGGAGCCCAACGCGGGACTCTAGGATCGCGCCCTGGGCCAAAGGCAGGCACCAAACCACTGAGCCACCCAAGGATCCACAATGACCATTACTTTAAATTCTTTATCAAGTAAATTACTTATGTCTGTTTTATTAAGGTTTCTTTTTTTTAAGATTATTTACTTATTTATTTATTTATTGAGAGAGAGAGAGAGAGAAAGAGAGAGGCGGGGGGGGTGGGCAGAGACACAGGCAGAGAGAGAAGCAGGCTCCATGCAGGGAGCCTGACGTGGGACTCGATCCTAGGTCTCCAGGATCACACCCCAGGCTGAAAGCGGCGCTAAACCGCTGCGCCACAGGGCTGCCCTTAAGGTTTCTTTTTGAGGTTTTATCTTGTTCTTTTATTTGGAACCTATTTTTCTATTTCTTCATTTTGCTTGACTCTGTTTCTATGTATTAGGTGAGATAGCTACATCTTCCAGCCCTAGAAGAATGGCCTGTGTATGTGATGAAACTTATCATTTAACTTTGCCCTTGCTTTTGGTGATCTCTGGAATGTTTGTGATTATCTAAGTAGCCTGATTTATTCTTGATAGCTCCCAGTTGTTGCGGGTGTCCTAAGACCTGTCATCTTAGCACCTAGTTTCAGGCTGATTGGAAGCCAACCCCTTATGCAACAGGTTTTAAAGTATGCAAATATATACAGTCATGTGTGACTATGGTCATAATCCCTACTGACCTTCTCTCCTGGCTATGTGGTTTCCCCTAGGCAACAGCTGCAAAAATCAGGGCTCTGAATCATGTATAAGCTCCTTTCTGGAGGGTACAAGCAAACCATAGTAAGGCAAAAATGGCATCCCCCAGTCTATGTTCCCTGAGAGTACTTTCTTAGCCTCTAGATACATGGGAAACCTGATAACCATCCCTTGGGTTGAAGCTCCAGGACAAGTAAATAGAACTTTTTCTATTGGAAAAAGGAAGATTGGGGGTGTGTTTCAGTCTGCTATCTTTAAAATTCCCTGGTGGTGGTAGTTTGCCTAGAACTATGTCTTTGATTGTTTCAGTTCTGTTGGGCCTAGAGATGCAAGGCTGCTGCCATCAGATCCAGATCAAGAGGTATCTCCTGTGTGGGCTACATGTGCCCACTGGCTTTAGCAAGGCAGAGCAAGACTGCAGGGCCAGTCCATGCCCACTGGCTTTAGTGGAGCAGTAGGAAAGCACAGGGCTGGGACATGCTCACTGGCTTTTTGGGGGGAACATATCCCTGGTATATTAATACATGATAGGATAATTACAGTTTTATTGAGTTTTAATAGTTTTAACCCCTTTCATTTAATTGTAGATGGCATGGATATGATGACAACAGAGAGAGGTCAACTAGGGAAGTTGGCAGGTAGCCTGGACAAAGTCCCCAAATATTTTCATATTCATATTTGATATGAATTCATATTCAAGGTTTCATTTTCATATTCATGTTGTTCTAAGATCTGGACATCAGGTTTTCAGGATAAAAACTAGATTTTGCGACAAATACCCACTATTTGCTTCAATGTGGATGGAACTAGAGGGTATCATGCTGAGTGAAATAAGTCAATTGGAGAAGGACAAACAGTATATGGTCTCATTCATTTGGGGAATATAAAAAATAGTGAAAGGGAATAAAGGGGAAAGGAGAAAAATGAGTGGGAAATATCAGAAAGGGAGACAGAACATGAAAGGCTCCTAACTCTGGGAAACGAACTAGGGGTGGTGGAAGGGGAGGTGGGCAGGGGGTGGGGGTGACTGGGTGACAGGCACTGAGGTGGGCACTTGACGGGATGAGCACTGGGTGTTATTCTGTATGTTGGTAAATTGAACACCAATAAAAAATAAATTTATAAAAAAACAAACAAACTAGATTTTGTTTTTTTGATCAGTGTGCCTAGGGTTGATCAGTTACTGGAAAACAGAGTCATAAATAACCATACTCATAAGAGACTGAATGCAATTTCAGTAACCAAGAGTAATATAACTACCAAGTGAACCAGTTACTCATATTCTCTGCTTCTGTATATCAGATGTATAAATAAAAATTCTGAATTATTTCCAAAGGGCCAAACATGTACTAAGTGCTAGATACACAACAATGAATATAAAGTAGCTCCTCCCTTCATGCTTCCAGTCCAAAAGTTGGCAAAAATTTTTTTCTGTAGAGACCCAAATAAGAACTTCTAGGATTTTCAGGTCATATAGTTTCTGTCAGAACTATTAAATTGTGCTGTTGTGTGAAAGCAACCATAGACAATACATAAATGAATAGACATGATTTTGTTCTAAGAAGACTTTATTCATGGACACTGAAATTTTACTTTCATATAATTTTCACACATCATGAAATACTATTTTTCTTTTGTTTTTTTCCCTCCCCAACCACTTAAAAATATATTTTAAAAAAACACTCATGGCTAGCAGACCATTAAAAAACAAGTGATGGGCTACATTTAGCCCACAGGCTAACCTTTGCCATCCCCTGTCTAGTCTAATACAGAAGATAAGTACAGAAACAAATTATTTCAGTATAATGTGATAAAACCTAGAGTTCTATAGTTTTATGGTAGCCAGAGGAAGGCCACCTAACTTAACCCAAGGCATCAAAGTAAGTATTTATAAACATAAACCCCAGAACTGAGTCTTAAAGAATGTTAACAAGAAGGTATTAACTAAACAAAAACGGGAAACGTATGCTCCAAATAGAAAGCAGAGAATGAACAGTCACAGAATTGATAAACAGCATGAAATTCTTGGGCAGTGTAATTGTTCTAGCATAAAATATAAGGAATGTCAGATGAAGTTGTAGGTAAGGGTAGGGATGAAGCTATAAAATGTTTTCTATACCATGTGTCTGGGCAATGAAGGCCACTGACAGGTTTTCAGCAGGGGAATGATATAATCAAATCTGTATTTTGGGTTTATTTCTGTGACAACATTTTGGCAGACAGATCTCTGACAGCTGAGAAGCTATTGGAACAGTCCAGGGGCGAGATGATAAGGGCCTAAACCAGGCAAAAGCAATAAAAATGGAGAGAAGAGGATAAATTCTAGAAATGTCTTAAAAAGGTAATATTAACATGGCTCAGTGAGGAGAGCAAGAAGTCAAAAATGACTCAGGTTTCTCACTTGGATGGCTAGGTAGACGAAAGTACCACCAAGTGCTATTGGAAGGAGAGAGAGTTTTATGAGCTAGATAATGAATTCAGATTTATACACATTGCATTGCATTTTTTAAAAAGATTTTATTTATTCATGAGACACACAGAGAGAGGCATAAACATAGGCAGAGGGAGAAGCAGGCTCCCTGCAGGGAGCCTGATGTGGGACTCAATCCCAGGACCCCAGGATCATGACCCAAGCTAAAGGTAGACATTCAACCACTGAGCCACCCAGGTGCCCCTGCATTGCATTTACTGTTGGGTTTTCCTGTGGAGGTTTTTACCAGGCCACTGTACATAGGAATTTGGGAGACAGATTAAAACCACAGATACAGTTATAAGCACACAGATGTGGTCATCAAAACCATGAATGAATATAGTTTCTCAGATTCAATGAGTAAGGAGATTCATGGGCCATGGTGAGTAAAGGAGACTGAAAGAATAGGAGAAAATATCTGAGGCCATGATGATATTAAAGAGCAGCTGTAAAGGGAATGCAGTATCAAAAAGCTAAAAGGAAAAGAGGTTGCTGTCAGAGAGGTGAATTTAGTCTTTCATAATGGATTCCTGAAAATTAATCCTTAATGCCTCAAGGCAGTGGTTCTGAAACTATAAGCTTTTCACCTGGAAAGCTTGTTAAAACACATTGCTAGGTACCATCCCCAGAGTTTTGATTCAGTAGGTCTCTGGTGGTGCCCAATAATTTACATTTCTAACAACTTCCTAAGTGATGCTCACCAGTCAGAACCACAGCCCTAAAGTGTCCATTGGAGGCAAAGAATTAATTTCTTTTTAATGCATCTAGAATTCTCCTAGTTGTGTGTCATCCTTGGGGACAGTAAGATAATAGACACTCAACTCAGTTTGTTTTGTGATTCAGATAAGGAACCCTGTCAGAAAGACTGGAAGGTGTTAGAGTCCAGGAGATCAGAGACCACACCCATATTATTCACTACTGATTCACCATAGGTTAGAGATTCCACTACCATGTGTTGACTAAAAGATTGGTAAGGTCCATAGTACAATTAGAGGAGTGAGCAGCTGATACATAGGGTTTATTGGTGAAGGTATGATCAAGGACCCATAAGACTAAAGTTTGTAATCCTCTACAAGGACAATAAAATCTTTCAGTATGACAACATGAATTGGGGTAGGGAAAATGATAGTGAAACAGGTGTCAAAGTATAAAATCAAAGTGGAAGGATGACCTGGAGGCTGACAGAGGACAGCGGCAGGGAAAGAAAATTGATATAGCCTGCATGTTGAATATCAAAACTGAAGGGATTTTGCCTGAGGGTGGAGGAATAAAGCTTTGGAAGTTGTCTATGGAGAGCATGCCTTATCCAGGGCATATGAACATACTACTGTCCTTTAAATTGTGTCTTGTTTTTTTTTTTATCACTTAATACAGTGTCTTGAGACTAACTATATGGTCAAAAATTATTTTTACACATTTTATCTTTCTTGATAATTCTATAATTTTTCCCATAAACATTTCTTTTCTTCATACATATTTCTTCTTAAGGACATTCCTAAGAATTTTATGTGTTTCATTGCTATAGTGAATGGGATATATTTCTCCTGATAGCTCCAAATTGGTTATTCTGGTACGGCATTCTTTTTTTTTTAATTATTATTTTTTTATTGGAGTTCAATTTGCCAACATATAGCATAACACCCAGTGCTCATCCCGCCAAGTGCCCCCATCAGTGCCCATCACCCTGTCACCCCAACCCCCCGCCCATCTCCCCTTCCACTAACCCTTGTTCATTTCCCAGAGTTAGGTGTCTCTCATGTTCTGTCACCCTCACTGATATTTTCACTCATTTTCTCTCCTTTCCCCTTTATTCCCTTTCACTAATTTTTATATTCCCCAAATAAATGAGACCATATAATGTTTGTCCTTTTCTGATTGACTTATTTCACTCAGCACAATACCCTCCAGGTCCCTCCATTCCAAAGCAAATGGTGGGTATTTGTCGTTTCTAATGGATGAGTAATATTCCATTGTATACATATACCACATCTTCTTTATCCATGGACACCAAGGCTCCTTCCAGTTTGGCTACTGTGGACATTGCTGCTAAAAACATCGGGGTGCAGGTGTCCTGGCAATTCACTGCTTCTATATCTTTGGGGTAAATCCCCAGCAGTGCAATTGCTGGGTCGTAGGGCAGATCTATTTTTAACTGTTTGAGGAACCTCCACACAGTTTTCCAGAATGGCTGCACCAGTTCACATTCCCACCAACAGTGCAAGAGGGTTCCCTTTCTCCACATCCTCTCCAACATTTGTGGTTTCCTGCCTTGTTGATTTTCCCCATTCTCACTGGTGTGAGGTGGTATCTCATTGTGGTTTTGATTTGTATTTCCCTGATGGCAAGTGATGCAGAGCATTTTCTCATGTGCGTGTTGGCCATGTCTATGTCTTCCTCTGTGAGATTTCTGTTCATGTATTTTGCCCATTTCATGATTGCATTGTTTCTTCCTTTACTGTTGAGTTTAATAAGTTCTTTATAGATCTTGGATACTAGCCCTTTATCTGATACGTCATTTGCAAACAGCTTCTCCCATTCTGTAGGTTGTCTTTTAGTTTTGTTGACTATTTCTTTGGCTGTGCAGAAGCTTCTTATCTTGATGAAGTCCCAATAGTTCATTTTTGCTTTTGTTTCTTTTGCCTTCGTGGATGGATCTTGCAAGAAGTTACTGTGGCCGAGTTCAAAAAGGGTGTTGCCTCTGTTCTCCTCTAGGATTTTGATGGAATCTTGTCTCACATGTAGATCTTTCATCATTTTGAGTTTATCTTTGTGTATGGTATAAGAGAATGGTCTAGTTTCATTCTTCTGCATGTGGCTGTCCAATTTTCCCAGCACCATTTATTGAAGAGACTGTCTTATTTCCAGTGGATAGTCTTTCCTGCTTTGTCGAATATTAGTTGACAATAAAGTGGAGGGTCCACTTCTGGATTCTCTATTCTGTTCCATTGATCTATGTGTCTGTTTTTGTGCCAGTACCACACTGTCTTGATGAGCACAGCTTTGTACTACAACCTGAAATCTAGCATTGTGATGCCCCCAGCTATGGTTTTCTTTTATAATATTCCCCTGGCTATTCGGGGTCTTTTCTGATTCCACACAAATTTTTTTTTGTAAATTTATTTTTTATTGGTGTTCAATTTGACAACATATAGAATCTAACACCCAGTGCTCATCCCGTCAAGTGCCACCCTCAGTACCCGTCACCAGTCATCCCCACACCCCGTCCATCTCCCCTTCCCCCACCCCTAGTTCATTCCCAGAGTGAGGAGTCTCTCATGTTCTGTCTCCCTTTCTGATATTCCCACTCATTATTTCTCCTTTCCCCTTTATTCCCTGTCATTATTTTTTATATTCCCCAAATGAATGAGACCATATAATGTTTGTCCTTCTCTGGTTGACTTATTTCACTCAGCATAATACCCTCCAGTTCCATCTACATCGAAGCAAATGGTAGGTATTTGTCGTTTCTAATGGCTGAGAAGATGTGGTTTATGTATACAATGGAATATTACGGTGTTCTTTTAAATTAAATTTAAGCTTCTTTGACTTATCTTCTGAACTTGGGGTAACACCTTACACTTTTTTCATTAATTAAATAAAATCTTTAAAAAATAAAAAATAAAATAAAAAATAAAAAATAAAAATAAATAAATAAAATATTTAACATATGTTCATTTTCATATCGTTATGGGAGTTAAAATTTTTATCTTTAAAAAGTATCTTTTGGGGTACCAGGGTGGCTCAGTCAGTTAAGCATCTGTCTTTGGTTCAGGTCATGATCTCAGTGACCTAGAATCAATCCCCACATTGGCCTCCTGCTGGGTGGGGAGTCTGCTTCTCCCTCTCCCTCTCCCTCTCCATTCTCCCTCTGTTGCTCCCCACTGCTTATGCATGTGCTGTGTCTCTCCCTCTTTCTCTCAAATAAATGAATTAAAATTTAAAAAATTATATTTTAACATTTGCAATGAATTGTTATTGTGCAATATTATTGAAGTAGATTTCAAAGAATCCACTTATAGGTTTTGCATCTAAGTTCACAAACTGGCTTGAGGGGCAAGATGGTGGAAGAGTAGGGGTCCTCAACTCACCTGGCCCCACAAACTTACCTAGATAACTTTCAAAATATCATGAACACCTACGAATTTGACTGGAGATTTAAAGAGAGAACAGCTGGAATGGTATAGAGAGAAAAGATTTCCTTCTAACAAGGTAGGAAGGCAAAAAGTAAAAAATAAAAAAACAATAAACTGGGGGAGGGGGAACCGCGAGAAGCTGGGCTAAAGTGGAGGGGCAAAGCGTCCGCAGCAGGAAAGCCTAGCCCTGGAGAAGCAGGAACCTTAAAAATCCGTGCAGGAGGAGGAGGGGCAAGATGGCAGAAGAGTAGGGTCCCCAAATCACCTGTCCCCACCAAATTACCTAGATAACCTTCAAATTATCCTGAAACTCTATGAATTCGGCCTGAGATTTAAGAGGGAACAGCTGGAATGCTACAGTGAGAAGAGTTCACACTTCTATCAAGGTAGGAAGACGGGGGAAAAAAGAAATAAAGGAACAAAAGGCATCCAAGGGGGAGGGGCCCCACGAGGAGACGGGCTAAGGCCGGGGCGAGTGTCCCCAGGACAGGAGAGCCCCTTCCCAGAGAAGCAGGAGCTGCACCAACCTTCCCCAGAGGAAAGGGGCCCTCAGGGAGTTAGAGCAGGACCCAGGAGGGCGGAGATGCCCTCGGGCTCCCTGGGACACCAACAGACACCTGCGCCCCGGGGAGAGTGCCCTGAGCTCCCTGAGGGCTGCAGCGGGAACAGCGGGACCCAGAGCAGCTCGAAGGGGCTCGGGCAGCGACTCCTCGGAGGCAGCTGCGGGGCGGGAGCGCGAATCCAACAGCACAGACCCGGAGCACAGGGCGCCGGGACACAGCCCAGGATCCGGCCTCCCCCCGGGACAGGCAGAGGCCGGGAGGACCCAGGACAGCAAGGACACTCCTGCCCCAAGCTGAGCACATCAGCGGCCCCGCCCAGGAGCCTCCAGGCCCTGCAGACGGAGTAGTTTCTGCGGGAGCTGAATAGAGGTTTCCAGAGCTGAAGCAGCCACTGGGGTTGTTCCTCCTGGGGCCTCAAGGGGTAAACAACCCCCACTGAGCCCTGCACCAGACAGGGGCAGAGCAGCTCCCCCAAGTGCTAACACCTGAAAATCAGCACAACAGGCACCTCCCCCAGAAACCAGGTAGACGGACAATTTCCAGGGGAAGCCAAGGGACTTAAAGTACACAGAATCAGAAGATACTCCCCCGTGGTTCTTTTTTTCTTTCTTTCTTTTTTTTGTTTTTGTTTTGTTTTGTTTTGTTTTGCTTTTTGATTTGTTTCCTTCCCCACCCCCTTTTTTCCTTTATTTCTTTTTCTTTCTCTTTTTCTTCTTTTTTTTTCGTTTTTTTCTTCCTTTTTTTCCTCTTTCTCTTTTCTTTGCTTCTTTCTCTCTTCTCTCTCTTTTTCTCCTTTTCCCAATACAACTTGCTTTTGGCCACTCTGCACTGAGCAAAATGACTAGAAGGAAAACCTCACCTCAAAAGAAAGAATCAGAAACAGTCCTCTCTCCCACACAGTTACAAAATCTGGATTACAATTCAATGTCAGAAAGCCAATTCAGAAGCACTATCATACAGCTACTGGTGGCTCTAGAAAAAGGGATAAAGGACTCAAGAGACTTCATGACTGCAGAATTTAGATCCAATCAGGCAGAAATTAAAAATCAATTGAATGAGATGCAATCCAAACTAGAAGTCCTAACTACGAGGGTTAACGAGGTGAAAGAATGAGTGAGTGACACAGAAGACAAGTTCATGGCAAAGAGGGAAACGGAGGAAAAAAAAGACGGAGAATTAAAAGACCATGAAGACAGATTAAGGGAAATAAACGACAGCCTGAGGAAGAAAAATCTACCTTTAATTGGGGTTCCCGAGGGCAACGAAAGGGACAGAGGGCCAGAATATGTATTTGAACAAATCCTAGCTGAAAACTTTCCTAATCTGGGAAGGGAAATAGGCATTCAGATCCAGGAAATAGAGAGATCCCACTCTAAAATCAATAAAAACCATTCAACAACTCGACATTTAATAGTGAAGCTTGCAAATACCAAAGATAAAGAGAAGATCCTTAAAGCAGCAAGAGACAAGAAATCCCTGACATTTATGGGGAGGAATATTAGGGTAACAGCAGACCTCTCCACAAAGACCTGGCAGGCCAGAAAGGGCTGGCAGGATATATTCAGGGTCCTAAATGAGAAGAACATGCATCCAAGAATACATTATCCAGCAAGGCTCTCATTCAAAATGGAAGGAGAGATAAAGAGCTTCCAAGACAGGCAGGAACTGAAAGAATATGTGACCTCCAAACCAGCTCTGCAAGAAATTTTAAGGGGGACTCTTAAAATTCCTCTTTAAGAAGAAGGTCAGTGGAACAATCCACAAAAACAAGGACTGAATAGATATCATGATGACACTAAACTCATATCTATCAATAGTAACTCTGAACGTGAACGGGCTTAATGATCCCATCAAAAGGCGCAGGGATTCAGACTGGATAAAAAAGGAGGACCCATCTATTTGCTGTCTACAAGAGACTCATTTTAGACAGAAGGACACCTACAGCCTGAAAATAAAAGGTTGGAGAAGCATTTACCATTCGAATGGTCCTCAAAAGAAAGCAGGGGTAGCCATCCTTATATCAGATAAACTAAAATTTAACCCAAAGACTGTAGTGAGAGATGAAGAGGGACACTATCTCATACTTAAAGGATCTATCCAACAAGAGGACTTAACAATCCTCAATATATATGCCCCAAATGTGGGAGCTGTCAAATATTTAAACCAATTAATAACCAAAGTGAAGAAATACTTAGATAATAATACACTTATACTTGGTGACTTCAATCTAGCTCTTTCTACCCTCAATAGGTCTTCTAGGCACAACATATCCAAAGAAACGAGAGCTTTAAGTGATACACTGGACCAGATGGATTTCACAGATATCTACAGAACTTTACATCCAAACTCAACTGAATACACATTCTTCTCAAGTGCACATGGAACTTTCTCCAGAATAGACCATACACTGGGTCACAAAGCGGGTCTGAACCGATACCAAAAGATTGGGATCGTCCCCTGCATATTCTCAGACCATAATGCCTTGAAATTAGAACTAAATCACAACAAGAAGTTTGGAAGGACCTCAAACACATGGAGGTTAAGGACCATCCTGCTAAAAGATGAAAGGGTCAACCAGGAAATTAAGGAAGAAGTAAAAAGATTCATGGAAACTAATGAGAATGAAGATACAACCGTTCAAAATCTTTGGTATGCAGCAAAAGCAGTCCGAAGGGGGAAATACATCGCAATACAAGCATCCATTCAAAAACTGGAAAGAACTCAAATACAAAAGCTAACCTTACACCTAAAGGAGCTGGAGAAAAAACAGCAGATGAACCCCACGCCCAACAGAAGAAGACAGTTAATTAAAATTCGAGCAGAACTCAACGAAATCGAGACCAGAAGAACCGTGGAACAGATCAACAGAACCAGGAGTTGGTTCTTTAAAAGAATTAATAAGATAGATAAACCATTAGCCAACCTTATTAAAAAGAAGAGAGAGAAGACTCAAATATTTTTTATTTTTTATTGGTGTTAAATTTACCAACATACAGAATAACCCCCACTGCCCGACACCCAATCACTCCCACCCCCCGCCCTCCTCCCCTTCCACCACCCCTAGTTCGTTTCCCAGAGTTAGGAGTCTTTATGTTGTCTCCCTTTCTGATATTTCCCACACATTTCTTCTCCCTTCCCTTATATTCCCTTTCACTATTATTTATATTCCCCACATGAATGAGAACATATACTGTTTGTCCTTCTCCGACTGACTGACTTCACTCAGCATAATACCCTCCAGTTCCATCCACGTTGAAGCAAATGGTGGGTATTTGTCATTTCTTTCTTTCTTTTTTTTTTTTTTTGTATTTGTCATTTCTAATGGCTGAGTAATATTCCATTGTATACATAAACCACATCTTCTTTATACACTCATCTTTCGATGGACACTGAGGCTCCTTCCACAGTTTGGCTATTGTGGCCATTGCTGCTAGAAACATCAGGGTGCAGGAGTCCCGGTGTTTCATTGCATCTGTATCTTCGGGGTAAATCCCCAACAGTGCAATTGCTGGGTCGTAGGGAAGGTCTATTTTTAACTCTTTGAGGAACCTCCACACAGTTTTCCAGAGTGGCTGCACCAGTTCACATTCCCACCAACAGTGTAAGAGGGTTCCCTTTTCTCCGCATCCTCTCCAACATTTGTTGTTTCCTACCTTGTTAATTTTCCCCATTCTCACTGGTGTGAGGTGGTATCTCATTGTGATTTTGATTTGTATTTCCCTGATGGCAAGTGATGAAGAGCATTTTCTCATATGCTTGTTGGCCATGTCTATGTCTTCCTCTGTGAGATTTCTCTTCATGTGTTTTGCCCATTTCATGATTGGACTGTTTGTTGTTTTGGTGTTGAGTTTAAGAAGTTCTTTATATATCTTGGAATCTAGCCCTTTATCTGATACGTCATTTGCAAATATCTTCTCCCATTCTGTAGGTTGTCTTTTAGTTTTGTTGACTGTATCCTTTGCTGTGCAAAAGCTTCTTATCTTGATGAAGTCCCAATAGTTCATTTTTGCTTTTGTTTCTTTTGCCTTCGTGGATGTATCTTGCAAGAAGTTACTGTGGCCGAGTTCAAAAAGGGTGTTGCCTGTGTTCTTCTCTAGGATTTTGATGGAATCTTGTCTCACATTTAGATCTTTCATCCATTTTGAGTTTATCTTTGTGTATGGTGAAAGAGAGTGGTCTAGTTTCATTCTTCTGCATGTGGATGTCCAATTTTCCCAGCACCATTTATTGAAGAGACTGTCTTTCTTCCGATGGATAGTCTTTCCTCCTTCATCCAATATTAGTTGGCCATAAAGTTCACGGTCCACTTCTGGATTTTCTATTCTGTTCCATTGATCTATGTGTCTGTTTTTGTGCCAGTACCACACTGTCTTGATGGCCACAGCCTTGCAGTACAACCTGAAATCTGGCATTGTGATGCCCCCAGATATGGTTTTCTTTTTTAAAATTCCCCTGGCTATTCGGGTTCTTTTCTGATTCCACACAAATCTTAAAATAATTTCTTCTAACTCTCTGAAGAAAGTCCATGGTATTTTGATAGGGATTGCATTAAACGTGTACATTGCCCTGGGAAACATTGATATTTTCACAATATTAATTCTGCAAATCCATGAGCATGGAATATTTTTCCATTTCTTTGTGTCTTCCTCAATTTCCTTCAGAAGTGTTCTATAGTTTTGAGGGCATAGATCCTTTACATCTTTGATTAGGTTTATTCCTAGGTATCTTATGCATTTGGGTGCAATTGTAAATGGGATTGACTCCTTAATTTCTCTTTCTTCAGTTCATTGTTAGTGTATAGAAATGCCACTGATTTCTGGGCATTGATTTTGTATCCTGCCACGCTACCAAATTGGTGTATGAGTTCTAGCAATCTTGGGGTGGAGGCTTTTGGGTTTTCTATGTAGATTATCATGTCATCGGCGAAGAGGGAGAGTTTGACTTCTTCTTTGCCAATTTGAATGCCTTTAATGTCTTTTTTGTCTGATTGCTGAGGCTAGGACTTCCAGTACTATGTTGAATAGCAGTGGTGAGAGTGGACATCCCTGTCTTGTTCCTGATCTTAGGGGAAAGGCTCCCAGTGCTTCCCCATTGAGAATTATATTTGCTGTGGGGTTTTCGTAGATGGCTTTTAAGATGTCGAGGAATGTTCCCTCTATCCCTACACTCTGAAGAGTTTTGATCAGAAATGGATGCTGTATTTTGTCAAATGCTTTCTCTGCATCTAATGAGAGGATCATATGGTTCTTGGTTTTTCTCTTGCTGATATGATGAATCACATTGATTGTTTTACGAGTGTTGAACCAGCCTTGTGTCCCGGGGATAAATCCTACTTGGTCATGGTGAATAATTTTCTTAATGTGCTGTTGGATCCTATTGGCTAGTATCTTGTTGAGAATTTTTGCATCCATGTTCATCAGGGATATTGGTCTGTAATTCTCCTTTTTGGTGGGGGTTTTGTCTGGTTTTGGAATTAAGGTGATTCTGGCCTCATAGAATGAATTTGGAAGTACTCCATCTCTTTCTATCTTTCCAAACAGCTTTAGTAGAATAGGTATGATTTCTTCTTTAAACGTTTGATAGAATTCCCCTGGGAAGCCATCTGGCCCTGGACTCTTGTGTCTTGGGAGGTTTTTGATGACTGCTTCAATTTCCTCCCTGGTTATTGGCCTGTTCAGGTTTTCTATTTCTTCCTGTTCCAGTTTTGGTAGTTTGTGGCTTTCCAGGAATGCGTCCATTTCTTCTAGATTGCCTAATTTCTTGGCGTATAGCTGTTCATAATATGTTTTTAAAATCGTTTGTATTTCCTTGGTGTTGGTAGTGATCTCTCCTTTCTCATTCATGATTTTCTTAATTTGAGTCTTCTCTCTCTTCTTTTTAATAAGGCTGGCTAATGGTTTATCTATCTTATTAATTCTTTCAAAGAACCAACTCCTGGTTCTGTTGATCTGTTCCACAGTTCTTCTGGTCTCGTTTTCGTTGAGTTCTGCTTGAATCTTTATTAACTCTCTGCTTCTCCTGGGTGTAGGATCCATTTGCTGTTTTTTCTCTAGCTCCTTTATGTGTAAGGTTAGCTTTTGTATTTGAGTTCTTTACAGTTTTGGAATGGATGCTTGTATTGCGATGTATTTCCCCCTTAGGACTGCTTTTGCTGCATCCCAAAGATTTTGAACGGTTGTATCTTCATTCTCATTAGTTTCCATGAATCTTTTTACTTCTTCCTTAATTTCCTGGTTGACCCTTTCATCTTTTAGCAGGATGGTCCTTAACCTCCACGTGTTTGAGGTCCTTCCAAACTTCTTGTTGTGATTTAGTTCTAATTTCAAGGCATTATGGTCTGAGAATATGCAGGGGACGATCCCAATCTTTTGGTATTGGTTCAGGCCCGATTTGTGACCCAGTGTATGGTCTATTCTGGAGAAAGTTCCATGTGCACTTGAGAAGAATGTGTATTCAGTTGAGTTTGGATGTAAAGTTCTGCAGATATCTGTGAAATCCATCTGGTCCAGTGTACCATTTAAAGCTCTCGTTTCTTTGGATATATTGTGCCTAGAAGACCTATTGAGGGTAGAAAGAGCTAGATTGAAGTCACCAAGTATAAGTGTATTATTATCTAAGTATTTCTTCACTTTGGTTAATAATTGATTTATATATTTGGCAGCTCCCACATTCGGGGCATATATATTGAGGATTGTTAAGTCTTCTTGTTGGATATATCCTTTAATATAATATAGTGTCCCTCTTCATCTCTCACTACAGTGTTCAGGGTAAATTTTAGTTTATCTGATATAAGGATGGCTACCCCTGCTTTCTTTTGGAGACCATTTGAATGGTAAATGGTTCTCCAACCTTTTATTTTCAGGCTGTAGGTGTCCTTCTGTCTAAAATGAGTCTCTTGTAGACAGCAAATAGATGGGTCCTCCTTTTTTATCCAGTCTGAAACCCTGCGCCTTTTGATGGGGTCATTAAGCCCATTCACGTTCAGAGTTACTATTGACAGATATGAGTTTAGTGTCATCATGATATCTATTCAGTCCTTGTTTTTGTGCATTGTTCCACTGAACTTCTTCTTAAAGGGGAATTTTAAGAGTCCCTGTTAAAATTTCTTGCAGAGCTGGTTTGGAGGTCACATATTCTTTCAGTTCCTGCCTGTTTTGGAATCTCTTTATCTCTCCTTCCATTCTGAATGAGAGCCTTGCTGGATAAAGTATTCTTGGTTGCATGTTCTTCTCATTTAGGACCCTGAATATATCCTGCCAGCCCTTTCTGACCTGCCAGGCCTCTGTGGAGATGTCTGCTGTTACCCTAATATTCCTCCCCATAAAAGTCAGGGATTTCTTGTCTCTTGCTGCTTTAAGGATCTTCTCTTTATCTTTGGTATTTACAAGCTTCACTATTAAATGTCAAGGTGTTGAACGGTTTTTATTGATTTTAGAGTGGGAATCTCTCTATTTCCTGGATCTGAATGCCTGTTTCCCTTCCCAGATTAGGAAAGTTTTCAGCTAGAATTTGTTCAAATACATATTCTGGCCCTCTGTCCCTATCGGCGCCCTCGGGAACACCAATTAAACTTAAGTTTTTCTTCCTCAGGCTGTCGTTTATTTCCCTTAATCTATCTTCATGGTCTTTTAACTGTTTGTCTCTTTTTTCCTCAGTTTCCCTCTTTGCTATCAACTTGTCTTCTATGTCACTCACTCGTTCTTCCACCTCATTAACCCTCGTTGTTAGGACTTCTAGTTTGGATTGCATCTCATTCAATTGATTTTTAATTTCTGCCTGATTAGCTCTAAATTCTGCAGTCATGAAGTCTCTTGAGTCCTTTATGCTTTTTTCTAGAGCCACCAGTAGCTGTATGATAGTGCTTCTGAATTGGCTTTCTGACATTGAATTGTAATCCAGATTTTGTAATTCTGTGGGAGAGAGGACTGTTTCTGATTCTTTTGAGGTGAGGTTTTCCTTCTAGTCATTTTGCTCAGTGCAGAGTGGCCAAAAGCAAGTTGTATTGGGAAAAGGAGAAAAAGAGAGAGAGGAGAGAAAGAAGCAAAGAAAAGAGAAAGAGGAAAAAAAAGGAAGAAAAAAACGAAAAAAAAAATAAGAAAAGTAGAAAGAAAAAGAAAGAAAGGAAAAAAAGGGGGTGGGGGAAGGAAACAAATCAAAAAGCAAAACAAAACAAAACAAAACAACAACAAAAAAAAAAGAAAGAAAGAAAGAAAAAAAGAACCACGGGGAGTATCTTCTGATTCTGTGTACTTTAAGTCCCTTGACTTCCCCTGGAAATTGTCCGTCTAGCTGGTCTTCTGGGGGAGGGGACTGTTGTGCTGATATCCAGGTGTTAGCAGTTGGGGGACCTGCTGTGCCCCTGCCTGGTACAGGGCTCAGTGGGGGTTGTTTACCCCGTCAGGCCCCAGGAGCAACAGCCCCAGTGGCGGGGCCAGCTCTGGAAACCTGGATTCAGCCCCCGCAGGAACTCCGGAGCTCTCCGTCTGCAGGGCCTGGAGGCTCCGGGGCAGGGCCGCTGATCTGCTCAGCTCGGGGCAGGAGTGTCCTTGCTGTCCTGGGCCCTCCGGGACTCTGCCTGTCCTGGGGAGAGGCTGGATCCTGGGCTGTGTCCCGGCACCCTGCGCTCCTGGTCTGCACTGTTGGATTCGCGCTCCCGGCCGTGCAGCCCCCTCCGCGGAGCCCCCGCCCGAGCCCCTCCGAGCTGCTCCGGGTCCCGCCGTGCGCGCTGCAGCCCTTAGGGAGCTCGGTGCACTCTCCTGGGCGCGCAGTTGCTCTGTTACTGTCCCAGGGAACCTGAGGGCATCCTCGCCCTCCTGGGTCCTGCTCCAACTCCCTGGGAGGCCCTTTCCGCCTGGGAAGGTTGGTGCAGCTCCTGTGTCTCCAGGACAGGGCTCTCCTGTTCTGGGGACACTCGCCCCGGCCTCAGCCCTGCTCCACCCGGGGCCCCTCCCCCTTAGATACTTTGTTGCTTTATTTCTTTTTCCCGTCTTCCTACCTTGATAGAAGCGCGAACTCTTCTCACTGTAGCATTCCAGCTGTTCTCTCTTTAATTCTCAGGCCGAATTCATAGATTTTCAGGATAATTTGAAGATTTTCTAGTTAATTTGGGGGAGACAGGTGATTTGGGGACCCTACTCTTCCGCCATCTTGCCCCTCCCTCCGAGAAGACTCAAATTAATAGAATCATGAATGAGAAAGGAGAGATCACTACCAACACCAAGGAAATAAAAATGATTTTAAAAACATTATGAACCCCAATAAATTAGGCAATCTAGAAGAAATGGACGCATTCCTGGAAACCCACAAACTACCAAATTGGAACAGGAAGAAATAGAAAACTTTAACAGGCCAATAACCAGGGAGGAAATTGAAGCAGTCATTAAAAACCTCCCAAGACACAAGAGTCCAGGGCCAGATGGCTTCCCAGGGGAATTCTATCAAACGTTTAAAGAAGAAATCATACCTATTCTACTAAAGCTGTTTGGAAAGATAGAAAGAGATAGAGTACTTCCAAATTCATTCTATGAGGCCAGAATCACCTTAATTCCAAAACCAGACAAAACCCCCACCAAAAAGGAGAATTACAGACCAATATCCCTGATGAACATGGATGCAAAAATTCTCAACAAGATACTAGCCAATAGGATCCAACAGCACATTAAGAAAATTATTCACCATGACCAAGTAGGATTTATCCCCGGGACACAAGGCTGGTTCAACACTCGTAAAACAATCAATGTGATTCATCATATCAGCAAGAGAAAAACCAAGAACCATATGATCCTCTCATTAGACGCAGAGAAAGCATTTGACAAAATACAGCATCCATTTCTGATCAAAACTCTTCAGAGTGTAGGGATAGAGGGAACATTCCTCGACATCTTAAAAGCCATCTACGAAAACCCCACAGCAAATATAATTCTCAATGGGGAAGCACTGGGAGCCTTTCCCCTAAGATCAGGAACAAGACAGGGATGTCCACTCTCACCACTGCTATTCAACATAGTACTGGAAGTCCTAGCCTCAGCAATCAGACAAAAAAGACATTAAAGGCATTCAAATTGGCAAAGAAGAAGTCAAACTCTCCCTCTTCGCCGATGACATGATAATCTACATAGAAAACCCAAAAGCCTCCACCCCAAGATTGCTAGAACTCATACACCAATTCGGTAGCGTGGCAGGATACAAAATCAATGCCTAGAAATCAGTGGCATTTCTATACACTAACAATGAGACTGAAGAAAGAGAAATTAAGGAGTCAATCCCATTTACAACTGCACCCAAAAGCATAAGATACCTAGGAATAAACCTCACCAAAGCGGTAAAGGATCTATACCCTAAAAACTATAGAACCGTTCTGAAAGAAATTGAGGAAGACACAAAGAGATGGAAAAGTATTCCAAGCTCATGGATTGGCAGAATTAATATTGTGAAAATGTCAATGTTGCCCAGGGCAATTTACACGTTTAATGCAATCCCTATCAAAATACCATGGACTCTCTTCAGAGAGTTGGAACAAATTATTTTAAGATTTGTGTGGAATCAGAAAAGACCCCAAATAGCCAAGGGAATTTTAAAAAAGAAAACCATATCTGGGGGCATCACAATGCCAGATTTCAGGTTGTACTGCAAGGCTGTGGCCATCAAGACAGTGTGGTACTGGCACAAAAACAGACACATAGATCAATGGAACAGAATAGAGAACCCAGAAGTGGACCCTCAACTTTATGGCCAACTAATATTGGATGAAGGAGGAAAGACTATCCATTGGAAGAAAGACAGTCTCTTCAGTAAATGGTGCTGGGAAAATTGGACATCCACATGCAGAAGAATGAAACTAGACCACTCTCTTTCATCATACACAAAGATAAACTCAAAATGGATGAAAGATCTAAATGTGAGACAAGATTCCATCAAAATCCTAGAGGAGAACACAGGCAACACCCTTTTTGAACTCGGCCACAGTAACTTCTTGCAAGATACATCCACGAAGGCAAAAGAAACAAAAGCAAAAATGAACTATTGGGACTTCATCAAGATAAGAAGCTTTTGCACAGCAAAGGATACAGTCAACAAAACTAAAAGACAACCTACAGAATGGGAGAAGATATTTGCAAATGACCTATCAGATAAAGGGCTAGTTTCCAAGATCTATAAAGAACTTATTCAACTCAACACCAAAGAAACAAATAATCCAATCATGAAATGGGCAAAAGACATGAAGAGAAATCTCACAGAGGAAGACATAGACATGACCAACATGCACATGAGAAAATGCTCTGCATCACTTGCCATCAGGGAAATACAAATCAAAACCACAATGAGATACCACCTCACACCAGTGAGAATGGGGAAAATTAACAAGGCAGGAAACCACAAATGTTGGAGAGGATGCGGAGAAAAGGGAACCCTCTTACACTGTTGGTGGGAATGTGAACTGGTGCAGCCACTCTGGAAAACTGTGTGGAGGTTCCTCAAAGAGTTAAAAATAGACCTGCCCTATGACCCAGCAATTGCACTGTTGGGGATTTACCCCAAAGATTCAGATGCAATGAAATGCAAGGACACCTGCACCCCGATGTTTCTAGCAGCAATGGCCACAATAGCCAAACTGTGGAAGGAGCCTCAGTGTCCATTGAAAGATGAATGGATAAAGAAAATGTGGTTTATGTATACAATGGAATATTACTCAGGCATTAGAAACGACAAATACCCACCATTTGCTTCAACGTGGATGGAACTGGAGGGTATTATGCTGAGTGAAGTAAGTCAATCGTATAAGGACAAACATGTATGTTCTCATTCATTTGGGGAATATAAATAATAGTGAAAGGGAATATAAGGGAAGGGAAAAGAAATGTGTGGGAAATATCAGAAAGGGAGACAGAACATAAAGACTCCTAACTCTGGTAAACGAACTAGGGGTGGTGGAAGGGGAGGAGGGCAGGGGGTGGGGGAGAGTGGGTGACGGGCACTGAGGGGGACACTTGACGGGATGAGCACTGGGTGTTATTCTGTATGTTGGTAAATTGAACACCAATAAAAAATTATTTTATTAAAAAAAATTCCATGCAGGAGTTTTCCCTCTTGGAAAAAAGCTTAGCAGGGAAATCAGGGAGAATCACACTAGAGCCAATGAAGTCTCAAGATTCCTGGAGTCCCTATAAGAGGAAGGGCATCTAGGGGAAAACACCACAAACCATGGTCCGGTATTGGTAAAGGGCTGCAGTGCCACAGCACTCCAGGGCATATGGGAGAAGCCAGTTGGTTAGGTGGGCCAGC
The DNA here is from genome assembly GCF_003254725.2 of Canis lupus dingo. NCBI lineage: Eukaryota > Metazoa > Chordata > Mammalia > Carnivora > Canidae > Canis > Canis lupus. The sequence goes on from NC_064281.1 coordinate 43,531,819, forward strand.
TCAGAAGCTCCCTTTACCCTAGAGCTCAGCTCCGAATGGAATTGGCTGTGTCCCACTCCCTTCAGGAGAGGGAGTCCCCAGGACTATGGGTCCAGCAGAATAGGGCCCCAGATCCCAGAGCACCCAAGCTGACAAAGCTGGCAATCCTGCATTCTCCCTGGGACAGGCGGTAGAGGGGAGAGCACAGGAAAGCAAGAACTCTCCTGCTGCTGGGCGCCCGGCAAGCTGTGCAGATCAGTGCACCCGTGCCTGTCCCCAGGAGCATCTAGGCCAGTGCAGACTGTGAGACTGTGGTTAGTTACTCATGGGGAGCTTGACTCCAGAGCTGGAAATCTGGCTGCAGCCATTGTTGTTTATCCTCTTTGTTTCACAGTGTGTCTGGGAGGGGCGGGCCGCCAGGGAACAAAGGCCTCACAGGATAAACAGGTCATACTGAGCCCAGACCTGGCAAGGGGCGGGGCATCTCCACCCAGGTACAGACACCTGAGAATTATCACAGCAGATCCCTCCCCCAGAAGACCAGCTGGAAGAACAAGGGAAGAGCAAGTTTATTGACCAAGCAGTGCTGGATAGCTCCAGGACCGAGGGAAAATAGTATATAGAACTAGAAGGTCCCTTTTTTTCTTATAGTTTCCATTTTCCATTATGACTCTTTTTTATATTAGACTAAAAATTTCCAATATTTTTTCCCACCAGTATTTTTCCAGCTCTTTCATTTTTAAGTTTTTTCCTTTTTGACCTTCATATATCTACAATTACATGTCTTAGATATATTTTTCACTTCTGGATTCCCTTCAAAGTATTCAATTTAATTTTGGGAGATATACGAGATATGGGTTTTTGTTTTGTGTTGTTTGTTTTCTCTGCCTCATTTTGTTCTACAATGGTGGAAGTTAATACCTTCTAAAACATGACCAACATACACCCAGGGTATAGTGGAATACCATGCTGGTTCATTCTGTGAGATTATATTCTAGCTTCCTTCCCATTCTGCCCCCTTCTTTTATATTGTTTATGTTTTGATGGTCAATGTTGGAGCTTTGTATAAGTATTACTGGTTTATATAAATTTGGGATTGAGCATCTTCTAACATACAGAACAAAATACACTTAGAACCCAGAGGATAACCCTCCAGAACCCCTCGGGTAGACTATATTTTCTCTCCACTATCACTTCTTCACCACTGCTATCCCCCCTTTTTCTACTATCCCCCCTTTTTTCTCTTTTTCCTCTTTTTTTACTTTTTTCTTTTCTATTCTTCTTTGTGGTTTTTGGCTTTTATTTTTACTTTTTTTTACTTTTGTTTTTCACTTTAGTTTTAAAATTTGTTTTTCACTTTAGTGGTCCCTTTGTTTTATTTTGTTCTGTGCTTCTTTTTCTTTTATTTTCTCGTCTCTGACCCATCTAGGGTGTATTTTACTTAGGTTGTGGTTGGTATTTTTGACTCAGCCCATTCAAACAACCACTCTGTAACAGACAAAATGACTAGAAAAAACAATTCACCACAAAAGGAAGAACTGGGAACAGTACACTCTGCCACAGAGTTACAGAATTTGGATTTCAATGTGATGTCAGAAAGTCAATTAAGAAGTACAATTTTAAAGCTACTGGTGGCTCTGGAAAAAACCATAAAGGACTCTAGAGACTTTGTTACTGCAGAATTGAGATATAATCAGGCCAAAATTAAAAATAGATGAAAGGAGATGCAATACAAATTGGTTGTCCTAACTGCAAGGATTAATGAGGTGGAAGAGAGAGTGAGTGGCATAAAAGACAAGGAAGGAAGCTGACGAAAAAAGAGCAAAACCATTAAGAGACCATGAGGAAAGGCTTAGGGAAATAAATGATAGCTTAAGAAGGAAGAATTTATGTCTAACTGGGATTCCAGAAGAGGCTGAAAGAGAGAGAGGACCACAAAGTATATTTGAACAAATCATAGCTGAGAACTTCCCTAATCTGGGGAAGGAAACAGGCATTCAGATCCAAGAGATAGAGAGGACTCCCCCCGCCATACACAAAATCAATAAAAACCATTCACACCTCAAAATTTAATAGTGAAACTTGCAAATATCAAAGATAACAAGAAAATTCTTAAAGCAGTGTGAGATGAGAGATTCTTAACCTATAGGCGAGAAATATCAGATTAACAGAAAACCTCTCCACAGAGCTTTAGCAGGCCAGAAAGCACTGGCACGATATATTCAGGGTCCTAAGTGAGAAGAGCACGCAACCAAGAATACTTAATCCAGCAAGGCTGTCATTCAGAATAGGAGAGAGAAAGAGCTTACTAGATAGGCAGAAACAGAAAGAAAACATGACCACCAAAGCAGCTCTGCAAGAAATATTAAGGGGGACCCTGTAAAAGAAAGAGGAAGCACAAAGAAACAATCCACAAAACAGGGACTGAATAGGAAATACGATGACACTAAATTCATATCTTTCAATAATTGCTTTGAACATGAATGGGTAAATGATCCATCAGAAGATGTGGGGTATCGGACTGGATAAAGAAGCAAGATCCATCTATATGCTGTCCACAAGAGACTCATTTTAGACCTAAGGACACTTCCAGCCTGAAAATGAAAGGCTGTAGAACCATTTACCATTCAAATGGTCCTTAAAAGAAAGCTGGGGTAGCAATACTCATATCAGATAAACTGAAGTTTATCCCAAAGACTGTAGTAAGAGATGAAGAGGGACACTATATCATACTTAAAAGATCTATCTAATAAAAAGACCTAACAATCATGACTATTAATGCCCCTAATATGGGAGCTGCAAAGGATATCAATCAATTAATAACCACAGTAAAGACATACTTAGATAATAATACACTAATAGTAGGAGACTTCAACACGGCGCTTTCTGTAAATGACAGATCTTCTAAACACAACATCTCCATAGAAACAAGGGCCTTAAATGATACATTGGACCAAATATATTTCACAGATATATACAGAACTTTCCATCTGAACACAACTGAATACAGATTCTTCTCAAGTAAACATGGAACTTTCTCCAGAATAGACCACATACTGGGTCACAAATCAGGTCTTAACCGATACCAAAAGATTGGGATTGGACCCTGCATATTTTCAGACCATAATGCTTTGAAACTTGAACTCAATCACAAGAAGAAATTTGGAAGAAACTCAAACACGTGGAGGCTAAAGAGCATCCTGCTAAAAGATGAAAGGGTCAACCAGGAAATTAGAGAGGAATTAAAAAGATTCATGGAAACTAATGAAAATGAAGATACAGCCATTCAAAATCTTTAGGATACAGCAAAAGCGGTTCTAAGAGGGAAATACATCGCAATACAAGCATCCCTCAAAAAATTGGAAAAAACCTCAAATACACAAGCTAACCTTGCACCTAAAGGAATTGGAAAAAGAACAGCAAGTAAAGCCTACACTAAGCAGAAGATGAGAGATAATAAAGATTCAAGCAGAACTCAGTGTAATAGAGACCAGAAGAACTGTAGAAGAGATCAACAAAACCAGGAGTTGGTTTTTTGAAAGAATTAATAAGATAGATAAACCATTAGCCAGTCTTATTAACAAGAAAAAAGACTCAAATTAACAAAATCACAAATGAAAGATGAGAGATCACAACCAATACCAAGGAAATACAAATGATCTTAAAAAAGGAATTATGAGCAGCTATATGCAAACAAATTAGGAACCTAGAAGAAATAGGTGCATTTACGGAAAACCACAAATTACCAGAACTGGAACAGGAAGAAATAGAAAACCTGAAAAGGCCAATAACCAGCAAGGAAATTGAAGCAGTCATCGAAAACCACACAAGACAGAAATTTCTAGGGCCAGATGGATTCCCAGGGAAATCTTATCAAATGTTTAAAGAAGAAACAATACCTATTCTACTAAAGGTGCTCTGAAAGATAGAAACGGATGAAATATTTCAAAACTTGTTTTATGAGGCCAGCATTACTTCCAAAACCAAAGACCCCACCAAAAAGGAGAAATACAGGCCAATATCCCTGATGAACACAGATGCAAAAATTTTCAACAAGATAGGATCCAACAGTACATTAAGAAGATTATTCACCATGACCAATTGGGATTTGTCCCTGGGATGCAAGGTTGGTTCAACACTCATAAAACAATCAACATGACAGATTACAACAACAAAAGAAAAAAACAAGAACCGTATGATCCTCTCAAATGCAAAGATGCAAAGAAAGCATTTGACAAAATACAGCATCCATTCCTGATTATAACTCTTCAGAGTGTAGGGATAGAGGGAATATTCCTCAATACCATAAAAGCCATTTATGAAAAACTCACAGCGAATATCATTCTAAGTGGGGAAAAACTGAAAGCCTTTCCCCTAAAATCAGGAACACAACGTACTACTAGAAGTCCTAGCCTCAGCAATGAGACAACAACAAAAAATAAATAAATAAAAGGCATTCAAATGGTCAAAGAAGAAGTTAAACTCTCCCTCTTCACAGATGACATGATACTCTACATAGAAAACCCAAAAGACTCCACCCAAGATTGCTAGAACTCATACAGCAATTCGGCAGTGTGGCAGGATACAAAATCAATGCTCAGAAACCAGTGGCATTTCTAAACACTAACAATGAGGCTGAAAAAGTGAAACTAAGGAATCAATCCCAATTACAATTGCACCCAAAAGCATAGGATACCTAGGAATAAATCTAACCAAAGAGGTAAAGGATCTATACCCTAAAAACTACAGAACACTTCTGAAAATTGAGGAAGACACCAAGAGATGGAAAACATTCCATGGTCATGGATTGGAAGAATTAATATTATGAAAATGTCTATGCTACGTCAGGCAATTTACACATTCAATGCAATTCCTATCAAAATATCATGGACTTTCTTCACAGACTTGGAACAAATAATCTTAAGATTTGTGTGAAATCAGAAATGATCCTGAATAGCCCGGAGAATATTGAAAAAGAAAACCAGAGCTGGGGGCATCACAATGCCAGATTTCAAGTTGTACTACAAAGCTGTGATCATCAAGACAGTGTGGTATTGGCACAAAAACACATATATCAATGGAACAGAATAGAGAACCCAGAAATGGGCCCTCAACTCTATCGTCAACTAATATTTGACAAAGCAGGAAAGACTATCCACTGGAAAAAGGACACTCTCTATAATAAATGCTTTTGGGAAATTTGGACAGCCATGTGCAGAAGAATGAAACTACACCATTCTCTGACACCATACACAAAGATAAACTCAAAGTGGTTGAAAGATCTAAATGTGAGGCAAGAATCCATCAAAATCCTAGAGGAGAACACAGGCGACACCTTTTTTGAACTTGGCCACAGCAACTTCTTGCAAGATACATCTATGAAGGCAAAGGAAACAAAAGTAAAAATGAACTACTGAGACTTAATCAGGATAAAAAGCTTCTGCACAGTAAAAGAAACAGTCAACAAAACTAAAAGGCAGCCTACAGAATGGAAGAAGATATTTCCAAGTGACATATCAGATAAAGGGCTAGTATCCAAGATCTACAAAGAACTTATTAATCTCAACACCCAAGAAACAAACAATCCAATCATGAAATGGGCTGTAGACATGAATATAAATTTCACCAAAGAAGACATACACATGGCCAACAAGCACATGGGACAGTGCTCCACATCACTTGTCATTAGGGAAATACAAATCAAAACCATGAGCTACCACCTCACATCAGCGAGAATTGTGAAAATTAACAAGATGGGAAACAGATGTTGGAGAGAATGTGGAAAAGGGGGAACCCTCTTGCACTGTTGGTGGGAATGCAAACTGGTACAGCCACTCTGGAAAACAGTGTGGAGGTTCCTCAAAGAGTTAGAAATAGAGCTACCCTACAACCCCACAATTGCACTACTGGGGATTTACTCCAAAGATACTGATGTTGTGAAACACCAGGACACCTGCACCCCAATGTTCATAGCAGCAATGTCCACAATAGACCAACTGTGAAAGGAGCTTCAGTGTCCATCAAAAGATGAATGGATAAAGAAGATGTTGTATATATGTATATATGTATATATACATATATCCCTAACTCTGGGAAAGGAACAAAGGGTTGCAGAAGGGGAGGTGGCAGGGCGTTGGTGTAACTGGTGACAGGCACTGAGGAGGGCACTTGATGCGATGAGCACTGGGTGTTATACTATATGTTGGCAAACTGAACTTCAATAAAAACAAATATAAAAAAAAAATAAGTTCACAAACCGAAGAGAATATTCTCTTTGGAATAGTCTGTTGGATACTGGTATCAGAATGATGCTAGTTTCAAAATCAATGTGAATAACTCTAAGATTTTCAATTCTGTAACAATGTGGGTATTCCTAGAAAATTTGAAAGAACTCACCGATAAAAAAATATCTGGTCCTGGGACACCTGGGTGGCTAAGTGGTTGAGCGTCTGCCTTTGGCTCACGGCATGATCTCAAGGTTCTGGGATCGAGTCCCACATCAGGCAGGGAGCCTGCTTCCCCTTCTGTCTAGGTCTTTCCTTTCTCTGTGTCTCTCATAAATAAATAAATTCTTTTTAAAAAATCTGGCCCTAAAGTATTTTTGTTTTCTTTTTTAAATAATAAATTTATTTTTTATTGGTGTTCAATTTGCCAACATACAGAATAACACCCAGTGCTCATTCCATCCTAAAGTATTTTTGGAAGTTTTTCTTTGATAATTATTTTCAATGTTTCTACAGTTACAGGTCCATTTTGATTGGAACTTCTTACTAGTGTTTGGTGTTTAACATTTTATTCATATTTAAAATTTGCTGAGATTTTCAAATATATTAAGGTACAATTATAGTAGTTTCCTATAACTTAAGAAAAGTTCATTGTATTTGTTGTTCTATTCCATTTATCATTTAAATTTTATTTATAATTTATCTTTGTTTTCTTAATTAAATTTGCTAGAGGCTTATCTACTTAATTCATCTCCCCATAAAAACAACACACCCCTTGGTTTCATATTATATTGGATTCTTAATCATATAATTTCATTCTTCATTTTTAATAATGAAATATTTAAGATTATGAATTTACTTCTGAATATTGCTCTTAACGTTTTGACAAGTCGTGATCTCATTTTTGTTACTTTTTATTAGCCTACTAGTGTTTCTTTTGACTAATACTTGCATATAAATGTGTTCTGAAATATTAAAGCAGTGGAAGACTTACTTTTGTTTGGATTTGTTTCTAAATTTGTTAGAAGTTTTAAATTATCTTCTGACAACAGGTCCAGGATCATTTCTGCTTATAAAAGTATGCAAAAATTTTCTTTGTGGTATACCATATGATTATTTACAAAGTGTTCTCTATTTGAAAGGAGTGTGTATTCACTGTCAGTCAAATATAATTTTTGATATTAATTAAATCTGATGAATTGTGTTTTTCAAATATTCTAAGAACTTATTTTTTGGTTTACTTTATCTTTCATAGTTAAATTGTATGAGTCTTCCATATAGACATTTCTATAATTTTTCCTCCTGTATTACAAATAGGTTTTTCTTAAAGTTTTTGGGTATAAAAATATTTCACGAATACAATATCCTTAAATTGTTTGTATCTTCAGGGTGCCTGGGTGGCTCAGTCGGTTGGGTTTCTGCATTCAGTTCAGGTCATGATCCCAGAATTCTAGGAATAAGCTCCATGTCAGGCTCCCTACACAGTGGGGAGTCTGCTTCTCCCTCTTCTTCTGCCCCTCCCCCTGCCCCTTCTCTCTCTTTCACTCACTCTCTCCCTCAAATAAAATATTTTTTAAAAACCCAAAAATAGTTTATATTTTCTATCAATATAAACTAAATCTCATGGGACCAAAATGATTATGTGGTTATTGCTCCTGTTTTGTTTCCAAATAGATAAGTGACATGATCAGATGTCTTATTTAGAGAATGGATTGATAAGAAGGAGGTGAGACCAAGAGATGAGAAGCCAGTGAAAAGACTCCTACAATAGTTCTGGTTAAGAAATCATGAGTGATTGGATAAAGACAAAGGCTGCAGAGAGGTTTATAGCAAGTAGAATCATGAAGACTTGGAATTACTTAGATTGAAGGGGGCTGGGGCAAGTGAGAAGAGTTGAGGGTTAACACCCTGGTTTCTGATTTAATTGACCATTATCTAAAAGGCAATATAGGAGAAAGAGCTGGCATGGCTATTCAGAATAGGCGATCTTCTAAAGTTCTTCTTTCTCATTATACTCATCCCAAAGGACTTGAGTCCAGACCTAAAGCTCAGTGTTGAATCTTTGCCAATTGATTGCTTACTCAAACCAAAGCCTACATTAGTGTAAAACACTAGGCTACATATTAAATTTCGGGGATCATATTTAATTTATGTGGTAAGAGCTCCTTCATAAATTTCAGGAATCATTTGGACTATGAAAGAAGGAATAAATGTTTGATACCATTCCTGGGGTAATCCATATGTGAAGGTTAAATTTTCCACAAGAGGGCAGCATCACCTAATAAATTATGTCATTGAGAGCCTCCTCCAATAGGTACTATGGGGGCATCCTGGAAGGGTAGACTGTAGGTTCAGGGAGCCATAGGACCTGCCACACCATGAAAGCTGAAAGGCCCTACTATCTCTAAGGCCACATTTACAGCTACCCCTAAGTGACTGGTAGTGGCAGATGTTGCTATAGTAGGAACCAAGAGAATGTGATGCTCACCAAGGGATGAGTAGATGACAACCAGATACTCTCATTCTTATGACTGGCTCAGAAGCCACCAGGGATGGGGTCTACACTCCCTCCAAGTACTAGTATCTCTGTGTAACCAGTATCTCACAGGGACCTTTATTTCACATTCAGATCTTTGTTACCCCTAATGGTTTCTCTGCAAATCATGTGCTATTGAAGGTTAGGCTGCAAAGCACACTATAGTTCTGATGTTCTCAGTATTTAGTAATATTTGGTTACTCCAATTATGCTTCTTTTATACCCCAGGGAAAAGAATGGGAATAAAATTCCTGGAGAATCCAGTAAGTGAAAGGCATTTTATATACCTTGCCTCACTGAATCAACACAACAATGCCATTATATGGAACTACTTTAATGTGACAGAACTAGGCAGTGCCATACATGGGTCTATCTGACTCTAAAGCAAAAACTACTAAGCTTCCTCTCCAAGAACGCTTATTTAAAATCTAAATCATGGGATGCTTGAGTGGCTCACTGGTTGAGCCCTTGGCTCAGGTTGTGATCCCAGGGTCCTGGGATGGAGTCCCTGCTTCTCCTTCTGCCTATGTTTCTGCCTGTCTTTCTGTGTCTCTCATGAATAGATAAATAAAATCTTTTTTAAAAATAAATAAAACCTAAATCATGAGCCATTCAAGATTGAGTCAGTGGCAATGTATCTACTGTATAAGGCATTACTTAACATGTCACTTCCTGTCCAGATACATGAGCAAGGATGGATTAATCTTAGGTATCAGCAGGTAATCCAATAACTCAATGAGATCCTATGTAACCTGACCCTTACTAACTTAAAACCCTTTCCCCTTATGCATTGTCTCAGGCTAAATCACTTGGATGTAAAGCATGAGAACAGCAGAAGAATTAAAGATGGCTTCTGTGTTTCTGGTTTGGTAAACTGAGGGTACGGTGGTCACAGGCACTGAGATGAGGCACTTGGAAGAAAAGAGGACATGTTAGGTTTTAAGCATATTGTGCTTGAAATGCTTCTGAGACATCTAAAGTCTAAATGTCCAGTAGGAAATTGACTATATGGGTTCTGGGGCTCAAGAGATATAGGAATAGATACATGTAAGTGATAATTGAAGCTCTGGAACTGAATGAGATTCTCCATGGTATGTTAACAAGTTATAAAGAGTGGAACTAGGGAAAATACCAACATTTAAGGGATGATCAGAGGCAGAACAGGTAGTAGAACCTGGTTTTAAAAAATGAACAGAGAGGTAGGAAAATAACAAGACAATGGGGGTATCTTGCAAGCAAGAAAGGAGAGTTTCAAAGAGAACATAATCCAGAGCAACAATGTCAAGTGCCATATACTAGTCACACATGGTGAAGACTGAGAATAATCCATTGACTTTGACATTTAGGAAGTAATATGTAGCTTTTGACACAGTAGTTTTAATGGGCTTATGAAGGTCCAATTCAGACTGCAATAGGTGGAAAGCTAAATTGTAGATGAAGACAGTGAGTAGAGACTCTCCTTTTGAGAGACCAAGTATGAACATAGGAAAAAGATGGGGTATTAGCCAGAAGGGGATGTGAGGATGCTTTAAAAATAATTTTTCTAGTAAAAATAATTAAGATTGAGAAGCTCAGGCATGTGCATAGAATAAAGGAAACTAATAGAAGGGAGAAGTAGGAGCTCCAATGGCACAGAGCAAAGATACAGCAGCAAGATGAAAGAAGCCATATGGAAAGCTCACCAATAAGCAGACATGTAATGGCAGCAGAATAACTATGCCCAGATATGTCCTTAGCTTTCTTCTGCTTCTGCCACTCCACTTATCTGGAATGCCTTTCTCCTCGGGATGCCTTATTTGGCCAATTCTACCCACCCTTTAGCTCAAATTCCACTTTCTCTATGAATTCTTACCCTACCAACGTCTTCTGTAGTTAACTCTCTCTTTCTCTTGAATTCTAGTAGCAATTTCTGTCTGAACAATCCATTTGACAATCACTCTTCACCCTGTGAAATCTCCCTTATTGCTTTTTTCAAAAAATGTATTGCTAATTTGTCACAGGTGTGTCTTTTCTCCATTAGACTGTATAATCCCCAAGGGAAGGGTTTCTATCTTAGAATTTGCCACAGCTTCCAGAATGCCTACCATGGCTGGTAGTAGGGGTCTCTTTAAATCTATGTGGTTGATTTAAATAAAAACTTGAAAAAAAATAAATCTATGTGGTTGAACAGTGGCAGCCTGTTATGAAGGAGACAAAAACACCAGGTTAGGTAGGCCCTGGATATATATTGAGTCATTTAGTTTTCTCAGAAGCAAATAAGAAGCCTGAGTCTTGCAGACATAAAATAAATGTAACCAGGGTGACACAGGTAATATGTAATAGTGTCAGGATTTGAACCAAAGACCTTTTCACCTAGGTCATTCTGCTTTGGTTGTTTGTAAAATTCTGTTCATGTGAAACACCTCTTTCTTTGATGGTGTTGACAGAGACATAACTCTATTGAGGCTTTAGTATCAACCAAGCAGTTTCAGTGGCCCCCATTCCTTATAGCAAATCTCCCTGTACCTTACCTCCTGACAATCAGCTTGAGGATCCGAAAGGAGCCTTTGATGAGGATGAGGGCCTCTTGGCGGGAGCCATACAATGGAGTGCCATTGATATTCACCAGCTCATCACCAGTCCTCATCTTCTGGGACAAGGCTGCCTTGCCCCCATCTTCAATCTGTGTTGCAGAGAACAAAACAGAAAACAAGTGGTGAGATGACTCCTTACCTAAAATTCTACTTTCTGGTTCCTCCCAACCTCTGAGCCACAAGTAGTACTGGGAGATGGCTCCAGGAAGCCCTGGGAGATTGCTTAGAAGCTGACTGCAAGCTATTCTTTACTGAAGGCAAAGCTTGGGCAAACCTTTGGGGAAGGAGGCAATACAGAAATAATGCAATCTTCACTCTGGAGGAATCCACATCCATCTGGGGAGATAAGCACTTCTAAATGAGAATGATATTTAGAAAGAACAGGATAGTGTGACCTGAAGTAGCATCATGGCATAGCAAAACATGAACAGAAATTAGAGCCAGAAGAGCTAGGCTCCAGCAAAATGACCTTTGACAAGTCCTTTCCTATCTTTGGGCAGCCTTTGAAGTCTGATAAATTTGAGTTTGAATCTTGGTTCTAGGACTTCCAGCTGAATGACTCTGAGCAAACTACCTAACATCTTTCTGTCTCAATTACCTGATAGGGGAAGTACAAATAACAAGAGTACCTACCTCACAGGGTTATCAGCATATGGAATGTCTGAGAGCATTTAAGTCCTCAGTAAATGTGAGCTCTAATGATTATAGCAAGGGAGTGGACTCCAAAGACCTTCAGCTTCCAGCTCAATAGCCTATGAGTGGAATTGCAAATTCAAAAGATACCAAGTACCGGGCAGCCTGGGTGGCTCAGCGGTTTAGCACCGCCTTCAGCCCGGGGCGCGATCCTGGAGACCTGGGATCGAGTCCCACATCGGGCTCCCTGCATGGAGCCTGCTTCTCCCTCTGCCTGTCTCTCTCTCTCTCTCTCTCTCTCTCTCTCTGTCTATGAATAAATAAATAAAATCTTTAAGAAAAAAACAAAAAAAAACAAAAAAAAAAAACAAAAGATACCAAGTATGTACAAAGTAGCTGATCATTTATCTATGTCTTTTCAACAAGTGCCTAGTACAGTGCTTCTAGGGTACAGAAAATAGTGGGCATTCACCAAAATCTAGAAACACGGGTGTTTACTGTTTCATCATCACAGCCCACAGAATTTCCATTGACCAGGGCAATTTTGGAAAGAAGGTAGTCAGGCTGGAGGGCATAGAAATCAGAGGCATTAACTCTGGGAAACGAACTAGGGGTGGTGGAAAGGGAGGTGGGCGGGGGGTGGGGGTGACTGGGTGGTGGGCACTGAAAGGGCACTTGATGGGATGAGCACTGGGTGTTACTCTGTATGTTGACAAATTGAACACCAATAAAAAATAAATTTATTAAAAAAAAGAAAGCAGAGGCAGAAATAATAGCAGCTGGAGTGGGCAAAAGCAAAACAAAGCAAAACTGTCCCCCCATGGGGGGGATTATGGCTACTTTTATATATAACATTCCTTCTACCACAAAGGTGAGTTCTACATATTAGGACATCAATTCCATCCATGGCAGTAGGAGTAATCATTCCTCAAATTTTTGGTGAATTTCTAGTATGCACAGGATAGCATACTAAGTGCTAAAGAAATGAACAAAGCACACATAGCTTCCAGCCTCAAGGTTAGGTTACTGTCTGAAGTTCATATGTCCACAGAGATGGACATATGATCTAACGATAAAAAAAAAAGGTCCACCCCACTGATGGAATCAGGAAGAGATGTTTGTTTTTTTCCTAGGAGCAAGTAAGGTGAGGATAATTAAACTATACCATCTTTAGGGAAAGGCAGATTCTTTTTTTAAGGCTTTATTTATTTATTCATGAGAGACACAGAAAGAGAGGCAGAGACATAGGCAGAGGGAGAAGCAGGGTCCCCTCAGGGAGCCTGATGCAGGACTCGATCCCAGGACCCTGGGATGACGACCTGAGCCAAAGGCAGATGTTCAACCTCTGAGCCACCAAGGTGCCCCAGAAAAGCAGATTCTAAGTGGAGCAACCAAAAGCTAGTTTTTGCCATAGGTATTTTTATATTTCTATTCTTCTCTCAGTCCTTTATACAATCCCTCCAATCTATCCCCCACCACGGAAGTTAGAATACTGCTGAGCTTTAGATTGGCCAGCTCATGTGCAATTTGGCAGTTGAGACCTCGAGTGCAGAGAAAAATGTTAATTCAGGATTTAAAAAACCCCATCAAATACATTGAAATTCTAAGGTAAATCACAGACTATTATTAAATTTACTGCTGCTAACCCAACAGTTTTTTTTAATTAACCTTGTCTGACAAATCATAGGTTAGCCAAGTGACATTGAATATATATACCTTTGTTCCAGTACCTGGGCCCACCACTCAAGATAAAACAAGCCAATATTGGTAAATGGGGAACAACTCTCAGCAAATTAATTAGGATCACATTCTTATTTCCATTGTCATTATCATTATTACTTCACAGTCACTGCTGCCTGCTGCCAAAAAAAAAAGAAAGAAAGAAAGAAAAGAAGAAGCAGCAGCAGCAGCAGCAAAGTGGTGTACTGGAATTTCAGACGGTCTACTGGAATGACTCATTCCTTTGGCATCCACAGAGGGCTCTGGGCATCAGGCAGGACTTTCAACAGGGATCAGCCATTTAAAAGGGCTCCCTTAGGCTAACAAAGAGCCACAAACAGGGGCCTAACTAATGAATGCTAACAGATTTTTCCTGTTGATGTACATTGGTCTTAATTCATTCTACCTATTTTTTATTCATAAAACTCAATTATCCATATTACTATTAGCAAGTCTCCCTTCAATATGTGTTGGTATTAAGTACCACCTCGAGTTAATTAAGCACTTCATTACATCAACTAGATTTGTTTATTCTAGGCCAGAAAATGAAAGAGGGAACATTTTAAACAAAAATGCTTAATTATTGCTTCAGCAAAAGCTTAAGCGTTTTGCATTCCCTTCTGCTACTTGGGCTGCCACTGAGTCCTTGCAGGGACTCTTTCTTGGACTACAGCCTCAGGCCAACTATGCATGCCCCTTTTAAAAAAGGTTTATTTTTATTGAGGGGGAGAGGGGCTTAGGGAGAAGGAGAACCTCAAGCAGACTCCCTGCTGAGCACAGAGCCTGATGCAAGGCTCAATCCCACAACCCTGAGATCTTGGACCTGAGCTGAAACCAAGAGTCTGATGCTTAACCATCTGAACCACACGGGTGCCCCACATGCCTCTTTTCTGTTTTCTGCCCTTTCTCAGTTACTAGCAGCTTCCTCCTCAGGACAGATGTGTAATAATACCATTTTAACACAAGTGCAAGAACTTGTAAACAACAGACCAATAAATTATGGGCACCTGGCACAGTCCCAGAGTCAAGATGGGTCCAGATCAGGAAATGAAACTCCCTTTGATTGAAAGTCCCTAGGACTATACTCCAAACTAGCCTTTTCCTAGATCCAGGGCATTTACTGAGCTATGCAACTTATTCCTTCTTACCTCTCCTGACTTCTTTTTTTTAAGATTTTATTTATTCATGAGACACACACACAGAGAGGGAGAGAGAGAGAGAGAGAGAAAGAGAGAGAGAGAGAGGCACAGAGACATAGGCAGAGGGAGAAGCAGGCTCCCTGAGGGGAGCCTGATTTGGGTCTCAATCCCAGAACCTCAGGATAACACCATGAGCCAAAGGCAGATGCTCAACCACTGAGCCACCCAGGCATCCCACTTCTCCTGATTTCTTGATGCTTTTAAAAAGTTATCGCTCAATGGTCTTTCCTCCACTCCACCTCTAGATTTCCAGCATGTCTTCCATTTATTGTTTTGCCAGTTCTCCAGGTCAGTGGCTCAACTACACATTTGCTTATATAGAAGATAAAGCAGCTGTGCTCACTTTTCTATCAAGGAGAAGGGATGAAAAGGAAAGGAAGGAAGAAAGGAGGGGAAGGAGAGAGGGAGGGAGGGCTGGAGGGAAAGAAGAAAATGTATGTATTATTTTATAAAATGTGTTTTTTCCTTTTCCACTGTCCCACGTACAAGTCTGGCTGAGGCCCAGGAAAGGTGTGAATCAACAAACTTATTGAGAATAACATGCACTGCTTGAGGGGTTGTGTAGCATCATTTGATGCTGCCCATTCAGTAAGGCTGATCAACTTCCCAGCTCTTCCTGAATCAGACTTTTGGGGTGGCTTTCTTATTTCAAGTGTTGTAAATTCTCAGATTGTACCCAAACGCACTGGAATGTCAGTATAAACACACATCAAAGCCCAATGTAAATGATGCTTAATTTATATGTCATTTTGGATTATCCAAGTGATTGCTGGGCTAAGCAGTGAGTTGTCCAAGTAATTGAAAATGGATTGCATAAAGATCATATAACCAAAAGCTAGCTGGTGTCTGGAAAATTGGGAAGAGGTGATTGACCTTGGACAAGTCCCTTTCCCCTCTTGTGGTTTCTTTGATCTTTACTGGTAAAACGTGGGGGTCTGGCTTGATGATTTCTGAGGGTCTTGGAGCTCTGACATTCAGTGACCTGTGAACAGTTAACAAAACCATGCTGACACAGATAATCCAGCTTTTCATTCCATTGTACTTTGTCTTCGACCATGTTTCACTCCTTCAAAACTAATTCACATCCATCTCTCATTTCCCTATGGTCTTTATCTATTGTTATGGAATGGTCCATCAAGGCTGGACCACTTTTTTAAAAAGCACAGTTAGGATCTTGAGAAGGAGATTCCTGAAGCCTCATTTTGTGCTAATGAGCTAGCAATTTGGAAATTTTTGATGGATCTCCAATGAAGCATGAGGTACTCTGATAGCTGTCAACAAAGTGACTCTCTTTACTTGAGAGTAAAGGCAACAAAAAATGGACTTAACACTGGCTTTTATTAGTCAGATACTAGCAGATCCTTGCTTGGAGCTTTTGAATAAACTTGGGAGAGATGAGAGAGCAAAGGAAAGAAAAGTAATAAGGTTCATCTTGAAAAAAAAGTAGTGCAAGAGAAACATCATTCGCAACAATAACCAGCAGGTATTGAAAGCTTATTATAATAGTGTAAGAGCAGCATTAAAAATCAATGGCATGATGGTGAATGCCTCAGCTTGCTACAAGAAAATTATTGGAAAAAAAAAAAAAGGCATTGACTGAAACATTCCTGGCCAGCTCTAAGAGCCTCTGGCCAAATTACCAGCCCACACTCCTATCTCAACCAGCTTGAAGGCAAACAGTCTAAGAAGTCTAAGAAGGCAAACAGCATAGTTAATTGTTTAAATTGATTTTTTTCTGCAAATAGATAGAAAAGGTCCACTTAGAATAGTAGCTGTATTGCCTAAAAAAAAAAAACAAAAAACCATGCTCCAAATGTCTGAGCACCCTTCGAAAGATTTTCAACGTTTTAGTAACACTCTAGACACCACTTCAGCAATTTGGTTTTTTCTGGGGAATCAACAGAGAAAATGCAGAGAGGGAGAAAAGCTGGATTTAAGAAGTTTAGCTATTAGGAAGTTGGATCATCACATTGTAGGATAAAGTCTGTACTTATTCCAAAACTTAGCTTGAAATCTTGAACAGACCACAGGTTGGGGGCTGTCTGTTTCAGATCTGCTCTCTCTACCATATTGGTATCCCTTACCATCTCCTGCTAGGAGAGATTAATCAGAGTGCCCTGGGCAGGGAAGGCAGAGGCTTTGAAACTTCTGCAGTCTCTTTGCCATGACTTTCAACTCTGATGCCAGGCTGCAGACATACCAGCTGCCCTAACTTTTCTGTCTTAGCAACTCTCTCTTCAAAATCCATTTCAGATTTCAGTAGTCTAGATTAGAAAAGCAAGAAACCCTGCCATTCTTCATCTTCCCTACCTTACCCAAAGCTAAACAGAAAACCTGTCCCTTAAACAAGAAGTCAAAAACCACCACCAATTAAAAAGATATAAGTGGAGGCACCTGGGTGGATCAGTGGTTGAGCATCTGCCTTGGGCTCAGGTCATGATCCTGGGGTCCTGGAATCAAGTTCCACATCAGGCTCCCCACAGGGAGCCTGCTTCTCCCTCTGCTACGTCTCTGCCTCTCTGTGTGTATCTCTCATGAATGAATAAAAAACTAAAAAAAAAAAAAAAAAGATGTAAGTGGCCCTGGCTCTATGTGGTGATTCCTGGATGCAGATAGCTTGAGGAGGTGGACACCAAGTGAGGAGATACTCTTTTCCTCCACCAGCTGAGAAAAAGATGCCCAAATCCTACATAGGGCTGCCCCAGAGTGTAAAGTCCTGTGGATTAGGCCCATGATCTTGGGCCAGTGTAACTCTGCTATGACCACAGCATGACCTATCCCTATAGACAGTGCCCTCATCCTCAGCTGCTTAATCACCCTCTTATCTTCACCACAAAGGTCCTCTAAGCAACAAATCATTATATTTCCCCAGGGATTAGCCCAAGTAGAATTCTAAGGATCTCTGTCAAAAACTCAGTTCAGAGCCAAGCTCGGTTCTAGAAATCTGGTGATCAGGAAAGGAGTAGAGAGTCAAGAGCACTGTATCCTCCATCAGCAACCAAAATTGAGTTTTCATCAATGACTCCCAACAAGTCAGATCCCAGCAGTCAGTCTGCTGTCTCCATAAATCAAGTAAGGGGGAACAAACATCACTATGCAAGAGGGGGCTCAGGGTTTCTTCCATTGTCAGCAGATATGCTCATTGGGGTCCTGTTCACACTCTGGAAACTCTAGCCATTTATTTACACTGAAGTCTTTTGCTGACATTAATATTATCAGTGCTCATTAAAAATGTCAGCCTTTGGTGGTTTAGAACAATGATCTCCAGAGTAGGGTGTATATATAGCACAGGCTACACACAAGATAATCTACTAGAAGGGGAGATATTTGAACTTCTGTTTATATTTACATTTATCAAAAATCATTTAAAAGGGGATCCCTGGGTGGCGCAGCGGTTTGGCGCCTGCCTTTGGCCCAGGGCGCGATCCTGGAGACCCGGGATCGAATCCCACATCGGGCTCCCGGTGCATGGAGCCTGCTTCTCCCTCTGCCTGTGTCTCTGCCTCTCTCTCTCTCTCTCTATGTGACTATCATAAATAAATAAAATTTAAAAAAAAAAAAAAAAAAAAAAAAAAAAAAAAAAAAATCATTTAAAAGTTAAGCATCATTAATATTTAATTTTGGTGGTAGTAAATTATATCATTCATAAATAAAATTATATGTATTCAGGACACAAACTCAAGACATTTTTGCTAGTGTAAATGTTTACTAAAAAATTTCTCCAGAGATCCCTGGGTGGCTCAGTGGTTTAGCGCCTGCCTTCCACCCAGGGTGTGATCCTGGAGTTCCGGGATCGAGTCCCATGTCGGGCTTCCTGCGTGAAGCCTGCTTCTCCCTCTGCCTGTGTCTCTGCCTCTCTCTCTGTGTCTCTCATGAATAAATAAATAAACTCCTTAAAAAATTTTCTCTAAATCATAGACTTAAATGAGAGGGCTAAAACCAAAATACTTTTAGAGGAAAGCATAAGAGATGATCTTTGTGACCTTGGGCGGGGGCAAAGATTTCTTTGACAGGATGCAAAAACCAATAACCATAAAAGAAAAAGTGCTATACTGGGAGTTCATCAAAAAAAAATATATATATATATACATACATGTATGCATATATATATTCATCAAAAATGTCACTAAAAAGTGAAAAGACAAGTCACAGACTAGGAAAAAATATTCATGATACATCTATATGACAAAGGCCTTATATCAAAACATGAAAAGAAAAACACAACAAATTAACAATTGGCAAATGACTCGACCAGGCACTTCACTAAAGATAGCCAAATGGCCAAGAGACATATGAAAAGGTGCTCACTATCATTTTTCATCAGAGAAATTTAAATTCACAGTAAAATATCAGTACACATCCACTAGAATACTTAAGAAGACTTAAAATGCCATGTATCGAGAGGAATATACAACATTGAACTCTACATTGCTGGTGGGAGTATAAAATTTTACAGTCACTGTAGAAATCTGTACACTCATTGTTGAACCCAGAAATTAATTCCACACTTAGGTAAACCCAAGAAAAAGAAGTGCAGGTGTCCACAAAAAGATGTGATAGGACACACTTTATTCATAATAGACAAAAAGTAAGAATAACTCCAATGTTCACCAATACAAACACATTCCAAGAGCTTGGGAAGTTGGCAGAGTAAGAGGACCCTGGCCTCATCTGGTCCCACGTTACAAGTAGATGTCATCCACATCCAAGTCAATAAATAGGAGAGTGACTTGAAGACTGGCAGAACAAACTCAACAATGCAATATAGAGAAGCAGCAGCATCTGAAAGATAAGAAAGGTCAGAAAGGTGGAAGGAGGTTGCCTGTAGGAGGGAGGGAGCTGTGTGCAAGGAGAAGGAAAGAAATGGGCACTTGTACCAGGGAGCTCTCATGGGAAAGACTAATCCCCATAACATTTGACTTTAAAAATCAGAGGGGCTGAATTCTGTGAGTTTGTAAAACCAGTGGAACTTGGAGCCCAGAGCTTTGATAGTCAGCTGACTCAGCACTGGGCTAGCCCGAAGGGCTAGTGATAGCTGGGTTGTCAACTCAAAGAGACAGCAGCCTATGTGGAAATGCAACAGAAAAACTGCAGCTTACAAAATGCTGGGAGCAAACGGGAGACAGATCTGTTCATATTGATTTCAGAGTATGTTGTGGGACTTCTTTGAAAATGCATGAGTTGGCAGGCATGATTATCCTCGCCCACTCCCCAGCATAAACACAGAACCACCTGTGGGAGGGAGGGATGCACAGATACTTATAGCCCAGGCTTAGGACAAATTATTTTATTTTATTTTTTTTTAAATTTTTATTTATTTATGATAGTTACAGAGAGAAAGAGAGGCAGAGACACAGGCAGAGGGAGAAGCAGGCTCCATGCACCGGGAGCCCGATGTGGGATTCGATCCCGGGTCTCCAGGATCGCGCCCTGGGCCAAAGGCAGGCGCCAAACCGCTGCGCCACTCAGGGATCCCAGGACAAATTATTTTAAAGCGTGTGCATGCCCCACTTAGCTGCTGGTAGCATAGTGGCTACTGCATGCCCTGCCCAGCCCCTGCACCATACCCAGCCCCATGTTCCCAGCCACTATCATATACCACACACCCACCGTAGGCCCCCCAGGCACTGCAGTGCTACAGGGGATCTGACATAGGACTAGTTCCCAACACAAATTTTACTAACAAGGCTGCCCCGCTCCGAAGTTCCCTGGAGGGCATGCCCCCTCCCCACCCAGAGCTGCCCTGTCTGGGTCCCACTAACACCACAGAGAGCAAGCAAAGCCCGTAACAGGCAGAGTCAGTACAGAAGATTGCACTGAAAGGAAAAGTGACTCAGACACAACAGCAGGGTATAAGCAACACACATAGGATACTCTCCTGAATTGCCAGGTTCTGGTGAACAGGTGACACTGCATTGCATGGTACTCCAGGACCTCCTCTTCATAAAGTCATTACTTTCCAAGGCAGAAGACTGGGCTGATGTTCTTAACACACAGAAAGAGACACGGAGAAGCAGACAAAATGAGGGGACAGACATTCGTTGAGAAATGTATCCCAAATGAAAAAACAGGACAAGACCATGGCCAGAGATCTGAGCAAAGTAGATATAAGTAACATGCTTGATAGAGACCTTAAAACAATGATCATAAGGATACTCACTGGACTTGAGAAAAGAGTGGATGATATGAGAAAGCTCCTTAACACAGACATAAGGAATAACATAGCAGAGATAAAGGGCTCAAAAAACAAAGAAACAGGCTTCATGGAACAAATAGCAAGATAGAAGAAGCAGAAGAAGGAATTAGTGGCCTAAAAGACTGAGTAATGGAAAGTAATCAAGCTGAACAAAAGTGAGGGAAAAAATTACACAAAATGAGAATAGATTCAGGGAATTCAATGACTCCATCAGATGTAAGAGCATTCATATTATAGGAGTCCCAGAAGAAGAAAAGGTGGCAGAAAATTTACTTGAAGAAATAATAGCTGAATACTTCTGTAATCTGGGGAAGGAAACAGATATCCAAATCCAGGAGGCACAGGGAACACCCATCAAAATCAACAAAAGCAGGCCAACACCTAGACATATCATAATTAAAATGGCAAAACATAGTGACAAAGAAAAAAATTTTAAAAGCAGCAAGGCAAAAGAAGACAGTCACATACAAAGGAAAGCCCATACAGTTAGAGGTTTTTCAACAGAAACTTGGCAAGCCAGAAGAAAGCGGCATGATAGAGTCAAAGTGCTGAATGGGAATAATCTGTAGCCAGGAATACTCTCTCCAGCAAGGCTATCATTCAGAATAGAAGGAGTGATAAAAAGTTTCCAGGACAAGCAAAAACTGAAGGAGTCTGTGACCACTAAACCAGCCCTGCAAGAAATAATAAAGGGGACTCTGGGTGGAAAGGAGACACCAAAAGTGACAGTATAGAGGTAGGAAACACAAAAGCAGTAAAAATTAATATTTCTTTAAAAAAATCAGTCAAGGAACTCACAAAAAAGGATATGAAATATAATAATATATACCTAAAAGGTGGGGAGGAGAGGAGAAAAGAATGGGTTCAAACTTAAATAACCATCAACTCAACATAAACTACTATACTCAGAAAAGGTTATATACAAAACTAATGGCAACCATATATCAAAACCTACTAATAGGCAAAGAATAAAGAGCAAGAAATCCAAATATATCACTAAAGAAAATCAGCAAACCATGAAAGAAAAAAACAGATCAGAGAAAAACTTCAGAAACAACCATAAAATGGGTAATAAAATGAATAAATACCTATCTATCAATAATTACTATGAATGCTATGGACTAAATGGTCCAATCAAGACATAGGATGACAATATAGATTTATTAAAAAAAGACATCTATATGCTGCCTACAAGAAACTTCTTGTAGACCTAAAGACACCTCACCTACAGATTAAAAGTCAGAGGACAGAGAAACATCTGTCATACAAATGGATGTCAACAGAAAACCAGAGTGCCAATACTTATCAGACAAAATTGGCTTTAAAACAAAGACTGTAACAATAGACAAAGAGGGACACTACATAATCATAAAGGGGACAATCCAACAAGAAGATATAACAATTGTAAATATTTATGCACCCACCATAGGAGCACCCAAATACATAAAACAGTTAGTAACAAACATAAAGGACCTCATTATTAATAATGCAATACTACTAGGGGACTCTATCACCCCACTTACATCAATGGACAAATGATCCAAACAGAATATCAATGAGGAAACAATAGCTTTGAATGACACACGGGAACAGATGGACTTTACAGATATATTCAGAACATTCCATCCTAAAACAGCAGAATATACATTCTTTTCAAGTGCAAATGCAATATTCTCCAGAAGAGATCACATATTACCCCATAAAACCAGCCTTAACAAATTCAAGATCAAAGTCAAATCATGCACCTTTTCTGACCACAATGCTGTCAGACTAGCAGTCAATCATAAGAAAAAATCTGGAAAGACCAAATACATGGAGGTTAAATAACATGCTACAAAACAATGAATGGGTCAACCAGGAAACCAAAGAAAAAAATTAAAAAGTGTGCAGAAGCTAATGAAAATGAAAACACACAGTCAAAAGCCTCTGGGATACAGCAAAAGCAGTTCTAAAACATAAATTTATAGCAATACAGGCCGATCTCAAGAAGCAAGAAAAATCTCAAACAACCTAAAGGATCTAGAAAAAGGATCCTTACACCTAAAGGGTCTAGAAAAAGGACAACAAATAAAACCTAAAGCCAGCAGAATGTAAGAAATAATAAAGATTACAGCAGCAATAAAGGATACAGAAACTGAAAGAACCCCAAAAGAACATATCAATGAAATCAGGAGTTGGTTCTTTGAAAAAATTGACAAAATTGATAAACCACTATCCAGACTTATCAAGAAAAAAAGAGAAAGACTCAAATAAATAAAATCACAAATTAGAAAGGAGAAATAACCACTGACACCACAGAAATAGTCAGTCATAAGAGAATATTATGAAAAACATATGCCAACAAATTGGACAACCTAGAAGAAATGGATAAATACCTAGAAACATATCAGTATCAAAACTGAATCAGGAAGAATTAGAACAGACTGATAACCAGCAAAGAAATGGAATCATTAATCAAAAAAAGTCTCCCAATGGACAGAAATCCAGGACCAGATGGCAAATTCTACCACTTATAGAAGAATTAATACCTATTCTTCTCAAACTATTCCAAAAAAAATCAAGTGAGTTTTGTTTTGGAGTTTCAAGAGTGGTTCAATATTCACAAATCAATCAACATGATACATCACATCAATAAGATAAAGGATGAGAATCCCACATGATGATTTCAATAGACATAGAAAAAGCATTTGACAAAGTACAACATCTATTCATGATAAAAACCCTCAACAAAATAGGGTTAAGAGGGAACAGATCTCAACATATATGAAAACCCCACAGCTAACAATCCTAAAATTTGTACAGAACCACAAAAGACCCCAAATAGCCAAAGCAATCTTGAAAAAGAAAAGCTAGAGGCATTATAGTTCCAGACTTCAAGTTATATTACAAAGCTATAGTAATCAAAACAGTATGGTACTGGCACAAAAACAGACACAGAAATCAATTGAACAGAACAGAGAACTCACAAATGAACCCACAACTATATGCTCAATTAATCTTCAACAAAGCAAGAAAGACTATCCGGTGGGGAAAATACAGTCTCTTCAACATATGGTCTTGGGAAAACTGGACAGCAACATGCAGAAGAATGAAACTGAACCCATCCACAAAAATAAATTCAAGACCTTAATATGAGACTTAAACCATAAAAATCCTAAAAGAGAACAGAGGCAGTAACTTTTGACATCAGCGATCCCAACTTATTAAATATGTCTCTTGAGGCAAGGGAAACAAAAGCAAAAATAAACTATTGGGACTTCTTCAAAATAAAAAAGCTTCTGCACAGCGAGGGAAACAGTCAACACAACTAAAAGGCAACCTAGAGAATGGGAGCAGATATTTGCAAATGACATATCCAAAAAGAGTATCCAAAATATGCAAGTACTTATAAAATTCAACACCCAAAAAATAAATATTCCAATTATAAAATGGACAGATGAGCAGACATTTTTCCAAAGAAGACATACAGATACATGTAAAGATGTTCATTGTCACTTTTCATGAAGGAAATATAAATCAAAACTACAATGAGGTATCACTTTACACCTGTCATAATAGCTGAAATCAATAACACAAGAAACAACAGGTGTTGGCAAGGATGTGGAGCAAAAGAATATTAGTGCACTGTTGGTGGGAATGCAACCTGGTGCAGCCATGCTGGAAAACTGTATAGAGGTTCGTCAAAACCTTAAAATTGGAACTACCTTATGATCCAGCAATTGCACTACTGGGTCTTTACCCAAAAAACACAAGTACGTTAATTCAAAGGGTTATATGCATCCCTATATTTATAGCCATTTTATTTACAATGGCCAAGATTTGGAAGCAGCCCCTGTGTCCATCAACTGATGAATAAAGAAGATGTGATATGTATATATTTTTCCATATATATATATGATTATTACTCAGCCATGAAAAAGAATGAAATCTTGCCACTTGCAACAACATGGTTGGAGCTAAAGTGTATAATGCTAAGTGTAATAATTCAGACAAATACCATATGATTTCACTAATTTGTGGAATTTAAGGAACAAAACAAATGAGCAAAGGGAAAACAGAAGCAAGAGAGAGACAATTAAGAAACAGACTCTTTATTATAGAAAACAAACTGATGTTACCAGAGGGGAGAGGGTTGGGGTGATGGGTGAAATAGATGATAGGGATTAGGGATGCATCTGTATTGATGAGCCCAGGGTTATGTACAGAACTGTTAAATTACTATATTGTACACCTGAAACTAATATAACACTATGTTTACTGGAATTAACATAAAAATATAAAATCCACACATACCCAAGATGGCATACTACACAGCAATTAAAAAAGAACAAGGTATTGATATATGCAAGAAATTGGATGAATCTCGAAAATATTATGCTGAGTGAAAGAGAGCAGACTATAACAATACATACTGTGTGATTCCATTTTACATGTAGGTCAAGAACAGACAAAGCTAATCTATGTTGATAATACTCAGAATATTGGTTATCTCTAGAGTGGGCATACTGAATGTGAAGGCACATGAGCATTATTTTCAGTGGTTCTGGAAGTGTTTTACATATTGATCTGGGTGCTGATTACTTGGAACTATACACATATCTAAAATTTAATCAAGATTTGTACATTTCACCATGATATATATGTACATGTGCGTGTGCACCTGTGTTATTCCTTAAGAATTTTAAAAATAAAGACCACTAGATTACAGATTATATTTCTAATGCAGAGACCAACAACCAGGCACTGTTTTCACATACCCATAGCTTTAATCAAGGCAGAGCATTTCACTTTAAAGGTAATCCTTCACAACAGGGCTATAATTTATGAATGCTCCCATTGTTCTTCTCTGCTTTGAGATGGTGTTCATTAGGTGAATGATTTCAGTAGGAAATGAAAATGAAGACAAACACTTCATTCTTTTTATCTGCCAACTGATAAAGGTGCAAAGTTTTGTTTTGTTTTTTAATCACCAACTAATTTCTATCTTGACATCTCATAAAAATGGAATCAATCCTTTAATCTTGCAGCCATCTACTTCTCCTCTGCCTGTTTACCCCAGATATGCCTCTTTCTCCTGGTCCTCAGAGTTCCTAATACCGACTCTGAGAAGCAAAACTTCTGGTCAGGTCAGGGCCACACAGGCAACTATTTCTTCTTCTGACATCAATCATCACTGCTTCCTACTGGACTGCCTGGGCTTCTTGGCTGTCTAATAAACTATGTATTTCAGTGGTACAAGTGAGCAAAGAACCTTGCAAAGCTGATGTAGTAGAGAGTTCAGGAAGGACTGGGTGCAAGGAAGTAGAGGAAAGGGTATGGTAGTATGTTAAAGACTTTGTTCCTGACTTCTGGAAGCAGTTGCCAGCAATGGAATTCACTATATACAACCACAATATAAGCTTCCTTGCATAGAATTAAAACAGTCTAAGACAAACCAGAAGGCCCATAGGATGCCCCCCAGCATTAAGACAGCAAAGCATGCAAATCTAGTGTGAGCCTACATGGCAGGGGAGACCAAGAGTCTTTTTCATATCACCTAATATAAAACTGCCGGAAATAGGATATATGAACTTATTGGCATTAATGAACTGTGCATTGAATGCATGTAAGAAATGCCACAATTAAAAGAAAAATGGGCATTAAATTCCCCAAGATTAGTAGAGAGAGATGGAAATAATTCGCTTGTATTAACATAATCTTTATTTCTCCAGCAGCAACCCATTGTTGATATTAAAACTATTCAAGTTGATCCAAAGCATCTTTTTTCACTTTACAGCTGAATGTGAATAAGTTAGATACAGCCTTTCAGCCTAAGAGGATGTGATTAACTATCCAGAATCTGAACCATCCCAAAGCCAGGTTCACTCAATAACTCATTGTTGGTTCCCTGAAGCCATTTATTTATAACCCATTATGCAAAAAGGCAAAGACAGTTTCTAAAGAGTGCACATATCCAACATTAGTCATTTCTGACTGGAAAAAGACCAAAGGACTAACACCCTTCAGGAAAGGGAAAAAAGGCTGCCTCTGGAAACCACTCAAGCTGGCTCTACTGTCTGGAAACCACTTGTCCAGTTTACCGGGCACCCGAGTGCCCTCTCCCAGATGTGGACAATGGAAAAGGGAGCTTGCTTTCTATTTTCCACAGCTGGGCTCCTGCATTCCGCTCCCAGAACATTGTTTGCTTCTGCCCAAGCCCCCTTTCCCCAGCAGTGATTTTAATCTTCGGTCTTCTCTTAGCCCTCTGAACAGTGTTAGATGAAGAAAAGGAAGAGGGGCATTTAATTTCCTCCCATGCCTCCGCCTAGCTGCTGTTAAAGCAAACAGTTCCCACAGAAATAATCTACCAAGGTATACATGTATGTTGCAAAGGCAATAACATTAATATGCCTTACTGATCCTAGGACAGATCCAATTTTAAATTGAACTGGCACACTTAATGCTGATTTCACACAGTGCTGCAAATCTGGGGACGAGGAAGTCATCACACTGTTCCAAGCTACTGTCTTGTTCACATGGTGACTGAGAAGTGACATACCTAGCTCTTCCCAGCTCAGCAAGACATGTCAAATAACATAAAACAAAACTGCATCTCCATAGTTGAAAAAAAGGAGGGGGACCCTCAATTGTTTGTGTGTTAGTGTTAGGTAGGGACTCTGACATTAGAGTGCATTTCCCTTTGCAATGCTAGAATTAGTTTGAGAAGCACACAAAGCAGGCAATGGTGGGCATTTGAGTTCAAGATCTGGGAAATCAATAAGGATAAAGCAATCCAGGAGTCTTTCTCCGGGTAGCAGGCTCGCTTTACAGGTTAAGGCTGGATGAAAAGGAAGAACCTGAGCTTCAAATTATCATCTGAGTAGAGCTGATACCCATGGTTACATTAGTTTCAAGTGTACAACATGGTGATTCGACAACTCTATATGGTTTGCCGTGCTCCCCACAAGTGTAGCTCCCATCTGTCACCATACAACCTATTACGATACCACTGACTATATTCCCTATGCTGTGCCTTTTATTCTTGTCACTTATTCATTCCATAGCTGGAAGCCTGGACCTCCCACCCCCCTTCATCCATTCTTCCCAACCCCCACCCTCTCCTCTCTGGCAGATTTTTAGCTCTCCTGTCCCTGCTCGTTCCCATGTTCTAATCTTAAACACAAGGATAGAGCCCTGCACCTTTTCCCATAATGGGTGACACCTCGGACAGCTGACTCCACAAACCTTGGCACTGAGAGTGTTCCTCATAGCCAAGGTCACTCTGGTGCCTTCCCTCCTCCCTCCAGACTTCCTGCCTCTCTCCCTAACCACCTCTCCTGAGTACACACTTCCATCCACACTTCTTTCTCCCCCAGGCATCTGAGCTTGTTTTGTCTGTCCTAGCCTCTCCTTTACCCCCAAGCAGTGCCTCTTCCTGGGTTTCTTATGGGCAAACATCAAGCACCCCTATCATTAACATCTGGCACTTATGTTCACTAATTAAATCAGACAGGGAGACCCAAGGAATGATTCTTACAATGTAAATAGCAGAATATTAGAAGCACTACACAATCCGGCCTGTCTTTTTGGCCTCACTTCTGACACACACTGCAGTCGTACTGAACTTTCTGTTCTTCAGAGAGGTCAAACCCATCCTCATCTAGGACCTTTGCACTTGCTGTTCTCCCTGCTGAGAACGTTCTTTGTCTAGGTCCTTATGTAGCTCCTTTCATCATGTGTCAGCTCAAATGCTACTCCTCAGAGAGGCCTTCTCTGACCACCAAGATAAAGCAGACTCCTCTCTTTCCCCAACCCTGATCCCCATCGTCTTCCATCATATTATTTTATTGCCTTCATAGAATTTATTGCTTTACAGTATCTCATTTATTTCTGTGTATGTTTACTTCCTGACAGGATACTTACATTATAGTGGTCAAGACAGTCACACTACCTTTTTATAGCTCTGTCACTGGCACCTAAGGAAACAAATGTCTGGGCACCTGGGTGGCTCAGTTGGTTAAGCCTCTCTGCCTTGGGCTCAGGTCATGATCCCAGGGTCCTGGGATAGAGCCCAGCCCTGCATCAGACTCCCTGCTCAGCAGAGGGTCTATTTCTCCCTTTCCTTCTACCCCTCCTCTGCTTGTGTTCTCTCTCTCTCTCTCTCTTTCTCTCTCTCTCTCTCTCTCTCTCCCCTCTTTCTCAAATAAATGAAATATAAAAAAAAGTGTCTGTATTGAGCACATAGTAGTTGCTCAATAAATATTTGTTGAAAGTAGAATTTAAAAAATTTCAGGATATCATCCTACTCATTTGCCCGATTCTGGACAAGTAACATTTCCACTTCACTGATTATATAGCTGTGGTTCACGGATGTATGTGACTTGCCCAAGATAGAGAATTAGGCTTAAGATATTTTCTTCTGTGTGGATATGACAAAACATTTTTGTTTTCCATGGGTATACTGCTACTCATGATCCTTAACTAGCAAAGCAAAGCATTCTAGTTAAAGAGGCACTTTAAGTCTTTTTTTAAAAGATTTTATTTAGTCATGAGAGACAGAGAGAGAAGCAGACACAGGCAGAGGGAGGAGCAGGCCCCATGCAGGGAGCCTGACGTGGGACTTGATCCCAGGTCTCCAGGATCAGGCCCTGGGCTGAAGGCGGCACTAAACCACTGAGCCACCTGGGCTGCCCCACTTTAAATCTTCAAGCCTTTTGCATTTTGGGGCAAGGGAAGGGCTGGGGGAGGGCCTGAGAGGAGGGAAAGAGAATCTTAAGCAGGCTCCACACCCAGCACAGAGCCTGACATAGGGCTCGATCTGCTGACCCTGAGATCATGACCTGAGCTGAAATCAAGAGTCCAACACTTAATCCACTGAGTCACCCAGGCACCCCAAGTCCCCAAGCCTTTTAAAAAGCATTATCATCATTGGCTCAGAATATTCCAAAAAAATTATCCTTTGAGCTAGTTATCACCTTTTTGTGGCGAGTGCCCAGAGGTGATTGTTAGACTCTTCGATGGGAGGAATGAAGCTTTTAAGTGAACTTAGGTGCATGGTATCCATCCATATATGATTCTCCTTTGTTTTTAACATTCTCTGCCTTAGGAAGTTAATTTAAAACACACAAGCCCTCACAATCAGACCATGAACACTGGGAGATTTAACTGCTCCCAGCATCTGGGAATTCAAAGTAACATCTACTCCTCCACCGTCCTGTGTACAGACATTACAACAGGCCCTTTTAATCTACCATCCCTGAAAATTTTAAGAGCAAATCCAGACGATGGGTTTAAACCAAATTCTAATTTGATTTAGTGCTTAGTTAACCAATTTCCCCAGGCCCCTAAAAAGGTGTATGGCAGCGGGGGTTGGTGGGGACTCACCACTGTCTGAATGAGAGTTTGCCCTAACCCAGTTTCATGTGACTCTAGGTCCTTCCTTAAAGGCCATTTGTTCAGTGTTTGAGTGCAGTGTAGTGTTTATACCTTTGTGAGGCTTTTCATATAAACAAATCCACAAGTCAGAAAAAAAATCCTTTGTCAAGGCAGGTTTCCTGATTTGGAGCTTGGAAAATGTGGCCACTGTGATATGATTAAAAAAGTTCAAGTAACTGTAGAGTGTGCATTTGGCACCAATGGACAATAAGTGATAGGGAAGTTTTGTCAGGTCTGATTCATTTTACCTGTGGCTGCTGTGAATTATATGGAATTGCACAGAGTTTAATGGTTCTCTGGCAATTTGCCTTGGCTCTGGGCCAAGGCAGCTAATGCTTCAATCAAACTGCCCTCCCCACCCCCACCCCAAGACAACTTCTGTTCCTGTCTCTGTCTTGAGTGTATCTGTGACGAAGCCTTCAGCGGCACCCTCATACAAATGCCAACTTTTTTTTCCCTTCTCTGTCACTTTCTCTTCCTTCTTTATGGCCGGGTACATTAACTGCTCTTGTAGCCATGCCAAGACAAACTGCCTGGCTAGCTTTACGAAGAGAAGAGCTTTTACGGTTTGATTAAAAAGGAGGAGCCAACAGTGTGAGAAGATGAGAACAGGACAAATATGAGTTGGCCCTATCCCTTTTGTCTGCAGTGTCATTAGCTAGATCGATTTCACCCTGATTGGTCTGGGCCTTAGGCCCACCTTGCAGCATAACTTAGGATAGCAGCCCTTCCACACCATGCAAACAGTTCAGGAACACGTCCCACCAAGGGCAGGTAAAACCCACCTGACGAAGAGAATTCCATCGCATGGCAAGTGACCTCCTCTCTTTAGGAACCCATCTGGCTCTGGGGCTGGATTCTGCCACAGATCGTTGGCATCACTTTCATAGAGTTGGTACAGCAGACAAAGGCCAAGGGCACCAAACTTGCAACACTGGCATGTACAACTCTGAGGTGCAATCACCCTGCAGACAGCAAACATTTGGGGTCCAGTTCCTCTCCTGGCCCCCTGCTCACCCCAGTCCTCCCTCCATCACACACCCTCTCCCAAACTTCATGTGGAGCTTCAGCCCAAGCACCTCCTGCTTTTCAGCTCAGGTGATTCCTGGACTCTGTGCCCAGCTGATTCTAAAGTCACATTTACCAGCCACACTAAGACGAAAGCTCATTTTAAAAAGACTAGCTGCCATAGAATCAGCAGGAGGGAAGGGCAGAAACCACAGGATTCCTACTCTGCCCTGATTGCCACTAACTCATTTCAGCTGCTAAGGGGAGGCCCTGTTGGGGAAGCCAGGAGAGGAAATGGGTTCCATGTACAGTCCACTTTAAATTGTTCACAATTGCATGCTCAAAAATAGTCTCTACTAAATATTTAGCACATCCATTAGCACAAGTCATAAAGCTTTAGGCTATGTTGCACCATTGGCCCAAACTGCCTAAGCTGCTTCCCTGTGGCAAAAGGTCATTAAATGGTTGGCAAGTCAGACACACACAGGAAGGTAAAAGGAGCTCCAAGGATGGTTAAACCTGGGCCCAGGAAGGATGGTTTAATAGGACTTTTATGCACACAAAGAACGTAGAAGGTAAGGACCAGCTGTTCTTAAGTTTGAAAGCAGAGCAAGGGGGTAAAGAAATCAAAATTGCAATGTAAGAGACTGGTGTTAGGAAGAAGGAAGAACTTCCTGCCAGAGAAGGTAGGTAAATACTAGACTAAGTGGCTGGTCAGTGAAGGGTGTGGAATTTCCTTCTTTGGAGTGGCTCTTCTGTCTCTGCTATTTCTGTGTGGTCCTGTTGGGGGGGGCTGGAGCGCAGAGGAAGAAAGAGGCAGCAGCCAGAGGTTCACTTCAGTCCTTCTCAGCACTCACTCTCCTATTTGTAACGCTCGAAGATCTATAACTGGGACTGCTGAGAGAGACTTAAATAAAAAAAGAAGAAAAGGAATGAGCAGCTTGTTGCTCATCTCAAATGTTTAGATTTACTCCAACTCTCTATCTAGCCCTTTCCAAGAACCAAGCTTTTGCCCCGGTCCCTATAAGCACAAGAAAGAAAGTGAAGACTTGCTTTTGGCTCCCTAGGGCCATGCATATGGGAACAATATTTTCTGAACCCCAAAGCAGGACATGGTCTGACAGTTATATTTATGGGGACAAGAGGATATATATGTGAAATCAGAGCTTTCCCAGGAAATATGGGTCGTATGGTCTCCGTAGCTACATATTATCTCTAAGGGTCCTGACACAGGGCGGAGTTAATTAAAACTGTGTCATGTGGTTTGGGGCCTGGGTTCTTTCCTTGTCTGTGGCAAGATCAGTTAGAACTGTGGGAAAAAACAGGGTCATAATAAGCCCAGCACAAATTGTGACTGTGCAGGTTGGAGAAAGGGATAATGTATCCTCCTTAGTATCCCCCAACTCTAAAACCTAGCAGAAGCAGGCACATGCTACACAGGGTGTGCACATTCTCATTTACTGAACTCTAAATAATGTCATAGGATTATAGAGGGGAAGAAATGTGGTATTGCACAACGGATCCTGTTCATTCAGTCACTCATTCATTCACTTGTTCATCTGTTCAAGCAGTGGTTCTCAAAAGTGTGGTCCCTGAACCAGTAGCACCTCCAGGGAGCCCTGTTAGAAATGCAAATTTCCAGGACTCACTCCAGGTCTAATGGATCAAAGACCCTGGGGGTGGGACCCAGCAGTCTGTGCTTTAATCCATGGGGGATTGTGAGAAACTTTATTTTTTTAAGATTATTTATTTATTTGAAAGAGACAGAGATAGCAAGAGAGAGTGAGCACGAGTGGGAAAGAGAGGGTGAAGCAGCCTCAACATGGGGCTGTATCCCAGAACCCAGGGATCATGACCTAAGCCCAAGGCAGACACTTAACCAACTGAGCTACCCAGGCGCCCCTGTGATAAACTTTATATTGTGCAAATCCCTAGATAAAAAGTGCTAGCGGCAATGCTCACACTGCCAACCACCAGCAGTACCATTAACCAAAAGGACCAATGCCACAGGCATGTTTGGTAGGTCCATCAGTATTTCTGCCATTTCAACCTATACTGCCTCTCACATTTCTCGAATTATGGAATAGCCACATTCTTACTATGTGTCAAATTACTCGAAGCCTGGGTTTCTAGGAGGTAACACAGTTTATCTGGTCCTTTTTCAAATAGGCTGAAGACCCTTTGAGGATCCTACTCAGGCACACACACTCCTTTGGGTGTTCTGTGTATATTTTAGCTCTTAGCCCCGATCTAAGTTTCAATAAACTGACTGGAGCTCACTTTGAGGACCAAGCTGGGAACATTTTATGTTTAGCACCATTATTTTTATTTTTAAGCAAACACGGATGAAAGAGTCCCTGCTGAAAAGAGCAGCCATTAATGCTAGCATGTATGCATTTACTGACATTAAATTACAATAAAACAAATCCATTGTTTCACCTCAGCTTAAACTGATAAAGTTAATTGCTGTAATCAACAGGCAACCCTTCACACAAGTCTGCTTGAAAGGAGCAGAAATGCTTCCAGGTGAAATTTATCAAAGTGAAGGGCCCTAAGGACCAAATCTTGTTAAATGTCACCTGGTTCTCCCCCAGAGCATCAGTCGATGAAAAGGCAATCTCAACACAGCTTCCCAGGTAGAATCATTGACTTCTGGCTGCCAACAGAGCTGTTGGTTCAGTTTGGGAAGTGGCACAGCATTTTAGAACAATATACAGGAGGGAAATTTCTGGGTTGATGGTGATGTTCTATATATTGATAGGGGCTTGGGATATACAGGTGCAGGATGTGTCAGAACTCACCCAAAGATACACTATAGATTTGTAAAGTTCATTGTATGTAAATTTTACCTTAAAAGAAAGAATTGTAAAAAAAAACATTAGTGATATGCATGCTGGAGTATTTATAGGGACCTGCACTGATGTCACGTTACTTTGAAATGTATCAGAAAATCATAGGGACTGATGGATAGACAGAGGGAATCAATAATTGAATAGATAATGTGATAAAGCAAATATAGTAAAATGTTAATAGTAGAATCTGATTGATGGGTATATGGGTGTTTAAATAGAAAATTCTTTAAATTTCTCTGTTTGAAAACTTTTGTTGTAAAATATCAGAAACACAAACAGGCAAGGAAAATGCTACCTGATTTAATTGTCAGAAAGACCTCTCATTAGTGTATTCATTCCACAAACAATACACATGAGCTGAGACTCTACTATGTGCTAGGCACTAGTTCAAATCCTGGCTCTGCCATTTAGTAGTATTAACCTTGGGCAAGTCACTCCACCACTCTGAAACTTGCTTCCTTATCCATTAAGTGGGGAAAATAATAACACCTTCCTTACATAGTGGTTGTTAGAATTGCATTTAAATTGCTGAGCTCTTAATGAAAGCTATATTGAGTACGGAACTCTCAATGAAGTATGTCTTGTTCCTCTCTCGAGACACACAGGGTCTCAACCTTGGAAATCCTTTCATGGCAACTTCAACTTAATTGCTGAGCACTTTTTGTTTCTTGGAAACTCTTTGCAGCTTGGGCCAAGACCTTAGATTATGGTGTTTGCATCAGACTCCAATGTTTTCAACTGATCTGACATTCAACCATGTTTTGGTTTGTAAACTCCCTTTTCCAAACAAATAAAAAAGCTGTAAAGCAACTTTTTCTTCTGAAGGGAGTATAAAGCAAAATTTAAGAAAAATAATAAAGTTGGAATGTGGTCTAAGGTAGTTATGCCACTCCCATCAGAACCCATGGTCAAAATGCTTGATAATTAGCTCACTTGCTCATCATCTCCCACAGCTCTGGCATCTTTTCCAGCTCCTGGATAAGTCCCAAAAGAAAAGGAGCCCTACCATTTGGAGATCATGCACACCCCCTCTTCTTGGTTTCCATCTATTTTTCTGAAAGGATTCTCTTAGCACTCTTCTACTTAATGCAGATCACGTCATTCACTAATTGGTGTGTGAGAGGTGAAGCATTCCATTCTTCAAGGCCAGGCCCATGCAAATGGTTGCCTCTGGTTTTTGCAGGTCCCCTAGCTGGTCTGAAGCAATAGGGAGCATGGCTGTGACCCCCCAGGAAAACATCGTCAAACTTTGGGCCTAGGGATGCAACATGAGAACAGGCAGGTGGTTAGGTACCTCAGGAGGTAATAAAGCAGTCTGCCAAAGAGCAGAAATTTGGGCCTGAGAAACTGTCCACAAGGGTGCTTTATGAGGCTGCTGAACAGCGATGCTCTTCATAGCACAGAAAACCACACACCAAAAGTGCAGCAGACTTTCTAGTGGTCAAATCCAATCAGATTTTAAGACATTTTAAGAGGCAGCCGTGGGCAGCAAAGATCTCCACAGAAGAGTGATCAGAAAGACCTTTTAATTTATTTATTCCACAAACAACATACATGAACTGTGTATCTACTTTGTGCTAGACACTATTTTAAATCCTAGTTCTGCCACTTAGCAGTATGACCCTGGGCAAGGCATTGTCACTGGAACTCCACATCTAACCCTGAGCATGACCAACAGGGCTTACACAGTTCAAGGAACTGAGGGGGTCAATGAAAACAGCACTTGAAGAAATGAAAAGGTTGCTTCATATTTAAAGTGTATTTTGTTGTTTTAAAAATGCACACAAGCCCTGTAAAATAGCTTTAAGGTATGTTAAGATAGCAATGTATGACAGGGGATTATAATTTTTAATGGTAGGATATGTGAGACTCTACAGTCCTCAATAATATTTTCTTTTTTAAAATAGATTTTATTTATTTATTCACGAAAGACACACAGAGAGGCAGAGGGAGAAGCAGGCTCCATGCAGGGAGCCCGATGCAGGACTCGATCCCGGGACTCCGGGATCACGCCCTGGGCTGAAGACAGGTGCTCAACCGCTGAGCCACCCAGGTGCCCCAATATTTTCTGAAAAAGTTGATACACCTGCGCCAACCAGTTATCAAGGGCCTTAATCTTCTGCAATTACCAGAGGATATGCTATTGAAGATCGTGAAGGGACTTCAGAGGATACTGTTCTGCCAGTGAGGGTCAGTGTTCCCTGTCAATTTGAGACCCCATTATACATGGAGATGCTCAGATTTCAGACTGTAGTTGTGGATTGGAAGCTCTAGGGAGTATATGTGAGTTAACCACAACATATGGAGAGGAGGGAGAAAAGAATTCACCACCCCATTTTTTACTCAATGTTTTCTACAGACTCTACTCCTAAGTTTTCTCCTAAAGTACAAAGTAAGAAGGCTGTTGTAGGTTCTGCTGTACACGTATCTATGTTATATGGTACACTTCTTATCTTCTTATTGCTTTATAAGCTCCTGACACTACCCCATCCCGTCCCTATGTAGCCTGGATAGGTCAGTAACTCCTGTGAACTCCCAAAGTACTCCACACACACCTCCACTGTTCCATGCACTTCCCACACTGTACTGAGCTGTCTGTTCATGGGCCTGTCTCCTGCTCTCCTGTTGGCTCCTTGAGGGCAGAGACTAGGTCTTTTCTCATATCTGTGTCTCTGGCACCTATAGGTGCTTAGTAGATATTTGTTGAACTTAAGGTTATTGTTTTTAAGTTTTTATTTTAATTCCAGTTAACAATGTGATATTAGTTTCAGGTGTACAATATATGATTCAACAATTCCATACATCACCCAGGGCACATTACGACAAGTGCACTCCTTAATCCCCATCATCTATTTCACCCATCCCCCCATCCACCTCCCTTCTGGTTATCATGAGTGTGTTCTTTATGGTTAAGAGTCTGTTTCTTGGTTTGCCTTTTCTTTCTTTTTTTCCACCTTTGTTCATTTGTTTCTTAAATTCCACATATGAGTGAAATCATATGGTATTTGTCTTTCTTTGACTTATTTCACTTAGCATTATATTCTCTAGCTTCATCCATATCATTGTAAATGATAAGATTTCATTCTTCTTAACAGCTGAATAATATTCTTGTGTGTGTGTGTGTATGTGTGTGTATAGCACATACTACATCTTCCTTATCCATTCATCTATTGATGGATACTTGGGCTGCTTCCATATCTTGGCTATTATAAATAATGCTGCCATAAACATAAGGGTATGTATGTATCCCTTTGAATTGGTATTTTTGTATTTTGGGGATAAATACCAGTAGTATATATGATTGCTGGATCATAGGGTAGTTCTGTTTTTAACTTTTTGAGGAACCTTCATACTATTTTCCATAGCAGCTGCACCAGTTTGTATTCCCACCCATAATGCAAGAGGGGAATTTGAAGTTCTCAACTTGGTTTTATTTTAACCTTGTAATCTAATAGTGTCTTGTACACAGCAGGTGTTCTGTGTACATCTTCTCTGATGATAGTAATTTAGAAAGGTCTCAAAGGTTTATGGCACTTTATATGACTTACCAAATGCCTTCACGTTAAGTTATATGATCACCACCATAAGCCTGTTAGGAAGCAAGTCATATACTATAATGATTGTCATTTGACACACGAGGGAACTGGTTCAGAGCAGTTGATTTTTAAGTTGTACAAGGCCACACTCTTAATATGAAATCAGTGGGTACTCTGAATCTACCCTATTGTTCTTCAGTGCTCATGTTTCTCTATGATCCATAGAGATAGAACTGAGCATATTTGAAACCAATGTGGTTTCCTGGACTTACAAGTTATTAGATTCTTCTCCCTCCTGCTAGATGAGAACGAGCTAAATATTTACCCTAGTACCTGCTGACAGTCATGAGCAGCTGAACCTACTAACCTATCCCTAGTCTTCCTTTCATGTGAGATAATTTCCAGTTACAGTCAGACTTTCAGTTACTTGCAGCCTAAGTCATGCCTAATGTAAGAGGCCTGCTTGCCAAGGAAGACTAAGTTATTTGAAGACAGGGCTCAGCCATTCTCCCTGTCTAGCCTTCTCAACAGAACTCACAACTTGGCTGGCTACACTTGACTCTTCTCATGGGGATATGAAAGATGGAAAGGTTGTCAGAGAGGTTCCCAAAACAAAAGTTAGCTTGTTGCTCAAGGAACCACCAGTTGTGAGCCATGTTAATAAGGCAAAAGCTGGCAACCAAATCAAGAGAGATGTAATGTATATTCTCTACCACAGGTCCACAAGCCAGTGTCTTTCCTGGAAGTGCTGGAAGAGAAGGGGTAAGAACGTTTACATCACTTCCAACAGATAGTCCTCAGGTCCCCTTAGACAGACTGAAAGCCAACAACTCCCCAGAAGGCAGCTGTCTACAATTACTCACATTAGGGCAACAGTTTTCACCCCCCAAATCCCAAAGGGTTTTACAGCACTGTGGGTAAAGAAAAGACATGACTTTATGTCTCAGCTCTATTAAGCATTCTTGAAATATGGAAATATTTCCATTTCCTTCAAGGATACTGGAAATGTGAATAGCATTTATAAAGTATGTATTAAGACCAGGAAAGTGCCTTATACCAGCTTCAGGTCTGGACCCTGGAGCAGTTTATAAGATTACAAACAGAATGGTCCATCTACTAGCATTCTTGGTTTTAAAAAACAAACATTGAGTGTCCACTTATGTGTTGGGTCCTGAGCTGGGCTTTGGGACTACATTGATGAGGCAGCCACTGTTTCTGCCCTCAAGGAGTTGCCTGTATAGTGAGAGAGACAGGTGTATAAATTCAGACATGGAATATGAGAATTTCAGTGTTGTTGACACCCGTAGAGAGAACTTATTAAAGAGAGGCCAGAATGATGAGCTGCGATGAGATGAACAATGAGTGCAGAGGTAATCCTCAAAATATTTAAAAACCCAAACAGCAGGAGCACAGACCAAGCAGAATGGTTGCAGGTCAACCCATGAAATGGTGTTCTCCAGGCTCCCTGCTGTGCTGTGCACTATTACTTTAGTTGCTGGGTCCTGGGGAGGTCTGAAAGAGGTCCAGATGTGGGAAATAGAGCAGCAGAAGGGGTCTTGAGGGGACTCAGGGGAGCAACTGGTATCAAAATATGCCACAATTTTAACAAGATGTGTGGCTGCTTTGATGTCCTGTGAATAAGCATGAATGTTACCCCTGGCATCCAGAAGCCCAAGAACTCCATATGTGTTGTAAAGAACACATTAGCGACAGTGTGGTGGATGAACTGGATTGGAGTAGCATGAAGTCAGGGAGATGAGTAGAAAGGTTTTGCAATACATCAAGGAAGATAGATAATGGGGCTTAGTACAGTTACAACGGGGCATGTTATTTCTATAAGAGGCCCAAAGATGCTTGCACAAATCCCCATCTCTACATATCACCTTTGTTCCTAGTTCCTTTGTTCTCTAGTCTTTTTTGCTATCATGGTTCCAATATGTATCATGGTTCCAATATGTGTATAAGCTTGCCCATTGCAAGCTTATACACATACACACACACAGGTGTACTTGTGTGACAGATCCTGTTTAAGTATGCACACAGTTCAGTGTGCATACTTATAGTGGCTGGCAGGGTATAATTATGGCAGGCAAGAGTCCTGCCAAGAAAAATTCATTCAAATACTGAGGTCATCCTATTTCCCGCTGCAGGAGAGTGGCTACAATACAAACACCTGCCTTCATAATACCAACCTATGTTATGGATGGTCCTCCCTACTTTTCCAAGCACTCACAAAAGTATCTCACATTTGTTTTCTTAACAATGGTCCTAGGAGGTGGGTAAGATTGGTATTATTTAGTTACAGTGTATGGCTGGGGAAACTGAGGCTCAGAGAGATGCACTTGCCCAATGTCACTCACAAGTAGTCAGTAGTGGCACTAGAACTAAGATGCCTTCTGCCTTAGTCTCATGTTCCCCTCAACCTTCCAGATGGCCTCCTTCAGAATAATTCCAGATCATTCTTATTTCCACCTCCTGCAAAAGAATACTCATTCAATCCATTCTTTTTTTTTAAGTTTTATTTTTAAGTAATCTCTACATCCAACGTGGGTTCAAACTCACAACCCCGAGATCAAGAGTCCCATGTTTACCAACTGAGCCAGCCAGGCACCCCTCATTCAATCCATTCTAATGGACACTTCTAAAAAAATACTGCAGATGACTCCAATCTTATCCTTCAAAATCTTGCTCTGATCTCAGCATCTCCTCCAGGAAATTTGCCCTGGGACTCCAGTTCAGTAACCTTAACCCCCTCCCCCTTAATATTTAGTCTGTATAATTGCCTTTGTGCTTTCTTTGTTCTCTTGTTGTGTTCTGATTACTCCATCTGTGACTTCTGCTTCCCTGGCTTCTTTTCTTCTTTCTGCCTAGCACAACATTTGGCACACAAGGGAACACTTAGTAAAGTGTTGTTAATGGATGACTTGATCCAA
Organism: Canis lupus dingo; assembly: GCF_003254725.2. Classification (NCBI taxonomy): domain Eukaryota; kingdom Metazoa; phylum Chordata; class Mammalia; order Carnivora; family Canidae; genus Canis; species Canis lupus. The sequence goes on from NC_064281.1 coordinate 43,572,621, forward strand.
TAAAGCCTTACTCTGGCATCAGAATGCCTGAAATTCCCAGTTCACAAGAAAACACTCTGAATGTGTGTGTGTGTGTGTGTGTGTGTGTGTCGATGCACCACTCATCCAGTGACCCTGAGAGAAACTAAATCAATGCTGTCAAAGTGCAGCATCAGCACATAGCTATTTTACATTCCAGTAGGAACCGAAGCAAGGAAACTCTTCCCCCAAATTTTTAAAAAATAAATACTGCTCTAGTTCCAAGTGGTATATTTTTGACATCTTGTGTACATTTCTGAAATAGAGTCCAGATGAGAAACCAGCTCATGTGCATGTCTATCCCAATCTGAGAATAGTAGATTCCTACTCACGGACATTTTCATTTCTGAAATCCCAACTGCAGGCAAAAAAGACTAGGGAGCAGGTTGTACGAAAAAGCAAGGCCAACATGGGAGTGACTTGCTAGACAATCTCTTTGAGGCTTGAGGATGAGACTAGGGCATGAGGAAAAGAAGAAAAAAGTGCTAAAACTCATCCCTCCTCCCTCAAACCTGCCCATATAGATTTCTAAGGAATATGAACTGGGAAGGCAGGATACTTGCAATACACCCTTTAGACATGGGTGTGGCTAAAGGCAGGTGAACCCCAACAACACAATTAGGTAAAACAGATCCCAGAGAATACCACCCACTGGATTGTCTGGTGAGAAAAGCCTCCTTAGAGTCTCAACTAGGGATAAAAGAATCGTCTTTACTCTTTCTTTTTCAACATGCAACATTACCTAAGTACCTAACATGTACCAGGCACTGTGCTTGGCACTTATCAACATGAACCCCTTTGCCCTGTCAGGAATCATACATATTCTCATTTTACAGTTGAGGAAACAGAAGCTCAGAGAGAGATTAAGTCATTAACCCATTATCACACAGTCTGGCTGAGTCCATAATCTGGGCTCTTTCCATTGTACCACTCTGCCTTTCTGAGGTATATTCATTGAGCTCTGGCAACAAGAATAAGCAGCCTAAGTTATAACAATCCTCCCCAGGAAGCCTAAAGTTTCACAGAAGCACTTGGTCTTAAATGAGGAGTGGGACCTATCTTAATGGAGAAAAAAAGGAAAAGGTTATTCATTGCTGGCTGAAGGAATAGCAGATGCAAAGGGGCTGATGCAGAAAGAAAAAAGCCATTCAGGAAAAAGGTAAATAGTTTTTTGGGGGGTTACCTGAGGGTGAGGACAGGTGATGGAGCATGAGGCCAGTTTATACAGGGTCACATATATCATATTAAGAATCGTGGCGGTTGGGGGACACCTGGGTGACTCAGCGGTTGAGCGTCTGCCTTCAGCTCAGGGTGTGATCCTGGAGTTCCGGGATCGAGTCTCACACTGGGCTCCCTGCAAGGAGCCTGCTTCTCCCTCTGCCTATGTCTCTGCCTTCTCTCTATGTCTCCCATGAATAAATAATTAAAATCTTTTTTTTATTTTTATTTATTTATGATAGTCACACAGAGAGAGAGAGAGAGAGGCAGAGACATAGGCAGAGGGAGAAGCAGGCTCCATGCACCGGGAGCCCGATGTGGGATTCAATCCCGGGTCTCCAGGATCGCACCCTGGACCAAAGGCAGGCGCCAAACCGCTGCGCCACCCAGGGATCCCAATAATTAAAATCTTTAGAAAATAATTGTGGGTTTTCTCCTGAAGGACATGAAAGACTAGAAGAAGGGAGCAGAGATCAGGTCCCTGTTTTGGCAGGAGCACTGTGGCAGTCACATGGGCAGAGAGTTCAGAAAAGGCACTCCTGGCTGCAGGGAGACCAAGCTGGAAAAGTATGGCAGCAGTGAAGGCAAGAGTCAGGGTGGTGAAGCAAATGGAGGCCCAGCTCAGAAAACACTGCCTCCAGAGCAATCACTGCAAGTCAGCCTCAGTTTAACTTCAAAGCTGAGATTCCAGGCTTTGCAGCATCTACCCCCACAGCCCTTAAACACTGCTTGTGTTGCTCTGGCCTCAAGACTAGTAACAAGTCTTGCTTTGTCCTTTGGGGCCTCCCCATTTGTCTCCATCTTCTAAGCTAGTGGCTTTGTAGCTCCCCTGGGCCTAGCCTAGCCCAGCTGGCTGGGGAGGGTGGAGAGAAGTCAGGTAGGCTCCAAGCAGAAAGGGCTCTGATTAGCACATGTTTCACATTCCCCACATTGCATGGCAATTCAAAGCCAAATCCTACAGGATTGTTTTCCTAAAGATTTGGGATGGGTTTGAGACTTTTCTTTCTTTTTCTTCTTTTTTTTTCTTATTAAGTGTGTTTCTGGACTGCAGCTATTTCCTCTGTCCTTGAGTTAAGTAATAGCAGAGGGGGAGAGAAAATGAAGGTTTGCAGCAATGCAGAAAAGATGTTTCTGTAAAAGTCCAGAGGAGGGAGGGAAATCCAGCATGGGGGCTCACAGAAAGGCCAGGGAATGTGGCTATTGGGGGTAGGATTTCAGCTAGGGCAAGTGTATAGAAGTCAGGCAAAAGCCTACCTAAGGGAAGTGGCCCCTGACACCCTGGCCAGATACAGCCCTTGGCTCCTCTGCAATCAGCACACAGATCGACTTTGCTCTGGTCACCAGCAGCTGCCATAGTGCCAGCACAACCCCAAGGTGTGGGCTCTCCCCATTAACCAAGGAAATTAAAGCCCTGAAATGTACCAAAAGCACTTCAGGTAAAGGCAGCCAACAGTGCACTCCTGGGAAGCCCATACTCCCAAAGAACAGGAGGGTCTTACAAAAACCTCCCAGGCTTCTCTATTTATCTGAATTCTGAAATAGAGCTCAAATGAGAAACTTGGTCGTGTGTATGTCTATCCCAGCCTGATAACAGGAGATTTCTACTCAGTTTCAGTTTTGAAATTCCAATTACAAAAAAAAAAAAAAACCCACTAGGGGAGCATGTTTTATTTTCCATCTTGCTCCCTTTCCATCATTTCCTATATAGGTATGTGTATATATGTCAAAATACAATGAAGTCTTGTGACAATGCATAGAATTTAGGGAAACAGTTATTTATAATTTTTTAATTAACAGCTTTATTGAGATATAATTTACACACCATGCAATTATACCATAAAATTCATCAATTGTAAGTGCAATTCAATAGTTTTTAGTGCATAGAGTTGTGCAACCATCACCACATCTAATTTTAGAACATGTCCATCACCCTCAAAGAAACTTTGAGTTCATACAAAGTCCATGTTTTCCCACTCCCAACCCTAGGCAACCACTAATCACTTTCTATTGGTATAGATTTGCCTTTCTTATAAATGGAATCATAAAGCATGTAGTCTTTTATGTCTGGTTTCTTTCCCTTAGCGTAATGTCTTCAAGGTTCATCCATGTTGTGGCATGTATCAGCACTTCAGTTCCTTTTATTGCCAAATAGCTTGCCCTTCTATGGCTATATCACATTTTGTTTATCCATTCACCAGCTGATGGAAATTTGTGACATTTCTGCATTTGGGCCATTAGAAATGATACTGCTATGAACATTCACGTATAAATTTTTGTGTGGACAATGTTTTCATTTCTTTTTGGGTAGATATCTAATGGTACAGTTGTTGGATCATATGGTAATAAACCATAGATGTATGGATTTATTGCTGGACTCTCAATTCTATTGCATTTATCTCTATATGCCAATACTACATTGTCTTGATTACTGTGGCTTTGTATTAAATTTGAATTTAAGAGTGAATCAAATTGAACTTCAATAAAACTTTTTTTTAAATAAGAGGAGTGAGTCCTCCAACTTTGTTCTTTTTCAAGACTGTTTTGGCTAAAGAGAGTACATATCATTTAATATAGATTTCAGAATTAACATTAAAGGGATATGAATGAATGAAATGAATATCCCACTAGTCCGTTATTGCAAAAAAGGCCATTGGGATTTTTTTTAATTTATTTTTTTATTGGTGTTCAATTTACTAACATACAGAATAACCCCCAGTGCCCGTCACCCATTCACTCCCACCCCCCGCCCTCCTCCCCTTCTACCACCCCTAGTTTGTTTCCCAGAGTTAGCAGTCTTTACGTTCTGTCTCCCTTTCTGATATTTCCCACACATTTCTTCTCCCTTCCCTTATATTCCCTTTCACTATTATTTATATTCCCCAAATGAATGAGAACATATAATGTTTGTCCTTCTCCGACTGACTTACTTCACTCAGCATAATACCCTCCAGTTCCATCCACGTTGAAGCAAATGGTGGGTATTTGTCATTTCTAATAGCTGAGTAATATTCCATTGTATACATAAACCACATCTTCTTTATCCATTGGGATTTTGAAAGGAACTGCACTGAATTTGCAGATTGCTTTGGAAAGTACTGCCACCTTAACAATATTAAATGTTCCAATCCATGAACATAGGGTGTCTTTCTATTTATTTAGGTTTTCCTTAATTTTTTCAACAATATTGTGTAATTTTCAGTGTGCAAGTCTTGCACTTCCTTGGTTAAATCTATTCCTAAGTATTCTTTTTTATAGTATTGGAAATGGAATTTTCTTAATTTCATGTATGGATTGTTCATTGCTTTTATGTAGAAATACCATTGGTATTTTAGATGTTGACCATATATCTTGCAAATTTGCTGATTTTGTTTACTATATCTAATAGATTTTTTCTTATTGCTTAGGATATTGCATATATACAGTCATGTCATTTGTATATGGATGACCTCTATTTCTTTTTCTTGCCCAGTTGTCCTGACTAAAAATTCTAGAACAATGTTGAATAGAAGTGGCAAGAGTGAGCATTTTTCTCTTGTTCTTGAATAAGGGGAAGCTTTCAGTTTTCCTCAATAGGTATGATGTTACTTGTGGATTTTTCACAGATGCCCTTTTATTCAGTGTTTTTATCATGTTTGTTGAATTTTATCAAGTCTTTTTTTTTTCCTACATCAACTGAGTTAATTGTATGGCTTTCTTCTTTCATGCATCATTTGGTCAAAAAATCAATTCACTATAAACATAAGGGTTTATTTCTGAAATCTCAAATCCATTCCAGTGATCTAAATGTCCATTCTTATGTATGCACCACAATGTCTTGATTATGGTCGTTTTTTAGTAAGTTTTGAGATCATAAGTTTAAGTCCTTTAACTTTCACCTTTATCGAGACTGTTTTCACTGTTTTGTGTCTTTTTTATTCTAATATGAATTTTGGTATTAACTTTTCAATTTCTAAAAAAAAAGCTGGGATTCTGATATGGTTTGCATTGGATTTGTGAACCAAACTGTGGACTGCTGCTATCTTAACAACATCGACATTGCTGATCCATTAAATTGGGATGTGTTTCCATTTACTGAGATTTTCTTTATTTTTTGGCCAATGTTTTATAGTTTTCAATGCATAAGTTTTGTACTTCTTTTGCTATATTTGTTCATAAGTTTTTAATTTTTTGATGCTGCTATGAATAGGATTGTTTTCTTAATGTAATATTGGATTGTTCATTCCTAGTGTATAGAAATACAATAGACTTTTGTATATTTACCTTGTATTTTGTTGCCTTGCTTAACTCACTAGTTTTAGGTGTTTTTTTAAGAGTCCTTAGAGTTTTCTATATACAAGATCATGTCATCTATGAATAGAGTTTAACCTCTTCTTTTCCAATCTGGACGCCTTTTATTTACTTATTTTTTGCTCACTTACTTTGGATAGAGCCTCCAGTACAAAGTTGAATAGAAGAGGTAATAGTGAACATCCTTTTCTTATTTGGTGCTTGGGGGAAGCAATCTGATTTGCACTATTATCATGTTAGCTGTGGGTTTTTACTAAATGCTCTTTATCATTTTGAAGAAATTGTCTTATCCTCCTAGCTTGTTGAGAGTTTTTATTATGAGCATTCCCATGTTTTTCATATGCTTTTACTTCATCTATTAAGATAATGTTTCTGTCCTTTTTTCTACTAATATAATGTGTTACATTAGTTGATTTTTGGTATTTTTTTAAGTATTGGTGGGCCATGACTTTTTTCCTGATCATTGCTTTTTTTCATATCTATCTATCTATGTAAGTTATATACCCAATGTGGAGCTTGAACTCACAACCTTGAGATCAAGAGTCACATGTTCTACTGACCAAGCCAGCCAGGTACTTACATTAGTTGATTTTTGAATGCTAAACCAGCCTTGCATTCCTATTTGTTTATATATTAAAACATAAATTTTTAAATGTTGCAAACCCAAGAATATAGTATTATGATGATTGCTTTGTAATCCAGTGTCTTTTGAAGAGTCTAAGACAAAGAGAAAATATATGTAATGATTTTTGTATTAACATTCTTAGTTACCACATGAGAGACTCCTAACTCTGGGAAACACACAAGGGGTAGTGGAAGGGGAGGTGGGTGGGGGATGGGGTGGCTGGGTGATGGGCACTGAGGGGGGCACTTGACGGGATGAGCACTGGGTGTTATACTATATGTTGGCAAATCGAACTCCAATAAAAAATATACCAAAAAAAATTCTTAGTTACCATTTTCATTATTTTTCATTTCTTCCTGTGTATGAAGTTACTTTCTGGTATAATTTCCTTGCTCTAATCTAACTTCTTTCCCTCCTCTGCTTTGTGCTCTTATTGTCAATACTATAGATATTGTATTATGCTATTGCTTTTTAAAAATATTTTAATTTTTAGAGAAGCTTTAAGATCACAGCAAGATTGATAGAAAAGTATGATAACTTCCCATATATTGTTTGCCTACACATTCATAGCCTCCCCATTATTTACATACCCCAGAATAGTACATTTGTTACAACTGATTATACTATGAGGATACATCACAATCATCCAAAGTACATAGTATACATTAGGGTTCACTCTCAGTGTTGAATTCTATGAGTTGGATAAATGTTTAATGACATGTATCCACAATTATAGTATCACAAAGAGTATTTTCACTGCCCTAAAAATCCTCTGTGCTCTGATTATTCATCCCAACCTCACTCACCCATAACCCCTGGCAACCACAAATCTTTTTACTGTGTCCACAGTTTTGCCTTTCATATAGTTGGAATCATACAGCATTTAGCCTTTTCAGATTGGCTACTTTCATTTATTAATATGCATTTAAGGTTCTTCCATGTCTTTTCATGGATGGGTAGTTCATTTCTTTTTAATTCTGAATAATGTTCCATTGTCTGGATGTACCCCAGTTTATTTATCCATTCACCTACTGAAGGATATCTTGGTTGCTTCCAAGTTTTGGTAATTATGAATAAGGCTACCATAAACATCTGTGTGCAAGTTTTTGTGTGGACATTAAGTTTTCAACATTTTTGGGTAGATATCAAGTGCAACTGCTGGATCATATGGTTGAGAATATATTCACTCTTGTAAGAAAATGCCAAACTGCCTTTCAAAGTGTATCATTTTGCATTTCCTCAAACAATAATTAAGAGTTCCTGTTGCTCCACATCCTTGCCAACATTTGGTATTGTCAGTGTTCTGGATTTTGGCCATTCTAATAGGTGTGTAGTGGTATCTCATTGTTTCAGTTTGCATTTCCCTGATGACATGATGTAGAGCATCTTTTCATACACTTCTGTGCCATCTGTATATCTTCTTTGGTGGGATGTCAAGATCTTTGGCTCATCTTTAAATTGAGTTGTTTTCTTATTGTTGAGTTTTAAGATTCTTTGTATATTTTGGATAACAATCCTTTATCAGATATGTCCTTGCAAATATTTTCTCCTAATGTGTGGCTTGTCTTCACATTGTCTGGACACCGTCTTTCACAGAGCAGAAGTTTCTAATTTTAATGAAGTCCAGCTCATCAACTGTTTCTTTCATAAATCATGCCTTTGGTGCTATATCTAAAAATTCACTGCCTTACCCAAAGTCATCTAGGTTTTCTACTATGTTATTTTTTGGAATTTTTCTAGCTTTACATCTTACATTTAGGTTTATTGTATATTTTGGGTTAATTTTTGCAGATTGTAAGGTCTGTTTAAGGTCTAGATTCATTTTTTTTTTTGCATATGGCTGTCCAGTTCTTCCAACACCATTTGTTGAAAAGACTACCTTTGTTCCATTATATTTCCTTTGCTCCTTTTTCAAATTTTCCATATTTATGTAGTGCTATTTCTAGGCTCTCCATTCTGTTTCATTGATCAATTGTCCATTTTTTTGTTCATACGACACTGTCTTAATTAGTAGCTTTATAGTAAGTCTTAAAGTCAGATTGTGTCAGACCTCCCAACTTTGTTTTTCCTCAACATTGTGTTGGCTATTTCAAGGTCTTTTGCCTCTCTAAAGGCAAAATCTAATTTGAAACTAACCTTTGAAATTAGTTTGTCAATATCCACAAAATAACTTCCTGGGATTTTGATTAGGATTGCACTGACTCTATAAAATTAAATAGGAACAAATTGACATCTTGACAATATTGACTTTTTCTATTATGAACATGGAATATCTATCCATTTAATTAGTTCTTTGATTTTTTTCATCAGAGGCTTTGTAGTTTTCCTCATATGGCTTTTATACATATTTTGTTTGGTTTATACCTAAGCATTTAATTTTTGAGGGTGCTAATGTAAACAGTATTGTTTTTTGAATTCCAAGTTCCATTTATTCATTGCTGGTATTAAGTAAAGTAATTGACTTTTCTATATTAACCTCGTATCCTGCAACTTTGCTATAATTGTTTATTAGTTCCAGTTGTGTCAATTCTTTCAAATTTTCTACATAGACCATCATGTCATTTGTAGACAAAGACACTTTTCTTTCTCCCACATCGAAATGTAGACCTTTCATTGTCTTAATGCATTATCTAGGACTTCCACTGAAATTCTGAAAAGGAGTGGTGACAAGGAACATCCTTGCATTGTTCCTGATCTTAGTGGGAAAACTTTCACCATTAAATATGATGTTAGTATTACTGCTTTTTAAATACATTTTTTAGAAATAGTTTTAGAAATAGTTTTAGATTTACAAATTGCAAATACAGTAGAGATTTCCCATATACCCCTACACAATGTCTCCTATTATTAACATATTACATTAATATCACACAATTAGCCAATATTGATGCATTATTATTAAAGTCCATACTATTCAGATTTCTTTAGTTTTTACCAAATGTCTTTTTTCTGTCCCAGAATGCCATCTAGGATATGACATTACATTCAGTTGCTTTATCCCTTTAGGCTCTTCTTTCCTTTGACTCCTTTCCTGGTTTTTGATGACCTTGACAGTTTTGAGGAGTACTGGTTAGGCATTTTGTAGAATGTTCCTTTGTGGGTATTTGTCTGATGTTTTTCTCATGATTAGATTTGGGTTATGGGTTTTTGATCACAGAAGTGAAACTCCCTTTCATCACATCATCATACTATCAACATGACTTATCACTGTTGATGTTAAACTTCATCACCTGGCTAAGGTAATATATGTCAGCTTTCCTCACTGTAAATTATTCTTTTTCCCCCTTTCCAAACTGTACTTTTTCAAAGAAGCCACTATGCACAGACCTTACTTAAAAAGTGGGAAATTATACTCCATGTACCTGAAGGAAGAGTAACAGCATAAATTATTTGGAATTCTTCTGTATGAAAGAGTTGTCTAGTCTCCTTGTTTGTATGTTTATTCAATCATTTATTTCTACCTATATAAACTCATGTATATTCATTTTATATTTAGGGATATAGTTTATTACTACTTTATTTTTTTTATGCTTAAGTTGTTCCAGCTTTGGCCATTGGGACCTCTTTCAATTGACTATAGTATGGATCCCTTTGACATACCCCTTCATTACGGGTGGATTGTTTCGTTTTGTTTTGTTTAGCAGCATTTCCTTATTTTCTGGAACTTCAATATTTTCCAGGTTCATCTTACATATTTTTTGCCCAGTTCTAGAATCAGCCATTTCTCCAAAGATTCTCCTTTTATTGGAGAATGGTACGAGATTTGGATGTTAGGTGTGCACATTGCTGTTTCAGTATGATATTGCTTTTTAAAATCAACTAAGAGAAGAGAGAGAAGGAATATGTAATTAAACTGCCTTTTATAGATATTACATAATTACTTTATCAGCACTGTGTTGGTTTTTTTTTTTTTTTTGCATGGATTCAAATTACTGCCTCATGTTGCTTGCTTTCAGCCTGAAATATTTCTTTTAGTTTTTCTTATAAGGCAGGTCTACAATATACAAATTCTCCCTATCTTGGTTTAACTGGGAACATCTTTATTTCACCTACATTTTCGAAAGTTAGTTTTTCCAGATATAGCATTATTTTTTTAAATTTTTTATTGGTGTTCAATTTACTAACATACAGAATAACCCCCAGTGCCCGTCACCCATTCACTCCCACCCCCCACCCTCCTCCCCTTCCACCACCCCTAGTTCGTCTCCCAGAGTTAGCAGTCTTTACATTCTGTCTCCCTTTCTGATATTTCCCACACATTTCTTCTCCCTTCCCTTATATAGCATTAGATATAGCATTATTGGTTAATTTTTATTACTTTGAATATGTCATTCTCCTATCTCATGATATCCATGGTTTCTGGTGACAAGTCGGGTTTTTTTTTCTTTTCTTTCTTAAGATAAGGCTTATTTATTGTAAAAACAATTTTCAAACTTATTGTTTCCTTTTAACGATGTTTCATTTTTTCTTGCTTCTTTCAAGACTTTCTCTTTGGCTTTACATTCAACATTTTGACTATATCTCTAGGTATGGATCTGTTCAGTTTATCCTACTTGGAGCTCACTGAACTTCTTGGATGTTGGATTTACCTAAAGGTAAATGTATTTCATCATATTTGGGAACTTTTAAGCCATCATTTCTACGAATAATTTTTCGTCCCTTTCTCTCTTCTCCTTCTGGTATTTCCATTATACATATGTTGGTGAACTTAATTGTGTTCCATGCATGTCTGTTTATTTTTCTTCACTCTTTTTATTTTCTCTTCTTTAAAATGTATACTTCCTATTCATCTTCGTCCAGTTCAGTAATTCTATCTTCTACCATGTCAAATATATTATTGACCCTCTTTTATTAATTTTTCATTTATACTTTTCAAATCCAGAATTTCCATGTGGTTCTCTTTTTTAAATATGTTGTATCTTTTCATTTGATATTCTTTATCATTGTCATCATACTTTTCTTTAAATCATAAAACATGGTTTCCTTTAGTTCTTTGAGTATCTTTATAATAACTGCTTATAAATCCTTATCTGATGAGTACAAAAGTAATTTATATTGCCCGATTTCTTTCTTTTCCATGGTCACATTTTCCTGTTGTCTTTTTAAATTTTTTGACAAGGTTCACCATTGTTGCAAACTAGGTATTTTAAATATATTGTAGAAACTCTGGATTCTGTTTACCACCCCAGAGGTCCTGTTGCTGTTGCTTATTTGTTTAGTGGCTTTCCCAGACTAATTCTCCCTAAAGTCTAGTTTCTCTGCAGTGTAGCCTCTGACATCATGCTCATTTCCCCCCTCATTTTATTTTTAAGTTTTGCTTTCTAGGAGTCACCTCTGGTTCAGCATAGTTGGTGTTTATCCTGTCTGTGATCAAACAGGGGTTTTTCTTAAGCTCCCAGATCTAGTAAAGTTTCTACCCTTTCCCAGTGTATCTTTGTATGGCTTGGGGGATGCCTTCACAGTTCAGGGAGTTTTTGATTCTACCCTGTATTCAGAGTTTAGCAGATCAAAGAGAAAAAAAAATCTCTAATTCATATATATAGCCTCCCAGTCTACTAGGGGTGAGTTTGATCTTAGCAGGGCTCTTCTTGATGGTATCTTTCCCTAGGCATCTCTGAAGTATCTCGCTGGTCTCCTCTTTTCTGATTTTTTTTTCAAAGATTTTTTATTTATTCATTTGAGAGAGAAACAGAGAGCACAAGCTGGGGGACAGTCAGCAGAAGGCGAAGCAGACTCCCTGCTGAGCTGGGAGCCCAATGTGGGGCTTGATCCCAGGACCTGGAGATCATGACCCGAGTCAAAGGCAGCTGCTTAACTATCTGAGCCATCCAGGCATACCTTCCATCTGCTATTAATATCTAATTGCTTTTCTAATTTTCATTACAGGGACCTCTAAGGTTTTCAACAACACCTTTAGGCACAAGTTCCTTCATGCTCCATTCTAAAAAAAAAAAAAAAAAAAAAAAAAGGCAAGCCTCCATAGGCTGTGCCACTACGCTGGAGCAAGATGGGGAGAGGGTAACATGGTAGATGGCAGTCTGTTTCTTTTGGAGTGCTACCTCTGCCCTATGAGCCCTTAAAATCCTTGTCTGACAATTACATCTGGGCTCTGGCCCTGGGAAGCAGTGGGAGCCCTCAGTCTTTTCTAAATACCACTAAATACCACTCACAGTTTCCTGTACCTTTCTAGGATACAGACTCCATCTGAGGAGTAGGAGCTTGGCAAAGGATGGAAGCTTTCAATTTACTTGGCCATGCCCACCCAGAATAAGTCTACAACACAAAACTAGAGGGTGGAATAAGAGTCACTAACAGCCTCCCATCTATAGCCCTACAACTTGGAGTTGGTAAAAAGGAGAACCTCTGTTGTTTTGGGTGTTTTTTTTTCTTTTTTGGCTGCACCCACCTGAAATAAATCTTCTGCAATATAAAGCTAGATGGGGAGTAGGAGCAAGTTCTGGCTCAAATGCCACAGATGCCAACTGTTCTTACCAAGACTCCATACATTTTATTGAATAAATGCCTTTCAATTTGTTGCATGCTCTTAACCCATTTCAGATACTTTAAATGGTTGTTTTTTATAATTTTTTTTACCAGTTTAATGGTTATCTCATTGATGAGAGGGTCTGCTGAGCTCCTGACACAGCCATTCCAGAAACTGGTCACAATTATTTATCTTAATTCAACACATTTAGCAAGCACCTACTATGTGCCAGGTGCTATGTGCACTGAGTTTAAGTAACAGCTTTGTTAAAGTACAGTTGACATACATTAAACTGCATAAGGTGTACAATGTGATGAGCTTTGACATATGTATGCACCATCACTATAATCAAGATACTGAACATTTATATTAACTACAAAAGTTTATTTATGCCCTTTATACTGTTACCTACCTTTCCCTCCCTCACTTCCTCAGGCAACCATTGATCATTTTCTGTCAATATAGATTAGGTTTTGTGCCTATTTTTTAATTTACAAAGATGGTTGGTGATGAAGTTTATCCTTCACTAAGGAATCTATCTTAGCCAGATTGCTCTTTCCTTGTGAGCAGAATATTTTAAGGATTTTCTTTTTGTCTCTATGTCAAGATTCCTCAGCAGGAAATAAATCTTCCAGCCACCTTCCTCTCCTCCAAAGGGAACAAATCTTCCAGCCACCTTCCTCCCCTTCAAAGGGAGTCTTGGTGACTAGCTCACCAGATTCATGAATATATATTTATAGACATCTAAAAAGGGCAGCAGCATTATACTCTTGTTTGGGTTGGCAAATCCAAGTTTTTGCAGGTAAAAAAATTATGGGCCAGAGCATACGAGGTACCTTAACTCCCCAGGGTTCTTCTTACTGTCTTTGTCCATATGCCACCAAGGGCTATTAAGCAACCCAATGTATTTTCCTTGCCCTTCAGGAAAATGATTACAAACTTCTACCAGAATCTGAAGGACCCATAGTGGTTCAGTTTTACATGAACCCAGGAATTAAATCCGCAAATCATGGCCATGATATTACTTCTTTTGCTTTCCAACGATGAAATGATACTGTAGCTCCAAGTACTTAGCTTCTTTTAACTGGAATTGATTATAAGAGCAATGATTTATTGCTTGCCTTCCATGTGTCAAGCACTGTGTTAAGTAGTACAGAATTGTTAACCTCATTTATAATACTTACAATAAGTCCTCAAGGTTGATATGATTGTTTCCCATTTTACATAAGAGAAAGCTGAGGTAACATAGGTCAGGGGACTTGTCCTAGATCATAGAACTTGTGAATGGCAGAGATGACACCCAAACTTAGATGTAACACCAAGATTACCCTCTGTTCATTCTACTATAATGTCTGATTGCCAAATTTAGGCACGTCTCTCTCTCCACATCCCCAAACCCTCTCATAAAAGAGAATTCCAGTAACATGGCTTTTATCAATGTGGCACTGAGTGCCATTTTGGTCTCTGTATTTTTATTAATTTTATGCAAACCTTTATCATCCTTTCAGAGGAAATAAAAGCATCAATTTGTATAAATTTTCCTCCTCAAAGAAACACAGGAATCATATTATCAGAAAACCTGTGAATGAATTCATATCCGGGCCGTGATTTTGACTATTTACATGACAGCGAACAACACAAACTGGATTATATTCCAAGCATCCATGATTAGCACCCTTGGATCTTACGATACTAAAAAGTTCTCACCAATAACCATCCATGCAATATAGAACTTTAACTTAGTTGTGCTGTGTCAAAAATTGGCAAAGGTACGTACTGCAATATTTTTACAAGGACTACTTTACAAAATTGGAGCCAGTCTGCCAGTTTGTATAATATCTCATGCAAGATTGCCATTCTCTAAAGGGCTAAAAAGAAATTAATTGGAACAGAGCTACTTGGCTCAAACCAGAAATTCAAGTTCAAAGCAGTTACTTACTCTTCTCAGTAGAGGGCAGTGGTGGGTTGGGTAAGGGTGGCAGAAAGAGGAGAGAGGGACTTTAACTTCTATTATATACCCACTAAGTGCTCAGGCATAATGCTTAATACCTTATAGACAGTATCTAGTGAATCCTGACAAAAATCCTATGAAGAAAGTATATTTATCACTATTTTAGTCTCAAAGAGGGTAAGTGAATTGAACACAGATCTGGTGCCCTTCAAATCAACTACACTGTTTCATGAGAAGTACTAGTCCAAAGTCCCATAACTGAGAACTTAAACTGATGAACTAAAAGAGCAAGCTCACCCAAGACATGGTGGGTCCTACATATGATGGGATCCTAAATATGCAGACTGGCTGGAACAATGGGAAGCATTTAACAAGGATAACATGAACAAATTATAAACTATGAAGCCAGTGACAAGACGGAAATTATAGAAGTGGTTCAAAGGACAGGAAACCTGACATATGGGAAGCTCTTGAGGGACGTGGAGGAGATTAGACCAGGGTACCTGGCACTAGGAAGGTGCTCATAACTGTAAAAAAATAACTGAACATGAAAAATGTCATTAAGTATCCAAATGGCAGTTAGTTATTAAGAATGTACAGGCTATTTTGTATGGATGCCTCCAAAGGCTAGGCTTTGGACTAGCTGGAGGCAGATTTTAGTTCCTTAAAAGAAATAATCTTCTAAAATACAGAGAAAACTCTAGAAGGCAGCAACTCAAAACTGGCATGAGTTGCTCTGTAAAATCAGGTTATGAAGATAACCTCCAGGAACCCCTTCAATTCTGGTATGTTCTGATTTTGAGCTGGTCAGGATTCCCAGAATGGTTCCCTTACTATTGTCAAGTGAAGGCCTTACTATTTCCCCAGGAGGAACTGGTTGGTTCACAACACTTAGGAGCCAAAGCATTCAGAGTATTAGAAGAACTCTACTAAGAGGAACTTGTTGTCCACAGATATCCTTTAAAATTAATTATAGGAGAAATTCTGAGACTACCTCACAAGAGGGAGCCAGTGGTGTTCCACTGGAATTTGGGCATTGGACCAATTCACTTAAAGTCTACAAATGTGTATTTCTCTCAAAGAAACAAGCAAAAAAGGTCAACAAGGGTAATCATTTCATTAAACAAGAGGTCCCTGAAATGTATATATAAGGATATGATACCAAATCAAGGTTAATGATGATAGAATCCAGAAACATGTGACCCCACCTGAATCTGAATAAATAATTCAATTACTCAATCAGAATCTACCTGGTTCAGCCCATTGTATGCCAGTTTCTGTTCTGGCTAATGGACATAACAGAGATAGACATAATTTCCACCTTTGAAAGGGTCACAGTCTAACAGAGAGGTGTCCTCATAGGTAAATTACTCCCTCAGATGAGCAATGATAGACTAGAGATCTATACAAAAGGCTGCGGAACTACAGAAAAGGTGAGGCGGGAATAAGCAAAAGGTAGGCAGATTGATACAGCACTTAAGCAGGACCTTGAAGAAGGTTGAAGAATGGACCTTGAATAATAGACAATCTAACAAAGAGTACAACATATGCAAAGACAAAGAAATGGGAATGATCTTGGTATGTTTAAAGAAGATAGTTTTTCAGATAGGATTGGTTAGGGTATAGGATGTCTAAGGATGTGGTAAATCAACTTCTTGCTATTCTGGCTATAGGGAGATTCTCTCTAAAAGTAGACTTTCAGCCAGCTTACCAATTGCTAATACGATGACCTGTCTTCTGCTGACCCCAGACTGGGCCACCATGAGTCTGGTTGTTAGAAGACAGACCTCCATCATCTCTCTATTGAGGGTTATCAAAGCCACAGTGAGCTAGTACCAGACAACAGGGATGCTTCTTGAGAACTTAAAGCTGGTCGTTAAGTCACCAACAAAAAAAGGACTTGCCAAGCCATTAAAACACCATTTCATGTTTAACAGACTCTTTTTTTGAAAATTTAATTTTTTTATTGAAATATAGTTGACATACAATGTTACATTAATTTCAGGTGTGTGACATAGTGATTCAACAACTCTATACATTATGCTGTGTTCATCACAAGTATAGCTGTCTTGCTCAGTAAAAATGGGATGAAATTTTAAGACCTGCCTTCATTATCTTGACCCAAGTTTTCATAAAGACATACATTTAAAAGAATGTATGTTTGGAAGCATGATAATTAAACATATTTATTCATTTATAGCAAGATAGTTATTACTAAGACTTATGAGGCAATAATAGAATCCTGTCACACTAGCTGAAATCATGGACTCCATGCTAAACATACTTGAGAATATAGATTGAACCATGTGGTTCCACCACTCTGATCAACTGTGAAATTGTTGCTCCTAGGGTGATGTGACAATAGAACAAAAGAATAATGGAGCTTTATCTTCTAGAACTATTACATACTGAAATCCTCACAGTTATAGCTCCTGAAGGAACAACAGAGAACTAGTATTTCTCCACCTACCAGGAAAAATCAGACCTAGTCTTACCCAAGGGGTGTCTATCAATATGGCAAAATAATATTAGCTAAAGAGCTAAGGATACTCTGTATATCAAGAAAAGCTGGGATTCATGGTTAGATTTTGGTACAGGTTGGTTTCTCTAGCAGTTAGAGGGAGAGTTACCATACTCATTTTCTTTAGCAATACTGGGCTGTCTTGTTTATAGCTCCGTGTCCACTTTTCCTACTACCCAACATGATACTAACCAACACCATCAGAGAAATAAAGTCTGCCCTGTCTGACATTAGAACTGTTCCTAATCATGTCAAATATATGTTGTCTCTACTTCAGTTATTAGAGTTCAATTATAATTAAAATGGTACTTTCTTTCCTCTGATTGCTTCTTGAGAACAGAAGTCTTGTCTCCCTAGGTACAGTAAGATTTAAGACAGCAGTGTAGGGCAGTAGGAAGAATGGGCTTTGGAACAAGGCATATCTAGGTTCGAGTCCTCTCCTCATGAGCTATAAGTCTTGTGGGTCTTAATCTCCTCATCTGTAAAGTGTAGAATATGCCATCTACCCTACAGGATCGCCTTAAGAATACATAAAGTGCTTGGCACATCTCTGTAAATCAAAATTACCTTCCTCTTCCCTCTCTACTATTCCTACATCTGATAAGATAACATCGAATGCTCAGTAAATCTTGACTAAACACAGAGGATAAACATTTTATTTCATGCTTTTTGTGCCCAATATTACAAGGATTCCTATCCTGATCTCCTTCCAGCTTTAAACCCAGGTTTAGTCACTGCTGGCGGCACGTGGTTCTTCAAGAAGCAGACTAAACCCTCTGGGAAATGTGGTCTATAAGCACTTCCTATTCTGATAGAGCAGACAGGGTAAGTCTCACTCACACTTAAATCCCAAGGAATGTGCCTTTTTTTCTTCTGTTTTGATGTGCTGGCTTAAAGCCACATCTTTTCCCTGGGGAAAGCAGACAATAATCTGTGATTGTGTCAGTTTTAGGGTAGCAAGATGGCCACCTGTCTTACTTTTCAGATGATTAACCCCATTAGCCAGAGTACCTTTACAAGCAGTCTGAGAGAATGCCTAATGTAGCTTAAAGGCTGCTACAAAGAATCCCTCCTGAACAGTACTGCTTTCACATCACTCCTTTCCTTTCTACTCCAAAAAGGGGAAAAGAAAGAAAAAAAAGAAAAGAAAAGAAAAGAGAAAAGAAGAAAAGAAAAGAAAGAAAAGAAAAGAAAGAAAAGAAAAGAAAAGAAAAGAAAAGAAAGAAAAGAAAAGAAAAGAAAAGAAAAGAAAAGAAAAGAAAAGAAAAGAAAAGAAAAAGAAAAGAAACGAAACCTGCCAGGGCACTTGGGTGGCTCAGTCAGTTGAGCACCTGACTTTATCCCGGCTCAGATCTTGATCTCACAGTTGTAAGTTTGAGCCCTGTGTTGGGCTCTGCTCTAGGAGTGGAGGCTACTTAAAGGAAAAAATAAATAAAAAGGAAACCTACCTTCTCCAAGGGTCCTCTTTAAATACACATTTCTAAATCTCTAATCAAGGAAGACCTAAGACAACTCTAACAGTCCTTTATGTGAGAAAATAGATTTAAAATGCTGTCTTCCAGAGGAGAAGAACCCAATTTCAGTTTTGAATGCTCCTTTGTGGTAGACATCCCCTGCAACTACAGGGGAGTCTGTCACTGGAAATTGTCAGGTGAGTTCAGAATCCATTAATTTCTGTCTCCTTAGAGGACATAAACTAGGAAGAAATGCTTTCCCCTTTCTTATTTCTAGATATACTTTTGGGGCTGTGAACTCATCCATCTAACCATCACTCACAAAGCTGAGTCACGATAGCACACGCACAGTCCCACACACAGTCATATACCCTCACACAGTCACTGTGTGATGTCATACCCTCACACATACAGTTACACATCCCTCCAGAGCACAGAGATGGAATTTCCTAGGGGAAGAGATTGAGCAATGGAAGGGTAGTGAGAGAAGAGGGACACCTTGTGCTAGTAGTTCTTTGATCACTTTGCCCTCAATCACTTGAAGGACATGAGTGGCAGGGGCCTTTTCTTGGATGACCCTGAAGTCCCTACCTTAAATCATTTCCTGCCTTAGTTCATGGCCATCCTGCAGAGGTCTGTAATCTCCCTGCCTTGGACAGTGTTTACAGAATCAAAATGATGTCCTGATTTAAGAGAATTACTCTCCCAGAAGCAGTGGAAAAGACTTTGAAGGACCTTAAAAGATTGTTACGGTTACATGGGGTTTTAACCTCCTGATTTGTAGCTCATGTAGGTAATAACTGAAAGAACAGTTATCAGACTCATTCCACCTGATATGCCTTTCCTCATCACTACACAGAAAGGTATTAATACATTCTGGTATCCATGAGAACAAGGCCTAGCACTGAGCTGTCCAGTATAGGAGCTACCCACTAGCCATGTGTGACTATTGAGCACTTAAATGTTACCAAATTGAGATGTGAAAAAAAAAAAACCAAATTGAGATGTGTTTATAAGTTCAGTATATACACCAAATTTCAAAGACTTAATATGAAAGAAAGGATGTAAAATATCACATTAATAATTTTTTATAGATTACAGGTCGAATTGTTAACATTTCAGATATATTGGGTTAAATAAAATATATTAATAACATTTATCTCACCTGTTTCTTTTTACCTATTTTAATAGGACTACTTGAACACTTACAACAACAGGTATGTAGGTTTCATTATATTTCTTTTGGAAGCACTAGTCTAGCACCTTGCCTGCCACATTGTTGACATTCTACAAATGTCTGTTGAATGAACAAAAGAACAAAAATTAAAGGACAAGAATCTTTTTTTTTAAACAACTTTATTTATTTTTATTTTTATTTATGATAGGCACACAGTGAGAGAGAGAGGCAGAGACATAGGCAGAGGGAGAAGCAGGCTCCATGCACCGGGAGCCTGACGTGGGATTCGATCCCGGGTCTCCAGGATCGCGCCCTGGGCCAAAGGCAGGTGCTAAACCACTGCACCACCCAGGGATCCCTAAAGGACAAGAATCTTAACAGAGGTCTCCCTTTCCACCTCTTTCTGAGTCTCCAAGCCCAAGATGGGGAATTTGTACTTCTGGACTCCTTATAGGACCCCTGAAAGCCCCTTTAACTAGCATGAAGTGTATCTGACATGTTTGAAAGAACATTCTTGAAAGGAAAGACTGTATTCATGTGCCCCGACCCATCTGATAGAAGGGAAGCATTTTGGGGGGAGTATTTCAAGTATTGGAAGCAGAAAGAAAACCTTTGGAAGTTGGGTATAATAGAGTTTATAAAACCTTGAGATTTCATTCATCTTTTGGAACTAAATAAGACACTCTCATCCCAGGGAACTTGCTAAAACATTTGGGAAGAGGAGGGATGGTTATTTAATGTCCCCTGTTAGCTCCAAATCACCAGGCAATCACAGTTATGGGAAAGAGGGGAAATGGTGTTAGAAAATAGAAATGTTTTCCATGACATTTCAGCAAAGCAAGATTCCCCTTTCCCTTAAGAAGATCTAAGTGTCCGACATACAGTAGAGCTTGGGACTTAATAAATGTTCCGAATCAATGAATGTAACTCAGAAAAGGAGACCATGTAGTGTAGTGAAACAAGTGAAGAATTAATAGTTGAGAAAAACTGGGCTTGATTACTGGCTCTTCCTCATACTAGCTGTGCAGCCTTGGGCAACCTACTTAAAGTCTTCGGGTCTCAGTTTCCTGTAAAATGGGCCTAATTAAGTGTCTATTTCATAAGGTCATTATGAGGATTTAATGGGTTAATGTATACTTCTCTCTTTACCTGGCACACAGTAATACTCAATAATTGGTAGCTATTCTACTCAAAGACAGTAAAGAGGGCTTCACAAAGCAATGTCACGAATCTTATCACCCAAGTGACACCATTTGTCTTTACATAACTGCTAATGGGATCCTTAGCTGGAAAAAATGTGAGAAGCTTCAGTGTTCGTCTCTTATGGATCTGTGAAAAAACTTGGTTTCAAGCAGTAGCCAAGTCTGGAAAAGAGCTACAGGCCTGGAGGCAAATCATCCCTTCATCCATACATTCATCCATCCAACATGAGTGTCAAGTACTGTTGTAGACAACAGGGATATAGCAATGGACAAAATAAAGATTCCTGCTGTTATGAGGTTTTATTGCTACTTAAAAAAAATAGGCATAGACCAGTCTTTCTTCAGAATCTTGCTTCAATCATTTATATCTTCTATCTTGATTTGGAAACCACTACCTCCAGGGATAGCACTGACCTCTTAAACTGACAATTCTAGGCTTTGCCTGAGGCCTAAAAAGGAACCTCCTGCTTCAGCATCTCTTCCACACCTCCGGAAAAGTCAGGAACTCCAAGCCATTCAATTCAGTCTCTCCTCAGACTCAAAGCTATCAAAGAGTTTAGAAGTTCTCTGCCCCACATCATGTATTGATTGGTCTTCACTGCCTTCCCTGCCTACTACTCACAGAGATTTACCCTAACATCCTCTAGCAAGCCAAATGCACTGTAAGTGATGTACTTATACCAAATCCTCAGAAGGTGAACAATATCCAGAGCACTACAACTGGAAAAGTACATTCTCTCATTATCTTCATTGCTAGCTTTGCTCTAGGAAATACCATGGTTCAATGCAAGTAGCATCAGATTTGGCATCCTAATGATCAGGATTCAAATCTTAGCTCCTGTGAAATGGGTATCTTCCTCACAGGTTTCTGAAAAGGAGTATTTAAAAGGCACAGTGCCTAGCACAGAGTTGGTACTATAAAAGCATCAGTTCTCTTCTTTCCAAAGTCCCTTCAACCAAGTTGGGTGGTATCTCAGGGATGGTATGAAAACTATTCATGGGAGGATTAGGACTAAACAACTGTTTCTTAGTAGAGGGCTCAAACTGGCTAGCTTCCCAACTCTGAATTCAGTAATATCACATTAGTAACTTGAAATTGACCATGCTGTGAGAATAGCTGCACAAATACATAAATCAGGTTTTGTTTGTTTAATTTTCATGGAAAGCCAAGAGCCAGTACATCAGTGCCTTAAACCCTAAGACACAAGGACAACTCGGACAAAGAGAAGGCAATTATACATTTGTCACTTGTTTTTAGACTTATTTATTTGAGAGAGCATGTGTGTGTGTGTGAGCGCACATGCACATGTATGCACATAGGGAAGACAGGGGGAGGCAGAGGGAGAGAAAGAATTTTCATCAGACTCTCAGCTGAATGCATAGTCCAACGCAGGGCTTCATCCTACGACTCTGAGATCATGACCTGAGCTGAAATCAAGAGTCAGACACTTAACCAACTGAGCCACCCAGGCTCCCCATTTGTCACTTCTAAATAGAGAACTATTAGTTGAGCAAAAATTGCCATGAAATATAGCTATTGTACTGACTTCTACACAGAATATTTTATGTGACACAGTAAAAATTCTTATTGCCCCTCAAATATAAGGATCAGCAACATAAGCCACCACAAGCATCATTATGGGGTCAAGTATACAGCAGGTGCTTAGTAAATGTCTGTCAAATGCATAAACCCAAGAGAAACTATTTGCCAAAGACATAAAACCAGCAGTTTGGGAAAAACACTCAGGATTTGGAAATGAAATAAACCTCAGGAGAAAAGGGCTTTAGGAGTGAAGTGAGAGCACAAACCAGAATGCTGGGAGAGAAAAGAAGTTTTGGAAGGGTAAATAGGTTCAAGGCAAGTGAAAAGATGGAGCACAAAATCCAAAGGAAGAGGTCTAGGGTGGGGTACAGAAAGAGTACATGGGAGAAATTGACAAATGGAACAAGGTCCTGAAAAGGTGACAGGAATTTGAGATTTATACTTTACCTGGGAATGGACTTCATAGTTTGTTTTAGTGATCTTATTCTTTATAAAACCATTCAAATTAGTATCTTAAAACATTCATTAAATAGTACATTTTAAAATGAGTAAATTTATCATATGTAAATTACATATCAACAAAGCTGTTAAAATGCCAAGGAGGACCTGAGGGAGATGGAGAAGCAGAGCAGCAAGCCTGATGTGGGGCTCAATCCCAGGACCCTGGGATCATGACCCAAGCCAAAGGTAGATGCTTAACCAACTGAGCAACCTAGGTGCCCCCTAAAAGTATCATTTTCAGATTGTGTATTGTTACTGCTAAAAAAATACAGTTGTGTTTTAATATTGATGTTATGTTCTGCAAACATGATGAACTTGTTTATTAGTTCTAGTAGTTTTTAATGGATTCCTCAGGGTTTTCTATATATAAGGTCATGCCATCTACAAATAAAGACAGATTTACTTTTTCTTGTCTAGTTGCTGCACCTCCAGTACAACGTTGAAAAAAAAACTGGTGACAACAGATATCCTTGTTTTGTTCCCATATTAAAGAGAAAACATTCAGTATTTCTCTATTAAATATGATGCTACCTGTAGGTATTCATATATTCCTTTTACCAGCTTGAGGAGTTCCTTTCTCTTCGAAATTTGTTAAGGGTGTTTTGTGTTTTTAAATCACAAATGGATGTTGGATTTTGTCAAATGCTTTTTCTGCATTTATTGAGTTGATCATACTGTTTTTGTACTTTATTCTACTAACATAATGTTCACATTGATTGATTTATGTTAATTCAACCTTGAATTTCTAGGGCAATTCCCACTATGTAATCCTTTTTATGCAGTTAGATTCAGTTTGCAAATATTTTTTCCTGGATTTTTACATCTATATTCATAAAGAATATTAGTCCCTATTTTCTTTTCTTATGATATCTTTGGCTTTGGTATTAAGGCAATACTTGTAGAATACACTGGAATTTGTTCCCTCCTCTGCTTTTTGGAAGAGTTTGTGAAGGATTGGTATTATCTCTTCTTTAAGTAGTTGGTAAAATTCACTGGTAGAATCACCAGTGAAGCTATCTGAGTTTTTCTCTGTAGGAAAAATTTTGAATACTAATCTAATCTTCTAATTTCTTTATTAAGAATCTTTTCAATTTTTCTATTTCTTCCAAGTTATCTAACTTTTTGGCATACAGCTGTTCATACATTTCCCTTATGAGTTTTAGTCACTTTTCTGTAAGTTCAAAGGTTATGCTTATGCCCTTTGAGTTGGTAAGGCCTCAGAACTTGATCTCTGTGTGGCTTGGTAAATGCTTTGAAGTCAGCTCCATGGTCGAGCAGTGACTAGTAGCTCTCAGTCATCATTCTCGGTATCAGTAATTTTGGTCTTTTTTTCTTAATCAGTTTAAGGTTTTGTCAATTGTTATGGGCTGAACTGTGTGCACTCACAATTCATTCATTGAAGCCCTAACTCCTGGCACCTCAGAATGTGACTAAATTTAGAGGTAAGGTCTTTAAAGGGTGATTAAGTTAAAATGATGCCATTAGAGTGAGCGCTAATCCAATCTGGCTAGTGTCCTTAAAAGAATAGGAAATTTGGACACAAAAGAAATGCCAGATAAATCTGTGTGCACAGAGAAAAGACCATGTGAGGACACAGTAATAAGGTGGCCACTTGACAAAGAAAAGTCTCAGTGGAAACCAAAACTGTCGAAACCTTGATCTGTGACTTCTAGCCTTCAGAACTGTGACATAATAAACTGCTATTGTTTATGCTACCTAGTGCATGGTATTTCAATATAACAGCCCTAGCAAACTAAACACCATTTAAAAAAATCTTTTCAGGGAAGCCTGGGTGGCTCAGCTGCTGGGTGTCTGCCTTTGGCTCAGGGTGTGATCCTGGGGTCTGGGATCGAGTTCCGCATTGGGCTCCTTGCGGGGAGCCTGCTTCTCCCTCTGCCTGTGTCTCTGCCTCTCTCTCTCTCTCCCCTCTGTGTTTCTCATGAATAAATAAATAAAATCTTAAAAAAAAAACTTTTCAAAGAACCAACTATTGGCCTTGTTGATTAAGCTATTTTTCTGTTTTCTATTTCATTTATTTCCACTCTAATCTTTATTATTTCTTTCCTTCTGCTTTCTTTGCATTTACTTTGCTCTTAATTTCCTAGTTTCTAAAGGTAGAAGGTTACGTTATTGATTTTTAGCTTTTTCTTCTTTTTAATATAGGCATTTATAGCTCTAAATTTCCATCTAAGAATGGTTTTAGCTGGATCCCATAAGTTTTGATAGGCTGTTTTCATTTTTACTCATCTCAATGTCTTTTCTAATTTCTTCTGTGATTTATTCTATGACCTATTGGTTATATAAAAGTGTGTTATTTGATTTACACATACTTTTTAATTTCCCAAATTTTCATCTGTTGTTGATTTCTAAATTGTGGTCTGTGAATATACTTTATATGATTTCCATTCTTTTAAGTGCTTTTGAGACTTTTAAGTGTTTTATGGCCTAGCATATGATCTACATTCTGGAAACATTCCATCACGCTGGAGAAGAATGTGTATTCTGCTCTTGGATGGAGTGGCCTGCATATGTGTTAGGTCTAGTTGGTTTGTATAATTATTCAAGTTCTGTGACACAGGGGGCTCCATCTCAGGACCCTGAGATCGTGACCTGAGCCAAAATCAAGAGTTGGATGATCAACTGACGGAGCCACCCAGGTGCCCCAGAAATTATATTATTTTATAGTTACTACATAATTACCCTTATCAGCATTCTTTTTTCATGCAAATTTGAATTGCTGTGTGGTGTCATTTCCTTTCAGCCTGAAGAACTTCCTTTAATATTTCTTGTAAGGCATGTCTCTTATCAATATCTTCATCTTTGTTTATCAGAGAACGTCAAATAAAATTTTGTCTACATTTTTGAAAGACAGTTTGGTAGGATACAGGATTCTTGTTTGATTTATTTTCCCCTTAAGCATTGTGTGTTTGTTTTATTTTTGTAGGTGATGTCTATTTTTTAAATTTTTTTATTGAATTTCAATTTGCCAACATATAGCATAACATCCAGTGCTCATCCTGTCAAGTGCCCCCCTCAGTGTCCATCACCCAGTCAGCCCATTCCCCTACCCACCTCAGCTTCCATACCACTTGTTCGTTTCCTGGAGTTAGGAGTCTGTCATGTATGGTCACCCTCTCTAATTTTTCCCACTCATTTTCTCTCCTCTCCCCTACAATCCCTTCCACTATTTTTTATATTCCCCGTATGAGTGAAACCATATGATATTGTCCTTCTCCTACTGACTTACTTCACTCAGCATAATACCCTCCAGTTCCATCCATGTCAAGCAAATGGTGGGTATTCGTCATTTCTAATGGCTGAGTAATGTTCCATTGTATATATAGACCACATCTTCTTTATCCATTCATCTTTCGATGGAAACTGAGGCTCCTTCCACAGTTTGGCTGTTGTGGACACTGCTGCTATAAACACTGGGGTGCAAGTATCTCGGCTTTTCACTGCATCTGTATCTTTGGGGTAAATCCCCAACAGTGCAATTGCTGGGTCATAGGGTAGCTCTATTTTTAACTCTTTGAGGAACCTCCACACAGCTGTCCAGAGTGGCTGTACCAGTTTGCATTCCCACCAACAGTGCAAGAGGGTTCCCCCTTCTCCACATCCTCTCCGACCTTTATTTCCTGTCTTGTTAATTTTCACTGTTCTCACTGGTGTGAAGTGGTGTCTCATTGTGCTTTTGATTTGTATTTCCCTGATGGCAAGGGATGCGGAGCATTTTCTCATGTGCTTGTTGACCATGTCTATGTCTTCTTAGGTGAAATTTCTGTTCCTGTCTTTTGCCCATTTCAGGATTGGATTGTTTGTTTCTTGGGTGTTGAGTTTCATAAGTTCTTTATAGATCTTGGATACTAGCCCTTTATCTAATATGTCATTTACAGATATCTTCTCCCATTCTGTAGGCTGTCTTTTAGTTTTGTTGACTGTTTCTTTTGCTGTGAAGAAGCTTTTTATCTTGATGAAGTCCCAATAGTTCATTTTTGCTTTAGTTTCCCTTGCCTTCATAGATGTATCTTGCAAGAAGTTGCTGTGGCAGAGTTCAAAAAGGGTGTTGCCTGTGTTCTCCTCTAGGATTTTGAGGGAATCTTGTCTCACATTAAGATCTTTCATCCATTTTGAGTTTATCTTTGTGTATTGTATAAGAGAATGGTCTGTTTCATTCTTCTGCACATGGATGTCCAATTATCCCAGCACCATTTATTGAAAAGACTGTCCTTTTTCCAGTAGATATTCTTTCCTGCTTTGTTGAATATTCGTTGACCATAGAGTTGAGGGCCCATTTCTGGGTTCTCTATTCTGTTCCATTGATCTATGTGTCTGTTTTTGTGCCAGTACCACACTGTCTTGATGATCACAGCTTTGTAGTACAACTTGAAATCTGGCATTGTGAAGCCCCTTTTTCAATATTTCCCTGGTCCCCTTAAGCATTTTGTTTTGTTTTGTTTTTTTACATTTTTAAAAGATTTTATTTATTTATTCACGAGAGAGAGAGAGAGAGAGGCAGAGACACAGGCAGAGGGAGAAGCAGGCTCCATGCAGGGAGCCTGACATGGGACTTGATCCTGGGTCTCTAGGATCACACCCTGGGCTGAAGGCGGGGCTAAACCGCTGAGCCTTGAATGTCATCCCTCTACCTTCTGGTCTCCATTTTTTTCTGATGAGAAGCCAGCTATTATTGATCTTATTGGGGTTCATTTATATGTAAAGAGACATTTTCTTCTCTTGCTGCTCCTATGATTTTCCCTTTGGCTTTCAAAATTTTAACTGATATGCCTAACATATTGCTCTTGGAGCTTTTTGCAGGTTAATGTATTAATGTCTTTCATCATGTTTTGGAAGTTCTCACCTGTTATATATTTTTTATGCACCACTGACTCTCTCATTCTGGTACTTTTATCATGTATATGCTGGTGTCTTAATAATGTCCATCCCAAAAGCTTTGGGGGCTCTGTTCATTTTCTTCATTTTTTTCTTCTGTTCTTCAAAGTGTATAATCTCTAATTCTTATCATCAAATTCACTGATTCTTTCTTCTTCCAGCCTAATTCTGGTGCTGAGCCCTTCTACTGAATTTTTCATTTCAGTTATTGTACTTTTCAACTCCAGAAATTTCATTTCATTGTTTCTTAAATATAATTTCTATCCCTTTACTGATATTCGCTCTTTGATGACTCATTCTTACATCTTCCTTTCATCATTTTTTAAAAGATTTTATTTATTCATGAGAGACATAGAGAGAGAAAGAGGCAGAGACACAGGCAGAGGGAGAAGCAGGCCCCACACAGCTAGCCCAACCTGGTACTCGATCCTGGGACTACAGGATCATGCCCCGGGCCAAAGGCAGGCGCCAAACTGCTGAACCACCCAGGGATCCCCATTCTTTCATCATTTTTTAAAAACTGGCTCTTTTAGTTCTTTGAAAACATTTATAACTATTTTGAAGTGTTTGTCTGCTAAGTGTATTATGTGCCCCTCCCCCCAACAAGTAGTCTCTATTGCCTGCCTTTTTCCTATACAATTGTCACATTATTTCTTTGCATCTGTTATAATTTTTTGTTGAAAACTGGACATTTTAGATATTTTGTAGCAGCTCTAGACTCTGACTAGTTCAACCACCACCACCAGAAACCTTGCTGTTTGGTGGTTTCTTGAATTAAGTTTGTGAAGCCCAGTTCCTCTGCATTGTACCTCTAATGCTACTACTCAGTTTTTTCTGCTTCTTTGTTCACTACCTCAGGATGGATCCTAGGCCAGCATAACTTAATAATATTAAGTTAGTGATTGGCCAGAGGTTATGCTTATACCCTTTGAGTTGGTAAGGCCTCAGAACTTGATCTCTGTGTGGCTTAGTAAATGCTTTGAATTCATCTCCATGGTCAAGCAATGACTAGTAGCTCTCAAATGCTCACTCTGGTTGCTTTTAACTAATGCAATGTAGTATATATTCACAGCCTTCCTGATCTCCAGGTATAAGTGTGATCTTAACAGGGCTCTCTCTCTCTCTGGTTCTGTTAAACTTCTGTCTGGTCTGCCATTTCATTTGTTGCTCCTAGTTTCACGGAATTATTAGTCTTCTACAAGTTCCTCAACACCAAGATCTCTACTGTTTTTAACAACACCTTCAGGAATGAGTTCATCTGTGCTCTGTTCCGAATGAGGTTAGCTCCCTCAACAAAGATGCTGAGCTGCTGATCCTCCCATCTTATAGAACCCCCTAAGCAGAATCTCTGTACTACTTCACTGGAATGAGGGTGTGATGGTAGCCTGATTCTCCCTGTGTGATACCTTCATTGTCTTAAGCAAGAGCTGGAAGGCGGGAATGGTAGCTCCCATCTTCTTGGTAGGTCTCTCCTGGTATGTAACCTCTACCCTACAAACAGCACTGGGGGAGGCTGGTAGCCTGTAGTCTTCTAAGCTTGCTTCTTCTGGCATACAACCTCTTACCTTACACACAGGAACTGGAAGGGGACCCCAGTCTTCTTGTCCATGTCAGGCCAAAATAGAGCTTCTACAATATGAAGCTGAAGGTGGGAAAAGAGATGCTGATAGACTGTTCTCTCTCCACACCCCCTGGAGTGAAACCACAGCCCTATGACTGGGAACTAGAGGTAACGGGAGCTCCATGTTCTTAGCTATACCTGCCCAAGAGTAAAGCATCCACAGCATGGGGTCAGGCAGAAGTGACAACTAGACTCTCACTGTTCTTACTGATACTTAGCAGACTTCTTTGAGTAAATGCTTTTCAACATATTGAATTCCCCTAGGTCAATTTCCAAAGACTTTACCTGGTTGTTTTTGATAATTAGCACCAGTTATTTCACTGGGAAGAAGGTCTGTTGAGCTCCTCACACAGCCTCTCTGTAAGTCCTGCTCTTAACCCATTAATTTTTAAAAGCTTCTGATTAAGCTTTTCTTTGCCTCTGGAAAACAATCCATTTTAAAATTTGCAGATGGCTTGGGTCCACTTACCAATGGTTTAATTTCTACACTGTAGCCTTCATGCCCACAGCAGGAAAGAAAACATTTCACAATTCACTAAGTATATGTTCATGTGAACAGCCACATTCAAGTTAATTTTGTGTCTCGTGCATACTGGCCCCTCATTTTCCCAGAGGATGGGGATGAGCTATTTTCCCATAACTGAATCTTCTTGATACCTGGACTTTATTCCTTCAGGCACTAGACTCATTTTAGCCATTTGATGTGTTCACTCTAAAATGTCTCCTACAGAACGTAAAGACTGCTAACTCTGGGAAACGAACTAGGGGTGGTAGAAGGGGAGGAGGGCGGGGGGTGGGAGTGAATGGGTGACGGGCACTGGGTGTTATTCTCTATGTTAGTAAATTGAACACCAATAAAAAAAAAATTAAAAAAAGAAAAAAAAATAAAATAAAAATAAAATAAAATAAAATGTCTCCTAAATAACCTAGGCAAAAAGCAGAGACTACTAGAAACTACTTCTTGAAACAGAATTAAGAACTGCAGAAAAAGAACTAGCTGTAACAAATGAAAAATATCACAAACCCTGTTATTTACAGAGAGGCATCAAACATATTGATAGACACTATAAAGGGTAGACTTGAGGGGGCGCCTGGGTGGCTCAGTGGTTGAGCATCTGCCTTTGGCTCAGGTCATGATCCCGGGGTCCTGGGATTGAATCCTGTATTGGGCTTTCCGTGGGGAGCCTTCTTCTCCCTCTGCCTATATCTCTACCTCTCTCTTTCTGTGTCTCTCATGAATAAATAAATATTTTTTAAAAAGTAGACTTGATACTGCCAAGGAGCCAAAATATCAAAATGGTACACACATTTACCTCATTCACATTTCAGAGAACAGTCCGGCAAACAGATAGATAACAACCTTCCGAATGAAATGGACTGGCCTAGAAAACCATTCTGATCATGGCATTGTCATATTCCTAAACCTTCTCCATACCTAAACAAAGGAAGAATCAATTACTCTTCTTAACATTTACGGTCCACCCAAAACCATCCTCACCCTTCCTTTCCTGTCTCAGTATTTACTGGTCCCCAACTTTTAACTTTCTCCAAAGATATCCATTTCCCTTTGTACTACCTCCTCCTGTGTTTCCTTTAGTAGCAGCCAGTCTCAGTAGCCTGAGAGTTAGTTCCTTGAGGTCAGGATCAGGTCTTGTTAATCTTTATCCCTAGCACACAGGACAAGGCATGGTAGAATAGATATTCAGTAGGTCAGGTTTTTTTTTTTTTTTTTAATAAATTAAATCCTGCTATCTGAGACCTTCTTAAATATCACCTCCATCTTGAGGCCTTTCCTTATCTCAGGTGGAATCTCTCGCTCTTTTACATTCTCACAGCTTCTTGCATTTTTTAAAAAACGCTTTTATTTATTTGTATATTTGAAAGAGTGAGCAAGCATGCACAACTGGGGGGAGGAGCAGAGGGAAAGAGAGAGAGAGAGAAAGAGAATCTTTTTTATTATTATTCATGAGACACACAGAGAGAGGCAGAGACATAGGCAGAGGGAGAAGCAGGATCCCCACATGGAGCCTGATGTGGGGGGCTCAATCTCCGGACCCCAGGATTACACTCTGAGCCAAAGGCAGACGCTCAACCACTGAGCCACCCAGGCATCCCAAGAAAGAGAATCATAAGCAGACTCCATGCTGGGTGCAGAGCTCAACACAGGGCTCCACCTCACGACCCCAAGATCATGACCTGAGCTGAAATCAAGAGTCAGGTGCTTCACCAGTTGAGCCAGCCAGGCACTCCTGCTTCTTGCTTTTAAACTCTGTAACAATACCTATCATAGTCTTCTTTGTACTTTGTTATAATTATTTAAATGCCTACCTTACTACTACCACTTCCACCCTTCCCACCTGCAGGGAAAGAAGAGCAAGAAACAGACACAGGATCACATAGTTGGAGAGCATGGGTTTTGCCTCATTTTTTAAAAAAACTTTCTTGTGGTACTTAGCACAATGCTTAGCACATAGAAGGAGTTCAAGAAATATCTTACCAAATTGAATTGCTAAAACATTTGGATATCAGTATGGAGACTGTACTTTAGATCCATACCTCATACCATACACTTCAATAAATTCCAGATGGGTCCAAGAATTAAACACAAAAAAGAAAAACACCCTGGGGGAGTGGAGAGGACAGACTCACATATTTGTCCCAGCTGTGGAGGAGTGGTAAATTTCTGAGTATTGAAAAATGAAAGAAACATCACAGACGGGATAGATGGATCTGAATACATAAATGTGAAAAAGAACACTTTTGCATAGTAAAATATAATAAAGCACACATAAAAATGAAAGCAATAAAATTGGAAAAATATGTGACAAATATGGATAACAAAGTTGGACTATCCAAAATATAAGGGATGGATATAAATATAAAAGGTCAATGGATTTTACTGGGTAAGTGCTCAAAGAAAATGAAGGAGGAAATGTAGAGCAAATTAGAACACTAAGAAATGCAAAGCCTCATCAAATAAAAATGAAAACAAAAGGATAGTATATTTACATACCTATCAAAATAACAAAAAATTTTTAAATGACAACATTTATTTATTGCTGCAGGACTGTGAGAAAATAGGCATACTCACACAATTTAATCTTTTGGGAGTACAATCTGGCAATACGTAGCAACAGCTATAAAATAGCTCATACCTTTTGACCTGGTTATCATACTTTTGGTAAAATACCAGAAAACAATAATTCTAAACAGAATAAAGGAAATTTGTACAGAAACCATTCACCACATCAGTTTTTATAAGAGTGAAAATTTTTAAATAACTTAAATCCCCAATAATAATAAGACAGCTAAGCAAAATCTGGCATAACAGTACTACAGAATGCCACAATCTTATATTTTTGTGTGGAAGGCTATCTACCTATTCCATACTGCCAGGTCTTTTTATAGTCTCACCATCTCAGTTGTCTAATATACAACTGTCACTGTGTCTATTTCTAGGGTAAACTACCTCCTTGAAACCCATGCAACTTGCTACCCCTAATTATAATTTACTGCTTGTCTTCTGCTATAACTGAAGGAATACAGGTTTCCTTTTATCTGAAAGTAGACCATTCCTATGAAACCTTCCATAAGTCAAAATGGTGTAAAGGAAAGAAGCACTTATTATTAATTTACAGCTAACCCTTGTCATCCATTGTCACAGGATGAGCCAAATGCAGTGTGTGTGTGTGTGTGTGTGTGTGTGTGTGTGTGTGTGTATGAATGTGCAATGGAATTTTATTCATCCATAAAAAGAATGAAATCTTGTCATTTGCATCAACATGGATGGAGCTGGAGAGTATAATGCTAAGCATAATAAGTCAGATACAGAAAGACAAATACCATATGATTTCACTCATGTAGAATTTAAGAAAAAAAAACAAATGAGCAATGGGGGGAAAAGAGAGAGAGGGGAGAGAGAGAGAGAGAGAGAGAGAAACCATGAAACAGACTCTGAACTATAGAGAACTAATGGTTACCAAAGGGGGGGATGAAACAGGTCATAGGGATTAAGGAGTGCACTTGTCATGATGAGCACTGGGTGATGTGTGGAAGTGTTCAATCGCTGTATGGTACACCTGAAACTAATAACACTGTGTTAACTATACCAAAATTAAGATAAAATAAAAAAGTCTTGAGAATACATATGGTCATGTTATGATTAAAGAGAAACGTGGGGACAAGTAATAGCAAATTCATTCATTAGAGTCATGTTTATATGCCCATTATCAAGTGAAATACATTTATTTAAACTTAGGTTTCAGGGAGCCCGGGTGGCTCAGCGGTTTAGCGCCACCTTCAGCCTAGGGCCTGATCCTGGAGACAGGGGATCAAGTCCCACATCGGGCTCCCTGCATGGAGCCTGTTTCTCCCTCTGCCTGGGTCTCTGCCTCTCTCTCTCTCTCTCTCTCTCTCTCTCTGATGAATAAATAAATAAAATCTTAAAAAATAAACAGGTTTCTTTGGTTTATTACAGCCTACTACTGCTTTGAAACAATAGAAATGATTTTCACAAATATGTAAAACACAGTCTTATATTTCTCATCAAACACCCAATCTCAAACACCTTGGTTCCTCAAGGACCCAATCTCAAACTTATTTTTTAAAACAAGATGTCACTACTCCACAAGTTACAGGTTTTACTTAAAGTCATACATGATTAGCCTTCAAATCTTAAATCAAGGCACAATCCAAATACAGACCGTGAACATATTAACATGAACATATTAGAGGCTTTTTGTGAAAGACCTGGATGCCAGCTGATAAATCAAAGAAGTAAGGAGACACATTAAAAGCAATTCAAAATAAACAGAAATAAGAACATTTTGGGGTGGGAAAAGTGATAACTGGCAATGTTAAAAGAGAATGACATCTTTGTTTTGAGCAACACAACCAACAAAATAAAAGAAGAAATTCAAGGTATGAAAACTTGGCTATGATGACAAGAAGATTAAAAAAAAAGAAAAGCAAAGAATTTCCCACCTTGGGTCTGTTCCCTGGATGGGACTAGGGGTGTTAATTCTGCTTGTATAATGTTGGAAGCAATAATCCTAATAGTTGTGAAAGCAGTCCCTGAATGGGAGCCATTCTTTGATTTGGTCATTCTGCAAATTCCTGTATTTCTGTAAAAAACAGAGTTAGTGAATCTATAAATCTTTTTCTCTACCTATGAACAGGCACTGCTTGGTACTTTGGTCAGCTACAAATACTGTGTACTTCTTAATTCAGCTTTAATGGGCTCCAAATCTTCCCATATGTTGAGTTTCTGAAATAAAAATGTAATTCAGGTTGATGAGCAGGAAAGGAAGAAGAGTTCAAAGACCTGCAGTCTTGAAGCCCACTTTCAGAATCCAAATCTACTGATGTCTAATGCTGACACTCTGATACACATTTAGGTGACTTAGGTTGGCAGGCTAATAGATTTTTTATTACCAGAGTTTGGTTTCTTGAACTCTCAGGACATTGGAAGAAAATATGTGGACAGTGATCACACTCATAGTAGGCCAGGAGGGTGAGACATGCAGGAGATGTTGGCTGAGCCATTTCCTGAGCTTATCAGAAGGGAATGATTTCAATTATTGTCACAGGATGAGCCAAATGCTCTGTCTTACCCTAGCTTCACTGTGCTCCCTCTTCCAAAACAAAGAGGAAGGAAGGGAAAGAAGAGAGGGAGGGAAAGGAAGAGGGAGAGGGAGGAACATTACAATGAAGCCAAAGCAAGGATTAACAACTGTAAGAAATAAAGGCTACTTTTGCATAAAATAAAATATAAAAGGTCAGTATTCAGGAAATGTTAACACACTGGCTCAGTTACTCTCAGTTCATAGGCCTGAGTCATTAGGCTTAAGCAGGCCCAGGGAATAGTATCATAGCTTTGTTGTTTGCACTTTTATGAGGGATATCTGTGCTGGTGGCAGCTAGCAGACTGGCAGGGCTACAAACTGGCATGCCCTCAGGTCATAAACTAATTATGGCACAATTATTCACTTGTTCTAGCCATTCTGCCAATTACTTCATGAGTGTGGAGGGCGGGACCCTTGTCTAAGGCCAGCTCTGGAAACAAGACCTCCTGGGCTCAAGCCTTCCTTCCTAGGGAGTTCTGTGGGACTCTGTAAGGCCATCCACAGTCTCACTAAGCCTAAGAGTCTAGCCTTCTGCCTTAATAATCCACTCACTGTTTATTAGGCATCTGTATTGTACAAGACCCAGAGAGGAAATGCAAAAATATTAAAGAATGGACCTTCAAAGGGCTTAGAGAGGGTGGGGCCATTCAAAATCTTCACTTGTCTTAAGCCCACCTGCCCATCTCAAACCCCACATTTTCCTGAACAGAAGAGGCCTTTTGAATCTAGACTCTCCACTAATCATCTGAGTCCACTTCTAATGCTCTAGAGAAAAAAAATAAAGACATTTTCTTCCAGAATCAGTATAATCTTCCATCTTTTCTCCAACAGTGGGAATAAGCTTCCCTGTCCTCTCGACTCATAATTCAGTTAAAGGCCCACTGAAGTCGGCTTGTCTAAAGAGGGCCAATCACTCCCCTCCAGCACAATACCTCTCTTGCCAAGCATGCATACCCATAAATGCACGTGAACACATGAAAAGGTATTGTATACAGGTTTGCTTACTGAGCCTGAAGAGAAAGTAAACAGATTAGGGAGGGGTGCTGAAAGTTGACTGCTCAGTGAGCTGGAGACCTGGGGAGAAAGGAGGAGGATCCAGTCCAGAATGCCCACAGGGTCTGCTTTTCAAAACAGCAGCAAATGCACAGCCAGCAGTGACAACCAATTAGCTTGGTTGGAGAGAATGGATTTGCAAAGAGAACTCAGGAAACAGTTTAAGGATCAATAGGCCCTATCAGTATGCCAGTGATTTAATAGTAATATAGTCAAGGCCCCAGAATAAATCATTTCCATGCTCATTACTGCCCATGGCAAACATCACCCAAATCAGACTTAGACATACAAAGAACCCAAGCTCTCTGAATGGCATCATTGAAAACATTCCTGCAAGGAGCACCCTTTATAAGGTGGAGCCTGGCCAAGCAAATAGGCATCTGCTCCCCTCCATGGTCACATATTTTCCTCCTGCCTTCCACCCCTGTACCAGCTCCCCGAGTCTGTATGCATTTCCACACCTGGCCCCACCTTCTAGCAGGGACCAAGAGCATCATTCCTGGACGAGTGCCTAGCCTTTGAAGTCAGAGAGAATTCAGGCTGTTAGATGAGGAGATCCAGATTCAAGACTTCTCAACACACACACTTCCCTCTACTCGACAACGCTTATAATAAAATTACACTCAAGAGGCACTCTGGCTGCTAGAAAAACAGGATGCCAGAGGAGTGGGTGGGTAAGTTAGTTAGACTCTCTAGAGGCTGGCCTGAACTCTGTGGAATGTCAGGCTTGCTGAAAAGTTGAAGCTGTAACCAAGGTACCCTCAGCCTGGGCACCGATCCATCAGTTCCGCCATAGAAAAGTGTTTTTCCTCAACACCTGCCCCCCAACCACCACACATACACACAAAGTAGCTAGGCCCTCAGGCTTGGTTCTCAAGAGTACAGCAGAACAACTCAGGGCAGAAGCAGCTGCGGGGAGAACCTGTGCTTCTGTATTCAAGTGCTTTCCTAGAATTTGAGACTGGCAAAGAATAGGTCTTAACATTTGGCTGGAAGCATCCATCTTTAAAGCCAATTATTTCACTTCAAGATTACAAAAGCCTTTCATCATCTTGCCAGTTTGGGGAGAGAGTAGAGATGGAGATCCTTTAGAATAGAGAGTAACTACTCACTTTACAGACGCATGTTGATACAGGTATATTTCATGTTTATACAGGTATATTTCAAGGGGAGAAATCAAGCCTTCTCCCCTCTCCTAGTCCTTAAGGTGGTCAGTCTGCCACGCCTCTAACTAACAAGCACAATGCAATAATAACTCATGCTTACACAACACTTGACAGTTCCAAAGCTTCTTCCCACTCAATAAAGTTTAATCCAGTGTGCACTGTAATTAACAAATGGGATGATTTTTAAAGTGTATTCCCTTGGGGCGCCTGGGTGGCTCAGTCAATTTAGTGACTACCTCTTAGTTTCCGCTCAGGTCATGATCTCAGGGTCATAAGATCCAGCCCCACATCAGTTCTGTGTTCAGCCTAGAGTCCTTTTGGGGCTTTCTCTTCCTCTCCCTCTACCCCTCCCTGCTGCTGGCTCACTCTCTCAAATAAATAAGTCCTTTAAAAAAAAGGTGTATTCTCTTTGACCTACCAATTCTTTCTTTTCTAAATATCTCTTAATAAAATCATTACACAAGTGTGTGAGGATGTATGTACACAAATGGCTGCTGTAGCACTGTTTATAATAGCAAATCGTTAGTAGCAAATTAAATTAATATGGTACTAGTTAAAATATTTATAGCATTAACATAGTCATAAAGTGTGATACAATGAAGACATGAAAATGATTAAGTAGATCTGAAAAGATTTCTGCAATGTACTGTTAGGTATAAAAAAGTGGACGATGAAATAATATATCATACAGCCTCATTTTTAACGCGCGTGTGTGTGTGTGCAAAAACATAGGAAAATAAAGTGTGAGATTTGCACACACCTAATTATTAATGCTGCTTCTCTCTAGGTAGTAGGCATGCAGGTAATTTTCTTCTCTAAACTTTTAGGTATTGTCTAAGTTGATACTAAACAACAAACAGTACTGGGTTTGATGACATGGAAAGCAATAAAACTATATTCATTTTGAAAAGTAGAGGAGATATGGTATGTATCAACAATAGTAACTAACATTTATCGAGCAAGTATTATATACCATGGCTTTCAACACACTTATCATATTTCAGCCCTCATAACAAGACCAAGAGGGATTTAATATTGTCCCCCATCTTACAGATGAGGCGAGGAGACTGAGGCTCAGAGAGTTTAAGGGACTTCCCAAAGACACATAGCTAGGAGTGACAAAACTAGGATTCAAACTAAGGTTCCTCTTGATTCTAAATCTCATGCTCTTATTTGCTGCCTTATCACCTTCCTTCTCAAGGGCCATTCTCCCTTAAAGTGTTCAATGTACCAAAGCCAGCTTTTATACTTTTGAGTACATATGTCAGAGAGACTCCATTAAAAGTACAACTGTTTCTAGCTCAAAGTTTCAAGGAATATGCAGAACCCTCAAAGCCTACTGCCAAAACCCCAGGGTAAACAGCAACAACTCAAATTGAAGCCTGGTCCCTAAAATTCTACAAAGGAAAGGAGTCCTTGTTTCAAGCCCTTGCTGCTTCCATCCACATATTCCTTCACAGAGTACCTACCATTTGCCAGGAACTGTAGGGGTACAATGATGAATAAGGCAGACTCCCTGCCTTCAGAATTACTTGAGAACAAATTTCAGGTTGAAATGTGACCAATGGCCAAGGGGCCACAGCAGGGAACTTGGAAAGACAGGAAGCAGGTGGCCAAATCCTTCGTTACTATACTTTTAGAAGAATAGTATGTGTATGGTTTCAATTACCAAAACCAGCAAGTGTTATTGAGCAATGACTATGTACCAGGCCCTGTTAGGTGTTGTCACATATCTTATTAGCAGTCCTATTATTACTACTAGAAAAAAAGCAGCTAACATTTAATTAAGTCCCTACTGGTAGTGGCAGGAACTGGGCTAAGTGCTTTACTTACAGTATAAATTTTCACAGTCACAATTCTATTAACGTGGATTAAGGGAGAAGTTTAATATGAAAAAAATATGGAACAAATCAACAAACAAAGCCTCTAGAATTCTCCACAGATCCTTTATTCTATAATTCTCCAAAGATCCTTTATTCATCACTAGAAATTTGATGATCATCTTAAGAGGTAGAGTGGTTTGAATACCCCAGCCAACTCACCAATTCATCTGTTCCTTTCTTATTTTTAATTTTGGCTGGACATGACATGCATGTATTATCTCTCAGTTTCCATGGGTCAAGAATCAAGATATGGCTTAGCTGGGCTGTTTGCAAGGCTGTTATCAAGGTGTTGGGTAGGGCTGGGGTCTCATCTGATGCTCAACTGGAGAAGGATCTGCTTCCAAGCACACACAGCTGTTGACAGTTTTACTTATTCATGTTAAGAAACCAACATCTGACTTGGAGCCAAGTAAAAGGAGTTACTGTTAGCAGCCAAAGTCTCTTCAAGGTCTGAGAAATGAGAGGAGTGGTCCCTAGTCCAGGCTAGGAGAGACAGTAGAAGATGAAGTATTGCAAAAGCCAGGCAGAAATTCCAGTCAGAAAAGAAAGGCACAATAGGGATGCCTGGGTGGCTCAGCCATTGAGCATCTGCCTTCGGCTCAGGGCATGATCCCACGGTCCTGGGATCGAGTCCCACATCAGGCTCCCTGCATGGAGCATGCTTCTCCCTCTGCCTATGACTCTGCCTGCCTCTCTCTGTGTCTCTCATGAATAAATAAATAAAATCTAAAAAAAAAAAAAGAAAAGAAAGGCACAACAAAATAATTTGCACTCAGCTACAGGCTGAATACAATCATATTGGCAATATTATTTAAGTCTTCTTACAACAATCCTGAGACCTAAATATGACTGCCATTTAACAAAGGAGGGAGCTGAGATACCGGGAATTGTTTCACAGAAATTGCTCAGGGGCAACTCGCTGGGAAAGAAAACTTCCAGGCTTTGAACCCAGATGTCTGTGGCTCCACAGCTTGTAGCCTTTCAACTCAAACTGCTCCTGATCAGTGCCAGCCCTGCCCAGCTAAGGAACCAAGACCCTAAGACTAGTGATGGGAAGAGGGAGAGACAGCGGTGACTTTCCCTTGGCAGCTTCTTTACTGAAGCAAGGCCAACAAAAAAATTGAGTTTCTAGGCTTCCTTAAAGTCCTACCTACTCTGTTGTCTCTCAATACAACTACAGGGGTGCCTGGGTGGCTCAGTCGGTGAAGTATCTGCCTTTGGCTCAGGTCAGGATCCTGGAATCGAGCCCTGTATCGGGCTCCCTCCTTGGAGGGGAGCCTGCTTCTCCCTCTCCCTCTGCTACTCCCCCCTGCTTGTACACTTGCTCGCTTGCCCTCCCTCCCTCTCTCTCTCTCTGTCAAATAAATAAATAATCTTTTAAAAATAAATAAATAAATACAACTATAAATAACATGTGCATATAGATATGTAACTGTATGTATAACACGTGGTTATATTTAGAAACAATAGAATAAGTTAGGAATATAGAGACATATATATGCATATATATGTATTTAATTACATATGTATATTTTAATCTTCTGCTGAAATAATATTCAATAACATTAATACTAATACTAGGTAGTACTTATTACCTTAGTAATAAGCATTACTGTGTGCCAGGCACAGGAGTAAGCCCTTTGGTGGCTTAGATCATTTCTTCACATCAGAAAATCTACATATAAATAATACCATCATCGGGGATCCCTGGGTGGCTCAGCGGTTTAGCGCCTGCCTTTGGCCCAGGCGGGCGTAATCCTGGAGTTCTGGATCGAGTCCCACATCGGGCTCCCTGCATGGAGCCTGCCTCTCCCTCTGCCTGTGTCTCTGCCTCTCTCGCTCTCTCTCTCTCATTACTAAATAAATAAAATCTTTAATAAATAAATATTTATTTATTTATATCATCAATTCACAGCGGAAAAATTAGGCTCAAAGAGGTTCAGTAACTTGCCCAAGGCCACGCAAGAAATAAATACAGAATTTCAGTTCACGTCTGCCTTTGGATCTATACATATTGCCTTCCTACCTCTTCTCCAAAAATACCACAGATTAAAAAAAAAAAACAAAGATACCACAGAAAATATAGATTAGCAAAAAGAGGAGAAAAAATAACTCAAAAATCATTAATATATCTTTTGTCTCTATAGACTTTCAAGCTACATAAGCTGGTGTTTCAATTCACTCTGTTCCTTATTTATCCCATTGTGCCTGGCCTCTCTCTCCAAATTGCTGATAAGGCCCTTGCAGGCAGGAAACAGGCCTTCTATTTTGTTCTCCCCATCATCTCATCCCAACTTCAGTCCAGGGCCCAATGGATCGTCATACCTGTTGCTGATGAACCAAAATCAGTGACGTTAGCAGAATGCAGCAGAATCTTCCAAAACATAACTTCCTGTACCTGGGGGCCCAGCAAGTTCACTATGTAATCTAAGACAATTAGAGATACTTGGGTAACATCCTCAAGCCCCAGACCA
Organism: Canis lupus dingo; assembly: GCF_003254725.2. NCBI lineage: Eukaryota > Metazoa > Chordata > Mammalia > Carnivora > Canidae > Canis > Canis lupus. The sequence continues at coordinate 43,614,316 of NC_064281.1, forward strand.
ACTTAATCTTTTATCAAGCTTTCAATCAACAGGTTGTAAGTTTGTAAGATTTCTAAAAGAGTCGATACATCTTTAGGTAAATTGGACAAAGATGTATGAACAAAGATGCTTTCCACAATGTTATTTACAACAGCAAAAACCTGAAAACTTAAATGGCCAATTACATGAAAGTAGTAAATTAAATTGTAATGTATCCATATAGGGGCTATTATTATGCAGTAATTTTAAATGAACTTTTCAAAATATTTCTAATGACAAGGATAAAGAAACATATAGTAAGTGGAAGAATTTGAGGGAAGGATATAGACAGTATAGCCATGTAGTAGGATTTCAAATATATATTACTTGTAGGATCAAAATACATGACTCTGTTAATGAGGAAAAAATCAATTTACAAAAATAAGATAATTGTGACCTTTTTCACTGTGTCTTTTTCTCTTGCAATTAGCTTTGCCTTTTCTCAGACATGGTTTAAGTTGCTGCTACATTATCTCAGTTTCATTTGTGAAGTGGGGGTGAAAGTAACTACTAATCTACCAGAGTTGCTGTGTTGGTAAAATGAGTTAATGGATGCGGAAGTGATTTTTTTCAAATATTAGAGTGCTATTAGCTTCTGAGCTATTATTGAGGAGATCCTAAGTGTGCTGAATTTCTGGTGATTTGCGGAAACCAATCTCTCTTGGAGTCAGGGCTTCCTGCCCATTTCCACTGGCATAATCGCCCTCCAGGCCTTTACCATCTCATTGCCTGAATTTCTACACCACTCTCAGAGCTAGACCTCCTCCAGACTCTGCCCCCTTCGTCCACTCTCCACAAAGCAGCAGGAAATCACCTTTCGGACCACATTAATCCTTTCCTTGGGCTCCCACAGAGATTCCCAACTATCTTCACATACTCCAATGATCTTTAAACCAGTTCTTCTAGGACATTCTCCAACCATCATCCCAGTCCTCATGCAGTCAGCTTTAAAGTCTTCAACAGACTTTAACTAGAAAGCACTGTATTACACGGTAGACCTTCAATGTGTCATACCGTTCTACTCAAACTGTGGTCTCAGGACCAGAATCATCAGCTTCATCTGGGAATTTGCTAGGCAGCATCTCTGGCTTGACCTGGCCCTATTTAACTGAAGCCTGCAGTGATTAAAGACAGCAAGAGTATTCCCAGGTGATTTGTATCCACAGTAATGTTCGAGAAGCCCTGGCCTCAATGGCGTTAAAGGTACCTTTATCAAGGTAAAACAAAGTGTTGACAACTGTAATTAACTGACAGATATTATTTACTCTTTCCAAGCTGTCCTTATGTCTCTCTCACATGTTTGTTCATCTCTCCCCCGAGATGGTACATTGATTAAAAACTAGTAACTTACATTTTTCTCTTCCTTTTTCTCAACTTCTATCATCTAGGAGGCCCCCAGTAAATGCTCATCAACTAAAAATAGTTTTAAAGGCCATATTTTAAAGTCACCATAATCAAATTTATTTCGTATACTAGAGGGGATAAAAATATGAAATCTGGAGGCTGACATCCAGAGGTCTCAAACTAGGCTTTGCCATTTCCCAGCTGAGTAACCTTGGACTTATCTTAACCTGAACTTTTCTTAACTCCTATGTGCCTCAATTTCCTCATCTGTGCAATGGAGATACTAATATATACTCAATCTCGGGTTGTGATTGAGCCCCACTTTGGGCTCCACACTGAGCATGGAGCCTGCTTAAGATTCTCTCTCTGCACCCCCTCCTCTCTCCCTCTCTAAAAAAAAAGTAATAATAAATAAAAGTAAAAGGGTTTTGCAAGAATTAAATGACCTAAGTGATAGAAAGCTTTAAACAGCATCTGCCACAGTCACCACAATATAAATTTGAGGTATTATACATGTTTCCTTAGAAGATCATTATGGTAAGTATTTCAAAATTTAGGTCATTAATAATCATGAATATTGACTTATTTCCCTGAGGGACTATGTGCTAGGAATTTAACAGGCATAGTCTTACTGAATTCTCACAAGTCTTCAATGAGATCAATGGTACTCTTATTTCAGAGAAGGCAAAGCTTATACAGCTACACTTGAACTCAGGTCCAAAGGACTTCAAAGTCCATGTTCTCTAGTGTTTATAAACAGGAGGCTTTATAGGCAATAGACAAAAGAAACAGTTGATGATTTTAAAAGATAATATAAAATAAGGTTAAAGTTGGTGGATTGACTATTTTGGTTACCCTGATTTTGGAAAATCAGGATCTAGCTTTTTAGGAGTTCATAAGCTCACTGATAAAAAATAACTAGTGTTAAAAAAATTTAATAAATAATAATTAGTGTTGCAGAAATCACATTCGGTGACCTAAACATGAAGCGAAGTTTTGTGGAGGGTAAGCCAAAGGTAACAATCTGGGCCTCTGGGTGTCTCCGTCAGTATTCCAGTCCAAGAAATGGTTAATGGCAACTTCTCTGCACCCCCAGCTACCTAGACCAACCCTGGACAGCAATTCGGCACAGATATTTCTATGCTGGAATCATGGAGTCTGGAACATATAGGAAGAAGAGAGGCCCACAATGCGCTTCTAGCACTACTCTCATGGACATTCCTTTTTTCTTGCCCTAAGAATTCCCTCAGCCACCAACATCATCACCACCACCACCGGTTAAAGAAAACCACACACTGCTCTCAAGAGATGTCACAGGGGGCAGTGGGGGACACCTAGATGGCTCAGTTGGTTAAGCATCTGCCTTCAGCTCAAGTCTAGATCCCAGGGTCCTGGAACCCTGAGTCAGGCTCCCTGCTCAGGAGAGTCTGCTTTTCCCCCTCCGCTACCCTCCCCCCACAGAAAGAAAGAAAGAAAGAAAGAAATAAATAAATAAATAAATAAATAAATAAATAAATAAATTCTTTTAAAAAAAAGATGCCACAGGGGGATAATGCCCATGATTAGGGGCAGAGCTAGGAAAGTACTATAATGTTCCCTCCCTGCTGAAAAGACTGGAAAGGGGATGGGGTGAGCTGTGGCCTTTAGGAAGATTCCAAGCTCACAGCAAGCAGCAGCAACATCTTGTGAAAAGGCCCTTGAACCAAAGGCATAGCTGTGGAGTTCCCAGTATGGTGTCTGGCACATAGGTGAGGACCTCTTTGCATGGCTGTTAAGTAATAAATCCCTTGGACAAGGAAGTATGCAAGAGTCCTGAGTCAGCCCCAAGTATACCAAGGGCAGGAAAACAGATAAACAGATATTGAATTCTCTGTGCATATAGGTGAGAAACTATTTAGCTATCTAAATAAATATTTTTTTAAAGATCCCATTTATTTATTCATGAGAGACACACAGAGAGAGGCAGAGACACAGGCAGAAGGAGAAGCAGGCTTCACGCAGGGAGCCCGACGTGGGACCGGATCCCGGGTCTCCAGGATCAGGCCCTTGGGCTGCAGGCGGCGCTAAACCGCTGCGCCACTGGGGCTGCCCCAATAATTTTTTTAAAAGTCAACCAAAAAGTAGGCAGAGATCCTGAGATCCTAGAATCAACAAAGGATACCAAACAAAGGATAAGAAAGCCAGGAAGAAGAAATAATGACTGAATTGCAACCTCAAAGAATGCTGCAGTTGAAAATGAGTCCGTGATGGCAGTGATAAGATCCCGCTGCAAAACTCAAATGTAAAGAGTTAAAAAACAACCAAAATTGAGTTCTATCCGTAAAGGACATTATGAAAAGAGCTATTAATGAAGGCACATAACATCTAAGTGCCGCATAAGGTCCCCACGCTGAGGGAACAAATGGAAACCTGGGATCTACTTACCAAGCCCAGTGCCTTCTCTGCAAGGCTGGATGCACCTGAAGAAAGGAGAGTCTCTTGGTAAATGGCATAAAAGCACCATCTGCGCTAGTGGGCGCTCAGAAGTCTGTGTCTTCAGGGGCTTTCTTTCATATTGATAAAAATCATGATTATACAGACAAATATTAATGTGTCAACTCCAAATAGATCCAGCTATTTCATCTCTACCTCACTTGATGTCTTTAAAAACATGAAGCTGCCAAGTGAGCATAGGGGAAAAAAGAGAGGCAAACCAAGAAACAGACTCTTAACTCTAGAGAACAAACTGATGGTTACCTGAGGGGAGAAGGATAGGGGGATGGGGAATGGGGGAAATGGGGATTAAGGAGGGCACTTGTGATGAGCACTGGGTGATGTATGGAAGTGTTGAATCACGATTTTGCACACCTGAAACTAATATAACACTGTTACCTAACTGAAATTTAGATCACAACCTTAAAAATAAATAAAAACATAAAGCTGGATGACAAACATTATATGTTCTCATTCATTTGGGGAATATAAATAATAGTGAAAGGGAATATAAGGGAAGGGAGAAGAAATGTGTGGGAAATATCAGAAAGGGAGACAGAACGTAAAGACTGCTAACTCTGGGAAACGAACTAGGGGTGGTAGAAGGGGAGGAGGGCGGGGGGTGGGAGTGAATGGGTGACGGGCACTGGGGGTTATTCTGTATGTTAGTAAATTGAACACCAATAAAAAATTTAAAAAAATAATAAAAAATAAAGCTGGATGAGAGTTTTACCTGATTGCCTGAAAAGCAAAACTCTTAGCACAGTTAAAATTCAAACAGGCAGTTAATATTATTTTCTAGTCTAAAATAAAACCACCATCGTCACAACTTAATATATTTTGTGATGCCCCATACTGCACTCACAGAAGGAAAGAAAGGTTGGGATCAGAATTTTGAAGACTGCATGCAGTCTTTAGTGTCCTTAGGTTAAGTTCTTCACTTTATGGAGGGAGGAAATGAGACCCAGAGAGTGGTAGCAATTTGTCCAAGGTAACAGAGCATGGAAGGAATAATATCAACTGTACACTGTAGAGTAGAGTATTTTGCTTTCTGTGACTTAAAAATCTGGTGAGGGTAGGGTGGGATGGGACAAAGTTTCCTGGAGTTTTGTACCATGCTTATTCTCCATTTCCAATTCCCTACTTGAGATTAAGGGAATAAACCTCTCCAATAGTCACTTTGCCAAGTGGGGCACCTTGCCTCCAAACAAACAAACACACAAACATACAGAGAAGGAAATAACCTAGGTTTCCAAAATGGAAGCCTTACACATAACAGATGGCAAACCATGGTTACTGGATGCATATGCAATTTGGGAGAAAGTAAGTTAAGAGACAGCCAGGGGCCTGAGTAGGCACAAAAGCACTGGGGCCATCTAAGTAGCCAGGCTCTCAGCTTTCCCTTGTCCTCTCCACAGTAAAGTCTCAAATGGAACTTATGCCTGAGCATGATCCTCCTTCCCTTATTTCTACCCCCACCCCATCCCCTCCAACTATTGGAGTTAATTGAATGACCTGAGTGCAGTCCCTTCTCTGGCACAAGAGTCATCAAACTATACCAAGTTAAGTGGGAAAATTTCCTTCATTTTACATCTTTAGGTTCTAAGACAGACCTGGATTATAATAGAAGGCTAACATGAAAGGACAGTCTGGTATAGGCATCTTATCTTTGTTATTCTAAACCAAAATTCTTATTTTGCTCCACACTGGTCATGTAAATAGAGCTGAAGCCCACTGCAGGTTGGAAGAGTCAGGGAATATTGGCAGGCAGCTCTATAAATATACATATATTTCCAGTGAGTGCCCTTGGTTAGAAGGAATGGTCATTAAGGAAGGCAGGTGATATGATGAGCATTGGGTGTTATACACAACTGATGAATTATTGAACTCTACATCTGAAAATGATAATGTACTATATGTTGGCTAATTGAATTTAAATTAAAAATTTTGTTTAAAAAGAAGGGCACTGGGTGGCTCAGTTGGTTAAGTGTCTGCCTTCTGCTCAGGTCAGGTCTGCTCCCCCTGCTTGTTCTCTTGCTCTCTGTCAAATAAATAAATAAAATCTTTTTCAGTATATTTTTAAAAAGATTTTATTTACTTATTCATGAGAGACACCGAGAGAGAGGCAGAGATATAGGCAGAGGAAGAAGCAGGATCCCTGCAAGGAGCCTGATGTGGGACTGGATCCCAGGACTCCGGAATCATGCCCTGAGCCAAAGGCAGAAGCTCAACTGATGAGCCACCCAGGCATCCTAATAAATAAAATCTTTTTTTTTAAAAAGGGCAGAGATGGGAGTGTAATGGCGGGTGGGGAGGTTAGACAGTTTCAAGAAGGCTTTTGTCTAATCCTGGCTACCTATACTTGCCTGCCAGGAGGCCAAGAGACCTCCCAGCTATTCCAGATACAGTCTCAACAGGAACAATATTTTTTTTTAGTATAGGGATCGGTTTCTGGGAATGTGCATGCCAAGCTATCAGCTCTGAGCAAGAAAAGGGATCTGGAAATCACTGTAGACTGTCTCCTGAAGACACCAGTTTAGTTTGCTGTTTTAGTGAAAATAATAATTGGTCTAGGCCTGTCAGGAACAGGATAAAAAATAAGATGCTCCCCTCCCCTCGTTCCCTCACCTCACCCTGCCCCCAATTCATTCTTCTTGATTTGCCTTCACCTGGGATATTGTGTGCAGGTCTGGTTACCACATCTCAGAGACAATAGCATCAAGCTAGAGAAGGTCCAGAAAAAGGCTTAACAATGGTAAATTTACAACAAATAAAATGAAGTCTTATCCACATGTCATACAATTCAAACTTCATACAATTAGTATACTGATAAAACATATCACTCATGCAAGTTTAGAACAGCCTGACAATATAAATGTGGGGTTTTTTTTAGGTTTGGATAAATTCATTAATGAGAGATATTAAAAAGGAAATTAATGTTTGGAGGGCATCCCTTACTATGGATGTTGATGCTGTGGACTAGGAGAATGACCCAAAGATGAGCATTTAGAGGCTACATATTCTACCAAGTCCCATAGTAGTAACATTATTTACATTGCCTCACTGAGTCCTTATAATAACCCTATGAGCAGGTACTGTTATGATCCCCATATTACTGATGAGGAAACAGAGGTTTAAGAGAGGTTACAGGGCACCTGAGTGGCTCAGTCATTGAGCGTCCACCTTTGGCTCAGGTCATGATCCCAGGGTCTCCACAGAGAGCCTGCTTCTCCCTCTGCCTATGTCTCTGCCTCTCTGTGTCTCTCAGAAATAAATAAATAAAATGTTTTATTTAAAAAAGAGAAAGAGAAGTTACATAACACATCTAACCCACACACTGCTGGCTAAAACCAGGTTTGGATAGGAATTGGAAAAGAAATGGAGTCATTTTTATTCAGAGACCATATGATCAGCTAGGTGAAAAAAATCTAAGGAATCTACTAAAACTTACTAAGTGAGATTAAGATTAGTACAGTTGCAGGACCAAAAAATCAATAGACACAAATCAATCATATTTTTATATACTAACCAAAGTTTCACTAGAAAGTGAAATTGTAAAATATATACCACTTTTAATAGCACCAAAAATATGAAATACTTAGGGAAAAAGTTGACATAAGAGGTCTGAGAAGCTGTAGACTGAAAGTACAAAACATGGCTGAGATTAAACTAAAGAAGATCCAAAAAAAGTGAGATATATACCTTGTTCCTAGATAGGAAGAGTCAGTATTGTTAATGTGTTAACTCTCCCCAAATTGATCCACAGACACAGTGTAACCTCAATCAAAATCCCAGCAGGCTTTTTAAATAGAAATTGACAAGTTGAAAAAAAAAAAAGAAATTGACAAGTTGATTCTAAATTTTATATGAAAATTCAAACAGCTGAGAATAGCTAAAATGCTTTTGAAAAGTAACAAAATTGGAGGGCTTACACTACTTGATCTCAAGACATTACAAAAACACAGTCACCAAAACAATGTGATTTTCGCATAAATTTAAACATATAGGTCAATTATGCATAACCGTGTTCAAAAACAGGCCCATGTATATAGGGTCAATTAAATTTTGACAAAGGTGCCAAAGCAATTAAATGAAAAAAAGGGGGGACTCCTGGTGGCTCAGGGGTTGAGCATCTGCCTTTGGCTCAGGTCTTGATCCTGGAATTGAGTCCTGAATTGCGCTCCCAGCAGGAAGCCAGCTTTTTCCCCCTGCCTATGTCTGCCTCTCTCTGTCTCTCTCATGAATAAATAAATAAAATCCTTTTAAAAAATAAATGAAAGAAGGATAATCTTTTCAACAAGTGGTGCTGGAACAATTGAATGTTCATATGCAAAACAGACAAGCAAGCAAGCAATCAATCAATAGCAAACAAAAAAACCTTGGCTCTTACCTCACACAACATACAAAAATGGACCCAAAATGGATCCTAGACTCAAATGCAGGAGCTAAAACTATATAACTTCTAGATGAATATATAGGAGAAAAATCATAGTTACTTTGGGTAAGGCAAAGGTTTCTCAAAAAGGACACACAAAGAAACTATAAATCATTACATTGGATAAAATCAAATTAAAACCTTTTACTTTTCACAAGATGCTGTTAAGAAATGTAAAGACAAGCCCAGATTGGGAGAAAATATTTGCAAATCACATATATCCAACAAAGGACTTATATAGAGAGTAACTAAATAACTCATACCTCAATATTAGAAGAGAAAAAACAAATAAAAATGGACAAAATATTTAAATAGACACTTCACTAAAGAAGATAATACATATGGCAAATAAGCACATGAAAAGTACTCAACATTACTAGGCATTAGAAAAATATAAACTAAAATTATTTTTAAAATACCAAAACAGACCTACAAGAATGACTAAAATTTTTTTCGTGTTTTTAAATTTTTTTATTTAAATTCAGTTAATTAACATACAATGCATTATCTGTTTTAGAGGTAGAGGTCAGTGATTCATCAGTCTTATATAACACCCAGTGCTCATTACATCACGTCTCCTCCTTAATGTCCATCACCCAGTTACCCTGTCCCCACCCCTCCAGCAATCCTCAGTTTGTTTCCTACAATTAAGAGTCTCTTATGGTTTGTCTCCCTGTATGATTTCACCTTGTTTTATTTTTTCCTCTTTTCCCCTACAATCCTCTTGTTTCTTAAATTACACATAGGAGTGACATCATGTGTAAGTGACATGTGATAACTTTTTCTCTGATTAATTTATTTCATTTAGCTTAATATCCTTTAGTTCCATCCACATCATTGCAAATGGCAAGATTTCTTTCTTTTTTTGATGGTTGAGTAGTAGTTCATTGTATATATACACTACATCTTCTTTATCCATTCATCTGTCTATGGACATCTGGGCTCTTTCCATAGTTGGGCTATTGTGGACATTGCTACTATAAACATTGCGGTGCAAGTACCCCTTTGGATCACTACATTTGTATCTTCAGGGTGAATACCCAGTAGGGCAATTGCAGAGTCATAGGGTAGCTCTATTTTCAATATGGCTGAAATATTTTAAAAACTGATCATACTAAATATTGGTGAGGATGTCAAAGAATCAAACTCTCTTACAGTTCTGGTTTAAGACAGAACCATTTTGGAAAATAATTTGGAACTTTTAGAAATGATAAAGATATACCTACCATATGACCCAGTATTTCACTTGTAGATTTAACCAAGAAAAATGAAAGTATATGTTCATACAAAGATTTATACATGAATGTTCATAGCAGTTTTGTTCATAATAGCCAAAAATGTTCATAATAGCAAGAAATAATCCAAATGTTAAACAATAACTGAATAGATAAGCAAACTTGGTATATACATGCATAGAATATAACTCAGCAATAAAAAGGAACAAACTGTTGATATATGAAGAGCATGAACAAATGTAAAAATACATATGCAGAATGAAAGATATAATAATACTGTTACATGGGATCTCTGGGTGGCGCAGCGGTTTGGCGCCTGCCTTTGGCCCAGGGCGCAATCCTGGAGACCTGGGATCGAATCCCACATCGGGCTCCCGGTACATGGAGCCTGCTTCTCCCTCTGCCTGTGTCTCTGCCTCTCTCTCTCTCTCTCTCTGTGACTATCATAAATAAATACAAATTAAAAAAAAATAATAATAATACTGTTACATATATAATGCCATGTTATTCTATTGATATAAAGTGCCAGAAAATGCAAACTAGTGTATAGCAGTAGAAAAACAGATCTATCAATGGTTGCCTGGGAATTTTAGGGGTAGATTATAAAGGGGTACAAAGAAACTTTTGGGGGTAATGGATAGGTTTATTATCTTAATTGTGATGATGGTTTCACAGGCATCGCCAAAATTCATCAAATTGTATATGCATTTATAATTTATTATATACATCAATTATACTTCAATTAAAATTAATTAAACTTTGCCTCAACACCATAGTGAATATGCCTGTAAAACAGGGACTGATTTCCCAAGCAAATAAAAATCAGTATCCTTATTTTGTAGTCAAACTTTACACAGTATGCACAGTTCATTCTAGAAAAGGAGACTAAATAATGACTTCCAGGCCCTTCTAATCCAAATGATTGTTTTAAAAACAAGAAGTCATGAAGGCTGCACACTAATGTATACTGCAGTAACCGGTATACCCCTCCTGTAGAACAGATTTCAGGTGTTAGCTGAAAGAAAAAAGAGGGGCTATTAACTTTTCCTTTATGAGATGATGAAATTAAGGCAGGGCTACTCAGTAATAAGTTTTTCAATAGTTAAAAAACAGCCTACTAGCCTTGTTTTTTTTTAAATTCATTTAAGAAGGCATAACCATTATTCAAGAACATAGAAGAAGAAAAAAATAAGATGTGTGGTTCCCATATGGTTCAGTAATAATCACAACCAGTCTATAACTCCCTTAGAGTCTGATGAAATATATGAAGGGAGGAAAAAAGGGGGCCCAGTGAAAGGTGTATGGGATGGAGCAGGGGGTTGACAAAGATATTATGGGGCCAGAGAGAGATGGAGGGCACAATTTTGCTCCACAAAACCAACTTAGAGACCCTTAGGTAGGTGGCTTATACTCATATAAAATACTAGCCAATCCATCAACAGATTTTTTTAAAAGTACCCACTAGTGATTTATGGTCCATGCTTAGTGAACGAGAATACTGCAACTGGAACTACTTAAATTTTTCTGACTTCTGAAATGTAATTAAATTAGTACACACAGGGAATTAGCAACAGTATCATGATCCTTTGGAGAACAATGTGTTACCCTTTGAATTTGTCTGGGTAGTAAATCATGTTCTTGTCTAACATGATAGATAAGCATATCTCACTCAACCAAAGAGCTTGGAAACTTCAGATGGAAATCATTTACAAAATACAAATGGGAAACCAGAATCACTACTAAAATGCAGGAAATAGAGGAAAGGAAGGAGAGAAAGAAAGGAAGGGGGACAAGTTCTGTAGGGTGCAGTATTTTAAAAGGGCTTTCTTAGCACAGAAGGCAAGGAACCTTTCTACTCCAAAAGAATCAACCCCAACCACCCAACCATTACCACCACCACATCTCTGTCTCTCTCTCATGCACATGCACACACGCATGCACACACACACACACACACACACACACACATTCCCAATATCCAGGTCAAGTGGTATCTATTTAAAAAAGCAAAGTCACATTAGTTTGTAGAGAGCACAGCAATAAATGTTAAGGGCAAGGGAGAGTGAAAATGAGAAGTAATAAATATTAAGCTAAAACCTTTTTCTCTAAGATCAGGAACATGATGAAAAAGCCCACTCTTGGGAATTCTGGAATTCTATTCAACATAGCACTAAAACTCCCATCCAGAGTTAGTGGGCAAGAAAAAGAAAAGGCATCCAAATTGTAAATTAAGTAAAATTATCTCTGTTGCAGAGGACATGATCATTCATACACATACACACACAGAAACACACAGAGAGAAAGATATCACAGATATAATATGTGATATATATACCACACAGATTATATAAATACAGACACACACACACACACACACACACACACACACACACACTGGAATATTATTAAGCCATAAAAAGAAGGAAGTCTTGCCATTTGTGACAACATGGATGTACCTGAAGGACATTATGTTAAATGAAATAAGCCAGAAACAGACAAATACTGTGTGGTATTACTTATATGTGGAATCTAAAAAAAATTAAAAAGGAAAGAAAGTTGAATCATAAAAACAAAGAGTAGAATGATGGTTCACAGGGGTGAGGAAAATGGGGAGATGTTGGTCAAAGGGTTCAAACTTTCAGTTATATGATGACTAAGTTCTGAGGAGCTAATATACAGTATTGTGACTATAGTTAATAATACTGTTTTATATACTTGAAATTTGCCATGAGTAGATCTTAAGGGCTCTCACCAGAAAAGTATACATATATCAAATCATCACATTGTATACTTTAAATATGTACAATTTTACTTGTCAATCATACCTAAATAAAGCTGGGGGAAAACAGTAAAGGAGTCTTTCTTAGCATAGAAGATAAGGAATCTTTCTATTCCCAAAGAACCAATTACCTCTAACCATCCAGTCATCCCCCCAACCACTACTGTCTATTCCCTCCACCCTCACGCACACCCTCCCCCGCACACAAAATCACAATGTCTAGATTAAATGTTGAAGTATCTGTCTACCTAACCATCCATTGATATAAGAAAGCAAAATTTACACCAGTTTTTAGAGAGCATAGCAATAAATGTTAAGGGAAAGAGAAAGGGAAGGTGACAAGTAATAAATATTAAGGCAGTCAGATTAGGGATAGAGGCTCTAATAAAATTTCTCCTTCATTTTTAGGTTGTTCTTCATTCAGCTCCTGATTTAAGTATATACATATATTTATATATTAAAATATATGTGTATAAATATATATTCATAAAACATAGTAAAATATATTTACTATAAATATATTTATAATAAAATATAGTAAAACATTATAAATATAATTACATTTAAATACACAATTATATGTAATACAGTATAGAATTAATAAATATAAAAGTAATAAGTATATAATGTATACATATAATATTTAAGTTTTATTACTATGGATGGCAATGCTTGAACTGTTTGGTTTTTGTCCCTGTCACTGATGGTACCTGGAAATACATGTGCAAACTACAGGGCAATGGCAGAAATGAAATTTAGAGCCTGGGAAAGAAGCCAGATTCAGAAAGAAAAGATTTGTGCAAACTTAAAATACAAAAAGATTCCATCAAAATCCTAGAGAAGAACACAGGCAACACCCTTTTTGAACTCGGCCACAGTAACTTCTTGCAAGATACATCCACGAAGGCAAAAGAATCAAAAGCAAAAATGAACTATTGGGACTTCATCAAGATAAGAAGCTTTTGCACAGCAAAAGAAACAGTCAACAAAACTAAAAGACAACCTACAGAATGGGAGAAGATATTTGCAAATGACATATCAGATAAAGGGCTAGTTTCCAAGATCTATAAAGAACTTACTAAACTCAACACCAAAGAAACAAACAATCCAATCATGAAATGGGCAAAAGACATGAAGAGAAATCTCACAGAGGAAGACATAGACATGGCCAACATGCACATGAGAAAATGCTCTGCATCACTTGCCATCAGGGAAATACAAATCAAAACCACAATGAGATACCACCTCACACCAGTGAGAATGGGGAAAATTAACAAGGCAGGAAACAACAAATGTTGGAGAGGATGCGGAGAAAAGGGAACCCTCTTACACTGTTGGTGGGAATGTGAACTGGTGCAGCCACTCTGGAAAACTGTGTGGAGGTTCCTCAAACAGTTAAAAATAGACCTGCCCTACGACCCAGCAATTGCACTGTTGGGGATTTACCCCAAAGATTCAGATGCAATGAAATGCAAGGACACCTGCACCCCGATGTTTCTAGCAGCAATGGCCACAATAGCCAAACTGTGGAAGGAGCCTCGGTGTCCATCGAAGGATGAGTGGATAAAGAAGATGTGGTTTATGTATACAATGGAATATTACTCAGCTATTAGAAATGACAAATACCCACCATTTGCTTCAACGTGGATGGAACTGGAGGGTATTATGCTGAGTGAAGTAAGTCAATCGGAGAAGGACAAACATTATATGTTCTCATTCATTTGGGGAATATAAATAATAGTGAAAGGGAATATAAGGGAAGGGAGAAGAAATGTGTGGGAAATATCAGAAAGGGAGACAGAACGTAAAGACTGCGAACTCTGGGAAACGAACTAGAGGTGGTAGAAGGGGAGGAGGGCGGGGGGTGGGAGTGAATGGGTGACGGGCACTGGGGGTTATTCTGTATGTTAGTAAATTGAACACCAATAAAAATAAATTAAAAAAATAAAATAAAATACAAAAAGAAATACACTTTGTGAGAGATATAAAATAAGTTCACACTTCTCATTAGGAATAACATGATGAGCTCTAGAGGAGAGGTGGAAAAAGCTGTAAGGATTTTGTAAGGCAAGGGGAAGAATGGAAGGATAGAAGACAGGGTAGAATGGAATCAGAAACAAGTATAATTTGTGATGGGCCTCAGTGAATAGGCAGGATTTAGTCGGGTAGATCAGATGAGAAAGGTGTCAAGAGAAGATGATGAACAAAGCATTAGGCATGTTTAGAAAACTGAGTTGTCACATTTGGTGCTGACAGTGTATGGCAGGGATGATGAGCATAGGCTCTTGGGACAGCCTTTCTGGATTAAAATCCTAGCATTACCCTGTACGAGCTATAAGACTCTGGGTAAATCATTTGAATTTCCATATGTCTCCTTTTCCTCCTCTGTAAAATGGGGAAGAATAATAAAAACTTACACGGCTGCTGTATGTATTAAATGAGGTAATACACGTAAAGTGAGAACAATGTCTGACATCCAGTAAGTGCTCAGTAAATGTCAGCCATTTTTTATTTGGATGCAGTACAAAGGAAGTATCCAGGATTTAAGGCCGGAAGAGAAGATAGTAGCCATATTATGGAGAACTTGTGATGCCAGACTCGAGGGGTTGGGATTTAAATCAACACGAAGGAAGTTTTGAATAACAGAGTGTCATAAAGGCAGACAAACTGCTGTCAGTTTGTAGTAGATTTATAACAACTCCAACTACCAGGCAATGCAAAGGACTGGCTTGTGAGAGAGTTGTTACCATAAAATGGAAGGGTTCAAGCATAGCCTGATCAACCAAATTCAAGGGTGTTATTTATACATGGCAGTCAGGCAGTAGTTCAGTGTTGGCCTAACTGAATGGCCTCTAAGATTCCTTTCAACTGTAAGTTGATTCAGGATAGAGAAGCTACGAACAGTATGGAGGAAAAACTTGTGCATGGCACTACTAGGAGCAGGGAGCCCTAACAACTATTAAAGCAAGAGAGGGTAGTACAGGGGTGGAAATGGCAGGAGATGGGAACACACTGTTTAGGAAAATTGCTGGTCTAGAATGTCAGAGCTGGAAATCAGCCCAGCTTCCTCGTTGTACAGACAGAGAAACTAGAATTCTCAGATTGGGGAAAAGACTTATAGGGTAATTTTAAAGGGGTGAGCCTAGAGGCAGGGGAGCCAGCCAGGAATCCAGAAATTCAGAAATGAAGTAATATGGGATTCAAAAAGGATGAAAATAGCAGGAATAGAAAGGAAGGGAGAAGACATGAAGGCTATTTTGAAGGAAGAAGCACCACAGGGGTGGTAACTGACTGGATATAGGGGATAAATAAGCAGTAACTCCAAGATTTTAATGCTAGTTTAGTGGGAGGCAGAAGGCTAAGGACAGAGCCTGTTTGGCAAGGGGAAGAGAATGAGTTCTATTTTAGACATATTGGGGTTTGAAATTTATGAGGAAGGAAAAATAATTCAAGTAGACGTTGTCCATCAGTCAGATAGTCAGAGAGCCTAGAGCTCTGATGGAAAGGTTAAGGTAAGAGATGGGAGTCTTGAGATCTCATCAGTGCTCTTTCTTGAGGGAAACAGGAGAGAGAGGCAGAGAGAAAGACTGGAGAAAGGCAAAGAGAACAAGGCTGACCTCTGAGCCTTGAGGGATACCCACAAGATAGAGATGGGAGAGGCAGTTGAGTCACAAAGGAGAACAGAGAAACAGTGAGAGAGCGTAGAGAAACAAGACAGTTCAGTACCACAGAAGCCATGCTGGCAGCAGGACTTTGAGAACACCAGAATGGCACCTTGGAAACAATACTGATGATAGCAATACTAAAGATTTATTAAACAATGAAATATAAATATCGCTGTTAAAAAAAATGGAGCAATATATATATATACTGACAGAGAAAGATCTCCAGTATATGTAAGTAAAAAAAGTGAAATGCAGAAGATTGTTTTAACATGTATAAGAGGCAAGACAAAGAATCCATATCAGATTTTTTTTCTGTGTATATAGAGATACTCTGGAAAGATGCATTAAAAAAAATCTAAGCACAGTAGGGGGTGGTGAATCCTGGGCTGACAAAGAACATCAGAGAGTAGGACACTATTCTCTGTCTACTTTCTCATACTAACTGGATTTTGAACCATATGAGTATGTTACCTATTCAACGCACAGTTTTAAATAGAGAACAGTTGTGTAAAGGAGACAAGGAAGATGACAAAGATGACAACAATGAAAAGGCTAGTAAATTCAGCCCTCATGAAGACCTCAGCAGAAGCCAGATTGGAGAGGATCAGGGAATACATAAGCTGCAAGGACACAGAAACACTGATCATGCAAATACACAAGCACATGCTATACACTTACACATAAAATGCACGGTGCTATCCTTGGAAGGGTAAACTAGTAACCGGTTACGGTGGTTGCCTCTGGGAAGAGAAATAAGGGATTAAGAAACACTTGCCCACCTATGTAATTTTAATTTTGTTCCATGAACCTTTATCACCTATCCCCAAAATAGCAATTTAAACAAATACACTGTGTTAGGAAGAGGGAAAGGAGGGAAGGAAGGAAGATAGGAAGAAAGGAAGAATGAAGGAAGGCTGGCAGGCAGGGAGGCAGGCAGACAGGGATGCCAGCTACTTCTCACTTAACAAAATTGGTGGCAATGAGGACAGGCTAAGAGAGGTTGGTTTTGTAGAGGCCAAGAATATAAAGTTGGATTTTTTGTTCATCGCTTCCCCCCTCCCAGTGTAAGAGTCAACAGGGGTATTGTGAAGGAAAAGCACTCTAAAATGGGATAAACTGAATTTTGAATACCAGCTCCACCACCTACTGGTCCCATGAGTTTTAGAAAGAAAGCTACTGAACCCTCTTAAACTCTATTTCTGCATCTTAGAATAGCGACACTACTAAGTACAGCTCACACATTAGATCATATAATCCTGAGTCTAATCCAACATGGGGGTTAGGGGCATCGAACCCCTGCACAATCAAAAACCCATGTATAATTCTTGGTTCCAAAACTTAATTATTAATAGCCTACTGTTGACTGGAAGCCTTACTGATAACAGAAATAGTAAATAAACATATATTTTCTATGTTTATATATTGTATGCTTACAATAAGGTAAGCTAGAGAAAAGAATAGGTTAAGAAAGTCATAAGGAAGAGAAAAAATGTACAGTATTGTACATATATTTATTGAAAAAATACTTGTATAAGTGGTCCCACATAGTGCAAGCCCATGTTTTTCAAGGGTGAGCTGTATTTAACAAGCTTCTCCAGAAGGCTTGGGAATAACTGATCTTTTCTCTAATGCTATGGCACAAAGAACATGGTAACAGGAATAGTTAATATTGGTATAAGAGAACATGAGGGTGCCTGGGTGGCTCAGTCAGTTGAGCATCCGACTCTTGATTTCCGCTCAGATCATGATATCAGGGTCATGAGATGGAGCCTGTGTTAGACTCCATGCTCAGCAGGGAGTCTGCTTGAGATTCTCTCCCTCTCCCTCTGCCCCTCCTTCCCTGGGTGTGCGCTCTCTCATTCTCTCTCTCTCAAAAATAATAAATAAATAAATCTTTAAAAGAAAAAAATAAAGAAAACATGAGGCACAAAAAGAGGGTTTTGAAACAAAACTCCAAAGTATAGTGGGACAAACTTGGGATTCAGGGGCAGGTAGAGCTGGATTCAAATCACAGCTCTACTGGCTACTAGCCCTGTTACTAGAGAATATTGTCTGGCCTCTCTAAGCCTTTTTTCTTTTTTTGTCATCCCTTAATTTATAATAGTGATGAGATTTGAGATTATGCATGTAAAACTCCCAGAACATAATTGGCATTTAGGTATGGTAACTTTGATCAGCCCCAGCCCAGAGTTTAGGCCCCCAAGCACATAAAATAGCAATGCCAATTTCCTATCATGGACTTCTATTCCCTTGTCCCTTCGAACCAGCATTCAAAAAATAAAAGCATATCAGTTATCCCTTTGATTTTTCAAGCACCTATGTGGTCTCTCAAAGAATTCCCTCCTGCCCTTTGAACTTTTAATTCATTCTTAAATGATTTACTGGCTGCCTGGCCTCCAAATGACCATACTAGCAGTCATGTCCTTCCTCTCTAAAGCTCTGTGACCCTGATAGGGTTTACCATTCCCACACTCTAGGAGCAGGCTTCCAAAACAAAACTTTCAGCTCTGGAAGGACCTTAATGGAAAAAGCAGTAAGGAGCAAGCTAATATTCTCTGCTTCTTCCACCATTGCCTGCAAATGCAGAATCATCACCTCTAAGACTTTCTCAGATTGTGTATATTCCTTTCAGACTTAGTATGTGATTCTGATAAGGACAAACACTTCCTGGGGTCTCTTTGAGCACTGTTCCTAAAGTTGGCTCCAGTGATTCAAACCCTCCAGCAGTTGTCTGGGCAGGAATGAACTAAGAGAAAGCCTCACAGTGTGTCTTTTAAACTGTCATAGTACTGCCACTATGAGTTTTTGTCTGTTCCTTTTAGTGCCCTGACATGACCTAATTGACTTCCACAGAGACAGTAAGCCACCAATTAGATTAGACCCCATTAGGAAGGAGAACAGAGATGGTTCTTCTGGATCCTTTTCGGCATTCTCAGCTTTGAATCAAAGAGTGAGAAAAGGAATGTCATGGTCAAATAATGAGGACACTTAAGGCACCCGGTATAAATACCAGACGATGACTCACATCCAAGACTAGTCAGACAGAACATGTTAGGGCTTGCTTAAGCAAAAGTGGAAACACACACACACACACACACACACACACAAAATGTTCACATAAAGCTATATCCTTTGGGCTGAAGTAGGGAAACATGGAAGACTCACATTATGCCCTCCCGAAACACATAGCAACAGAAGGGGTGACTGCTGTTTTAAGAGTTTCAAAACAACACTGCCCAATAGCAAGGGGAACGCTGTGATCATCAGCCAGCAGGCCTCTCTCATGTGTAAGCCTCAGGAACACAGCTCACACACAAGATCTGTAGTAGCAAGAAACCCGACTGTTGCAAACCAAACTCCAAGCAGCTCAGAGACAAGCGGGTAATCACTCCCATCCGTCACTGCTGTCATCATCCCTCTCATCCAAGATTGCACCTGGGAGCCCTCTCAACTTCCACCTGCACCACTATTTCCTTCTATGTGTTCCCTCTGTCCTCAGCTCACACAATGTGTCATTCAGGGCTCATCCTACTTACTGGGTGTCACTGAAAGACGAGAAAACTTGGCTATCCTATCCAGCTCTTCTAGTCATCTCCTCTTTCTGATCTGGGATTAGAAGTGGAAGGGGGAAAACGACCAATTATTGAACACAAAATTTCTTTGTGACACCTCCAGCAAACTATTATGGAGAGACTATTTTGTGCTCTGTGATGATGGGGAAGGATGATGAGGAAGATACAGAAGATATAACCACTATCCTCTAGAAGACTTTGGGTCAATAAGCCGACACAAGGCAGCCAAAGTACCCACAGATTTCTACTGGAAAATCAGAAGTACCAGCACTACAAAAAGGGAGAGATTACTTGCACCAGGAGTGGACTGAGATGATGCCCTTGTGGCTTAGAGCTAGGGCTTGAAGATTAGGCCCAACTGGAAGGGGCAGAGATGAGAAGAAAAGGCCTTCCAGGTATGCAGCATAGAGCCAATGCACTCAAGGAACATCCAGATGGGGAATTTGGTGGCCAGAATTTCCCCAGCATGTTCGGGGGGATGGAGAGGAAACTATTCTGCCTGAAAACCTGGGTCCTGAAAGGGAGCCAGATGGAGAACTGTCCATACACCAAGCTTAAGTAGTTTGGGTGCTATTTTACAGGTAGCAAGGGACCCTTAAATAACCTTAAGTGGGCGAGGGGGATGATCAAAGGGAGGGAAACCACTAGGGAGGCCACTACAGTAGTACAGTTGTTCCAGAAGGAGGCTTCTTCATGCCTGTCCCAGCTCTTGCAAGATCCTCCTGCAAAGCTGCCTTCTGTCTGAGCTCACTATTGCAGAGCTCATTGCTATGCATCTCTTTTAAGTTGGGTGAGATATGAATGACATTTCTTATTCTGAATGAAACTCCTAATATTGTCCTGAAATTGGGTCAGGGACTTAAGTAGAAGTAAAAAGTAGAAGCTTCATTCATCCCAGTCTTCCAGTTTAGAAGAAAGGAACTATGATACACCATTTCCATTTATGTAATAGCATTGGGTGGCTTGGCCCCTGGGGTCACTGGTCTCTTGTAAGATCCCAAAAGAAAAGTGGGGGCAGGGAGTGGGGGATAGAGAGAGAGAGAGGCAGGAGAGAACTGCTAACATAGGGTAAAACCTGATTGTCAAGTGCTTTTCTGGGGCCTGTTCCAGATCACTGTCACTTATAGGCTTAGACTAGAGCTCAGCCCTAAATTAGGGCTCCAGCCTAGAAGGCGGGATGGGAGGTAGAAGGGCCCCACCTGGGTCTTAGCAGTGGGAATTAACTCTCCCTGATTCTTAATTCTTTTGGCTTTTATTAGTGGCTGGAAGGGGAGAGGGATGTAACCTGAACCCTAGTGCAGCTGAGAAGGGCTAAGAGCCAAAAACCCTCCTTAAGCAGATACAGTATGTGCAGGGTCTGGGCAGGTTTCAGAACACTGCACATTTCTCCAGCCAAAGGCACAGGAAAATATGAAAATTACATATTTAACCCCTCACATCCAGAAGGGGAGAGAATCATCTTCCTACCAGAACAGCAAAGAGAAGTTAGCAAGCTGGCTCTTGCCTTTTTCACAAAAATACCTCTAGCAGCTAGATGGTCAAGTCAATTTCAAATATAAATTATAAGCTATTTCACCTTGACAGGAGAGTTAGGTAAAGCAACCCATGTGCCTATTAGACCCTAGTAGGAAGTGAGTTCTGTCTACAAGGAGGGAGGGAGGGAGTGAACAGACCAAATTCCACAGCACAAGCATCTTTACATCATTCTGACTTTTAGTTCATCACCACACAGAAAGTGGGTAACACTACACAAAAGTTAACAGATCTAGAAAGCAAATCTCAGAAGGATGGTGTCAGAAGACGGATGGGGAAGCCCATCTGCACACAAAATTAACCTTTCCTGAACATTTCATGTAAGTACACATGGCATCAGGGCTAGGGTTTGGGTCAGATAATCACTCCAAATTTGCAGAAGTCTCTTAGCAATAGAATTATGTTTTCCATCCAGGTTTGCAGTAAATGAGTTTTTGAAGCCAGTCTCTATTTCCTCCTTATTTTAATGTAACAATCAGGATGAGACTGTGGTAAGGACACCACTGAAGGCAGATAATTCATACTTGCAAGTTTAACAACACTTTTTCAAAGGTTGCATTTAACAACCAATACTACTGTCAAGATATTAAAAATGATAATATTCACAGATTAGTAATAGTATACTATGCAAAACAGAAAACTGCTAACAAAAATGCAATACAGACTTGAGACTCCACTGGTTTGAGGTTTGCTTTACTATGCCTCCACATTCTATTTTTCATATATAGAAAACAATCCTTAAACATCTTGGCAAGTCAACTGATGTTTTTTAACAGCTTCAAACCTTTTAATATTTCAAGGTTCGTGTCTGAAGTTTGGCATTTTGACAGTTTCTTCTATTTTGTGTTTGTTTGATTTGTGGACTTTCCCATCACTTGAAAGTACTAAGTTCGAAAGAAGGCACTTCAGACAGTAACACCTCAGGTGACCAGGCATCCTGCAGATTGGAGGAAATAACAAGACAAAGCTATGACCAGAAAAGCCCATTAAATAACAATGCAGGCCTGTTCCAATGTCTGTTGGAGCATGAGATTGTCTGGCAATTAACTAATTTCCCAAACAATCCACAGATTGGTAAACTGTCTATGTTAACCATTATGTTCCTAAAATAATGATTTGTTGTTTTAACTGATCAGTGGCCTTAAGTAAACAAATCCTTTTTTCCAAGCTGTCTATGGAACTTCTTTATTGGATAGTCCCACAGACACCTAGGTCTTGGAAGACCCAAAACAGAATGAAAGCTGGTTGGCCCTCCCAATCCCCGTAACTACTTTGAGACTTCCAGTTTAGTTATGGGGGATTCATCACTAACCTCCCTCTCTCCTTCATTTCTTCAGCTCCAAATGGTGTGTGTTACCACTAACATCTGACAACTTGCTAATGTGTAACAATAGCATATTGCTAGGATGGCTGATTCCCTTGAAATGCCTATCCGTGTTGTTCAGTTTAGGTCTTTCTTCATGTAAGCACTCAGGTGGCTGGTACTCTGTCAGGTGCTTTACCTTTTTTAAAATTTTTTTAAAGATTTTATCCATTCATCCATGAGAGACACACAGAGAAAGGCAGAGACATAGAGGGAGAAGGAAAAGCAGGCTACTTGTGGGGAGCCCAATGCGGAACTCAATCCCAGGACCCTAGGATCATGTTCTGAGCTGAAGGCAGACACTCAACCACTGAGCCACCCAGGTGTCCCAGTGCTTTACCTTTAATGCATTAACTCTGATCCTCCAAAACAACAAAGTGGCTACTCACTTCCAGACCAAATCTATTCTATAGCCCAGGACATTGGGCAAGTGAATAAAGGTGAACTAAAAGTGAATAAATGAACAAACAATACACACCCTGTCCTTGGGGAGCTCACGCTGTTAGTTCACCATGGGGTGAACAAATTCACCTCAGTCTCCTGTCTGTGTCTTTAGGACATGCAACCTGTACACTAACCAGAATGAATGCCTTTCTTTCCCCCGACCTCAACCTACCTAAATCCTATATATCCCGCAATATATATATCCAATTATATCCAATATATATATATCCAATTCTTCCTTTTCCCACAAAGCTCCCTGATCACATAGGCCCATAGTGAAATCTCCTTCCACTGAATAAATGTTGCTCTTAGATCCTAGCCCATGCTTTCAGCACTTAAACATTTTTGTTTCCTGATCTTGCAGTAGTGGCTCTCCTCAACCAAACTGTAACTTCCAGGGAACAGGTCTTCTATGGTGGCTATCTCTTGTATTCTCTAGAGTTAGGCACTTTACAAAGTACTCAATAAATATGTGTTGACTGCTTGATTGATTGACTGATTGATTGGAGGCTTAGTTTAGAGTTCTTAGGTAGGAGCCAAATAAGGTGTAGCATAGCCTTTCAAATTGCTGGATGTTCAGACATTAGCCAGAAATCACATCTGGTCTTCCAACTTCTGGCAGCAGAAGACATCCCATTAAAGGTGTCCTGCCACTTCGCATCTTCCCAAAGATTCTATAACTGCATACAATTCATTTTTTTAAGTTCAAAAATTCTCCTAAGAGACACCTGTGGGATGCTTTTTCTTTTTCAAATCACATACACATCTAGTACTTATATGAGATAAAGGATAAAATCAATCTCCCTCTCTCTTGGGAAAAAAGCATGAGTTCTATCATTTTCATTTTGCAAAAGAGGAAATTGAGACATAGAGAAGGAAATGACTTGCCCAATGACATACAACTGAGTGGCAAAGCAAAAACTGAACTTCAGGCCTTCTGAATACAGGCCCATACCCTTTACCCTGATTTGAGATTTAAAACAAAATAAAAGCAAAATCCTTCCTTTCACCCTGATCCCTGAGGATCATATATTGGCAATGTTACTGGCTTTTGCACAAAATTACATTTCCCTCATTTCTCTCTCCCCTACTTCCTCTCTTCTTCTCCCTCACCCCCACTCATTTTTCTCTTTCATTTCTATTTTATTTCTCTATTTCAATTCTTTCCACACCACCCCCCTTATATTCTTACCCAGTTCTTTTTTTTTTTCTTTCTCTTTCATCTGTTCACCTCTGTGAACATGGTACTATAGAAAGAATTTGGGATTTGGAAGTCGACAGAAGTAAATTGCAGTGCCAGCTTTTCCACTTATTGTGTGACTTACACTCTATTACTTAACTTCCCCAAGCCTCCATCCCCTTATCTGCACCATGGAGACATCATTATCTACCTCAAAGAGTTACTGTAAAAGTTAAATGGGAATATACATGTAAAACACCTGGAAGCAATAGGCTTTGCAACACAGCAGGTCTATTACCTCTCCTATCACACCATATCTAGGCCTTGACTACCCTTTGGGTTCAAGTAGTTGCTGAAATCCAACCAAACTACATGGCCTCTACCCAGTGAGTACACAAGCACACAAGTGGAATATCCAGGTCCTTGCGTGGTCCACTTTTCAGCCTGTTGTCTTGATACTCCCTGATTGCAAACTTCACAGAGAGCCCCAAACTCTCAGTCAAGCCCTTCAAAGAATATGAAAATCAAGACCCAGTTACTCACCCCTGAGGCTCCAAGATGTCATCACTCACCCTCTCAGTCAGATAAGATGCTATCAAAAGCTGCCAACCTGCATAAGTTTTCACAGGAGCTTTTACTTACATCAAACACAAGCAAAAAGAAATGGAAAACAGCAAGGCAGCTCAACAAAGACAAGGCTTTAGCTTGTCATCTTCTCATAAGTGAAGATGGGGCTACAGCCATGAGACTCTAACCCCTTTCCAGAAGAACTAGTAGAACCAGCTTTACTCCTAGGTCTACCTCCTATCACTCCCAACCCCCACCCCCAAAAATCAATTTCTGATGGACCGTGAAAGGCAGGATAGGAGAACCATTCAAAACTTCCATGCCAGAGGCTCAGGAAGAGAGTTGAGCATCTAGCTGGGAATCTGCTGAGTGGCATTAGGGTGGGGGCCAGAAGACACCACAAAGGGTCTGTCCATCACTGGTTTTAACCCTTGATCTTGTCAAATTAGTCCCACCTCTCGCATTCCTTACAGATGTAATATTAAAAGGCTGGAGTGAAAGTTAACAGACCATGCCACTTGCCATCCCTGAGAATGTACCAGGAAACAGCCACTTCGGGGAAGACAGGAAGTAGGAGTGTGGAGAAAAGCAGTGCACTGTAATAACTGCCTGCTGTTGGACAGCCTTCACCCTTCCACAGACCAGAGCAGGCAAAGGTCCTGGGGCCCTTAACGACTGACCTTTCAATAAAGCAGAAGCTCGCCCCGCTCCCCCCACGCCCCCCCCCAGCAGGGAGTCAAAGAAGAAACAAGAGGGGATGGGGTACCTGGGTGGCTCAGTAGGTTAAGCATCTGCCTTTGGCTCAGGTCATGATCCCAGAGTCTTGGGATCGAGCCCCATATCAGGCTCCCCACTCAGCAGGAGCCTGTTTCTCCCTCTCCCTCTGCCTGCCACTCACCCTGCTTGTGCTTGCTCTCTCTGTCAAATAAATAAATAAACAAATAAACAAACAAATAAAATCTTAAAAAAAAAAGAAAAAAAGAAACAGGAGAGGACAGAGAAGGGAAGTAGCACGCCAAAATTACTCTGCAAGTTGATAAAAAGAGTATCAGGAAGGCGACAAAGGGCCTGTCCTCTACTGAAACAGGACAGAGAGAGACACACGGTGTGAGAAAATAACCCGCTGACCTGGCTATTAATTTGCTGAGTGTTTTCAAACTTTATCAACCTTAACTCTGCGAGCTTCTCTTACCCGCCCCACTGGAAGCATGGCTGAGCCAAGAGGGACAAAGTTGGTACAACTGACCTGTGAAAAAAGAAGAAAAAAAAGTTGGGTTTTGGACAGAGGGCAGAGAAGCCAATGAATGAACAAAGAAGCAATAGCACATGAATGAGCCAGTCCAAAATGCAGGCTTTAAGCAACTGGTGCTGATGCATGGGGGCTGGGAAGCAAAGATTGGACATGAAAGAATGGCAGCCTGGATGCCTGGAAAATGTGTCTGTTGCTACTAGGCAGTGTTCACTCTGGGACACAGCACAGTCATAGACTTGCACTGCAAGAGGAGGGAGTGGAGGTGGAGTCAAAGGGGAAGGGTTAGTCACTTCGAGAAACCAAGTCATCTTGATCTTTGCAACTTCAGGGCCTGACTGGGCTGGCTTGGTGCCCAAGTAAACATGCCAATGTGATGTGAGGGAGAACGGATCATCCCTTGCAAAACTAATGCCCAAGACAATCTTTCCACTTGGCCTATTTACACTGGATGTGGCAAAGAGGTATAAGGAGACCAAGCTCTACCCGCATCCCATTCCTTGGAAGGTAGTCTTCAGCCAGGAAAAAGAAATATCTCCACTTACTCATTAATGACTTATTTGAAGTCTGTCTGATGGGATTTTTTTTTTCAGGAGAGCACCAGGAGACAAAATACCGGCTGCCCAGAAATTAAGTGAAAGTGATCTAGATATCAACATAAGCAATCGCTGGTTACAAGGCAACAGGCAAACTGGGAGTTCAATTTCAGAGATAAATTCAACCATAAATACACTGTGCACACACATCTTGTCCCAGCATCAAGAACAAGAACACACTGGGCACGTTGATAGTAGCAGAACCCCAACCCGACCTAGATCTGTGTAACAGTGAATCTAGAGCACTTGTCCCTAACTTCTGAAGAAATTGTTTTCCAAGAATCATTTTCGTAAATAAACATCTTGGAACTGTGGATAGTATCCCATGGGCAGAATATTATAAATGATGGTTAGGTTCTATAATTCCATCGGTCATATGCCATGGACTAAATAGGCCTCTCCAAAACTGCTATGAACTGAGTCACTATAGATAACATCATGTCAGAAAGACAGATTCCCCAGCCTTCCCCTCTCTCTTCTCCAGGCCTCTCATCCTTCCATAATGATGAGGATTAAGCTCCATTCCAATATCCTCCCCAGTCAGTGCTTTAGTGGCAAGAAAAGATGTTTGCCCAACTTTGGTGACAAACTGGTGGATGTGAGGGGTCTCCCTCCTACTGGGAGACAGGGCCGTGGGTGCAAGGCCTCCCACAGAAGTGACTCTTAAGGGCATTCCAGGTTTAGACAGACCTCAAACCCAGGGATGGCAGGAACAGCAGGAGCTTTGCAGTCGGTGTCAGTGACAATATGCAGGGAGATGAATATTTGACAGGGGGTTGCCACAGAGACTGCTGTGCCTAAATTCCTATATAGGAGCTCTGTAAGTGGAGATTTTTTTTTATATTACATAGTCAGCATCTTCAAACTTGGAGATATCTATTTTTCTCAGAAGGGGAAAATTCAGTTCAGAGACATTACTCCTACAAATTCCAAGCCAAAGGCTGATAAAAAAAATTCTGATGTCTTGAAGTTCTGATTTTGATGCTATTCATTAAATGCCACTTCCTTTTGTTACTCAACTTCCTTCTTTGTAACTTTTTGTATAGACACGTATGCTCCTTGAGGTCAGAGCTTATATCTTCTTTCTCATCTCCCTTAGAACACTTTTTCTCAATGCTAGCCTGGGCTAAAGAAACAATAAGAGATGAAATGTGTCCCTCCCAAATCTATTACGTGGCTGTCTCAGATGCCTATGTAAGGCGGCCTTTGGCAGGTATGGCTTGGCAGCAGCAAGGTACTTCCACTAAAAGGTTTTGCTTGACACAAGGTCTGTTGTATGCCATGGATACCGGAAAGAGCCAAAGCGGTCTTTGGCTGTATTTTTTTTAAAGAATGGTCCTAGTCTTCTCAGTTATTGTATTTAGCTGTGGGCTTCATAACTCAAGAGGAACATGGACAGGCTGGAGTGCACCCAGAGTGTGAAGAGGAAACAGGAGAGGAGGCTGGATCTCAGATGCCATAGGAATAGCTGAAATTGCTAAGGCTCTTTAGCCAGAAAAGTGAGACAGGGGACATAGTCTGTGTCTTTGGACCTCCCAAAGGCTGCCCTGAGACAAAGAGAAAGCATTCTTGTTTTGTGTGGTCCTAGAAGGTAGGGCTAGGACCCACGGAGAGAAGGTAGAGGGATAATGATTTCTATTCAACATATGAAAAAGTTGTCTACAGTCAAAACTTTCCAACCAGGAAATGGACTAGTTAAGAAGGGAGTGAACTCCCCATATGAGCACAGGAGAACAAGTTCAAAGCTAGTAGAAGGCTAATGGACTGGTTAAGATTAAGACCAGGTGACTTCCAAAAGGCCCTCTTGACTGAGAATCTGGGATCCTAGCTAGGCCTCCTCCAAGAACAGCATTAGATTAGTGGTCCTGAGTCAAGTCTGTCCTTTGGTGCCTGATGGGGGTGGGGAAGCAATTAACAGTCCTCAGATCTGTCAGTATCTCCCCTCCCCGCCCCTCGCCCACTGGCTCTTAAGAAGCCTAACTAGAAAAACTGTGATGTTCCCTATGGATAATCACTCCATAAACTCCAATCTCTAGCCTGAGTCCCTCTTTCCTCTTTAAAAAAAAAAAATTGGGGGCAGCCCGTGTGGCTCGGCCGTTTAGTGCCGCCTTGGGCCCAGGGCCTGATCCTGGAGATCAGGGATTGAGTCCCACATCAGGCTCCCTGCATAGAGCCTGCTTCTCCCTCTGCCTCTCTCTCTCTCTCTCTCTCTCTCTCTCGAATAAATAAATGAATAAAATCTTACAAAAAAATTCCTGGGAGGGGTAGGGGAGAGCAAAAGGGGAAATAATTTTAATTTTTTTAAAGGGACAATACTCAAGTGTCTTCCAGCTGGAGTTGAATTCTTTTCTTTGAGGTTTTAGAGAGGGAAAATCCTCTAACAGGCTTGGCTTTTTTCACTTAAGGGAGCACATGTGTGGATATCAATAGGGTACCAGGTGTATTATGACAGCCCAGCAGGCCCCAAAATAGTGTGTACCCAAAACTCAGCCAAGGGTTACCAGACATACCACCTGCCCTTCTTGCTCTACCTCCCTCCAGCCTTCTCTGTATCTTTTTGGATGGATTCCTACTCCACGTCTCCACATGCCTTCGACTTTCTGGGAGAGTTGGGGAACTCTGGCCCCAGACATCTTTGCTTATTCCAGAGGCAGATGAGGAGGGGGATTCATGTAAGCACCCAGTCTGGACGAAGCTCCAGAGAAGCATACCCCATGAAGGTCCCTTTATGAATGCCAAGCCCTGGTCTTGGGTGCGCCCAGCGTGAAGGCTTCACAGGAACTACTGGTTCTCATATAACACCACCTTTGCAGCCAGTAAGAACTCAAACTCGCAGCCAAATTCAATGCCAGCCACAAGACAGCCTTAATCTGACTTAACCCATGTCCTATTGAAATCTCAACTGCCTCTTTTTGTGCTTCTTCTAGGAAATAAGGTCAGTCCTGGTGGAGATTGGAGGTGGGGAGGAAGCTAAAAAAAAACCTTAAAGGGCATGCCCTGCCATCTTCCTAGGCTAATGATAGCAAACAGTATTAGAGCTGTCCCAATTCATCCTCATGTCATCTTTGATAATAAAGATGGGACAAGTATGCCTACCCCCACTTAACAAACAGACATTTGGATCTAGAGATGGTAAAATGATACAGCAACAGAAATGCACCGTAAGTGAAGGAGGTGAAGTTTCATTCCCCTCCAAGCTACTTCCCCACCCCACCCTGCTTTGTTCCAGGGCAGTAACTAGTGGCCACTTGCTTCACTGTGCCTGATGGAGACTGCCACCAAAAAAGGGCCAGGAAGAGGGCAAATACATAGGATAAGCCTATCTTCTCCCCAGTTTAGCTCCTTCTCTTGCATCCCCACTGGCCTCCACCCCTTCTCTTCTTCACCTTCAGCCAACCTCAGGACACACTTCCAAGAACTCAAAATGAAGAGGGGAACCTTCACGCTAGAGGTCAGGAACTCTCTGTGTATCTGTCTGTCCATTTGTCTGTCTTTCTCTCTACATCTCTCTCTCTCTCTCTCTCTCACACACACACATACACACACATATGTGCCACCTAAGGATACAATCTGAATCTCTGAGACCTCTGAGAGGCCCTATTTGATGCAGAATCATTGCTGCCAGAACCTGGGAAAGGTCACCCATCCCCAAAGATCTTTTCCAGTATGGGGAATCAACTTCATGGATGACTGTCTACACTGTAGAGGGGCATCCCTAGGTGGCAAAACAGATAAATACAATTAGAAGAGAATCTCCACTTTATCCAAACAGGCCTCCTGGGCCAATAAGGTAGTATAAGATGCTAAACAAAGGAATTAATAATACGAAGGTCATGGGACCAAGTCCTGTGTGGGTTGTGCTTCCTTGGAAAAATCACAATGTATGGGGAAATCATAAGCCATCCCTTAACACTTGGGATAATCAATAGCAGGTTATTTAAAAAAAAAAAAACATTTCCTTTTTCTTTCTCACTGAATTGTGAGAAGACACCAGTCTCCTAAAACTTGGGCAGCTAGGGCAGCCTGGGTGGCTCGGCGGTTTAGTGCTGCCTTCGGCCCAGGGCATGATTCTGGGGTCCCAGGATCGAGTCCCACATCGGGCTCCCTGCTTGGAGCCTGCTTCTCCCCTGCCTGTGTCCGTTTGCTTCTCCCTCTGCCTGTGTCTCTGCCTCTATCTCTCTCTCTCTCTCTCTCTCTTTCTCATGAATAAATAAATAAAATCTTAAAAAAAAACTTGGGCAGCTGAATTCCCCATGTTTGAGGAAATCACAGGAGCCACTAGGAAATCAACCATTTCCCAACCAACTTGATGATTTCCTGATCCAAAGGTTCTCCCAGGACAAATATGAGGTAGCCTTTCACACTCTACGCAGTCTTTTCCCACTGTTCACCCTTTCTCAACTCCCTCCACTCCCAAGATTTCTCCACAAGCTATCTCTAAACATGTACACCACACCAGACCCAAATTGCCTTTTTTTCCCTGTCACGAAAGGAGGTTCTCCAGCATTCCCCACCATGGTTCTTGCACCTCACCTCTCTCTCTCTGCCTGACCTGAGATTATTACAGTAATTTGGAGGCACTAAAACAGTCCTTTTCTACTCTCTAAGCCCAGACTTCAGCAAGGAGTGTCCACAACCCAGTCCTCACCTACTGTGGAACCACAGGCTGGGATGGAAAGAGTCACTGGGGAAACTGTCAAGACTAGATGCATCCCTGAATGGTTCTGCCCCATACCCCTGCACAAACCGCAGTACTACCAGAAGAATAAAGAAACTCTCCATGTAGTAGAAAATAAAGCCCTGGAGCCTACCACTGACTTACTGTCTGGCAGACCTAGACAAGCCACTCACTGCATCACTGCCTCAGTTTTTCCATCCATTTCTCTACAACCTTCCCTGACTGCCTCACAGGGTGGGGGGGATGGGGGGGATGGGAGGTAAGAGGCTAATGAAATAAGGGATATGGAAACACAGTATAAACAGCAACACTGTATGCAAATGGAGCAAAGCCACCTCTTCAGTCCACAACCCTTCTGAGGAGAAAACAATGCCTACTGGGCTGTCATAAGTCTTTTTTTTTTATTTTTTTTTTTTTTTTTAATTTTTATTTATTTATGATAGTCACAGAGAGAGAGAGGGAGAGAGAGGCAAAGACACAGGCAGAGGGAGAAGCAGGCTCCATGCACCGGGAGCCCGATGTGGGATTCGATCCTGGGTCTCCAGGATCGCGCCCTGGGCCAAAGACAGGCGCTAAACCGCTGCACCACCCAGGGATCCCTGTCATAAGTCTTATTTAAAGACCACCCACTTGAATCTCATTATAGATGTGAGAACACCTCAGCCCAGGCAGGGCAAGGGATGTACTCAGGATCCCCAAGCTAATGAGTGTCAGAGCAAGGATTAGAACCCAAGGTTCCAATCTTCCAATACAATTCTCTTTCTATGACCTTCCATCCCTTCCGCACCAGTGTGTGCAAACTGAGGCTATTTTCAAGAAGAAAGTTGTATTGTTCTGAAGCATAAGGGGAAACAAAACTAAATTAGAAAAATGAAAAGGGGACTAATGAACTCTGCCACAGAGTGTCTTGGCAAGAAAAAAATACAGGCAATTATTGCACTTAAAAAATACTATGGCCTCTTTATGTAATATTGGGGCTAACCATGTTATATACAACTGGCTTTTACTGTAAGGTACCAGGCCATTTGGGAGGAATAGGATAAATGCTTTTGCTCCCTGCATACCCAAATGTGTGTAGTAATGAGTTTTCATATAATAGGGGTCAACTGTATGTTCAGCAGAAAGGGAATCATTAAAAGGCACCCTGCCTCTCAACACAGGAGTCACTTCCTCAACAGCTTAGCCAAGGAAACCCTCATCTACCCTCAAATAATCCCCCAGCCAGACCACAAATTGCTGGCTGCCCCATACTTAGTAACACCCCCTGCTATGCTCAGCACTGGCTCTGCAAAACAATCCAGGGCCATAGCAGTAAGCACTCTCTGGGGCGTTTCTCAGGATGGCTCAGCCCTGGGCAGAGGTGAAAAACGACCTTTCCAAGATAGGTTGTCTAGGCAGACTGTGGAAATTCTGTGGGTGGTGTAAGGAGAAAAAGAAAGGGAGGAACTGCCAGATCATGGAGGGCTGCATAGCCCATTCTGACCTTGGTGGAAAGAAGGAAGAGAGGAGTCTGATTAGAAGGAATTCCTGAAAGCTGGGATTCCCCTCCCCAAAATGGTTGTTGGAGAGTGTTCTTGTTTTCTTTGGTTAAAAAAAGGTTTATATAATTCCCTCCTGAGACTATTGGAGGGAGAGTGCCTTAAGAGGGGATGTGATAGTGGGTGACAAAGGCATCTCAGCCTGGTTAGAAATACCAGTATGGGGACCAGTATGGGGAAGGAAGAGGTGGATGAAACTATGGGCTGGTTATTGGTGTTGGGGGGGCCGGGGCAAACATCCCAGGTTTCCCCAACAGCTCCTCAAAGTTTTGCTTCAGGTACCTCATACTGCTCAAGCAGATTGGTATACCCCATGGCAATACCCCAAGGTTGCTAAGAGCATGGGCCCCAAGGCCTGAAGGAACCTCTCCCCTACAGGCTAGCCAGTGGGCCCAATGCAAGGGGTAAAGCAGCACCCTGTGGAGGTGTGGCAGGGCATTGGCCACCCCCTGCTGAAACGTGACCTCCCTTACAAAGCCAAAAAAATAGTGACATTTGATCCCTGCCTAGAAGCCACAGCTTTCCATCTCCAGCCCAAGCCCACATGTACAGCCTCAACTGCAATTTGAGTGGGTGGGAAGGGGAAGAGCTTTTCAGACTTGAGCATTTAAGAGAAACAAAAACAAAAACAAAAAAATGGGATGAAGTTCCAAAGTTCATTCACTTGGCAATCTGGCGCCTCAAGGTGAACGGCCCTACACATCTCTCTTCCCAGTAACAGCCCCCCAGGGCCCCCACACCCCCTCACCCCTACTGGGGATGGCTCCTTCTGGAGGAGGGGGTACTGGAGCACTCAGGAGAGGTCCTCTCCCCAGTCCTGGGCTGCAACTTGGCTTCCAGCAGATCACAAACTCCTAAAACAAACAAACCCTGGCGGCGGCAGCAGCAGCTCCAGCACAGCTGCGCTCCATGGCGCAAAAGTTTCCTCCACACTTCTCAACGTGCAGGAAATCTCGCCGGCGCTGGGGCAGGACTCCGGAGGGAGGGTAAGGCCGAGCCGAACCGGCAGGAGCAAAGCCTCGCCAGCTGAATGGATGTGCGCGCGTCCGGTCGTGGGAAGTGAGGCTGACGAAAGCCACCAGTGTCTCATCTCCGTTCCCACACCAGACCCTCGCCCTGCAACCTGCCCGGGTGGGACGACCCGCGAGTCGGCGGAGGAGGCAACGCTGCTAAGGGAGCTGCCAAGCGGCGCTGTCTGTCCCTCAAGGGCGAGGGAACTTCCAAGGAGAAACCCCCCAATAGCCACCGCTTCCTCCAGCTCAAACTGAGGGGAACAGCCGCCCCGACGTGGAGGAGCAAAACCTGCACCCCGGAGCCTAGCGAGTGTGTGCGCGTAGGGCTCAAGCCCCCGGGCCAGCAATGCTCCCATCCTGTACTCCCGCCACCCGTCATGGGTGTCTGCGCCCGGGCTGGTGGCGAGATCCCTCCGTGCCGCTAATGCTCCACGGGAGGGCTCTCACCCTCAGCCCGGACCAAGTTTCAAAGTTGGTCTGAGGGCCGCGTCCCAGGGCAGCCTGCGCACCCGCTTGCCCATTCAAAGTTGGGCACCGCTGGGACCGAGGCGCCAGTTCTTACCTTAGACACTGTGAGCGGTTCGCAGTGTTCCAGACCCCCTTTCAGGGTGAAGCCCCAGGGCGCCCCGCCTTGCAGCTGCACAGGGACGTACTGGAAGGACCCAGGCGGGTTCTCCATCCTCCGCTCGGCTCAGGCGCCGCGAGGCTCCTTTTCCTCGGGGGCTACGTTGCCTCCGCCCCCAGCAGCTCCGCCACCAGCGCCCTCCAGCGCTACGCCACCCCGCGCCGCCCTGCTCCGCCTACTCTCCCGGCTGGAGACGCTCGGGCAGCTGGCGAGCGCGAGGAGGAAATGACACGGAGCTGGAGAAAGGGGAGGGAGGAGAAGGAAAAAAAGAAAAGAAAGAAGGAGAGGCGGAGGGATAGCGCGTAATGGACGAGAAAACGGAGCAATGGGGAGGGGCAGTCAGTGCGACCTCGCCTATAGGATCGCTGGGGAGCAAGCGTGAGGCAAGGCCTCTCACATCAATTGTTACATTGTTTCATTCAAGCTGCTCCCCCGCTTTGGTCCCCCTCCTTACCGCCGGGTTCCCCGCCCCTCCAGCCAGCAGAGGCAAAGGGAGGTGAAAGTCGTTAGTGTGGGTAGCCCGCGTGGCCGAGTGGGCTGAAACGCTGGCTTCCCGATTACCGAGTTCGTGTTTCTCTGACTGCCTTTTTCTTCTGAAGGTCCCAAAACCGGGTCCTGGGAGGGTTACAAGGCTGCTAATTTGTGGACCTTGCCTAGAGGAATGGAAAGTAAAGCAAGCAGGCCAGCGAACACAGTGGGACTGTGTGTGTAGGCTGCTCTGTGTGTTTGCACTAGGTGTGTGGGGTCATTATGAAACATTGCCCCGGAGCATAGTTTAAATAAAGAAGCACTTTGAGGATGCCCCCTGCCTGGGCATAGCCGCACCCTGGCTCAGCGCTGGCGTCTGTGGGTAGCACTGTGCTTGTGTATGTTCCAGTCATCTGGAGTTCCTGGCATGGCCTTGCACTTGCCCCACTGAGATGACCAAGCCAGGAATCGGCAGACTGCTAGCAGACTAGTAGTATTGTTTCCGTTCCTAACAAACCTAAAGGAAAAAGCATCCATTGATAAGCTGGCCAGTTAACAATGTTGTGGCTTTTGGAAGAATCAGCTTTTAGACAGGGTCCAGATTTCTCCTCAGCTGTTCATCCTTGAGCCTGTAATTTCTGAGCGGGGCTTTTAGAACAGACCAAACACACACACACATACACACACGCACGTGCACATGCAAGCAAACACCCACAGTAATAGTCTCAAAAAGTGAATCTGTTACCAAATCTTATGCTGATTTCTCAGTCTTGACCTAAACAAGTTACCTACCTTCTCTGGGGTTTTGTCCCTAGAACCACATGCAGGCAGTGGGTTTTTATTTTTTTTAAGTATTTGCATTTTTATTTATTTTTTTAAAGATTTTATTTTATTTATTCATGAGAGACACACACAGAGAGAGGCAGAGACACAGGCAGAGGGAGAAGCAGGCTCCATGCAGGGAGCCTGATGTGGGACTCAATCCCAGGACTCTAGGATTGCACCCTGGGCTGAAGGCAGACCCTCAACTGATGAGCCACCCAGGCGTCCCAGCAGTGAGTTTTTAAAGGGCCTCACACTAGCAGGGAAAGTTTTGAAGGCTCAGCTGAGACTCAAGGGGGCTTCCTGCTCCCTCTTGCCTGTCCATTCTCTTGCCCTCTTCCTGTGCAGCTTGTTTCTCATCACCAAGGAACATACTGTAGCTCCCTGCCTTCCACAGTCAGCTTTCTGCAAATGAGGTTTCCACTCTACTTCCATTTCCTCACCTGTCCCTGACTCTTTCCCTTGCCTGCTGTGTACCCAAGCAGGCCAATGAAACTTCTCTCACAGGCCTCCCTCCCTCCCCCAATCCTTTCTTAGCCTTCTAAACTGCCTGCATTACATGATGCTGACCTGACTTTTCTTTAACAAAACTGCAACTTGGGTGTTGATAATCTTCCTTTTTAAAGTCTTTAGAGATGATTCACATAGGAAACTATCTTCAAACTTTTAGACTTCTAGACCTACAAAAACCATTTTGATTATGTGCACTGGTTTGCATTGTCCCTCCTAGAAAGCAGAAAATTTGAGAAAATGGCATCTTGATTTTTTGACTCCTAATTGTGTGTCAGCCTGTGACCTTCACTTGCTCCGTCCCACCTTGAAACTGATTTGAAACTGAACTTATTTTTTTTTCTTTTTGTGATAAGACTTTTATCTTCCTGATTGTTGCGTGGTGGAATTCAGCATATTTCAATCTCAACCTATGGAAACCTGCAAAGTTCAGTTCACAGTATATGTAGTCATCACTCAAGGTCTACCAAAATTGTATGTCTAGACTAGAGGAAGAAGTCTGGAAGCAGGAGACACACATATGAGCCCTGGCCTTGTCACTAACTAGAGAGGTGACCTTGGGCACATCACTGAATTGTGTTTCCTCTCATTTCCTTCATTTGTAAACTTCAGCTGGTAAACCCTGACCTACCCACCTTCCAGGCCTGTTAAAGACTAAAATGAAATAATACATATGAAAACACTTTGGTAAGTAAAAAGTAAAAGTCCTCACAACCATATTATGAAAGCAAATGCTGAGCTAGCCTTTAACCATTATGTTTTTATTCCAAGACTCATTCCACACTGTCTTCTTGCAGTTTATCCTTTTTATCATTACAACAGAGAAACATAAATCTTTTAGCCCCTGGTGCAAACAGCACATAAGTAGACATGTTGAACATCAGATGGCTAGATAGTGTTACTTCTTCACTGATAAAAATCACTGCTAGTAACAGGGATCTTATTCTTTCTTCCAGATAGGGGGAACATGATTATGTGCTAGAAAGGGTACTGGGTAGAACTTGAGATTGCCTGGATTCTAAGCTAGTTCTGTGTTAAATTGCTGTGTGATATTAAAAAGATCACACATCACCCTCCCTCTGTAAATTGAAGGGATTGAGCTATTTGATTTCTTAAGTTTCTCTACAGTTTGCAAATTATGGGACTACTTCCTGGCAAGTGGCTACGAACATATGTGCAAACAAAGGCTTGATGGTGGAAACGAACTAAGTGAAAATAATGCAATGGAGAAGAATCCAGATATTTTTTCCTCAATGTGGGCACGTGTGTACACATGGTGTGTCCAACCCACAGATAATGAATGCACTCTAAAATACGTTAAATTTCCTGTGGGGGAAAAAGGTGGAAAGTCCAGTAGGCAGGTAAAAATAGGGAA
The DNA here is from genome assembly GCF_003254725.2 of Canis lupus dingo. Classification (NCBI taxonomy): domain Eukaryota; kingdom Metazoa; phylum Chordata; class Mammalia; order Carnivora; family Canidae; genus Canis; species Canis lupus. The sequence continues at coordinate 43,651,797 of NC_064281.1, forward strand.
CTGCATTTCAAGAGAGAGGTGGTGATTGATAATACACATTTGAATCATAGTTGAAGCCATTTGGAGTGGATAATCTCACCCAGGGGTACCACAATGATAAGAAAAGGGGGATTTAGATGGAATCTTGGATTATGCTAATATTTAAAAGTCAAGAAGGGGGATCCCTGGGTGGCGCAGCGGTTTAGCGCCTGCCTTTGGCCCAGGGCGCGATCCTGGAGACCCGGGATCGAATCCCACGTCGGGCTCCCGGTGCATGGAGCCTGCTTCTCCCTCTGCATATGTCTCTGCCTCTCTCTCTCTCTATGTGACTATCATAAATAAATAAAAAAAAATTTAAAAAAAATAAATAAAATGTAAAAGTCAAGAAGGATCACAGAGAATCTAAAAAGGAGCAGACAGAGGAGATGGGCAAGAGGCCAATCAGCAGAAATAGGGAGAGAAATTAAAAACAGGCTGTTTACTTCCACCTCATTAAAAAAAAATCCTCACAAATCTTTTCTTCATTAGAAATCTATTGACCAGTTTCTTTTTGGAAGGAAGAAGACTAAAGTAGCAGTCCTTCCCTGAACTTTTTTTTTAACTTCCTTAGCTCCATCTTTTGTAAACTCAAGTTTGAATACAATTTTCCTCATTGCAGTGCCTCTAGATCCTTTCTGAATTAAGGATTCTTTTGAGCTTCTAGTGAAATCAAGGCATTCCCTCCTCTAGAGAGCCATTCATCATCATGCAATGTTATATTCAGTTTGGGCTGAGACTTATAGACCATAGCTTCAGAATCCTTGCTCTAATAAAATATAAGACTTGTTTATTATGGTAAAAACACATAACATGAAATTTACCCTTTAAACAAACTTTTAAGTGTACAGTATGTTTTTGTTAAGTATATGCACAATATTGGACGGTGAATCTCTAGAACATTTTCATCTTGCACAACTGAAACTTTATACCCATTGAAGAGTAACACCCATTTCCACCTCTGCCCAGTCCCTGGCAATCACCATTCTACTTTCTACTTCTACAAATTTGACTACTTTAGATACCTCATATAAGTGGAATCATGCAGTGCTTGTGCTTTTGTAACTAGCTTATTTCACTTAGGCTAATGTTCTAAAAGTTCATCTATATTGTAGCTTACAACAATATTTCCTTTCCTTTAAAAGGCTGAGTAATAGTCTATTGTATGTATATACTGTCTACGGCCATACCACCCTGAACGCGCCCGATCTCATCTGTATGTATATACTACATTTTCTTTAGCTATTTATCAGTCAGTGCGCATTTAGGTTGTTTCCACCTCTTGGTTATTGTGAATAATGATTCAGTGAACACGGGAAGGCAAATATCTCCTCAAGATCCTGATCTAAATTCTTTCGGATAAATATCTACATGTAGGATTGCTGGATCATATGGGAGTTCAATTATTAATTTTTTCCAGAAACTCCATACTATTTTCCATAGTGGCTATCCCATTTTTACATTCCCACCAAGAGTACACAAAGATTATAATTTCTCAACTTCTTCACCAACACTTGTTGATCTAGATTTCTTTTTTTTTAATAGTGGCTATCCTAACAGGTGTAATGTGATATGCATTGCATTTCCCTGATGATTAGTGGTGTTGAACATCTTTTCATATACCTGTTGGATATTTGTATGTGTTCTTTGAATAAATATCTATTCAAACCCTTTGCCCATTTTTAATCAATTTATTTGTTTTTTAGGTTTTGTTTGTTTGTTTGTTTGGCTATTGAGCTTTGAAAGTTCCTTATGCATTTTGGATATTAAGCGTTTATGAGATATATAGTTTGCAAATATTTTCTCTCATTCTGTAGGTTGCTTATCATTTTTGTTCTTTTTGTTTGTCTTGTTGTACAGAAGCTTTTTAGTTTGATGTAGTCCCAATTGTTTACTTTTGCTTTTCTTTTTTTTTTTTAAAGATTTTATTTATTTATTTCAGAGTGAGAGAATGAGCAGCAGGATGGTGAGTTTAAGGACAACTAGTCTCCCCATTAAGCAAAAGGAGCCTGATACAGGGCTTGATCCCAGGACCTCAGGATCATGACCTGAGCCGAAGACAAACGCTTAACCAACTGAGCCACTCAGGCACCCCATACTTTCACTTTTCTTGCCTATGCTTTTGGTGTCATCTCCAAGAAATCATTACCAAGACCAATGTCATGAAGATTTTCCCCTATATTTTCTCCTAGGAATTTCATGGTTTCAAGTCTTACCTTTAAGTCTTTTATCCATCTTGAGGTCATGTTTGTGGTCCAGTTTCATTCTTTCGCATGTGGACACCCAATTTTCCCCCACAGTATTTATTAAAGAGACTATCTTTTCCCCCATCCTGTGTTCTTGGTGCTCTTGTTAAAGATTAATTGACCACATATGCTTGGGTTTAATTTCTGGGGTTTTCTATTATACTCCATCGATTTATGTGTCTGTTTTTATGCCAGTATTATACTGTTTGGATTCCTATAACTTTGCAATATTGTTTGAAATTAGGACGGGGCATGCCTCCAGCTTTGTTCTTCTTTCTCAAGATCACTTGGGCTAGTCAAGGTCTTTTGTAGTCCTACACAAAATTTAGAACTGTTTTTTTCCCTTTCTGTGAAAAATGCCATTGGAAGTTTGATAGCGATAGCATTAAAATCTATAGATTGCTTTGTGTTCTATGGACATAACGTGTTCTTTTAAAGAGCTCACATAGTTATTGAAATAATGTTTCAACAGAAAATTTAACAATATTCATTTCTGTGAGCTTAATTTGCCCTAGATTGAGAGAACAATTGCTAAATGCTAGGCATTCTGGAAGGCACTTTACATATATTATTGGCAATGATTACAATGACCCTGCAAAGTAGGTATTTTTAACTGTCTTCCAAATGAGAAGTGAGTGAGTTTCCAACTGAGCCAGGAAATGGCAAAACCAGGATTACAGAACAAAGAGGCTGGAGAAGCATCCTGTGATAACTTTATTAATCATGTCCCTGTTGTATATTCCTCTTTGCAAGGGAAGCAAGTGATTGGAGTCCTCCATTCTGCTCTCTTCGTGTTTCTACTTGGGAGTACTTCTGCTAGAATAACTCACTTGGCCTGTTTCTCCACCCCTGGGGAAGTTAAAAATTCTGTCTAGTTAAGTGAGAAGAGTTTTAGGAAGCCTATTATTACTGCCTATATATTCCCTGTCCACCAATCCAGCTTTTAACAGTAATAAACAGATATTTTTCATCTCTGCCTCTCTGTTTCCTATGTTTTTCAGTTTGTTCTGAACTTGAGAATAGATGAGATAGGTGCTATTTCTACATAGTTTGTGTGTCCTCTGTCCACTTGTATATTCCATATTGTCTCCTGAATGTCTGTATGGGCCTATTTCTAGTTTTTTAAAAAAGATTTTATTTATTTATTTATTTATTTATTTATTTATTTATTTATTTATTTGAGAGAGAGCATGAGCATGGAGAGGACAGAGGGAAAGGAACAAGCAGACTCTCCACTGAGTGGGGATCCTGACACAGGCCTCAACCCCAGGACTGTGAGATCATGACCTGAGCCAAAGTCAGATGCTTAACTGACTGAGCCACCCAGGTGCTGCTATATGGGCCTATTAACACAACACTGGTTGAACATTTATCTCCAAAGATGTCCAGCTGGCTGACAGATACATGAAAAGATGCTCAACATCATTCATCATCAGGGAAATGCAAATCAAAACCACAATGAGATAACACTTCACCCCTGTCAGAATGGCTAAAGTAAAAAATTCAAGAAACAAGTGTTGGCAAGGTTGTAGAGAAAAAGGAACCCTCATGCACTGTTGATGGGAATGTAAACTGATACAGCTGCTGTAGAAAACAGTATGGAGTTTCCTCAAAAAGTTAAAAATAGAACTACCCTATGATCCAGTAATTTCACTACTGTGTATTTACCCCCCAAAATATAAAAACATTAATTCAAAAATATATATGTACTCCTATGTTTATTGTAGCATTATTTACAATAGCCAAGGTACAGAAACAGTCCAAGTGTCCATTGTTAGATGAATAGATAAAGATGTCACACACACACACACACACACACACACACACTAGAATATTACTCAACCATCAAAAAGAATGAAATCGTGCCTTTGCAACAACATGGATTGATCTAGAGAGTATAATGCTAAATAAAAACAAGTCAGTCAGAGAAAGACAAATACCATATGATTTCACTCATATGTGGAATTTAAGAAAAAACAAATGAGCAAAGGAAAAAAGAGAGAGAGAGAAACTAAGAAAGAGACTCTTACCTACAGAGAACAAACTGCTGTTTACCAGAAAGGAGGTGGGTAAGGGAGATTAAGGGAGTACACTGGTCATGATGAGCACTGAGTAATATGTAGAATTGTTGAATCACTATCTTGTACACCTGAAACTACTATAACACTGTATGTTAACTAAATTGAATTAAAATAAGAAAAATAAAACAGAATGGAAAATTTTTTTATGGGAAAATTTTTTAAAAAGAAAGCATGTGTGGGAATTAGGCCTAAGCTCCGAATGATCCTAAAGAGAGTTTGATCTGAGCATCTTTAGGAAAGAAACAGAGAATGAAGAACACTTCTTGAATTTGGCTTTGAGGCCCTCTTCCCTTCATTACCACAATGATTGTCGCCCTTTTCCCCTAGAAGCAGGTTCTACCTGGAAAGGCTGCTTAATCCCATTTCTTTACCTTTTCTTCCATTCTGGTACCATAGACTTCCCTCTTCTTGTATGTGTACTATCAGTCACCATTTAAGAAACCATTTCTGTTCTAACTCAAATATTGTTTACAGATTGTTTACTGACTAAGAAGTTGTCATAGGCAAATTATCCCATTAGAGAAATATAGCCTGTGTTTTGTAATTGTGACCTAGTGTTTTATGGCATGTACTCAGTGAATTTTTATCAAGTCATCTTTATTTCATCACAGCCTTGGGAAAAATAAAGTAAGAGAATAAAAGTCACCATTTTACATGTGAAACCAAAGGCAAAATAGATTCATTGCTTTACTAATCATGATCCATGCTTTCCTGAAAAATTGAGTGTTGGTGGGCCCAGAACTTTCTGGGGCCAGGTGACCCATAAGCAAAAGATAATTTTTTTAAATGAAACAAATGTCATGAATAATCTCAAAAGTTGTCCATTTTAAAATCTCACCAATTGGATCTGCTGGATCATTCTTCTTGGATTTCTATGATCCCACTTCCACTCCTTCCCTATTTATCTCCTCCTTGCCCAACAATAACCCTGATTCTTCTGAATGTTTCTCACCAAGGAGAGATCTGAGGCAATGATAATTATCAGTGGAGAGGGAAACAAAGTCTAATGTTTCAGGTATTATTCATATACAGATTACATGAAAACAACAGCAAGCTCCTCCTTCCAACCTAGCTGTGTATCTAAGGGTGTGCTGGGGGAGTACAACAAAGGACAATTTTAAGTAGACTATCCTACCAAAGACTCTTATTCCTGCAGAATTTTACCTAGGGCTAGGGAAAGATTTTATGGTTAAGGCCCTTTTTTGAGTTAAAGCCCCTATAACATTAGTATACAAAATACTATAGCTTTATTTAACTATTTTAGTTAAATAAATCATTGTAAATACATGGTGCTGAAGAAATACAGAGTTTTAGTTTCTCCGTGGATGACTTTGTAAAGATTCCTCCTATAGTTAAGGTATCCAATTCGGATCATGCTATGCTTTTATCCACTCAGAAATAATATCAATTGTCTCATGGAATCTCAGAATCTTGGCTTGGTCTTATGTTTGAGACATAGTGTAGAGTCTTTTCATCCTCGAGGTGACAAATTTGGATAGCTTGTGTGTGTATGTATGTGTGTGTGAGTGAGTGTGTGTGTGTTTGCATGTGTGTGTATGTATGTGTGTATGTGCATAAGAGGCTGCCATCTGTGGTGGTTGGTGCTTCCTGGGAAGGCTTGTTGGAGCAGGAGTTGGTTTGTTTGTGTTCTAAGTTCACACTAATGTCAGCCCAATTGGAAAACCTCAATTTGCCATTGGCAAAATCAGTCATCTGGTACAAGTTCAGCTGGGCTGTAATGAATGTTTGCCACTGCTCTAGAGGAGTTTCAGCCAGGGATTGATTCCTTTATATCAAGAATGTGAAAATCAGAGGAACTGCTCAGATCCAACATGTGGGCTTGAATGTGGCCCTTTCTTGGTACCCAGGTTGGACAGGGGCAACTGCTTGCTTTGAGTTTGGGGCTAGCCAATCTGTGCTACTTCTAAAATGCTATTTTCTGTGAGCCAGTCATTGCTCCTTGGTCATTAATAAAATATTTTTGGTACATATTAAGCTCATACCTCAACTCCACCATCTATGGAAGGAAAAAAAATCACATGCACAAATATACAAAACCCAGCCATTTTTCTTCCAAAAAGTTTCCATCACTTTGCTCTCCTATAGAGGCACAAGAGGACTACCAATTCAGTGTACATGTGAGCAAAACAAAGCCTCTGCTACAGTTGATGAAGTTCTGGAGGAGTACACAGCTGACACTCAAAATATGGACTTAGATATGCTTATTTTCTTTCTTTCATAGTTTATTTTTACTTTGGACTAAGTAGAAATGAACCTCATTTATGAAATATTAGCTAAAGAGGAAACCATCTTCCTTTGGCTTGAATCTAAAATGACCTAGCTCGAAATGGAAAGAGTAACCAACTGCTTTTGCCCAGGAGCTGATTCATTTCTCCAACTACTTTGTTTGGGGGAGATAGTTCCAGACAGGTATACATGTGCCTACATGTGTACACACACAACCCTTCACTCATATGGATCCATGACCAAAGCCATACATAAACCAATGTTCAAATTTGGGAATGCCTGGCTCCTTTCTCTGAGGGTCTGGCAGCTCATATTGCTAACGAAAGAATATTCTGGAACAAATGTTAGGAACCTGACAGTTACTTGATGTTCTAATATACAGGGTACTTTTAGTGTTTTATCTTTCACTGGTTTAGATTAAACTTCAGAAACCTGGCTATCATACTTCACTCCCTCTTTCTTCCCATATCACTGACACCCACTCAGTCATGTAGCTCTGTCATTTCTAGTCCTAAAATAGCTCCCAAATTCATCAACTCTTTCCGAGTTTACTGCCACTCCATCATCATCTCACACCTAGTTCACTAGAACAGCTTCCTAACTGGGTTCTCTGATGCTGGCAGTTCTGTTCAGATGCCTCCAATCTATTCTCCATTTTGCAGCACTTTGTGGCCAGGGCACTCTTTCTATTTTTTTTTATTTTTATTTATTTTTGACAGTCAGAGAGAGAGAGAGAGAGAGAGGCAGAGACACAGGCAGAGGGAGAAGCAGGCCCCATGCACCGGGAGCCCGATGTGGGATTCGATCCCGGGTCTCCAGGATCGCGCCCTGGGCCAAAGGCAGGCCCCAAACCGCTGCGCCACCCAGGGATCCCCAGGGCACTCTTTCTAAAGCACAAACCCTATGTCACTCCTCTATTTAACTTTTTTCCCAACGGTTTCCCATTGTTTACTGAACAAAATCTAAGTCCTTTGACTAAGATCATTCTTATGTGGCTCCTGCCTACATAGCCAGCACCTTTCCCTCATGAAACCCCAACCTCATCCCACCCCCTCAACTCAGATCTCCAGAGATCCAAGGCATAATTGACATATATAACATTTTAATAGTTTCATGTGTACAATATAAAGATTGACTATTTGTATACAGTGAGAAATGATTGCCACAGTAAGTCTAGTTACCATCTACCACCATACATAGTTACACTTTTTTTTTCTTGTAATAAGAATTTTTTTGGATTTTACTCTCAGTAAATATGCAATACAGTATTATTAAGTATAGTCCCAAGGCTGTATATTATTACATCCCCATGACTTATTTATTTCATAACTAGAAGTTTGTGCCCTTGATTTCTTTCACCCATTTCATTCACCCAATAATCGCCCCCTTGCCACATACCACCACCACTGCTTCTCTCCTCTGGCAACCACCTTGGGTATATCTCTTAATCATGCAATGGAAGATAAGGACTGGCTCCCCTACAGCAGCCAGCAAATAGAACACCATAAAGAGGCTCCTCTAGGAATTCACAACCAAACAGAATCCTGAGATGACCAAATTCCAAGCCCAGAAAGCTTTTTACATTGATGCTGTTTATTGGTCCATGTTACTGAAGAACTAATTACAGGAAGAGGAAAAAAAATGTAAAAACGTGGCTGCACTATAGAAAACGAATATATGGAATACTAACTGCCATCTTCTTAACAGATGCTCCAAAAACTGGCCCCTGTCCTGCTCGCAAGCTTTACCTCTCCCCCATCTTTTATTTTCCCTCTGGCCATACCAAACCCTAGCCCCACCACCCTCATCTTGTGGTATATCCTACTCCATAATTATACTCTTACTGTCCTTCTACATAGCTTACATTTGCCTTTGCTTTAGGTAATTTCTACCAACACTTTTAGATTTAGCTCAGGTTTTAGATTTAGCTCAGGTCTTACTTTTCCAGGAAGTCTTCCTCAACCAACCAACATGTACATGTGTGTGGCTGAACGCACTTGCACGCGCACGCACACACACACACAGAGTCTAGATATACGTCTGTATAAATCAGGACTCTTTTGCTTACAAGTAACAGAAATACAACACAAATAAACTTAAACCCAAAGAAAAGGGTCATTGACACTAATTGAAAAGCACAGGGGTAATTTGAAACATAGCTAGATCCAGGTGCTCAAATCATGTCATCAGCAATCAGTTGCTATCTCTTAGTTCTTATCTTCTTTATGTTGACTCAGTTCTCCAGTAGGCTCTCCCAGCCTGGTGGCCAAAGCCACAAAGAGCTACAGATTTGCATTTTGCCACTTAGCAATCCTAGTAGAAACACAGACCCACTTTCTCAATAGCCCCAGCAAAACTTCCAGAATTAAATCCATCCCTGAACTAATATAACAATGGCCAGAGAAGGAGAATTCTCCAGTTAGCCAGATGTATTAGTCAGGGTACTCCATAGAAACAGAGAGGCAAGAAGTCCCATGATCTACCTGCTGCCTGCTAGCTGGAGAACCAGGAAAGCTGGTGGTATAATTCAGTTCCAACCAGAAGGTCTGAGAACCAGGAGCCCTAAGGTCCAAAGACAGGGGTAAATAGTGATATCCCAGCTCAAGTCAATAGTAAATTTGCCCTTCCTCTGCCTTTTTGTTCTATTCAGGCCCTCGACAGGTTGGTTGATGCCACAGGCATCAATGAGGGTGATCTTTATTCAGTCTACTGATAAAAATGCTAATCTCTTGGAACACCTAGGTGGCTCAGTGGTTGAGTGTTTGCCTTTGGCTTAGGGTGTGATCCTGGGGTCCCAGGATCAAATCCCACATCAGGCTCCCAGCAGGGAGCCTGCTTCTCCTTCTGCCTGTGTCTCTGCCTCTCTCTCTCTCTGTGTCTCTCATGAATAAATAAATAAAATCTTTTAAAAATGTTAATCTCTTCCAGAGACACCCTCACAGACACACACAGAAATAATGTTTTACCAGCTTTTTGGGCATCCAGTTGACATATAAAATGGGTGATATGTTCACACTTAGTTTTCTTCGTACGTTCTCCCATGTTTCTCTCCCTTCCTTTTTTTTTTTAATTTATTTTTTATTGGTGTTCAATTTACTAACATACAGAATAACACCCAGTGCCCGTCACCCATTCACTCCCACCCCCCGCCCTCCTCCCCTTCTACCACCCCTAGTTCGTTTCCCAGAGTTAGCAGTCTTTACGTTCTGTCTCCCTTTCTGATATTTCCCACACATTTCTTCTCCCTTCCCTTATATTCCCTTTCACTATTATTTATATTCCCCAAATGAATGAGAACATATAATGTTTGTCCTTCTCCGACTGACTTACTTCACTCAGCATAATACCCTCCAGTTCCATCCACGTTGAAGCAAATGGTGGGTATTTGTCATTTCTAATAGCTGAGTAATATTCCATTGTATACATAAACCACATCTTCTTTATCCATTCATCTTTTGTTGGACACCGAGGCTCTCCCTTCCAATGTTTCTGATCAGATAGTATCATTTTTATTTGTGTGTACGCATGACTCCTCCACAAGACTGTGAGTTCTTATGTCTATCTCTATATTGCTAGAGACTGCATGGAAACTTGGTTTCTAGAAGGTATTCTCAATCAACAAAAGATGAATGAATGGCCTTGCTGTATATTTTGAAAAGACGATGAAATTACATGGAGCCATACTGAAAGCTAAACCAGACAAATAGTTTAATTTGATAATTAGACAAATTAATAGCATAAGTCTAATTTATTTGATTAAATGCACAATTATTACTGGGTTGCATGGTAAGAGGCATAAATAGTGAACAGTTCATTCATTATTCCAAATTATATAATAAATGCCTTCTATGTGTCAGGCACTATGCTAGACACTGAGATTAGCCTTTCCCTATTAATTAGCCCTTCAACATTAATTAGAGTCAGTAGTGTACAGTGATTGTATGTGTGGGCTCTAGGGCCCTGGATTAAAATTCTAGTGCTCATAGTTACTAGTTAAGTGCCCTTAGCCAGTCACTTAACCACTGTGTCTAGTTTCTTCTTCTATTAAATAGGAATAGTACCTACCATAGAGCGTTATTGTGAGGATTAAAAGTAGAAATGAATGTGAAGAGTTGAGAATAGTACCTAGGACATTTTTAAGTGCTTAATAAGTGTTAACTCATGATCAGCTATTAGCAGAAACTTCTCTCTATGTAAATATTGCTTTAGCCGTTATGCTTGACCTGAAGCAAGACTTTAGATTGGGGATTTAAAATGGATCCCGAATACAACTTCTGTACTTCAAGAAAGGAAAATAGAACAGAATAGAAGCTTCTCTTAGCCCTGGCAGAATTATATTTGGACATAGAACTGGGGATGTTGGCTTTCTTAGTGTGAAATTACCATTTCCCAGTGAGCCACCAGTCTAAGCCTAATGGATCTAGAGAAGGAAGAAATGGTCTTTTCTGTTGGGGAAAAGGTGGTATTCCACAAGAGCTAGGAGATGAGTCTTAAATCCCAACATCACCACTCCATGGGGCTCACTAGGAGAATCACAGCATAAGCAACAGGGGTGGCTTAACAGGGTTTGCTAGCAACATATACAAGTTCTAAGTGGGCTCTTTGATTTAATTAAGAGAGGACAATGTTTGGTGGCCAGCAAACCTGGGCTAAAATCCAAATTCTTCTCTTTACTGACTATAGCATCTTAGGGAAAAAATAATGATCACACCTCAGACCCTTTGAGTGCTTACTATATGTCAGTGACTATCCAAATCACCTTATATACATTGTTTTCTTTAATTCTTGCAAACAACCTCATGAGGTAGATTTTTCTATTACTATCTTCTTTTTGACTATTTTGGAAATATTTATTTTTAATTACAAGAATAATAGAAAATCCTCGTAAAAGAAATGTAAATAGTACAGAAGTCCTCATATCCTCACCCAACCCCACCCTGAAGTAAATGTGAAAACATTTTGTTCTATATCCTTTCCAGACCTGTTTCAATGAATACACAAACAAATATAGGTATCTATCTTTAGGGGAAAAAAGAAAAATTTCATAAATTCTCTTCTACAATTTGCTTTTTCAATTTTGTTATCTATCATGGACATCTTTTCATGTCAGTACATTTGGATCTATCTTATTCTATTTAATGCATATAGAGTATTCCATTGTTTGGTTGTACTATGATTTAATAACTAGCCCAATATTGACAGACATTTAGGTTTTCAATTATTTATATTGCAAACTATGCTGCAACAAACATTTCATGCTTACACTTTAGGATACTTTTATACATATTTCTTTAAGATAGGATAAATTTATAGTGATATGAGAATGCTGGGTCACAAAGAATATGCATACTTAATATTTTGATCAAGGCTGTCAAATTGCTCTCCAAAGGTCTATCATTCTTTTTATGTTTTTGAGTAACATTTAGTTAAGATAGAATGAATTGTTGAAGCTCTGTTTAACTATGACAACTTTCCTAGGTTGTTTGAGATAGTTTCCCCATGGATCTTAAATAATTATTAATAAAGTCACATGAATATCATCTTGATTAAACTTTTCAAAGGAATGTATGGATAAGTAGTGTTTTGAATTTTTAAGGTTATTTTATTTTTTAAAGATTTTATTTATTCATGAGACACACACACACACACACACAGAGAGAGAGAGGGGCAGAGACACAGGCGAAGGCAGAAGCAGGCTCCATGCAGAGAGCCCAATGCGGGACTCCATCCCCGGACTCCAGGATCACACCCTGGGCCAAAGGCAGGCGCTAAACTGCTGAGCCACCTGGGAATCCCCAAGTTATTTTATTTTTTATGATTCAACAATTCTATACATTACTCAGAGCTTATCACGAGAAGTATACTTTTAAGCCCCTTTATAGATTTTACCGATTCCCCCCACCGATCTGCCCTCTGGTAACCACCTATTTGTTCTCTGTATTTAAGAACCTGGTGGGGATTTTGTGTTTCTCTCTTTTTCTTTGTTTGTTCATTTGTTTTGGTTTTTAAATGCTACATATGAGTGAAATCATATGGTATTTGTCTTTCTCTGTCTGACTTATTTCGCTTAGTAATATATCCTGTAGGTCCATATATGTTGTGGCATATGACAAAATTTCTTTTTGAAGGCTAATATACATACATATATATATATATATGATATGTACATGTATGTATGTATATGGTATGTATATATATACATGATATGTGTATGTGTGTGTGTGTGTGTGTATATATATATATCACATCTTTATCCATTCATCTATCAGCAGACACTAGGCTGCTTCCATATATTATAAATCATGCTGCAGGGGTGCCTGGGTGGCTCAGTTGGTTAAGCATCTGCCTTCAGTTCAGGTCATGATCTCAGGGTCCTGAGATGGAGCCCCATGTCAGGCTTCCTGCTCAGTGAAGAGTCTGATTCTCCCTCTCCTTCTCCCTCTGCCCCCACCCCTGGTTCATGCTCTTTCTCTCAAATAAATAAATATTTTTAAAAAATCATGCTGCACTAAACCTAAGGGTTGTGTAATTTTTTAATTAGTGTTTTAATTTTCTTTGGATAAATACCCAATAGTGAACTTACTGGATCACATGGTATTTCTATTTTTAATTCTTTGAGGAACCTCTATACTGTTTTCCACAGTGGCTGCACCAATTTGCATTCCCACCAACAGCGCATGAGGGTTTATTTTTCTTCTTTTACAAGCAGAAAAAACTGAAAGGCAGGCAAGTTAAGTAACATGCTTAAGATCACATACCTAGTAAATGCGGAAGCCAGGTTTCCAATCCGGGAACTCTAGCTACAGAAGTCATACAATCAGCCTCTCTGAGCCTCAGATTCCTCATCTGTAAAGTTGGCTTAATTGTATTTACCTCTTAGGATTGCTGTGAGGATTAGAGATGTACTGGTGGAAGCATTTTGCACAATACTGGGCCCATGGAAGGAGCTCTCTAAATTAGAGTTGTTATTATTCTGTCTTCCATTTTTCCTAGGTGCAGCAGGACTGGACTGTCCTTCTTTGTTGCCAGTACTATTTCTTGATTCTAATTAGTCTAACTACAAATTCGTTTCTGTATGATGAAGGTACCACTGAGTTAATTATAGAATAAAGGAAACTTTGGTGCCAATGGTCTATTTAGTTCACTCTCAAACTGTGATTCTACCTTCTATGTTCTGATTACACATGCCACACACCAGATCTCCCAATACTGGCTGCTGTGGCTCCTCACTCTCCATTCTACCTTTCCAACTGGGACACCTGCCAGACTGACCACCTTTCATCTCATTATGGAAAAACGGATCTGAAAAGAACTGAAAAGCCAGCTGGATGGGAGACCCTCATGGACACAAATATCCCTGAAAGGGATTTTGTTTATTTTTCGTTATTGTAAATATTATTTTTATCGAGGTACAATTGACATACATTATATTAGTTTCATATATACAACATAGTGATTTGACATTCATATACATTGTGAAATGATCATTACAATCAATCTAATTATCATCTGTCAACATACAAAGTTCATACAGTATTACTGACTGTATTCCCCATGCTGTACATTACGTCTCCATGACATTTATTTTGTAACTGGAAGTTTGTACTTCTTGATCCCTTTCCCTCAACCTCCTTCCTTTCTAGCAACCACCAATCTGTTCTCTGTATTTGTGAGTCTGGATTTTGTTTTATTTGTTTACTTGTTTCATTTTCTGGATTTCTCATATAAGTGAAATCACACCGTATTTGTCTATTTGTCTTTCTGTGTTTCAAAGTTTTTTTGTTTTTTATTTATTTATGATAGTCACACAGAGAGAGAGAGAGAGAGGCAGAGACATAGGCAGAGGGAGAAGCAGGCTCCATGCACCGGGAGCCCGACGTGGGATTCGATCCCGGGTCTCCAGGATCGCGCCCCGGGCCAAAGGCAGGCGCTAAACCGCTGCGCCACCCAGGGATCCCCGTCTTTCTGTGTTTCATTCGTTTCACTTAGCATAATACCCTCAAGGTCTATCCATGATGTTGCAAATGGCAAGATTTTATCTCTTTTTTTTGATATGTAACATTCCATTGTATGTGTGTATGTGTGTGTATGTGTGTGTATATACTTTGTGTATATATACATATATATATGTGTATGTGTGCATGTATATATACTTCTTTATCCATTTATCCATCAATGGATACTTAGGTTGTTTCCAGATCTTAGCTATTATAAATAATAGTGCAATGAGCATAGGGGTGCATATATCTTTTCAAATTGGTATTTTCATTTTCTTCAGATAGTATTCAGTAGTGGAGTCATTGGATCATATGGTAATCCTATTTTTTTCATTTTTTAAATTGAAGTGTAATTGACATACAATGTTACATTAGTTTCAGGTGTACAACAAATTGATTTGACAATTCTATACAATATTTTTTAAAGATTTTATTTATTTGAGAAAGAGAGAGAGAGAGAGAGAGCATGAGTCAGTGGGGAGGGGCAGAAAAAGAAGTAGACTCTCCACTAAGCAGGAAGCTTGATGCAGGGCTCAAGGACCTTGAGATCATGACCTGAGCCAAAGGCAGATGTTTAACTGACTGAGCCCCTCAAGTGTTCCTATACACCATTTTTAATTTTTTGAAGAACTTCCATACTTCTTTTCTATAGTAATTGCACCAATTTATATTCCCACAAACAGTGCATGCAGAGTCCTTTTTCTCCACATCCTCACCCAACATTTGTTATTTCTTGTGTTTTTATTTTAGTCATTTTGCAGGTGTAAAGTGATATCTCATTGTGGTTTTAATTTACATTTCCCTGATGATTAGTGATCTTTCCATGTATTTGTTGGCCATCTGTTTGTCCTCTTTGGAAAAATGTCTATTCAGATCCTTTGCCCACTTTTTAATCAAATTGTTATTTTTCCTATTATTATTGAGTCTTATGAGATTTTTTATTTATTTATTCATGAGAGACGGAGAGAGTGAGACAGAGAGGCAGAGACACAGGCAGAGGGAGAAGCAGGCTCCATGCAGGGAGCCTGACGCGGGACTCGATTCCAGGTCTCCAGGATCATGCACTGGGCTGAAGGCGGCGCTAAACTGCTGAGCCACCAGGGCTGCCCCAAGATATTTCCATATTTTGGATATGAAACCCTGAAAGAGATTTTAAATTGTGGCCAGTTACTTCATTCCTTATTGGTAACTTTTATTTTCCTGTCACCCTCACATTATATTGAATATGTATCTAATCATAGAAACAAAGATCAAAACTAAACTTAAAACATGGAAAGAAAAATAGCAACTAAAAACCCCATCTGCCAGTGATGAGCTTGCACTCTTACAACTGCAATGCAAATAGTTCTGATCCTTTGGGAAAACAATTTGGTAATTTGCATCAAGAGCCATAATTATGTTCCTGCCCTTTGACACGGCAATGCCTCTCAGGAATTCTATCCTAAAGACAGACTTCAGTAGAAGGAAAACAAAAGTCTATAGACACTAAGATTGTCAGTGCAGTATTACTTTTACTAACAAAAACTGGAAATAATCTCAGTGCTGAACGACTTCCACCACCCCTAGTTCATTTCCCAGAGTTAGGAGTCTCTCATGTTCTGTCTCCCTTTCTGATATTTCCCACTTATTTTTTCTCCTTTCCTCCTTATTCCCTTTCACTATTTTTTATATTCCCCAAATGAATGAGACCATATAATGTTTGTCCTTCTCCAATTGACTTATTTCACTCAGTGCTAGGGTCCACCAATAAATGAAACAGGAATAAAAGGTTCAATTCATAATGTTAAATGAATAAAGCAGAATACAAAATAGTTACAATCAGGTAAAATTGTCTTTATATGGACACAACCTAGAAAGGACTATAGAAAATTAAAATTTTTGCATTAGGACAGTGGGCCATATTATAGTTTCTCCCATCCCACTTCAACGTGATTATTGACTTTAATATGTGTTTGTTTCAGGGGTGAGAGTGGGAAGGAGTTGAGGAAAGAATTTTATATATCAGCCCTCTTTTTTTTATAAATTTATTTTTTATTGGTGTTCAACTTGCCAACATATAGAATAACACCCAGTGCTCATCCCATCAAGTGCCCCCCTCAGTGCCCATCACTCAGTCACCCCCACCTCCCACCAACCTCCCCTTCCACCACCCCTAGTTCATTTCCCAGAGTTAGGAGTCTCTCATGTTCTGTCTCCCTTTCTGATATTTCCCACTTATTTTTTCTCCTTTCCTCCTTATTCCCTTTCACTATTTTTTATATTCCCCAAATGAATGAGACCATAAAATGTTTGTCCTTCTCCAATTGACTTATTTCACTCAGCATAATACCCTCCAGTTCCAACCACGTTGAAGCAAATGGTGGTATTTGTCGTTTCTAATGGCTGAGTAATATTCCATTGTATACATAAACCACATCTTCTTTATCCATTCATCTTTCGAATATCAACCCTCTTAACATTATTTCCTAATCATTACCTTATAAGTAAAGCCAACTGAGAAATCAAATTAATTTTGTCTCTCAATACAAAGATATACAGCACCTGCACCTACTCATCCTATCCAATATGCATACTCCTATGCTTCCACTCCCCAGCCCTTCCTCTCCTTATCTACTGTGGCACACAGCAGGGCATAAAAGCAAACATACTCAAAAAAGAAAGAAAAAAAGCAGCAAACATACTCATATTTCCATCCCAAATATGCCACTATCAGCTGTGTGACTTTAAGCATCTTACTTTAACTTGTCCAGACCTTGATTTGTTCATTTCAATAATGGGGTTAATAATGGTACTTAACGTTTTCAGATGGTAGGAGAATTAAATAAGTTCATATATACAAAGTGCTTAACACAGTACCTGGTATCATGTAAATGCTCAATAAACATTAGTTTCTGACAACAAAATTGG
Source organism: Canis lupus dingo (assembly GCF_003254725.2). Lineage (NCBI taxonomy): Eukaryota > Metazoa > Chordata > Mammalia > Carnivora > Canidae > Canis > Canis lupus. The sequence continues at coordinate 43,669,290 of NC_064281.1, forward strand.
AATAATACTAGCAACTACCTCATACCTTATCAGGTTTATAGGAATGAAATGGAAGAATAAATCTCAAGCCCCTGGCCCAATACGTGCTAAATTTATGGTAGCTGTCATCAAAAATTGTTGCACTGGGCAGTCTCATCTGGTAACAAATTATCAGATGGTAAAGGGGCATTTAATGTGCATTGTGATCCCAAGTAGACTTTTATCTGGAGAGAAGTACCTGTTAAAATTCCTTCTAAGCAAGCACTATGAATCTTGGTAACCTGAAGGTCAAGGGGAGTGTGAGATGGTGACTCAGCAGGAAAACATGTGCAGAATAAAGATGAAGCTCTTTTTAAAAATATGAAGAAACTAGAAAATAAACAGAATAATTAATGCAGATTGTAGAAATTCATGGGGCAGCTCTCAAAGGAGTATGCTAAGAGGTCAGAGGCAAGCCAGATAGAAAACCTTAAAAGCAAACTTAGGTGAGTTGAGTAGAAGTGGGGGGGGGGGGGTGAGATGAGTTCAGATGAGAAAGAGGCTAATAATAAGAACTAATCTATAGTTAGAATTTACTGTGTTAGGGATTGTGCTAAGCAATTCATGTGCATTAGATCATTTTATCTTCCTTATCTTATGAAGTAAATTTTTATTATTACTCCCATATTATAGTCTGGACCCAGGTATGTCTGACTAAAAACTTCAAAGTATACCAAGTCTCAAAAAAGTATCTTCTGGAAGTAAGCCACTGAATCATGTTTAGAGTGTTCAAAATTGAATTCATGATCTTTTTCCAGGGACTCCATCCTTTGTTCTATACTTCTCTCTTTTTTTTTTTTTTATACTTCTCTTTATAGGACCACCATCAACCCAAGCCAGAAACTGGGGAGCCACTCTTGAGTGTTCATTCTTTACTTAATTAGCCATTAAGGCCTTCCAGTGTTACTTCCTAAATATTTTTCAAATCCATCTTTTCCTCTTGACTTCCTGCAATCCATGCTTTCATTTCTTCTCCTATGTCTACTATCCTAGTAGTGTCCTATCTGGGCTTCCTGCATCTAGTTCTGACTTCCTTGTAATCTATCCTACAAACTGAAGCCAACATGATCTCTTTTCTTTTACTTTCATTTTTTGTCCAAAGTAGTCCCTCTAAAATGCAGATCTGACCATGTAACTTCCCTACCCCCAAACTTCTAGTTGTTTCATTGTCTTCCAGTTGTCTTCTGAGTAATATCCATGACCTGACTCTCCATGTCCTCCTGACTTGTGCCTACTTCTCTGGCTTTCTCTCCTGCCACTCTATATCCACCGAACTTCATGTAGTTGCTTCTTAACGCACCTCACTATTCCATGGCCTCATGACTTTGCTTCCACAAGTCCTTCTGCCAAGTTCACCCTTTTCAATTCCTTTTCTCTGAGACTTTGAGTCTCAGGTTGGCATCAGTACCCACAAGAAGGCTTTCCTGACCATTAACTGTGCTCTTTTCTACCCTCTGCCTGCTCACCCCATGTCTGACCACTAACTACAATATATTGAAATGATCCTCATGGCTATGGATTATGCCTTGTTCACCTTTATACCCCAGAAACCTACTGCATCCCTGATCCATAATTAGGTTTTCATATATGTTTTTGAACTGTTCTAAGCACTTTGAGTTCTGTATTGAAGTACTGCTTAAAGTATAGAAGCCAGAGAAACCTAACAGAAATAACTACCATTTATGAAGCATATATTGCATGGTGGTCTCCAACTCTGGCACTCACTAGTCCCCACTCTGTCTTATTGTTCTCCATAACTCTTATCACCATCTGTCATATTATACATTTCACTTACTTTTTTGGTTCTCAAAATTACCCCACTATATTGTCAACTCCATACAGGTAGAAATATTTGTCTTTGCCCATTGCTATACCTTCAATGTGTATAACAGTGTCTAGAACATAGTAGGTTCTCAGTAAATATTTTTAAGTGAATATAGAGGGTAGGCACTTCCAGTGTACAATTCCATTTAGTACTCACAACAACCCTGCAAGGTTAGTATTAATGTTTCTATTTCACAGGTGAGGAAATTGAAACTCCTCATCACCCACATAGAGAATGATAATATTTTGAGAAAACTGTTTTTTTGTTGAGCCCATAGATTCAAAGACGATTGATTCAGAGATCAAAGTCACAAAGTCTGGGGATGCAACAAAAATATGAGCCCAATGAAATATCAGTTAATAAGTGACTCTCTGATAATCTGAACTAAATAGAAAGACTGTATATACTCTCCCCCCAGGGAGAGACTGTATACTCTTACATAATACAAATAAAGTCAGTTTTGCAACCTGAATAGCTAATTCTATATCTGCTGTTCTAAAAGAATCTGGGGGGTTGTGAGGAATTTCATAGGAAAATTACGAGGCAAGGCCATCAAGACAAGGGTACAATTTTTGCATACAAGCTAAAGATTTTCAGAAAAAAAGTTTATTTGTGGTACGAAGGATTAGGGTGCCTGCTTCACAGCCTCTGTAGTTTACAAACCACACCTGCCTTCATAAGAAGAGATGACAATCAAGCATTTTGCAAAAGGTCTTGCAAGGCTGCCTCTAGTCAGGGTCTGGAATTTAACTACTGTGTCTAGAAATTGGCCAGATCTCAATACAGATGACATACGTCTAGAATTTTTAAATTCTACCTCAAGTTTTGGCCTCTTTAATCCAAGCTTAAGCGTTCGCTCCTTCCAGCCCATTGAAGACTTACTTTTGAGTTTCTGACCTATTTTTAGTCTAGATAAATTAAGAAGGGCGAAAAACACAGGTTTAGGACAATCAGAGTTGTTCCCATGTATTCTTGAAACTCTTTTTATTGCCTCAGAGGGGAAGAGTTTCCTAAATTTTACTAAGATGATCCAAAAGTAAGATATTTTGTGTCAGCCCTCCCCCAAAGAAAAATACCTGGCATTTGTATCATAATTTATTTTTTATTGAATGATTTCACTATACTACGGCATTTTAATTATTACAATCATTTTATAGTGGAGGAAATGGTGGCTCAGCAAAGGCATATAGCTAGATGAAGGCCATACAGTTACAAAATGATAGAATTTGCCTTGTGAATCTTAAGTAATAGCAAATCCTAGCCTTGCACATCTTATCGTTCTCAAAAAAAATTTGGATTTAAAAAATATTTTTATTTACTTATTCTAGAGATGGGGGGCAGAGAGAGAGGGAGAGGAGAAACAGATGCTCTGCTGAGTGCAGAGCTCCACGTGGTGCTCAATCTCACGACCCTGAGATCATGACCTGAGCCAAAATCAAGAGTTGGAAGCTTAACCAACTGAGCCACTCAGGCATCCCTACATCCTATTTTTTATTAGACATCTCCATTTGGATGTCCCACAAGCTTTTCAAGCTCACCACGGTGAAAAAACTCAACTCATCATCTCTATTCCCCACCATACAACTCTTGCTCTTTGTCCATTCCTTATCTCAGGGGATGGAGCCTTTATCAGTTCTGGTGATCAAGTCAGGCATTTGGGAGTTAACTTTGACTTCTAGTTCCATGATGACTCTTGAATATGTTTCCTCCTCAATAACATTCTGCCTCACTACCCTATCCCAGATTCTAATCTCCTCTCATCTGAATGGGTTCAATGAATTCTTCATTGTTTTTCTTGCTTCTATTCTTAACCTGCTTCATTCTCCAAGCCAGAAGGACCTTTATAGAGCACAAACTAGATCAGGTCATTAAAACGTCTTTATAACTTCCCATTGCCTTTAGGCTAAAATATGAACTCGTTAGCTTAGCCTCACATCATCACTCCTTTCTCTCTACATTCCCTGACATGAACCCTGCATTCTATTGACAAAAACTTTTAGTTTCCTGAAAGGTATATGAACTAAGTTCATATTTATTTGGCACCTATTATATGTCATGTCATAGCTAGCCTAAACATAACATCTCTTACAATTTAATAATCAGCAACTAACCTATGTGGTAGATAATGTCATCTTTCCCCTGTGACATGAAGAAACTGAGACAAGGAGAGGCTAATTAACTTACACAAGATCATGTAGTTAATAAGTGGTAGATTTTAGATTTGAACCCATGAAGTCTGGTTCCAGAGTCTGTTCTTTTTGTATTTATTTTTATTTTTTTTTCAGAGTCTGTTCTTGACTACTATCTTACCTCTTTCACTTTTTTCTTTCTGCCAAGAATGCCTTTCCTCCTTCCTATTATCCATCAGGCTAACCCCTTTAAGACAACTCAACAATCTTCCTTGGGAAATGTTCCCTGACCTCTCCACATTCCTTTGCTACTTCTGATCCCCACAACTGGCTAAATAAGATATATTTCTTCTGGCTTCTCCTAGAACTCATGCATTTCTGTAATTATAGCACTTGGAAAATAGTTTACATGCCTATTCATGAACTTCTTGAGGGCAAGAAGCTTGCTTTAGTCACCTTTTATCCCAGCATGCATGTAACACAGTGCTTGGCACATAATAAATATTTGTTGAGTAATTATTCTTCTCCGAAAGATCTCCCATAAATAATTGGGATGAGTTCACACTTGCCAAAACATGCAAATCTACAGGTGACATCCTTCACTATTCTGGAGCCCTGAGAACCTCCACAAAACTAAGCAGGGAAGGATTCTAAGGATGGGATGGATCATGAGCTATATTTTTAAAAATGTTTTATTAGGATATATTTTCAAAAGTATAGAAAATTTGTAAGAATAAGAACTGTAGGGATGCCTGGGTGGCTCAGCGGTTGAGCGTCTGCCTTCGGCACAGGGCGTGATCCTGGAGTCCCGGGATTGAGTTCCGTGTTGGGCTTCCTGCATGGAACCTGCTTCTCCCTCTGCCTATGTCTCTGCCTCCCCCACCCGTCTCTCATGAATAAATAAATAAAATCTTTAAAACAATAAAAGTTTATAAAAAAAAGAATAAGAACTGTACAAAGAATACTCATAGACCCTTTACTCAGATTCACCTATTGCTGTTTTCACCATTTTCTCTATCATTTGCTCACTTGCTCATTCTATCCATGTGTATGTATCTATCATCTATTTATCTATCTATACAGTTGACCGTTGAACAACCTGGGTTTGAACTGCATAGGCCCACTTACATGTGGATTTTTTTGATAAGTACAGTCTAGTACTGTAAATGTATTCTCTCTTCCTTATTATTTTCTTAATAATATTTTCTTTTCACTAGCTCACTTTATTCTAAGAATACATTATGTAATACATATAACATAAAATAGAAGTTCATTAACTATGTTATCAGTAATGCTTCCAGTCAATAGACTATTAGTAATTAAGTTTTGGGGGACTCAAAAGTTATACTCAGACTTTTGACTGTGCAGAGGGTTGAAAGTTGTTGCTCCTAGCCCTGTGCTGTTCAAGTGTCAACTGTACATGTATCATAGTTGCTTTTCCCTAAACCATTTGAGAAAATGCATATATCATGGCCCCTTTCCTCATAAATACTTCAGTATTCTCTTATATTACCACAGTACAGTTATCAACATCATTAAATTTAACATTGATATGATACTTTAATATCATCTACTTTCCATATCCTATGGATGGAATAGTCCATATTCCAACTGTGGCAATTGACTGTCCTTTTTAGCATGTTTGTTTCTGCCAGTACAGAATCCAGTCTAGGATCAGGTATTGAATTTAGTTGTCATGTATTTTTACTCTCTTTTGATCTAGAACATTTCCACAGCATTTCTTTGTATTTTATGACATTGGCATTTTTGAAGAATACAATCATCTCCATTTATGTTTTTAAAAAAGTATTTTAAAAAGTATAATGTATCTCACTGTATTTGCCTGATTTTCCCTCATTGTTAGATTCAGCATATATATTCCAGGCTGGAATACCATGTAGATTATACTATGTCCTTCTTAGGGAATCACATATGAAGGTAGATAATATCCATCTTCCCCTTCATTGGTCATATTAATTTTGATCACCCAATCAAGATGTTGCCCAATACTTTCACTGTACAGTTACTATTTTATCTCTTAAAATCTGTGGGAAGAAATATTAAGAGCCTGAAAATAACCCACTTCTCATTAAAATGTCCCTAGATTTAGTATGCATGGATCCCTACCTGAACAAATCTTTACCATGATAATTGCAAAATGATTTTTCCCACTCTAGTACTTTCTCCACATAAACCAGTGAGTCCTCAGTTCTACTATAAGCATGAGCTCTCCCTTCGCCACCTTTATTTATCTGTTATTACTATTAGCTCATGGATTCCTATTTTTCATGAATGGTTTATAATTCATTACTGTCCTTAATTATATTGGTGCTTAAATTGTTCTATATTTGGACAGTGGGAACCCCCTCAATCTGGGTCCTGTGTTCCTCTGATATGTTCTATCATTCTTCTTGAGCATTTCCTTACTTTCTGGAATAATAAGATGTTCCAGGCTCATTTTGTACCTACACTGCTCCAACTAGAATCAACCATTTTCCCCAAAGAGCTCTGACTTCTTTTAGTAGGAAATGATATCAGAGTTGAAGATCTGGGCAACAGATTGAGTTGAATGACAGAAAGCACTATGGAAACTGGCCAGATGGGCAAGTGCTGTTCTAGCCATGAGGAAATGAGATGAAATGAGATAACAGGGGTTAGAAGATGTTCTCAAGGTTATGTTTAGCTACCATGGCAAACATTGTAGGTGGTTCACATGACAGCCCCACATTCTCTCTCTTTATGCTAAAGAAAGAACTCAGAGTTGTTCTCTGCCCAGCCCTGGGAGATGAATCATTATTGGTTTAGGCTAATCATGGCAATCCCATTCCCATTTACCTAGTGAGGCCTATTGGTGAGCATGTGACCCACTCTGGTTAGTGAGACCTTAGGGAAAATCTATTGTGGTATTTCTGAAAAGATCATACTTTTTTGTAAAAGCTGCAGGCCTTGGAAGAAAACAGCCTCTTTGTCTCATGCCTCTTTTTTTTTGCTACCTAGAATGTCATTGTTTGAGCATGTGATCTTTAGTGATGTAGCAGTCATCTTGTGGCTGGCCATTCATCAATTCAATAAATATTTATGGAGTGCATTCTATGTGCCAGGCAATGTTCTAGGTACTGGGGATACAAGAGTAAACAAAAAGGATTAAAGTCTCTGCCTTCATGGAGTTTACATTCTAACATGGAAGAGAGGAAGCAAATAAATAAAATATATGATATACCTTATGGTGACAAGTGATAGAAAAAAATAAAGCAGGGAAAGAAGAAAGGGAATGCTAGAGGTGAGTTTAATAGAGTTATCAGGGACAGCACAATTAAAAAGGAGTTATTTGAGAAAAAGAATGGCATACTTCATGAATTCAATTATTTTTATACAGAGGCCATGGTAATCTTCTCTATTTCATTTCAGTTTTAAGGAATATGTGCTGTTGAAGAAAAAGGAGACATTGTTAGACACCTAGGATGGTAGAGCATAAAGATGGAGAGAGCTGGGTGATCTTTGATGATATCATTGAAGTGCTGAATTAAGCAGCTTTGGAACTGACTTGCTTCCATACTTCTTGTTATGTGAGATCATGAAATCTCTTTATTGTCTAAGTGACAATTAGTAAGATATCTATAGTCACATCCCAAAGCACTGTAACAAATACAGGGATTATTAAGTAAGTTTGCTTGGCTGGCTCAGAAAGCAGGTAAAGGGCAAGCTTTGTGATTTCAGGTGTGCAATATTTGGAAGATGGCAGTACTAGAGTTGTAAAAATCATCGTTTTGCAACCATTGTGGCTAAGACTGGTGTAGGCAAAGATCAATGGACACAAATCTGGGGGATATTTTAATAAGGAGAAGGTTATAGACTGGTTAGAGAGTCAATGTTAAAGACTGAATGTTACCAGGGGTCCTAAGATGAGAATTATCAATCTGGAAAGTTGAAGAGAGAGAACATGAGAGCATAAAATTGGAAAGAATAAAGGTACTAAAAGAAAGAAAATTATGTGGGAGATGGAAAAGAACACAAAGCAAGGGAGAATAGCCTTTGGTGTAAGTCTTGGATTGCAACTTTAATTCTGATAGTCGTTGACTGGGTGACCTTGGGTGAGTAGCTTCATCTCTGAGCTTCAATTCACTTGATATAAAATGAGGGCGATGATGCCTGCCTTAAGGTAAATGTTGGATGACTAAATGAGGTAATTTGTATGAAAGTTTCCTGGCATATAGCAGGTTTTTAATAAGTATTAGGGCTTGGTTAACCATATCAACATAGCATAGTGAGTATACATGTGGTCTCTGAAGTCAGTCTGCCTCAGTTCAAAACCGTGCTCAGCCACTTACCAGCCAAGTGGCTTGGGCAAGTTAAATAACCTCTAGGTTTCAGTTTCTTCAACATTAAATAGTGATGATAGTGATATCTGCCTGAGTAGTTATATTAAATTAGACTCTACACCTAAATGTGAGACCTGAAACCATAAGACAGAAGAAGAAAACATAGGCAGTAATTTCTTTGACAACAGCTGTAGAAACATATTTCTAGATATGTCTCTTGAGGCAAGGGAAATTAAATCAAAATTAAACTATTGGGTTTACATCAAAATAAAAGCTTTTGCACAGCAAAGGAAACCATCAACAAAACAAATAGGCAACCTACTGTCTGGAAGAAGATATTTGCAAATGATAGGTCTGACAAGGGGTTAATATCCCAAATATATAAAGATCTTATGCAACTCAACAACAAAACAAAAACAAAAATAAGAACAAAACAACAAATAGTCCAATTAAAAAATGGGCAGAGAACCTGAATAGGCATTTTTCCAAAGAGGACATACAGATGGTTAACACACACGAAAAGACGTTCAACATCACTCATCACCAGGGAAATGCAAGTTAAACTTTACACCTGCAGAGTGACTGAAATCAGAAACACAAGAAATCATGTGCATTGGTAAGGATGTGGAGAAAAAAGAACACTCATGCACTGTTGGTGGGAATGCAGGCTGATACAGACACTGAAAAACAGTATGGAGATTCCTTAAAAACATTAAAAAGTTACCATATAATCCAGTAATTCCACTACTGAATATTTATCCAAAGAAAAAAAACCCATTAATTTGAAAAGATATATGCATCCTTATGTTTATTGTAGCATTATTTACAATAACACAGATGAATGAATAAAGATGTGAAATATGTATGTAATGAAATATTATTCAGCCATAAAGAAGAATGAGATCTTGCCATTTGCAACAACATGGATGGACCTAGAGGATATAGTGCAAAGAGGATTAAGTCAGTCAGAGAAATACAAATACCATATGATTTCAAACATATATGGAATTTAAGAAACAAACAAACAGTGGGGGAGAAAAGACAAACCAAAACCAGACTATTAAATACTGAACAAAAAGGTGGTTGCCCAAGAGTAGGTCAGTGGGGGAGGGAAGGGAATAGGTGAAATATATAAAGGGGGTTAAGATTGCACTTATCTTGATAAGCACTGAAAAGTGTGTAAAATTGTAGAATTGTATTGTATACCTGAAATTAATATAACACTGTATTTTAACTATACTTGAATAAAAATTATTTTTAAAAAATTTTAAAATAAATACTTTCAGTACTATGTTGACAAAAATGGTGGCTGGACACAATTGTCTTGTTCCTGACCTTAGGGGAAAAGATCTCATTTTGCAAATGACATATCCAATAAAGGGTTAGTACCCAAAATATACAAAGAACTGGGAAGCCTGGGTAGCTCAGCGCTTGAGCATCCGCCTTTGGCTTGGGGTGTGATCCCAGAGTCCTGGGATCAGGTCCTGCATCAGGCTCCCTGAGTGGAGCCTGCTTCTCCCTCTGCCTATGTCTCTGCCTCTCTCTCTGTGTCTCTCATGAATAAATAAATAAAATCTTTTTTAAAAACTTATAAAACTCAATACCCAAAAAACAAATAATCCACTTAAAAATGGGCAGAAGACATGAACAGAGTTGCATTTCTCCAAAGAAGACGTACAAATGGCCAACATAAACATGAAAAGATGCTCATCATCACTTATCATCAGGGAAATGCAAGTCAAAAGTACAATAAGATATCACCTCACACCTGTCACAATGGCTAAAATCAACAACACAAGAGACAACAGATGTTGGCAAGGATGTGGAGAAAAAGGAATCCTCTTGCACTGTGAGCGGGAATGCAAACTTGGCGCAATCACTGTGGAAAAGAGTATGGAGTTTCCTCAAAACGTTAAAAATAGAACTCCCTAGAATCCAGTAATCACACTGCTGGGTATTTACCCAAAGAATAAGGAAACACTAATTCAAAGGATCATGTGCACCCCTATGTTTATTGCAGCATTATTTACAACAGCCAAAATATGCAAGCAGCTCAAGCATCCATTGTTTGATGAACAGATAAAGAAGAAGTGGTATATATACAATGGAATATTATTCAGCCATAAAAAAATGAAATCTTGCCATTTGCATCAACATGGATGGAGCTAGAGAGTACTATGCTAAGTGAAATAAGTCAGTCAGAGAAATACACACACCATTTGATTTCACTCATATGTGGAATTCAAGAAAAACAAAATGAGCAAAGGAAAGAGAGAGAGATCAAGAAACAGACTCTTAATTATAGAGAGCAAACAGATGATTACCTGAGGGGAGATGGGTGGGGGGAATATATTTGATGGGAACTAAGGAGTGCACTTGTGGTGAGCACCGGGTGTTGTATGGAATTGTTGAATCACTATATTGTACACTGGAAACCAATATAACACTAATTGAAATTAAAATAAAAGCTTAAAAAAGAAATTAAAATAAATAAGATAAATAAGACTACATGTAAAGTGCTTAGAATAGTGTTAGGTTGAGTAAGTGTTCAGTAAATGTTAACTGACATTATCAAATGTGACAGATATTTCAAGGAGGATCACTGCCTTATGACAAAAATAATGTAATCTACTGTACTAAGAACTGTCAGAGGAACAATAACAGTAATTAACAAATCTCAACTTATGTATTTAAAGAAAATCTTTCCTGTCCTTCATCGGGAGCTCTTGGAATATATTATTACTCTTTATAACACTAAATCCACTTTGTTACAAAAAGTTTAAGAGTCTAACTCAGATTATGATGTTGAGAATTAGAACCCAGCCTTTCACTGACTCCTCTTCCTGACCTAAATTGCTCTTTCTTCTTTACATATGGAACACTAAAATTATTCCAAATTTGGCTTCTCACCCTTGAAGTGCTTGACTGCAGGTCTCATTTCCCCTCTCCCAAACAAAAGACTTGAGATTTAATTAGGGGTAATATTAAAAAATATTTAACCATCTTTGGTCACAGCAGGAGCTGGGTCTGGGATATTCCCTGAATTTCAGACATTTCCCCATAGTTGCTGGATCATAAGGAGGTGTGGTAGCCTTGAAAGGGAGGCTGGAGTAGCCAGGACCAAAGCTATACTTGAGAGGCTTGGGGGAAGTGGCTATTTACAAACCAGTACAGAGGTATGTCAATATTTTAACCACAGAATTTTAATCACAGTGCATACCAGCAATATATCAGTCCTGGGCTTTGGAAAGCACTCTAAGCCAAGTCTTTGGCTGTTTACCCTTAACACTGCCATAGAGAATTCCTAAATTCCTTGAGATCCTCCTGTAAGCTGTAAGTAGGCCTATAGCCAATACTACAGCATTGCAAAAAGGTGATTTAAATAAGTCTCTACAATCTTCTACCACCAACCTTGAGATGTGTGCTGATGACACCAGCAATACTGGAGTCTTGACCAAATTGCAAACCAGGCTATACCTGTCTTCTTGGCTTTGTCCTGAGTCAGGCTGTTCTATCCCTACTGTATTTATTCTTAAAGCCAATCTCCTTATGGGATAAGGAGATTACAACTTGCTACTGTGGTGGAGTTAAGCTAGAGTGTCTTCAACTATATTTTTCAAGAGGAAGGTGTTCTGTAGTTTGAGAATGGCCAAGGAGTAAGGTGAATCCTCTCAGCTGTTCACGTTTCTCCAGGGTTGGCTGCCAAGTGCAGAGAGTGCTCAGTCCCTCGTGTTCTTCTGCTTTCAAGATTAAACTTTAGATTCAGGGAGCCGGGCAGAGATCCAGTGTGAACTTGGGATCTTGACTGCTGCAGGAGAAACAGCCCATGTGTTGTGGGGAAGCAGAGGTTCCAGTCTCCCATCCTGAACTTCACAGGTTCCCCTTTGCCACCCAGGAAACAGGTGGGTATGAAGCTGACCGGCCTAAGGCACCAGAGTGTCAGGTGCAGAGGGGCCTGGAGTCCATCTGTCCTACTTCACCAATCTTTCTCCATCCAGGCACTCACCAGACTCAGGCTAGAAAAGCTTTCAGATCACCTGCTCCCACCTTCTCTGCCTGGTGCGAGACTCCCCTCCTCAGCCTTCCTGCCAAGTGCTCTCCATCCAGCTTCCCAGTGAACTGGGACAAACCTGGAAGCTCCCTGCCTCACAGGCACAGGATTCCACTTGGCAACATGTTCTTCCTGCTGGTGAGCCAAACCTGGTCCCCTAAAACTTCCTCTTGCACACCCACGTTCTGTCCTCAGGACAACCAACCAGACAAAACTGCTCCTTATTCTCTGGAATGTCTTTCACATATTTGAACATAGCTATCTCTGCCATTCTGGCTCCCTAGAGAGTCTTCTCTTTCCTAAGCTAAATACTCTCATTTCCTTCAGTCACTCTTCATCAATGCCAAAGGAGATAATGCTTATCTTGATGCCTGAGTAAGAGGCAGCTAATTGCCCAGCTTAGGCAACTTGGGTGTAATTTACACTTGTGAAACTTTGGGCAAGTCACTTTGCCTCTCTAAGATTCGGTTTTCTCATGTGTATAATGGTTTTCTTTCTGGTAATGGAATATTTTACATTCTATGTCAGAGCTTGTAGATCATAATGGCAGAGTTACACCTTATTAATCATGATTTTTTTTTCTAGAAATCTCGATGTGATGTTAATAGGTAAGGCTGTGCATATACTTACTACAAGGAATATGGTACTTGGTTCATCTTAGCTAACGCTTAGCTAACAAGATGTTGTGTCATGTCATTTACTCTTGTCATTATTTTTATTCATAATTTTGTATGTTTTATGGTTATTGTTTTTTGCATTTTAACTCTAATTCTAATTATTCTAATTAGAGAATAATTAATTTATTCTCTAATTTCTAAAAAATTAATGGCTCAACAGTGGTTTATTCAAGTACAAAATAATGATGAAAAATAATAGCAACTTGAGGTAACATTAAAGGCATAAATTGTAAAAAAAAAAAAGCATAAATTGTGAACTTAACTTTGGAATAAATATAGAATGTGAAGATATATGCATTGGGACAAGTAAATCTGAAAATATGATGATTTAATGTAGCAGGTAAAAAGGCTTTTAATTTACAATGCTACTTTGTCATGATTAATAGGATTAATGTGTTGCTTTTTTACGATCAAAAATATTTTCTGCTAATGTAGCAGCAGAAATTAGTAAAAAGTCATTAAAATAATGAATATTTGAACACTGACTTTTATTATGTGGAGATCATAGCCTGTTATAAAACTTTATTCAATGATGCTACCATAGCTCTCATGTCATTTTATTTTTATTTTATTGTTTTAAAGATTTTATTCATTTATTCATGAGAGACACAGAGAGAGAGAGAGGCAGAGACACAGGCAGAGGGCTCCATGCAGGGAGCCCCATGTGGGACTCGCTCCCAGGACTCTAGGATCATGCCCTGAGCTGAAGGCAGATGCTCAACCACTGAGCCACCCAGGTGTCCCTCATGTCATTTTAATAGAAAGCACAGGGACCCCTCTGGCAACCAATCAGATGTCTTCAGAAAAAGCAGAAAATAATGCTAATAGTAAATTGATTAGTATTATTACTAATAAGAGGTAAGAAACTCAAACCACAGTGACAGTAACAAAATTGCATATAGTCTAATATATGCACTACTTCTGACACTATTTCTAAGAAACTTATAATGCTAGCCACGAAGTTTGTGGCAACTATTATATTCACAAAATTTCGGAATGAATGTTTGGCACTATTCCTTTATCTCTATAATATGTTGCATGATATCATTGGATTGCACAGTGCAAGAACAATTTCTAAGATGTGAACATGTTGTGGGATATTTTCATTGGCATTACTGATAAATATATTCAAAAAAAAGGGCTAATGAACTTTTGTTCCATTTATCACTGAGAAACCAGCCTTAAAGAGATGGTAATATTCGTTTACTTAAAGATCAGTTTCTGATGTGTGATAAAACTGGAAAAAATAAGGCTAAAATCAGTGTTAACAAAGCAGCAGCTATGCATGCAACAAAGAAGGATGCTGCAGCCACATAAATGAAAGAAATTGTACCTGAATGTTAATTCATAGATGTGCTAAAAGAAACATTAGTGGTCAAAAATGTGCCTCTTGATTTTGATTCAGTGTTTTGAAGAGTCAAGATTGGGAGTATGATAACATATCTCCCATTGAGTGTTCATCTTTTCATGATGTTAAATTAAGAAACAGGCAGTAAGAACAAGTCTGTTTTTCCATACTGGTTTATGAGGCCTATCAACAGGAAATATATTTTCCCAAATTTTTTGAGGGATGAAATATAAAGCATTTCTTCATGACTGTGATAACACCAAACACCATTTGAATTATTTCAATTGAGCTCTTCAAGTGATATGCCTCAGCAATGTATTTCATATTTTGAACAACCTGAACATAACACTTCGTGGCTTAAATATTACCATTTTATGATATTAGGATTTCTTTATATGACTTAAATGTGATACAAATGGTTCAATCACGGAGTTTGACGTAGTGATTTTCTTCACTCATCAGAGAATGTATGGCATATTTTAAAACCACATCCACATATTGTAATGAAACATAAAAAAAATACCTTTCAGAACTGAATGCAACCAAAGAAAGGATTTGATTCATTTGCTATTATCTTCCAAGTTGAAATATTCATACCTTCAGCTTGCAAGTGTGAAAGGCTTATCATCTTCATGTCTGATGGAGTGTTTAATGTAGTCTTTAGTGAGAAATAATACCATAATTTCTAGGTTAATGTTTTATCCATTCTGAATATCCAAAACTATCTGTCAGAACCACCAAACACTTGCTGCTATTCCCAACAAATTTAATTTGTGAATAGATTTTTTCTTTTAGTAAAAATAGAGGCAGGAAAAGAAACCAAAAGGATATCAAACCTGACCTATAGCTCCAGCATTATTTAGCTAGATATAGCTGTCCTGGTGAATCATTGCAAATATATTATTGTTTTTCTCACTATAATGAAATTATTATTATTGATTTTTGAAATTTGATTTCCTTGTTGTAGTTGTAGTTAAAGTTTGTAATGGATATTGTGTGTGTGTGTGTGTGTGAGTGTGTAAAACATGGAAAACACTTACCTATGTGAATTGGAGGCTGGGAAACTTTTCCAACCAAAATATCTTTCCCATGCCTGAATTTCTATCATCAGAGTTTTTTTTCTTTTTTTCATTATCAAAATGAAAAATCCCTCTGATGGCTAGCACATTAAGCTTTTATCAGTTATCAATGTCTTATGGCAGATGAATTTATTAGATTTTTTCCAAGTAATTAATGATGAGAACAAATTTTAAGATTTTATTTATTTATTCATGAGAGACACACACAGAGAGGCAGAGGCATAGGCAGAGGGAGAAGCAGGCTCCACTCAGGGAGTCCGATGTGGGACTTGATCCCAGGACCCTGGGATCACAACCTGAGCCAAAGGCAGACACTCAATCACTGAGCCACCCAGGTGCCCAAAAATTCTGATAGATAAAAAGGTCGGGTGGGGAAGACTGATCCCTGGGAATAGATTTAGAACCATCATCTAAGAAGCTGTAAGAAAAAATACTGATGCTTAAGCTTAAGCTCCGCCCTAGACAATTGATTGAAAAAAAACCAAGAACTCCCCACATGATTCCATCATTCAACGAGGGTTGAGAACCACTGGTTTATAGGCCTGTAGCCAATTTTGTTTAATTGGTGGTTGTGGGGGAGGAAAGTGGATCCTGCGCTCCTGACAGGGTTGTGAAGGGGGAGGGCGTTGGGCAGCAGAGAAGAGGAGATGCTGGAAAAAGAAGATGGCACTAATAAAAGGGAATAGGAAAGGCCCTGTAATAAAACAGGATTAATCAGTTCAGGGGCGCCTAGGTGGCTCAGTCAGTTAAACGTCTGCCTTTGGCTCATGTCATGATCCCAAGGTCCCATGATGGAGCCCCGCATCAGGCTCCCTGCTCAGTGGGGGGTTTGTTTTTTCCCTCTCCCTTTGTTCCTCCCTCTGCTTGCGATCTCTCTCTCTCTCTCTCTCTCTCACACACACACACACACACACGACACACGCTCAAATAAATAATTAATTAAATCTTTAAAAAAGAATAAATTGATGTTCTATCCTGACTGGTGATTGATGACACAGAAGTTTTAAAAAACAGGGGCACCTCTCCCCCATCCCTGTCTTTGTCTCTCTCTCCTTATTGGGAGCAAATACTGGATGAATTTCTCTCTCCTTTAAACCCTTAAAGGCATGAGCTATAAACCCTTCTAAATGAAAAAAGGAAAAGATTCTGGTTTCCACTATAATCAGGTAGATATATATTGGCACCATTAATAAGTGACCTTATTTATACTCAGGAAGCTTTTATCAAGCATGTACAATGTGCCAAGCAGCTAGGTGCTGAGAATCCTGAGATAAAATAAGACATGTCTCTGTCCTCAAAAGCTTCAGAGTCTAGAAGGCAGACAGACAAGTAAACATAAAATAATCAGACAATATGATAAGTGCTGAAACAGAGTTATGTATAAAGTGTTAAGGGAAAGTGGGGGAGTAGCAACTAAAGTTTCCTGGAGAGAGTGGGGATGAGAAGTTTTCACAGAAGTAACATTTGGATTGGGTATTGAAGAATGAGTAGACATTCTTTTTTAAAAAATTTATATTTAAATTCAATTTAGCTAACATATAGTATATTATTAGTTTCAGTAGTAGAATTTAATGATTCATGAGTTGCATACAACACTCAGTGCTCATTACATCAAGTGCCCTTCTTAATTACCCCATCCCTCCACCCACATCCCTCCAGCAACCCTCACTTTTGTTTCCTAGAGTTAAGGGTATTTTATAGTTGCCTCTCTTAAGGCCAAGGAAACATGGAAGGGCATTCTGAGGATTGGAAATAAGGACTTTATGTATGGGGGGTGTTTACTTCTTTCCTGTCCTCTTGTAGTCCTAGGGATTGTAGGCGGGTATCTACTATTTTTAATCTTTGGGTTGCCTCAGTTTCTTCTGTTTGGTCTCTCAGCTCTCCTAATTTGTTACCCCTATCAATTTTCATCTATTAGATACTTGACGCAAGATCTGCTCTCCTGACTAGATTCTAACTGATGTGTTTCCTATTCCTTTTGCCAGGGTAAAAACTGACAAGAACCAACACAGGGGGCTGCTGGGCTCAGAAGAGCCCACATATCAAAGCTGCAAATAGAGCTATTTTATTCACATACCTAGACCTGAATCTTTGAATCACTAGTGCTGAGCAAGATTGTCAAAAGAAGCTTAAAAATCACAGCAGTGTATCAAGGGCAAAAGAAGTAGCTATAAACTGTAACCAAACATTCACTAACCTGTTGTTTTGTCCTAAACCTCCATGGGGGGTATTCTAAAAAATGAGTTTTCCATTGACTTAGTTAATTATTATAGGCTTTTCTTGTGACCTTGTCCCTTTTTTGGAAATAAATGCTTTGCTGTTGTTTTAGAGTAGAATCATGCTGTGTCTCGGCTCATAGATGTGTGTGGGGTGTGGTATGTGGACTTTTAGGGGAGCACGTGTGTGTAAGGGACTGGGTGAGCATGCCTTCAAGTCTGGTGACCAGTTTAAGTTTTTTTTTTTTATCTCTAATCTTATATAAAAGGACCCTGACCCTGGACAGTCAAGCTGGAGATTTCTGCTGTTTCATTGGACCAGTCGTTTCCTCCTTTCAAGTCCATTTCTGCAGATGATTAGTCATTACTTATCAAGAGAACTTAGAGCCAGCCAGGGAGAGACACATGGCTTGGCAACAGGACAAACATAGAGCTTTGTCCTCCACTAGTCACTCCGCAATTCCCCAGAAAAATATAGTCTAACTTAAAATACTATGCAAATGTAGTTTCAGAACAAATTCCCTGGTTTGCCATCACCCTGATCATTTATAAACAGACCAATTATTCAAGCTTCTCCTTCATTGAAATTCAGAAGCGTCCACTGCCCCACAGCATCATTTATTTGAGATTCACTTGAATTTCCTTCAGTCTCTGAATTTGGGTATATGGCTTTTTGTATGGCTATTAAGACCAGTAGTAACTCTGCCTCTGTAGAGTGAGATTAAGCTAAGATCCAGTCCTAGATCTCATGTGTCCAGTCAAAGCTGGTCTGGCTTTACTCAGACTTTGATTCACCTAGATAAAACTCACTAGTATAATGGCTGTGGAGCTAATGTTGAGTGGCTATGACTCTCCTGTATAGGAACAGTGGGATAGGGAGACATGAGTGGAGTACAACTCACCACTGGACTTCCATTCTGGATTTCTCAAAGAATCCTGATGTAGAGATGCCATGGAAAGATGTCACAAAGCCTCCAGTTATGCCCCCTTATGCCCCCAGGAAGTTAAGCCACAATTTATAGGCCACACAATAAGTTAACAAGACAAGAAACAACAAATGTTGGAGACGATATGGAGAAAGGAGAATTCTCTTGCACTGTTGGTGAGAATGCAAAATGGTAGTCACTCTGGAAAACAGTGTGGAGGTTCCTCAAAAAGTTAAATTCCTGTGACCCAGCAATTGCACTACTGGGGATTTACCACAAAGATATTAATGTAGTGAAACACTGGGAGACCTGCACCTCAATGTTTATAGCAGCAATGTCCACAATAGCCAAACTGTGGAAGGAGCCATGATGTCCTTCGACAGATGAATGGATAAAGATGTGGTCTATATACACAATGGATTATTACTCGGCCATTAGAAACGTTGAATACCCACCATTTGCTTCGACATGGATGGAACTGGAGGGTATTATGCTGAGTGAAATAAGTCCATCAGAGAAGGACAATCACCATATGGTTTCACTCATACGTGGAATATAAGAAAGAGTGAAAGGGATTATAAGGGAAAGTAGGGGAACTGAGTGAGAAAAATTAGAGAGGCAGACAAACCATGAGAGACTCCTAACTCTGGGAAACAAATGAAGGTTGTGGAAGAGGAGGTGGGTGGGAGGATGGGGTAGCTGGGTGACAGGCACTAAGGAGGGCACTTGATGGGATGAGCACTGGGTGTTATATGTTGACAAATTGAATTTAAATTAAAAAATGATTAAAAAATTGTCAAACTTGAGTTTTCATCACAATCACCTACAAGGCTTGTAGGAATTCTGTGCTCCCACAGAAGCATCAAAAAGCAGGAAAAAAAATGTCAGAATGAACTTTGCAGAACTCTGGTTAATAGTCAAGGATTTAAAGCAACCAACTGAATGCTTCATCAAGAAAAATGCAACATCAAAATGGCAGGAAATCCTTGTGGTACTTTAACTTTCTTTTCTCCCATCTCCTTCCCAGAGCAGAAGGAAATAGTTTTACCCCATATTCCCAGTGTGGGATGCTGGTGCCTGATTCCAGAGGAAGAAGAAACCTTATGGGCACACTATTTGCTATGTCTGTTCTAACCTGTTTGAGGCAACCTAAAGGACTGACACATGATTCTCATTTCTGTTTCACCTAACTTAGAACTGAGGCTGGAAAAGCATCAGGCATTGCTTGAAAACATTGCAAGCTGAACTAACAACCCACAGATGCCTGGAGCAAAACATTACTTTCAAAATATACAATAGTTTGGTCTAAAGCCTGGGAACATAAGCTGGGAAGAGTTTCTTTGGGAAATTAGAACATTCAAAAGCATCATGCATACAGGAGACTTTAGAAGCCCACATGCATGCCTAGGGCAAGACATACTAAGAAAATACTTGAGAGAACCCTAATTTTTCACCTCAGGTTGATCTCTAGGCTCTGTGCAAGCTTGGCTAAGAGATAATCTGCAAAGACTGAAAGAGGTTTTTGTTTGTTTTAAGCTGTGGGCATTCGAGGAAATCTGCCAAAATATTAGCTGAACACAAGCTAAGGAACAGATACCTCACTGAACACACACAATATACCAAAACTTTTGGAATGCAGCAAAGGTGGTGCTCAGAGAGGAATGTATAACTACAAATGCATAATTTGTTTATTTTTAAAATTTTTTATTGGAGTTCAATTTGCCAACATTTAGCGTAACACCCAGTGCTCATCCCGTCAAGTGTCCTCCTCAGTGCCCATCACCCAGTCACCCCAACCCCCCACCCACCTCCCTTCCACTACCCCTTGTTCATTTCCCAGAGTTAGGTGTCTCTCATGTTTTGTCACCTTCACTGATATTTTCACTCATTTTCTCTCCTTTCCCTTTATTCCCTTTCACTAATTTTTATATTCCCCAAATCAAATGCCTATATTTAAAAAGAGGGGGGTGTCTGACTGTCTCAGTCAGAAGAGCATGTGACTCCTGATCTCGGGGTTGTGAGTCCGTGTTGGATGTAGAGATTATTTAAAAATAAAACCTTTAAAAATAAATAAAATAAATAAAAATAAGAACTATCTCAAATCAATACCTCAACTTTACACCTTGAGGAACTGGAAAAAGAAGAGCAAACTAAACACAAAACTAGCAGAACGAAGGAAATAATAAAGATGAGAGTGGAGAAAAATAAAACAAGTAACAGAAAAACAATAAAATCTACAAAACCAAAACTTCGTTCTTTGAAAAGATCAACAAAAGTAACAAATCTTTAGCTATTCTGACAATGAAAAAAAGATAAATAACTAAAATAAAAGCTGAAAGTGGGGGCATTACTACCAACATTACAGAAATTACAAGGAATTATAAAAGGATACTATGTGCAAATTGTATGCCAGAATATTTGATAACTTAGATGAAATGGAGAAATTCCTCAAAATATACAAACTACCTAAATTGACTCAAGAAGTGGAAAATCTTGATAGACCTATAAAAACTAAAGAGATGGAATTAGTAATCAAAAACCTCCCAAGAAAGAAAAGTCCAGGACTAGATGGCTTCAATAGTGAATTCTAGCAAATATTTAAAGAATAAACATCAATATTCCTCAAACTTCTTATAAATAGAAGAGGAAGCAATACTAGAAATACTTTCTAACTCATTCTATGAGGCCAGTATTACCCTGTTACCAAAGTCAGACAAGACATCTCAAGAAAATAACAGATAAATATTCCTTATGAATATAGAAGTGAAATTCTCAGAAAATACTACAAACTAAATCCAACAATATAATGTAAGGATTATACTCTATGACTAGGTAGGAGTACAAGAGTGATTCAGCATAAGAAAATCAATCAATGTAATAATCCATACAAATAGATGGAAGGAAAAAATCCACATGACCATCTCCATTGATGCAGAAAAAGCATTTTACAAAATCCAACACCATTTCATGATAAAAGCACACAGAAAACCAGGAATAGAAGAAAACCTCCTCAGCATGATTCAGAGTATTTATGAAAATCCCACAGCAAATACCATACTCAATGGTGATAAACTGAAAGCTTTCCCCCTTAGATCAGGGACAAGACAAGGATGCCCACTTTTACCACTGCTATTCAACATTTACTGAAAGTTCTTGTTAGAGGAATTAGACAAGATAAAAAGTAAAAGTCTCCCAAATTTAAAAGAGAGAGGTAAAACTATCTCAACTTACAGATGACATGATCCTATGCATACAAAATGCCAAAACAGGGACGCCTGGGTGGCTCAGCGGTTGAGCATCTGCCTTTGGCTCAGGGCGTGATCCTGGAGTTCTGGGATCGAGTCCCACATTGGGCTCCCCACAGGAAGCCTGTTTCTCCCTCTGCCTATGTCTCTGCCTCTCTCTCTCTCTGTCTCTCATGAATAAATAAAATATTTTTAAAAAATGCCAAAACATCCACAAGAAAGCTACTAGAACTAATAGAAGAATTCAGTAAAGTTGCTGGGTACAAGACCAACACAAAAATAAGTTGTGTGTCTATATAACTGCAATAAACAATCTGAAAAAGAAATTAAGAAAGCAATTTCATTTACAATAACATCTAAAAGAATAAAATACTTAGGAATGCATTTAACAAGGAAATGAAAGACTTGTACACTGAAAACTACAAAACATAGCTGAAAGAAATGAAAGAAGGCCTAAATAAGTAGAAAGTCATCCTATATTTAGGGGCTGAAAGATAACAGTGTTAAGGTGTATTACTCAAAATGATCTACAGATTTAACACAACGCCTATCAAAATTTTGAAAGCTCCTTTTTCAGAAGTTGAAAAGCAGATCATTAAATTCATATGGAATTGCAAGGGACCCAAATAGCTAAAGCAATCTTTAAAAAGAAGAAAATAGTTGGAGGAATCACACTTCCAGTTTCAAATATTACTAGAAGCTACAGTAGTCAAAACAGTGTGGTAGTGGCATAAGGATAGGCATATAGACCAATAGAATAGAATTGAAAGTCCAAAACTAAACCCATACATCCATACCTAATTAATTTTTAACAGCAGTGCCAAGCCCATTCAATGGGGAAAGAATAGTCCCCAACAAATAATGCTGGGACAACTGGATTTCTACGTGTAAAATAATGAATTTGAACTCCTACCTCATTCAATTTATAGAAATTAACTCAGAATTCATCAATGACTGGGGCGCCTGGGTGGTTCAGTCAGCTAAGCACCCAACTCTTGATTTTGGCTCAGGTCATGATCTCAGAGTCATGAGATCAAGCTCCATGTTAGGCTTCATGCACAGCATGGAGCCTGCTTAAGATTCTCTCTCCCCCTCTCCTTCTGCCTCTCCCCCCTGCTCTAGTTCTTTCTCCCTCCCCTCTCTCTCTCAAAAAATTCATCAATATAAGAGTTATGTGAGTTAAAACCATAAAACCCTTAGAAAAAAAACATAGTGATAAATCTTCAAGACCTTGAATTTGGTAATAGATTTTTATATGTGACAATAAAAGTATGAGCAATAACAGAAAAATAGCTAAATTGGACTTCATAACAATTTAACCTTTGTGCATTAAAAGATATCATTTAGAAAATGAAAAGACAATCTACAGAATGGGAGAAAATATTTGAAAATCATATATGCAATAAGGGTTTCATATCTAGAATATATAAAAGCTCACAACTCAACAACATATAAAGACAAAAACAACCCAATTGAAAAATGTGAAAAGGACTTGTGTAGATATTTCTTCAAAGAAGATACAAAAATGTCAATAAACACATGTACTGATGCTCAACATCATTAGTAGTTAAGGAATGCAAAAGAAAACCACAAGATACCTCTTCATACTGGTTAGGATAAGTATATTTTTTAAAAATGTAAAACTTCATGTTGGCAAAGATGTAGTGAAATGGGAACCCACATACTTTGCTGGTGGGAATGTAAAAACAGCTTAGATACTGTGAAAAACAGTTTGGCTGTTCTTCAAAATGCTAAGCACAAAATTATTTTATGACTCAGTAATTCTATTCCTAGATTATGCTGAGTGAAGTAAGTCAGTCGGAGAAGGACAAACATTATATGTTCTCATTCATTTGGGGAATATAAATAATAGTGAAAGGGAAAATAAGGGAAGGGAGAAGAAATGTGTGGGAAATATCAGAAAGGGAGACAGAACGTAAAGACTGCGAACTCTGGGAAACGAACTAGGGGTGGTAGAAGGGGAGGAGGGCGGGGGGTGGGAGTGAATGGGTGACGGGCACTGGGTGTTATTCTGTATGTTAGTAAATTGAACACCAATAAAAAAAAAATAAAAAATAAAAAAAAAAGAATTCAAAACAAGTTTCAAACGGATACTCATATGCCAATGTTTTTTGCAGCATTATTCACGATGTTTAAAAGGTGGAAGCAACCCTAATGTTCATCAACAGGCTAAGGTATAAACAAAATTGGTGTGTCCATATGATAGAATATTATTTGGCCATAGAAAGTGATGAAGTTCTGATACATGCTACAACATGGATGCACATAAAAAACATAATGCTAAATGAAATAAACCAGACAGAAAGGACAAAGATTTTATGATTCCACTGATATGAAATATCTAGAACAGACAAATTCATAGGGACAGAAAATAGATTGGCAGTTACCAGAATCTGAGAAGGGAAAGTGTGGGTTATTGCTTAATGTTTACAGAGTCTCTGTTTAGAGTGATGAAAAATTTTGGAAATAGATAATAATGATTGTATAACATTATGAATGCAATTAATTCCTCTGAATTGTACACTTAATGATGATAAAAATGGCAAGTTTTATGATATATATTTTTTACCACAATAAAAAAGGGGAGAGGGAAGAGGAGGAAAAAAATGACAACAGCAAAAATAACTTCCCAATTGCAAAACATAAAAAATTGGATGCAAACTAATCTCTTGTGTCAGAAATCAGATCAGTGATCACCTGGGCAGAGAAAGATTACAAAGGGACAAGAGGAAATTTTGGAGGTGGTAAATATAAGTATGATATTGATTGTAATAATGGCTTCGTGATATATACATACGTCAGGATTCATTCACTTGTACATTTTTAATATGTTCAGATTATCACATGCCATACATACTTCAATGAAGCAGTTTTTAAAAAATGAAAACTTATTAAGTAATCAACTTTGTTAAAGACTGTGTCTGCATGATTAATAAGACAAGCCTAGCCTCTTTTCCATGGAGCTTACACCCTAGTAAGGGAAATAGGCCTTAATAAAATAATCCCACAACCCACTGCTTCATTCAAAATTGGTATATGTTCTAAGAAAGAAAATTATGGGGAGTTCTGAAAGCATTTTACTTTTTTTCATTTTATTTTATTTTAATTCCAGTAGAGTTAATTATGGTGTTATACTAATTTCAGGTATGATATATTGATTCAACACTTCCATACAACACTCAGTGCTCATCACAAAAAGTGAACTCCTTAATCCCCATCACCTGTTTAACCCATCCCCCTACCCATCTCCCCTCTGATAACCATCAGTTTGTTCTCTATAGCTGAGTCTGTTTCTTGGTTTTCCTCTCTCCTCCCACCCCATGTTCATTTGTTTCATTTCTTAAATTTCACATATGAATGAAATCAAATGGTATTTGTCCTTCTCTGACTGGTTTATTTCACTTAGCATAACACTCTCTCCCCATCCACATTCTTGCAAATGGCAAGATTTCATTCATTTTTTATGGCTGAATGATATTCTATCATATGTATATACCACATCTTTCTTATCTATTCATCTATCAGTGGACACTTAGTCTGCTTGCATAATTTGTCTATTGTAAATAATGCTTCTATAAATATAGCATTTTAATGTAGGATCTATTCTAGTCTGGGAATGATTAGGGAAAGCAGTCCAACGCAAATGACCTTTGAGTTGAGGGTTGATGGGTGAAGAAGTGATAATTATGTGTGTTTTAATGGAGATAGAAGGACAAAAAGGAGACAGATTTTTAGTACAGAAGAAAGCTTATACAAAGGTCCTGAGATATAAAGGGGCTTGACATGTTTGAAGAACTAAAAGAAGGCCAGTATGGCTAAGGCATAGTGACTGAGAGAGAGTGGTAGGAAAAAAGCCTGAAAAGATAGGGTCAGATCATGTAGCATGTTACAAGCCATATTAAGGATATGGATCTTTTTCTTAAGAAAAGTGTAAAACCATTGAATGATTTAAAATAGGATAACATGATAGAGTGTGAATTTTGAAAGGAACTCTGGCTATAATGTGGAAAATGAACTGTAGGAGGACAAGAGTAGAATCAGAGAAACCAATCAAGGAAGTTCCTGTAATGAATGGTCCAGGCAAGAAATGATAGTGGCTTGGCCCAGGGTGAAGGTAGCAGAGTCAGCAAGAAGGAAATAGGTTTTAGATTTTTTTTTCATGTTCAAGAAAGATAGCTTTTTTTGTATGTTCTTTTATTGGAATTTGATTTGCCAAGTATAACATCCAGTGCTCATTCCATCAAGTGCCCATCACCCAGTCACCCCATCCCCCCACCCACCTCCTCTTCCACTACCCCTTGTTCATTTCACTGCATCTGTATCTTTGGGGTAAATCCCCAGTAGTGCAATTGCTGGGTCATAAGGTAGCTCTATTTTTTAACTCTTTGAGGAACCTCCACACAGTTTTCCAGAGTGGCTGCACCAGTTCACATTCCCACCAACAGTGCAAGAGGGTTCCCCTTTCTCCACATCCTCTATAACATTGGTTGTTTCCTGTCTTGTTAATTTTCCCCATTCTCACTAGTGTGAGGTGGTA
The DNA here is from genome assembly GCF_003254725.2 of Canis lupus dingo. Lineage (NCBI taxonomy): Eukaryota > Metazoa > Chordata > Mammalia > Carnivora > Canidae > Canis > Canis lupus. Next base: position 43,695,681 of record NC_064281.1, read on the forward strand.
TCTCATTGTGGTTTTGATTTGTATTTTCCTGATGGCCAGTGATGCGGAGCATTTTCTCATGTGCTTGTTGGCCATGTTGATGTCTTCCTCTGTGAGATTTCTGTTCATGTCTTTTGCCTATTTCATGATTGGATTGTTTGTTTCTTGGGTGTTGAGATTAATAAGTTCTTTATAGATCTTGGATACTAGCCCTTTATCTGATAGGTCACTTGCAAATCTCTTCTCCCATTCTGTAGGTTGTCTTTTAGTTTTGTTGACTGTTTCTTTTGCTGTGCAGAAGCTTCTTATTTCCCTGAGCTGAAGGCAGATACTCAACTGCTGAGCCACCCAGGCGTCTCACTATTTGGCTCTTTACAGAAAAACTTTGCAGGTCACCTGGGTGGCTCAATGGTTGAGTGTCTGCTTTTGGCTCAGGTCATGATCCCAGGGTGCTTGGATTGAGTCCTGCATCGGGCTCCCCGTAGGGGGCCTGCTTATACCTCTGCCTATGTTTTTGCCTCTCTGTGTGTGTGTGTCTCTCATGAATAAATAAATAAAATCTTTAAAATGTTTGCGGATCCCTGATCTAGTATGATGACTCTTAGGTACCTGCTGTGTGACTAGATGGATGGATGGTCAGTGAAGGTAAAGGGAGAAGGCAGAGAGGAAGGGAGGAAAGATAGAAGGAGCAATCTCTTGGAGAAAGAAGACTGTGGTAATATGAGGAAGAGAGGATGTAGGGAGTGGTCGTAGAATGGTGCAGCAGGTGTGAGAGGTGGGACCACAGTAATTATAGTATGCACACATGTTCATACCAGAAGTGTCCACATAGGTCAGAGAACCAAATGGGAGGCTGGTAGAAAGGGAAAAGGAGATTCTTTTTTATGCCAACTTCACTTTCTTCAGTGGCTTAATTAGAGACATTTACAGGACACAAAGGACGTCTGGTATGAAGCACACATCCTTATTCAAGGAGTTTAACAATCAATATGAACTGCATTTTTAAATATAAGATTGTGAACATAGGTCCAAAACATGACCCAGTGCAGCTAATATAGAGATGATGGAGCTTAGTAGCAGTCTGAATAGAAAAGGCTTGATGGCTTCATTCTCAGTCCTCAGTGTGGTGTGGTGTGGCTACCAAAAACCACTGATAATATTCTGCATAACCAGAAGTGTCTTGTCTATAGCTAGGAAGGACATATTCCTGCTCAGGCCTGAATTCTAGCCAGTACACAATGATATGGTCATAGTGGTTGTTAAAAATATCAGAATTCTTTTATTTTTATGTTTAAGTTTTTATTTTAATTCCAATTAATTAATGGACAATATTATATAGTTTCAGGTGTACAATATAGTGATGCAACAATTCCATACATAACCCAGTGCTCATCACAAGTCCATTCCTTAATCTTCATCACCTATTTCACTCATCCACCCACCCACTTCCCTTCTGGTAACCATTAGTTTCTTCTCTATGGTTAAGAGTCGGTTTCATTTTTACTTGCTTTTTTTTAAGTTTTTGTTTTTAATTCCAGTTAGTTAACATACAATGATATATTAGCTTCAGATGTACAATATAGTAATTCAAAAGTTCCATACATCACCGGTCTCACACAAAGAAATATCCAGCTTAATCCCCATCACTTATTTAACCCATCCTCGCCCTTGCCCCCCTTTGGTAACCATCATTTTTTTCTCCATGATCAAAAGTCTGTTTGGTTTGTCTCTCTATTTCCCCCCTTTGTTCATTTGTTTTGTTCCTTACATTCCACATATGAGTGAAATCATGATATTTGTCTTTCTCTGACTTATTTTGCTTAGCTTTGCACTCTCTAGCTCCATCAAGTCATTGCAAACGGCAAGATTTCATTCTTTTTTTTTAATTTTTATTTTTTTATTTATGATAGTCACAGAGAGAGAGAGAGAGAGAGGCAGAGACACAGGCAGAGGGAGAAGCAGGCTCCATGCACCAGGAGCCCGATGTGGGATTCGATCCCCGGTCTCCAGGATCGCGCCCTGGGCCAAAGGCAGGCGCCAAACCGCTGCGCCACCCAGGGATCCCGATTTCATTCTTTTTTATGGCTGAATAAGATTCCATTGTATATATACCACATCTTCTATATCAATGGACACTTGGGCTGCTTCCATACATAGACTATTATAAATAATGCTGCTAAAAACATACAGGTGTGTATATTCCTTTGAATTCATGTTTTTGTATTCTTTGGGTAAATACCAAGCAGTGTGATTGCTGGATCCTAGGGTAGTTCTATTTTAAACTTTTTGAGGAACTTCCAAACTGTTTTCCACAGTGGCTGCACCAGTTTGCATTCCCACCAACAGGGCAAGAGGGTTCCTTTTTTTCCCACATCTTTGCCAACACCTGTTGATTTTAGCCATTCTGACAAGTGTGAGGTGATAGCTCATTGTATTTTTCATTTGCATTTCCCTGATGATAAATGATGATGAGCATCTTTTAATATGTCTCTTGGCCATTTGTATGTCTTCTTTGGAGAAATGTCTGTTCATGTCTTCTGCCCATTTTTAAGTGAATTGTTTTATGGGTATTGAGTTTTATAAATTATTCATATATTTTGGATACCAACCTTTTATTGGGTATGTTATTTGCAAATACCTCCTCCCATTCAGGAAGTTGTCTTTTAGTGTTGTTGATTGTTTCCTTCCCTATGCAGAAGCTTTTTATTTTGATGTAGTCCCAATAGTTTATTTTTGCTTTTCTTTCCCTTGCCTCAGGAGACATATCTAGAAAAAAGTTTCTACATCCAATGTCAGAGAAGTTACTGCCTGTGTTCTCTTCTAGAATTATTATCTTTTCAGGCTCACATTTAGGTTTTTCATCCATTTTGAATTTATTTTTGTGTATGGTGAAAGAAAGTGGTCCAGTTTCTTTCTTTTACATAATGCTATTCAATTTTCACATTTGTTGAAGACACTGTCCTTTCCCATTGGATATTCTTTCCTGCTTTGTCAAAGATTTATTAAGCATAAAGTTGTGGGTTTATTTCTGGGTTTTCTATTCTGTTTCATTTATATATGTGTCTATTTTTGTGCCACTACCATACTGTTTTGATTTCTACAGCTTTGTAGTATAAATTGAAGTCTGGAATTGTGATGCCTTCAGCTTTACTTTTCTTTTTCAAGATTGTTTTGACTATTCAGGGTCTTTTGTGGTTCAACACAAATTTTAGAATGATTTGTTCTAGCTCTGAAAAATGCTGTTGGTGTTTTGAAAGGGATTTCATTAAATGTGTACATTGCCTTGGGTAGTCTAGACATTTTAATATTATGTGTTCTTCCAATCTGTGAGCATGGAATATCTTTCCATTTCTCTGTGTCATCTTCAGTTTCTTTTTTCAGTGTTTTATAGTTTTCAAAGGACAGGTCATTCACCTCTCTGATTAGGCTTATTTCTAGGCATATTACTATTTTAGTTCAATTGTAAACGGGATTTTTTCTTACTTTCTCTTTCTGCTGCATCATCATTGGTGTATAGAAATGCAACTGATTTCTGTACACTGATTTTATATCCTGAGGCATTACTGAATTTGTTAGCTCTAGCAGTTTTTTTGGTGTAGTCTTCCAGTTTTTCTATGTCTAGCATCATGTCACCTGCAAATAGTGAGAATTTTACTTCTTCCTTACTGATTTGGACTCCTTTAATTTCTTTTTGTTGTCTGATTGCTATGGATAGCACTTCCAATCTGGTGTTGAATAAAAGTAGTGACAGTGGCCATCCTTGTCTTGTTCTTGACCTTAGGGAAAAATCTCTCAGTTTTTCCTCCATTAAGGATGATGTTAGCTGTGGGGTTTTCATAGATGGCCTTTATGTTGAGGTATGCTCCTCCTAAACTTTGTTTGAGGGCTTTTTAAAAAACTCATGAATGGATGTTGTACTTTGTCAAGTGCTTTGACAAATGCAATATATGTATTGACAAATGCAATATATATATTGAAGTTCGATTTGCTAACATATAGTGTAACACCCAGTGCTCATCCCGTCAAGTGCCCTCCTCAGTGCCCATCACCCAGTCACCCCATCCCCCCACCCACCTCCTCTTCCACTACCCCTTGTTTGTTTCCCAGAGTTAGGAGTCTCTCATGTTTTGTCACCCTCTCTAATTTTTCCCACTCATTTTCCCTCCTTTCCCCTATAACCCCTTTAACTATTTCTTATATTCCCCATATGAATGAAACCATAGGATGATTGTCCTTCTCCTATTGACTTACTTCACTCAGCATAATACCCTCCAGTTCCATCCACATGGAAGCAGATGGTGGGTATTCATCCTTTCTAATGACTGAGTAAATATTCCATTGTATATATATACCATATGTTCTTTATCCATTTTTCTACATCTATTGAAATGATCATAGGGTTCTTATCCTTTCTCCTGTTGATGTGATGTATTACATTGATTGATTCATGAATATCAAACCACACTTGCAACCCAGGAATAAATCTTACTTGATCATGGTGAATGATTTTTATAATGTACTGTTGAATTCAATTCTCTAGTATTTTATTGAAAATATTTACATCTATGTTCATCAGGCATATTGGCCTATAGTTACCTTTTTAGTGGGGTCTTTATTGGTTTTGGTACCAGGATAATGCTGGCCTCCTAGAATGTATTTGCAAGTTTTCCTTACTTTTGTAATTTTTGGAATAGTTTGAGAAGAATAGGTATTAACTCTTCTTCAAATGTTTGGTAGAATTCACCTGTGAAGCCATCTGGTCCTGAACTTTTGTTTGTTGGGAGTTTTTTTTATTACCGATTCAATTTCTTTGCAGATTATCTGTCTGTTCAAATGTTTTATTTCTGCCTGATTTGGTTTTGGTACTTTATATGTTTCTAGGAATTTATCCATTTCTTTTAGGTTGTCTAATTTGTTGGAATATAGGTTTTCATAATGTTCTCTTATAATTGTTTTTATTTTGTGGTGTTGGCTGTTATTTCTCCTCTCTTGTTTGTGATTTTATTTATTTGAGCCCTTTCTCTTTGTTTCATGAGAAGTCTGGCTAGAGGTTTATAAATTTAATCATTTTTTCAAAGACCATTTCCTGGTTTCATTGACCAGTTCTATCGCTTTTTAAGTTTTTATTTCTGTTCTAATCTATTATCTCCTATCTTTTGATGGGTTTAGGTTTTGTTTGTTGTTCTTTTTTTAGACCCTTTAGGTGTAAAGCTACATTGTTTATTTGAGATTTTTCTTGCTTATTGAGGTAGGCCTATTTTGCTGTAGACTTTCCTCTTAGAGCAGCTTTTACTGCATCCAAAAGATTTGGACCATTTTGTTTTTCATTTTCATTTATTTCCATGTACTGTTTTTATTTCTTCTTTCATTTCCTGGTTGACCCATTCATTGTTTAGTAGCATGTTATTTCACCTCCATGTATTTGTAGTATTTCCAGATTTTTTTCTTGTGGTTGACTTCTATTTTCATAGCATTGTATTCAGAGAAGATGAATGGTATGATTTCAATATTTTTTTATTGTTTAGACCTGATTTGAGACCTATTTTGTGATATATTCTGGAAAATGTCCCATGTGCACTTGAATAGGACCTGTATTCTGCTCTTTTAGGATGAAACATTCTAAATAAATCTGTTAAGTCCATCTGTTCCAGTGTGTCATTCAAAGCCATTGTTTCCTTATTGATTTTCTGTTTGGATGATCTGACCATTGATGTAAGTGGGGTGTTAAAGTCCCCTACTATTATTGTATTATTAATTAGTTCCTTTGTTAACTGTTTTATGAATTTAGATGCTCTTATGTTGGGTGCATAAATATTTACAATTGTTATAGCTCCTTTACGGATTGTCCTCCTTATTATATAGTGCCCTACTTTGTCTATTGTTACACTCTTTGTTTTAAAGTCTATTTTGTCTGATATAATTATCACTAGTCTGACTTTTTTTGACATTCACTTTCATGAGACTTTTTTTTGTCCCCTCACTTTCGATCTGTAGTTGTCTTTAGATCTAAAATAAGTCTCTTGTAAGCAGCATATAAATGATTCTTCTTTTTTAATCCATTCTGTCACCTTATGTCTTTTGATAGGAGTGTTTAGTCCATTTACATTCAAAGTAATTATTGGTAGATATGTACTTATTGTCATTTTGTTATTGTTTTTTTGTTTTTTTAAAAAAATCATTTTTTATTGGTGTCCAATTTGTCAACATACAGAACACGCAGTGCTTATCCTGTCAAGTGCCCACCTCAGTGCCAGCCACCCAGTCACCTACCCGCACCCCACCTTCACCACCCCTAGTTCATTTCCCAGAGTTAGGAGTCTCTCATGTTCTCTCCCCTTTATGATATTTCCCACTTATTTTTTCTCCTTTCCCCTTTATTCCCTTTCACTATTTTTATATTCCCCAAATGAATGAGACCATAGAATGTTTATCCTTCTCCGATTGACTTATTTCACTCAACATAATACCCTCCATGTCCATCCACGTCAAAGCAAATGAGTAATATTCCATTGTATACATAGACCATATCTTCTTTATCCATTCATCTTTCGATGGACACCGAGGCTCCTTCCACAGTTTGGCTATTGTGGACATTGCTGCTATAAACATTGGAATGCAGGTGTCCTGGCGTTTCATTGCAACACTATCGTTGGGGTAAATCTCCAGCAGTGCAATTGCTGGGTGGTAGGGCAGATCTACTTTTAACTCTTTGGGAACCTCCACACAGTTTTCTAGATTGACTGTACCAGTTCACATTCCCACCAAAAATGCAAGAGGGTTCCCCTTTCTTCACATTCTCTCCAACATTTGTGGTTTCCTGCCTTGTTAATTTTCCCCATCCTCACTGGTGAGGTGGTATCTCATTGTGGTTTTGATTTGTATTTCCCTGATGGCAAGTGATGCAGAGCATTTTCTCATGTGCTTGTTGGCCATGTCTATGTCTTCCTCTGTGAGATTTCTGTACATGTCTTTTGCCCATTTCATGATTGGATTCTTTGTTTCTTTGATGTTGAGTTTAATAAGTTCTTTATAGATCTTGGAAACTAGCTCTTTATCTGATATGTCATTTGCAAATATCTTCTCCCATCCTGTAGGTTGTCTTTTGGTTTGTTGACTGTATCCTTTGCAGTGCAAAAGCTTCTTATCTTGATGAAGTCCCAATAGTTCATTTTTGCCTTTGTTTCTTTTGCCTTCGTGGATGTATCTTGCAAGAAGTTACTGTGGCCGAGTTCAAAAAGGGTGTTGCCTGTGTTCTCCTCTAGGATTTTGATGGAATCTTGTCTCACATTTAGATCTTTCATCCATTTTGAGTTTATCTTTGTGTATGGTGAAAGAGAGTGGTCTATTTTCATTCTTCTGCATGCGGATGTCCAATTTTCCCAGCACCATTTATTGAAGAGACTGCCTTTTTTCCAATGGATACTCATTGCTCCTTCATCGATTATTAGTTCACCATAAAGTTGATGATCCACTTCTGGATTTTCTATTCTGTTCCAATGATATGTGTCTGTTTTTGTGCCAGTACCACACTGTCTTGATGACCACAGCTTTGGAGTACAACCTGAAATCTGGCATTGTGATGCCCCCAGATATGGTTTTCTTTTGTAAAATTCCCCTGGCTATTCGGGGTCTTTTCTGATTCCACACAAATCTTAAAATAATTTGTTCTAACTCTCTGAAGAAAGTCCATGGTATTTTGACAGGGATTGCATTAAACATGTAAATTGCGCTGGGTAACATTGACATTTTCACAATATTAATTCTGCCAATCCATGAGCATGGAATATTTTTCCATCTCTTTGTGTCTTCCTCAATTTCTTTCAGAAGTGTTCTACAGTTTTTAGGGTATAGATCTTTTACCTCTTTGGTGAGGTTTATTCCTAGGTATCTTATGCTTTTGGGTGCAATTGTAAATGGGATTGACTCCTGAATTTCTCTTTCTTCAGTCTCATTGTTAGTGTATAGAAGTGACACTGACTTCTGGGCATTGATTTTGTATCCTGCCACACTGCCGAATTGCTGTATGAGTTCTAGCAATCTTGGGGTGGAGGCTTTTGGGTTTTCTATGTAGAGTATCATGTCATCGGCGAAGTGGGAGAGTTTGACTTCTTCTTTGCCAATTTGAATGCCTTTAATGTCTTTTTGTTGTCTGATTGCTGAGGCGAGGACTTCCAGTACTATGTTGAATAGCAGTGGTGAGAGTGGACATCCCTGTCTTGTTCCTGATCTTAGGGGAAAGGCTCCAAGTGCTTCCCCACTGACAATTATATTTGTTGTGGGCTTTTCGTAGATGGCTTTTAAGATGTTGAGGAATGTTCCGTCTATCCCCACACTCTGAAGAGTTTTGATCAGGAATGGATGCTGTATTTTGTCAAATGCTTTCTTTGCATCTATTGAAAAGATCATACGGTTCTTGGTTTTTCTCTTGCTGATATGATGAATCACATTGATTGTTTTACGAGTGTTGAACCAGCCTTGTGTCCCGGGGATAAATCCCAATTGGTCATGGTGAATAATTTTCTTAATGTATTGTTGGATCCTATTCGCTAGTATCTTGTTGAGAATTTTTGCATCCATGTTCATCAGGGATATTGTTCTGTAATTCTCCTTTTTGGTGGGGTCTTTGTCTGGTTTTGGAATTAAGGTGATGCTGGCCTCATAGAACATGTTTGGAAGTACTCCATCTCTTTCTATCTCTCCAAACAGCTTTAGTAGACTAGGTTTGCTTTCTTCTTTAAACGTTTGATAGAATTCCCCTGGGAAGCCATCTGGCCCTGGACTTTTGTGTCTTGGGAGGTTTTTGATGACTGCTTCAATTTCCTCCCTTTCCTGGTTATTGGCCTGTTCAGGTTTTCTATTTCTTCCTGTTCCAGTTTTGGTAGTTTGTGACTTTCCAGGAATGCGTCCATTTCTTCTAGATTGCCTAATTTATTGGCGTATAGCTGTTCATAATATGTTTTTAAAATCGTTTGTATTTGCTTGGTGTTGGTAGTGATCTCTCCTTTCTCATTCATGATTTTATTAATTTGAGTCTTCTCTCTCTTCTTTTTAATAAGGCTGGCTAATGGTTTATCTTATTAATTCTTTCAAAGAACCAACTCCTGGTTCTGTTGATCTGTTCCACAGTTCTTCTGGTCTCAATTTCATTGAGTTCTGCTCGAATCTTTATTAACTCTCTTCTTCTGCTGGGTGTAGGATGTATTTGCTGTTTTTTCTCTAGCTCCTTTAGGTGTAACGTTAGTTTTTGCATTTGAGTTCTTTCCAGTTTTTGAATGGATGCTTGTATTGCGATGTGTTTCCCCCTTAGGACTGCTTTTGCTGCATCCCAAAGATTTTTTTTTTTTTTTTGCCTTTTTTTTTTATTTTTTTTTTATTTTTTTATTTTATTTTTTATTGGTGTTCAATTTACTAACATACAGAATAACACCCAGTGCCCGTCACCCATTCACTCCCACCCCCCGCCCTCCTCCCCTTCTACCACCCCTAGTTCGTTTCCCAGAGTTAGCAGTCTTTACGTTCTGTCTCCCTTTCTGATATTTCCCTTAGGACTGCTTTTGCTGCATCCCAAAGATTTTGAACGGTTGTATCTTCATTCTCATTAGTTTCCATGAATCTTTTTAATTCTTCCTTAATTTCCTGGTTGACCCTTTCATCTTTTAGCAGGATGGTCCTTAACCTCCACATGTTTGAAATCCTTCCAAACTTCTTCTTGTGATTTAGTTCTAATTTCAAGGCATTATTGTCTGAGAAAATGCAGGGGACGATCCCAATATTTTGGTATCGGTTCAGACCCGATTTGTGACCCAGTATGTGGTCCATTCTGGAGAAAGTTCCTTGTGCACTTGAGAAGAATGTGTATTCAGTTGAGTTTGGATGTAAAGTTCTGTAGATATCTGTGAAATCCATCTGGTCCAGTGTATCATTTAAAGCTCTTGTTTCTTTGGAGATGTTGTGCTTAGAAGAGCTATAGAGTGTAGAAGGCGCTACATTGAAGTTACCAAGTATAAGTGTATTATTATCTAAGTATGTCTTAACTTTGGTTATTAATTGATTGATATATTTGGCAGCTCGCACATTCGTGGCATATATATTGATGATTGTTAAGTCTTTTGTTGGATAGATCCTTTGAGCATGATATAGTGTCCCTCTTCATCTCTCACTACAGTCTTCAGGATAAATTTTAGTTTATCTGATAATGATGGTACCCCCGCTTTCTTTTAAGGACCATTTGAATGGTAAATGGTTCTCCAACCTCTTATTTTCAGGCTGTCAGTGTCCTTCTGTCTAAAATGAGTCTCTTGTAGACAGCAAATAGATGGGTCCTGCTTTTTTATCTAGTCTGAAACCCTGCGCCTTTTGAGGGGGTCATTAAGCCCATCCACGTTCAGAGTTATTATTGAAAGATATGAGTTTAGTGTCATCATGATACCTATTTAGTCCTTGTTTTTGTGGATTGTTCCATTGGACTTCTTCTTAAAGGGGAATTTTAAGAATCCCTCTTAAAATTTCTTGCAGAGCTGGTTTGGTGGTCACATATTCTTTCAGTTCCTGCCTGTCTTGGAAGCTCGTTATTTCTCCTTCTATTCTGAATGAGAGCCTTGCTGGATAAAGTATTCTTGGCTGCATGTTCTTCTCATTTAGGACCCTGAATATATCCTGCCAGCCCTTTCTGGCCTGCCAGGTCTCTGCGGAGAGGTCTGCTGTTAATCTGATATTTCTTCCCATATAAGTTAGGGATCTCTTGTCTCTTGTTGCTTTAAGGGTCTTCTCTTTATTTTGGGGATTTGCAAGCTTCACTATTAAATGTGGAGGTGTTGAGTGGTTTTATTTATTTTAGGGGGGATATCTCTATTTCCTGGATCTGAATGCCTGTTTCCCTTCCCAGATTAGGGAAGTTTTTGGTTATGATTTGTTCAAATACATATTCTGGCCCTCTGGCCCTTTTGGCGCCCTCGGGAACCCCAATTAAACGTAGATTTTTCTTCCTCAGGCAGTCATTTATTTCCCTTAATCTATCTATCCTCATGATCTTTTGTTTGTCTCTTTTTCCCTCAGTTTCCCTCTTTGCCATCCACTTGTCTTCTATGTCACTCACTCGTTCTTCCACCTCGTTAACCCTCGTTGTTCTGACCTCTAGTTTGGATTGCATCTCATTTAATTGATTTTTAATTTCTGCCTAATTAGATCTAAATTCTGCAGTCATGAAGTCTCTTGAGTCCTTTATGCTTTTTTCTAGAGCCACCAGTAGCTTTATAATTGTGCTTCTGAATTGGCTTTCTGACCTTGAATTGTAATCCAAATTTTGTAACTCTGTGAGAGAGAGGACTGTTTCTGATTCCTTCTTTTGAGGTGAGGTTTTCCTTCTAGTCATTTTTGCTCAGTGCAGAGTGGCCAGAAACATGTTGTATTGGGAAAAGGAGAACAAGGGAGAAGAGAAAGAAGAAAATAAAAAGAAAAAAAGAAAAAAGAAAAAAAGAAGAAAATAGAAGAAAAGAAAAAAAGGGGGGGGAAGCAGACGGAAATCAAGAAACAAAAAAAGAAGGGGCAGTATCCTCTGATTCTGTATACTGTAAATCCCTCAACTTCACCTGGAACTTTCCAGTGCTGCTTGGTCAACAATTTATTTTTCCCCTGTGGGTCTAGCTGGTCTTCTGGGGGAGGGGCCTGCTGTGCTGCTTTTCAGGTGTTAGCTCTTGGGGGAGCTGCTCAGCCCCCTGCCTGATGCAGGGCTCAGTTAAAGATATTTAAGCTTTTTATCTGGGAGGCCACTGTGAGGCTCAGTGGGGGTTGTTTACCCCGTGAGGCCCCAGGAACAACACCAGTGGCGAGGCCAGCTCTGGAGCCCTGGATTCAGCTCCGGCAGGAACTCCGTCTGCAGGGCCTGGAGGCTCCGGGCGGGGCCGCTGATCTGCTCAGCTGGGGCAGGAGCGTCCTTGCTGTCCTGGGCCCTCCCGGCCTCTGCCTGTCCCGGGGGAGGCCGGATCCTGGGCTGTGTCCCGGCGCCCTGTTCTCTCGGGCCTGCGCTGTTGGATTCGCGCTCCTGGCCGCGCAGCCCCCTCCGAGCGGAGCTTCTGCCCGAGCCGCCTCAGAGTTGCTCCCGGGGCCCCGCCATGTGCTGCAGCCCTTTAGGGAGCTCGGCCGCTAGGTGTGGCATGCTCTCCCCGCGGCGCAGGTCCTCTGTTAGTGTCCCTGGGAGCCTGAGGGCATCCCCGCTCCTCCTGGGATCCTGTTCCAACTCCCTGTGAGCGCCTTTCTGTCCAGGAAGGTTGGTGCAGCTCCTGCTTCTCCCGGACGGAGCTTTCCTGTCCTGGGGACACTCGCCTCGGCCTTAGCCCGGCTCCTCGCGGGGCCCCTCCCCCTTGGAGGCCTTTGTTTCTTTATTTCTTTTTCCCCCCGTCTTCCTACCTTGATAGATGCGCGAACTCTTCTCACTGTAGCATTCCAGCTGGTCTCTCTTTAAATCTCAGGCCGAATTCATAGATTTTCAGGATGATTTGAAGGTTATCTAGGTAATTTGGTGGGGACAGGTGATTTGGGGACCCTACTCTTCCGCCATCTTGCCCTGCCCCCCCCGTTAATGTTTTGTGGTTGTTTCTAAAGATTTTCTCTGATCCTTTCTTGTCTTTCATTCATGATTTGCTGATTTTCTTAATTGACATATTTGAGTTTTTTCTCTTTATTCTTGGCATTTTTTATTTAGAAGGTTTTGATATATGGTTACCATTAGGTTTGTATGTAACTCAAAATTCTTCCATACTGATTGGTAAATATTAGCATCCCAGGAGCCTCCAAGTGCCTCTACTGTTACCCCAATGAACCCATGAACCTTTGACCTTTTAACGTCAGAAATTAGTGAGTTAGTGCCCACCCCAACAGAGAGCCTATAGGACTTGCTTTTTTTCTCAGGCCATTCTGATAGGCCAAATCCATGCTTTAACAGGCTACTAAATTTGTTGTATATTGCCTAATATTATATTATCACCTCAGATCCTTCTCTGCTCCATTCCAATTAGAACACATCAGTTGAAGGTGAGAGCAATGATCTGGAAAGTCACTTTACAAAAAGCAATAATAAAAGCAAATTCTCCACTAAATGTTTTATAACATATTAGCTCAATTAAGCATTGTTATTTCCCTATAAAGTAAAAATCATGGGCAGCCTTGATGGCCCAGCGGTTTGGCGCTGCCTTCAGCCTGGGGTATGATCCTGGAGACCCGAGATCGAGTCCCATGTCAGGCTCCCTGCATGGAGCCTCCTTGTCCCTCTGCCTGTGTCTCTGCCTCTGTGTGTGTGTGTGTGTGTGTGTGTGTGTGTGTGTGTGTGTGTGTGATGAATAAATAAATAAAATCCTTAAAAAAATCAAAAACCATATTACTATTTTTTATGCTGGGGACACTGAGTCAGAGACATCAAGTAACTTAGTCAAAGTTCTACAGAGTATGAATTAAACCCATTTTGTTAATACTATTTATTTGAAATTTCCAGTATAGACAAATCAATAGAAATATGAAGTGAATAAGTGGCTACCTAGGCCTTGGATGCTGGGCAGAAGTCAGTTGATAATGGGTACAAGATTTCTTTTTGAGGTGATAAAAATTTTCTTTATTGTGGTGATGGTTGCTCAACTCTGTGAATTAACTAAAAAGTATTGAATTGTACACTTTAAATGGATGAATAATTTTATGGTATGTGAATTATATAACAATAACACTGAGGGGTGGAGAGTGACTAGTTAGGGAGGGAGCCAAAATGGCAGAGATAGCTATGTTCAAATATGTGAAGGACATTCCAGAGAATAAGGAGCAGTTTTGTCTGGTTGGTTGTCCTGAGGGCAGAACGTGGGTGTGCAAGAGGAAGTTTCAGGGGACCAGGTTTGGCTCACCAGCAGGAAGAACATGTTGCCAAGTGGAATCCTGTGCCTGTGAGGCAGGGAGCTTCCAGGTTTGTCCCAGTTCACTGGGAAGCTGGATGGAGAGCACTTGGCAGGAAGGCTGAGGAGGGGAGTCTCGCACCAGGCAGAGTAGGTGGGAGCAGGTGATCTGAAAGCTTTTCTAGCCTGAGTCTGGTGAGTGCCTGGATGGAGAAAGATTGGTGAAGTAGGACAGATGGACTCCAGGCCCCTCTGCACCTGACACTCTGGTGCCTTAGGCTGGTCAGCTTCATACCCACCTGTTTCCTGGGTGGCAAAGGGGAACCTGTGAAGTTCAGGATGGGAGACTGGAACCTCTGCTTCCCCAAAACACATGGGCTGTTTCTCCTACAGCAGTCAAGATCCCAAGTTCACACTGGGGTCCCTTTCCCTGTCCAGCACCCTGAATCTTAAATTAAAGATACAAATACTATATGATCCAGTAAGTACACTACTGGATATTTGCCCAAAGAAAACGAAAACAGTAATTTGAAAACATATACACACCCTATGTCTATTGCAATATCTACAATAGCCAAGATATGGAAGCAGCCCAAGTGTCCATGCATAGATGAAAGATAAAAAAGATTTAGTGTGTATGTGTATGGATATTATATATATGTATATACATATATATTATATATAAAGTATATATGTTTATATAAATACATATAATAGAATATTACTGATCCAAAAAAAGAATGAAATCTTGCATTTGCAATGACATGGACCGATGGTCCTAGAGGGTATAATGCTAAGTGAAAAAAGTCAGTCAGAGAAAGAAAAATACCATATGATTTCACTCGTATGTGGAATTTAAGAAACAAAACACATGAACAAAGAAGAAAGATAAACCAAAAAAAAAAAAAACCCTCTTAAATATAGAGAACAAAATAGTGGTTACCAGAGGGGAGGCAGTTTTGGGGGTGTAATAGGTGAAGGGGATTAAGAGTACACTTATCATGGTAAGCAATATATAATGTATAGATTTGTTGAATCACTACATTGTACACCTGAAACAAATATAACACTATGCTAAATATATACTAGAATTTAAACAAACAAACAAACAAATAAATATTTAATTCTGAAAGTAGGAGAACAGAATGGGTTCAAGCTGTCATGGGCTTTAGCTGTTGGTGTCATTGCTTCTGATTATTGGGCAAACATTGTTCACAATAATTCTCTGGGTTCCTTGGAGTGTGTAGCATTTGTATAGTCTGTGTGTGGGAGGAAGAGGCCTTTAAGAGGGTGAATCTCCTTCAGGCTGTTTGGGTGCCTGCCCACATTTTTTGCAGGCTGCAAAGCAGAGGCCGCAGGTAAGTGACCTGTCCCAGGTCATAATGATTTATTCAATTAGCATATAGTTCATGACAAACCCAGAATAATTAATCATGGCTGTTTCTTTACTTAGGACTCTTTCTCTATCATCTATTATCTGTCTGTCCATCCACGTGTCCATCCATCTACCCATCTATCTATCCATCCATCTATACATCCATTTACCCATCTATCTATCTACCATCTATCTCTCATCTATCCATCTTCCTAAATAGCCAAACCTGTGTTTGATCCAAGAGTGTAGGAAGTGTCTTGAATAAAGGTCACATGTTATATCACATGAGAATCATGTACTTGGACCAGACTATGCTCATTTTAAACTCCAAGCCTTGATTCAAGTTGTTCCCTTGCCTGTAGTATCCTCTTCCCTTCCCTCCTGCCTTTTCCCTTTCCCACCTTCACAAATCTAACCATTCTTTAAGGTCCAGGAGCTCAGGCCACTTTTGCCTTCCTGCTGTCCCTGAGCCCATTCATTTGGTCTTTTAATACACTTTCTAATGGAACCTAAAGGTTTGTTTATCTTCCCAACTAGATAGCAAAGACTAGTTCTAAGCCTATTTGTATCTACTATAATCCCCTTCTGAGGCTAGGCACCAATTAAGTGCTCACAAAATCCAGATTAAAATCCAATTGCTAGGGGATCCCTGGGTGGCTCAGCAGTTTAGCGCCTGCCTTTGGCCCAGGGCACGATCCTGGAGACCCGGGATCGAGTCCCAAGTCGGGGTCCCGGTGCATGGAGCCTGGTGCATGGAGCCTACTTCTCCCTCTGCCTGTCTCTGCCTCTCTCTCTCTGTGTGACTATCATAAATAAAAAAATAAAAATAATAAAAAAATCCAATTGCTGAGCAGTGGACATAGAACGAGCCAGTCAAGTAGCTAGCCACATAGCTGTAGCTGTATATTTTTGTTGAAATACATTAATATTATGTAACATGTATAGCATAGCTTTCACATTCAGTGAGGTATCCTGTGTTTTCTAGAACTCACTAAGGCCTCTCCCAGCAGCCCCTCTGCTATTAAATGGCCAGGGAGGGGTTTGTGTATCCATCCCTATAAGGTCACCGTGGGCATTACAAAACAATAAAAAATACTACAAGTTCTGCTCTAGCTTCTACATGGTAAAAATGTCTACTACCTCCACTCACTATTGTCTCTCTGGTTCCAGTCCCATGATCGTAATTTTTTTTACTCAATCCAGTGTCCTTTAGATCATTCCCTCTGTCCAGTCTGTGCATAAATCTCTCCCTCCCCTCTCTTTCCTTCATAGCTTCCCACTCAAACCTCAGTCAGGAACTGCCAGCAGTCAGGGGAGCTGAAAACTCAAATGGGGTCTTTTCAGACACTTTACCTTTTCCTCACTATTAAAAATGTGTTTTGCTCACTTGAAGTGATTGGATTCCTCTTGCCCTCAGTGAGGCTGGGTGGATGAGGCACTTAAAGCAGACTAAAGAAAGTCACAGCCTGAGCAGAATTTAGCCAGTCTTGTCTCAGAAATTCTAGTATGTGTAAACTGCAATCATCTTCTCAGGCCCTTCATACACACTAACCTAGGACATTTTAGAGCAGTGTATAGTTATTTCATCCCTACTCCCTTTCTTCTTGAGAACCAACATTGCTGGACTGCTGATCGACTCCTTGTCCTCCTTCCTACTTCTCTCTCTCTCATTCATGGTGTCAAGGTAGACAATTTGCAGCCTGGACTGGGACATATTGGTCTAATCAAAGTCTTTTGTTTGCTTTGTACCTTGGTCACCCCCTCTTTCAGAGGAGACCTGCAGTGCATAGGGTGCAACCTTTTCCTAAGGCTTCATAGGTTTTTTTCCTCCTTGTCACATCAGTTGATCTAGTCTAATTTCCTTCTGCCCCTCGGGATTCTTCCTGCCAAATTCTGACCAGCTCCTAGGCCTATTACAAGGGTAAACAGGAGATACCTAGCACAATTTGTAGCCCACAATTGGCATGGGGAAAGAGGTCTATTTATACAACACTGTGCTCACACATGATCTAGCAATTGTGGGCCTCTTGACACTGGCAGTACCACCCTAAGAAGCTTTATCCAACCTTTTGCTCACCTGTGAATGTGAAGCTAAGTTACATGGAATCTGAGCTTCAAGGCCTGCACAAGTGATATTTTCTCTGTTTAGGTTTAGCATCTACACTGTGTTGTTAAGATGATAAGGCATTTCCACATCTTTTGCCTCACTTGAGCCTCATGACAACCTGGTGAAATAAGTATTCTTATCTCCATTTTTGTACAAAAAATATTAAAGCATAATAATAACATTAATGACTAACATTCATCAAGTACTTGCTATGTCCCAGATAGCGTTCTAAACACTATGTATTTACAGACATACCTCAGAGATATTGTAGGTTGGGTTCCAGACCACTGCAATGCCACAAATCTCTCAATAAGTAGGTCAAATGAAATTTTTTGTTTCCCAGGACATATAAAATTATTTTACATGATACTGTAGTCTATTAAGTATAAAGTAGAATTATGTCTAAGAATATTCATACCTTAATTTGTAAGTACTTTATTGCTAAAAATTCTAATCATCATCTGAACTTCAATGAATCATAATCTTTTTGCTGGTGGAGCGTCTTGCTTTGAGGTTGATGGCTGCTGAATGAGCAGGGTGGTTGCTGAAGGTTGGGTTGCCTGTGGCAAGTTCTTAAAGACAACAGTGATATTTGCTACATCAATCCTTTCACAGACTATTTCTCAGTAGCATGTGATGCTCTTTGATAGCATTTTACTCACAGTAGAACTTCTCTCAAACCCTACCATTGTTTTATCAACTGAATTTATATAATATTCTAAAACATTTGTTGTCATTTCAACAATTTACCAGGAGTGAACTCCATTTCAGTAAACCACTTTCTCTGCTCATCCATAAGAAGCAATGAGTTTTATTATGAGATTGTAGCAATGAAGTTATATCTTCAGGCTCTAGTTCTCCTGTGATTTCTACCACATTTGCAGTTATTTCCTTTATTTAAGTCTTGAGCCCTCAAAGTCATTCATGAGGGTTGGAATAAATTTCTTCCAAACTCCTCTTAATGTTGATATTTTTACCTCTTCCCATGAATCACATATATCTTTAATGGCATGAAGAATGGTGAATCCTTTCCGGAAGATTTTCAATTTAATTTGCCCAGATCCATCAGAAGAATCACTATGTATAGCAGTTACAACCTTACACACTGTATTTCTTAAGTAATAAGACTTGAAAGTAAAAATTACTCCTTGATCCATGGGATGCATAATGAATGTTCTGTTAGCAGGTGTGGAAACATTAATCTCATTGTACATCTTCATCAGAGCTCTTTGGTGACCAGGTGCATTGCCAATGAGCAGTAATATTTTGAAAGAATTATTTTTTTCTGAGCAGTAGTTCTCAACAATGGGCTTAAAATATTCAGTAAACCATGTTATAAAAAGATTTGCTGTCATCCAAGTTTTGTCTTTCCACTTATAGAGCAAAAGTAGAGTAGGTTTAGCATAATTCTTAAGGGTCCTAGGATTTTTGGAATGGTAAATAAGCATTGGCTTCAACTTAAAGTCAACTTAAAGTTGCATTAGCCCCTAACAAGGGAGTCAGCCTGTCCATTTGAAGCCAGATATTGAATCTCCCACCCAGCTATGAAAGTCCTAGATGGCATCTTCTTCCAAAAGAAGGCTGTTTCATCTATACTGAAAATCTGTTTAGTGTAGCCACCTTTATTAATTATCTCAGCTAGATCTTCTGTATACCTTGCTGCTTCTACATCAGTACTTGCTGCTTCACCTTACTCTTTCATGTTATACAGATGGCTTCTTTTCTTAAGTCTCATGAACCAACCTCTGCTAGTTTTAAAGTTTTCTTCTGCAGCTTCCTCACCTCTCTCAGCCTTCACAGAATTGAAGAGAGTTAGGGCCTTGCTCTGGATCAGGCTTTCACTTAAGGGACAGATGTGGCTGATTTGATCTATCCAAACTCTGAAAACTTTCTCCATATCAGCAATCAGACTGTTTCACTTTATTATCATTTGTGTATTCACTGGAGTAGCACTTTTAATTTCCTTCAGGAACTTTTCCTTTGCATTCATAACTTGGCTATTTGGCACAAGCAATCTAGCTTTCAGCCTATCTCAGCTTTCAACATGTCTTCCTCACTAAACTTAATAACTTCTAGGTTTTGATATAAAGTGAGACATGTGACTCTTCCTCTCACTTGAACACTTGGAGGCCATGGTAGGGTTATTACTTGGCCTAATTTCAATATTTTTGTGTCTCAAATAGGGAATAGGGAGACCTGAGGAAAGGGAGAGAGGTGCGGCTGGGATGAGGACGGCACCCCAAAATGATTACAATAGTAACATCAAAGATAACTGATTATAGATCACCATAGAAATAGAATAATAATTAAAAAGTTCAAAATACTGTGAGGGGGATTCCTGGGTGGCGCAGCAGTTTGGTGCCTGCCTTTGGCCCAGGGCGCGATCCTGGAGACCTGGGATCAAATCCCACGTCGGGCTCCCGGTGCATGGAGCCTGCTTCTCCTTCTGCCTATGTCTCTTCCTCTCTCTCTCTCTCTCTCTGTGTGACTATCATAAATAAATAAAAATTTAAAAAAAAACCCCAAATGCTGTGAGGAGTACCAAAATATTATACAGAGACATAAAGTGAGCAAATGCTGTTGGAAAAATGGTGCCTATAGACTTGCTCAATACAGATTTGCCACAAACCTTCAATTTGTAAAAAAATGCAATATTTGCAAAGTGCAATAAAATGAAGTATGACTGTATTAATTCATATTTCCCTCACAACCACCCTGTACCTTCATTATAATTATCCTAATTTTATTTTATTTTATTTATTTATTTTTATTTATTTATTTATTTTTTTAAATTTATTTTTTATTGGTGTTCAATTTACCAACATACAGAATAACCCCCAGTGCCCGTCACCCATTCACTCCCACCCCCCGCCCTCCTCCCCTTCTACCACCCCTAGTTCGTTTCCCAGAGTTAGCAGTCTTTACGTTCTGTCTCCCTTTCTGATATTTCCCACACATTTCTTCTCCCTTCCCTTATAGATTAGGAAACTAAGACCTACTGACTTCTCAGTGCTCTGGTACCCGCTTGATGGAAAGTGGTAGGTCCTAGATCCACTAGAAGTGCTCTGATGCCTCATGTCCTTCACTGTCCCAACATGCTCAGCCACCTTATGTGGCTGACCTTTCCCACCTACAGCCACTCAGTGCTCTGGGCCCACCTGGGTGCTCAGTGTACAGGAGCCAAATAAACTACTGACAGACTATCTGACCTGTGAGCCTAGGTGTGATGACACCCTGCACCTGCTGAACTCCAAGCTCCGGAGGATGTCTGTGCTGCAGAAGGTGGTCTTCCATGCTGTGCCTATATGATGCAATTGAAGAAATGCTGTAATTCTTTGTGGTTATATTTGAGGAAAATTTCATGATTACCCAAGGAGATGATTGATATACACTTTAAATATAGATTTTAAAGGGAATATAATTAAATGTACTATTTATTTTTTATTTTTTAATAGATTTTATTTATTTATTCATGAGACACACACACACACACACACACACACACACACACACACAGAGGCAGAGGGAGAAGCAGGCTCCATGCAGGGAGCCCGATGTGGGACTCGATCCTGGGTCTCCTGGATCAGGCCTTGGGCTGAAGGCAGCACTAAACCGCTGAGCCACCCAGGCTGCCCACTATTTATTGACCATTGGAAAAAAAAAGTGGTGGTGCCTTATTTGGAGCATAGGCAACCTGTCTCCAGAGCCCACATGTATAAATACTATGTATGCTATTTGGGCTTAGAAAGGCTGACTCAATCACTAAAAGCCACAAAAATTATCAGATAATAGATACTAGGCTGGACACTAGGCATTCTGATTCCAAATTCTGTGCTCTTTTCATTGGGTATTTATTTATTCATTCACCCAATAAACATTTATTAAGTACTACTATGAGCCCTGGGCATACAATTGTTGCTCATAAATAACACATAGGAAGAGATAGACAAATAAGCCAAAAATAAAGCATAGCATGATGATTAAGAGCATAGTTTTCATACTCAGTGTATATGGGTTCAAATCATAATACCACTCATATTAGCAATAGGACCTGAACCTTGACATCCTCATCCATAAAATGGATATGATAATGTCAGTATTTTTTTTATTGAAGTTCGATTTGCCAACATATAGTATAACACCCAGTTCTCATCCCATCAAGTGCCCTCCTCAGTGCCCGTCACCCAGTTACCCTATTCTCCCACTCACCTCCCCTTCCACAATCCTTTGTTCATTTCCCAGAGTTAGAAGTCTTTCATGGTTTGTCTCCCTCTCTAATTTTCCCCACTAATTTTCCCTCCTTTCCTTTATAATCCCTTTCACTATTTCTTATATTCCCCATATGAGTGAAACCATATGATGATTGTCCTTCTCTGATTGATGCAATTCACAATATCAGTACTCCTAATTAGATTGACATGGTGATAACTGAATGCATTAATATATGCAATAAACTAGAAAGTTGCCCAGCACATAAGTATTAGATATTATTATTATTAATATCATCATTGTTGCTCTTGGTGATGGTGGTAGTTTCTCTGTTCTATGATGCAGTGCAAATGACTAAGGGAAGGCCCTAAACCAGTATTTAAGGAAGAGCCCAAGGATGTCTGGAAGGAGGACTGAGAAGTAGGCAGGGGTCAGATCACACAGAACTTTGAATATCATGCACTATGCCAAGCTATGTAGCAGAATGGAATTGGAACAGCTTCTCCAAAGAGGTGGCTGACCAATACCTATATTTCTGCTATTTCAAGGAGGAACAGGCTGGGTGATCAACCTGTACATGTGGCCTAGTGCCCCTAGCATGCAGAAAACCATTTTTTCCCTAGCTCATGGTCACAAGACTGAATAGCTGGCAGAGGCCATATGAACTTCTAGTCTGTTTTGAAAGAAACTCAACCCTTCCTCAGTTGTCAGCAGCTCTTGGTAAGAGCTGTAGGTCATCATATAATGCCCATGGCCTTAGGCAATGAGTGACCCAGGAGTAATGAGGTTGGACAATGGCTTTTGGAGCTGACTTCTGTAAAGTGTTGATTTAGAAGAAGCTTGAGTAGAGAGAAAAAGGATGTGACATTGCACTGGGCTGCTGGGTAATCTGAGGCGAAAGAAGTCAGACACCTTAATATAGTCAGAATATCTTCCAAACAGCTTGAGATGTCTTAATCTGCTTACAGGTATTATTCTTCCTAAAATCATACATTCCAACATGGGTCCAAGCAACCAGTGTCAGTCCTAAGGCTGCTGCGGTTTTTTTTTTTTTGGTTGTCTCCTATCTTCTCTTTTTCCAAGGTCACCTGCTTGAGCTGCTAGGCCCTGAGGAGTCTGGAAAGAAAAATAACAGTCATTCTTCACATTTGTACAATGCTTTATGATTTACAAAAAGCTCCCACATTCATTGGGTTCCAAAGTAACTCTGGAAGGGAGGCAGGGCAAGTATTTGCATGGTCCTCATTTCCTATTTTATAGATAAAGAAATTGAGGCAAAAAGAGGCAAAGGCCCATGCTCAGAGTCACACAGCTAGTGAATGGTGGAGCTCGAATGGTTTATTAGTTTTTTATGCTGCATAACAAATTACCACAAATTTAGCAGCTTAAAGCACCACGTATTTCTTATCTCTCAATTTCTTTTGTTAGAAATTTGGGCATTGTTTAAATGAGTCCTCTGCTTTGGGGCTTGGAAGGTGGCAATCAAGGTGTTGGTCAGGGCTGGGTTCTCACCTGGAGGCTCAACTAAGAAACAATCTGTTTTCACACTCATGTGGTTGTTGGTAGCATTCAGTTCCTTGTGGGTGTAGGATTCATAGCAGCTTGTTCTTCAAAGCCAGCAAGGGAAGAAAGAGTGAGTCTGCTAGTAAGATTATGTTATATATAACATAATGTAATCATGACAGTGACATCCCATTACCTTTGCCATATTCTATTGGTTAGGAGCAAATCATGGGTTATATCCCCACTCAAGGGGTAGGATTACACAGGGACATGGATACCATAAAGTGGCTATTATGGTTGCCATTTTAAAGTCTGTTTGCCATAGTCTCCAACCCAGCTCTCTCTGACTCCAAATCCAATGATCTTTACACTGGATCACACTGTTGCTGCTAGGGATGCATGATATCCATTCCTACTACTCCATGATGTATGTTCACCTATTCAAAGGTACATTTGCCGAGCATACAGTAGAGGAAATCTAAGAAGCCTGCTTTGCTATTAAACTTGTGTCCAGTGTCACACAGCCTAGGGTCCTAACCAATTGACATATGAACACACTCCCATTTTCTTAACTTAGAAAAAACCAATTTGTCACTTCTAAAGATGGAATGTTGTTCTGGGACAATTTTGTGCAAACCTTGAGCTTGTTATCTTCAAAAAGAGGCATGCCTTTTCATTTTAGGAGATTTCAGCTCTTATCCTAACAACTTCCAAATTACATACAAAGGCACAGGGAGTCAGGCTTTATTTTCCTTCTTTTGCCGTTGTAGCTTAGCCTCATTAGTTTGATCCCATTAATGGCTATAAGATATGTGGCCTTGGAGGAAAGAGGTTAAAAAGAACTCTTTAGATCTTCCAGCCAGGACTACAAAGCTCTCTGTGGATGGCTTCTAAAGTTTAGGTTTGCCTGAAAAAAAGCCCTGTAGCTTTCTCCAGGGCCTGTTCTTAATTGACAGTTGGGGATACCTCAACTATTCATTTCAGTTCATTCATTCATTCAAGAAGTATTATTATTATTATCGAGCATTTCTTTGTGTAAGGTGCCATTCTAGGTACTAGCAATATTGAGAGTCTGAGATTACTGTCCTTATACTCAGAAAGCCCACTCTGATAAGAAAACAATCAGAAGGCTGTAGAACTGCTTTAATGGAGATATGCATTGAGCCTGTATAACTATCTGAGGGAGTGAAAAAAGAGAAGTGCTTACTTAAGATTACAAACCCAAACCTTCCAGGACCAAGCAAATGAATCAAACAGGTGGATACAAGGAGTACTGGAATTTGTACTAAACTGTAGTGTATTGTAATTTAAAAAATGTAAACACCATGTGGTCCTAATAAAACATAGCCTACAAGCTGCTCATTTGTGACCCCAGTTTAGACAAAGGAGGTAATGTTTGTGCTGTGAGTTAAATGATAATAGCAAACACTTATATAGAAGTTACTGTGTACCAGCTATGCTTATAAACAATTTAAATGTATTAATTCATTTAATCTCCATAACATCTTATTAGGTAGGTACTTTTATTAGCTCTATTTTGTATATGGGGAAATAGAAACCCAGAGAAGTTAGATAATTTGCCTGAGGTCACATAGCTAATAACCAGGGCTGGAATTTAAAATCAGGCAGCCTGGTTTCAGAGCCCATGCTCCAAACTACATATATGTATACATGTATATGTCTTCAGCTTTTGCTAAAAGATGATTAAGTGTTTGCAAGGTGGTATGAAAATATGCCATGCGGAGAAAGCCATATGTGCAAAGATGGAGACTTAGAGAGTTTAAGGGATTCCAGAGTCTATAAACAATGTAGTATTTCTGGAACAGGAAGTTTGTGTTTTTGGGTGGTGGGTTGAGAATAGAGTAAGGGGATGGATAGAGAGAAATTAAGCTAGACAGAAAAAACCAACAAAGTAGTTGTATGTTGTGCAATGATCATATTCAAATGTGCGAGGATACACATTTATTAAGCACTTGTATGCCAAATACAAAGCATTGTGCTAAGTACTAAGATAGACCTAGGCACAAAGTGTTTGGAGACAATGGGTTCAGAGAAGGGGCATTAAATTCAGCATGAGGATACCGAAGAGCATTTCTCAGAAAAATGGTTAGATTGACCTAAGACTTGATGGATAAGTAGGGGTCAACTGGACAAGGAGATAGGAGAGGGCATTGTAAAGAGAGGGAACAGGTTATAAAAGCATTTCTGAACTCACGGTAAAAATGACCTTTCTTCTTATCTCAAGTTTTCCTTTGCCTTTCTATCCTCTCACTTATTCACGTGTTACCATGAGAAATAAAAAAGCCAGACAAGAATTGAACTAGGAAAAAAAATTTTTTAAAAAAAGAAGTGAACTAGGAGTTGCTTCACAGGATTTCCACAGTTTGACACATAGGAGAGGCAGGGGGAATAAATCTGGGATTAGAATAACTGAGTTTGCACTCAGGTACTTTATTCACATTAACTCTAATAAACTCAAATCATCAGTCAACCCTGCAACTTTTTCCTTTTAATCCTTCATTCTCATTTTATAGATGAGGAAATAGAGGCTTAGAGAAATTATGCCACCTGTTCGAAGGAATCTGCTAGTAAGTGGCACAATTTGGGGTTTGAACCCAAGACTGTCTGGCTTCAAAGCCTGTATTCTCATATTTTCAACCTCTGAGAACCTTCTTTCAACCAAAAGCAATTCTGTCTCTTAGTAAAAATAGCTAAAAATCATTTATTGCAAGCTTGGTTCACAATTCCAAACTGCTTCTTCAACATGTCATTCTTCTAAGTCTTGGCTTTCTTAGCTATAAAATGAGGCTGTGGTGGAAATTACTACTGTTAACCACTATTCAGTTCCTTTCTATTTTTGGTAATACAGGGGGTATTATACTTCATTGTCATCTTTTTTTTTAATTCTTTATTTATTTATGATAGTCACAGAGAGAGAGAGAGAGAGAGAGAGAGGCAGAGACATAGGCAGAGGGAGAAGCAGGCTCCATACACTGGGAGCCCGACGTGGGATTCGATCCCGGGTCTCCAGGATCGCGCCCTGGGCCAAAGGCAGGCACCAAACCGCTGCGCCACCCAGGGATCCCACTTCATTGTCATCTTAAAGTTAAATGTGGCCCACTGACTTCCTTTCACTAATTCACTATGAGCAGAAGTGATATGTGTCACTTTAGGGTGGAAGCATTTAACAGATCAAGTGATTCTCTGTCCTCTCTTGCTACTGCTACTAGGAAACGTTTCAGATGGTAGTGCTTCCATTGGCTTGGGTTTCTGTGTGAAGATGACATGGACCAGAGACCTCTACTTACCAGCAAACAAATACATAGAATGAGTAAAAATATATACTTTCATTGGTTTAAAGCCACTGAAATTCTGGGATCATTTGTTATCTCAGCATAACCTATTATACATTCTGAGCAATACAGAGGCGAATGCTCTCTATCTCATGGACTTATTGTGAAGATCAATGGAATAATGGGAGTGGAAGTACTTTATAAATTCTGAAGCTGTGTGCTCATACCATGTATTATTACATGCCGGATAGTATATCTGATTAGCAGATCCTATTGAGTTGTATTCTAATAGATTTTCACAAATAGAATTTTTGTAGACACTTACATTGTATATTTTTACATTATAGGAAGATATTTATTTGTTTTCATAATGCTTTTATGTGGGAGCTTTCTCTTTTGATAGGAAGAGAACCAACTCTGAGATCTGAAGGTTTCTCAAAGACTATGAGTATTGATAACTAGTCACTCTTGGCATAACAGTTACCACTAGTTCCATTTTCTTTTTATCTAGGCTCAAAGAAACATTTGGGAGGGGGAACCCCACTCTTCCCAAAGAACAACTCTGGATTTTACCTCTTTGAGAGCAAAGTCTCCTGGATTGTAGGCCTAATAGTTACAAGCCAATAACTCCACTAGATGATGACTTGCAAACATTTAGCTTGAAAGGGTAGTGTGGAAAAAGTCAACCCTTCCCGCAGCAGTTTCTTCACTGAGCCCAACAAGATTACCATGGAGAAGCTGAGCACTAAGAAAGTTTATGAGCCAAAGAGGAACCCAGACCTAAACAACATCTTCTGCCAGTCTCTCTCTTGTCCATGAGACTCTAATCAGACTAGCTATCTTTTTCTTCTTTTAACAGAGATTATTCCTGACATTTATGTTCTTAGTCTATTCCCTCTGGCTAGAATGTTCTTCCTGCAGGTCTTCCCATGCCTGCCTCATCTCACCATCCAGATTTTAGCTCAAAGGTAACTCCTGAAAGAAGTTTTCTTTGTCCCTACCTCAATTGCTCCCTATGTTTTTACCCTAACTTATTTTACTTTAGATCATGTATATCAATCTGATGTTATATTTTATAGTTATTTATTTCTTATACATTTATTTTATGTTGGCTTTGTTTATTTATTTATTTATTTATTTATTTATTTATTTATTTATTTATTTTTGAGAGAGAGAAAGAGTGTGTAAGCAGGAGGAGCAGAGAGAGAGAGGAAGAGAGAGAATACTAAGCAGCCTCCATTCTCAGTGAGGAGCCTGACTCTGGGCTCACTCAATCTCATGACCTTGAGATCATGACCTGAGCTGAAATCAAAAGTCGGATGCTTAACCAACTGAGTCACCCAGGCACCCCAACTTATGTAATATATAATATGATTATATAATATATTCATTTGTTTAATTTAGTTGTTTCTTTTATTCATTTGCTCTACTCTCAGTGTCTAGAACAGTGTTTGGGACATAGTAGGTGCTCAAAAATATTTCTTGAGTGCATGAGCAAACAATAATCTTCCAACAGCAGAGCAGCATTTCTCAAATACATATCCTAAATTCTAAGTGTCTGTTGGAAGTGTCAGTGGTATGGGAAAGCAGATATAAACTTGTCTATACTTTGACATCTTTCAGCAAACACCATTCTGTGACTTTCTTTTATCTTTTATTCATTTAACAAATGCTTTTTGAGAAACTAAGGGAAAAACAGTATAGAAGAAAGCCCTGGAACCATGTTCCAGTCTTTATTCATCTGGATGACTTCTAAAATATTACTGAGAAAATAAACAGGCAATAACATCAAAGAAAGTTCTGAAGAAGCTGGGCAGTAATGGGGAGAGGTAGGCTCCCTACAAGATACTAAAACCTTTTATAAAGGACACCATAAATGGATAAATGGATAAATGGAATATTACTCCATCATAAAAAGAATGAAATCTTGCCACTTGCAATAACATAGATGGATTTAGGGAATATAATGCTAAGTGAAATAAGTCATCAGAGAAAGACAAATACCATATGATTTCACTCATATATGGAATTTAAGAAGCAAAACAAACAAAGAAAAAAGAGACAAAAAACCCAGACTATTAATATAGAGATTAAACTGATGGTTGCCTGAGTGGAGGTGGGTAGGGGGATGTGTGAAATAGGTGGAAAGGATTAAGAGCACACTTATACAATGAGTACTGAATAGTTTATAGAATTGTTAGATCATTATATTATATACTTGAAACTAATATAATATTGTATGTTAATTATATTTCAATAAATAACTTTTACAAAATAACAGTAATAGGAATGTGGTGAGAAGGAGGAGTTAAAAGAGTGGAGTAGTAGGGGGACCCTATGCTTGCCTAATCCCTTGAACACAGCCAGGTAAATATCAAATCATTCTGAATACCCAAGAAATCAATCTGAAGACAGAGAAAACAAAGTGTATATCTAAAGGAAGAAAAATGGCCACATTGTGGAAGGCATGAGCTGTAGAGAGTTGATTTGGGGATAAAAGAATTGCAGGTGATGTGGAAGGGAGGGAGCCCTGATCATGGAGAGAAAAGTGAGAGAGAATGACAGAGAAAGAGTAAAAGCAGCATGCAGGGGATTACACAAGAAAAACTCTTCCTCAAAACCATTGACTGGGAAAAGGAGAGGGGCTCAAAGTGTGAAGTTTTACTAGTCCCCACCATTGCTGAGGTTGTACCTGGCAGGCTTAGTGGTGCTCTGGTGGGGAAGGAGGTGGAAGCCAGGGAGTGGATAATGTGGCCTGAGGATTCCCTGGATCACTAAGAAAGAAACAGTTCCCCTTCTTGAAGTGCACTTGGGAGAAGTGGTACAGCGTCTCCGGGGACAAAAGAGTTGGTGGGCACCAATGTGCTACCCTGTTCATTACCTTAGGAACAGAGACACCTGCTGAGGGCAGCAAACCTTGGTGCTGGCTTTATGCCATACTTTACTTTAAACTCTGAACCACAGGGCAGCCCTGGTGGTGCAGCGGTTTAGTGCCGCCTGCGGCCCGAGGTGTGATCCTGGAGACCTGGGATTGAGTCCCACGTTGGGCTCCCTGTATGAAGCCCGCTTCTCCCTCTGCCTGTGTTTCTGCCTCTTCTGTCTCTCATGAATAAATGAATAAAATTAAAAAAAAAACAAACTCTGAACCACAGCATGGTCTTACAACTGCTTTTTCTGAGACAAACTGGCACCAGCCACAGAGTGGCAAGACCCTCCGCCAGAGGATCAGTGAAGATCCACACTACATCGGGTCCCTAAAATTTAGAGTTTTGAAACCCAGCCGTGCACCTGAGATAAAACACAGGAGTACTGTGTCTCCTGTGAGGCAGACAGCTTAGAAACACGGTGAAGGCAGGAATCTGACAGAAGCCAGGGACACAAGAGGGGGGATTGTTTGCTCTTCTGTGAGGGCTTCCTGAAGAGTGATTGGTGCAAACTCCTCACTCAGGGGACCAGAGAACAGGCCAATGCCATTTTTCCTCCGCCAATCAGCACTGATAGACTTCAGTGAGCAACACAGCACCCCCGAGTGGAGGCTGAAGCCACTTACACCAAGTCCCACCAAACTGCGCCCTGCAGGTGGCATCTTTACAAAAGCCAGCCTAACTGAGAACCAGCACAGCAGGCCCATCCCCAAAGATGAGTACAAACCTTTTACATGCACCAAGTCTATAGATCATAGAGTGCTGCAAAGCTTCAGCTCTAGGGGAAATAGGATCTAGCTTCTTTTAAAAAGCAGACAAAAACACACCTAGTTAGAACTTCCCACAGAGTGGACAAGATTAAAAAATACCTCACTGCAGGCAAGAGGAAATTCTTCGGAGGATTGACCTGAGGGAAGGAACAGCCAAAATGTGACAGCAGAGTGTACACTCTGGAACACTTCCTGAAGCACCATGGCCAAGACAGTATAGGACCTCTTCTTAATATAGCCATCAATCTCAAGAGCAGGGCTATAATAGGCTTTCCTAATACATGCACTAAAAAAACAATGATCTAGACAAAATGACAAGACAGAGGAATTCACTCCAAAAGAAAGAACAGGAAGACATCACAGCCAGGGATTTAATCAAAACAGTTATACATAAGATGCCTGAACCAGAATTTAAAACAACAATCATAATCATAATTTTTAAATCTAGCTGTATTTAAAAAAAGCATAGGAGACACTGGAGAATCCCTTACTACAGAGATGAAAGACTAAAAATTAGTCAGGTCAAAATTTAAAAATGCTATAACCAAGATGCAAATCTGACTGGATGCAATGACAATGAAGATGGATGAAGCAGAGGAATGAATTAATGATGTAGAAGATAAAATTATGGAAAATAATGAAGCTAAAAAGAAGAGGGAAAGTAAAGTATTGGATCACAAATGTAGACTTAGGGAATTCAGCGACTCCTTAAAGTGTAATAACGTTAGTATCACAGGAGTCCCAGAAGAGGAAGAGAGGGATAAAGGGGCAGAAGGTTTATTTGAACAAATTACAGTTAAAAACTTCCCTAATCTGGGGAAGGAAACACACATTGAAATCCAAGAGGAACAGAAGATACCCATCAAATTCAACAGCACCCGGCCAATACCAAGACATATTATATCAAATTCACAAAATACACAGACAAGGGAAGAATCCTGAAAGTAGCAAGGGAAAAAAGTCCTTAACCTACAGGAAAAGACAAATCAGGTTCACAGATCTAGCCACAGAAACTTGGCAGGCCAGAAGATAGTGGCAGGATATGTTCAATGTGCTGAATGTAAAAACTATGCAGCCAAGAATACTTTATCCAGCAAGGCTGTCATTCAGAATAGAAGGAGAGATAAAGAGTTTTACAGACAAAAAAATTAAGGAGTTTGTGAACACTAATCCAGTCCTGCAAGAAATATTAAAGGGGACTCCCTGCGTAAGAAAGAAAGATGAAAAGCAACAAAGACTTGAAAGAAACAGAGAACAACACCAGAAACATCAACTTTGCAGGTAACACAATGGCACAAAATTAATATTTATCAATAATCATTCTGAATGTAAGTGGACTAAATTCTCCAATCAAAAGACATAGGATCAGAGAAAGACAAATACTATATGATTTCACTCATATATGGAATTTAAGAAACAAAACAGGTGATCATAGGGGAAGAGAAGGAAAAATAAAATAATATTAAAATAGAGAGGAAGGCAAACCATAAGAGACATTGAACTCTAGGATACAAACTGAAGGTAGCTGGAGGGGAGGTGGGTGGGGGAAAGGAGTAGTTCAGTGATGGACATTAAGGAGGACACTTGATGTAATGAGCACAGGGTGTTCTATGCCGCTGATGAATCACTAAATTCTACCCCGGTAACTAATAATACAGTACATGTTAAATATATCGAATTTAAATAATTTTTTAAAAAGACATGGAGTATCAGAATGGATAAGAAAACAAGACTCATCTATATGCAGCCTTCAAAAGTCTCATTTTAGACCTAAAGACATCTGCAGATTGAAAGTGAGGGAACGAAGAACCATCTATCATGCTAATAGATGTAAAAAAAAAAAAAGCCAGAGTGGTCATACTTATATCAGACAAATCAGATTTTTAACCCAAAGACTGTAATAAGAGATGAAGAAGAGTACTATATCAAAGGTACTATATGAAGGGGTATATCCATCAAGAAGATCTAACAATTGTAAATATACCCCCTCCTTGGGAGCACCCAAATGCATAAATAAATTAATAACAAACATAAAGAAACTCATTGGTAATAATACAATAATATTAGGGAACTTTAACACCCCAATTACAACAATGGACATACCATATAAGCAGAAAATCAACAAGGAAATGATGGCTTTGAATGACACACTGGATTGGATGGGCTTAACAGGTATATTCAGAACATTTCACTCTAAAGCAACAGATACACATTCTTTTTGAGAGCACATGGAACATCCTCCACAATAGATCACATACTAGGTCTCAGCCCTCAACAAGTACAAAATGATTAAGAACATATCATGCATATTTTCAGACCACAATGCTGTAAAACTTGAAGTCAAGCACAAGAAAAACAAATTAGAAAGACCACAAATACATGGAGATTAAAGAACATCCTACTAAAGAAAGTATGGGTTAGCCAGAAAATTAAAGAAGACATTAAAATATACATGGAAGCA
This sequence comes from Canis lupus dingo, assembly GCF_003254725.2. Lineage (NCBI taxonomy): Eukaryota > Metazoa > Chordata > Mammalia > Carnivora > Canidae > Canis > Canis lupus. The sequence goes on from NC_064281.1 coordinate 43,728,173, forward strand.
AATGAAAATGAAAACAGGATAGTTCAGAACCTTTGGGATGCAGCAAAGGCGGTCCTAAGAGGGAAGTATATAGCAATACAAGCCCACCTCAAGAAGCAAGAAAAGTCTCAAATACACAACCTAATATTTTCCCTAAAGGAGCTAGAAAAGGAACAGCAAATAAATCCAGCAGAAGAAGGGAAATAATAAAGATTAGAGAAGAGATAAGTGATATAGAAACAAATAAACAAAAAACCACAAAAGAACATGTCAATGACATTAGGACCTGGTTCTTTGAAGGACTTAATGAAATTGATAAACCACTAGCCAGATTTATTAAAAAGAAAAGAGAGGCAAAAGAAACAAAAGCAAAAATGAACTATTGGGACTTTATCAACATAAAAGCCTTCTGCACAGAGAAGGAAAAAATAAAAAAAACTAAAAGGCAACCTACCAATGGGAGAAGATATTTGCAAATGATGTATCTGACAAGGGATTATTATCCAAAATCTATAAAGAACTTATCAAACTTAACACCCAAAAAGCAAATAATGCAGTTAAAAAATGGGCAGAAGACATTTTTCCAAAGACATCCAGATGGTTAACACATGAAATGATGCTCAACATCACTCAGCATCAGGGAAATGCAAATGAAAACTACAGTGAGGTAGCACTTCACACCAGTCAGAATGGCTAAAATTAACAACACAGGAAACAACAGATGTTGGCTAGGATGTGGACGAAGGGGTACCCTCTTACAGTGCTGATAGGAATGAAAACTGGTGCAATCACTCTGGAAAAAAGTATGGAGATTACTCAAAAAATGAAAAATGGAACTAGCCTATAACACAGCAAATGCACTACTAGGTATTTCCCCAAAGGATACAAAAGGGTTACATGCACCCTAATGCTTACAGCAGAATTATCAAAAATAGCCAAGAATATAAAGAGCCCACGTATCCATCGACTGATGGATAAAGAAGATAAGTGGAATATTACTCAGCCATTGAAAAAATGAAAAAAAAAAGAATGAAACGTTGCCATTTGCAATGACATGTACAGAGCTATAGTGTATTTTGCCAAGGGAAAAAAGTCAGAGGAAGAAAAACGCCATATGATTTCACTCAAATACAGAATTTACAAAACAACACAGATGAACATAGGGAAATAAAAAAAACATAGGAGGGCAAAAATAAGACTTTTTAAAATTAATTAATTAATTAATTATTATTGGACCTCAATTTGTCAAAATAACACCCAGTTCTCAACACGTCAACTGCCCGCCTCAGTGTCTGTTCCCCAACATCCAATCCCGCCCACCCACCTCCCCTTCTACCACCCATTGTTTGTTTCCCAGAGTTAGGTGTCTCTCGGGTTCTCACCCTCACTGATATTTCCCACTCATTTCTCTCATTTTCCCATTATTCCCTTTCACTATTTTTTATATTCCCCAAATGAATGAGACCATATAATGTGTGTCCTTCTCCAATTGACTTACTTCACTCAGCATAATACCCTCCAGTTCCATCCACGTCGAAGAAAATGGTGGGTATTTGTCATTTCTAATGGCTGAGTAATATTCCATTGTATACATAGACCACATCTTCTTTATTCATTCCTCTTTCGATGGACACTGAGGTTCCTTCCACAGTTTGGCTATTGTGGACATCGCTGCTATAAACTTTGGGGTGCAGGTGTTCTGGCGTTTTACTGCATCTGTATCTTTGGGGTAAATCCGCAGCAGTGCAATTGATGGGTCGTAGGGTAGCTCTATTTTTAACTCTTTGAGGAACCTCCACACAGTTTTCCAGAGTGGCTGTACCCGTTCACATTCCCACCAACAGTGCAAGAGGATTCCCCTTTCTCCTCCACATTCTCTCCAACATTTGTTCTTTCCTGTCGTGTTGATTTTCCCCATTCTCACTGGTGTGAGGTGGTATCTCATTGTGGTTTTGATTTGTTATTTCCCTGATGGCAACTGATGTCGACCATTTTCTCAAGTGCTTTTTGACCATGTGTATGTCTTCTTTGGTGAAATTTCTGTTCATGTCTTTTGTCCATTTCATGATTGGATTGTTTGTTTCTTTGGTGTTGAGATTAATAAGTTCTTTATAGATCTTGGATACTAGCCCTTTATCTGATAGGTCTTTTGCAAATATATTCTCCCTTTCTGTAGGTTGTCTTTTAGCTTTGTTGACTGTTTCTTTTGCTGTGCAGAAGCTTTTTATCTTGATGATGTCCCAATAGTTTATTTTTGGTACTGTTTTCCTTGCCTTCATAGATGTATCTTGCAAGAAGTTGCTGTGCCCAAGTTCAAAAAGGGCACCTGTGCTTTATTCTAGGATTTTGAAGGATTCTTGTCTCACATTTAGATCTTTCATCCATTTTGAGTTTATCTTTGTGTATGGTGTAAGAGAATGGTCTAGTTTCTTTCTTCTGCACATGGCGGTCCAATTTTCCCAGCACCATTTATTGAAAAGACTGTCTTTTTTTCCAGTGGATATTCTTTCCTGCTTTGTCGAATGAGTTGGCCATAGAGGTGAGGGCCCATTTCTTGGTTCTCTATTCTGCTCCATTGATCTATGTGTCTGTTTTTGTGCCAGTACCACATTGTCTTCATGATCACAGCTTTGTAGTACAACCTGAAATCTGGCATTGTGATGCCCCCAGCTATGGTTTTCATTTTCAATATTCCCTTGGCTATTAGGAGTTTTCCTGATTCCACACAAATCTTAAGATGATTAGTTCCAACTCTCTGGAGAAAGTCCATGGTATTTTGACAGAATTTACATTAAACGTGTAAATTGCCCTGGGTAGCATAGACATTTTCACAATATTAATTCTTCCAATCCATGAGCATGGAATGTTTTTCCATCTCTTTGTGTCTTCCTCAATATCTTTCAGAAGTGTTCTGTAGTTTTTAGGGTATAGATGCTTTACCTCTTTGGTTAGGTTTATTCCTAGGTATCTTATGCTTTTGGGTGCAATTGTGAGATTGACTCCTTAATTTCTCTTTCTTCAGTCTCATTGTTAGTGTATAGAAATGCCACTGATTTCTGGGCATTGATGTTGTATCCTGCCACACTGCTGAATTGCTGTATGAGTTCTAGCAATCTTGGGGTGGAGTCTTTTGAGTTTTCTATGTACAGTTTCATGTTATCTGCGAAAGGGAGAGTTCGACTTCTTTGCCAATTTGAGTGCCTTTTATTTCTTTTTGTTGTCTGATTGCTGAGGCTAGGACTTCTAGTACTGTGTTGAATGGCAGTGGTGAGAGTGGACAGAATCCTTGTCGTGTTCCTGATCTTAGGGAAAGGCTCCCAGTGTTTCCTCATTGAGAATATTTGCTGTGGACTTTTCATACATGGCATTTAAGATGCTGAGAAATGTTCCCTCTATCCCTACACTCAGAAGAGTTTTGATCAGGAATGGATGTTGTATTTTTTCAAATGCTTTCTCTGCATCTACTGAGAGGATCATATGATTCTTGTTTTTTCTCTTGTTGATATGATCTATCATGTTGATTGCTTTATGAGTTTTAAACCAACCTTGCATCCCGGGAATAAATCCCACTTGGTCATGGTGAATAATCTTCTTAATGTACTGTTAGATCTTTTTTAAAAAAATATTTTATTTACTTATTCGAGAGAGAGAGAGGCAGAGACACAGGCAGGGGGAGAAACAGGCTCCATGCAGGGAGCCCGATGTGGGACTGGATCCTGGGACTCCAGGATCACGCCCTGGGCTGAAGACGGTGCTAAACCGCTGAGCCACCCAGGGATCCCTGTACTGTTGGATCTTACTGGCTAGTATCTTGTTGAGAATTTTTGCATCTGTGTTCATCAGGAATATTGTTCTATAGTTCTCCTTTTGGTGGAGTCTTTGTCTGGTTTTGGAATTAAGGTGATGCTGGCCTCATAGAATGAGTTATTCCATCCCTTTCTGTCCTTCAAAACAGCTTTAGTAGAATAGGTATTGTTTCTTCTTTAAACGTTTGATAGAATTTCCCTGGAAATCCATCTGACCCTGGACTTTTGTGTCTTGGGAGGTTTTTTTGACTGCTTCAATTTCCTCCCTGGTTATTGGCCTGTTCAGGTTTTCTATTTCTTCCTCTTCCAGTTTTGGTAGTTTGTGGTTTTTCAGAAATGTATCTATTTCTTCTAGATTGCCTAATTTATTGGCATATAGGTGCTCATAGTATGCTTTTAAAATTGTTTGTTTTTTCTTGGTATTGGTGGTGATATCTCCTTTTTCGTTTGTGATTTTATCAATTTGAGGCTTTTCTCTTTTGTTTTAGTAAGGCTGGCTAATGGTTTATCTATCTTATTAATTCTTTCAAGGAATCAACTCCTGGTTTTGTTGATCTGTTCCACAGTTCTTCTGGTCTCTATTTCATTGAATTTTGCTCAAATCTTTATTACCTCTCTTCTGCTTGGTGTAGGTGTTACTTCCTGTTCTTTCTCCAGTTCCTTTAGGTGCGAGGTTATGTTGTATATTTTAGTTTTTTCCAATTTTTTGAGGGAGCCTTGTATTGTGATGTATTTCCCTTTTAGGACTACTTTTGCTGTATCCCAAAGATTTTGAATGGTTGTAACTTCATTTTCATTAGTTTCCATGAATTTTTTAATTCTTCTCTAATTTCCTGGTTGCATTCATCTTTTATCAGGATACTCTTTAACTTCCACGTGTTTGAGTTTCTTCCAAATTTCTTCTTGTGATTCAGTTTTAGTTTCAAATCATTATGGTCTGAAAATATGCAAAGGAAAATCCCAATCTTTTGGTATCGGTTAAGACCTGATTTGTTACCCAGTATGTGGTCTATTCTGGAGAAAGTTCCGTGTGCATTTGAGAAAAAATGTGTATTCAGTTGCAGTTGGATTGAAAGTTCTGTATATATTCGTGAAATCCATCTGGTCCAGTGTCTCATTTAAAGCTCTTGGGTTTTTTGTTGATGTTGTGATAAGATTATCTGTCATTTGTAGAAAGTGCTGTGTTCAAGTCTCCTACTATTAGTGTATTATTATCTAAGTAGGTCTTTACTTTGGTTATTAATTGATCCATATACTTGGCAGCTCCCAAATTAGGGGCATAGATATTCATGATTGTTATGTCTTCTTGCTGGATAGACCCTTTAAGAATGATATAGTGTTCCTCTTCATCTCTTCCCATAGTCTTGGGATAAACTTTAATTTGTCTGGTATGAGGAATGTTACTCCAGCTTTCTTTTGAGGACCATTTGAATGGTAAATGGTTCTGTACCCTTTCATTTTCAGGCTGGAGGTGTCCTTAGGTCTAAAATGAGTCTCATGTAGACAGGAAATAGATGGGTCTTGCTTTTTTTTTCTTTTAAATATTTTATTTATTTATTCATGAGAGGCACAGTTAGAGAGAGAGAGGCAGAGACACAGGCAGAGGCAGAAGCAGGCTCCATGCAAGGAGCCCAATGTGGGACTCGATCCTGGGTCTCCAGGATCACGCCCTGGGCAGAAGACTGGCACTAAACCGCTGAGCCATCCAGGGATCCCCTGGTCTTGCTTTTTAATCCAGTCCCAAACCCTGCGTCTTTTGATGGAATCGTTTAGCCCATTCACATTCAGAGTTACTATTGAAAGATATGAATTTCGTGTCATCGTAATACCTATTCAGTCCCTGTTTTTGTGGATTACTTCTTTTGGTTTCCCCTTTCTTTTACAGGGTCCCCCTTAATATTTCTTGCAGAGATGGTTTGGTGGTCACATATTCTTTCAGTTTCTGCCTATCTTGGAAGCTCTTTATCTCTCCTTCTATTCTGAATGAGAGCCTTGCTGGATAAAGTATTCTTGGCTGCAAGTTCTTCTCATTTAGTACCCTGAATATATCCTGCCAGCCCTTTCTGGCCTGCCAGGTCTCTGTGGAGAGGTCTGCTGGTAATCTAATATTTCTCCCCATATAAGTTAGGGATCTCTTGTCTCTCACTGCTTTAAAGATTTTTCTTTAACTTTGGAATTTGCAAGTTTCATTATTAAATGTCAAGGTGTTTATGGTTTTTATTGATTTTATAGGGGGACCTCTCTATCTCCTGAATCTGAATGCCTGTTTCCCTCCCCAAATTTGGGAAGTTCTCAGCTATTACTTGTTCAAATATGCTTTCAGGTCCTCTGTCCATCTCAGTGCTCTCTGGAATCCCAATTATATGTAGATTTTTCCTTCTGAAACTATCATTTATTTCCCTTAACCTTTCCTCATGGTCTCTTAATTGTTTTTATCTTTTTTTCCCTCAGCTTCCTTCCTTGCCATCAACTTGTTCTCTATGTCACTCACTCTTCTAACTCATTAACCCTCATAGTTAGGACCTACAGTTTGGGTTGCATGTCATTTAATTGATTTTTTATTTCAGCCTGATTAGACTTAAACTATGCACTCATAAAGTCTCTTGAATCCTTTATGTTTTTTCAAGATCCACCAGTAGCTTTATAAGTGCTTCTGAATTGGCTTTCTGACATTGAATTGTAATCCAAATTCTTTTTTTTTTAATTTTTTTTAATTTTTTTATTTATTTATGATAGTCACAGAGAGAGAGAGAGAGAGAGAGAGAGAGGCAGAGACACAGGCAGAGGGAGAAGCAGGCTCCATGCACCAGGAGCCCGATGTGGGATTCGATCCCGGATCTCCAGGATCGCGCCCTGGGCCAAAGGCAGGCGCCAAACCGCTGCGCCACCCAGGGATCCCGTAATCCAAATTCTTTAACTATGTGGCAGAGAGTACCACTCCTGATTCTTTCTTTTGTGGTGAGTTTTTCCTTCTACTCATTTGCTCAGTGCATAGTTGCTGTATGAGTGAGCTGAGTCAAGAATATCAACCACAACCTAAGTAAGTTTCACCCCAGATGATTCTTGTTAGAAGCAAAAACCTTTCTATAGCATCCCGGCTGTTCTCTCTTTAAATCTCAGGTCGAATTCGTAGGTTTTCAGGATTGTGTGAAAGTTACTTAGTAAATTGGGGGGCCAGGTGAGTTGAGGATGTCTGCTCATTCACCATCTTGCCCTGCCTCGAATACTAGGTGTTTTATGTAAGTGATGAATCACTTAATTTTACTCCTGAAACTAATATTACACTATATGTTAGCTAACTAGAATTTAAATAAAATTTGAATCATTAAAAAAAGAAAAATAGAGGCTACAAATATAGAGCTTAATAGAATTTACTATGTATTTAAAATCTTCTCTATAGAGAAAGGGCTAACCTAAAAAGTAAGGAAGAAATAATTAGGGAAATATGTACAAAAAATGATAGGAAAAGATTAATACCTACATGTATGGTGTATCAAAATACACTGGATAAACAGGCAAAGAAAAAGAAAATAAGTCATAGAAAAAGAAATATAAATAATAAATAAACATGAGGAAAAGTCAAAGGTTACTAATAACAAAGGAAATGTAAAGTGAATTAATAAATAGGAAGCACCTATTAAATCAGTCCATAATGGTATGGTCCTTTTGGAAAGCAAGTTCGTACTAATGTTCTTTTTTTTTTTTTATTAGTCTGTACCTTTTAATCCCTATTAACTATTTTACCCAAACCCCCACCAACTCCCCTCTGTCAACTGCCAGTTTGTTTTATTTAAGAGTCTGGAGTTTTTGTTGTCTCTTTTTTCTTTGTTTCTTTGTTTTAATTTTTAAACTCCACATATGAGTGAAATAACATGGTATTTGTCTTTCTCTGACTGACTTATTTCACTTAGCATTAAGCCCTCTAGGTCCATCCATGTTGTTGCAAATGGCAAGATCTCATTCTTTTCTGTGACTAAGTAGTAGTTTATTGTATATACCACATCTTCTTGTGGGACCCAAGGATTTTAACGAAAATCCTCTACCCCTGGACAAACAGCAGGACTAACTCCAGTTTGTGCTACACCCGCCAACTCCTGTATAACCCCCACATGACCTGCTTATTGCTTAAGGCACTCCCCCACCCTAGTCAAGTCCCTAAGCACACCCTTACCGGAAACCAGCTCCTATAGGAATGCAGAACTCCTAACTGCCAAAGAATGTAAACCCTGCCTTTTGCACGCCAATTCTGACCAGAGTGATAGGCTAGTTCAAACGGTCACTATAGGGTAAATTGTAATTCAATTGGCCACCTGCGTGTGGACCGACATGACTATGCAACTTTCTCTTTTTTTAATAAATTTATTTTTTATTGGTGTTCAATTTGCCAACATATAGAATAACACCCAGTCCTCATCCCATCAAGTGCCCCCCTCAGTGCCCGTCACCCAGTCACCCCCACCCCCTGCCCACCTCCCCTTCCACCACCCCTAGTTCGTTTCCCAGAGTTAGGAGTCTCTCATGTTCTGTCTCCCTTTCTGATATTTCCCATTCATTTTTTTCTCTTTTCCCCTTTATTCCCCTTCACCATTTTTTATATTCCCCAAATGAATGAGACCATATAATGTTTGTCCTTCTCCGACTGACTTATTTCACTGAGCATAATACCCTCCAGTTCCATCGTCAAAGCAAATGGTGGGTATTTGTCGTTTCTAATGGCTGAGTAATATTCCATTGTATACATAAACCACGTCTTTATCCATTCATCTTTCGATGGACACCGAGGCTCCTTCCACAGTTTGGCTATTGTGGACATTGTTGACTATGCAACTTTCTGTGTGTGTTACAATCTCATTGGCCATGGCCCCTATAAAACTGCTAGCCTCTTAACCTCAGGGTCCAAGTCCCTGCTCCGCTGTGTCGGGTATACTTGGTCCCAAGCTCGAGCTTGCAAATAAACCCTCCTGCGCTTACATCCGTGTGGGCTCCTTGGTGGTTTCTCGGATTCACAATCTTGGGCACAACACTTCTGTTCATCTATGGATGAAACTTTAGTTGCTTGCATATATTAGCGGTTGTAAATAATGCTGCAATGAACATAAGGGTGCATATACCTTTTTTTCTAAAGATTTTATTTATTTATTCATGAGAGACACACAGAGAGAGGCAAAGACATAGACAGAGGGAGAAGCAGGCTCCTTGCAGGGAGCCTGATGTAAGACCTGATCCTGGGACCTGGGGATCATGCCCTGAGCCAAAGGTGGATGCTCAATCTCTGAGCCACCCAGGCATCCCTACATTTTCAAATTAGTATTTTCACTTCATTTGAGTAAATACCGAGTAGTGAAATTATTGGATCAAATTATATTTCTATTTTTAACTGTTTTTAAACTCCGTATTGTTTTCCATAGTGACTGCACAAATGTGCATTCCTACCAGCAGTGCACAATGGTTTTGTTTTCTCCACACCTTTGTCAATACTTGTTATCTCTTGTCTTCTTTATTCTAGCATTTCTAATAGATATAAGGTGATATCTCATTGTGGCTTTGATTTGCATTTCCCTGATCATTAGTGATGTTGAGCATTTTTTAATCTATCTGTTGGGCATTTGTATGCCTTTTTAAGAAAAAATGTTTTTGGGGTTTAAGTTGTATAAATTATTTATGTTTTGGATATTAACACTTTATTGAATATATCATTTGCCAATATCTTTTCCCATTTAATAAGTTGTCTTTCTATTTTATTCTGGTTTCCCCTCACTGTGCCAAAGTTTTTTATTGTGGTATAGTCCCAGTAGTTTATTTTTGCTTTTGTTTTCCTTGCCTGAGAAGACATATCTAGAAAAATATTTCTATGGCTGATGTATACTGCCTATACTTTTTTCTAATCTTATAGTTTCACATTTAGGTTTAAATCCATTTTGAGTTTATTTTTGTGTATAGTGTAAGAAAGTGGTCCAGTTTCATTCTTTTACATCTGTCTAATTTTCTCATATCATTTGTTGAAGAGACCATCTTTTCCCCATTGTATATTCTTGCCTCCATTTTTGTAGATTAATTGACCATATAAGCATGGGTTTATCTCTGGGATCTCTATTCTGTTCTATTGATCTATGTCTCTGTTTTTGTGTGAGTACTTTATTGTTTTGATTACTACAGCTTTGTGATATATTTTGAAATCCGGAATTGTGGTATCTCCAGCTTTGTACTTTTTTCTCAAGATTGCTTTGGCTATTTGGGGCTTTTGTGGTTACATACAAATTTTAGTATTATTTGTTCTAGTTCTATGAAAAATGCTATTGGAATTTTGACAGGGATCACATTAAATCTGTAGGTTGCTTTGAGTTATATGGGCATTTTAACAATATTTGTTCTTCTAGTACATGAGGATGGAATATATTTCCATTTGTGTCATCTTCAATTTCTTTCATCAGTATTTTATAATTTTGGAATACAAGTCTTTCATCTCCTTGGTTAAGTTTATTCCTAAATATTTTATTATTTTTGATACAATTACAAATGAAATTGTTTTCCTAGTTTCTCTTTCTGCTACCTCCTTATCGGTCTATAGAAATGCAACAGATTTCTGTATACTAATTTTGTATTCTACAATTTTATTACTGAATTCATATATAAGTTCTAGTAGTGTTTAGTGGAAGCTTTAGGATTTTCTCTATATAATATCATGTTATCTGCAAATAGTGACAGTTTTACTTCTTCCTTATCAATTTAGATTCCTAAAATAGTTATATTTTTTGACCTAGTAATCCCACCACTGAGAATCAATCCTAAGAGAATAATTCAATAGAAAGAAAGCTATGTGTACAATATTTTTATAATAGTAAGGATACAGAATCACTTAAAACATAACAACATGGTAAAGGCTTTGCAAATTTAAAGTGATAATTATGAAAACTGTGCAGAAACAGCACTATATATGTTAGAGGTGAGAAAACTAAGGCACAGGAAAGCCAAGTCAGTTATCCAAGTTCACCCTGTCAGTAAGTGGTAAAGCTGGAACTTGAACTCAAGCAATGCAGCAATCTGAGTCTGGGAACATCTTAGTCTTCTCAGTCTGTGATGATAAAATACCATAGACAGGGTGGCTTAAACAGATAAATTCATTTTCTCACAATTCTGGATGCTGGAAATGCAAAGATCAAGGTTCTGGCAGAGTTCAGTTTCTGATGAGAGCTCTCCTGACTTGCAGAGAGCTCTTTCTTGCTTTGCTCTCATATAGTAGAGAAAGAGGTGTTTCTGGTGTTTCTTCCTCTTTTCTAAGGAGTTCTGTCAGGTCAGAATTCCACCCTTATGACCTCATTTAGCCTTAATCATCTTAAAGATCCCATCTCCATTACAGTCACACTATGTACTTGGGCTTCCACAATATGGATTTTAGGGGGACACAATTCAGTCCATAACATTTTTGTTGCTGACCCCCCAAATTCATGTATGTCCTTATTGAATGCAAAATATATTCATTCCATCCTAAAAGCCCTCATTTCAGCATTACTCTAAAGTCTAAGTCCAAAGTCTCATTTAAATATCATCTATATCAGGTATGGATAAGTCTCAAGATATGATTCATCCTGAGGCAAAATTCCTCCCCAATTGAGAACCTGTGAAACCAGACCAAGTTATGTGCTTCTAAAATGCAACTGTAGGATAGGCATAAGATAGGCATTCCCAATTGAAAAGAAATAGGAAAGAAGAAAGAAGTGAAGAGTTGCAAATAAATCCAAGACCTAGCAAGGTAAATTCCATTAGATGTTAATGCTAGATGCTTTTTTTTTCTCTTTTGTTTGAATATAGGTGACACACTATTACATTAGTTTCAGATATACAACAGAGTGATTCGATACCTCTATACCTCATGCTATGCTCATCACAAGTGTACTTACCATCTGTCAACATACAACACTATTATAATATAATTGACCACATTTTCCATTCTGTACCTTTTATCCCTGACTTATTCATTCCATAAATGGAAGCCTGTATATTCCACACCTCTTTATCCCTTCTCCCATCCCTCCCCCCTCCGGTAACCATCATTTGTTCTCTGTATTTACAGGTCTGATTCTGCTTGTAATTCTCTTTGGCTGAATGACCTATCTTTTGGATGCACAGGAATGGTAGGTAGTCCCACCCCTAAGACTCTAGGAAGCCCTGTCCCCACAGCTCTAGTCAAAGGCTATCTAGCTTGTTAAATAACTGAGGACAGCCCCAGTCTTTGAAAACAAGGAAACCAACCTGATTATTTCTGAATTGCCTTAAAGGGTCATTCATTTTTTTTTTAGATTTAATTAATTAAAGTGTGAGGGCAGAGGGGGAGAGAGAATCCCAAGCAGATTCTGCATTGAGCTTGATCTTACAACCCTGAGATCAGGACCTGAGCTGAAATCAAGAGTTAGGTGCTTAACCAACTGAGCCACTAGGAGCCCCAGGGGTCATCCTTTCCTTTTCTTGAAGAACAGTGCATGTCCATAAAGAGCTGTAAAGTCCAGTCCTATGGAATCTAACAAGTCTCATAGACTTCCTTCATTTTTGTTGTGCCCAAGATTGCGAATCCAAGAAACCACCAAGGAGCCGACACCGATGCAAGCACAGGAGGGTTTATTTGCAAGCTCAAGCTTGGGTCCAAGTATACCCAACACAGTGGAGCAGGGACTTGGACCCTGAAGTGAGTTACAGCTGGGTTTTTTATAGGCTGGTCTAGGGGATTTTTCAGAAGGGGTGGAGGAATTTCTCAAGTTCTGTTTACATTCTGATATGGGGCTTAAGGGCATTGAGCTCTGTTCTCATTCTAATATGGGACTTTCTACCACAGGCGTGGGCTCTGTTGTCTTTCTGATATGGGATTCTCTGCGGAGGGCAATTCTGAGCTCTGTTGTCTTTCTGATATGGGATTCCCTGCCAAGGACATTGAGGACATTCTGCAGTTTTTCCCGTAAAGTTCAGCTCTTATTCACAGGGGCCTAAGATGGCTGTACTTGTGCTAATGCTAAACTTTAGGTGGGATGGACTTAATTTTTCTTGGCCTCCACAATTTTGTCTCATTTTTCTGTCCTTTTTAGTCCTGCCTGTCAGTATTTCTGTTGGTGTAATGCCATCTCTATTTCTAGCTTCTGCTGAAATGGCTAATCAGTTTATGAGTCACACCCATGAACTCCTTATCAAATGATTGTTCAGCCACACCCTTAGTGTTCTCTTCAGGACAAGCTTCCTGATTTTTAAAAATAGAATAGATAAAATATACTGAGACTATAGAATACTGAGAATGGGGGCGCCTAAGAAATGTCCAAATCTCCAAGTTCTGGTTCTTTTTTGCCCAATAATTCCTTCTTAAATTCATCTCTCTTCTCTCATGTTTTACTACAAAAAGTAAGGATGAAAAAGCTGCACCTTTAATACTTTGTTTAGAAATCTCCTCTACTAGCATTCAATTTATCCCTCTCAAGTTCTCCCTTCCACAAAACACTAGAACACAATTCAGCCAAGCTCACTGCCACTTTAAAACAAGGATTGCCTTTCCTCCTCTTTCCAATAGTAACTTGTTCCTCCTCTTTCCAATAGTAACTTGTTCTTCATTTCTGTCTGCAATCTCACCAGACTTGTCCTCAATGTGCAAATTTCTACATACACCTCAAAACTCTTCTAGCTTCTACCCATTACCTAAGTCCAAAGCCACCTCCACATTTTCAGGTATTTATTGCATCAGCACCCTACTTCTAAGTACCAAAATCTATATTAGTCAGGGGGTTCTCCAGAAAAACAGAACCAACAGAAGGTGTAGGTGTGTGTGTATACATATATATTGTTGTGCCCAAGATTGCGAATCCAAGAAACCACCAAGGAGCCGACACCGATGCAAACACACGAGGGTTTATTTACAAGCTCGAGCTTGGGTCCAAGTATACCCGACACAGCGGAGCAGGGACTTGGACCCCGAAGTGGGTTACAGCTGGGTTTTTTATAGGCTGGTCTAGGGGATTTCCAGAAGGGATGGAAGAATTAGGCTGGTCTAGGGGATTTTCTACCATGGGCATGGGCTCTGTTGTCTTTCTCATATGGGATTACCTGCCAAGGACATTGAGGACATTCTGCAGTTTTTCCCTTTAAAGTTCAGCTCTTATTCACAGGGACCTAAGATGGATGTACTTGTGCTAATGCTAAACTTTAGGCGGGATGGCCTTTATTTTTCTCGGCCTCTACATATATGACCTATTATAAGGAATTAGCTCACATAATTATGAAGGCTAAGAAGTCCCCAGATCTGTAGTAAGCAAGCTGGAGACCCAGGAGAGCTGATGATGTAGTTTCAATCCTAGTCTGAAGACTTCAGAAACAGGATAGATAATGGTGTAAGTTCCAGTCTGAGAGCCAGCAGGCTAAAGACCCCATAGGAGTTGATATTTCAGTTCAATTCCAAAGGCAGGAAAAGCCCTATGTCAGATAGGAGGAGCTCCTTCTTTTTCACAGAGAATCCACCTTTTTGTCCTATTCAGGCCTTCAATGAATTGGATAGGGCACATCCACATTAGGGATGGCAATCTGCTTTACTCAGTCTTACCAATTCAATTATCTAGGACCATCCTCACAAAGACATCCAGAAAAATGTTTGACCAAATGTCTAGGTACCCCATGGGCCAATCAAGTTGACACAAAATGAACCATCAGAATGGATTTAACCATGGGGTTATTTTACCAGTGCCTGCCCTCATTGACACTTACTGATTGGCTTTTTGTAAAATTTTCTTAATTATTTTGCCATTTACTTTTCCAAGTGTATTTTTCTGGATTCTGGATTATTAGGATTTGCATTGGAATTGCCTTGTCCAATTCAGCCTCCATGCTATTACCAAGGCAAACATCTTCAAGTACAAATCAGATACTGTTCCTCTCTTGATTAAAATACTTTTTATAGTTTGACAAGCTCTCTAAACTCACTCCTAAGTTGGGATACTGGACCTCTCATAATGTGACCCCTGTCAATTAACATAGCCTCCTACCCCACCTCTCTTGCTGCACTCTAGTCATCTTTAATAACTTGCATTTTCCAAAAGTGTGCTCTTTCTTTCTCCTATGCTTTAGCTTATGATTATTTCTCTTCTTGGAATATTTTATTAATTCTCCTGTGCTAGACTCTTATACCTATCAGTCCATTTTCTCTGTGAAGCTTTCCTTAACCCTACTCTTGGTTACGGGCCACCCCTCTGTGTCCCACAGTTTCCTGTATTTTCCTGTGTCTATTTTTTGACACTTATCTCTGTAAGGTTATTTCCTTTTTAGTTGTCTGTTTTCCCTACTGGACTGCATGTTCCTTGAAATCAGATACACTGTTGAATACCCAGTGCTCAGCATGCTGTTAATTGACTACATATATGTTTGTTGAAGAAACAAGCTGTTGTTGCAATAATGAAATGTATAAAGAAGTCATTATAATTGTTCAGCAGAAAAGTAATGAGAACCAGACTTTGTGTGATGGCAATGCGAATGGCAAAGAGAGAATATATTTATGATATTTCTGAAAGGTGGAATTAATAGGATGTGGGGACCAAATATGAAGGCTGAAGGAGAGAGAAAAGTTTCTTAGCAGAGAAAGTGATAGTGGCAATAATGGGAATACATGATAGAGAACTGGCTTGGGAAAGTAGATATGTGTTGTTAGGAAAGAATAGCAGGTGACAGGGAAAGAATAGCAGGTGACAGTATTAAATCCAGGTAGAGATGTCCAGATAGTAATAAGAAATACTAACTAGAGCCTTAGATTGAGATGAAGAGACAAAATCACTCATAGGTGATATTGTGAGAATGTGATGGCAAAGAAAGAGTCTGCAGAAAGAGAAAAAAAAAGAATCATGAAGAAACCCTTCTCTGAGTGAGGAAAATTGGAGGTTTAAAAAGCAAAGAAAGAGCTGTCAGGAAGGTAATAGAACTTGACATCTGCTGGCACATGAAAGCCAAGGGGGAAAAGTTTCAAAGAGGAAGAAATCAGCAATGTTAGAAATCACGAAGGAGGAGGACAGAGATGTAGACTATATGGAGGCTGTTGAAACATCTCAGATAATAGTATAGGTTAAATAGCAGGAGCAGAAGTCAGTGTATAGTTATGAATTATGAAGCCAGTTTAATGGTGAAAGGAGGGAAAGAGAACTATCTCTAGGGAGTAGAAAGATTGAGAGAAAAGCATATTTAATATGTCTACTTGTAGAGTTCCTTATACAAGTGATTAATATAAAAATCACCCAAATGATCACATGGCAAGCATTATTTTCTGTCCTCCCTAGCTCTACTCATACCACAAATCCTGTATCAGTTCTGTAAAAATGTCCATGTCATACAATATACATTTATTTATGAGAGACACACAGAGAGAGAAAGGCAGAGACACAGGCAGAGGGAGAAGCAGGTTCCATGCAGGGAGCCCGATGTGGGACTCGATCCCAGATCTCCAGGATCATGCCCTGACATGTCATACAATATAAACTCATGTTCTCAGCCTCTGTATTAAGTGGTGCAAAGCAAGGCTCTCCATTTGGGCCACTCAACCCAATTCCACTCTTGACAAAAAGATAGTTGTAAATCTTGGCCTTAAATTCCACAAGTTAAATGTAAACATGCCTCTTCTTATGCAAAACATCTTTCCAGAACACTTCTCTAGGCCTCTTTCTTCTGCTGCTGATGACACCCTGCCTGCCACCCCTACCCTTTCTCCCACTCTATCTCAATTTTTATCTTCCTTTTCTTTTTTCCATAGAGCATCCAGAGCTTCATAGTTTGTAAATAGTAATTACTCTGTATTACATCTCGACTTGATGGTAGGAATAGGGGCAGGAGAGAAGAGAAAGTGATTAGAATTGGGAAAACAGAGTGGCTTATGCAAGACAACCAAAGTGCAAAGCTGAGCCAGATAGGGTAAGAAGTCTAAATTTTAGGGTATTCAATTCCCTGTTGTATCCCAAACTCAGCTTACCCACATAGAAAGTACTCAGATAATAATCTCCAGCTATAGTTGTACTTCCTCCATCCAATGACCCTCCCCTCTACATGCCCCTTTATAAAATCTGAGCACTTAGCTAAGCTCTTTCTGCTCAATTTAGACTTCAGGATTTCAAAATCCTTGTCTCTCAAGACAAGATTCAACTACCACTCAGGTGTTTCCCCCAAATAGGGGAACAATCAATTAGCATTGATTGACTATCTCCTAGGTTCTAGGCATTCAATCCTCATATACGTGAAGTTGGCACTACTAACTTCATTTTATAGGGAAACTGAGGGTCAATGAGGGACTTTTCCAAAGTCATGTATCTAATAAACTGGCAAAGGTGGAGTTTGAACAAATTCAGTTTAAGGCTTGTGTTCCTTCTACTAAGCTTTGACGAGTTCTACAGGACTTTTAACCAGGCCCATATTGCTTATTGATCCTATGTTTTCCCAAGCTTTGTCTTGTTTTCCAAGCTTTGTCTTGTTTCCCAAGCTTTGTCTTGTTTTCCAAGCTTTGTCTTGTTTTCCAAGCTTTGTCTCCTATCCAATTCTCCAATTTCTTGTTTCTTCAAAGGACTAATAAAATTGACCAATGGAAGAAAAGTTGTGCTTGGTAGTTGACAGAAAGCATAGTATAAAGGGAAAGTACAATGGGGTTTGATTTTCTTACTTCCTATATCATGTTGTAGTCCAGGTGCTCATGGAAGAGTAGAAATCTTTTGAACTGAAATATTGGACTCCCAGAAACACCAATCCTAGCCATCGCAGAAAAGCCAGCAGACTGAGTAGGCTTGATCTTCTTATGGGTAGGCCTGAAGTGGCCAGACAAGGTATCTTGACCTATTCACCAGGTTTGTGACATCTATAAGCAACGCCTCTCCTATCCCTCCACAGAGACTGTGAAAATCCTGGGATTTTATGGGGCTATTTTTCTTATGGACTTGGCTCTGCTAGGGGATCCTAGCCCATCCACCCCCTCTTTATCAAACCCAAAGGCTCTGTTGAAAATGATCTATCTCTGGAAATGACCTGAAAACCTCACTGCATTCTACTGAGTTCTCTACCTTGGGCATCTGGGATGGGTAATATAAGTGATTTTGATATGCCTTTTGGTTCAGCAACAAGATGATTAAAATTGCCCAAAGTATGTTTTAGGCTTTAAATCAATTTTTCCTTACACTTGGTTATATTTCACATTAGCTTGTTTCTGCCTCAGTGCCATCACAACATCACTTCTGGGCAAAGTGGTACTGTTAGCTATTTTCCAACAGCTGTCTCCCATTTCCAATTTCTCTGTCTGGCCCCCCTTCCCTTTTTAGCACTCCTCCCACCTTCAGAGATTTCCAGTAACACCCAGCCCTTGTTCAGGGAAATAAAACTCTGACAGGATAAGTGATAGACTAACAAGAGTGATGGTTTCATGCAATGAGGATTTCAATGATTTCCTAAAATTCTATCACATAAGTATCCTCCAACTACCTCAAATAAATATCCCACTCATTACATGTACAGCCACATAGCCCCTCTCAAAAATGGCCAATGACACTGAAGTAAATGCAAACACGCATTCATTCATCCATATACTTATTCATTCTTTTAATAATTTTTTGTTGAGCTCCTCATCTGAAAATATTCTAGCTAGGCAAGGTGAACAACATGAGAAAAATCAGAGAGGGTATTAAGGGAGAGCTTGGCTGGTTCAAAGAAATGTTAGTACTTGGGTTTAAATGGAGTGTAGGATACAAATGTGCATGTGAATATAGATAAGACCTGAAAAATAGTTATACAAGGTCAAATCAGAAAAGTTATGGAATGAATTAGTTATAGGAATGAAAGGCATCACATAGGGAATCTAGTCAATGATATTGTAATAGCATTGTAAGGTGACAGATGGTAGCTACACTTGTGGTGAGCATAGCATAATGTATAAACTTGTTGAATCACTACATTATACACCTGAAACTAATGTAACATCTTGTACCAATTATACTCAAATGAAAAGAAAGCAAGCAAGCAAGCAAGCAAGAAAGGGTCTTTCTTATCATTCTGAGGAGTCTGGGACTATCTTGAAGGTCATGGAGAATAGTTAAAATGTGTTAAGCAGGACAGTGACATGATCAGATGTGTGGTTTAGAAAGGTTACTCAAGTAGTCAGAGTATGAGCAATGTTGAACAAAACTAAACACAGCTTCAAGATATCATCCAAGTGAAAAACAAGGCCTTAGCCCATAAATGTTACAGAAAGACCGACCCCTCTTCCTTTAGGGGCCATCAGAGAAACTAAAGAATAGCTTATTTAAAAGAAATTGAGAGCAGTGTACTTGGGTCTGATTAGGACACCCCAAAAGAATCAGCTTTTGTTGGCAGTGAGCCCAAGCACTCTATCTATGGCCTGACCCTGACTAATTGGCGGTCCTTGGATTCTGAAAAAATGGAATTGGTACTTTATACTTTTCCATAAGCAGTCATAAGTTTCTTCCAATTAAAAATTTCCTGGATCCCACACATTCCTCTAGCTACCACATAATCTATTTTCTCTCCTTTACAACCATACTTCTGAAAGGATTCTCTAGTCTCACTTTTTCCATTGTCTCATCTCCTATTCACTGTCAAACTCAATATAATCAGATTAGTGCTGCCATTTCTTCACCAAACACAGCTCTCACCAAGGTTACCAATGACCTTGATGCTAAACGCAATGGTTCTCATATTCTTTATTTCCATGAAGACATGGAAATATCTATTTGATAAATAGAACGAGAGAACACAAGCAGAGGGAGAAGTAGAGGGAGAGGGAGAAGCAGGCTCCCCACTGATCAGGGAGCCCCATGTGGGGCTTGATCCAGGGTCCTGGGATCATGACCTAAGCGGCAAGCAGGCACTTAACCAACTGAGCCACCCAGGTACCCCTCTGTACATAATTCTATACAGTTCATTATTTCCTTCTTGAAACATGAACTTTCTTTAGTGCCTGGGCTCAGCATTCTCGTGGTTCTCCTCCTGCTACTTTGGCCCTCTTACCTCTACTCAGTCTTAAAATATTAGATTCATCCAAGTTTTACCCTAAGCCCTCTCATTTTCTCACTCTGTATTTTCTCCTCCAGATGAACTCAACCATCCCCGTATCTTCAATAATCATGTATATGCAAACAATTCTAGCTCTGTATTTGTAGATTTCTCTTCTGAACTCCAAAATAATATATCAATTACCTACTTGACATGCATTTAAAGTCATACTATCCAAAATCAAACTCATTATCTCTCCTCATCTCCAAACTTAGTCTTCTTCCAGTACTCTACAACTCAGTAACAAGGACCATCAGTGGAAAATACCATAATTCGATTATTCTTGAGACTTTCCCCTCCCAAATACAAAATCATTGATATAGTCTAAATGGCCATTGCATGGTTTGACACCTGCTGAATTCTCCAGCCTCAGCTTATGTTCTCTGTTCATGCCAAACGTGCCTTCTCTAAATCGTGAGGATACCCAGGTCTCTCTCTCTTTTTTTTTTTTTTGTCTTGATCTTTATATTGGTATATTATCTTCCTGGGATATTCTTTTCCCAAATCGTTACCTAGCAAACTTCATAATGTTTGTCTCAACATAAATGTCACTTTCTGGGATCCCTGGGTGGCGCAGCGGTTTGGCGCCTGCCTTTGGCCCGGGGCGCGATCCTGGAGACCCCGGATCGAATCCCACGTCGGGCTCCCTGGTGCATGGAGCCTGCTTCTCCCTCTGCCTGTGTCTCTGCCTCTCTCTCTCTCTGTGACTATCGTAAATAAAAAAAAATGTCACTTTCTTGGATGTACCTTCCTTGACCCATCTGACTAAATTGGGACATCCAACCTTCCTTTATCTCCTGTTGGACTGTGCTCCCAGTGTGGGCCATAATTTTCCTTCATAGCTTTACATTATAATTTTAAATATTTATTAATTTTTTAGGTTTTCTACATAATGACTGTCTCCCCTGCTTGAGTATAAATTCCACAAAGACAGGAACACTATCATCACTCTTCTCTTTGGTGTGCTCTACATTGAAAACTGATACATAGAAGGTAGTTAATGTATACTCATTCAGTGAATATATGAATTAATGAGTACAAGTTTTTCTCAAAGAGCATACATTTCTCTATTAAAGAAGAAAGACCTTCTGAGTTTAGGGCCCTTCTTCAGGGTCTGATGAGTGGATACTCAAAAAGATTGAGAACTGTCTTTGAAAACTCAGTGAAGTTCTCAACAAACTTCCCAAACAGTTTTACAATGATTTCCCAAGTTGGAGCTGACTACTATACTCTCATTCCCTTTTTGCCCTATGGCCTCTCCCTAGGATTTCCATAAGGTTTTCTTTAACCTGAGAAAAGACAAAAAGAAAAACATCATAAAAATGTTCACTAGATTTTCCTGAGAATCCAGAAGATTTGAGGTCTGCTTAGAGATTTGGCCAAAGTTTTGGATTGTCATCAAGTTTATGCAACCAATTTATCTGGGGATAATTCAGTCCTTCACAAGTCTACTTACTTTTTCAGCTTTTAGTTTCAGTGTGAAATGGAATTGGACTCTCCTCATGGTCCAAACAAAGTGGTAAAATTCAGGGCATAAGATGGAAAAGCTGAGATAAGAAATATATATTTTCAAGCTTTATGACCCACAGTAGCTGTGTCCCAGATTCTGACTCTGAGATACATGGAGGCTTATGCACTGGTCTTTCTTAGAATTCTGGCCACAGTAGTAGGGAAAGTGAACACTTGTTTATGGACAATGAAGGAGAAACATCAACCTGTACATTTTCCTCCTGATATCAGAAGTGAATAGTAACACAAAGGCGTTCTTAGCCCTTACACAGCAGAACAATGTCAAGGATTTGTTTGGGGAAAGAAAGTGAACATTCTAAAAAATAATAATAATCCCCCATACATCACACTGTCCCAAGTACTTGGTTTAGGTTCAAGTTCTAAAACTATTCCTTTTTTTTTTCATAAAATAGAGATTTTAATTTTTTGCATTAGTTTTAGAGGTAGAATTTAGTGATTCATCAGCTGCATATAACACCCAGTGCTCATTACATCAAGTGCCCTCATTAATGCCCATCACCCAATTATCCCTTTTTCCCACCCACCACCCCTCCAGCAACCCTCAGTTTGTTTCTTATAGTTAAGAATCTCATGGTATGCCTCCCACCCTGTTTTTATCTTATTTTATTTTTCCTTCCCTTCCCCTATGATCATCTATTTTGTTTCTTAAATTCTACATATGAGTGAAATTATATTTGTCTTTCTCTGGCTGACTTATTTTACTTAGCATAATACCCCCTAGTTCCATCCACATCATTGTAAATGACAAGATTTCATTCTTTTTGAAGGCTGAGTAACATTCCATTGTGATATATCACTTCTTCTTTATCCATTCACCTGATGCCAAGTGATGTTGAGCATTTTTTTCATGTGTCTATTGGCCATTTGTATGTCTTCTTTGGAGAAATGCCTGTTCGTGTCTTCTGCCCATTTCATGACTGGATTTTTTGTTTATGACTGTTGAGTTTGATAAGTTCTTTATAGATTTTGGATACTAGCCCTTTATTTGATAAGACATTTACAAATATCTTCTCCCCATTCTGTAGGTTGCCCTTTAGTTTTGTCGACTGTTTGCTGTGTAAAAGCTTTTTATCTTGATGAAGTCCCAATAGTTCATTTTTGCTTATGTTTCTCTTGCCTTTGGAGACATGTTAAGCAAGAAGTTGCTGAAGCTCAGGTCAAAGAGGTTGCTGCCTATGCTTTCTTCTAGGATTTTGATGGATTCCTGTCTCACATATAAGTCTTCCATCCATTTTGAGTTTTTTGAGGAACCTTTCAAGGTGCCTTCATTCTATCCTTCTTACAATTTTCGGGGCAATATTTGAAAAATTCTGACTGATCCTGGAATGGCATAACTTCTCAATCTATAAAAATCCTACTCGTAAAAAAAAAATCCTACTCATAATTCAGGACATAATTCAAATCATTCTCATCACAAATCCTCTTTAAATTCTCTCTAGATCTAATCCAGGATCTCAGGGAAAGCTTTCTCAAGGAAGTGATTTTTGGGCTGAGATATGAAGGTTGAGTGAGAGTACCCTAGGGAATGAGAGGGGAGAAAGCATTCTGAGCAGAGGAGACAGTATATATTAAGGTCTTGAGGCAAAGATAGTGTGGTTTGTTGGAAAAACTGAAAGATAACCAGAAAGTCAGTATGGCTGAAGTACAGAGAAGGCCAAAAACCTTACAAATAGGACAGTCTCAAATAGCTGTGCAGTTAGTGTACTACACAAAGTACCTTGTCAAGGGAGCTGAAATCCAGCCCATGTTCTGCTTGCTAACAGCTAGAGCTGTGTCTATCGAGAAACAGTATGTTTTTCTAATTTGTGCATTCTTATTTTAAATGTCAGAAAGATGCAGAAAAGCTAGCAGCAGTCCTTACAAGGCCATGAATGTTCTGGCTCCTACCTATCATATCATCTTTACCTAGAATTCTTTCCCTCATTCTCTCTGTGTTCCGACTACACAGGTCTTCTGCACCCTCAGGACCTTTGTACGTGTTTTCCTTGTTATACTGGGTTCCACTATCATACACTCAAAACAATGCTTGGTACACTGTTGAGGTTCAATGAGAATGTTTTAGTGCAAGGCCCATGACTCAAGTCTGATTTGGTTGCATTTGAGTTTGGGTCTGAATGAATTACAGTTGAGTTAGAATTTACCTGGTCTTTAGGCTAGGAAAGATGGTGTAACTCCCATTTGTAAGTGGTGTGAGCAGTGATTCTTGCTATCTATGCATGGCAAAGCGGGTCCTTTTTTTCCTGGGGCTTCTGCCATCTTTAGAGATGGAGAGAGTTACAAGGACTTCTTAAAACAGGTAATAATGGGGCACCCCAGGTGGCTCAGCAGTTTGATGCCACCTTCAGCCCAGGGCATGATCCTGGAGACCTGGGATTGAGTCCCACATCGGGCTCCCTGCATGGAGCCTGCTTCTCTCTCTGCCTGTGTCTCTGCCTCTCTCCCTCCCTCCCTCTCTCTCTCTCTCTCTCTCTCTCTCTGTCTTTCTCATGAATAATTTAAAAAACAGGTAATAATGATTTTTTTTCAAAAAGAGTTGAAAGCACAGAGGAGAGTTGTTTCAGACTTTCTTCTACCTCAAAACTTAGGATAGCCTTCTCTGAGGACACATTACAACACCCAACCAGAGTCTGCCCATTAGCCTGGATTTCTACAAGAATAATAGGCTCCTATTACAACCATTTGTTCTATAAATACTGATTAAGCACCTATAATAATGAATAAGAAAGGCATTATCCTTGACTTCATAGAGCTTATATTTTGGCATCAGGTTCAGGAATATCAGTAAGATTATCTTACAGGGGAATTGAGTCTTCTTAAGGGGCTAAATACTCATTAGCAGCTTATATAGAAAACTTACAAGATACAGAGAGAGGCTTTGAGGTCAGCCTGACTTGGGTCCAAGTCATAGTAGATTCTACCATCTGAGAGCTATTTAGCCTTGGGCAAGTTTCCTTTTCTGATCTTCAACTTCTTTATCTGTAAATGGGAATGATAATACCTAACTCATAGAGCTAATATGAAGATAAAATTATATAACATGTAAAATGATATAGTCTAGTGCAAAATTAATAAATATTTCTAAAAATACATTATATTCCCTGTTTCATGGAAAATGATTTTTTTAAACAAAACATATCTAGAAAAAAGGTCCAGTTTTCAAGAACTCAGAATAAATAATCAGAGGAAATATCATGGTTATAGGAAATGTTTCCTATCTTTTATCTCCCTGTAAAGGTTGTTATCTTCTTGAGATAGAAAATACCTGTTTATTTTGGTATCCCTACCAATCTCAGTGCCTAGTATAGTGCCTGTGAGTGCTAAGGATAAAGGACTTGTTTTATTCACTTCTGTACTCTCAAGGTCTCATATAGTGTCTAGAATATAGTATACCTATTATACACATTAAGGCACTTAATCCTCACAACAGTTCTCTAAAGCAGTGCTATTATTATCCTTGTTATTAAGTGATGAAACTGAGGCATAGAGAGGCTAAGTCAATTGCCCAAAATACCATGCTAATTAAGTGCTAGAGCTAGAATTAGTTTTTGTTTGTTTTGAGGTTTTAAAAAGATTTTATTTATTTATTTGAGAGAAAGAGAGAGAGAGAACATGAGCAGGGGGAAGGGCAGAGGGAGCAGACTCCCCACTGAGCAGGGCTGAAGACAGACACTTAACCTACTGAGCCACCCAGACACCCTAGAGTTAGAATTTGAACCCAAGCAGTCTGGCTATAGGTCTGCACCCTTAACACCTAACACAATCACACACAAGGTGACTATTATATATTTGTTGAATGAATACAATTGCAAGAAAATGTGAATTATAATCATGTAAAAGAAGGAATCCATTATACATGTGTGTAGTATACAATAGACATGCTCCCAAAAACCAGATAAAAATAGATTCTTTTGTAAATTTCATGCACTTTTACCAGTATGCCAGCACATTATTGTTTGAGAAGTTAACCCTCACTGTGCATTAGGGGTTCCTGCTGCTCAAAGCTACTTGTAGTGACCCATTTTGTTATGTCAAGAATCTCTTTTTGACAAAAGTCAAATAATCATTTCCTAAATTGTCCAATTTATAAAAAACAGCGTTTTCACATACTGGCTTCCTGCTAAAGCAGGAAGGCTTGGCAAATATCCTTTAGAAGATCCTATTCCAATCACCTATAACCTGCCCTTTCACCCCACCTCTCCCCTCCAACCATAAGGCTGGAAAGATAGTTGGTGCCCTCTTCTGGGGGTTTGGGGCAGTAGCATACATTAGGCTCACCAGGGGGGCATTTCTAAGAAATAATCATGTCAAGTTCTTTCAATTCTGGTGATAAGAATGGAGTTGATTTTTGGATCTTTTTCTGAAATAAGAAATTGAATCTTTTTCTGAAAATAGGAAAGCTGGCCAATTCAATCAGGCAAATCTCCTGAAGCCCTGATGGATAGAGAAATGGAAATGGAATAAAAATTCAGCTGAACGAAGGATGCTGAGCAGATACTTCCTTTGGCCAGGTACACTTTACATATCCTTCAAATCATAGTATGTTATGATAAAATTTACCATTTATTTAGGATTATGTATGTGCTAGATACTTTCTATACATTGCCTCATTTAAATCTTACCACAATCCTAGAAGGTAAAGAATATCTCCAAATTATAGTTAAGAAAGTTGAGATTCAGGGAGGTTAAGCAATGGACAAAAAAAATGGCAGAACCATAAATTCAAACCCAACTCATGTTCTTTTCAGTGTAATATATTTTCTCTTTGTATTTCTTTTGGCCCTGAGTCAATATTTCACTACTAAGAGATGTCAGAGAAATGTTCTTGACAGATGTAATCCCAATGCAATACCACTGAAATATCAAAGAAAACTGTGCCTAAAACTCTTATATGGACCTTTTGCTAGTTGTCTTGACAACTTGTTTTATTTAGTTATGTTGGATAGAAAGATAAGAAGTTTAAAGTGGAAACAGACAAGAAGTTAAAGGCTAAAGAGAATGATGAGGAGGCAGAAAAGGGGTAAGAAAGAAAGGAGTGGTATGGACATGGAGGAAAGAGAGGCTTTTTGACTACCTCTTCATTGCTCATAAAGCCAGAACTAGCACATCAGGGGTGAAACCAGCTTTCTGGAGAGCACAATCTGCATGAAATGGAATAATAATATCTGTGTAATACTTTGTGCCAGGCACTGTTGAAGTGCTTTACACATTATTAACTCATTAAATCCTCAAAAAAAATCTTATGAGGCAAGTCTTTCGATTAATCCCATTTTATGTATTAGAAAATTGAAGCAAAGAAAGGGCTATGGTTTCCATTTTACGCATGAGGAAACTGAGACACAAAGTTGAGTATCCTGCCCAAGGTCAAGCTAATTAGTGGTGGAATTTAAACTTAGGATACTGGCCCCAGAACCATGTTCTTACCCATCATAATATATTACATCTCCTGATATGTTGTAAGGATAAGTATTTTTTTCTGGAAATGTTTACTTTGGGTCTGTATGAGAGTGTGAGTATTTGTGCTTTATTAATATTGGGCTGCAATGTAAAATGTATTCCTGTGAATCACAAGCAAAAATGTCTAAAACCTACTGCTCTAACAATAGTATTGATGAATTATACAGCTTCAACCACACTAGAGATAGTGCTAAATTACTCTCTAAAATGATTTTACGAAATCGCATTTCCACCAACAGTGTAAAAAAGTTACCTGTGTCCTATATCCTTCCCTGCACTTAATAGTGTCAGGCTTTTTTTTTTTAACAGAGACTATTGATTGATTGATTGTATGTTTTTTTTAAGATTTTATTTATTTAATCATGACAGAAAGAGAGAGAGAGAGAGAGAGAGAGAGAGAGGCAGAGACATAGGGAGAGGGAGAAGCAGGTTCCAGGCAGGGAGCCCAACATGAGACTCGATCCAGGGTCTCCAGGATCACACCCCAGGCTGAAGGCAGCACCAAACCGCTGAGCCATCAGGGCTGCCCGATTGTATCTTTTTTTACTGGAGTTCGATTTGCCAACATATACCATAGCACCCAGTGCTCATTCCATTAAGTGCCCCCTTCAGCGCCAATCACCCAGACACCCCATCCCTCTACCCACCTCCCTTTCCTCTATCCCTTGTTCGTTTCCCAGAGTTAGGTGTCTCTCACGTTCTGTCACCCTCACTGATATTTCCCACTCATTTTTGCTCCTTTCCCCTTTATTCCCTGACACTATTTTTTTTTATATTCCCCGAATGAATGGGAACATATAATGTTTGTCCATCTCTGACTGACTTACTTCACTCAGCATAATACCCACCAGTTCTACCCACGTTGAAGCAAATGGTGGGTATTTGTCATTTCTAATGGCTGAGTAATATTCCATTGTATATATAGACCATATCTTCTTTATCTATTCTTCTTTCCATGGACACCAAGACTGCTTCCACAGTTTGGCTATTGTGGACATTGCTGCTAGAAACATTGGGGTGCAGGTGTCCCGGCCTTTCACTGCATCTGTATCTTTGGGATAAATCCCCAGTAGTGCTATTGCTGTGTAATAGGGTAGGTATATTTTTAACTCTTTGGGGAATGTCCACACAGTTTTCCAGAGTGGCTGCACCCGTTCACATTCCCACCAACAGTGCAAGAGGATTCCCCTTTCTCCACATCCTCTCCAACATTTGTTGTTTCCTGTCTTGTTAATTTCCCCCATTCTCACTAGTGTGAGGTGGTATCTCATTGTGGTTTTGATTTGTAGTTCCCTGATGGCCAGTGATGCGGAGAATTTTCTCACGTGCTTGTTGGGCTTGTTGGCCATGTGTATGTCTCCTTTGGGGAAATTTCTGTTCATGAATTTTGCCCATTTCCTGATTGGATTGTTTGTTTCTTTGATGTTGAGTTTAAAAGTTCTTTATAGATCTTGGATACTAGCCCTTTATCTGATAGGTCTTTGGCAAATATCTTCTCCCTTTCTGTAGGTTGTCTTTTAGTTTTGTTGACTGTATCCTTTGCTGTGCAGAAGCTTTTTATCTTGATGATGTCCCAATAGTTCATTTTTGGTACTGTGTTCCTTGCCTTCATAGCTGTATCTTGCAAGAGGTTGCTGTGCCAAAGTTCAAAAAGGGGGTTGTCTGTGCTTTATTCTAGGATTTTGATGGATTCTTGTCTCACATTTAGATTTTTCATCCATTTTGAGTTTATCTTTGTGTATGGTGTAAGAGAATGGTCTGGTTTCATTCTTGTGTATGTGGCTGTCCAAATTTCCCAACACCATTTCTTGAAAAGACTGTCCTTTTTCCAGTGGATAGTCTTTCCTGCTTTGTCAAATATTAGTTGACCATAGAGTTGATGGCCAATTTCTAGGTTCTCTCTTCTGTTCCACTGATCTATGTGTCTGTTTTTCTTTCATTTTTTGAGATTTTTATTTTTATTTATTTATTCATGAGAGAGAGAGAGAGGCAGAGACATAGGCAGAGGGAGAAGGAGGCTCCATGCAGGGAGCCCGATGTGGGACTCGATCCTGGGGCTCCAGGATCATGTCCTAGGCCGAAGGCAGGCGCTAAACCACTGAGCCACCCAGGGATCCCTATGTGTCTGTTTTTCTGCCAGAACCACACTGTCTTGATGATCACAGCTTTGTAGTACAACCTGAATTCTGGCATTGTGATGCCCCTCGAGTCTGGTTTTCTTTTTTAATATTCCCCAGGCTATTTGGGGACTTTTCTGATTCCACACAAATCTTAAGATGATTTGTTACAACTCTCTGAAGAAAGTCCATGGTATTTGGACAAGGATTGCACTGAATGTGTAAATTGCCCTGGGTTTCATTGACATTTTCACAATATTAATTCTTCCAATTCATGAGAATGGAGTATATTTCCATTTCTTTGTGTCCTCCTCAATTTCTTTCAGAAGTGGTCTGTAGCTTTAGGGTATAGATACTTTACCTCTATGGTTAGGTTTATTCCTAGGTATCTTACACTTTTGGGTGCAATTGTAAATGGGATTGACACCTCCATTTCTCTTTCTTCAGTCTCATTGTTAGTGTATAGAAATGCCACTGATTTCTGGGCATTGATTTTGGATCCTGCCACACTGCCAAATTGCTGTATGAGTTCTAGCAATCTTGGGGTGGAGTCTTTTGGCTTTTTATGTATAGTATCATGTCATCTGCGAAGAGGGAGAGTTTGACTTCATCTTTGCCAATTTGAATGCCTTTTATTTCTTTTTGTTGTCTGATTGCTGAGGCTAGGACTTCTAGTCCTATGTTGAATAGCAGTGGTGAGAGTGGACATCTTTGTCATGTTCCTGATCTTCGGGGAAAGGTTCCCAGTGTTTCCCCATTGAGAATCATATTTGCTGTGGGATTTTCATAGATGGCTTTTAAGATGTTGAGGAATGTTCCTTCTATCCCTACACTCTGAAGAATTTTGATCAGCAATGGATGCTGTATTTTGCCAAATGCTTTCCTGAATCTATTGAGAGGATCATATGCTTCTTGTTTTTTTCTCTTGTTGATATGATGGATCACATTGATTGCTTTACGAGTGTTGAACCAGCATTGCATTCCAGGGATAAATTCCACTTGGTCATGATGAATAATCTTCTTAATGTACTGTTGGATCCTATTGGCTAGTATCTTGTTGAGAATTTTTGCATCCATGTTCATCAGGGATATTGGTTTATAATTCTCCATTTTGGTGGGATCTTTGTCTGGTTTTGTAATTAAGGTGATGTTAGCCTCATCAAATGTGTATGGAAGTATTCTATTCCTCTATCTTTCAGAACAGCTTTAGTAGAATAGGTATTGTTTCTTCTTTAAACATTTGATAGAATTCCCCAGGGAAGCCATCTGGCCCTGGACCTTTGTATCTTGGGAGGGTTTTGATGACTGCTTCAATTTCCTCCTTGGTTATTGGCCTGTTCAGGTTTTCTATTTCTTCCTGTTCCAGTTTTGGTTGTTTGTGGTTTTCCAGAAATGTGTCCATTTCTTCTAGATTGCCTAACTTATTGGTGTATAGTTGCTCATAATATGTTTTTAAAATCATTTGTATTTCCTTGGCATTGGTGATGATCTCTCCTTTTTCATTTGTAATTTTATTAATTTGAGTCCAGTTTTTTCAGGGATGCTTGTATTGTGATGTATTTCCCTCTTAGGACTGCTCTTGCTGTATCCCAAATATTTTGAATGGTTGTATCTTCATTCTCATTAGTTTCCATGAATCTTTTTAATTCTTCTCTAATTTCCTGGTTGACCCTTTCATCTTTTAGCAGGATGGTTAACCTCCACGTGTTTGAAATCCTTCCAAACTCGTTTTTATGATTTAGGTCTAATTTCAAAGCATTATGGTCTTAGAATATGCAGGGGACGATCCCAATCTTTTGGTATCAGTTCAGACCTGATTTGTGACCCAGTATATGGTCTATTCTGGAGAAAGTTTCATGTGCCCTTGAGAAGAATGTGTATTCAGCTGCATTTGGATGTATATAGATGTAGATATCTGTGAAATCCATCTGGTCCGGTGTATCATTTAAAGCTCTTGTTTCAAGGGAGGGGCAAGATGGCGGAAGAGTAGGGTCCCCAAATCACCTGTCCCCACCAAATTACCTAGATAACCTTCAAATCATCCTGAAAATCTACGAATTCGGCCTGAGATTTAAAGAGAGACCAGCTGGAATGCTACAGTGAGAAGAGTTCGTGCTTCTATCAAGGTAGGAAGACGCGGAAAAAGAAATAAAGAAACAAAAGGCATCCAAGGGGGAGGGGCCCTGCGAGGAACCAGGCTAAGGCCTGGCGAGTGTCCCCAGGACAGGAGAGCCCCGTCCCGGAGAAGCGGGAGCTGCACCAACCTTCCCGGGCGGAAAGGGGCCTGCAGGGAGTTGGAGCAGCACCCCAGGAGGGCTGGGTTGCCCTCAGGCTCCCTGGGAAACTAAAAGACACCTGCCCGCCCAGGAGAGTGACCCGAGCTCCCTAAAGGGATGCAGCGGGCATGGCGAGACCCGGAGAAGGTCGGAGGGGCTCAGGCGGCGGCTCTGCGCAAAGGGGGCTGCGCGGCCTGGAGCAGCTCCGAGGGGCTCGAGCGGCGGCCATGCGGAGAGTGGGTAGCCTGGCCGGGAGCACGAATCCAACAGCGCAGGCCCCGGAGTACTGGGCGCAGAGACACAGCCCAGGATCCGGCCTCCCCCCCGGGACAGGCAAAGGCCGGGAGGGCCCAGGACAGGAAGGACTCCCCTGCCCCGAACTGAGCAGATCAGCGGCCCCGCCCAGGAGCCTCCAGGCCCTGCAGACCAAGAGCTCCATACTTCCTGCTGGGGCTCAAGCCAGGGCTCCAGAACAGGCCCCGCCACCGTGGTTGTTCCTCCTGTGGCCTCACGGGATAAACAACCCCCACTGAGCCCTGCACCAGGCAGGGGGCTAAGGAACTTCCCCAAGTGCTAACACCTGAAAATCAGCACAACAGGCCCTCCCCCAGACCAGCTAGACGGACAAGTTCCAGGGGGAAGTCAAGGGACTTAAAGTATACAGAATCAGAAGATACTCCCCCTTGTGTTTTTTTTTCTTTTTGATTTCTGTTTGATTCCCCCACCCTTTTTTTCCTTTCTTTCTTTTTCCTTCTCTTTTTCTTCTCTTTTTTTCTTCCTTTTTTCTTTTTTCTTTTTTCTTTTTCTCTTTTCTTTCCTTCTTTCTCTCCTCTCTTTTTCTCCTTTTCCAATACAACTTGTTTTTGACCACTCTGCACTGAGCAAAATGACTAGAAGGAAAACCTCACCTCAAAAGAAAGAATCAGAAACAGTCCTCTCTCCCACAGAGTTACAAAATCTGGATTACAATTCAATGTCAGAAAGCCAATTCAGAAGCACTATTATACAGCTACTGGTGGCTCTAGAAAAAAGCATAAAGGACGCAAGAGACTTCATGACTGCAGAATTTATCTAATCAGGCAGAAATTAAAAATCAATTGAATGAGATGCAATCCAAACTAGAAGTCCTAACGATGAGAGATAATGAGGTGGAAGAACGAGTGAGTGACATAGAAGACAAGTTGATGGCAATGAGGGAAACTGAGGAAAAAAGAGACAAACAATTAAAAGACCATGAAGACAGGTTAAGGGAAATAAACAACGGCCTGAGGAAGAAAAATCTACGTTTAATTGGGGTTCCCGAGGGCACCGAAAGGGACAGAGGGCCAGAATATGTATATGAACAAATCATAGCTGAAAACTTTCCTAATCTGGGAAGGGAAACAGGCATTCAGATCCAGGAAATAGAGAGATCACCCCCCTTAAAATCAATAAAAACCGTTCAACACCTCGACATCTAATAGTTAAGCTTGCAAATTCCAATGATAAAGAGAAGATCCTTAAAGCAGCAAGAGACAAGAAATACCTGACCTTTATGGGGAGGAGTATAAGGGTAACAGCAGACCTCTCCACAGAGACCTGGCAGGCCAGAAAGGGCTGGCAGGATATATTCAGGGTCCTAAATGAGAAGAACATGCAATCAAGAATACTTTATCCAGCAAGGCTCTCATTCAGAATAGAAGGAGAGATAAAGAGCTCCCAAGACAGGGAGGAACTGAAAGAATACGTGACCTCCAAACCAGCTCTGCAAGAAATTTTAAGGGGGACTTATAAAATTGCCCATTAAGAAGAAGTCCAGTGGAACAATCTACAAAAACAAGGACTGAATAGATATCATGATGACACTAAATTTATATCTTTCAATAGTAACTCTGAACGTGAACGGGCTTAATGACCCCATCAAAAGGCGTAGGGTTTCAGACTGGATAAAAAAGCACGTCCCATCTATTTGCTGTCTACAAGAGACTCATTTTAGACAGAAGGACACTGACAGCCTGAAAATAAAAGGTTGGAGAACCATTGACCATTCAAATGGTCCTCAAAAGAAAGCAGGGGTAGCCATCCTTATATCAGATAAACTAAAATTTACCCCGAAGACTGAAGTGAGAGATGAAGAGGGACACAGTTCAGATCTGTGTCTGAACATGCACAAATATCATACTTAAAGGATCTATCCAACAAGAGGACTTAACAATCCTCAATATATATGCCCCGAATGTGGGAGCTCCCAAATATTTAAATCAATTAATAACCAAAGTGAAGAAATACTTAGATAATAATACACTTATACTTGGTGGCTTCAATCTAGCTCTTTCTATACTAGATAGGTCTTCTGAGCACAACATCTCCAAAGAAACGAGAGCTTTAAATGATACACTGGACCAGATGGATTTCACAGATATCTACAGAACTTTATGTCCAAACTCAACTGAATATACATTCTTCTCAAGTGCACATGCAACTTTCTCCAGAATAGACCACATACTGGGTCACAAATCGGGTCTGAACCGATACCAAAAGATTGGGATTGTCCCCTGCATATTCTCAGACCATAATGCCTTGAAATTAGAACTAAATCACAACAAGAAGTTTGGAAGGACCTCAAACACGTGGAGGTTAAGGACCAACCTGCTAAAAGATGAAAGGGTCAACCAGGAAATTAAGGAAGAATTAAAAAGATTCATGGAAACTAATGAGAATGAAGATACAACCGTTCAAAATCTTTGGGATGCAGCAAAAGCAGTCCTGAGGGGGCTCTGTTACTGTCCCAGGGAACCCGAGGTGAACTGGTGCAGCCACTCTGGAAAACTGTGTGGAGGTTCCTCAAACAGTTAAAAATAGACCTGCCCTATGACCCAGCAATTGCACTGTTGGGGATTTACCCCAATGATAGAAATGCAATGAAACGCCGGGACACCTGCACCCCGATGTTTATAGCAGCAATGGCCATGATAGCCAAACTGTGGAAGGAGCCTCGGTGTCCAACGAAAGATGAATGGATAAAGAAGATGTGGTTTATGTATACAATGGAATGTTACTCAGCTATTAGAAATGACAAATACCTACCATTTGCTTCAACGTGGATGGAACTGGAGGGTATTATGCTGAGTGAAGTAAGTCAGTCGGAGAAGGAGAAACATTATATGTTCTCATTCATTTGGGGAATATAAATAATAGTGAAAGGGAATATAAGGGAAGGGAGAAGAAATGTGTGGGAAATATCAGAAAGGGAGACAGAACGTAAAGACTACTAACTCTGGGAAACGAACTAGGGGTGGTAGAAGGGGAGAAGGGCGGGGGGTGGGAGTGAATGGGT
Source organism: Canis lupus dingo (assembly GCF_003254725.2). Taxonomy (NCBI): domain Eukaryota; kingdom Metazoa; phylum Chordata; class Mammalia; order Carnivora; family Canidae; genus Canis; species Canis lupus. The sequence continues at coordinate 43,762,701 of NC_064281.1, forward strand.
GACGGGCACTGGGGGTTATTCTGTATGTTAGTAAATTGAACACCAATAAAAAATAAGTTAAAAAATAAAAAAGCAGTCCTGAGGGGGAAATACATCGCAATACAAGCATCCATTCAAAAACTGGAAAGAACTCAAATACAAAAACTAACCTTACATATAAAGGAGCTAGAGAAAAAACAGCAGATAGATCCTACACCCAGCAGAAGAAGAGAGTTAATAAAGATTCGAGCCAAACTCAACGAAATCGAGACCAGAAGAACTGTGGAACGCATCAACAAAACCAGGAGTTGGTTCCTTGAAAGTATTAATAAGATAGATAAACCATTAGCCAGCCTTATTAAAAAGAAGAGAGAGAAGACTCAAAAAATCATGAATTAGAAAGGAGAGATCACTACCAACACCAAGGAAATACAAACGATTTTAAAAACATATTATGAATAGCTATACGCCAATAAATCAGGCAATCTAGAAGAAATGGACGCATTCCTGGAAAGCCACAAACTACCAAACCTGGAACAGGAAGAAATAGAAAACCTGAACAGGCCAATAACCAGGAGGAAATTGAAGCAGTCATCAAAAACCTACCAAGATACAAAAGTCCAGGGCGAGATGGCTTCCCAGGGGAATTCTATCAAACGTTTAAAGAAGAAACCATACCTATTCTACTAAAGCTGTTTGGAAAGATAGAAAGAAATGGAGTACCTCCAAATTTGTTCTATGAGGCCAGCATCACCTTAATTCCAAAACCAGACAAAGACCCCACCAAAAAGGAGAATTACAGACCAATATTCCTGATGAACATGATGCAAAAATTCTCAACAAGATACTAGCCAATAGGATCCAACAATACATTAAGAAAATTATTCACCATGACCAAGTAGGATTTATCCCCGGGACACAAGGCTGGTTCAACACCCGTAAAACAATCAATGTGATTCATCATATCAGCAAGAGAAAAACCAAGAACCATATGATCCTCTCATTAGATGCAGAGAAAGCACTTGACAAAATACAGCATCCATTCCTGATCAAGCCTCTTCAGAGTGTAGGGATAGAAGGAACATTCCTCGACATCTTAAAAGCCATTTATGAAAACCCCACAGAAAATATCATTCTCTTTTTTTTTTTTTTTTTTTTTTTAATTTTTTTTTTTTATTGGTGTTCAATTTACTAACATACAGAATAACACCCAGTGCCCGTCACCCATTCACTCCCACCCCCCGCCCTCCTCCCCTTCTACCACCCCTAGTTCGTTTCCCAGAGTTAGCAGTCTTTACGTTCTGTCTCCCTTTCTGATATTTCCCACACATTTCTTCTCCCTTCCCTTATTTTCCCTTTCACTATTATTTATATTCCCCAAATGAATGAGAACATATAATGTTTGTCCTTCTCCGACTGACTTACTTCACTCAGCATAATACCCTCCAGTTCCATCCACGTTGAAGCAAATGGTGGGTATTTGTCATTTCTAATAGCTGAGTAATATTCCATTGTATACATAAACCACATCTTCTTTATCCATTCATCTTTCGTTGGACACCGAGGCTCCTTCCACAGTTTGGCTATAGTGGCCATTGCTGCTAGAAACATCGGGGTGCAGGTGTCCCGGCGTTTCATTGCATTTGTATCTTTGGGGTAAATCCCCAACAGTGCAATTGCTGGGTCGTAGGGCAGGTATATTTTTAACTGTTTGAGGAACCTCCACACAGTTTTCCAGAGTGGCTGCACCAGTTCACATTCCCACCAACAGTGTAAGAGGGTTCCCTTTTCTCCGCATCCTCTCCAACATTTGTTGTTTCCTGCCTTGTTAATTTTCCCCATTCTCACTGGTGTGAGGTGGTATCTCATTGTAGTTTTGATTTGTATTTCCCTGATGGCAAGTGATGCAGAGCATTTTCTCATATGCATGTTGGCCATGTCTATGTCTTCCTCTGTGAGATTTCTGTTCATGTCTTTTGCCCATTTCATGATTGGATTGTTTGTTTCTTTGGTGTTGAGTTTAATAAGTTCTTTATAGATCTTGGAAACTAGCCCTTTATCTGATATGTCATTTGCAAATATCTTCTCCCATTCTGTAGGTTGTCTTTGAGTTTTGTTGACTGTATCCTTTGCTGTGCAAAAGCTTCTTATCTTGATGAAGTCCCAATAGTTCATTTTTGCTTTTGTTTCTTTTGCCTTTGTGGATGTATCTTGCAAGAAGTTACTATGGCCGAGTTCAAAAAGGGTGTTGCCTGTGTTCTTCTCTAGGATTTTGATGGAATCTTGTCTCACATTTAGATCTTTCATCCATTTTGAGTTTATCTTTGTGTATGGTGAAAGAGAGTGGTCTAGTTTCATTCTTCTGCATGTGGATGTCCAATTTTCCCAGCACCATTTATTGAAGAGACTGTCTTTCTTCCAATGGATAGTCTTTCCTCCTTTATCGAATATTAGTTGCCCATAAAGTTCAGGGTCCACTTCTGGATTCTCTATTCTGTTCCACTGATCTATGTGTCTGTTTTTGTGCCAGTACCACACTGTCTTGATGACCACAGCTTTGTAGTACAACCTGAAATCTGGCATTGTGATGCCCCCAGATATGGTTTTCTTTTTTAAAATTCCCCTGGCTATTCGGGGTCTTTTCTGATTCCACACAAATCTTAAAATAATTTGTTCTAACTCTCTGAAGAAAGTCCATGGTATTTTGATAGGGATTGCATTAAACGTGTATATTGCCCTGGGTAACATTGACATTTTCACAATATTAATTCTGCCAATCCATGAGCATGGAATATTTTTCCATCTCTTTGTGTCTTCCTCAATTTCTTTCAGAAGTGTTCTATAGTTTTGAGGGTATAGATCCTTTACATCTTTGGTGAGGTTTATTCCTAGGTATCTTATGCTTTTGGGTGCAATTGTAAATGGGATTGACTCCTTAATTTCTCTTTCTTCAGTCTCATTGTTAGTGTATAGAAATGCCACTGACTTCTGGGCATTGATTTTGTATCCTGCCACGCTACCGAATTGCTGTATGAGTTCTAGCAATCTTGGGGTGGAGACTTTTGGGTTTTCTATGTAGAGTATCATGTCATCGGCGAAGAGAGAGAGTTTGACTTCTTCTTTGCCAATTTGAATGCCTTTAATGTCTTTTTGTTGTCTGATTGCTGAGGCTAGGACTTCCAGTACTATGTTGAACAGCAGTGGTGAGAGTGGACATCCCTGTCTTGTTCCTGATCTTAGGGGAAAGGCTCCCAGTGCTTCCCCATTGAGAATGATATTTGCTGTGGGCTTTTCATAGATGGCTTTTAAGATGTCGAGGAATGTTCCCTCTATCCCTACACTCTGAAGAGTTTTAATCAGGAATGGATGCTGTATTTTGTCAAATGCTTTCTCTGCATCCAATGAGAGGATCATATGGTTCTTGGTTTTTCTCTTGCTGATATGATGAATCACATTGATTGTTTTACGGGTGTTGAACCAGCCTTGTGTCCCAGGGATAAATCCTACTTGGTCATGGTGAATAATTTTCTTAATGTACTGTTGGATCCTATTGGCCAGTATCTTGTTGAGAATTTTTGCATCCATGTTCATCAGGGATATTGGTCTGTAATTCTCCTTTTTGGCGGGGTCTTTGTCTGGCTTTGGAATTAAGGTGATGCTGGCTTCATAGAACGAATTTGGAAGTACTCCATCCCTTTCTATCTTTCCAAACAGCTTTAGGAGAATAGGTATGATTTCTTCTTTAAACGTTTGATAAAATTCTCCTAGGAAGCCATCTGGCCCTGGACTCTTGTGTCTTGGGAGGTTTTTGATGACTGCTTCAATTTCCTCCCTGGTTATTGGCCTGTTCAGGTTTTCTATTTCTTCCTGTTCCAGTTTTGGTAGTTTGTGGCTTTCCAGGAATGCGTCCATTTCTCCTAGATTGCCTAATTTATTGGCGTATAGCTGTTCATAATATGTTTTTAAAATCGTTTGTATTTCCTTGGTGTTGGTAGTGATCTCTCCTTTCTCATTCATGATTTTATTAATTTGAGTCTTCTCTCTCTTCTTTTTAATAAGGCTGGCTAATGGTTTATCTATCTTATTAATTCTTTCAAAGAACCAACTCCTGGTTCTGTTGATCTGTTCCACAGTTCTTCTGGTCTCGATTTCGTTGAGTTCTGCTCGAATCTTTATTAACTCCCTTCTTCTCTTGGGTGTAGGATCTATTTGCTGTTTTTTCTCTAGCTCCTTTATGTGTAAGGTTAGCTTTTGTATTTGAGTTCTTTCCAGTTTTTGAATGGATGCTTGTATTGCGATGTATTTCCCCCTTAGGACTGCTTTTGCTGCATCCCAAAGATTTTGAACGGTTGTATCTTCATTCTCATTAGTTTCCATGAATCTTTTTAATTCTTCCTTAATTTCCTGGTTGACCCTTTTATCTTTTAGCAGGATGGTCCTTAACCTCCATGTGTTTGAGGTCCTTCCAAACTTCTTGTTGTGATTTAGTTCTAATTTCAAGGCATTATGGTCCGAGAATATGCAGGGGACAATCCCAATCTTTTGGTATCGGTTCAGACCCGATTTGTGACCCAATATGTGGTCTATTCTGGAGAAAGTTCCATGTGCGCTTGAGAAGAATGTGTATTCAGTTGAGTTTGGATGTAAAGTTCTGTAGATATCTGTGAAATCCATCTGGTCCAGTGTATCATTTAAAGCTCTTGTTTCTTTGGAGATGTTTTGCTTAGAAGACCTATCGAGTATAGAAAGAGCTAGATTGAAGTCACCAAGTATAAGTGTATTATTATCTAAGTATTTCTTCACTTTGGTTAATAATTGATTTATATATTTGGCAGCTCCCACATTCGGAGCATATATATTGAGGATTGTTAAGTCCTCTTGTTGAATAGATCCTTTAAGTATGATATAGTGTCCCTCTTCATCTCTCACTACAGTCTTTGGGGTAAATTTTAGTTTATCTGATATAAGGATGGCTACCCCTGCTTTCTTTTGAGGACCATTCGAATGGTAAATGGTTCTCCAACCTTTTATTTTCAGGCTGTAGGTGTCCTTCTGTCTAAAATGAGTCTCTTGTAGACAGCAAATAGATGGGTCCTGCTTTTTTATCCAGTCTGAAACCCTGCGCCTTTTGATGGGGTCATTAAGCCCGTTCACATTCAGAGTTACTATTGAGAGATATGAGTTTAGTGTCATCATGATATCTATTCAGTCTCTGTTTTTGTGGACTGTTCCACTGAACTTCTTCTTAAAGGGGAATTTTAAGAGGCCCCCTTAAAATTTCTTGCAGAGCTGGTTTGGAGGTCACATATTCTTTTAGTTGCTGCCTGTCTTGGAAGCTCTTTATCTCTCCTTCCATTTTGAATGAGAGCCTTGCTGGATAAAGTATTCTTGGTTGCATGTTCTTCTCATTTAGGGCCCTGAATATATCCTGCCAGCCCTTTCTGGCCTGCCAGGTCTCTGTGGAGAGGTCTGCTGTTACCCTAATACTCCTCCCCATAAAAGTCAGGGATTTCTTGTCTCTTGCTGCTTTAAGGATCTTCTCCTTATCTTTGGAATTTGCAAGCTTCACAATTAAATGTCGAGGTGTTGAACGGTTTTTATTGATTTTAGGGGGGGATCTCTCTATTTCCTGGATGTGAATGCCTGTTTCCCTTCCCAGATTAGGAAAGTTTTCAGCTAGAATTTGTTCAAATACATATTCTGGCCCTCTGTCCCTTTCGGCGCCCTCGGGAACACCAATTAAACGTAGGTTTTTCTTCCTCAGGCTGTCGTTTATTTCCCTTAATCTATCTTCATGGTCTTTTAATTGTTTGTCTCTTTTTTCCTCAGTTTCCCTCTTTGCTATCAACTTGTCTTCTAGGTCACTCACTCGTTCTTCCACCTCGTTAACCCTCGTCGTTAGGACTTCTAGTTTGGATTGCATCTCATTCAATTGATTTTTAATTTCTGCCTGATTAGCTCTAAATTCTGCAGTCATGAAGTCTCTTGAGTCCTTTATACTTTTTTCTAGAGCCACCAGTAGCTGTATAATAGTGCTTCTGAATTGGCTTTCTGACATTGAATTGTAATCCAGATTTTGTAACTCTGTGGGAGAGAGGACTGTTTCTGATTCTTTCTTTTGAGGTGAGGTTTTCCTTCTAGTCATTTTGCTCAGTGCAGAGTGGCCAAAAGCAAGTTGTATTGGGAAAAAGAGAAAAAGAGAGGAGAGAAAGAAGGAAAGAAAAGAGAAAGAGAAAAAAAAAGGGAAGAAAAAGAAAAAAAAACGAAAAAAAAAAGAAGAAAAAGAGAAAGAAAAAGAAAGGAGAAAAAAAAAGGGGGTGGGGGAAGGAAACAAATCAAAAAGCAAAACAAAACAAAAACAAAAACAAAAACAAAAACAAAAACAAACAAACAAAAAAAGAACCACCGGGGAGTATCTTCTGATTCTGTGTACTTTAAGTCCCTTGGCTTCTCCTGGAAGTTGTCCGTCTAGCTGGTGTTCTGGGGGAGGGGCCTGTTGTGCTGATTTTCAGGTGTTAGCAGTTGGGGGAGCTGCTGTGCCCCTGCCTGGTGCAGGGCTCGGTGGGGGTTGTTTACCCCGTGAGGCCGCAGGAGGAACAGCCCCAGTGGCGGGGCAGCTCTGGAAACCTGGATTCAGCTCCGGCAGGAACTCCGTCTGCAGGGCCTGGAGGCTCCGGGGCGGGGCCGCTGATGTGCTCAGCTGGGGCAGGAGCGTCCTTGCTGTCCTGGGCCCTCCCGGCCTCTGCCTGTCCCGGGGGAGGCGGGATCCTGGGCTGTGTCCCGGCGCCCTGTGCTCCGGGGCCTGCGCTGGTGGATTCGCGCTCCCGGGCCGCGCAGCCCCCTCCGCGGAGCCGCCGCCCGAGCCCCTCCGAGCTGCTCCTGGAACCGCGCAGCCCCCTCCGCACGGAGCCTCTTCCTCTGCCCGAGCCCCTCCGAGCTGCTCCCGGGGCCGCGCAGCCCCCTCCGCGGAGCCGCCGCCCGAGCCCCTTCAGCTGCTCCGGGTCCCGCCGTGCGCGCTGCAGCCCTTAGGGAGCTCGGCGCACTCTCCTGGGCGCGCAGTTGCTGTTACTGTCCCCGGGAGCCCGAGGGCATCCCCGCCCTCCTGGGTCCTGCTCCAACTCCCCGCGAGCCCCTTTCCGCCCGGGAAGGTCGGTGCAGCTCCTGCTCCTCCGGGACGGGGCTCTCCTGTCCTGGGGACACTCGCCCCGGCCTCAGCCCGGCTCCTCGCGGGGCCCCTCCCCCTTGGAGGCCTTTGTTCCTTTATTTCTTTTTCCCCGTCTTCCTACCTTGATAGAAGCGCGAATTCTTCTCACTGTAGCATTCCAGCTGGTCTCTCTTTAAATCTCAGGCCGAATTCATAGATTTTCAGGATAATTTGAAGGTTTTCTAGGTAGTTTGGTGGAGACAGGTGATTTGGAGACCCTACTCTTCCGCCATCTTGCTCCTCCCCCTCGAAAATATCATTCTCAATGGGGAAGCTTTGGGAGCCTTTCCCCTAAGACCTGGAACAAGACAGGGATGTCCACTCTCACCACTGCTATTCAACATAGTACTGGAAGTCCTAGCCTCAGCAATCAGACAACAAAAGGACATTAAAAGCATTCAAATTGGCAAAGAAAAGTCAAACTCTCCCTCTTCGCCGATGACATGATACTCTACATAGAAAACCCAAAAGCCCAAGATTGCTAGAACTCATACAGAAATTTGGTAGCATGGCAGGATACAAAATCAATGCCCAGAAATCAACGGCATTTCTATACACTAACAATAAGCCTGAAGAAAGAGAAATTAAGGAGTCAATCCCATTTACAATTGTACCCAAAAGCATAAGATACCTAGGAATAAACCTCACCAAAGAGGTAAAGGATCTATATCCTAAAAGCTATAGAACACTTCTGAAAGAAATTGAGGAAGACACAAAGAAATGGAAAAATATTCCATGCTCATGGATCGGCAGAATTAATATTGTGAATATGTCAATGTTACCCAGAGCAATTTACACGTTTAATGCAATCCCTATCAAAATACCATGGACTTTCTTCAGAGAGTTAGAGCAAAGTATTTTAAGATTTGTGTGGAATCAGAAAAGACCCCGAATAGCCAGGGGAATTTTACAAAAGAAAACCATATCTGGGGCATCACAATGCCAGATTTCAGGTTGTACTACAAAGCTGTGGTCATTAAGACAGTGTGGTACTGGCACAAAAACAGACACATAGATCAATGGAACAGAATAGAGAACCCAGAAGGGGACCCTCAACTTTATGGTCAACTAATATTCGACAAAGGAGGAAAGACTATCCACTGGAAGAAAGACAGTCTCTTCAATAAATGGTGCTGGGAAAATTGGACATACATGCAGAAGAATGAAACTAGACGATTCTCTTTCACCATACACAAAGATAAACTCAAAATGGATGAAAGATCTAAATGTGAGACAAGATTCCATCAAAATCCTAGAGAAGAACACAGGCAACACCCTTTTTGAACTCGGCCATAGTAACTTCTTGCAAGATACATCCACGAAGGCAAAAGAAACAAAAGCAAAAATGAACTATTGGGACTTCATCAAGATAAGAAGCTTTTGCACAGCAAAGGATACAGTCAACAAAACTAAAAGACAACCGACAGAATGGGAGAAGATATTTGCAAATGACGTATCAGATAAAGGGCTAGTTTCCAAGATCTATAAAGAACTTCTTAAACTCAACACCAAAGAAACAAACAATCCAATCATGAAATGGGCAAAAGACATGAAGAGAAATCTCACAGAGGAAGACATAGACATGGCCAACATGCACATGAGAAAATGCTCTGCATCACTTGCCATCAGGGAAATACAAATCAAAACCACAATGAGATACCTCCTCACACCAGTGAGAATGGGGAAAATTAACAAGGCAGGAAACCACAAATGTTGGAGAGGATGCGGAGAAAAGGGAACCCTCTTATACTGTTGGTGGGAATGTGAACTGGTGCAGCCACTCTGGAAAACTGTGTGGAGGTTCCTCAAAGAGTTAAAAATAGACCTGCCCTACGACCCAGCAATTGCACTGTTGGGGATTTACCCCAAAGATACAGATGCAATGAAACATCGGGATACCTGCACCCCGATGTTTATAGCAGCAATGTCCACTATAGCCAAACTGTGGTAGGAGCCTCAGTGTCCATTGAAAGATGAATGGATAAAGAAGATGTGGTCTATGTATACAATGGAATATTCCTCAGCCATTAGAAACGACAAATACCCATCATTTGCTTCAACGTGGATGGAACTGGAGGGTATTATGCTGAGTGAAGTAAGTCAATCAGAGAAGGACAAACAGTGTATGTTCTCATTCACTTGGGGAATATAAATAATAGTGAAAGGGAATATAAGGGAAGGGAGAAGAAAAGTGTGGGAAATATCAGAAAGGGAGAAAGAACATAAAAGACTCCTAACTCTGGGAAATGAACTAGGGGTGATGGAAGGGGAGGAGGGTGGGGGTTGGGGGTGAATGGGTGATGGGCACTGAGGGGGGCACTTGACGGGATGAGCACTGGGTATTATTCTGTATGTTGGCAAATTGAACACCAATAAAAAATAAACTTATTATTAAAAAAACAGAAAACAAAACAAAAAAAATAAAGCTCTTGTTTCTTTGGAGATGTTGTGCTTAGAAAACCTATCGATTTTAGAAAGCGCTACATTGAAGTCACCAAGTATAGGTGTATTATTATCTAAGTATGTCTTAACTTTGGTTATTAATTGATTGATATGTATGGAAGCTCCCACATTCGGGGCATATATATTGATGATTGTTAAGTCCTTTTGTTGGATATATCATTTAATTATGATATAGTGTCCCTCTTCATCTCTCACTACAGTCTTCGGGATAAATTTTAGTTTATCTGATATAAGGATGTTTACCCCTGCTTTCTTTTGAGGACCATTTTAAAGGTCCATGGTTTCCAACCTTTTATTTTCAGGCTGTAGGTGTCCTTATATCTAAAATAAGTCTCTTGTAGACAGCAAATAGATGGGTCCGGCTTTTTTATCCAGTCTGAAACCCTGCCCCTTTTGATGGGGTCATTAGGCCCATTCACGTTCAGAGTTACTATTGAAAGATATGAGTTTAGTGTCATCATGATACCTATTCAGTCCCTGTTTTTGTGGATTATTTCCTTGAACTTCCTCTATCTTTTACAGGGTCCCCCTTAATATTTCTTGCAGAGCTGGTTTGGTGGTCACATATTCTTTCAGTTCTTGCCTGTCTTTGAAGTTCTTTATCTCTCCTTCTATTCTGAATGAGAGCCCTGCTGGATATAGTATGCTTGGCTGCATGTTCTTCTCATTTAGGACCCTGAATATATCCTGCCAGCCCTTTCTGGCCTGCCAGGTCTCTGTGGAGAGGTCTATTGTTAATCTGATATTTCTCCCCATAAACGTTAGAGATTTCTTGTCTCTTGCTGCTTTAAGGATCTTCTCTTTATCTTTGGAATTTGCAAGCTTCACTATTAAATATGAGGTATTGAGCGGTTTTTATTTATTTTAGGGGGGATCTCTCTATTTCCTGGATGTGAATGCCCGTTTCCCTTCCCAGATTAGGAAAGTTTTCAACTATGATTTGTTCAAATACATATTCTGGACCTCTGTCCCTTTTGGCGCCCTCAGGAACCCCAATTAAACGTAGGTTTTTCTTCCTTAGGCTGTCATTTATTTCCCTTAATCTGTCTTCATGGTCTTTTAATTGTTTGTCTCTTTTTCCCTCAGTTTCTCTCTTTGCCATCAACTTGTCTTCTATGTCACTCACTCGTTCTTCCAACTCGTTAACCCTCGTCATTAGGACCTGTAGTTTGGATTGCATCTCATTTAATTGATTTTTAATTTCTGCCTGATTAGATCTAAATTCTGCAGTCATGAAGTCTCTTGAGTCCTTTATGCTATTTTCTAGAGCCACCAGTAGCTTTATAATTGTGCTTCTGAATTGGCTTTCTGAAATTGAATTGTAATCCAAATTTTGTAACTCTGTGAGAGAGAGGACTGTTTCTGATTATTTCTTTTGAGGTGAGGTTTTCCTTCTAGTCATTTTGCTCAGTGCATAGTGGCCAAAACAAGTTGTATTGGGAAAAGGAGAAGAAGAGAGAAGAGAAAGAAGAAAAGAAAAAGAAAAAAATAGAAAAAAAAAGAGAAGAGAAGAAAAAAGGGGGGGGGAAGGAAACAAAACAAAAAACAAGGAGGAGTATCCTCTGATTCTGTATACTGTAAATGCCTCGACTTCCCCTGGAACATTTCAGTGCTGCTTGGTCAATAATTTTTTTTCCCCTGTGGGTCTAGCTGGTCTTCTGGGGGAGGGGCCTGCTGTGCTGATTCTCAGGTGTTAGCACTTGGGGAGCTGCTCAGCCCCCTGCCCGGTGCAGGGGTCTGTGAATGATGTTTAACCTGTTTATCCTGTGAGGCCATTGAGTCTCTGGGTTTTTTTTATCCTGTGAGGCCCCAGGAGGAACAACAACTGTAGCAGCGGCCAGCTCTCCATCCCTGGAGTTAGCTCCTGCAGTAACTACGGAACTCTCCATCTGCTGGGGCCTGGATGCCCTGGGGTGGGGCCCCTGATCTGTTCAGCTCGGGGCCGCCTGGAGGCTGGGGTGTTCTTGCTGTCCTGTGCCCTCCTGGCTTCTGCCTGTTCCAGGGGGAGCGCCGGATATTGGGCTGTTTCCGGCACCCTGTGCCCCCGGGCCTGCACTGTTGGAATCGCCTCCTGGTCGCTCAGCTCCCTCTGTGCGGAGCCTCTGCCCGAGCTGCCCCCGAGCTGCTCCCGGGTCCAGCTGAGCTTGCGCTGCAGCCCTTTAGGGAGCTCGGCTGCGGGGTGTGGCGCGCTCTCCCTGGGGTGCAGGTCCTCTGTTAGTGTCCCTGGGAGCCTGAGGGCATCCCCGCTCCTCCTGGGATCCTGTTCCAACTCCCTGTAGCGCCTTTCTGTCCAGGAAGATTGGTGAAGCCCCTGCTTCTCCCGTAGGGGGCTGTCCTTGGGCTTTCCTGTCCTGGGCACACTCGCCTCGGCCTTAGCCCGGCTCCTCACAGGGCTCCTCCCCCTTGGATGCCTTTTGTTTCTTTATTTCTCCCCCCCCATCTTCCTACCTTGATAGAAGCGTGAACTCTTCTCACTGTAGCATTCCAGTTGTTCTCTCTTTAAATCTCAAGCCGAATTTGTAGGTTTTCAGGATGATTTGGAGGATATCTAGGTAATTTGGTGGGGACAGGTGACTTGGGGACCCTATTCTTCAGGCATCTTGCCCCACCTCCAAGATTTTATTTATTTATTCATGAGAGACACAGAAAGTGAGAGGCAGAGATAGGCAGAGGGAGAAGCAGGCTCCATGGAGGGAGCCTGATGAGGGACTCGATCCTAGTCCCTAGGGTCAGGCCCTGGGCTGAAGGTGGTGCTAAACAGCAAGACATCTGGGCTGCCCTCTATCTTCATTCTCATTAGTTTACATGAATCTTTTTAATTCTTCTCTAATTTCCTGGTTGACCCTTTCATCTTTTAGCAGGATGGTCTTTAACCTCCACATGTTTGAGTTTCTTCCAAATTTCTTCTTGCGATTGAGTTCAAGTTTCAAAGCATTATGGTCTGAAAATATGCAGGGGACAATCTCAGTCTTCTGGTATCAGTTGAGACCTGATTTGTGACCCAGTTTGTGGTCTCTTCTGGAGAAACTTCCATGTGCACTTGAGAAGAATGTGTATTCAGTTGAGTTTGGATGCAAAGTTCTGTAGATATCTGTGAAATCCATCTGGTCCAGTGTATCATTTAAAGCTCTTGTTTCTTTGGAAATGTTGTGCTTAGAAAATCTGTAATTTGTAGAAAGCACCATGTTGAAGTCTCCCAGTATAAATGTATTATTATCTGAGTATATCTTAACTTTGGTTATTAAGTGATTGATATACTTGGTACCTCCTACATTAGGGGCATAAATATTCATGATTGTTAGGTCATCTTGTTGCTTGTCCTTTAGGTATGATATAGTGTCTGACTTCATCTCTTATTACAGTCTTTGGGATAAACTTTAATATATCTGATATAAGAATGGCCACCCCTGCTTTCTTTTGAGGACCATTTGAAGGGTAAATGGTTCTCTAACCTTTCATTTTCAGGCTGGAGGTGTCCTTGTGTCTAGTTAGTCTCTTGTAGACAGCAAACAGATGGGTCTTGCTTTTTAATCCAGTCCCAATCCCTACATCTTTTGATGGAATCATTTAGCCCATTCACATTCAGAGTTACTATTGAAAGGTATGAATTTCATGTCATCCTAATACTATTTAGTCCCTGTTTTTGTGGATTTCTTTTGGTTTCCTCTTTCTTTTACAGGGTCCCCCTTAATATTTCTTGCAGAGCTGGTTTGGTGGTCACATATTCTTTCAGTTTCTGCCTATCTTGGAAGCTCTTTATCTCTCCTTCTATTCTGAATGAGAGCTTTGCTGGATAAAGTATTCTTGGCTGCATGTTTTCTCATTTAGGACCCTGAATATGTCCTGCCAGCCCTTTATGGCCTGCCACGTCTCTGTGGAGAGGTCTGCTGTGAATCTAATAGTTCTCCCCATAAAAGTTAGGGATCTCTCTGCTTTAGGTATTTTCTCTTTATCTTTGGAATTTGCAAGTTTCAGTATTAAGTGTCAAGGTGTTGAAAGGATTTTATTAATTTTCAGGGGGGATCTCTCTATCTCCTGGATCTGAATGCCTGGTTCCCTCCCCAAATTAGGGAAGTTCTTAGCTATGATTTGTTCAAATATGCTTTCTGGCCCTCTGGCCCTCTCGATGCTCTCTCTGGAACCCCAATTATATGTAGATTTTTCCTTCTGAGGCTGTCATTTATTTCCTTTAACCTTTCCTCTGGTCTTTTGTTTTTCTCTTTTTTCCTCAGCTTCCTTCCTTGTCATCAACTTGTCTTCTATGCCACTCACTCTTTCTTCTACCTCATTAACCCTCATCATTAGGACCTTCAGTTTGGATTGCATCTCATTTAATTGATTTTCAATTTTTGCCTGATTAGATATAACTTCAGCAGTCATGAATTGTCTTGATTCCTTTATGCTTTTTTCCAGGGCCCCCAGTAGTTTTATAATTGTGCTTTTGAATTGGCTTTCTGTCATCGAATTGTAATCCAAGTTCTGTAACTCTGGCAGAGAGTACTGTTTCTGATTCTTTGTGGTTTGTTCTTCTTTTAGTCATTTTGCTCAGTGCAGAGTGGCTGTATGAGTGGGTTGAGTCAAGAATATCAACCATGACCTAAGTAAATTTCACCCTAGGTGATTCTGCTGAGGTCAGAGACCAGAAATTGAAAACAGAGATCAGAAAGAAATAAAACAAAAGGACTACTAAAGTGAAAAAGAAAGTAGTAAAAAATAAAAGGCCAGGAATCCTAAAGAAGAAGAGGAATAAAAAAAGAAAAAGAAAAAAATGAAGGGAAAAAGGGGGGCACTGGGAGATGGTGTTGGTGACAAAGTTGTAGTGGAGGGAGAATGTAGTCTACCTGAGGGGTTCTAGAGGGTGATCCTCTTGTTCCTGAGTATATTAAGTTCTGTATGTTAGATTCTCAGTCACAAATTTATATAAAACAGCAATGCTTGTGGAGAGCCCCAACATTGACCCCCAAAACATAAATGAGACATAAGAGGGGGGCAGAATGGGAATGAGAATGAATGAGCACCATTTGGTTCTGGGTGCATACTGCTCATGTTTTAGAAGGTATTAACTTCTGCCATTGTAGAACAAAATGAGGCAGAGAAAACAAAAAACACAAAACAAAAAAACATATCTTGTATATCTCCCAAAATTAAGTTGGGTATGTTGAAGGGGGTCTAGAATTGGAAAATGTATCTAGGACCTGTAATTGTAGAAATATAAAAGTCAAAAAGGAGGAATCTTAAAAATGAAGAGGTAGTTAAGGTGGGAAAAGAGAAAAAAATTGGAAATTTACAGTCTGATATAAAAATGAGTTGTACTGGAAAAAGAAAAAAATAGGAGGGGCACCCTCTGGTTCTATATATTGTAAATCACTCAACTTCCCCTGGAGCTTTCCGGTGCTGCTTGGTCAAGAACTTTCTCTTAAAAATGAGTGGGAAATATCAGAAAGGGAGACAGAACATGAGAGACTCCTAACTCTGGTTAACGAACTAGGGGTGGTGGAAGGGGAGGTGGGTGGGGGGTGGGGGTGACTGAGTGACGGGCACTGAGTGGGGCACTTGATGGGATGAGCACTGGGTGTTATTCTGTATGTTGGCAAATTGAACAATAAAAAATAAACTTATTAAAAAAAAGAACTTTCTCTTCCCCTGTTCTTCCAGCTGGTCTTCTGGGGGAGGGGCCTGCTGTGCTGATTCTCAGGTGTGTGCACCTGGGGGAGCTGCCCCCCCCCCCGCCCCGTGCCGGGCTCAGTGGGAGCTGTTTATCCTGTAAGGCCCCTGTTCCCTGGCGGCCCCGCCCCTCCTAGGAACAAGGTGACACCAGGAGGAACAACAACACTGGCGGCAGCTCAGAACACAGGTCTCCAGCTCTGGAGTCAGCTCCCCACAGTAACTACTTCAGTCTCCCAGTCTGCACCGGCCTAGATGCTCCTTGGCCAGCACAGGTGCCCTGACCTGCAGAGACTGGGGGCGCCTAGCGGCAGGAGAGTCCTGGCTGCAGGAGAGTCCTGGGCCCTCCCCACCTCCACCTGTCCCAGGGAGAGTGCAGGATCATAGGCTGTATCCACATGGAGCCCCAGCAGCATAGGGATGGGGGCCTATGCTGCTGGAATCGTGCTCCTGGGCCGTGGCTCCCGAGGGCAGCAGGGCCAGACCCCTCCATCTGGAGCTGCCTGCCTGAGGGACCAGCTTCTCCCTAATGCCCCGCCGGGCACGTGCTCCAGCCTTTTACAGAGCTTGGCCCAGTCTGTGGCACTCTCCCTCCCAGGTGCACTTCCTCTGTTAGTGCCCCTCCTGTGATTTTGCTCGATTTCCCTGCTAAGGGCCTTTCCATCCAGGAAGAATCCGGTGTGGATTTTTAAAGTTCCTGCTTCTGTGGGGCTGGGCTTTCCTGTCCGGAGGCTTTCACTGCCTGCCTTTAGCCTGGCTTCTGGTGGTGCCCCTCCCCCACTTGATTCTTTTTTTTTTTTTCCCCACCTTCCTACCTTGTTAGAAGTGAAAACCCTTTTCTCTGTAGTGTTCCAGCTGTTCTCTCTTTAAATCTCAGGTAGAATCCATAGGTTTTCAGGATGATTTGAAAGTAATCTAGGTAAGTTTGTGGGGCCAGGTGAGTTGAGGTCCCCCACTCCCCTACCATCTTGCCCTCCCACCCGAGTCCGGCTTTTAATATGCAGCCAATTCACAGGATGTGAAATCATATCTTATATGGTTTTAAATTGCATTTTTCTGGTTTCTATTATACATTTTAATATATTTTGGCTGCTCAGGTTTTGCCTACTTTGAATCATCTGTTTATATCTTTTACTTGTATATTATTGCATACAATACAAATGTATATAATGCAACACACAGCAACAGTAACTTTGAAGGAGCCACCAGTACAGATGAAGATACTCAGACTAGCAGAAACCTTGCTTAAGGTCACTCAGCTAATGGGTTGTTGAGTTGGGATTTGAGTCCAGACCCAGAGGACCCATTAACCTATGCCTTTTGTTTTACAATACATGCCAGGGGCCAAGGCCATGTTAGTAAAAACAGAAGGGAGCAAATAATGTCAAGAACATAAAAATATCTCATGTATCTAATTAGGCTTTGTGTAATTAAGAGATTATTTCCTTATATCCTCACAACAACTTGTGAGATAAAACATGTTATCCTCATTTTATAAGTAAAGAGAATGAGGCTGAGGGAAATGAATGATTTGTGTTGGAGAGGTTAAATTATATCTGAGAAGAGACAGAATCACAATTCAAACACAGGTCTGTGTGATTACAAAGTCCATGCCTGTTACACAATAGTGGTGCCTCTCCACAGATATTCTTAGCATGAGGTAAAAGCCTCTCACTAATCATGTCTGCCTCATCATCTCTTAGAGCCATGTTTTGACCTCCTGCCTCACCTTCTCCTTAGAGCCCTAACAAACTGCTTCTACTTGGAGCTGGCCATGACTACACCAACCTTTTTTTTTTTTTTTTTTGTAGAATCCTGGTCTGGGGCAGCCTTAACTAACTAGTCCAGCCCACTTCCTTCCATTAAGCCAAGTGAGATGAGCTCTCAGCCAACTTCCACAGATTCATCTGCCACTGCCTCCAGACTTCTCTGATGAACCTCACTCAGGATCTCAACACCTTCCATGGTAAACTAGAAATTCTAAGTCAGAACTGTCAAACATGACTGCACATTAAAATCACCTGCAGAAGTTAAAAAAAGTCCTCCTGCCCTAGTAACAGCCCAGACACACTACATCAGAATCTCTGAGGATGGTTTCCAGGCATCCATAATAGTTAAAGCTCCCCAGATGATTCCAATGTACAGCCAAGATTGAGAACCACTGTTAAGGCATCTTCTTCAAGTTCCAGTAGCCACACTGACAGTGGTTTCCACATTTTACTGTTCACAGACACTTCCTGGAGCATTTGTTAAGATTCAGATTTCTGGACCTCACCTTCAGAGAGTCCATGTTTTGATTTGGACCCAGGAGCCTGCATTCTTAATGATCACCCCAGATAGTTTCACTGCAAGTCAATAGCAGATCACATTTAGGGAATTTCTGCATTAGAGACAGGGCTACGTGGAAGTGGGATGGGAGCAAGAGGTCTCTGGCCCTTTAAGGACTAATTAAGAAACTTACCTTTAAAGCTGTGGAGCACAGTAAGCGAGGGCTGCTTTTTTTTTTTTCTTCATCCTAGTGGATAAGGTAAGGGAGCAGGCCCTAGAATGGACCTCTCCTTTAAGGTTACCTCAGCATCCGAGTAAGTGCTATCTTGTTCCTAATCCTGAAGAGTAGGAAGGATACGCCACATTGTTCCACCTGTTTTTTTCTATTTGTTTTGATATGAAGAGGCCAAGTTAGGAGACCTCCTTTGGTCCAGAAGATCCTCCCAGAGGAATCAACATAGGGTCTGCCTGCTTGCATTTGATTTTTTCTTGCCCTATATTTTATGGTTGTGGAACTAGATGTGGTTACCTATGTGAAAGGAAAGGCTCAGAGTAACATCCTTTGGGCTTGGGCTGGAGCGTGTTGCTGAACACCACACCTTTTGAGATGGTCCTCCTCAGCATCCTTAGAATACTTCTTTGGGGACTGGCGCTTTTTATGGAATACAGGGTCCAAATGGCAAAGGTAGGGCAGCCCTCTAATGCCCTCATGGCTGACACCCCTTCCCTGCCCCTGATTCGGGAGCTGCTAGAAGAAGCTCCTGGCAAACAGCAGAGGAAGCCACAGGTCCTTGGGCATCCTTTGCGGTACATGCTGGAGTTGTACCAGCGTTCAGCTGATGCACGTGGGCACCCTAGGGAGAACCGCACCATTGGGGCCACCATGGTGAGGCTGGTGAGACCCTTGGCGAATATAGCAAGGCCTCTCAGAGGTAAGTCATCATGCCATACTGTCCTGGAGGGAAGAGAAATGGGGGAATAGAATGTAGAGAAAGGAGATCTGTGCATTTAGGCAAGCTTCATTGCCTAGTGGGTGAGTTGTTTTCTCAGGCTTGGATTTTAAAGGATGGAAATGTTGGGAGAAGCTGGATCCAAGCCTACTTCCCTTTAGGTTCCCAATTTAAGAACAGATTGCATTGGGGCCTACCTGAGGAATCTCTCCCAGACCCCAGGAAAACTAAATGTGTCAGCTCCTATCTTTCAAAGAAAGTCTTATTGCTTGCTACGTCACTGAAAACTATAATTGAGAAATACTCCTATGCATTCTTATGGAGGGGTGTTTGTGTGTGGTTGCATTCTTACAAGGCAAAGAGCACAGGATACCGAGTTGGGGAAGATGTACAAGAATGGACAGGAACAAATTAATATTGGTAGGTCTGTATACCTGGTTAGGTGAACATCTGCTATTGTATATAATCCTTAAGGACAACTATAACCATTAGCTGTCATGGAGCAATTAGCCTAATTTTTAAAGATAAGAAAACTAAGGCACAGAGGTCAAATAACTTGCAAAGTTCACATAGACAGTGGGTGGCAAAGATAGGATTTGAGGTTAAGTTGGCCTGACTCTAAACTCTCCATAACTTCTTGTTTAGATATTACCTTGATATCCTTGTATACCAAGCAGTCTCTCTATTAAGTCCATGTTGCTACTTTACTATGAGTTTTTGGTTCCAAAGGTATTTTGGAATTTTCTTTGTTCCTGTCATGCTTGATCTTAAAAATATCTTCATTAGATACTGTTCCAGGAAACCAATGGGCTTCTGAAATGCAGGGCTTTCTAGGGAACACAGGAAGCCATCAACTTCAAGGAAATCTTGGGAACCTGGTGAGATCAATTTTGGGCCTTGGCTGGTTTACATTCCCTCCTTTAAATGAAACAACCAATATTCCCCTAGCTAACCTTTACTGTGAGCTTACCATGTGCCAGGCATTAGGAAAAACACTTTACTAGCATTATCTTCCTTAATGCTCACCACTATCTTATAAGTACTATCAACATAATCATTTTATAGGTAAAGAAACTGAAGCTCAGAGTAACTTACTCAATGTAACACAGATAGTAATTGGTAGAGCTGGGTGTCAAACCGAGGGTTTTGGGCTTTGCTTTTAATCATTCTGCAGTGCTGACTTAACAGATTTTAATTGTGCACCAGGCACTGTGTTTGGGTTGGGTCTGAAGGCACAAACAACCATTTTCCTGACCTCTAGAAGCTCCCATTAAGGTAGAATAGATACATAAGTAATCACATAACGGTGTTATGGCATGACAAATGCTTTGACAAGGATAAGCAGTAGGGCTCCCAGTACACGAAAGAAGAAATAGGTCACTGCTTAAAGCCAGCAAAGGGAAGCGGGGAGACCATGAAAGACCTCACTGAAGAGCTTATTTGAGCTGGACCTTGAGGAAGGAGTAAGAAGACTATGCATAGAAGCAGAGATATGCATTCTGCTTGAGGAAAGGGAAGATACTTTGGTGTGGATGGAGATTCACTCAACAAATACTAATATCTACTGTGGGATAGGCATTGTTTTAGGTGCTGGCACACAGATATGATCAAGACAGTCATGGGTGAGACAGAAAAATACAGATAATTGCAAAGTGTGGTAGGTGCTATCAAAGAATGAAATAGGTTATTTTGATAAAGAATAACAAAGAAATCCTCCCTTTACATGGAATTATTAAGGAATGCATCTTTGAAGAGGGGACATTTGAGCTGAGGCCTGTAAGATAACAAACAAGGCATAAAAAGAGTAGAAAGAAGTCTGATTTAGGCAGAGGGAACCATGTGTACAAAGGCCTAGAGGGTGGAAACCAGCTTGTCTGACTTGAAGATTAGAAGGAAGATGAGTATGGCTGCAGCCTATTGAGCATTGTGCAGAGTGGCAGGAAATGAGGATGATGAGAGGGGACTTATAGGCCATTATAAAGAATCTGGATTTTATTCTGTGTGCGGCAAAAAGCTTTGTGTGCAAATCAAGTTTGTACAGATGATACGGGGCTAGAAAGGAGGATGTGTAGAATTAGATCAGTATCCTGGTCTGTGGGACATACTAGCATCTAGGGACTCTGGAAAGGATCCAGAAATGAATAAAAAGAACACAGGGCCAGATATCTCCATTAGGAGATGACACAGCTGAACTGAACTTACCTGGAGATCTATGCCAGGTTCAATCACACAGGATGTGTAAGTCAGCCATTTCCCTGAAAAATTCTGAGCAGACCCTTCCTGGCTCTGATCCTAAGACACTCCACCCTGCTTTAGGAAATATGAGATGTCAAGGTCTGAAAGGTAAGGGCAGTTCCTCACCAGACAGCCTGCTAGAGGTTGGGTTGGGCTCCTTCTTAGGCAGGGTGGGGCAGGTATATGAGTGGGCCTCTTAGAAAGATGATTGTATGATGGGAGTGTAGAATAGCTTAAATAAGCAAATACAGATCTAGCTTGGGCTTTGTGTGAATGATGTTCAGTGCCCCAGACTTGAGGGTGTATTGAGCGTAAGTTGAATCTGAACTTTGTCTTGAAGCATCAGGATATTTTTCATTAAAGCACTTCTACATTGACTAGTCCAGGCCTACTGAGAAATCCAAGCTTGTGGATTCAGTGAAGGAGGAAGGTTAGATAAATAATATGAAAATTAACATGCAAAGTTTCAGCAATAAGATGTTTGAATATAAAAAGGAGGCATTTTCCTGCAATGCCTGGTTTTTGTGATCTTTACTCATGATATTTTCCAGGAGAGGGTGCAGAAATTCAGAGCACTGCAGGCCCAGTCTTCCAACCCTTTGGCCACTGGGTGTCAGCATTACAGTCTGGATTAAAACAATCACCAGGAGGCTTTCTGCTTCTAGAATTCTTAGCAAACAAAATATTTATCTGACCAAGGCCTTGTTGAAAATGACATTTAGGGGAATGGTGGTACAATGAATGCAATACATGAAGAATCATTTCCAGTAAGGAATGAACAAGGGAGAGACTAAGGGTTAAGGAGGAAATGGCTAAAAAAGGAACAGCTGCTCAAGAAGCAATTCTTAATGTAGAAGGTAGAAATGGCAAAACAGCTGCCCCCATTAGGGATAAATAGACAAAATTATTTTCTGGCATCCTGGCCCCAGATTTGAACTGATGGCAGGCCATAGATAGTCCCCAATATTGGGCTGTTATCTCGAAGTTGCACCTGTATAATGCTATGACAGGAGGACTCATTCTTAATTCATGCATGTCTCAACAATTCACTTAATTGATCACCTTTAATAGTCAACTAATAAAGATGATCCTCTTCCCATACACAGAATAATTCCATATTTGAAGGTTTTTTTTCCTCATCCTAGTGCTATGTGTGATTTAAAAATGAGACCCAATTTCTTTTAAGGGAAACATACTTGGGCTCAAATCTTGTTTCTACTAGACACTGGCTGTATGTCCTCTCACATAACTTCTCTGAGCCTCAGTTTCCTTGTCTGCAAAACGGTGATAATTACTATCTCATAAGATTATTGCAGATTAAAAAGCTAATGCTTTAAAATATCTAATAGTACATGTTCAACGAATGATAGTGATTATCATGATCTTGCTTTATTTTTAGGGCTACTTACAGCTGTTAGTTGAGCAGATTTGTGAGGGAGATTCAGGCTAGGAGGTAAGAAGCTAATCCTCTGCTCTTGTTCCCTTCTGTGCAGGCCCCTGGCATATAAAGACCCTGGACTTTCCTCTGAGACCAAACCGAGTAGCATACCAAC
Organism: Canis lupus dingo; assembly: GCF_003254725.2. NCBI lineage: Eukaryota > Metazoa > Chordata > Mammalia > Carnivora > Canidae > Canis > Canis lupus. The sequence goes on from NC_064281.1 coordinate 43,785,017, forward strand.
TAGTCAGAGCCATTGTGGTTTACCGCCATCAACTCTACCTAGCTCCTTTCCATCTTTCCTGCCATGTGGAACCCTGGATCCAGCAAAGCCTAACCAACCACTTTCCCTCTTCAGGAAGAGGTTCCTCAAATCCTTCCTTGATGTCCAAAGCTTGGACAGAGATGGATATCACACAACATGTTCGACAAAGAATCTGGAATCATAAAGGACGCAGGGTTCTACAACTCCGCCTCATGTGTCAGCAGCAAAAAGGCAGTGAGATTCTTGAACTTCAGTGGCATGGTACTTCATCCTTGGACACTGCCTTCTTGTTACTGTATTTCAATGACACTCATAAAAGTGTTCGGAAGGCCACATTTCACCCCAGAGTTCTGGAGGGGTTCATAGAAAAGGATTCTTCTCTTTTGCGGAGGGCCCGGCAAGCAGGCAGTATCACATCTGGGGTCCCTAGCTCCTCCAGAGACCATGATGGGCCTAAAAGTAACCAGTGTTCCCTCCACCCTTTCCAAGTCAGCTTCCATCAGTTGGGCTGGGATCATTGGATTATTGCTCCCCATCTATATACCCCAAACTACTGTAAAGGAGCCTGCCCTCGGGTACTACACTATGGTCTCAATTCCCCCAATCATGCCATCATCCAGAACCTTGTCAATGAGCTGGTAGACCAGAGTGTGCCCCAGCCATCCTGTGTTCCTTATAAGTACGTTCCCATTAGCATCCTTTTGGTTGAGGCAAATGGGAGTATCTTGTACAAGGAGTATGAGGATATGATTGCCCAGTCCTGTACATGCAGGTGATAGCAAAGGTAAAGCTAGCTCAGGTGTTCTGAGAAATTGGAAGAGTTTAACATAACAAATATCAGTGTTAAAGCTGCAAATAGTGTACTACCTGTGATCTTCTACCCATTTTCTGGGTTCTATTCTTTGCCTCAAGTGTCACTTAAGTCTCTTCCCCCATGTATGAGGTCCTCACTTTATACAAACAATTCTGATACCAAACATTAGTACATTTTGACCACTAGTCAGAGCCTTAAAGAGGTTTATTGGGGATTCCCAGCTTTCTTGTCTTTTTTTATTGTGACCTTGTCAAAAGTCACCAATCCATGATAGTAGAACTTTCAGAATTATCCTACCAAGGCCTAGAAAAGTGAAATTTTCCTAGTATCCATCTTTTGAGCTTTCTAGAAGATTTTGGGTTAAGAAAACCATTTCAGATTTTACTCCTCTATCTTGCCTCCTGTATCCTCAAAACTAGAAAGACTTCCTGCTTCTGTGCTTGTATTGCTCTCTGAATCTAAAACTAACTTTTCTCAGATGGATTAAAAAATGTTTAGGCAATAATCTCCATTAAAATCTTTGAAGGGAAATAGAAGGAGTCTTTTTCTAAGATATTAGGGCTTTTCCTCTCAGCCTCTGAACCTGGGAAAAGTATCTGGGATTCCTTCCCTGGGATAAGATCAACCTTTAATGCTGATAGGAAAACTTGAGTATGGTGCTGTGAGGATAATCACTTCAAAATGGCCTGCATCTATGGTGAAAAAAGGAAATGCTGTCATTGCTGATTAGGACTATATATGGGGGAGTCATTTTAAACTTTCTAGGGAACAATGGATTTCACAAGACATTGTTTTATACAACACTTAAATTCTTGTTAATTATCACAAAGAAAGCTCCCTGGTGGCTCAGAGGCTAGGAGTTGGCCCAGGTTGGGTAGAAGGCTGCAGCCTGGAAGCTTGAAGGGCTGTGGGGGCTCAGATGTTCTGAGGCCTGGGGCCAACTTCATTCTGGGCTTGCCTGTTTGTGAGTTTAGTTTGGCTCTGGGCTGGATCTCTGTGGGGAGATGGGTTTGCTGTTCAGGGAAGCGTGAGGTACTGCCTTAGACTAAATGATACTTGCAGTATGACTCTTTTTTACTCCTATGCTGTGCTAACGTGATGGAGACTGGGCTGTGTTACAAATAAATCATTTTTTGTTGTTGTTAAAGAGAATCTTGAATGTTTGGGGGATTGGTAGAGAGTGGGTGGAAGGAATTGATTTCATTTGTTCCCTTTAGCTATGGCCAGAAGCTCAACCCTAATTTCCAAGGGTGGGGCTGCAGATTGCAATGAAGTTCTCTCTTAAGGCAGGACTGCTGGTGATCAGCCCTCCCCAAGGGGGCCCTTTGAGGAAGCCCAGTAAGGCATTTCCCCTGCCTAACTTTTCCTTGACTAGTCTTCTGGGCATTCATAGTGGGATGGGACTGATTTAGGGTAGATGCATATATCTGCCAAATGTAACTACCACCAACCCCCCACTGCCATTTTTCTTACCTATCCATCAAATTAACTCACCTTGCCATTCTCTTCTCAATAATTGGTTCCAGCTAGACAAAAGACAATATCTTACACATTTATAAATATAAAAATTTTATTCTTCCTGGGGAGTTGTTCCTTAAAATCTTTTCACCCATCTACCTACAACTTTAGAAATCAGATCATTTTTTTATCTCCTCAATGTCCCCATGACACCCCAGACTCAGGTAGGTGCCCTACCTCTGTGCTTACATAACACTATTTGCTTTCCTTTAACACATTCTAGTGTAACTTTGTTGCCAAAAGATGAGATCCTTTTGGGATTTTCAACTGTGTTTTACCCATTTCCATATTACTGGAGCCTGGCACATAGTAGGTCCTTGAAAGGTACAACCATAAGGCCATCATACTTTGTATTTGTGTGATGCATTCTTCCTAACATAGAAGATTTTAATGCTCACATTCCATTCATTTTCCAATGGATAAATGTAAGATATCCCTTGTATATTATTTTATATAATATACAGAGATCCATAGCTTCATGTCTTCTCCATTCATTTGTACAACAGATATAAATGCAGTTCCAAGGATAATAGACTATTTCTCATCACCCTATAAAGTTTTAAACAGACCTAGAACCAAAGCATTCATATATATATCTACATATTTACACATCTTATTTTAGATTATTTTTGTACACCATTATTTCAAAACCATGATTCAAGTTACAATAGAATGTGACAGCTATGTTCTTGAATGAGGCAGTTTCAGAATCATTGTAATAAGCGGCAAGTTGACATAGAATAAATGTGGGCTTCCAGTCTAGATATTTATTTCCCCAGTCTTCTTGGGATAGACACAAATACTTAACAGGCCAGAAGACAGATCTTGTCCACAGGACCAGATTCTGAATTCAGCATTCCAGTGTTCAGAATTTTCAGAAAATCATGGTCTCCTAGCCTTATGAGTCCAGAATAAAACTGAAACTTCATCTTTTTATGGAAGGCTCAGGGTTAATTAGCCACATTATCCATTAAGCCTTGAGTTATCAGAAATACCCAACAAGAAACGCTGGCAGGATGGAGTCATTTGTGGCTTATATTATGGATTATTTTCCTTTGAAATACTGCTTTCAACTCAGCATTTTCCCCTCAAATATGAAGTAAAATATATATACCTCAAACATTCTTTTGGAAGGAAGGAGATAACTTGCTAGTGGAGGAGGGTATGTGAGTCTATCTTCGCAGGTGCATCTGGGGAGAAATGGTTATTTGGTCCAGAAATGGAATGCAAAACAGTACAGTCACTTTGGAAGACAGTTTAACAGTTTCTCACAAAGCTAAATGTAGTCTCACCGTACAATCCAGCAATCACACTCCTTGTTATTTATTTAAATGAGTTGGAAAGTTATGTCTGCACAAAACCCTGCATGTTAATGTTTATAGCAGCTTTATTCATAATTGCCCCAACTTGAAAGCAACCCTTAATAGATAAATGGATAAACTCTGCTACATGTATACAATGGAATATTATTCAGCAGTAAAAATAAATGAGCTATTAAGTCATGAAAAGACATGGAGGAAACCTAAATGCTAAGTGGAAGAAGCTGATCTAAAAGGCTTTGTACTGTAGGATTCCATTTATATGACTTTCAGGAAAAGGCAAAACTACACAGACAGTAAAAAGAGCAGTGATTGCCATCAGTTCAGAAGAAGGGAAGGGGAAATGAATATATGGAGCACAAGGGATTTTTATTTTTATTTTTTATTTATTTTATTTTATTTTATTTTTAAATTTTTTATTGGTGTTCAATTTACTAACATACAGAATAACCCCCAGTGCCCGTCACCCATTCACTGCCACCCCCCGCCCTCCTCCCCTTCTACCACCCCTAGTTCATTTCCCAGAGTTAGCAGTCTTTATGTTGTCTCCCTTTCTGATATTTCCCACACATTTCTCCTCCCTTCCCTTATATTCCCTTTCACTATTATTTATATTCCCCAAATGAATGAGAACATATAATGTTTCTCCTTCTCCGACTGACTTACTTCACTCAGCATAATACCCTCCAGTTCCATCCACGTTGAAGCAAATGGTGGGTATTTGTCATTTCTAATAGCTGAGTAATACTCCATTGTATACATAAACCACATCTTCTTTATCCATTCATCTTTCGTTGGACATCGAGGCTCCTTCCACAGTTTGGCTATCGTGGCCATTGCTGCTATAAACATCGGGGTGCAGGTGTCCCGGCGTTTCACTGCATCTGTATCTTTGGGGTAAATCCCCAATAGTGCAATTGCTGGGTCGTAGGGCAGGTCTATTTTTAACTCTTTGAGGAACCTCCACACAGTTTTCCAGAGTGGCTGCACCAGTTCACATTCCCAGCAACAGTGCAAGAGGGTTCCCTTTTCTCCGCATCCCCTCCAACATTTGTTGTTTCCTGCCTTGTTAATTTGCCCCATTCTCACCGGTGTGAGGTGATATCTCATTGTGGTTTTGATTTGTATTTCCCTGATGGCAAGTGATGCAGAGCATTTTCTCATATGCATGTTGGCCATGTCTATGTCTTCCTCTGTGAGATTTCTCTTCATGTCTGTTGCCCATTTCATGATTGGATTGTTTGTTTCTTTGGTGTTGAGTTTAATAAGTTCTTTATAGATCTTGGAAACTAGCCCTTTATCTGATACGTCATTTGCAAATATCTTCTCCCATTCTGTAGGTTGTCTTTGAGTTTTGTTGACTGTATCCTTTGCTGTGCAAAAGCTTCTTATCTTGATGAAGTCCCAATAGTTCATTTTTGCTTTTGTTTCTTTTGCCTTCGAGGATGTATCTTGCAAGAGGTTACTGTGGCCGAGTTCAAAAAGGGTGTTGCCTGTGTTCTTCTCTAGGATTTTGATGGAATCTTGTCTCACATTTAGATCTTTCATCCATTTTGAGTTTATCTTTGTGTATGGTGCAAGAGAGTGGTCTAGTTTCATTCTTCTGCATGTGGATGTCCAATTTTCCCAGCACCGTTTATTGAAGAGACTGTCTTTCTTCCAATGGATAGTCTTTCCTCCTTTATCGAATATTAGTTGACCATAAAGTTCAGGGTCCACTTCTGGGTTCTCTATTATGTTCCACTGATCTATGTGTCTGTTTTTGTGCCAGTACCACACTGTCTTGATGACCACAGCTTTGTAGTACAACCTGAAATCTGGCATTGTGATGCCCCCAGATATGGTTCGCTTTTTTAAAATTCCCCTGGCTATTCGGGGTCTTTTCTGATTCCACACAAATCTTAAAATAATTTGTTCTAACTCTCTGAAGAAAGTCCATGGTATTTTGATAGGGATTGCATTAAACGTGTATATTGCCCTGGGTAACATTGACATTTTCAGAATATTAATTCTGCCAATCCATGAGCATGGAATATTTTTCCATCTCTTTGTGTCTTCCTCAATTTCTTTCAGAAGTGTTCTATAGTTTTGAGGGTATAGATCCTTTACATCATTGGTTAGGTTTATTCCTAGGTATCTTATGCTTTTGGGTGCAATTGTAAATGGGATTGACTCCTAAATTTCTCTTTCTTCAGTCTCATTGTTAGTGTATAGAAACGCCACTGATTTCTGGGCATTGATTTTGTATCCTGCCACGCTACCGAATTGCTGTATGAGTTCTAGCAATCTTGGGGTGGAGACTTTTGGGTTTTCTATGTAGAGTATCATGTCATCGGCGAAGAGGGAGAGTTTGACTTCTTCTTTGCCAATTTGAATGCCTTTAATGTCTTTTTGTTGTCTGATTGCTGAGGCTAGGACTTCCAGTACTATGTTGAATAGCAGTGGTGAGAGTGGACATCCCTGTCTTGTTCCTGATCTTAGGGGAAAGGCTCCTAGTGCTTCCCCATTGAGAATGATATTTGCTGTGGGCTTTTCGTAGATGGCTTTTAAGATGTCGAGGAATGTTCCTTCTATCCCTACACTCTGAAGAGTTTTGATCAGGAATGGATGCTGTATTTTGTCAAGTGCTTTCTCTGCATCCAATGAGAGGATCATATGGTTCTTGGTTTTTCTCTTGCTGATATGATGAATCACATTGATTGTTTTACGGGTGTTGAACCAGCCTTGTGTCCCAGGGATAAATCCTACTTGGTCATGGTGAATAATTTTCTTAATGTATTGTTGGATCCTATTGGCTAGCATCTTGTTGAGAATTTTTGCATCCATGTTCATCAGGGATATTGGTCTGTAATTCTCCTTTTTGGTGGGGTCTTTGTCTGGTTTTGGAATTAAGGTGATGCTGGCCTCATAGAACATGTTTGGAAGAACTCCATCTCTTTCTATCTTTCCAAACAGCTTTAGGAGAATAGGTATGGTTTCTTCTTTAAACGTTTGATAAAATTCCCCTGGGAAGCCATCTGGCCCTGGACTCTTGTGTCTTGGGAGGTTTTTGATGACTGCTTCAATTTCCTCCCTGGTTATTGGCCTGTTCAGGTTTTCTATTTATTCCTGTTCCAGTTTTGGTAGTTTGTGGCTTTCCAGGAATGCGTCCATTTCTTCTAGATTGCCTAATTTCTTGGCGTATAGCTGTTCATAATATGTTTTTAAAATCGTTTGTATTTCCTTGGTGTTGGTAGTGATCTCTCCTTTCTCATTCATGATTTTATTAATTTGAGTCTTCTCTCTCTTCTTTTTAATAAGGCTGGCTAATGGTTTATCTATCTTATTAATTCTTTCAAAGAACCAACTCCTGGTTTGTCGATCTGTTCCACAGTTCTTCTGTCTTGATTTTGTTGAGTTCTGCTCGAATCTTTATGAACTCTCTTCTTCTGCTGGGTGTAGATCTATCTGCTGTTTTTTCTCTAGCTCCTTTACGTGTAAGGTTAGCTTTTGTATTTGAGTTCTTTCCAGTTTTTGAATGGATGCTTGTATTGCGATCTATTTCCCCCTTAGGACTGCTTTTGCTGCATCCCAAAGATTTTGAACGGTTGTATCTTCATTCTCATTAGTTTCCATGAATCTTTTTAATTCTTCCTTAATTTCCTGGTTGACCCTTTCATCTTTTAGCAGGATGGTCCTTAACCTCCACGTGTTTGAGGTCCTTCCAAACTTCTTGTTGTGATTTAGTTCTAATTTCAAGGCATTATGGTCTGAGAATATGCAGGGGACGATCCTAATCTTTTGGTATCGGTTCAGACCCGATTTGTGACCCAATATGTGGTCTATTCTGGAGAAAGTTCCATGTGTACTTGAGAAGAATGTGTATTCAGTTGAGTTTGGATGTAAAGTTCTGTAGATATCTGTGAAATCCATCTGGTCCAGTGTATCATTTAAAGCTCTCGTTTCTTTGGAGATGTTGTGCTTAGAAGACCTATCGAGTATAGAAAGAGCTAGATTAAGTCACCAAGTATAAGTGTATTATTATCTAAGTATTTCTTCACTTTGGTTAATAATTGATTGATATATTTGGCAGCTCCCACATTCGGGGTATATATATTGAGGATTGTTAAGTCCTCTTGTTGAATAGATCCTTTAAGTATGATATAGTGTCCCTCTTCATCTCTCACTACAGTCTTTGGGGTAAATTTTAGTTTATCTGATATAAGGATGGCTACCCCTGCTTTCTTTTGAGGACCATTCGAATGGTAAATGGTTCTCCAACCTTTTATTTTCAGGCTGTAGGTGTCCTTCTGTCTAAAATGAGTCTCTTGTAGACAGCAAATAGATGGGTCCTGCTTTTTTATCCAGTCTGAAACCCTGCGCCTTTTGATGGGGTCATTAAGCCCATTCACATTCAGAGTTACTATTGAGAGATATGAGTTTAGTGTCATCATGATATCTATTCAGTCCTTGTTTTTGTGGACTGTTCCACTGAACTTCTTCTTAAAGGGGAATTTTAAGAGTCCCCCTTAAAATTTCTTGCAGAGCTGGTTTGGAGGTCACATATTCTTTTAGTTGCTGCCTGTCTTGGAAGCTCTTTATCTCTCCTTCCATTTGAATGAGAGCCTTGCTGGATAAAGTATTCTTGGTTGCATGTTCTTCTCATTTAGGACCCTGAATATCTCCTGCCAGCCCTTTCTGGCCTGCCAGGTCTCTGTGGAGAGGTCTGCTGTTACCCTGATTCTCCTCCCCATAAAAGTCAGGGATTTCTTGTCTCTTGCTGCTTTAAGGATCTTCTCTTTATCTTTGGAATTTGCAAGCTTCACTATTAAATGTCGAGGTGTTGAACGTTTTTTATTGATTTTAGGGGGGGATCTCTCTATTTCCTGGATCTGAATGCCTGCTTCCCTTCCCAGATTAGGAAAGTTTTCAGCTAGAATTTGTTCAAATACATATTCTGGCCCTCTGTCCCTTTCAGCGCCCTCGGGAACACCAATTAAACGTAAGTGTTTCTTCCTCAGGCTGTGGTTTATTTCCCTTAATCTATCTTCATGGTCTTTTAATTGTTTGTCTCTTTTTTCCTCAGTTTCCCTCTTTGCCATCAACTTGTCTTCTATGTCACTCACTCGTTCTTCCACCTCGTTAACCCTCGTTGTTAGGACTTCTAGTTTGGATTGCATCTCATTCAATTGATTTTTAATTTCTGCCTGATTAGCTCTAAATTCTGCAGTCATGAAGTCTCTTGAGTCCTTTATGCTTTTTTCTAGAGCCACCAGTAGCTGTATAATAGTGCTTCTGAATTGGCTTTCTGACATTGAATTGTAATCCAGATTTTGTAACTGTGTGGGAGAGAGGACTGTTTCTGATTCTTTCTTTTGAGGTGAGGTTTTCCTTCTAGTCATTTTGCTCAGTACAGAGTGGCCAAAAGCAAGTTGTATTGGGAAAAGGAGAAAAAGAGAGGAGAGAAAGAAGGAAAGAAAAGAGAAAGAGAAAAAAAAGGAAGAAATAAACGAAAAAAAGAAGAAAAAGAGAAAGAAAAAGAAAGGAGAAAAAAAGGGGGGTGGGGGAAGGAAACAAATCACAAAGCAAAACAAAGCAAAACAAAGCAAAACAGAACAAAACAAAACAAAACAAAAAAAAGAACCACGGGGGAGTATCTTCTGATTCTGTGTACTTTAAGTCCCTTGACTTCCCCTGGAACTTGTCCGTCAGCTGGTCTTCTGGGGGAGGGGCCTGTTGTGCTGATTTTCAGGTGTTAGCAGTTGGGGAGCTGCTGTGCCCCTGCCTGGTGCAGGGCTCAGTGGGGGTTGTTTACCCCGTGAGGCCCCTGGAGCAACAGCCCTAGTGGCGGGGCCAGCTCTGGAGCCCTGGATTCAGCCCCAGCAGTAACCCCGGAGCTCTCCGTCTGCAGGGCCTGGAGGCTCCGGGGCGGGGCCGCTGATCTGCTCAGCTGGGGCAGGAGCGTCCTTGCTGTCCTGGGCCCTCCCGGCCTCTGCCTGTCCCGGGGGAGGCCGGATCCTGGGCTGTGTCTGGGCGCCCTGTGCTCCGGGGCCTGTGCTGTTGGATTCGCGCTCCCGGGCCGCGCAGCCCCCTCCGCGGAGCCGCCACCCGAGCCCTCCCGAGCTGCTCCTGGAACCACGCAGCCCCCTCCGCGCGGAGCCTCTTCCTCTGCCCGAGCCCCTCCGAGCTGCTCCCGGGGCGCGCAGCCCCCTCCGTGGAGCCGCCGCCCGAGCCCCTCCGAGGTGCTCCCGGTCCCGCCGGGTCCTGCCGTGCGCGCTGCAGCCCTTAGGGAGCTCGGCGCACTCTCCCGGGGCGCAGGGTCTGTTAGTGTCCCAGGGAACCCGAGGGCATCCTCCCCCTCCTGGGTCCTGCTCCAACTCCCTGCGAGCCCCTTTCCGCCCGGGAAGGTTGGTGCAGCTCCTGCGTCTCCGGGACGGGGCTCTCCTGTCCTGGGGACACTCGCCCCGGCCTCAGCCCGGCTCCTCGCGGGGCCCCTCCCCCTTGGAGGCCTTTTGTTTCTTTATTTCTTTTTTCCCCGTCTTCCTACCTTGATAGAAGTGCAAACTCTTCTCACTGTAGCATTCCAGGTGTTCTCTCTTTAATTCCCAGGCCGAATTCATAGATTTTCAGGATGATTGGAAGGTGTTCTAGGTAATTTGGTGGAGACAGGTGATTTGGAGACCCTACTCTTCCGCCATCTTACCCCTCCCCCCAAGGGATTTTTAGAACAGTGAAATCTTGGGGTAGCCTCAGTGGCGCAGTGGTTTAACGCCGCCTGCAGCCTAGGGTGTGATCCTCGAGACCCTGGATCGAGTCCCACGTCAGGCTCTCTGCATGGAGCCTGCATCTCCCTCTGCCTGGGTCTCTACCTCTCTCTCTCTGTCTCTATGAGTAAATAAATAAAATCTTTTAAAAAAATTGTTAAGAAAAAAAGAACAGTGAAATTCTTATGGTACTTTGTGGGTAGATACATGGCATTATGTATTTTTCAAAACTCACAATGTTCAACTGAAAAAGTGAAGCCTTATGTAAAATATGGACTTCAATAATAATATATCAATATTTTTTCTCAATTGTAAGAAATGCACCACACTAATGCAAGATGTTAATAACAGAGGAAAATTGTGGCGTGGGGAGAGGAAAGAATGGCAGTATATGGGAACTCTCTGTACTTTTCAGTATTTCCATAAACCCAAAACTTCTCTAAAAAGTAAGGTCTGTCAAAATAAAGAGGGCTTTTTTCATGGGTGAGCTTTGAGGCAGGTCAAATAAAGATGTCATGTGAGTGAGTGTTTCTAAGAACTGCCAGACAAATCAAGCTGTGACAGTTCTTTAGGAACTTTTGGGGAAACTCAAACCTGCTCTGCCCCCTCCAGGGGCTGCTAGACTACTGATTTTCACAGCTACAGGAATTGTCAGGCTGTTCTTTTTCAAGGCTACTGTGGATCTGAGTAGAGGAGGATTGGAATAGGACACGTTAAAATGTCCCAAAACTCACTCTTTCCATAGATGTTCAGCCATTTTTCTTGAATAAATCCTCCTTGAATTGGCGCAAGCTTTTGGTTAATTCCAGGGTTCTGAAAAAATTGATTTTTTTGCTACTGTCCTCAGAGATTTTGAGGAGTTGATTTTTGGAGGTCTTGTTCCACTATTCCTGAAATCCTCTTCTATCAGCCCCGTTTTACTGTGACTTACCCCAGAGATCCATAGCTTCATGTCTTCTCCATTCATTTGTACAACAGATATAAATGCAGTTCCAAGGATAATAGACTATTTCTCATCACTCTATAAAGTTTTAAACAGACCTAGAACCAAAGCATTCATATATATATCTACATACTTACACATGCACCCTACCCTCAATGTATATACATCTCTATCTATCCTCCATCTACTGCACAAGCAATTTCATTTGCAAATAGAGTTTTTTGTAACTAAAGTTGTTAATCGGAGGGAAAAGATGGTGTTCCTATACAATTGGTTGTTGCCTAATTAAATGCTTTTTATCACTTTCTCATCTTTGTGGATTTGAGTGCTTTATGTTCAGCAAGCAGAAAACTGACCCTGAACCTAGCGCTTTTATTTCACCCTGGAAGTGCATCAGAAAGCAAGATGAGAGGGGGTTTTGGTCTGAGAGGCAGATGCAAATGGATTCCCACACACCAGAAATGCATCAAGTACTTAAAGTCTGTTAGAAGGAGTAGTCTCAAGAATGGGTGTGGAGGATGGGCTAGAGTATAAGGTGGCTTATTATTTGTACTACTTTTCACCAAAATGACAGTTCAGTTGATATCTGCCAGGGTTCTTTTCTGGCACTATCCACATATTGTACCTTACTGGAATCATGTCATATTTTGCTTATGCTACTGCTGCTGACACCTCAGCTGGTAAACCTGATAGAACTTCACAGTGCTAAGGACCAGAGGGGTAAGTGAAATGGAAAATGAACATTAGGTTGAGTCTAATATATCTCCCCCTTTTTTAGATCATTACCTACCTAGCTGAAGATACTGGTTTTGAAGCTGTGGTGAAGCTGTGACAAAATCATTAGCTAGCATAGGTCTGCCAATCATCTCCAGGTGACTAGGATGACTCCATTTTAGAGACTCCTTCATGGCAAACCTGTTGGAATTACCTGCCCTTGGAATATGTAACCAAATCCTGTAGGTGACAACTTTGTCTCAGTCTCTGCCTATTCACAGCTAACGTGACTAACTCAAGGATTCCCAGGGTTCAAATGACCCTCTATTTTGTCTTTTTAGGAATGGATACTGATACTGAGTAGTAAAAAAACTTTGGTATTGAGACCACGGAGAAAGGAGACATAAAAGCATGAAAGGAGATACAGCCACTTGTGCTGAGCAATTCATTTGGCAACCTTTGTTTCTGCATCAATGGACCTAAATAATTCCTGGTATTATTGACTTTTTTTTACTACAGTATATTTTATTGTACTTTACTTCAATGATATATGCTTTATATCAGTCTAGGTATGCCTAGGAATTATATGCGGATAGGTGGAAAGATCAAACCACTAGTTCCTATTAGTCTGTGTCCATTGTACCCCAGGATCATCTTGATTATGTCTTAGTTGCAGTAGGATCCTATCAAAGCAACATTGCAATGAACAGAAGATGGCTCTGAATTTGGATTGTTTAGTGTAATAAGGTGGAAGAATTTTTTTTCCTCTATCACATATCTCTCCACCCAATATATACACATGCACTATTATCTGTCAGTAGCTGGGCAGCACAGAGGAAAAAGGGCTGTGATTCCTACAGAAATTTTCTGGACCTATACATTTAACAGTAGCCCACAAATTTCCTCATTCCACAGGAATGCAGAACCCCTCCATCATATTTCATATCTCCCTACTTTCAGATTTTATATCTCTCAATGAGATGAGTCTATTTTCCCCCCCTAGGGTACACACACACACTGCTGTCTTCTCATTCTCCACATACCATTGTAAACCAGGAATGGGTAAATTATTAGGAAAAAAACCTACATGTGACTTCCCTAGCCCTTACTGTGTCCTCCCAGTCTAGTAGTTCAAAACTCTCTGTGGAATCCAGTTGCGGGTGACTGTCAGATGATGAAAGAGCCTCATGAGCCACTATAGCTCTTTGCCCATTTCCCCCTGGTTTGTTTTAATCCACGCAGTTTGTGCTAACTTGTTTATGGCAGCTCTAGGAATCTAACACAGTAGGTAAATATAAAAGCTAGTATTGTATTATTGGTTTGTAACTCCTATTTTTTCTGTATTATTCAAAAGATAAGTATATAAAGTGATAACTGTAAGTCTGTTGATGGGAATACAATGCATAAAGATGTAATATGTAACAATAACAACCTAAAGGGATAAGAACAGAGCTGTATAGGAACACAGCTCTTATGTAATAATGAAGCTAAGTTGGTATTAATTCAAACTAGATTGTTATAAATTTAAGATGTTAATTGTAATCTCTAGACTAAGAAAATAGCTTTTAAATAAGCAGGAAAGGAAATAGGATAAAAACTGTATATTAAAAAATCAAGCAGAGAAGGCAGTAGTTGAGGATGTGATAAATAAAAAGTATAAGATATTCAGAAAACAAATAGCAAAGTGGTAGAAGTAAGCACTTCCTTACCAGTAATTATTTTAAAAGTAAAATGCATTACACTCTTGAATTAAAGGCAGAGATGGGCAGAATGTATGCAAGAAACATGATCGAACTATGTATTGTCTACAAGAGATATATTTTAAATCCAAAGGACAAAAATATATTAGAAATGAAAAGGTTTAAATTGCTATTCAATAGTTATGTAAATAGTAACAAAAAGATAGCTGGCTATAATAATATCAGATAAAATAGACCAAGTCAAAAATTGCTACAGAGCCTCGGTGTCCATCAAAAGGTGAATGGATAAAGAAGATGTGGTATATGTATACAATGGAATATTACTCAGCCATTAGAAACGACAAATACCCACCATGTGCTTCAACGTGGAGGGACCTGGAGGGTATTGTGCTGAGTGAAATAAGTCAATCGGAAAAGGACAAACATTATATGGTCTCATTCATTTGGGGAATATAAAAAATAGTGAAAGGGAATAAAGGGAAAGGAGAGAAAATGAGAGAAAATATCAGTGAGGGTGATAAAACATGAGAGACACCTAACTCTGGGAAATGAACAAGGGGTAGTGGAAGGGGAAGTGGGCGGGGGGTTGGGGTGACTGGATGACAGGCACTTTGGGGGGCACTTGCGGGATGAGCACTGGGTGTTATGCTATATGTTGGCAAATTGAACTCCAATAAAAAATTTAAAAATTGCTACAAGAGATAAAGATATTATATATTGATAAAAGGATTAATCCACCAAAAAGATACTAAAATTATATACTCACTTAAAAATAGTTCTAGAATAGTTCTAGAACTCTAGCCTCTAGTTGGAGGCTTCAATACCACATTTTTAATTATGGATAGAACAACTAGAAAGAAGGTCAAGAAGGAAATAGAGAATTTGAATAACATTATGAATCAACTAGACCTAGCAGAGATACTGTTGACCTTTGAAGGATGCAAGGTTTGGGGTACTGATCCCACACATAGTCAAAAACCCACATATAACTTTTGACTTCCCCAAAACTTATATACTAATAGCCTATTATTGACTGGAAGCCTTAACAACAACATAGACAGCTGATTAAAATATATTTTGTATGTTATATGTATAATATACTATATTCTTACAAGTATGCTAGAGAAAAGAAAATGTTATTAATAAAATCATAAGGAAAATACATTTTCAGACCGTACTTCATTTATTTAAAAAATCTGCATGTAAGTGGATTCATGCAGTGTACAGAACATTTTTTTTGAAGGACATCATTTCCAACTTTATTTTTTTATATAAACTTATGTTTTATTGGTGTTCAATTTGCTAACATATAGAATAACACCCAGTGCTAATCCCATCAAGTGCCCCCCTCAGTGCTCGTCACCCAGTCACCCCCACCCCCCTCCCCCCCTCCCCTGCCACCACCCCTAGATCATTTCCCAGAGTTAGGAGTCTCTTATGTTCTGTCTTCCTTTCTGATATTTCCCACTCATTTTTTCTCCTTTCCCCTTTATTCCCTTTCACCATTTTCTATATTCCCCAAATGAATGAGACCATAAATGTCCTTCTCCGATTGACGTATTTCACTCAGCATAATACCCTCCAGTTCCATCTGTGTGGAAGCAAATGGTGGGTATTTGTCATTTCTAATGGCTGAGTAATATTCCATTGAGTATACAGAACATTCTACCCAACAACAGTTGAATACTTACTCTTCAAGTTCACATGGAACATTCTCCATGATAGGCCATATTTTAGTCTACAAAACACGTGTCACTAAATTTTAAAAGAGGGAGGAGGGGCAAGATGGCGGAAGAGTAGGGTCCCCAAATCACCTGTCCCCACCAAATTACCTAGATAACCTTCAAATCATCCAGAAAATCTACGAATTCGGCCTGAGATTTAAAGAGAGAACAGCTGGAATGCTACAGTGAGAAGAGTTCGCACTTCTATCAAGGTAGGAAGACGGGGGAAAAAAGAAATAAAGAAACAAAAGGCCTCCAAGGGGGAGGGGCCCCACGAGGAGCCGGGCTAGGGCCAGGGCGAGTGTCCCCAGGACAGGAGAGCCCCGTCCCAGAGAAGCAGGAGCTGCACCAACCTTCCTGGGCATAAAGGCGCCCGCAGGGAGTTAGAGCAGGACCCCAGGAGGGTGGGGATGCCCTCAGGCTCCCTGGGACACTAACAGCGCAACTGCACACCAGGGAGAGTGCGCCGAGCTCCCTGAAGGGCTGCAGCGCGGGCACGGCTGTACCCGGGAGCAGCTCGAAGGCGGCTCCGGCAGACGAAGAAGCTCCATGCGGAGGGGAGTATACGGCTCCCAGAGCAGCTCGGAGGGGCTCGGGTGGCGGCTTCACGGAGAGGCGGCTGCGCGGCCGGAGCATGAATCCAAAATCGCAGGCCCGGGAGCACAGGGCCCAGGGTACAGAGCCCAGGATCCGGCCTCCCTCCAGACAGGCAGAGGCTGGGAGTGCACAGGACAGCAAGGACGCTCCTGCCCTGAACTGAGCAGATCAGCAGCCCCGCACCCGGAGCATCCAGGCCCTGCAGACGGAGAGCTCCGGGGTTACTGCTGGGGCTGAATCCAGGGCTCCAGAGCTGACCCAACCACTGGGGTTGTTCCTCCTGGGGCCTCACGGGG
The DNA here is from genome assembly GCF_003254725.2 of Canis lupus dingo. Lineage (NCBI taxonomy): Eukaryota > Metazoa > Chordata > Mammalia > Carnivora > Canidae > Canis > Canis lupus. The sequence goes on from NC_064281.1 coordinate 43,801,406, forward strand.
TAAACAACCCCCCTGAGCCCTGCACCAGGCAGGGGGCAGAGCAGCTCCCCCAAGTGCTAACACCTGAAAATCAGCACAACAGGCCCCTCCTCCAGAAGACCAGCTAGAAGGACAAGTTCCAGGGAAATTCAAGGGACTTAAAGTATACAGAATCAGAAGATACTACCCCGTGTTTTTTTTTTCGTTTTGTTTTTCGCTTTTGATTTCTGTTTGCTTCCCCCACCCTTTTTTTCCTTTCTTCCTTTTTCTTTCTCTTTTTCTTCTATTTTTTCTTTTTTTCTTCCTTTTCTCTTTTTCTCTTTTCTTTCCTTCTTTCTCTCCTCTCTTCTTTTCTCCTTTTCCCAATACAACTTGTTTTTGGCCACTCTGCATTGAGCAAAATGACTAGAAGGAAAACCTCACCTCAAAAGACAGAATCACAAACAGTCCTCTCTCCCACAGAGTTACAAAATCTGGATTACAATTCAATGTCAGAAAGCCAATTGAGAAGCACTATTATACAGCTACTGGTGGCTCTAGAAAAAAGCATAAAGGACTCAAGAGACTTCATGACTGCAGAATTTAGATCCAATCAGGCAGAAATTAAAAATAAATTGAATGAGATGCAATCCAAACTAGAACTCCTAACGATGAGGGTTAACGAGGTGGAAGAACGAGTGAGTGACATAGAAGACAAGTTGATGGTAAAGAGGGAAACTGAGGAAAAAAGAGACAAACAATTAAAAGACCATGAAGACAGATTAAGGGAAATAAACGACAGCCTGAGGAAGAAAAACCTACGTTTAATTGGGGTTCCCGAGGATGCCAAAAGGGATAGAGGGCCAGAATATGTATTTGAACATATTCTAGCTGAAAACTTTCCTAATCTGGGAAAGGAAACAGGCATTCAGATCCAGGACATAGAGAGATCCCCCCCTAAAATCAATAAAAACCGTTCAACACCTCGACATCTAATAGTGAAGCTTGCAAATTCCAAAGATAAAGAGAAGATCCTTAAAGCAGCAAGAGACAAGAAATCCCTGACTTTTATGGGGAGGAGAATCAGGGTAACAGCAGACCTCTCCACAGAGACCTGGCAGGCCAGAAAGGGCTGGCAGGATATATTCAGGGTCCTAAATGAGAAGAACATGCAACCAAGAATACTTTATCCAGCAAGGCTCTCATTCAAAATGGAAGGAGAGATAAAGAGCTTCCAAGACAGGCAGGAACTGAAAAAATATGTGACCTCCAAACGAGCTCTGCAAGAAATTTTAAGGGGGACTCTTAAAATTCCCCTTTAAGAAGAAGTTCAGTGGAACAATCCACAAAAACAAGGACTGAATAGATAACATGATGACACTAAACTCATATCTGTCAATAGTAACTCTGAACGTGAACGGGCTTAATGACCCCATCAAAAGGCGCAGGGTGTCAGACTGGATAAAAAAAGCAGGACCCATGTATTTGCTGTCTACAAGAGACTCATTTTAGACAGAAGGACACCTACAGCCTGAAAATAAAAGGTTGGAGAACCATTTACCATTCAAATGGTCCTCAAAAGAAAGCAAGGATAGCCATCCTTATATCAGATAAACTACAATTTACCCCAAAGACTGAAATGAGAGATGAAGAGGGACATTTTATCATACTTAAAGGATCTATCCAACAAGAGGACTTAACAATCCTCAATATATATGCCCCGAATGTGGGAGCTGCCAAATATTTAAATCAATTAATACCCAAAGTGAAGAAATACTTAGACAATAAAACATTTATACTTCGTGACTTCAATCTAGCTCTTTCTATACTAGATAGGTCTTCTGAGCACAACATATCCAAAGAAACGAGAGCTTTAAATGATACACTGGACCAGATGGATTTCACAGATATCTACAGAACTTTACATCCAAACTCAACTGAATACACATTCTTCTCAAGTGCACATGCAACTTTCTCCAGAATAGACCACATACTGGGTCACAAATCGGGTCTGAACTGATACCAAAAGATTGGGATCGTCCCCTGCATATTCTCAGACCATAATGCCTTGAAATTAGAACTAAATCACAACAAGAAGTATGGAAGGACCTCAAACACGTGGAGGTTAAGGACCATCCTGCTAAAAGATGAAAGGGTCAACCAGGAAATTAAGGAAGAAGTAAAAAGATTCATGGAAACTAATGAGAATGAAGATACAACTGTTCAAAATCTTTGGGATACAGCAAAAGCAGTCCTAAGGGGGAAATACATCACAACACAAGCATCCATTCAAAAACTGGAAAGAACTCAAAAACAAAAGCTAACCTTACATATAAAGGAGCTAGAGAATAAACAGCAGATGGACCCTACACCCAGCAGAAGAAGAGAGTTAATTAAGATTTGAGGAGAACTCAACGAAATCGAGACCAGAAGAACTGTCAGATCAACAAAACCAGGAGTTGGTTCCTTGAAAGAATTAATAAGATAGATAAACCATTAGCCAGCCTTATTAAAAGAAGAGGGAGAAGACTCAAATTAATAAAATCATGAATGAGAAAGGAGAGATCACTACCAACACCAAGGAAATAAAAACGATTTTAAAAACATATTATGAACAGCTATACGCCAATAAAATAGGCAATCTAGAAGAAATTGACGCATCCTGGAAAGCCAGAAACTACCAAAACTGGAACAGGAAGAAATAGAAAACCTGAACAGGCCAATAACCAGGGAGGAAATTGAAGCAGTCATCAAAAACCTCCCAAGACACAAGAGTCCAGGGCCAGATGGCTTCCCAGGGGAATTTTATCAAACGTTTATAGAAGAAACCATACGTATTCTACTAAAGCTGTTTGGAAAGATAGAAAGAGATGGAGTTCTTCCAAACATGTTCTATGAGGCCAGCATCACCTTATTTCCAAAACCAGACAAAAACCCCACCAAAAACGAGAATTACAGACCAATATCCGTAATGAACATGGATGCAAAAATTCTCAACAAGATACTAGGCAATAGGATCCAACACTACATTAAGAAATTTATTCACCATGACCAAGTAGGATTTATCCCCGGGACACAAGGCTGGTTCAACACTCGTAAAGCAATCAATGTGATTCATCATATCAGCAAGAGAAAAACCGAGAACCATATGATCCTCTCATTAGATGCAGAGAAAGCATTTGACAAAATACAGCATCCATTCCTGATCAAAACTCTTCAGAGTGTAGGGATAGAGGGAACATTCCTCAACATCTTAAAAGCCATCTACGAAAAGCCCACAGCAAATAACATTCTCAATGGGGAATCACTGGGAGCCTTTTCCCTAGGATTAGGAACAAGACAGGGATGTCCAATCTCACCACTGCTATTCAACATAGTACTGGAAGTCCTAACCCCAGCAATTGGACAACAAAAAGACATTAAAGGCATTCAAATTGGCAAAGAGGAAGTCAAACTCTCCCTCTTCGCCGATGACATGATACTCTACATAGAAAACCCAAAAGCCTCCACCCCAAGATTGCTAGAACTCATACAGCAATTCGGCAGCGTGGCAGGATACAAAATCAATTCCCAGAAATCAGTGGCATTTTTATACACTAACAATGAGACTGAAGAAAGAAATTCAGGAGTCAATCCCATTTACAATTGCACCCAAAAGCATAAGATACCTAGGAATAAACCTAACCAAATAAGTAAAGGATCTAGACCCTAAAAACTATAGAACACTTCTGAGAGAAATTGAGGAAGACACAAAGAGATGGAAAAATATTCCATGCTCATGGATTGGCAGAATTAATATTGTCAAAATGTCAATGTTACCCAGGGCAATTTACACGTTTAATGCAATCCCTATCCAAATACCATGGACTCTCTTCAGAGAGTTGGAACAAATTATTTTAAGATTTGTGTGGAATCAGAAAAGACCCCGAATAGCCAGGGGAATTTTACAAAAGAAAACCATATCTGGGGCATCACAATGCCAGATTTCAGGTTGTACTACATAGCTGTGGTCATCAAGAGAGTGTGGTCCTGGCACAAAGACAGACACATAGATCAATGGAACAGAATAGAGAATCCAGAAGTGGACCCTGAACTTTATGGTCAACTAATATTGGATAAAGGAGGAAAGACTATCCAGTGGAAGAAAGGCAGTCTCTTCAATAAATGGTGCTGGGAAAATTGGACATCCACATGCAGAAGAATGAAACTCGACCAGTCTCTTTCACCATACACAAAGATAAACTCAAAATGGATGAAAGATCTAAATGTGAGACAAGATTCCATCAAAATCCTAGAGGATAACAGAGGCAACACCCTTTTTGAACTCAGCCACAGTAACTTCTTGCAAGATACATCCAGGAAGGCAAAAGAAACAAAAGCAAAAATGAACTATTGGGACTTCATCAAGATAAGAAGCTTTTGCACAGCAAAGGATACAGTCAACAAACTAAAAGACAACCGACAGAATGGGAGAAGATATTTGCAAATGACGTATCAGATAAAGGGCTAGTTTCCAAGATCTATAAAGAACTTATTAAACTCAACACCAAAGAAACAAACAATCCAATCATGAAATGGGCAAAAGACATGAACAGAAATCTCACAGAGGAAGACATAGACATGGCCAACATGCATATGAGAAAATGCTCTGCATCCCTTGCCATCAGGGAAATACAAATCAAAACTACAATGAGATACCACCTCACACCAGTGAGAATGGGGAAAATTAACAAGGCAGGAAACAACAAATGTTGGAGAGGATGCGGAGAAAAGGGAACCCTCTTACACTGTTGGTGGGAATGTGAACTGGTGCAGCCACTCTGGAAAACTGTGTGGAGGTTCCTCAAACAGTTAAAAATATACCTGCCCTACGACCCAGCAATTGCACTGTTGGGGATTTACCCCAAAGATACAAATGCAATGAAACGCCGGGACACCTGCACCCCGATGTTTCTAGCAGCAATGGCCACTATAGCCAAACTGTGGAAGGAGCCTCGGTGTCCAACGAAAGATGAATGGATAAAGAAGATGTGGTCTATGTATACAATGGAATATTACTCAGCTATTAGAAATGACAAATACCCACCATTTGCTTCAACGTGGATGGAACTGGAGGGTATTATGCTGAGTGAAGTAAGTCAGTCGGAGAAGGACAAACATTATATGTTCTCATTCATTTGGGGAATATAAATAATAGTGAAAGGGAAAATAAGGGAAGGGAGAAGAAATGTGTGGGAAATATCAGAAAGGGAGACAGAACATAAAGACTGCTAACTCTGGGAAACGAACTAGGGGTGGTAGAAGGGGAGGAGGGCGGGGGGTGGGAGTGAATGGGTGACGGGCACTGGGTGTTATTCTGTATGTTAGTAAATTGAACACCAATAAAAAAAAAAAAAGAAAGTCCATGGTATTTTGATAGGGATTGCATTAAACGTGTGAATTGTCCTGGGTAACATTGACATTTTGACAATATTAATTCTGCCAATCCATGAGCATGGAATATTTTTCCATCTCTTTGTGTCTTCCTCAATTTCTTTCAGAAGTGTTCTATAGTTTTTAGGGTATAGATCTCTTACCTCTTTCGTTAGGTTTATTCCTAGGTATCTTATGCTTTTGGGTGCAATTGTAAATGGGAATGACCCCTGAATTTCTCTTTCTTCAGTCTCATTGTTAGTGTATAGAAATGCCATTGATTTCTGGGCATTGATTTTGTATCCTGCCACCCTGCCAAATTGCTGAATGAGTTCTAGCAATCTTGGGGTGGAGGCTTTTGGGTTTTCTATGTAGAGTATCATGTCATCGGCGAAGAGGGAGAGTTTGACTTCTACTTTGCCAATTTGAATGCCTTTAATGTCTTTTTGTTGTCTGATTGCTGAGGCTAGGACTTCCAGTAATATGTTGAATAGTAGTGGTGAGATTGGACATCCCTGTCTTGTTCCTGATCTTAGGGAAAGGCTCCTAGTGTTTCCCCATTGAGAATGATATTTGCTGTGAGAGGATCAAAAACCTCCCAAGACACAAGAGTCCAGGGCCAGATGGCTTCCCAGGGGAATTCTATCAAACATTTAAAGAAGAAATCATACCTATTCTCTTAAAGCTGTTTGGAAAGATAGAAAGAGATGGAGTACTTCCAAATTCGTTCTATGAGGCCAGCATCACCTTAATTCCAAAACCAGACAAAGACCCCACCAAAAAGGAGAATTACAGACCAATATCCCTGATGAACATGGATGCAAAAATTCTCAACAAGATACTGGCCAATAGGATCCAACAGTACATTAAAAAAATTATTCACCATGACCAAGTAGGATTTATCCCTGGGACACAAGGCTGGTTCAACACCTGTAAAACAATCAATGTGATTCATCATATCAGCAAGAGAAAAACCAAGAACCATATGATCCTCTCATTGGATGCAGAGAAAGCATTTGACAAAATACAGCATCCATTCCTGATCAAAACTCTTCAGAGTGTAGGGATAGAGGGAACATTCCTCGACATCTTAAAAGCCATCTATGAAAAGCCCACAGCAAATATCATTCTCAATGGGGAAGCACTGGGAGCCTTTCCCCTAAGATCAGGAACAAGACCGGGATGTCCAATCTCACCACTGCTGTTCAACATAGTACTGGAAGTCCTAGCCTCAGCAATCAGACAACAAAAAGACATTAAAGGCATTCAAATTGGCAAAGAAGAAGTCAAACTCTCCCTCTTCGCCGATGACATGATACTCTACATAGAAAACCCAAAAGCCTCCACCCCAAGATTGCTAGAACTCATACAGCAATTCGGTAGCGTGGCAGGATACAAAATCAATGCCCAGAAGTCAGTGGCATTTCTATACACTAACAATGAGACTGAAGAAAGAGAAATTAAGGAGTCAATCCCATTTACAATGCACCCAAAAGCATAAGATACCTAGGAATAAACCTAACCAATGATGTAAAGGATCTATACCCTCAAAACTATAGAACACTTCTGAAAGAAATTGAGGAAGACACAAAGAGATGGAAAAATATTCCATGCTCATGGATTGGCAGAATTAATATTCTGAAAATGTCAATGTTACCCAGGGCAATATACACGTTTAAGCAATCCCTATCAAAATACCATGGACTTTCTTCAGAGAGTTAGAACAAATTATTTTAAGATTTGTGTGGAATCAGAAAAGACCCCGAATAGCCAGGGGAATTTTAAAAAAGAAAACCATATCTGGGGGCATCACAATGCCAGATTTCAGGTTGTACTACAAAGCTGTGGTCATCAAGACAGTGTGGTACTGGCACAAAAACAGACACATAGATCAGTGGAACAGAATAGAGAATCCAGAAGTGGACCCTGAACTTTATGGGCAACTAATATTCGATAAAGGAGGAAAGACTATCCATTGGAAGAAAGACAGTCTCTTCAATAAATGGTGCTGGGAAAATTGGACATCCACATGCAGAAGAATGAAACTAGACCACTCTCTTTCACCATACACAAAGATAAACTCAAAATGGATGAAAGATCTAAATGTGAGACAAGATTCCATCAAAATCCTAGAGAAGAACACAGGCAACACCCTTTTTGAACTCGGCCATAGTAACTTCTTGCAAGATACATCCACGAAGGCAAAAGAAACAAAAGAAAAAATGAATTATTGGGACTTCATCAAGATAAGAAGCTTTTGCACAGCAAAGGATACAGTCAACAAAACTCAAAGACAACCTACAGAATGGGAGAAGATATTTGCAAATGACATATCAGATAAAGGGCTAGTTTCCAAGATCTATAAAGAACTTCTTAAACTCAACACCAAAGAAACAAACAATCCAATCATGAAATGGGCAAAAGACATGAACAGAAATCTCACAGAGGAAGACATAGACATGGCCAACATGCACATAAGAAAATGCTCTGCATCACTTGCCATCAGGGAAATACAAATCAAAACCGCAATTAGATACCACCTCACACCAGTGAGAATGGGGAAAATTAACAAGGCAGGAAACAACAAATGTTGGAGAGGATATGGAGAAAAGGGAACCCTCATACACTGTTGGTGGGAATGTGAACTGGTGCAGCCACTCTGGAAAACTGTGTGGAGGTTCCTCAAACAGTTAAAAATATACCTGCCCTACGACCCAGCAATTGCAATGCTGGGGATTTACCCCAAAGATACAGATGCAGTGAAACGCCGGGACACCTGCACCCCGATGTTTATAGCAGCAATGGCCACGATAGCCAAACTGTGGAAGGAACCTCGGTGTCCAACGAAAGATGAATGGATAAAGAAGATGTGGTCTATGTATACAATGGAATATTACTCAGCTATTAGAAATGACAAATACCCACCATTTGCTTCAACGTGGATGGAACTGGAGGGTATTATGCTGAGTGAAGTAAGCCAGTCGGAGAAGGACAAACATTATATGTTCTCATTCATTTGGGGAATATAAATAATAGTGAAAGGGAATATAAGGGAAGGGGGAAGAAATGTGTGGGAAATATCAGAAAGGGAGACAGAACGTAAAGACTGCTAACTCTGGGAAACGAACTAGGGGTGTTGGAAGGGGAGGAGGGCGGGGGGTGGGAGTGAATGGGTGACGGGCACTGGGGGTTATTCTGTATGTTAGTAAATTGAACACCAATAAAAAAATAAAAAAAAAATAAAAAAAAAAAGAAAATTATTCACCATGGCCAAGTGGGATTTATCCCCAGCATGCAAGGATGGTTCAACACTCATAAAGCAATCAATGTGATAGATCATATCAACAAGAGAAAAAGAAGAGCCTTATGATCCTCTCAATAGATGCACAGAAAGCATTTGACAAAAGACAGCGTCCATTCCTGATCAAAACTCTTCAGACTGTAGGGATAGTGGCAACTTTCCTCAGGATCTTAAAAGCCATCTATGAAAAGCCCCCAGCAAATATCACTCTCAATGTGGAAACACTGGCAGCCTCTCCCCTAAGATCAGGAACATGACAGGGATGTCCACTCTCACCAGTGCTATTCAACATAGGACTAGAAGTCCTAGCCTCAGCAATCAGGCAACTAAAAGAAATAAAAGGCATTCAAACTGGCAAAGGAGAATTCAAACTCTCACTCTTAACAGATGACAGGATATTCTATATAGAAAACCCACAAGACTCCATCCCAAGATTGCTAGAACTCATACATCAATTTGGCAGTGTGGCAGGATACAAAATCAATGCCCAGAAGTCAGTGACATTACTATACACTAACAATGAGACTGAAGAAAGAGAAATTCAGGAGTCAATCCCATTTACAATTGCACCCAAAAGCATAAGATACCTAGGAATAAACCTAACCAAAGAGGTAAAGGATCTACACCCTAAAGACTATAGAACACTTCTGATAGAAATTGAGGAAGACACAAAGAGAGGGGAAAATATTCCATGCTCATGGATTGGAAAAATTAATATTGTGAAAATGTCAATGTTACCCAGGGAAATTTACAAATTCAATGCAATCCCTATCAAAATATCATGAGCTTTCTTCAAAGAGTTGGAACAATTCATCTTAAGATTTGTGTAGAACTGAAAAGACCCCGACTAGCCAGGGGAATATTGACAAAGAAAGCCAGAGCTGGGGGCATCACAATGCCAGATTTCAGGTTGTAGTACAAAGCTGTGATCATCAAGACAGTGTGGTACTGGCACAAAAACAGACACATAGATCAATGGAACAGAATAGAGAATCCAGAAATGGGTCCTCAGTTCTATGGTGAACTCATATTCGACAAAGCAGGAAAGAATATCCGCTGGAAAGAAGACAGTCTCTTCAATAAATGGTGCTAGGAAAATTGGACATCCACATACACAAGAATGAGACTAGACCATTCTCTTACACCATACAAAAAGATAAATTCAAAATGGATGAAAGATATAAGAGTGAGACCACAATAATAAAATTCTAGAGGAGAGCACAGGCAACACCTTTTTTTAACTTGGCCACAGCAACTTCTTGCAAGATACATCTATGAAGGCAAGGGAAACAAACAAACAAAAAGAACTATTGGGACTTCATTAAGATTAAAAGCTTCTGCACAGCAAAAGAAGCAGTCCACAAAAGTAAAAGATAACCTACAGAATGGGAGAAGATATTTGCAAATGACCTATCAGATAAAGGACTAGTATCCAAGATCTATAAAGAACCTTTAAAATCAACAACATAGAAACAAACAATCCGATCATGTAATGGGTTAAAGACATGAACAGAAATTTCACAGAGGAAGACATAGACATGGCCAAGAAGCACATGAGAAAATGCTCCGCGTCCCTTGCCATCAGGGAAATACAAATCAAAACCACAATGAGATACCACCTCACACCAGTGAGAATGGGGCAAATTAACAAGGCAGGAAACAACAAATGTCGGAGAGGATGTGGAGAACTGTTGGTGGGAATGTGAACTGGTGCAGCCACTCAGGAAAACTGTGTGGAGGTTCCTCAAAGTGTTAAAAATAGACCTGCCCTACCACCCAGCAATTGCACTGCTGGGGATTTACCCCAAAGATACAGATGCAATGAAACACCGGGACACCTGCACCTTGATGTTTCTAGCAGCAATGTCCACAATAGCCAAACTGTGGAAGGAGCCTCAGTATCCATCGACAGATGAATGGATAAAGAAGATGTGGTCTATGTATACATGGAATATTACTCAGCCATTAGAAACAACAAATCCCCACATTTGCTTCAACGTGGATGGAACTGGAGGGTATTGTGTTGAGTGAAGTAAGTCAGTCGGAGAAGGATAAACATTATATGGTCTCATTCATTTGGGGAATATAAAAAATAGTAGGAAAATAAAGGGGAAAGATGAGAAAATGAGTGGGAAATATTAGTGAGGGTGAAAGAACATGAGAGACTCCTAACTCTGGTAAATGAACAATGGATAACTGAAGGGGAGGTGGATGGGGGGGTAGGGTGACTGGGTGAGGAGCACTGAGGGGGGCACTTGATGGGCGGAGCACTGGGTGATGTGCTATATGTTGGTAAATTGAACTCCAATAAAAAAGGGGGGGAAGGCATGATTCTGAACCCAGAAATTACAAACAGGTAGAAAAGGGACTAGGCAGAGAGAAGGAAGGGAATCTGCAATAAGAGTCTATGAAAAATTATCCTGATACACTTAGGGCCCTCTGACTATCAGTACCTGTTGGCTGCTGGAAGGCAGAGAGAAATCTGCTGAATCAAAAACAAACAAACAAACAAACAACAAAAAATCCAGAGGAAATCTTATGCTTTCTTACAACCCCCTCAACCTGGAACCCAAGATAACTTAGTGACTGTCATTCTTGGATTTTGGAAAAATTACATCTTTTGTTTCTTCAGTGGTCCAGTATGCCCTTTCCTGTGTACTAAGGCTGGAAGGTATTTCACTGCTGGCAGGAGCCTGCTGTTTCTTCCCTTGAGTACATTGGATTTCCCTTTTCTGGGGTTGGGAATATGTAGGTGATGAGAATGGTGAATAATGATAAACAGTTGAAAAGAACCACGAGTGGCAAGGAGCAGTGATAGAAAGAGCACAGCTGTATGGAGAGGATAATTAGAAGGGGAATACTATGTGACTTAACCTCAGCGATTGCACATAAAATTTTGGGAGATGTGCATGTCTTTTCTTTTTTTAAAAGATTTTATTTATTTATTTGAGAGAGAGACAGAGACAGCAGAGCAAAAGAGAGAGCATGAGCTAGGGGGAGTGGCAGAGGGAGAGTATTAAGCAGGCTCCTCACTGAGCAGGGAACCCAACATGGGACTTGATCCCAGCACCTTGGGATCATGACCTGAGCTGAAGGCAGATGCTTAATCGACTAAGACACTCAGGTGCCCTGAGATATGCATATCTTAAGATATACAGATCATATCTCAAGCTTATTCTGGCTTCCATGGTTCTCATACTCCTGTTGAGGTGGGCTTCATGCAGATCTTTGTTATATTACAGGGTATTCAGGGGATCATTTGGGGTGTCCCATAGAACCTTTAATACAGATTGGTTGCCAGAGAGCAAGATGGTACAGAGTGGCCACCATAGCTGCCATGGAATTGACTGGTCTAATGGAAAAGAACAATACATTATTTATGGCCAGGGAATTCTATAGACATCACCTAATTGGGGCATCATGCTTTATGTAGAAAGTTTGGCAGTCAAAATTTGCTTTCAAGATCTGGATGACACTTCCTAATGGGCTGTAAGTCAATTATTAATGTGCAGAGGTTGTAGAATATGGACACAGCAGACTGGAAATGGTGTTAGACAGACCTAAGATAAGAATGGAGGGCCCCAGTAAGAGCCTAAGTTCTGGGAGAGCTGATATGGCTGGGGAAAATTACAGCTCTGATACTATGGCCAGTTCAAAGACATTCCAGATAAGGCTGTAGTGAATGTTTGCCATTCATTCCACAGGCAGCAAGTGAGAAGTCAGTGAGTGGGCCACTGAAGAATATCCTGCATTCCGGACAGGACTTGGCAGTGGTGACTTAGGGGGTGAAATGAAGAGGGTTGTTCCTAGAGGTAAGGAGACTGGTCAGGGGGCCACTGCAACTATCCAAGCAAAGGAGAATAAGAAACAACCCAAGTAAATGAAAGAGTGAACTGACATGGCTCTGGACTCAAGCTGTAGAAGAGATGGATGGAGAAGGGGTGTTAGAGGTAAAAGGATTTTAGATTTAGGAATGAATCAGAGTTGGAGACCAAATGGAAGGGAGAAGGATGAATGTAAAATAATCCCAGGTTTTCTGGCGTGGGAGACTGGTTGGATGATATTATGAACTGAGATTTTAGGCCCGAGAGGAGAAGGACATTTGGAGTAAGACGTGGTGCAGGAGAAGAGTTAGAAAGAGTTCAGTAGTTTGAGAAATTCTATTGGTCTTCCAAGTGGAGATTTCTAAGGGGCATTCAAATACTTAGATCTAGAGATCTGGGGAGGGGGATGCTGGGCAAGGACCAGGTAGAGGGATAATCCTTAGTGGTAGCCTAAAGTCATTGGCCATGGTTGGGCTCACAGTGAAACAGTATGAAACTAAGGAAAGGGGATCATGGATCAGGAATTAGTGGAGAAATACAGAGGGGGTGTAGCAGGAAAAAAAAAGAAAGGGGATGCTGAGAATAGCACCTTGGGTAGCATTATCATGAATATATCAGAACCAGCCAGTTAAAACATAGCACTAGCTATGCTTTATGTACCAGACATAATCCATATACTATGGATTAGGTACCAGATCCTGTAGTAGATTCTGACAACTGTGATGCACAAAACAGCAACATAGAATTTAGTGCTTCAGGAAACAAATTTTACAATTAAACAAATTGTTACAAAATATTTGCCAACAATTCTAAGTGGAAAAAGTTATTATTGAAGAAAATACAGGATGTTGTGGCAGTATGTAGCAATAGGGTCCTGCCAAATCTAGGGGGAGAATTACAAAAGCCTTCTCTGAGAAAGTGACATCTAGGTTGCAAATTGAAGGATAAGTAGATGTTGAGGAAAAGGGCAGGGAAAGAATATTTTGCAGGAGGAAGAAATAATGCCAGTGAAGGAAACACAGAAGGAGTGGCTAGAGAGGTAGGAGGAGAACATGGTAAGGAAATGTTAGGAAAGCAAAATGAGGAGAGGCAGCTCCAAACCCACAGGTAATCAAGAGTCCTTACCTCCTACAGTACCAAATAAGATCACCTCCTTCTACATGAAATTTGGTTTTGGCAGGACTTATTGGTCAAGGACCTCTTCTAAGCAGCTAGTTTGCTAGGAATTGGGGACAATGGGGAAGAATTTGTCTTATAGAGAGGTATGAGGAAATCTGGGGGATAATGGAACTGTTCTGTTTGTTGATTGTGGAGGTAGTCATACTATTGTATGTATTTGTCAACTCCTAGAATGAGTTATAAACAAAAAGTGAACGTTACTGAGTTAAAATTCTAGCTCAACAAATATAACCAATAAAGATAATATATTCTCAAATTAAAATATGCACTTATGTGCAAAACTAATAAAATATATGCCACTTTTGATTGAAAAATAATAAATATTACTGAGAGTAAAAAAATGAGACTAATAAATGGAGAAATATTACATATTAGTGGACTTGAAGATCCAATATTTTAAAGATACCTATCCTCCCAAAATTGATCTAGATATTCAATGCCATCCAATGAAATACCCTCCATATATTTTAATTGTGGAAATTAATAAACCAGTTCTAAAATTTATATGAAATCAAAATGTCCAAGAAAACAAAGATTCATTTGAGAAAGAACAAGGTGTGAATTCAGTATGGTGACAACAAAGACTCATTTGTATATGAAACCCTTGATTAATGATAATTGTGGCACTGCAGACCATGGGAAATTGACTATCATTTTCATAGTTATTCTTGGAAAAACTGGGACTCTCCCACACATCTCAAATGAAAATTCACTCCAGGTGAACTTAAATTTTAAAGGAAAATCATACATCTTTTGAAATAGAATATAGGACTGTACATATTTATGAACTCAGGTTAAATAAAGATTTCTCCAAAAAGGCACAAAAACGATGTCCAGAGAATAAAAGTTGATGTTTCACTACATTCAGACAAAGCACTTATTTTTGGCAAGAGAGAGCATATATAAAATTAAGAGAAATATGAGAAAAGATACTTGGAATACACAAAATTAACAAAAAACTCTTACCTAGGATATATGAAATATATCTACATAACAATTAAAAAAGAGACGTGATCCAATACAAAATAGGGACAAAGACTTGAGCAGACTTTTTGTTTGTTTTTTTGTTTTTTGTTTTATTTTTTATTGGAGTTCAATTTGCCAACATATAGCATAACACCCAGTGCTCATCCCATCAAGTGCCCCTCAGTGCCCATCACCCAGTCACCCCCACCCCCCACCCACCTCCCTTTCTACCACCCCTAGTTCATTTCCCAGAGTTAGGAGTCTCTCATGTTCTGTCTCCCTTTCCGATATTTTCCACTCATTTGTTCTCCTTTCCCCTTTATTCCCTTTCACTAGTTTTTATATTCCCCAAATGAATGAGACCATATAATGTTTGTCCTTCTCCAATTGACTTATTTCACTCAGCATAATACCCTCCAGTTCCATCCACGTTGAAGCAAATGGTGTGTATTTGTCGTTTCTAATGGCTGAGTAATATTCCATTGTACACATAGACCACATCTTCTTTATCCATTCATCTTTCGATGGACACCGAGGCTCCTTCCACAGTTTGGCTATTGTGAACATTGCTGCTAGAAACATTGGGGTGCAGGTGTCTCGGCGTTTCACTGCATCTGTATCTTTGGGGTAAATCCCAGCAGTGCAATTGCTGGGTGGTAGGGCAGGTCTATTTTTAACTCTTTGAGGAACCTCCACACAGTTTTCCTGAGTGGCTGCACCAGTTCACATTCCCACCAACAGTGCAAGAGGGTTCCCCTTTCTCCACATCCTCTCCAACATTTGTTGTTTCCTGCCTTGTTAATTTTCCTCATTCTCACTGGTGTGAGGTGGTATCTCATTGTGGTTTTGATTTGTATTTCCCTGATGGCAAGTGATGTGGAGCATTTTCTCATGTGCTTGTGGGCCATGTTGATGTCTTCCTCTGTGATATTTCTCTTCATGTCTTTTGCTCGCTTCATGATTGGATTGTTTGTTTCTTTGCTGTTGAGTTTAATAAGTTCTTCATGGATCTTGGAAACTAGCCCTTTATCTGATACGTCATTTGCAAATATCTTCTCCCATTCGGTAGGTTGTCTTTGAGTTTTGTTAACGGTATCCTTTGCTGTGCAAAAGCTTCTTATCTTGATGAAGTCCCAATAGTTCATTTTTGCTTTTGTTTCTCTAGCCTTCATGGATGTATCTTGCAAGAAGTTACTGTGGCCAAGTTCAAAAAAGGTGTTGCCTCTGTTCTCCTTTAGGATTTTGATGGAATCTTGTCTCACATTAAGATCTTTCATCCATTTTGAGTTTATCTTTGTGTATGGTGTAAGAGAGTGGTCTAGTTTCATTGTTTTGCATGTGGATGTCCAAATTGGATGTCCAATTTTCCCAGCACCATTTATTGAGCAAACTTTTTACAAAAGAAGATATCAAATGACCAATGCTAATAAGTAAGTAATATTAGAGAGTTTCAACTTCATCTGTAATCAGGTAAATGCAAATTTAAACCACAAAGACAAAACTGCCTATCTGTTCAAAATGAAAATATCTGACAATACTAAGTATAGTCACCAACGTGGAGAACCAAGAACTCCTTTTAAAAAAATTGAGATATAAATAACATACAGTGTTATATTTGTTTCAGGTGTACAATATAATGAATTGATGATTCTATACATTTCTCAGTGCTCATCAAAATAAGAACTCTTATATGTTGCTGACAGGAGTGTAAAAGGATACAGCTACTTTGAAAAACATCTTGGCATTCTCTAGTAAATTTGGTGTTATGTATATCCTATGACTCGTGAACTTCACTTCTAGGTGCATACCCAACAAAAAAGTATGCATGTGTACGGTAGCATACATAGACATGAAAATTCATAGAAGAATTTTTCATTACAGCCAAAAATTGCAAACAACCCCAAATTTAATTGTATAATTAATATACAGCGTTATATGAGGTTCAGATGTACAACACAGTGATTCAACAATTTTGTTCATTTCTCAGAGCTCATCAAGACACATATACTCTTAATTCCCTTCACCTATTTCACACATTCCTCTCATTCATCTTCCCTCTGGCAACCACCAGTTCTCTGTATTTAAGAGTCTGGTTTTTTTTTTTTAATTTTCATTTGAATAAAACTAGAAGACAGGGAAAATAAAACTATATTGTTTAAGAGATGCATATGTAGGAAAATTAGAAAGCAAAGCAAAGAAGTAATTATTTAAAATGAACAGTGGATTACTCAAGGAGTGAGGGTGATGAGTGTAGCAAGGAAGAGGCTCATGGAGATTTAAAAAATGCTGGCAGTGTTTTATTTCTTGTCCTCAGTGGTAATCTACAGATATTTATTTTTAAAACATATTTTATTTACTTGACACAGACAGAGAGAGGGAAAATACAAGCAGGGGAAGCTGCAGAGGGAGAGGGAGAAGCAGATTCCCCACTGAGCAGGCAGCTCAATGCAGGGCTCATTCTCAGGACCCTGAGATCTTGACCTGAGCTGAAGGCAAACACTTAACCGAATGAGCCACCCAGATGCCTCACAGATATATACATTTTTAATGCATATTTATATTTCTTTCACATTTGTATATGTGTGATATATCACAATGATAGCTTAAAAAATGAGAACTCACAAATTTTGATGAGTTATTTGAAAACTTAAATGAATGAATATTTGAAAAACATAACAAACTTGATTCAAGGAGATTTGGAAATTGTGAATAGACCTACAGCTATTAAAATAAATGAATGAAAAAAATAAAAAATAAATGAATGAGTAATTTTTAAAAGTATTCTCCAAAAGAGGATGTGGAGAAAGGGGAACCCTCTTGCACTGTTGGTGGGAATGTGAACAGATGCAGCCACTCTGGAAAACTGTGTGGAAGTTCCTCAAAGAGTTAAAAATAGATCTGCCCTACGACCCAGCAATTGCACTGCTGGGGATTTACCCCAAAGATTCAGATGCAGTGAAATGCCGGGACACCTGCACCCCGATGTTTCTAGCAGCAATGTTCACAATAGCCAAACTGTGGAAGGAGCCTTGGTGTCTATTGAAAGATGAATGGATAAAGAAGATGTGGTTTATGTATACAATGGAATATTACTCAGCCATTAGAAACGATAAATACCCACCATTTGCTTCAACGTGGATGGAACTGGAGGGTATTATGCTGAGTGAAATAAGTCAATCGGAGAAGGACAAACATTATATGGTCTCATTCATTTGGGGAATATAAAAACTAGTGAAAGGGAATAAAGGGGAAAGGAGAACAAATGTGTGGGAAATATCAGAAAGGGAGACAGAACATGAGAGACTCCTAACTCTGGGAAAAGAACAAGGGGTGGTGGAAAGGGAGGTGGGTGGGGGGTGGGGGTGACTGGGTGACGGGCACTGAGGGGCACTTGATGGGATGAGCACTGGGTGTTATGCTATATGTTGGCAAATTGAACTCCAATAAAATAAAAAGAAGAAAAAAAGTCTTCTCCAAAGAATTAAAAGCAAAATATAATACTCTAGGCCCAGCAAACATTAAAGGAGAAAATAATCCCAATCTTGTACAAAGTCTTCCATAAAACATATGAAAGAAGGAATGTCTCCTAATTCATGTCATGTGGTAAGAATAATTTTCCTAGTAAATGTGTCCATGGATGTGTTATAAATAAGTAAAGAAGAATAAGGGATGAATCACATTCATGAAAATAGATGGAAAATCAAGAAAATATTAGCAAACTAAATTCAGCAATGTATAAACAAAATAATACATGAATACCAGGATTGGTGTGTAATTAGAAAATAAAATAGTGTAATTAACAGAGCAATTAACAGTGCAATTGTGTATTATTAACAGAACAAAATATGGACATCATATGATGATCTCAATACATGCAGTAAACAAAGTGTTTGATAAAAGTCAAGCTGCATTCATAACAAAATTATTTAAATATTTAAGAATAGAAAGGAGCTTTCTTAACTCAATAAAGCATACCAAAAAGGATACAATAAAAATCCTACTAAATGGTGAAATAATCAAAAGCTTTTTTTTATATTGAAAAAATAGTTCCTTTTGGTAGAGGAAAGATGGTGGTGGACTAGAAGGACCTTAGGTCACCTTGTGCTATGAATACAACTAGATAACTGTCAAATCATCTTATATATCCCAGAAATTGACCTGAATATTGTCAGAACAAATCCACAACCAAAGGTAGAGAAGAGGTCACATCAAAGAAGGTAGGAAGTGCAGAGACTTGGTTTGGAAGAGAATGGGATCATGACCACCACAGAGGGAGCCATAGTCACAGAGAAGGGTGATAGACAGAATAGCACATAAGGAAGCTCATGGGGAAAATACATCCCCATAGCAATTGGCTTGAAAAGCAAGAGGGGCTGAATTTTATGAGTTTTTGCAACCAGCAGGGTTTAAACCTGGAGTTTTAAAGGTCAGCAGGCTTGGCTTGGATATAGCAAAAAAGCATTGTGCTGCTCTTGGATAAAAGACAAGCAAGTGACCCATGGACATACAACATGGAAACAGTGGTCTGACAAAATGCCTTAGGCACACAATGGGGAGGTTATTTACTCATCTCAGAGCTTATCCCAGGGAGATAGCATTCACAGAGAGATCCCTCCAGGACCAAAAGAACTAGTCTGCATCATTTCTCTCTCTTGCCCTTCAGCATAAGCACAGGGCCACGTGCAGAAACCAGCCCAGCACTGATACTCACTACCTAACTTGTCTACACCAAGCTACAACCTTCCCCCTTGCCACTCCAGTGGAAACACCATTCCTAGTCACAATTGCCACAATTCCTGTGCAGTAAGCTCCCTCCTACAGAAATCCAGTCCCAAACCTTGTTCACACTACATCTCCTGATTCAGGAATTTTGCAGAACCTTGGTTCCCATGGTGGTAGTGACAGATCTCATTTCACAAACAGACCAGATCATACTTAGTAAAAATGCACCACATTCAGGCCAGGGACCAAACACTGCCCACAAAAAGAGGGCCTCTGCAGATGAGCAGGATGATGGAAAAAGTGGCTAGGACAAAAGAACTTTCTACAGTATGTGCTGCAGAGCACATGCAGCACATATTGGAGATGCTCCCTGAAATAAGTCCTGGGAAACAGGGGATATCACATGGTAGGGCAATACAGGACCTTTTTTTAATAAGGATCCTACCCGCAAGAACAGGAGACATAACTGACTTTCCTAACACTGAAATAGGCACAGGGACTTTGACAAAATGAGAAGACAGATAAATTCATACCAAATTAAAATACAGTGGTCCAAAACCTTTGGATGCAGCAAAAGCAGTTCTAAGAGGGACTTTAAACAATCCAGGCCTATATCAAAAAGCAAAAAAAATCCCAAATAAATAACATAACTTTATACCTAAATGGGCTAAAAAAAATACAACAAACAAAACTTAAAAGCAGCAGAAGGAAGAAAATAATAAAGATTGGAGCAGAAATACATTAGTTAGAAACTAAAAACAAAAACAATGGAACAGATCAATGAAACCAGGAGATGGTTCTTTGAAAAATCAATAAAATTGATAAAACTTTAGCCAGACTTTTCAAGAAAAAAAAGAAAGGACTCAAATGAATAAATTCACAAATGAAGTAGGAGAAATAACAACCAACACCATAAAAATACAGATCATAAGAGAATATTATGAAAAACTATATGCCAACAAATTGGATGACCTAGAAGAAATGGATAAATTTCTAGAAATATACAAACTACCAGAACTGAAACAGGAAGAAATATAAAATTTGATTAGACTGATTACCAGCAAGGATATTTGAATCAGGAATAAAAAAAACTCACAACAAACAAAGGTCCAGGACCAGATGGCTTCACAGGCAAATTCTACCAAACATTTAAAGAAGAGTTAATGCCTATTCTTCTCAAAGTATTTAAAAAAATAGAAGACGAAGAAAAACTTCCAAATTCATTCTATGAAGCTAGCATTACCCTGATACCAAAGACACTACTAAAAAAGAGAAATACAAGCCTATATGCCTGATTAACATAGATGCAAAAAATCCTCAACAAAATAGTAGCAAACTGAATCCAACAGCACATTAAAAAAATCATTCACCATGATCAAGCAGGATTTATTCCTGGGTTGCAAGGATGGTTCAATATTCACAGATCAATCAAAGTGATACATCATATCAATGAGAAAAAAATAACAACCATATTGATCATTTGAATAGATGCAGGAAAAGTGTTGACAAAGTACAACATCCATTCATGATAAAACCCCTCAAACAAAGTAGGTTTAGAGGAAACATACCTCAAAATAAACAAAAATTAATAAATAAAAATAAAATAAATCTTCTAAATAGGGGAAAAACTGAGAGCATTTCACCTAAGCTCAGAAACAAGACAAGGATGTCCACTCTCACCACTTTTATTCAACATAATACTGGCAGTCCTAGCCACAGCAGGCAGACAACAAAAAGAAATAAAAACCATTCAAATCAGTAAGAAAGAAGTAAAACTTTCACTATTTGCAGATGACATGATACTTTATGTAGAAAACCCAAAAGACTCCACTAAAAATTGCTAGAACTGATAAATGAATTCAGTGAAGTTGCAGGATACAAAGTCAATGTACAGAAATATGTTGCATTTCTATATACCAATAATGAAGCAGGAGAAAGAGAAAATAAGAAAACAATCTCATTTATAGTTGCAACAAAAATAATGAGATACTTAGGAATAAACCTAAGCGAAAAGGTGAAAGACGTATACTCTGGGAACTATAAAATTCTGATGAAATAAATTGAAGACAACATAAAGAAAGGGAAAAAGAAACAACCCTTAAATTTGTTTGGAACCAGAAAAGACCCCACGTAGCCAAAACCATCTTGAAAAAGAAAAGCAAAGCTGATGGCATCACTATTCTGGGCTGCAACTTATATAAGAAAGCTGTAGTAATCGAACAGTATTGTACTGGCACGAAAACAGATCAATGGAATAGAATAGAAAACCCAGAAATAAACCCACAAGTTTAGGTTAATTAATCTTTGACAAAGCAGGAAATAATGTCCAAGGGGGAAAGGACAGTCTCTTCAAAAAATGGTGTTGAACAGCTACATACAGAAGAATGAAACTGGGCCACTTTCTCACCCCATATAAAAAATAAACTAAAAATGGATTAAAGACCTAAATGTGAGACTTGAAAAGATAAAAATCCTAGAAGAGAACTCTGGCAGTAACCTCTTTGACATTGGTTGCAACAACTTTGCTCTAGATGTCTCCTGAGCCAAGAGAAACAAAAGCAAAAATAAATAATTGGGATTACATCAAAATAAAAAGATTCTTCACAGCAAAGAAAACAATCAACAAAACTGAAAGGCAACCTACAGAATGAGAAGAGTTATTTGCAAATGACATATCTGGTAAAGGGTTAGTATCCAAAAAAAAAAAAAGAAATGAGACAATTCTATACCCCCCAAAATTAATCCAATTTTAAAATGCGCAGAAGGCATGAACAGACATTTCTCCAAATCCAGACAGCCAAGAGATACATGAATAGATGCTTAACATCTCTCATTACCAGGGAAATGCAAATCAACACCTCAATGAGATTATTACCTCACATCTGTCATAATGGCTAAAATCAACAACACAAGAAATAACAGGTGTTGGTGAGGATGTGGAGAAAAAAGAACATTTGTGCATTTTTGGTAGGAATGCAAACTGGTGCAGCCACTCTGGAAAACCGTATGGAGGTTCCTAAAAAAGTTAAAATTAGAACTACCTTATGATCCAACAATCCAAAACATAGGAAAACACTAATTCAAAGGGATACATGCACCCCTATGTTTATAGCAACATTATTTACAATAGCTAAGATGTGGAAGCAGCCCAAATGTCTATTGATTCATGAGAGGATAAAGAAGAAGTGGTATATATACACAATGGAATATTACTCAGCCATAGGAAAGAATGAAATCTTGCAATTTGGAACAACATGGATGGAGTTAGAAAGTATAGCATTAAGCAAAATAAGTCAGTTCAGAGAAAGACAAATGCCATACAACTGCACTCCTATGAGGAATTTAAGAAACAAATGAGCAAAAGGAATAAAGAGAAAGTGGCAAATCAACAAACAATTAATAATATAAAACAATCTGATGGTTATCAGAGGGGAGAATGGAGAGGGAGAGGGATATGTTAAATAGGTGAAGGGGATTAAGAGTGCACTTCTTTGGCAAGCACTAAATAATATATGGAATTGTTGAATAAAGACACCTGAAGCTAATATAGCACTGTATGTTAAGAAAGTGGAATTAAAATTAAAAATTAAGAAAAAGGAGGGAGAGGCAAGATGGTGGAAGAGTAGGGTCCCCAAGTCACCTGTCCCCACCAAATTACCTAGATAATCTTCAAATCATCCTGAAAATCAAGGAATTCGGCCTGAGATTTAAAGAGAGAACAGCTGGAATGCTACAGTGAGAAGAGTTCATCCTTCTAAAAAGGTAGGAAGACGGGGGTAAAAGAAATAAAGAAACAAAAGGCATCCAAGCGGGAGGGGCCCCGCGAGGAGCCAGGCTAAGGCCGGGGCGAGTGCCCCCAGGACAGAAGAGCCCCATCCCAGAAAAGCAAGAGCTTCACCAATTACCCGGGATGGAAAGGCGCTTGCAAGGAGTTACAACAGGACCCCAGGAGGGCGGGGATGCCCTCAGGCTCCCTGGGACGCTAACAGACACCCGCGCCCCAGGGAGAGTGCGCCGAGCTCCCTAAGGGCTGCAGGGCACGCTCCGCTGGACCCGGGAGCAGCTCGGAAGGGCTCGGGCGGCGGGTCTGCAGAGAGGGGGCTGCACTGCCCAGGAGCAGCTGGTAGGCGGCTCCTAAAGAGGAAGAGGCTCCACGTGGAGGGGCTGCACGGCTCCGGGAGCAGCTCGGAGGGGCTCGGGCGGCGGCTCCGCACCAAGGGGTCTGCGCAGCCGGGAGCGCGAATCCAACAGCGCAGACCCGGGAGCACAGGGAGCCGGGGACACGGCCCAGGATCCGGCCTCCCCCCGGGAAAGGCAGAGGCCAGGAGGGCCCAGGACAGCAAGGACGCTCCCGTCCCGAGCTGAGCAGATCAGCGGCCCCGCACCCGGAGCATCCAGGCTCTGCAGACTGAGAGCTCTGTAGTTACTGGGGGGACTGAATCCAGGTTTCCAGAGCTGGCCGCCGCCACTGTGGTTGTTCCTCCTGGGGCCCCACGGGGTAAAAAACCCCCACTGAGCCCTGCACCAGGCAGGAGGCAGAGCAGCTCCACCAAGTGCTAACACCTGAAAATCAGCACAGCAGGCCCCTCCCCCAGAAGACCAGCTAGACGGACAAGTTCCAAGAAGTCAAGGGACTTAAAGTATACAGAATCAGAAGATACTCCCTCGTTTTTTTTGTTTTGTTTTGTTTTGTTTTTTTTTTTTTTTTTGCTTTTTGATTTGTTTGCTTACCCCACCCTTTTATTTCCTCTCTTTTTCTTTCTCTTTTTCTTCTCCTTTTTCTTCCATTTTTCTTTTTTCTTTCTTTCTTTCTCTCCTCTCTTTTTCTCCTTTTCCCAATACAACTTGTTTTTGGCCACTCTGCACTGAACAAAATGACTAGAAGGAAAACCTCACCTCAGAAGAAAGAATCAGAAACAGTCCTCTCTCCCACAGAGTTACAAAATCTGGATTACAATTCAAGGTCAGAAAGCCAATTCAGAAGCACTATTATACAGCTACTGGTGGCTCTAGAAAAAAGCATAAAGGACTCAAGAGACTTCATGACTGCAAATATTAGAGCTAATCAGGCAGAAATTAAAAATCAATTGAATGAGATGCCATCCAAACTAGAAGTCCTAACGCCGAGGGTTAAGGAGGTGGAAGAACGAGTGAGTGACATAGAAGACAAGTTGATGGCAAAGAGGGAAACTGAGGAAAAAAGACACAAAAAATTAAAAGACCATGAAGACAGATTAAGGGAAATAAACGACAGCCTGAGGAAGAAAAACCTACGTTTAATTGGGGTTCCCGAGGGTGCCGAAAGGGACAGAGGGCCAGAATATGTATTTGAACAAATTCTAGCTGAAAACTTTCCTAATCTGGGAAAGGAAACAGGCATTCAGATCCAGGACATAGAGAGATCCCCCCCTAAAATCAATAAAAACCGTTCAACACCTCGACATCTAATAGTGAAGCTTGCAAATTCCAAAGATAAAGAGAAGATCCTTAAAGCAGCAAAAGACAAGAAATCCCTGACTTTTATGGGGAGGAGTATTAGGGTAGCAGGAGACCTCTCCACAGAGACCTGGCAGGCCAGAAAGGGCTGGCAGGATATATTCAGGGTCCTAAATGAGAAGAACATGCAGCCAAGAATACTTTATCCAGCAAGGCTCTCATTCAGAATGGAAGGAGAGATAAAGAGCTTACAAGACAGACAGGAACTGAAAGAATATGTGACCTCCAAACAAGCTCTGCAAGAAACTTTAAGGGGGATTCGTAAAATTCCCCTTTAAGAAGAAGTCCAGTGGAACAATCCACAAAAACAAGGACTGAATAGATATCATGATGACACTAAACTCATATCTTTCAATAGTAACTGAACGTGAACGGGCTTAATGACCCCATCAAAAGGTGCAGGGTTTCAGACTGGATAAGAAAGCAGGTCCCATCTATTTGCTGTCTAAAAGAGACTCATTCTAGACAGAAGGACACCTACAGCCTGAAAATAAAAGGTTGGAGAACCACTTACCATTCAAATGGTCCTCAAAAGAAAGCAGGGGTAGCCATCCTTATATCAGATAAACTACAATTTACCCCGAAGACTGAAGTGAGAGATGAAGAGGGACACTATATCATACTTAAAGGATCTATCCAACAAGAGGACTTAACAATCCTCAATATATATGCCCCGAATGTGGGAGCTGCCAAATATATCAATCAATTAATAACCAAAGTGAAGAAATACTTAGATAATAATACACTTATACTTGATGACTTCAATCTAGCACTTTCTATACTCGATAGGTCTTCTAAACACAACATCTCCAAAGAAACGAGAGCTTTAAATGATACACTGGACCAGATGGATTTCACAGATATCTACAGAACTTTACATCCAAACGCAACTGAATACACATTCTTCTCAAGTGCACATGCAACTTTCTCCAGAATAGACCACATACTGGGTCACAAATCGGGTCTGAACCGATACCAAAAGATTGGGATCGTCCCCTGCATATTCTCAGACCATAATGCCTTGAAATTAGAACTAAATCACAACAAGAAGTTTGGAAGGACCTCAAACACGTGGAGGTTAAGGACCATCCTGCTAAAAATGAAAGGGTCAATCAGGAAATTAAGGAAGAATTAAAAAGATTCATGGAAACTAATGAGAATGAAGATACAACCGTTCAAAATCTTTGGGATGCAGCAAAAGCAGTCCTGAGGGTGAAATACATCGCAATACAAGCATCCATCCAAAAATTGGAAAGAACTCAAATACAAAAGCTAACCTTACACATAAAGGAGCTAGAGAAAAAACAGCAAATAGATCCTATACCCAGCAGAAGATGAGAGTTAATAAAGATTCAAGCAGAACTCAATGAAATCGAGACCAGAAGAACTGTGGAACAGATCAACAAAACCAGGAGTTGGATCCTTGAAAGAATTAATAAGATAGATAAACCACTAGCCAACCTTATTAAAAAGAGGAGAGAGAAGACTCAAATTAATAAAATCATAAATGAGAAAGGAGAGATCACTACCAACACCAAGGAAATACAAACGATTTTAAAAACATACTATGAACAGCTATACGCCAATAAATTAGGCAATCTAGAAGAAATGGACGCATTTCTGGAAAGCCACAAACTACCAAAACTGGAACAGGAAGAAATAGAAAACCTGAACAGGCCAATAACCAGAGAGGAAATTGAAGCAGTCATCCAAAACCTCCCAAGACACAAAAGTCCAGGGCCAGGTGGCTTCCCAGGGGAATTCTATAAAACCTTTCAAGAAGAAACCATACCTATTCTACTAAAGCTGTTTGGAAAGATAGAAAGAGACGGAGTACTTCCAAATTCGTTCTATGAGGCCAGCATCACCTTAATTCCAAAACCAGACAAAGATCCCACCATAAAGGAGAATTATAGACCAATATCCCTGATGAACACAGATGCAAAAGTTCTCAACAACATACTAGCCAATAGGAATAAGACAGGGATGTCCACTCTCACCACTGCTATTCAACATAGTACTGGAAGTCCTAGCCCCAGCAATCAGACAACAAAAAGACGTTAAAGGCATTCAAATTTGCAAAGAAGAAGTCAAACTTTCCCTCTTCGCCGATGACATGATACTCTACATAGAAAACCCAAAAGCCTCCACCCTAAGATTGCTAGAACTCATACAGCAATTTGGTAGTGTGGCAGGATACAAAATCAATGCCCAGAAATCACTGGCATTTCTATACACTAACAATGAGACTGAAGAAAGAGAAATTCAGGGGTCAATCCCATTTACAATTGCACCCAAAAGCATAAGATACCTAGGAATAAACCTCACCAAAGAGGTGAAGGATCTATACCCTAAAAACTACAGAACACTTCTGAAAGAAATTGAGGAAGACACAAAGAGATGAAAAAATATTCCATGCTCATGGATTGGCAGAATTAATATTGTGAAAATGTCAATGTTACCCAGGACAATTTACACGTTTAATGCAATCCCTATCAAAATACCATGGAGTTTCTTCAGAGAGTTAGAACAAATTATTTTAAGATTTGTGTGGAATCAGAAAAGACCCCGAATAGCCAGGGGAATTTTACAAAAGAAAACCATATCTGGGGGCATCACAATGCCAGATTTCAGGTTTTACTACAAAGCTGTGGTCATCAAGACAGTGTGGTACTGGCACAAAAACAGACAGATAGATCAATGGAACAGAATAGAGAATCCGGAAGTGGATCCTCAACTTTATGGTCAACTAGTATTCGATAAAGGAGGAAAGACTATCCATTGGAAGAAAGACAGTGTCTTCAATAATGGTGCTGGGAAAATTGGACATCCATGTGCAGAAGAATGAAACTAGGCCACTCTCTTGCTGCATACACAAAGATAAACTCAAAATGGATGAAAGATCTAAATGTGAGACAAGATTCCATCAAAATCCTAGACGAGAACACAGGCAACACCCTTTTTGAACTCGGCCACAGTAACTTCTTAAGATACATCCACAAAGGCAAAAGAAACAAAAGCAAAAATGAACTATTGGGACTTCATCAAATAGGAACCTTTTGCACAGCAAAGGATGCAGTCAACAAAACTCAAAGACAACCTACAGAATGGGAGAAGATCTTTGCAAATGACCTATCAGATAAAGGGCTAGTTTCCAAGATCTATAAAGAACTTATTAAACTCAACACCGAAGAAACAAACAATCCAATCATGATGAGCACTGGGTGTTATTCTGTATGTTGGCAAATTGAACACCAACAAAAAATTTATTATTAAAAAAAAACTTAAAAAAACGAAAAGAAAAATAGTTCTTCTCGACAGTTGTATTGGAGATCTTAATTCACTCAGTAAGGCAAGAATAATAAAAGTACAAGAATTACAAATGGAGAAACAAAACAGTCATTACTCATAGGTGACATGATTATGGACTGGAACACTCAAATTAACCTATATAGGTTATTATACTAAATTGTGGCTACTGAAATATATATATTTTACGATCCTGTACATCTGCAAAGGAGTAATAGAGAACGAATAAAATTAAAATGTACTAACAATTTCTTCAGAAATGTGATGTATAGTATCATTGTGGGTCTAATCAGGACCTAGACACCACGTTGCTGGTTATAGATGGTAAATATAATACAAATAATTATTAAACTTTGATGAAAGAGTAACTATAAGACATAAAGAAACTATATCACACCCTATGGCTGAGAGAAAGCATCCAAAAAAGGAAACACTTGGATTTCAGTCTTCCTAATGGGATAAGGTGTAGTTCAGTCCCATGGATAGAGAGAAATTGGTGACTTAGGTTGTTGCTGGTGTATAGTCCCTGGACAAGTATAAATTAACCTAACCTTCAGGAGGGCAGACAAAGAGAAAATAATTAGCAACTGGTGACTTGGATGTAGAGTGGGTGAACAGAGGGTGGGAACCCTCCAGGCAGCAATCAGTAGGCAGGCAAAATGTGTAGAGGGCTTGCAGAGGGCGCAACAGGTCAGTGTGGACCCTCCAGGCAATAGACCAGCTTGTACTGAGGCCTACAGAGCAAATCAGAATGCTGGTATCAGGGGAGACACCTGCATAGAAGGAAGGCTTTTGGGGATCCCTGGGTGGCGCAGCGGTTTAGCGCCTGCCTTTGGCCCAGGGCGCGATCCTGGAGACCCGGGATCGAATCCCACGTCAGGCTCCCGGTGCATGGAGCCTGCTTCTCCCTCTGCCTGTGTCTCTGCCTCTCCTTCTGCCTGTGTCTCTGCCTCTCTCTCTGTGTGTGACTATCATAAATAAATAAAAATTAAAAAAAAAAAGAAGGAAGGCTTTTGGGTATGTGTGCTGGTGAGAGGCAATTTCACACAGGTGCCAGTACAAAGCCTTAGGGGCTCAGATTTCCACGTTGAGAAGGCCACAGACAGATTATTGCCAGAGGGAGGCTGCAAGATCAGAGGGACCCTGAGTTTTAGGCTTGTGGCTGGGGCAGAGGTCCACCAGATGGCCTCGGACCTACACTATGTATTCAAAGTACTACAGTTGGAATTGAAGAAAAGCCTCTTCCTCCTTTAGTGTCCCTCTACCGCCATCTACTGAGAAAGCTTACTTGAGAAATGCTTAACGGAATTACATTTTTAAATCACAGAGCATTTATTAAAGGATATATTTTGATTAAGTCCTAATAGTACATTTTTGCTTTTGTTTTCCTTACCTTCATAGATGTATCTTGCAAAAAATTGCTGTGGCCAAGTTCAAAAAGGGTATTGCCTGTGTTCTCCTCTAAGATTTTGATGGATTCTTGTCTCACATTTAGATCTTTCATCCATTTTGAGTTTATCTTTGTGTATGGTATAAGAGAATGGTCGAGTTTCATTCTTCTGCACGTGGCTGTCCAAATTTCCCAACACCATTTATTGAAGAGTTTGTTCTTTTTCCACTGGATAATCTTCCCTGCTTTGTCGAATATTAGTTGACCATAGAGTTGAAGGCCCATTTGTGGATTCTCTATTCTGTTCCGTTGATCTATGTGTCTGTTTTTGTGCCAGTACCACACTATCTTGATGATCACAGCTTTGCAGTACAACTTGAAATCCGGCATTGTGAAGCCCCCAGCTCTGGTTTTCTTTTTCAATATCCCCCTGGCTATTCAGAGTCTTTTCTGAGTCCATGGTATTTTGATAGGGATTGCATTGAATGTGTGAATTGCCCTGGGTAGCATAGACATTTTCACAATATCAATTCTTCCAATCCATGAGCATGGAATATTTCCCCATCTCTTTGTGTCTTCCTCAATTTCTTTCAGAAGTGTTCTGTAGTTTTTCGGGTATAGATTCTTTACCTCTTTGGTTAAGTTTATTCCTAGATATCTTATGCT
This sequence comes from Canis lupus dingo, assembly GCF_003254725.2. Classification (NCBI taxonomy): domain Eukaryota; kingdom Metazoa; phylum Chordata; class Mammalia; order Carnivora; family Canidae; genus Canis; species Canis lupus. The sequence goes on from NC_064281.1 coordinate 43,831,629, forward strand.
TTGGGGTGCAACTGTAAATGGGATTGATTCCTTAATTTCTCTTTCTTCAGTCTCACTGTTAGTGTATAGAAATGCCACTGATTTCTGTGTATTGATTTTGTATCCTGCCACATTGCTGAATTGCTGTATAAAAAGCTTCTGCACAGCAAAAGAAACAGTCGACAAAACTAAAAGACAATGGAATGGGAGAAGATATTTGCAAGTGACATATCAGATAAAGGACTAGTATCCAAGATCTATAATGAACTTATTAAACTCAACAGCAAAGAAACAAACAACCCAATCATGAAATGGGCAAAAGACATGATCAGAAATTTCACCAAAGAAGACATACACATGGCTAACAAGAAAATGCTCTGCATCACTTGCCATCAGGGAAATATAAATCAAAACCACAATGAGATACCACCTCACACCAGTGAGAATGGTGGAAATTAACAAGACAGGAAACAACAAATGTTGGAGAGGATGTGGAGAAAAGGGAACCCTCTTGCACTGTTGGTGGGAATGTGAACTGGTCAGCCACTCTGGAAAGCTGTGTGGAGGTTCCTCAAAGAGTTAAAAATAGAACTCCCCTATGACCCAGCAATAGCACAGGGATTTATCCCAAAGATACAGATGCAGTGAAAAGCTGAGACATCTGCACCCCAATGTTTATAGCAGCAATGTCCACAATAGCCAAACTGGAAGAAGTCTCAGTGTCCATCAAAAGATGAATGGATAAAGTAGATGTGGTCTGTATACACAATGGAATATTTCTCAGCCATTAGAAATGACGAATAACCACATTTACTTCAAGGCGGATGGAACTGGAGGGTATTATGCTGAGTGAAGTAAGTCAATCGGAGGACAGTCATTATATGTGTTCACTCATCAGGGGAATATAAAAAATAGTGAAATGGATTAAGGGATTATAGGGAAAAAGGATAGAAAATGAGTGGGAAAAATCATAGAGGGTGACAAAACATGAAAGTCTCCTAACTCTGGGAAAAGGAACAAGGAATAGTGGAAGGGGAAGTGGGCGGGGAGATGGGGTGACTGGGTGACGGGCACTGAGGGGGGGGGCATTTGACGGGATGAGCACTGGGTGTTATACTATATGTTGGCAAGTCGAACTCCAATAATATATATATATATATATATATATATATATATATATATATATAATAAAGGATACATTTCAAGCTGAGAGGCAATAAATTGATAACTGACACAAATACCATGGAATAAATCTAAGAAAGCAAAGACTTACATGGAAAATTTATAAAACTTCATTCAGAGATACTGTTAGAAGTTGAATTGTGCCTCTAACCCCCAATTCATATGCTGAAATCTTAACCCCCAGTACATCAGAAGGTGAACTTATTTGGAAATTAGGTCATTACAGTTGTAATTAGCTAAGATGAAGTCTTTAGGATGGACTCTTTTCATTTTTTTAAAGATTTTATATATTTATTCATGAGAGAGAGAGAGAGAGAGAGAGAGAGAGAGAGGCAGAGACACAGGCAGAGGGAGAAGCAGACTCCATGCAGAGAGCCTGACGTGGGACTTGATCCCAGGTCTCCAGGATCACGCCCTGGGCCAAAAATGGCGTAAAACACTGAGCCACCCGGGCTGCCCAAGGTGGACTCTTTTCAATATGACTGATGTCCTTCTAAAAAGGGTAAATTTGAAAAAAGAAAGACAGACAGGCATGGAGGAATGATCATATGAAAACACACAGGAAGAAGACAAGCCAAGGAGAGAGGTCTAGAACAAATTATTTTCTTAGGCACTCAGAAGAAACCAACCCAGCCACACCTTCTTTCAGACTTCCAGCTTCCAGAACTATGAGACAATATATTTCTATACTTTAAGCTACTAAGTCTGTGGTACTTATTTACAGCATCCCAAGCAAACTAATATAGATTTTGATACCAAGAAGTAGGGTGCTGCTGTAACAAATACCTACAAATGTGGAAGTGGCTTTGGAACTAGATAATACTAAAGTAGGGTGGACCCCTAATCCAATATAACTGGTGTCCTTATTTTTAAAAAGGGGGGTAATCTTTGTATAAGGGCAGGTGTGCACACAGGGGGAATGTCATGTGAAGACTGAAGTTGTGCTTCCACAAGCCAAGGCAATACTAGAAGGTAGAAGAGAAGCAAGGAAAAGATTCTCCCTCACAGCCTTCAGAAGGAGTCAATTTGGCTGACACCTTGATCTTGGACTTCTAGTCTCCAGAACTGTGAGACAATAAATCCCCATTCTTTAAACAACACAGTTTGTAGTGCTCTGTCACTTCAGCCACAGGAAACTCATACAAAAAAAAAAAAAAACTAATGATAACTTCAATAAATAAATAAACTATGCTCCCTGGGAAATGTAATATTGTAAAAATGTCAGTTATCTCTGAATTATTTTAAAGATGAAATGTATACAATGGAATATTACTCAGGCATTAGAAACAACAAATACCCACCATTTGCTTCAACGTGGATGGAACTGGAGGGTATTATGCTGAGTGAAGTAAGTCAATCGGAGAAGGACAGTGTATGTTCTCATTCATTTGGGGAATATAAATAATAGTGAAAGGGAATATAAGGGAAGGGAGAAGAAATGTGTGGGAAATATCAGAAAGGGAGACAGAACATAAAGACTCCTAACTCTGGGAAACTAACTAGGGGTGGTGGAAGGGGAGGAGGGTGTGGGGTGGGGGTGAATGGGTGACGGGCACTGAGGGGGGCACTTGACGGTTGAGCACTGGGTGTTATTCTGTATGTTGGTAAATTGAACACCAATAAAAAATAAATTTATTAAATAAAAGATGAAATGTAATCACAAATAAAATTCCAACAATCATTTTATGTGATATTTGACAAATGATTCTAAATATTATGCAGTAGTACAGTATGTTAAGAATGCCAAAAAAGAAGAAAAGGTAGAAGGATTTTTACTACTGGCAGTCCTTACTTTGCATGGTGGTTGAGGGCCATGCAAGCTGGAATAATACAAAGCAATCTTAATAATAAATAGGAAAAATCATCATTGTTCTGTGAGCATTCAACATTGTCAAAAGTTAAGAACTCTCTTACTTTTGGTTATCAACATAAGGGAAAATTTAAAAAATAGTAAAGCAGTCATTCAAAACATTAGAAATATTGAGAATTAAAGTTTCAAGTATCTTTGAGTTCCTCTAATATGATGGTTTTTTTGTTTTGTTTTTGCTGTTCATAACATCATTATTCATAATACTCCCAAACTGGATATAACACAAATGCTCCTCATTATTAGTACTGAGGGATATATGCTGGAATGTTCATAGGATGGAATTTATACAGCAATGAAAAATTGAAGAAATTTACAGCTGCTAGCATAAAGATAAATGAATTTCATTAGCGTGAGCAAAATTAGCAAGTCAAAAGAAGTGAATATACAGTATAATTGCATATTAAAAAGTTTAAGAACAGGCAAAACTGGTGTGTAGGGGTGCAAGAGGAAATGGTAAAGATATCAATAAGAGCAAGGTAAAGATTATTCTAAAAGTCAGGAAAGGAGTTACTTTAGGTTTGATGGAGTGGGAGATGTATTTGAGAAGGGGCATCCTAAAGATTTATAAATTACATGAAGTGTTTTATTCTTTGTTAGGTATTGTTTACACAAGTGTATATTTTATAATTACTATTTTAAGCGCCATGTATGTTTTATATCATATATTGCAATTTAATGATACATATTTAATATTATCTTTAAATTAGAAATGAAGGGGAGCCTGGGTGGCTCAGTGGTTTAGCGCCGCCTTCAGCCCAGGGCATGATCCTGGAGACCCAGGATCGAGTCCCGCGTCGGGCTCCCTCCATGGAGCCTGCTTCTCCCTCTGCCTGTCTCTCTCTCTCTCTCTCTCTCTCTCTCTCTCTCTCTCTGTATTTCTTATGAATAAATAAATAAAATCTTGGCTGATGCAAGAGTCTAGTGCGGTGGTAGGAGAGGTGTCGGCGGGAGCAGCGCTGCCACCGGGGCCTGGGGCTGACCCGTCCGACTTCCCGTCCGTGCCGAGCCCACTCGAGCCGCAGCCATGTCCGGGGACGAGATGATTTTTGATCCAACTATGAGCAAGAAGAAAAAGAAGAAGAAGAAGCCTTTTATGTTAGATGAGGAAGGGGATGCCCAGACGGAAGAAACCCAGCCCTCAGAAACAAAAGAAGTAGAACCAGAGCCAACTGAGGACAAAGATGTAGAAGCTGATGAAGAGGACAGTAGGAAAAAGGATGCTTCTGATGATTTAGATGACTTGAACTTCTTTAATCAGAAGAAAAAGAAGAAAAAAACAAAAAAGATATTTGATATTGATGAAGCTGAAGAAGGTGTAAAGTATCTTAAGATCGAAAGTGATATCCAAGAACCAGCTGAACCAGAGGATGACCTTGACATTATGCTTGGCAATAAAAAGAAGAAAAAGAAGAACGTTAAGTTCCCAGATGAGGATGAAATACTAGAGAAAGATGAAGCTTTAGAAGATGAAGACAGCAAAAAAGATGATGGTATCTCATTCAGTAACCAGACAGATCCTGCTTGGGCAGGCTCCGAAAGAGACTACACGTATGAGGAGCTACTGAATCGAGTGTTCAACATTATGAGGGAAAAGAATCCAGATATGGTTGCTGGAGAAAAAAGGAAATTTGTCATGAAACCTCCACAGGTTGTCCGAGTAGGAACAAAGAAAAGTTCTTTTGTCAACTTTACAGATATCTTTAAACTATTACATCGTCAGCCCAAACATCATCTTGCATTTTTATTGGCTGAATTGGGTACAAGTGGTTCTATAGATGGTAATAATCAACTTGTAATCAAAGGAAGATTCCAACAGAAACAGATAGAAAATGTTTTGAAAAGATATATCAAGGAATACGTTACCTGTCGTACGTGCCGATCACCGGACACAATCCTGTAAAAGGACACCCGACTCTATTTCTTACAGTGCGAAACTTGTCATTCTCCATGCTCTGTTGCCAGCATCAAAACCGGCTTCCAGGCTGTCACAGGCAAGCGAGCACAGCTCCGTGCCAAAGCTAACTAATTGGCTAACCACCACTGATTTTGCAAAGTGTGTTGTGGAGATTTGGCTGGACAGGTTTACCATCAGAATGGATATACCACTGTATTAAAAACAAGATAGAAAAGCTGCCAGGTTCTTTGGCGTGTGGCTGGTTGGTCTGAAATCCTTGCAAGATGCTGATGCTCAAGCTGTTGACATACTCATTGCCTACTTTAACAACTGTCAGAAAAACATGATGGGGTAAGGCAGTGCTTTTTTAAAATCGTTCATAGACTTATGTAAAATGCAAGATAAATTAAAGTTATTATAACAGTGAAAAAAATGAATGAATAAATAAAATCTTTAAAAAATAAATAAATTAGAAATGAAGACAGAGTTAGTGAGTGTGAAAGGAGCGCAGAAAGCATCTGGGAGGCTGTAATACTCTATTTCTTGACATACACATGTGCATATGTGTATATATATATATATATATATATATATATATAGTGTGTATTTTTCAGAATAAAAATCATCTTCTATCCAAGTTTTTCTTGTATATTTTCTTCTACAAACCATAATAGGCTGCTAAATGTTTGAAAAACAATGTAAGTTTTAGCCCAATTAACAGTACTGGAAAAATTCCCAGTATCATTTCTCCAGTTTGGGGCTTTGAGGTTGTTGCTCTTCTGCTCAACAAGCTGAAACATGCTTTGAGCCTGGAACTTTCAGACAAGGCTAGGAGGCTCAGCAAAAAGAAAACTGGAGAAGAAAGATTAAGGGTGAGATTTGAAAAGCAGAAACACAGGGGGGCATTGTCACACACCAGGAATATATCAACTTTTAATCACAGTCTTCTATGCAGCCTGGGGTGGTGGGGCAAAGGCAGATTAAAGAAAGGCATGGACTACTTTGTACTCTGCATAGTGAGAAACTCAATGGATGACTGCCAGGGACTCTAGAACTTACTTGTTCATCACATCTTCCTGAAGCATGATGCACAACTCCCTGATGACATTACTGCTGCCTTCCCACCATATGGTAAGTCTGATTTCCTAGACTCTCCCAATGAGGGTTCAGTAGAAGGGGTCTGGTTTTTCTTTTTTGTAGGATAAAGAAATCTTACCTAATTACCCTAAATTTACAGTTGGTGTGGTGGGTTCCATGGAGAATTTGCCATTTAAGGGAGCAAACAATATGTTTAAAACAGTAGAGGCTGCTGAGCCTGTGACTGAGAGGCCCACCAATGTCTGGGAGACACTGCCAAGGCTCTCTGGTCATGGCCACAGATCAGGAAAGACACAAAACTGAGAGATAGGTTGCTAGGCCCTGACATTAATGCCATGGTCTCTCTCTTCCATAATATAAGTGCCTGTTTAAAAATTTAGATGGCAAAATATGTGTAAAATGAGGAATATCTCCCTCATTTTCTCCTGACTCCCTATACCACTGCAATAAGTGACTACTAGGAACACTCCAGCCTATGCCCCCTGCAGAGCTAAATATTCACATGTGTAAGTATAGGCACATATAAACATGCTTTTCTGATTTTCTTTTTATAAAGTTATATCCTACCCTATATCTAAAAGAAGGTCTGTATATTAGGAACATTCCACAGTGTCTTTTCAAAGCTTGCCCCAAACAGACCCTACTACCCAAAACAGAGGCCTTCTGGTTGGCTTCGACATAGACTCTCTCCTTCTTCCACAGAGGTTATTCAAGTCAATCACTTCACCAGTTGTTGAAAAAGACATGAGAGACTTCCTTTGTGCCCCCACAGACCTGACTCATACTTCTCTCTTATGGAAAAGAATCATTTTGACCTGGAAGACTAGATTCCTGGAAATGCTAAAGCCTAACCTTGAAAAGACCAGCAGACAGATGGGTTTAGCCTTCTCTCCCTCTGGATGAGCATGAGGATGGCCAAGCGAGGAAATATATTGGCCTGTTAACCAGGCAAGCTAGTTCTCCTGTTCTCCAAAGGTCTGTGAAAAACCTGGGCCTTTCTGGGGCTGCTTGTCTCCATAGGATTCTGCTAGAAATGATCTTCTCTTGGAAATAGCTTGGAACATTCAAGCCCTGCAATTGCTGCAGGCTCAGTTACACCATCAGGCACCTCGGATAAAGTGACATTCAGATCTCCAGCTAAGCTTCAGTTCACAAAATGGATCTTACCATTTCCCAGATTGTGAACGTAAGGGGAACAATTGAATAATCTTAACCAAGGGAGTGACAAAGTGGGATAATGTATACTGTAGATGCAAGGCTACTGTGTGGTTGCAGAATTTCCACCCCCACCACCAACACTAATCCATGATGAAAAGCCAGAACACTTATACTGATATATTTTATTTCCTTATGGAATTAATAGGTTTTTTTCTGGTTATAATTAGTACATGCATACATAATTAGTACATGTGAATTTTCAAAATCAAACAACAGGAATGCATGTGAATAAAAGTAAAGATCATTGGAAATTTGTGCACCTTGAGGTGACTATAATTAATATTTTGTTGACTATAAGAGGCAGCATTCTAACCCCCTGTTCTTCCCTCCGTGGTGTTATTTATTCCTATGAATATGTTAATTACGTGACAAAAAGGACTTTGCAGATGTAATTAATGTTATCAATCAATTGATCTTAAGAAGAATTAATTGATTGTTCTGGATTTTGATGATGGACCTAATATAATCATATGAGCCCTTAAAAGCAGAAGGAACAGAAAAGGAAATCAGAAACATTTGAGGGCAGCCCCCGTGGCGCAGCGGTTTAGCGCCGCCTGCAGCTCGGGGCGTGATCCTGGAGACCCTGGATCTAGTCCCACGTCGGGCTCCCTGCATGGAGCCTGCTCCTCCCTCTGCCTGTGTCTCTGCCTCTCTCTCTCTAGCTGTGTCTCTATGAATAAATAAATAAAATCTTTAAAAAAAAAAAGAAACATTTGAAGCATGAGGACTTGGCAGTTCAGTGCTATTTTGAAGATGGAGGTGCCATGTGAGAAGAAATGCAGGCACTCTGAAGTTCCTGGGAGAAAAGACCTGGATGACAGCTAGTAAGAAATGGAAACCACCAACTTGCAACGACAAGAAATTAGATTCTGTCAACAAGCCAAATGAGTTTGGAAGCCAATTCTTTCTCAAAGCCTCCAGAAAGGCACTGTAGTTCTGCCTGCATTTTGATATCAGCCTTGTGAGACACTAAGCAGAGGACCCAGTTAAGCCATGCTGTTCCTAGATTTCTGACCATGAAAACTGAGAAAATAAATGGATTATGGGTTTTCTATTTTGATTTTTTAATTTATTTTTTTAAAATAATAAATTTATTTTTTTATTGGTGTTCAATTTACCAACATACAGAATAACACCCAGTGCTCATCCCGACAAGTGCCCCCCTCAGTGCCTGTCACCCATTCACCCCCGCCCCCGCCCTCCTCCCCTTCCATCACCCCTAGTTCGTTTCCCAGAGTTAGGAGTCTTTATGTTCTGTCTCCCTTTCTGATATTTCCCACACATTTCTTCTCCCTTCCCTTATATGCCCTTTCACTATTATTTATATTCCCCAAATGAATGAGAACATACAATGTTTGTCCTTCTCCGATTGACTTACTTCACTCAGCATAATACCTTCCAGTTCCATCCACGTTGAAGCAAATGGCGGGTATTTGTTGTTTCTAATGGCTGAGTAATATTCCATTGTATACATAAACCACATCTTCTTTATCCATTCATCTTTCGATGGACAACAAGGCTCCTTCCAAAGTTTGGCTATTGTGGACATTGCTGCTAGAAACATCGGGGTGCAGGTGTCCCAGTGTTTCATTGCATCTGAATCTTTGGGGTAAATCCCCAACAGTTATAATTGCTGGGTCGTAGGGCAGGTCTATTTTTAACTCTTTGAGGAAACTCCACAGTTTTCCAGAGTGGCTGCACCAGTTCACATTCCCACCAACAGTGTAAGAGGGTTCCCTTTTCTCCGCATCCTCTCCAACATTTGTGGTTTCCTGCCTTGTCAATTTTCCCCATTCTCACTGGTGTGAGGAGGCATCTCATTGTGGTTTTGATTTGTATTTCCCTGATGGCAAGTGATGCAGAGCATTTTCTCATGTGCATGTTGGCCATGTCTATGTCTTCCTCTGTGAGATTTCTCTTCATGTCTTTTGCCCATTTCATGATTGGATTGTTTGTTTCTTTGCTGTTGAGTTGAATAAGTTCTTTATAGATCTTGGAAACTAGCCCTTTATCTGATACGTCATTTGCAAATATCTTCTCCCATTCTGTAGGTTGTCTTTGAGTTTTGTTGACTGTATCCTTTGCTGTGCAAAAGCTTCTTATCTTGATGAAGTCCCAATAGTTCATTTTTGCTTTTGTTTCCTTTGCCTTCGTGGATGTATCTTGCAAGAAGTTACTGTGGCTGAGTTCAAAAAGGGTGTTGCCTGTGTTCTCCTCTAGGATTTTGATGGAATCTTGTCTCACATTAAGATCTTTCATCCATTTTGAGTTTATCTTTGTGTATGGTGAAAGAGAGTGGTCTAGTTTCATTCTTCTGCATGTGGATGTCCAATTTTCCCAGCACCATTTATTGAAGAGACTGTCTTTCTTCCAGTGGATAGTCTTTCCTCCTTTGTCAAATATTAGTTGACCATAAAGTTCAGAGTCCCCTTCTGGGTTCTCTATTCTGTTCCATTGATCTATGTGTCTGCTTTTGTGCAAGTACCACACTGTCTTGATGACCACAGCTTTGTAGTACAACCTGAAATCTGGCATTGTGATGCTCCCAGCTATGGCTTTCTTTTTTAAAATTCCCCTGGCTATTAGAGGTCTTTTCTAATTCCACACAAATCTTAAAATAATTTGTTCTAACTCTCTGAAGAAAGTCCATGATAGAAAGAGATGGAGGACTTCCAAATTCGTTCTATGAGGCCAGCATCACCTTAATTCCAAAACCAAACAAAGACCCCACCAAAAAGGAGAATTACAGACCAATATCCCTGATGAACATGGATGCAAAAATTCTCAACAAGATACTAGCCAATAGGATTCATGGTACATTAAGAAAACTATTCACCATGACCAAGTAGGATTTATCCCCAGACACAAGGCTGGTTCAACACTCATAAAACAATCAGTGTGATTCATCATATCAGCAAGAGAAAAACCAAGAACCATATGATCCTCTCATTAGATGCAGAGAAAGCACTTGACAAAATACAGCATCCATTCCTGATCAAAACTCTTCAGAGTGTAGGGATAGAAGGAACATTCCTCGACATCTTAAAAGCCATCTACGAAAAGCCCACAGCAAATATCATTCTCAATGGGGAAGCACTGGGAGCCTTTCCCCTAAGATCAGGAACAGGACAGGTATGTCCACTCTCACCACTGCTATTGAACATAGTACTGGAAGTCCTAGCCTCAGCAATCAGACAACAAAAAGACATTAAACGCATTCGAATTGGCAAAGAAGAAGTCAAACTCTCCCCCTTCGCCAATGACATGATACTCTACATAGAAAACCCAAAGCCTCCACCCCAAGATTGCTAGAACTCATACAGCAATTTTGTAGTGTTGCAGGATACAAAATCAATGCCCAGAAACAATGGCATTTCTATACACTAACAATGAGACTGAAGAAAGAGAAATTAAGGAGTCAATCCCATTTACAATTGTACCCAAAAGCATAAGATACCTAGGAATAAACCTAACGAAAGAGGTAAAGGATCTATACCCTAAAAACTATAGAACACTTCTGAAAGAAATTGAGGAAGACACAAAGAGACGGAAAAATATTCCATGCTCATGGATTGGCAGAATTAATATTGTGAAAATGTCAATGTTACCCAGGACAATTTACACGTTTAATGCAATCCCTATCAAGATTTTTTTAAATTTCAATTCCAAGTTAACATACAGTATTTTATTGGTTCAGGTGTACAATATAGCGAGTCAGCAATTCCTTGCATTACCCATTGCTCATCATGATAAGTGCCCTCCTTAGTCCCCATCACCTATTTCACTCATTCCATAACCACCTCCCCTCTGGTAACCATCAGTTCTCTATAGTTAAGAGTCTGTTTCTTGGATAGTCTCTCTCTCTCTCTCTCTCTCTCTCTCTCTCTCTCTCTCTCTCTCTTTCCCTCCCTCCCTCCCTCCCTCTCTCCCCCCTCTTTTTTTAAAAAAAGATTTAGTTATTTATTCATGAGAGATAGAGAGGCAGAGACACAGGCAGAGGGAGAAGCAGGCTCCATGCAAGGAGCCTGATGTGGGACTCGATCCCAGGACTCCAGGATCATGCCCTGAGCTGAAAGCAGAAGCTTAACCCCTGAGCCACCCAGGCATCCCTCTCACCCTCTTTTTTCCTTTGCCCATTTGTTTTGTTTCTAAATTCTACATATGAGTGCAATCATATGGTATTTGTCTTTCTCTGACTGACTAATTTCACTTGGCATAATATTCTCTATCTCCATCCATATTGCTGCAAGTGTCAGGATTACATTCTTTTTCATGGCTGAATAATATTTGTATAATAATTTCTGAGATAAAGAAGATGTGGTTTATGTATACAATGGAATATTACTCAGCCATTAGAAACGACAAATACCCACCACTTGCTTCGACGTGGATGGAACTGGAGGGTATTATGCTGAGTGAAATAAGTCAATCGGAGAAGGACAAACATGATATGGTCTCATTCATTTGGGGAATATAAATAATAGTGAAAGGGAATAAAAAGGGAAAGGAGAAAAAATAAGTGGGAAATTTCAGAAAGGGAGACAGAACATGGAAGACTCCTAACTCTGGGAAACGAACTAGGGGTGGTGGAAGGGGAGGAGGGCGGGGGGTGGGGGTGACTGTGGCGGGCACTGAGGTGGGCACTTGACAGGATGAGCACTGGGTGTTATTCTGTATGTTGGCAAATTGAACACCAATAAAAATAAATTTATTATTAAAAAAATAATTTCTGAGATATATATATTTCTCACTTCTTTATCCATTCTTCAGTTGATGGACACTTAAGCTGTTTCCATAATTTGACTATTGTAAATAATGCTGCTATAAACATAAGGGAGCATGTATTCCTTTGAAGTAGTATTTTTGTATTTGGTGGGTAAATATCCAGTAGTGCAATTACTAGAACACAAGGTAATTCTATTTTTAACTTTTTTAAAAAATATTTTATTCATTTATTCATGAGAGACACAGAGAGGCAGAGACATAGGTAGAGGGAGAAGCAGGCTCCCTGTGGGCAGCCTGATGCAGGACTCGATCCTAGGACCCCAGGATCACAGCCTGAGCCAAAGGCAGATGCTCAACCACTGAGCCACCCAAGTGCTCTATCTTTTAACTTTTTTTTTCCTTAATGTTTTTGTTTTTATTTTTTTATTTATGATAGTCACAGAGAGAGAGAGAGAGGCAGAGACACAGGCCGAGGGAGAAGCAGGCTCCATGCACTGGGAGCCCGACGTGGGATTCGATCCTGGGTCTCCAGGATCGCGCCCTGGGCCAAAGGCAGGCGCCAAACCGCTGCGCCACCCAGGGATCCCTATCTTTTAACTTTTTAAGGAACCTCCAAACTGTTTTCCATAGTGGCTGCACCAGTTTGCCTTCCAACCCATAGTGCAAAAGTGTTCCTTTTTCTCCACACCCTTGTCAACACCTGTTTCATGTGTTTTTTATTTTAGCCATTATGACAGGTGTAGAGGGATACCTCACTTTGGTTTTAATTTGCATTTCTCTGATGATGAGTGATGTTGAACATCTTTTCACATCTTTTCATGTATCTGTTGGCCATCTGGATATTTTCTTTAGTTTAATGTCTGTTCATATCTTCTGCCCATTTTTAAATTATTTACTTTTTTGGTGTTGGTTGTATAAGCTCTTTATATAGTTTGGATATTAATCCTTTATCAGATCTGCCCCATCATACCCTATTTTGTTGGTCATTAAAATAGACTATGGATTCCTTATTTTATATTTTTTATTGGAGTTCAATTTGCCAACATATGGCATAATACCCAGAGCTCATCCCGTCAAGTGCCCCCCTCAGTGCCCATCACTCAGTCACCCCATCCGCCTGCCCACCTCCCCTTCCACTACCCTTTGTTTCCCAGAGTTAGGAGTCTCTCATGTTCTGTCATCCTCTCTGATTATTTTCCACTCATTTTCTCTCCTTTTCCCTTTATTCCCTTTCACTATTTTTTATATTCCCTGAATGAATGAAACCATATAATGTTTGTCCTTTTCCGATTGACTTATTTCACTCAGCACAATACCCTCCAGGTCCCTCCACGTTGAAGCACATGGTGGGTATTTGTCGTTTCTAATGGCTGAGTAATATTCCATTGTATACATAAACCACATCTTCTTTATCCATTCATCTTTCAATGGACACCGAGTCTCCTTCCACAGTTTGGCTATTGTGAACATTGCTGCTATAAACACTGGGGTGCAGGAGTCTCAGACTTTCACTCCATCTGTATCTTTGGGGTAAATCCCCCGCAGTGCAATTGCTGGGTCATAGGGTAGCTCTATTTATAACTCTGAGGAATCTCCACACAGGAGGTTTGTTTTCCGGTCCTCTGTCCCTTTCGGCGCCCTCTGGAACCCCAATTAAATGCAGATTTTTCCTTCTGAGGCTGTCATTTATTTCCCTTAACCTATCCTCATGATCTTTTAATAGTTTGTCTCTTTTTTCCTCAGCTTCCTTCCTTGCCATCAATTTGTCTTCTATGTCACTCACTGGTTTTTCTACCTCATTAACTTTTGTCATTAGGACCTCCAGTTTGGATTGCATCTTATTTAATTGATTTTTAATTTCAGCCTGATTAGATCTATTTTTTAAATTTTTATTTATTTATTTATTTTTGTTTTCAATAATGTTTTTTTAATAATAAATTTATTTTTTATTGGTGTTCAATTTGCCAACATACAGAATAACACCCAGTGCTCATCCCATCAAGTGCCCCCCTCAGTGCCTGTCACCCATTCACCCCCACCCCCCCACCTCCTCCCCTTCCACCACCCCTAGTTTGTTTCCCAGAGTTAGGAGTCTTCATGTTCTGTCTCCCTTTCTGATATTTCCCACTCATTTCTTCTCCCTTCCCTTCTAAAATTCTGCAGTTATGAAATCTCTTGAATCCTTTATGCTTTTTTCCAGAGCCACCAGTAGCTTTATAATTGTGCTTTTGAATTTCTGACATCAAATGTAATCCAAATTCTGTAACTCTGTGGGAGACAGTACTATTTCTGATTCTTTCTTCTGTGGTGAGTTCTTTCTAGTCATTTTGTCAGGGCAGAGTGGCTGTATGAGCGGACTGAATCAAGAATATCAACCATGACCTAAGTAAGTTTTATCCTAGATGATTCTGCTGAGGTTAGAGACCAGAAATTGAAAACAAAGATTAGAATAAAATAAAACAAAAGGACCACTAGAGCGGAAAACAAATTTTAAAACAAAGTAGTAAAAACACAAAAGGCCAAGAATCCGAAAGAAGAAGAAAAAAAAAAAAAGAGAAAAAAGTGAAAGTAAGGAGAAAATAGAAACAAGAAAAAAAAAAGAAGAAAAAAAGAGGGGGGACTTGGAAATCATGGTGGTGACGAAGTTGTAGTGGAGGGAGAATGTAGTCTACCTGAGGGGTACGAGAGGGTGATCCTCTTGGTTCTGAGTATATTAAGTTTTCTATGTTAGAAAATGTTCAGTCCCAAATTTATATAAATGAGAAATACTCATAGAAACTTGTAGAATACTTGTAGAAAGCCCGAACATTGACCATCAAAACATAAATGAGATAAAAGAGGGGGAAGAATGGGAATGAGGAATCTCACAGAATGAACCGCATGGTATACCACTTGGTTCTGGGTGCATGCTGGTCATGTTTTAGAAGGTATTAACTTCTGCCATTGTAGAACAAAATGAGGTGTAGAAAGCAAAATACACAAAACATGCAAAAAATATCTTCTATATCTCTCAAAATAGTTGAGTATTTTGAAGGGAATCTCGAAGTGGAAAATGTATTTAATACCTGTAATTGTAGAAATATAAAAGTCAAAAAGATAGAGACTTAAAAATGAAGAAGTGGTAAAATATTGTAATAAAGATGGGAAAAGAGAAAAAATGGAAATTTATAGTCTGATATAAAAACGAGTTACTGGAAAAAAGGAAAAAAAGGAGAGGAACCTTCTAGTTCTATATACTGTAAATCCTTAGATTCCCCCTGGAGCTTCCAGCACTGCCTGGTCAAGAACTTGCTCTCCCCCTGTTCTTCCAAATGGTCTTCTGAGGGAGGCTCTTCTGTGCAGATTCTCAGGTATGTGTGCCGTGTTAAAAGTGAAAACCCTACTTTCTGTAGCATTCCAGATGTTCCGTCTTTATTTTTTAAAAAAATTTCTTTCCATTGGAGTTCAATTTGCCAACATATAGCATAACACCCAGAGCTCATCCCATCAAGTGCCCCCCTCAGTGCTCATCACCCAGTCACCCCAACCCCCTGCCCACCTCACTTTCCACCACTCCTTGGTTCATTTCCCAGAGTTAGGAGTCTCTCATGTTGTCTCCCTTTCTGATATTTCCCACTCATTTTCTCTCCTTTCCCCTTTATTCCCTTTCACTATTTTTTATATTCCCAAAATGAATGAGACCATATAATGTTTGTCCTTCTCCTATTGACTTATTTCACTCAGCATAATACCCTCCAGTTCCATCCACATTGAAGCAAATGGTGGGTATTTGTCGTTTGTAATGGTTGAGTAATATTCCGTTGTATACATAGACCACAGCTTCTTTATCCATTCATCTTTCGATGGACACCGAGGTTCCTTCCACAGTTTGGCTATTGTGGACTTTGCTGCTAGAAACATCGGGAGGCAGGTGTCCCGGCATTTCACTGCATGTGTATCTTTGGGGTAAATCCCCAGCAGTGCAATTGCTGGGTGGTAGGGCA
Source organism: Canis lupus dingo (assembly GCF_003254725.2). Classification (NCBI taxonomy): domain Eukaryota; kingdom Metazoa; phylum Chordata; class Mammalia; order Carnivora; family Canidae; genus Canis; species Canis lupus. The sequence continues at coordinate 43,847,578 of NC_064281.1, forward strand.
GATCTATTTAAACTCTTTGAGGAACCTCCACACAGTTTTCCAGAGTGGTTACACAAGTTCACATTCCCACCAACAGTGCAGGAGGTTTCCCCTTTCTCCACATCCTCTCCAACATTTGTGGTTTCCTGCTTTGTTAATTTTCCCCATTCTCACTTGTGTGAAGTGGTATCTCATTGTGGTTTTGATTTATATTTCCCTGATGGCAAGTGATGTGGAGCATTTTCTCTTGTGCTTGTTGGCCATGTCTATGTCTTCCTCTGTGAGATTTCTGTTCATGTCTTTTGCCCATTTCATGTTTGGATTGCTTGTTTCTTTGCTGTTAAGTTTAATAAGTTCTTTATAGATCTTGGATACTAGCCCTTTATCTGATACGTCATTTGCAAATATCTTTTGCTATTCTGTAGGTTGTCTTTGAGTTTTGTTGCCAGTATCTTTTGCTTTCCAAAATCTTCTTATCTTAAAAAAAAAAAAAAAAAAAAAAAACAAAATCTTCTTATCTTGATGAAGTCCCAATAGTTCATTTTTGCTTTTGTTTCTCTAGCCTTAATGGATGTATCTTGCAAGAAGTTACTGTGGCCCAGTTCAAAAAGGATGTTGCCTGTGTTCTCCTCTAGGAGATGGAGGAGATGGAATGATGGAATCTTCCATTCTTTGATGGAATCTTGTCTCACTTTTAGATCTCTCATCCATTTTGAGTTTATCTTTGTGTATGGTGAAAGAGAGTGGTCTAGCTTCAATCTTCTGCATGTGAATGTCCAATTTTCTCAGCACCATTTATTGAAGAGACTTTTTTCCAGTGGATAGTCTTTCCTCCTTTGTCAAATATTAGTTGACCATAAAGTTGAGGGGCCACTTCTGGACTCTCTATTCTGTTCTATTGATCTATCTGTCTGTTTTTGTGTCAGTACCACACTGTCTTGATGACCACAGCTTTGTAGTACAACCTGAAATCTGGCATTGTGATGCCCAGCTATGGTTTTCTTCTATAATATTCCCCTGGCTATTCGGGGTCTTTTCTGATTCCACACAAATCTTAAAATAATTTGTTCCAACTCTCTGAAGAATGTCCATGGTACTTTGATAGGGATTGCATTATTTATTCATAACCACACACACACACACACACACACACACACACAGAGGCAGAGACACAGACAGAGGGAGAAGCAGGCTCCATGCAGGGAGCACGACGTGGAACTCGATCCAGGGTCTCCAGGATCATGCTTTAGGCTGCAGGCGGCGCTAAACCACTGAGCCACAGGGGCTGCCCTAAAGATTGCATTAAACATGTAAATTGCCCTGGGTAACATTGACATTTTCACAATATTAATTCTTCCAATCCATGAGCATGGAATATTTTTGTATCTCTTTGTGTCTTCCTCAATTTCTTTCAGAAGTGTTCTGTAGTTTTTAGGGTATAGATCCTTTACCTCTTTGGTTAGGTTTATTCCTCGGTATCTTATGCTTTTGGGTGCTATTGTAAATGGGATTGACTCCTTCATTTCTCTTTCTTCAGTCTCATTGTTAGTGTATAGAAATGCCACTGACTTCTGGGCATTGATTTTGTATCCTGCCACACTGCCAAATTGCTGTATGAGTTCTAGCAATCTTGGGTTGGAGGCCTTTGGGTTTTCTATGTAGAGTATCATGTCATCGGTGAAGAGGGAGAGTTTGACTTCTTCTTTACCAATTTGAATGCCTTTTGTTCCTTTTTGTTGCCTGACTGCTGAGGCTAGGACTTCTAGTACTATGTTGAATAGCAGTGGTGAGAGTGGAAATCCCTGTCTTGTTCCTGATCTTAGGGGAAAGACTCCCAGGGTTTCCCCATTGAGAATGATATTTGCTGTGGGCTTTTCATAGATGGCTTTTAAGATGTCAAGGAATGTTCCCTCTATCCTTACACTCTGAAGAGTTTTGATCAGGAGTGGATGCTGTATTTTGTCAAATGCTTTCTCTGCATCTATTGAGAGGATCATATGGTTCTTGTTTTTTCTCTTGTTTATATGATGAATCACATTGATTGCTTTACTAGTGTTGAACCAGCCTTGCATCCCGGGTATAAATCCCACTTGGTCATGATGAATAATCCTCTTAATGCATTGTTGGATCCTATTGGCTAGTATCTTGTTGAGAATTTTTGCATCTGTGTTCATCAGGGATATTGGTCTATAATTCTCCTTTTTGGTGGGGTCTTTGTCTCGTTTTGGAATTAAGGTGATGCTAGCCTCATAGAATGAGTTTGGAACTATTCCATCTCTTTCTATCTTTCTGAACAGCTTTAGTAGAATAGGTATGGTTTCTTCTTTAAACGTTTGATAGAATTCCCCTGGGAAGCCATCTGGCCCTGGACTTTTGTGTCTTGGGAGGTTTTTGATGACTGCTTCAATTTCCTCCCTCGTTATTGGCCTGTTCAGGTTTTCTATTTCTTCCTCTTCCACTTTTGGTAGTTTGTGGTTTTCCAGAAATGTGTCCAATTCTTGTAGATTCCCTAATTTATTGGCGTATAGCTGCTCATAGTACGTTTTTAAAATCGTTTGTATTACCTTGGTATTGGTGGTGATCTCTCCTTTCTCATTCATGATTTTATTAATTTGTGTCTTCTCTCTCTTCTTTTTAATAAGACTGGCTAATGGTTTATCTATCTTATTAATTGTTTCAAAGGACCAACTCCTGGTTTTGTTAACCTGTTCCACAGTTCTTCTGGTCTGTATTTCATTGAGTTCTGCTCGAATCTTTATTAATTCTCTTGTGCTGCTGGGTGTAGGATCTATTTGCTGTTTTTTTCTCCAGCTCCTTAGGTGCAAGGTTAGCTTTTGTATTTGAGTTCTTTCCAGTTTTTGGATGGATGCTCGTATTGTGATGTATTTCCCACTCAGGACTGTTTTTGCTGTATCTCAAAGATTTTGAACGGTTTTATCTTCATTCTCATTAGTTTCCATGAATCTTTTTAATTCTTCTCTAATTTCCTGGTTGACCCTTTCATCTTTTAGCAGGATGGTCCTTAACCTCCACGTGTTTGAAAACCTTTTGAACTTCTTCTTGTGGTTTAGTTCTCGTTTCAAAGCATTATGGTCTGAAAATATGCAGGGGACAATCTCAATCCTTTGGTATCAGTTAAGACCTGATTTGTGACCCAGTATGTGGTCTATTCTGGAGAAAGTTCCATGTGGACTTGAGAAGATTTTGTATTCAGTTGCGTTTGGATGTAAAGTTCTGTAAATATCTGTGAAATCCATCTGGTCCAGTGTATCATTTAAAGCTCTTGTTTCTTTGGAGATGTTGTGCTTAGAAGAACTGTCGACTGTAGAAAGCACTATATTCAGTCACCCAGTATAAGTCTATTATTATCTAAGTATGTCTTAACGTTGGTTATTAATTGATTGATATACTTGGCAACTCCCACATTCGGAGCATAAATATTCATGATTGTTAGGTCCTCTTGTTGGATACATCCTTTAAGTATGATATAGTGTCCCTCTTCATCTCTCACTACAGTCTTCGGGGTAAATTTTAGTTTATCTGATATAAAGATGGCTACCCCTGCTTTCTTTTGAGGACTTTTTGAATGGTCAATGGTTCTCCAACCTTTTATTTTCAGGCTGTAGGTGTCCTTATGTCTAAAATGAGTCTCTTGTAGACAGCATATAGATGGGTCTTGCTTTTTTATCCATTCTGAAACCCTGCACATTTTGATGGGGTCATTAAGCCCATTCACGTTCAGAGTTACTATTGAAAGATATGAATTTAGTTTCATCATGATACCTATTCAGTCCCTGTTTTTGTGGATTGTTTCCTTGTACTTCCTCTTTATAGTACAGAGTCCCCCTTAGTATTTTTTGCAGATCAGGTTTGGTGGTGACATATTCTTTCAGTTTCTGCCTATCTTGGAAGCTCTTTATCTCTCCTTCTATTCTGAATGAGAGCCTTGCTGGGTAAAGTATTCTTGGTTGCAGGTTTTTCTCATTTAGGACCCTGAATATATCCTGCCACCCCTTTCTGGCCTGCCAGGTCGCTGTGGAGAGGTCTGCTGTTATCCTAATGCTTCTTGTCTCTTGCTGCTTTAAGGATCTTCTCTTTATCTTTGGAATTTGCAAATTTCACTATTAAATGTCGAGGTGTTGAGTGTTTTTTATTGATTTTAGGGGGGGATCTCTCTATTTCCTGGATCTGCATGCCTGTTTCCCTTCCCAAGTTAGGGTAGTTCTCAGCTATGACTTGTTCAAATACATATTCTGGATCTCTGTCCCTTTCGGCGCCATCACGAACCCCAATTAAACGTAGGTTTTTCTTTCTGAGGCTGTCTTTTATTTCCCTTAACCTATCCTCATGATCTTTTTATGGTTTTTCTCTTTTTTCCTCAGTTTCCCTCCTTGCCATCAACTTGTCTTCTATGTCACTACTCTTTCTTCTACCTTGTTAACCCTCATCTTTAGGACCTCCAATTTGGATTGCATCTCATTTAATTGATTTTTAATTTCTGCCTGATTAGATCTAAATTCTGCAGTCATGATGTCTCTTGAATCCTCTATGCTTTTTTCTAGAGCCACCAGTAGCTTTATAATTGTGCTTCTGAATTAGTTTTCTGACATTGAATTGTAATCCAAATTTTGTACCTCTGTGGGAGAGAGGACTGTTTCTGATTCTTTCTTTTGTGGTGAGTTTTTCCTTCTAGTAATTTTGCTCGGTGCAGAGTGGCCAAAAACAAGTTGTACTGGAAAAAGGAGAAAAAGAGTGAAAAAAAAAGAAGAAGAAAAGAGAAAAAAAGGGAGAGGGAAGCAAACAGAAAACAAAATCAAGGGGAATATCCTCTGATTCTATATACTGTAAATCCCTCGACTTACCCTGGAACTTTCCAGCGCTGATTGGTCAATAACATTTTTTCCTCCTGTCCTTCTAGCTTGTCTTTGGGGAGGGGCCTGCTGTGCTGATTCTCAGATGTGTGTACCTGGGGGAGCTGCTCAGCCCCCTGCCAGGTGCACAGCTCAGTGGGAGTTGTTTATCCTGTGAGGCCTCTGCTCAGTCCCTGGTACAAGGTGACACCAGGAGGAACAACAACAGTGGTGGCGGCCAGCTCTCCAGCTCTGGAGTCAGCTCCCGCAGTAACTACTGCAGCTCTTAGTCTGCAGGGGCCTGGATGCTCTGGGGGCGGGGAGTGCGGATCTGCACAGTTCAGGGTTACCCAGCGGCAGGTGCGTCCTTGCTGTCCTGTGTCCTCCCAAGCCTCTGCCTGTCCCGGGGGGGAGTGCCGGATCTTGGGCTGTGTTCCCCAGCACCCTGGGATCCAGGCCTGCACCGCTGGAATCGCCCTCAGAGGGCAAGCAGCCCCTTTTGCGTGAAGCCACCACGGGAGCCGCTGCCCGAGCTGCTCCTGGGACCCTGCCAGGCGCGTGCTCCAGGCCTTTAGGGAGCTCGCCAGTGTGTGGCGCTCTCCCCTGCAGCGCTGTTCCCCTGTTAGTGCCCCTGGGAGCCTGAGGGCATCACTGCCCCTCCTAGGATCCTGCCCGAGCTCCCTGGGAGTGCCTTTCTGTCGGGGAAGATTGGTAATACTCCTGCTTCTCTGGGAGGGGGCTTTCCTGTCCTGGGGCACTCGCCAAGCGGCCTTAGCCCGGCTCCTCACGGCGGCCCCTCCCCCTTGGATTCTTTTTTATTTATTATTTTTTTCCGTCTTCCTACCTTGATAGAAGTGCAAACTCTTCTCACTGTTGCATTTCAGCTGTTTTCTCTTTAAATCTCAGACAGAATTCGTAGGTTTTCAGGATGATTTGAAAGTTACCTAGGTAAGTTGGTGGGGACAGGTGACTTGGGGACCGTACTCTTCCATGATCTTGCCTCAGTCTGTTCCCTCTTTAAATCTCAGTTCAAATTCTTAGGTGTTTAGGATGGTTTGAAATTAAAAAAATAAAAGGATGGTTTGAAATTTATCTAGGTAAGTTGGTGGGGCCAGGTGAATTGAGGACCCCTACTCCGCCATCTTGCCCTGCCTCTCGAGTTGTGGATTTCTAAGAATATACTTTTAATATTTATTTTTTAATTTTAATTTTTTTTCTTAAACTAATTTAAAGATTTTCTTTATTTATTGAGACAGAGAGAGAGAGAGAGAGAGAACACACCCACATGAGCAGTGGTAGGGACAAAAGGAGAGGGAGCGGGATAATATCCCAACCAGACTCTGTGCTGAGCCCCACCCAGGGCTAATCGGACCCTGAGCTGGAACCAAGAGTCGGACACTTAACCAACTGAGCCACCCAGGTGCCCCTATCTTTAAGTTTTAGATATGCATTCTGAAGTATTTTTGATATGAAATATCAGGAAGCCTAGGCTTTTTTTTAAAGTCCGTTAGGGGTCCTATCCCTCTACTTCCAGATCATTTTGGCCCTTTCTTTACTTCCTTTTCACTCTCAGGAGATCCTGTATTTCTAGTTTTTGCCTCCACAGGCTATTCCAACTCAAAGAAGATAGAAGAGTTTCGGAGATGGTGCAAAAGCTGTAGCAAGGTCATGTATCCTCTTGTGTCTGAGTCTGTGTTTGAGGACATGATTCGGATCCCTCACAATGAAAACCTCAGGAAATTATCCCATTTTGCTTTTTCACTTTAAAATGTAACTATCTGAACCAACAATACGACATCATCATTCAGAATTAAGTAGATAGGCTAGATGACAAGTGACTTCCGTAAACTCTTTCATTTGCCTTCCCCATCGGCAGGTAAGTAACAACTATTATTAGAAAGTTTATATATCCTTCCAGAGACATTTTACATATACATGGGTAGGGAGATATATATATACTTTCCCTTATTTTTTTAAAACACAAGTGGCCAAAAGCAGTATAGATGGCTTTGCATCTTCTTTTTTTGTTGTTGTGTTGTATCATAAAGATGGCATGAGCCCAGAGCCCACAGCAGAACTGAGGGAAAGGGATTCTGCTGAGCCCATTCTCAGTTTAAATTGCTATGGTCACTCAAAACCAGGTAAGTAGGATCTTTGACTTTTCTTCCTAAGATGATAAATCAGGCCTGCTGCTTAGGCAAAACATATTTTAAAAAACTTTTTAAGGGGCACCTGGATGGTTCAGTCTCGTAAGCATCTCCCTTCAGCTCAGGTCATGATCCCAGGGTTTTCGGATCCAGCCCCAAGTCAGGCTCCCTGCTTGGCGGGGAGTCTGCTTCTTCCTCTGCCTACCCCCTCCTCCACTTGTGTTCTCTCTCTCTCTCTCCCTTGCTCTTTCTCTCCCTCTCAAATAAATAAATAAAATCATTAAAAAATACAAAATGTTTTAAGACATAAAGTATTTTTTAAAGAGATGGATAGAATGTTTTACCTTGTATTTCCATGTTTTGTCTTTGTTTTTTTTTTTTTTTTTTAAATTCCATCCCAGAGATAGAATCTGTGTCCCAAAGGCAGAACCCTGGTTTACAGAAGGAACTGAGTACCTGGGGCCCAGAAGTTCTTAGGAATTGGTGGAGGACCCAAGGACATTTGAAATAGTTTTCCTGAATGCTTCTAAATTCAGGTCATTGAATTTAGGAGACTAAGTTAAAGAAGGTTGTAGCAAAATTCTCCAAGAGGCAGTGTGCTCCCTTTCACTGGAAGGTTTACAAGCTGCCATCTGGCAATGTAAGGTGACAGAATTTTTTCATTTTGTCTAATTAGGCTATCCCTTACTCACAGATTTATCATGTCCTTCTCCAACCATTAACCTTTGATTTTAATACGATGAAACTGTAGCGAAATCTCTATTAGCTTCTCAGCACTCAGAGTAAAATCCAGAAGCACTTACCTTGGTTCACAAGATGTTATGGAATCTCCCTTATCTTTTCACTCCACCTCCTGCTACTCTCTACTTGCTTACTGAGTATCCTCCCCATACCCTAGAACATGTGCTTTCTGCCTCCCGACCTTGAGGTGTTTGCATTTGCTATTCCCTCTGCCTGAAAATGTCTGCAACCCTCTGCTCCTTGAGAACTGTAGAGCTTGCTCATCTTCCTCATTTGGGGCCCAGGGTGTTCTCCCTATACTTAAAGAAACACCATCCATCCCTTTGCTCTCTATCTCCCCATGCCTTATGTTATTATTATTATTATTATTTACAATTCAGTGACCAACATGATGTCAAATTTTGTGATCTGTTTTTCTGTTCACTCTTTTTCTGCCACTCATAACAGAAGCCCACAGGTTCATGCATATCTTTTGTGATGCAGCACTCAGTAAATTCATGTTGAATGAAAGCAGGATAGACACTGTATCAGTGTATGGTACACACTTACCCTGTTACACACCTCATCTCCACCTGCTTTGAATGGTTGTCTGTCTCCAATTCAATCTCCCTTTTCCTCTACAGCAGGAGTCCTTGATCCACAGAATGAGGACCTTGTTAACCGGGTTAAGGAACGGGGCAGCCCAGGTGGTTCAGCGGTTTAGCGCCTGCCTTCAGCCCAGGGCCTGATCCTGGAGACCCAGGATTGAGTCCCATGTCGGGCTCCTTGCATGGAGCCTGATTCTCCCTGTGCCTCTTCCTCTCTCTCTCTCTCCCTCTTTCTCTGTGTGTGTGTGTCTCATAAATAAATAAAATCTTTTTTAAAAACTGGGTTAAGGAACTTAAAAATGTGAGCTCAGGGTCTTTGCTGGCTAGCTTAACTCAAAGAGAAGGGCCTGGGCTTTGAAGCTTCTGTTTCTTCATCTATATAATCTGGGAATGCTTGTTGAGCAATTTGAAATGTAACATTTTAAGAGGGAGTAGAGCCAAGTACTTTGCTTACTCAACATCTGTCTTCTATTCTCTGGCTTTGGGAAACAGAAAGCCAGTGAGGAGGTGAGAGAGGCATGTGCCCTGTGGAGACCAAACAGAAAGAAATAGATTCGTGTAAGTGGTGCAAAACGAACACAGAGAAGTTCCATGACATCTCTAAATCATAAATCCCCCTGTCCTCTCTAAACAGTTGGTTCCAGATACAGATTTTTCAGTGTAGTCCCCCAAACCCACTTAGGTATCCTGTCACCTCTCTGGATTCAGCTTCTCTCACTCCCCTTCCACTCTGATGACAATGAAACACTCACAGGGTATACTCTCACCTTAAGGACTTTTCACTATCTGTCCTCTCTGCCTGTAGTGCTCTTCACCCTTGATAATCTAGATGTCCTCCTATTGCCTCTAATAATTCAGCTTTCAGCTCAAACCTCAGCTCCTTATAGAGGTCTTATCTTCCCATCTAAGCATCTGCCCTGACCTGATCATTCTCATTTCCCTTACCTTGCTTTTTTTCTCTATAACCCTTATCCCCACCTAAATTGATATATTTACATCTTTGTTATCATATCTCTCCAATGAGATGTAAGGTTTGGGTAAAACCATGTTAATTCTCTACCATACTCATATGGCCATTTGTAAATGCCATGGCCTTTTAGGACTCACAAATATGGGCACACACAGAGGGGAAGGTTGGTTTTAGAGTGATCTTTACTAGGTAAAGGAGATGGGATAGAAGGAAGAAACTCAGGTATCTCCTGGGTCTGTACAAGACCTTTAATGTTACATCAAGTAAGTCCCTTTCCTGAAGTTGGAGTTATGGGGGGGCAGGGCAGCTTGTAATCCCTAGAGGCTAAAAGTGTCACTCTTTTTTCCAGTGAATCTAGAACAACTATGCCTAGAAAAGGTCTTGAGGGAAAAGCAAGGTATTTAATAGCTGTTCTTTCTTTCAATTCCTATGTGCATGTGTGTGTGCATGTGCATGCATGTACATGTGTACATGCTTCCAGCTAAGTTATGCCACAAGTTACTCTTCCCATAGTAGACAAATGAATCCTGTTGAAACATAAATCACATCCCTCCTGTAATGAAACGCTTTCCTACCTACAATCTCAGTCTTAGTAAACAGATATATCCTGCCAATGAGCTGCAAATTAGATGTTATCTGGGCCCTTTACCTCTCCATTTCACCTTTTACCACTTCCCTTGGTTGAGTTCACTCTAGTCATGCTAGCCTCTTCACTACCCAGACAGACATTCACTAGGCACATTCAAAAACTTCAGAGTCTTTGAATTAGTCATTCCTTTTGCATGAAATAATCACTGATAATAATTTACATTAGTAATGACAGAGTTATTTGTATGTTAATGAACCTAATACCTGCTCCCCCATTAGTCTGTTGATTCCTTACTGATAATTAATCACCCCTTATAAAAGGGGTTCATTGAATTTTTACCAACCCAAGCCCAAAGTCTGACACATATATAGGCATCAAATAAATGTTTATGGAAATGAATTTGAATCAGTTCCTAGCAGGATAAAGGATTATTCTTTTTTTAACCCAGCCTCTCTGGAAGAAACAGCAAGAGGAAACCAAGGTAAGAAAGAAAATACATAGGGAGCCAGACAAGCCAAATCCCTGCAGGAATATAAGCAGCAGTATCCAATTCAGCTAACTATCCCTCCATCCATTTAACAATCCAGTCATCTACCAGCCATCTATTCACCCAATTTTCTATCCACACAACTATCTATCTATCCAAATTATCCAGTATATCCACTCTTCTATTTCTTCACCCTTTGCAACTAACCATCCATCTTTTCAACTATTTACCCATTCATCTTTTCATCTAACCAACAGTTGACCCTACCATCTATTCATCCACCCACCCATTCATCTATTTCATTATCCATCTACCTACCATTTATCAATTTAGTCATCCACACAGCTGTTTGTCTACCTATATATGTGTGTGTATATGTGTGTGTATATATATATATAAACATCATCCAATTATCCATCCATCTATTCATACATACAAAAATTCATACCATCATCCAACCAGCTACCTCCTTTTCCATCAACCATTCATTTATCCAATCATTAACTTGCTTTTTCACTAATCCATTTTTATATCTATCTATTCAATGGTCTGACATTCCCTTCATTCATCCAACCATTTATTCATCCATCTGTACATTCACAAATCCATTCGACAACCATTTGCCAACCCCAGACTTTTCTCAGAAGCTCACTTTCTCTCTCTCTCTCTCTGTATATATGTTTATGTGTGTGTGTGTGTGTGTGTGTGTGTGTGTCTGGTGTGTAAAACCTGGTGCCTCAGTGGCCAGGGTAAATGACTGTAGAACAAACTGCCCATTTCATAAACACTTATGGAGCTCTTGCTCTGTACCAGCTCATGGAAGAGAGCAACACCTATAGATACATACAGTCTATTCTGGCACCTGATGATTCTGTTCAGTTCATGCAAATATGTGGCAGTTGTACCAGGACCCTTACCATGTGCCAAGACCAATAAGATGAATGAATAAAATATACGCTTGTTTTCTAGGGCCCCAATCTGAGCAATAGGGACTTTCAAGGAGGGATATAGGGTCAGAGGACCAGAATTCTTTTAAATTAGTTTGGCATCTTCCACCTAATAATATTCCCAAACCCAGTTCCTTCTGTGAACTCTCACAGGGCCTCCTTGGTTCCTCTCCCCATAGACACACTGAGGATCTTCCTAATTCAATGCAAAGGAAAAGAAAGTGAGGCCCAAAGGTAAGAGGTCTCCATCCTGCCGTGCTTACTTCCACAGAAAATCTGATACAGGTACAGAAGGAAAACTTGCAGCATCAACTGAGCCAAGTGTTTTATGAGAAGCACTATTCTGCACTCAGCAAAAGTCTCTTCTTCCACAGCAGAATGGAGGGAAGTTGAAGGAGGAAGTTGGGGAATGGACTGATGACCCCCAACCCTTGTGGCTGGCCTTCTAGGAAGCTATTCAAAGAGGAGAACAGGAAGGCAAAGGCATTACTGGAGGCAGCTTCCAGGCAAAACCAGCAACTGCAGCACAAGTGCAAGAGGTGGGCAGTGAGCATCCTTATAAAGGGCTATCTGTAAGGAAAGCAGAAAAGAGTCAGACTCAGACCTCTCCTGGGAAAAATGTCCTTGGGGAGCATGGACTGAGGTCCTCAGACATACAAAACCCATACCTTCAACCAGCCTTCTTCCTTCCCTTCTCTTTATTCTTCCTTTCCTCCTCTCTTATCTTTCTTTTCATCCCCACCCTGAGATTTTTTTCTCCATCCCTCTCCTTCTTCCCTTCCCCCTCAATATAGAATCCTTCCTTTCCTCTTCCCCCCTTCCATCACCTGTTCCCCCTTCTCCTCTATCTCCTTATACTCCCCCCTTCACTCCTAATCCTCTTCTATGATATTTTCCCTCCCACATTCCCTCACTTCTCTTCTCCTTTTCTCCTCACCTCCTATTCTCTCCTCTTTCTCTCTTCTTTCTTTTTCTTCTTTGTATAACCTTTATCTCCCTTTTACTCCTCCCCTATCTCACTATGTGTGCAGGATGATGGCAGAGATAAAGAAGCTGGGTATGCAATTCCTCAGAAACTTATATTGCCTCAGAAGGAGCCAACAAAGAGGTAGGGAGGCCAGGGAAGGAGGAGGAGGGCAAAGAAAGAAACAGGGAAATGGAAAGAATATGGTTTGTGCCCCTAAGTGCATGGATCCCTGTGAAGGGACAAGCAGGCAAGCATGGAACTGCTACATAGGAGCAGAAGAGTTCATGAAAGCCTATCTGAGCACTTTGTGCAGGAAGGGCGTCCCTACAAGAGGACATACTGGTGCATAGGTACTGGAATCACTGAGGCACTGGAAATACAGAGAGGTGCTAATTTAAGGGTGTGAGTGCCAGGGTTCTAGGAGACTGCACACCCCAGAGCTCAAGGTCCCCACCTCACAACCCTCTCATTCCTTAGGTACAGTGCTTTCCACAGAAAATCCAGAAGCTCCCTTCAGGACCAAGGAGACCAATTCAGAACTGATCCCAGGAAGGGCCACTTACTTTCCTAGGAAGGGAGTAAAATAACCTCGAGTAAATGTAGTCAGGAAATTAATGACCTTTAAGCTGATCTGTAATGTAAATTAATGGCATTTTTCATGTAAATGACAATGCACTAATAAACAATCTTTTACTTGCATATTTGTACACATGTCCATTTATTTCCTTTAGAATAAATTGTTGAAAGGACACTGCTGATTCAGTGATTCTGCATATTTAATATTTGATGAACCTTGACTTCCATAAAGATTGAATCACCTCACAGTACAATCAGCAGTTTATAAGAGTGATTGTTTCACCACATTTACATCATTTTAGGATTTTCATATAGGTGTCATCATCACCTCCTTTCTACAGGTGAAGAAAGTATGGATTCCAGAGGTTTGGTAGCAATAACCAGATCACTCACAGGTTAGTGGAGGAGCCATACTTTTCACCATAGAAATGTTTGTGTCCAGAGCCTCTGAACTTCATTGAAATTCTGGGTGTCATTAATCATTGCTACTCTGAAGACCTAGGTTCACTCGCTCTTTATTTCAATGCGTCATCTCTTTTTTCATGATCTATCAACCAGGATTGGGATTAAAAGAGCAAAAGAAAACATAAGTAAAAGGTTAAGCAGTTTTCAGCCTTTGTGTGGGTTTTTCTGTACTGATAGTAATTCTCTCCTTATTAAAATGACCAAAACAAGAAATCCAAGGCCATCTTTCTGATCAGAGATGAGTCCTCTTTAAAATAATTTGATTTGATGAATCAGGTCTGCTAGAGATGGTTCAGCTACTACTTTCCCTGTGATATGAAAAAGTTCCCTCGCGTCTTTCTGACTACTCTGGATTTCTTGCCCTGATGTCACACCACTCTACCTCCACCATTTCTGAGCCTCCTGATGTTCTTCCCATAGGGCATTTTGGTTCCAGCCTAGTGAGCCTCAGCCATCAGCACTCAGGCCTCAACGGAGGGGATCCTGCTCTCTTACCTCCACCTCTTTACTCCAGGCATGGATTGGGACTTTTCCAGATCTCCCACTTCACAGCAGATACCAGGTTGTGATATTTAATGAGATGTTATTCACACTTCTTGCACTGTGGGGGAGAAGTGTAAAATAAATACTAGGACTTAAAAACCAACTTTTCATAGACCTCATGTCAATGGACCTGTTCAGACAGGTCCATTCTGGGATCTCTCACTAGGCCTGTTTCTTGCCTGGATGCCAGCTTGCCTCCAAATGGCCAGGGGCAGTTTACTACCCCACCACCAAGATGTTCTATGAGACTTTATACCTGGGAATCATGACCAAGCTTGCTAACAGCCCAAAAGAGAATGTTGGAAAAATTTCCTTATCTTGTATAAGAAGGGGGAATTTATAATACCCTCATTTTAGGCTTCAGGACTCACCTTCATCTAAAATGTGTAACAATAGACCATTCTTTTTCAGAAGAAACCCCATCCAGACACCTAACAGGTGGTCTGAGAAGATATTTACAAAATGATCTGACATATATTTTCCCATAGTTAGGTTATTACTGCTCTTAAATAGCACAAAAGAGGTTGTTTCCTTCTTTTGTCTTTTTTCTCTATACCCCACTTATCATTCACTGAGCTTCTATATAAATGCCAGGTGCTAAGCATGATATTTTCTCTTATTCATTTTCAGGGAAAATCAGAAGGTACATTATTATTAATATTCTCTATGCCTTTTGTACCAGGTCGCATTAACCTTTCCAAAATAATAAAATAATCTGAGCATCTCTCCTATTCTAGCCATTGCAGTAGAAGCAGTGTGCCACAGTGGTTACAAGATTGGGCTTTGAAGGGAGACTGGAGGAAAATCCTGCTTTTGTTATTTGTGTGAATGACTATCAGTATATCACTGAACCTATCAATACCTTTATTGAGGAAATTGGAACTAATAGGGACTTTACTTTGATCATTAATTTATATAATTAAATATAATTTATTAATATAATTGAAGAATTTCGAAGTGTTTGTCCTATGGTTAAACATTAGCTATCACTGTACCACTGGTAAATATGTCTCAAATGTGTTATATTTCAGAGAATTCAACATTGCAGCACCATCTCCATGCCTCTTGGAATTTATGTGATAATGACCACTACTTTATTCAGTCCTTACCCTTGAAATGTGAAGCCAGAATTACCCCATGTGAAAAAGCTCCTTATATGAACATGTGCAGATGTGGAAGTCTGAGAGAAAACCCCAGAATGTAAAATCTTTCCAATGGGTGTTCTTAGGGAGGTGGCAACACTGAGACCTCAGGTAAATGTATTTTTTTCTCCAAATTTGAACTACAAAACCAGGGAAAATATTTTCAAAGTCTTTAAAACTTAAGAATAAAACTATTAAAATATTATAATAATTACAGAAAAAAATGATCAATCCCAAAGGTAAATATTTGAGCAACCATGGAAACAGTTACTATCAGTATCAGTACCCATTCCAGAACTGTCCAGGGTATAAAAAGTCTTACCAAGGGGATTATGCATATGTCAGATCCCATTTGCAAGGCTTTAACAATTGCTAGATAAAAACAATGGGCTATTTTATCCTGATGCCATAAAAAAGGTAAATTATATGCAAATTTCATGTCAGCTGTCCCCTGGTCCTTGAAATCTGAACTATGGGATCATTTTCACTCTGCATCATTTTGATGGACCCAGGAATCAGCCATTTGTTAGGCATGGACACATACATATGCATGCACAGCTGCATTTCCCCTGCCCAAACACACCCACACATATACGCATACCTCCTTTCTCATAAGATCTTCTTTGGCTTTGACTGATTTAGGATTGAGCTTGTGTGGCCCAGTGCTGGACAATGCAAGCTGAAGGGAAGTCTGCTGAGGTGATTTCTGAATATATTTCTGTGATTTAAAAAAAAAAAAAAGAAAAGAAAAGATGCTGTAAGAGACCAAATCTTTCAGCCTTTGTATACTGCCCTGTCTGGATTTAGGACCAGAAATACTGCAATCAAACCCTTAGTCCCATACAACTCAACAGCACAAATAAAATCATCATGGAAAGAGAGTGATATGCAGCAATATTTTACTTTGTGCATAACAGAAATATAT
Organism: Canis lupus dingo; assembly: GCF_003254725.2. Classification (NCBI taxonomy): domain Eukaryota; kingdom Metazoa; phylum Chordata; class Mammalia; order Carnivora; family Canidae; genus Canis; species Canis lupus. Next base: position 43,863,493 of record NC_064281.1, read on the forward strand.
CAACACTGGCATGGGAAGGTAGTTTATACACTATAAAATATCAGAATTGATAAGCTCATTTGTTTTTCAGATGAAAAAAAAAAGCCTGGTCAGCTGTGTTCCAAAACCTTCACTGACACTTTATTTTAAATGCTGTGCTAGGAGTATGAAGGACACAGAGATGATACATAATGTGAGAAACAAAGGGAGAAAGAAAAATTAAATTTCCTTACTACTCACAGCCTATTGACAAGTCCTTGAAACAGGAGAGTGACATTCCTCTAGGAACTCAGCTGCCCCATGTTAATACTTTGCTAAGGGCAAAAGGCAATCTTAGCCCAACCTCAAGGATCCTGTAGGTCTTCTTTAACATATAAAAATTCCTTTCGAAACTTCCTTTATCTCTACTTCCCAAAATACATATTGGTAATCATCCCCCCAGCATATGGCCCACTGATATATGTCTGAAGGGTCTCATGACTATGGTTTTATTAGACAGTAATAAATAACCTTTCCCAACAATAGCTAGCCCTGTTGAGGTCCCGGAAACCTTGCTTCCAAAATTCCTTAGAGACTCATGCTATCCCCAACTCCCCTCTCAACTTGAAAGTATATAATGGGCCACTCCTCAGGATTCAGATGCATTTCCTTCTGCCCACGTGTCCTGTCTCTGTGCTTTAATAAAACCACCTTGCACCAAACACATCTCAAGAATTTTTCTTGGCTGTTGGCTCCAAACCCAACATCTTTCCTACATCAGTGCACACAGGATGTTTCTCAGGGAGCTCAATAATATGGAGGCATAACATAAATATCATTTCTATAATTTATAATGAATATTAATTGTGTGTTTAACTCTTTATGTTTGTTATTTCCCAAAGACCTAAGAGAAACATGTTATTATTCCCCTTCTACAGTTGAAGAAATAGGCTGAAATGAGTTAGGTAAATTAGGTAGTTAAGCAGTAGAACTTGGATTCATATTCAGACCTATTGAACTCCAAAGGCAGGCTTTTATTCATTCACCAGGGAAACACTACTTATGATATAGTTGTTGAGATGTAGATGTCATTTCTGAAGACAGAGTCATCTTCCTACCAACACTAAAAAGTTGTGGCATCCCTCAAAAGACCTGTGGAACTTGGGGACAGTTAAACTCCTGCTACCATACTAATGCTCTTGCTGTTTCCTTTGCAGTGTATAATAAACATGATTCATTAAGTTTGATTATCTACTTTTGGCACTTACCAATCTCCGGCAAGCCAATGTGATTTGTTGCTTGGCTATCTCCACTGGAATTTTGGTACTCCATGCTACTTTCTATAGGGTTAAGTGTATTCCCTGAAACTAACACTCTGTAACAAAAAACTTTGCTTTCAAGTATTTTTGAGATAAAGAGATAATTGCTATAATCTCATACTATTTACTAAGAATGATGGCTTCTGAGGGGATTTTTTGGTTCAAAGCTGGTAACTTAGTAAGAGAATGTAGATAGGAGATGAGAAAGAAAGCAGATTGTCATCTTTTAAAACAATATGAAGGATGATGTCTAGTAGGAGGATATTGGAGAGGCAACTGGAGTTAGAGGTGGTCAACGGGCAATGGAAGCTTTGGAACCAAATATGGGGTGGTGGACACCCAACAGAAGATCTTTATGAAAGAGATTAATTAGTCTGTTGCAGTTTTTTTTTAAAGAGATATACTTGCCTGGTGTTCACCAAATCTCAAGCACTATTCTAAGGACCTTAAGTCATTTAGACCTAATTACAATCCAGTGTGTTAGCTTCCACTATTATCTTCATTATATAGATGAGGGAACTGAGGAGAGAGAGATTAGTACAATGGAAAATACACATTTAGTAATTGATGGGAAGAGAGAAGAGACTGAGGGATGCTGTGTGGAGGTGTGGAGTGTCAGAGCATGGAGGACTTTGTGGACAGCTGTTGCTTCATGAGGAATATTAGAAAGAGCAGCATTATGTTTAGAGGGGATTTTATGGAGGTTCTCCCATGGGTTATGTTCTGGAAATGCTCTTGTTCATTTCACTATAAAAGCCTACATGTGGATTAAATCTTATTTTTAAAATAATAAACAAATATATTGGTATTAAACAATAAACACAACAATTTTGTTCATGACCTGCTGGGCACCAATCATGGCTCACATGCTACCCTTTAAGCAGCACTGACTTTGTGAAAAGATAGCAGCTTTTGATATTAGGTAGAGTTGGGCTGGAATTTCAAGTCTCACATCTAATGCATTCAATTTTGTAATATCTATAAAAATGCTCATTCAGGCTAATGAAAATTTAGTGAAGGAAATGCATATACATCTATTAGCATACTTCCCAACATACATTAAATGTTTATATATCTTACTGTCTCTCTCTCCACTCCCTTATTTTCCATCTCACCTAAACCTATTTTTTCCTTTTCTCTCTTAGCTATATTGAACTACTCTGTAGGATTCCTAAATCAGATGCACTTTCTTTTATCTTTGTATTTTTGCATATGCTGTTCCCCTTCCAAGAACTCCTTCTTGCTATCTGCCACTTCTTCACTTGTCAATATTCCATATTCACCTTGCAGAACCAAATTTTTTTCTCTCCATTTAAGCTTTCCCTGATTCCTTCAAGCAGTGTGAGATGACTCCCATCTGTGCACTAATCCCTGTGTTTCTCATGTCTCTTCCTTGGGTATGAACCCTGACTCTAGTTATTTTACCTACGACCTACCCTGTCCAAACTCCCTTTCTTTTTTTTAAATTTATTTTTTATTGGTGTTCAATTTACTAACATACAGAATAACCCCCAGTGCCCGTCACCCATTCACTCCCATCCCCCGCCCTCCTCCCCTTCTACCACCCCTAGTTCGTTTCCCAGAGTTAGCAGTCTTTACGTTCTGTCTCCCTTTCTGATATTTCCCACACATTTCTTCTCCCTTCCCTTATATTCCCTTTCACTATTATTTCTAGGGATGTGAAAGTGTAACTGGGCTAGGGTATCTGAAACCAAAACTGAGTCTGGGAAGGGGTAGACAGATTTTGGAGATTTTACTACTAGTTCCAGAGCATGCATATTGGGAGAATCTTAGGTGAATCTTAAGTTCAACAGCAATGCTGTGTTGATACCAAATAATTCCATCAATGATTGGTTTGAAGGGTCAGGACATAGAGGTGGGAGAATTAAGATTGAGCACTATAGTAGGCTAAATAATGGGCCACCAAAGATATCCACGTCCAATTGCCAAAACTTGGGAATATATTTCCTTACATGACAACAGGGATATTGCAGGTATAGTTTAGTGGGGAGATTATCCCGAATTATCCATGTAGGCCCAATGTAATCATATGAGTCCTTTTGAGAGGGAGGCAAGAGGCTCATAGTTAGATTCAGAAAAGGAGACCACAGAAGCAAAGGTCAGAGAAGAGATAGAATTGAATATGCTATACTACTGGCTATGGAGAAATGGCCCATGAGCCAAGGAATGTATAAGGTCCCTAGAAGATGAAAAAGAGAAAGGAATAGTTTGCCTCTTAGAGCCTCCAGAAGGAACACATCCCTACTGACACTTTGATTTTTATCCCAATAAGAGCATTTCTGAGTTCTGACCTCCAAAAATGAAGCAAAATAAACTTGTGGATTTTTTAAGCCATTAAGTTTGTGGAAATTCACCATGGTGACAATGGGAAACTAATTCAGGAAGGAACAATTGGGCACAGAATATAGGGTCTAAAAGTTAAAGGTAGAATCTGGGATGGGTCTCTGGAACTCTGTAGGTAGCAAAGTAGCTGTAGCAGTTTGTATGCTACAACTTGAACTGACCCAGTCCATCCAAGGTCACTTGAATGTGGAAAATAAGGGCATACACACAGACACACAGAGTATATGAAAACCATGGAAAATGCCAAAATGTGGCAGGTTCTCTTACATCAACCACCTAAGAGTCACGCTATAAGAAGCAACAAACTCTCCTCTTCTCTGCCATCTGCCCAGCAGCTGCAAAGCAGCAACCATGCGTGAATGCATCTCCATCCACGTTGGCCAAGCTGGTGTCCAGATTGGCAATGCCTGGTGGGAGCTCTATTGCCTGGAACACGGCATTCAGCCCAATGGCCAGATGCCAAGTGACAGGACCATTGGGGGAGGAGATCACTCCTTTAACACCTTCTTCAGTGAGACAGGTGCTGGCAAGCATGTGCCCAGGGCAGTGTTTGTAGACCTTGAGCCCACAGTAATTGATGAAGTTCACACTGGCACCTACCGCCAGCTCTTCCATCCTGAGCAGCTCATCACAGGCAAGGAAGATGCTGCCAATAACTATGCCTGAGGGCACTACACCATTGGCAAGGAGATCATTGACCTTGTCTTGGACCAAATTTGGAAACTGGGTGACCAGTGTATGGGTCTTCAGGGCTTCTTGATTTTCCACAGCTTTGGAGGGGGAACTGGTTCTGGGTTCACCTCCCTGCTGCTGATGGAATGTCTCTCTGTTGATTACGGCAAGAAGTCCAAGCTAGAGTTCTCCATCTACCCCACCCCCTAGGTGTCCACAACTGTAGTAGAGCCCTACAACTCCATCCTCACCACCCACACCACCCTGGAGCACTCTGATTGTGCCTTTATGGTAGACAATAAGGCCAACTATGATATTTGTCATGGAAATCTCGATATTGAATGCCCAACCTACACTAATCTAAATAGGTTGATAGGTCAAATTGTGTCCTCCATCACAATTTTCTTCCCTCAGATTTGACAGAGCCCTGAATGTTGATCTGACGGAGTTCCAGACCAATCTGATGCCCTATCCCCATATCCACTTCCCTCTGGCCACATATGCCTCTATCATCTCTGCTGAGAAAGCCTACCATGAACAGCTTTCTGTAGCAGAGATCACCAATGCATGCTTTGAGCCAGCCAACCAGATGGTGAAATGCGATCCTTGCCATGGTAAATACATGGCTTGCTGCCTGTTGTACCATGGTGATGTGGCTCCCAAAGATGTCAATGCTGCCATTGCCACCATCAAGACCAAGCATACCATCCAGTTTATGGACTTGTCCCCACTGGCTTCAAAGTGGGCATTAACTACCAGCCTCCCACTGTGGTACTCAGTGGAGACCTGGCCAAAGTACAGCAAGCTGTGTGCATGCTGAGCAACACCACAGCCATTTCTGAGGCCTGGGCTTGCCTGGACCACAAGTTTGACCTGATGTATGCCAAGCATGCCTTTGTTCACTGGTATGTGGGTGAGAGTATGGAGGAAGGAGAGTTTTCTGAGGCCCATGAGGGCATGGCTGCCCTGGAGAAGGATTATGAGGAGGTTGATTGTGGATTCTGTTGAAAGAGAGGGTGAAGAAGAGGAGAGGAATACTAAACTTAAAAATGTCACAAAGGTGCTGCTTTTACAGGGAAGCTTATTCTGTTTTGAACATTGAAAAGTTGTGCTCTGATTAGTTAATTTGTATGTAGCAGTGTATACTGTCATAGACAATTACTGACCTATGCTTTAAAACACAATGCTTTGTTACAGACCCAAGCTGTCCATTTCTCTGATGGGTTTGAATAAAGTATTCCCTGTCTTAAATGAAAAAAAGGCCAAAATGTAATAACTGCCTCTATATGGAAAATGTATATTCTAGTAACAATTATAGGTTCCAGCACCACACACATGGAATTTTTGTTATATAGTATCTGTAGAATCCTTATGTATGACAGAAAAGTGATAAAATAAAACTTAAATAAAAAAGAAATATACCTATAATAGAGATTAATGATGGAATTGAACCATGCCACGGCATGTGATGGTGTTGAAGAGTTATGTGTGGGCAAGAATGGCTAGAGACCTCTCTACATTAAAAAGAACTTCCGTGATAGAAGTAATAACATGTAGAATATCCTCCCCAATGTGATGTCTGTCTTTAACGGAGAAAAGGATTTTATTGTATGGTTGTATGGGTGAGTGCTGGTGGTGGGCACTGGATAAGGTGGTGCACAGATAGTGGTTCAAATAACCACCATTTTATTACCTCTTAGATTATCTGCTGGTTATTTCTTTGGCTCCATTTGATATTGACTGAGTCATCAGTCATCCAAGGGCTTGGCCAGTCTGGAAATCTTACAGTTTATGTACACATCTGGGTCATTGGAAGGGCATAGTTGGAAACCTAGACTCAGTTGAGACTGCTAGGCCTTTCTCTTTTCATGTAGTCTCAGAGCCTCTCCCTCACTACTCTGACTCTCCAGTTTTATTTACAATAGAGTAGCAGAACTTCAGGCTCACAATAGTGTGAAATTGGAGGCTTCCAGGCTTTCCTAAAACTTAGACCTAGAAATGGCACAGCATCACTTCTTTATTCTTTAGTCATAAAGCTAGCCCATATTCAATGTAAAAAAATGACTATACAGAGCTGGGAAAACTGCCATAATTCATCAGAGGCTATCTTTGTAAACTAGTTAGCACAAATAGGAGACTGAGAACTAAGAGAAAGAGATATATGAAAGAAAATGAGTTCATTTATGCCTTCACTGAATTTGAGGTGCATCAAAGATATTCCAGTGGAAAAATCTTTGCAGTCAATTGGATATATTGGGCTAGAGTTGGTGGGAAGGGTTTAGCTGCTCAGTCTTCATCAAGGAATACCAAAGAATTGTAGCTAGAGGAAATAAAAGAAGGATGTGGAGAGTGTCACCAAGTGTCAATGATTGCAGGGATTTTAACTAGGATGAAATGAGAGCTGATGAACATCCATTAGGATTTTTATGTTAGAGGTCATTGGTGGTGACCAAAGATGTATTGGTAACATGGTAGGTCAGAATTTATTTGATTGGGAAGCAGATATGGAATGACTACCAGAAATGTGAATTGAAGCAGGTAGGGTAGCCTGATATCTCAATCTTGAAAGAAATATAGAATAGTAGCAAGGGTGCAATGTGAAGGGCAAGTGAGGATTCTTATACTGGATTACCTATTTTCTTATTTTCTGTCCTTACTGTTAAAATGTTGGCTCATGGCCAACATTACTCTGATACCAAAACAGATAAAGACATCAGTGGGAAAGAGAATTATATGCCAATACCCCTAATGAACATAGATGAAAAATTATTGATAAAATACTAGCAAATTGAGTTCACTACTACATTAAAAAATCATTCACCACATTCAAGTGGGATTTATTCCTAGGTTTTAAGGGCGGCTTAATATTCAAAAATCAATCAATGTGGGATCCCTGGGTGGCGCAGCGGTTTGGCGCCTGCCTTTGGCCCAGGGCGCGATCCTGGAGACCCGGGATCGAATCCCACGTCGGGCTCCCGGTGCATGGAGCCTGCTTCTCCCTCTGCCTGTGTCTCTGTGCCTCTCTCTCTCTCTGTGACTATCATAAATAAATAAAAATTAAAAAAAAAATCAATCAATGTGATACATCAATAGGAGAAAGGATAAGAAACATGATCATAGCAATAGATGCAGGAAAAGCATTTGACAAAGTACAACATCCACTTATGATAAAAACTCTCAACCAAGTAGGTTTTTTCTTTTTCAAAAATTTTTAGGTTTTTAAAAAATTCCAGTTAACATACACTGTAATATTAATTTTAGGTGTACATTTTAGTGATTCAACACTTATATATGATACCCAGCACTCATGACAATAAGGGCACTCCTTAACTCCTGTCACCTAAATAACCCATTCCCCTCCCACCACCCCTCTCTATAGTTAGGAGTCTATTTCTTGGTTTTCCTCTCCACTCCCATGATTATTTGTTTTCTTTCTTAAATTGCACCTGTAAATGAAATCATATGGTATTTGTCTTTCTCTGACTTATTTTTCTTAACATAATACTCTCTAGCTCCATCCATATCATTGTAAATGGCAAGATTTCATTCTTTTTTTGGCTGAGTATTATTCCAGTATATCATTAAATATATATATATACACACACACACACACACACACACACACACACACATGCACAAGCACAAGCACATACCCCACATCTTCTTTACTAATTCATCAGTTGATGGACACTTGGGTTGTTTCCATAATTTAGCTATTATAGAATGCTGCTATAAACATCAAGGTGAAGTTTCCTTTTGAATTAGTGTTTCTGTACTCTTTGAGTAAACACCCAGCAGTTTAATTGCTGAATGGAAAGGTAGTTCTATTTTTAATTTTTTTTGAGGAAACTCCACAGATTCTCACAGTGGCTGCACGAGTTTGCATTCTCACCAAAAAGTCCTCAACAAAGTAGGTTTACTTTTTTTCTTAATTTTTTTATTGGAGTTCAATTTGCCAACATTTAGCATAACACCCAGTGCTCATCCCGCCAAGTGACCCCTCAGTGCCCATCACCCAGTCACCCTAACCCCCCCCACCTACCTTTCCACTACCCCTTGTTCGTTTCCCAGAGTTAGGTGTTTCTCATGTAACAAAGTAGGTTTAAAGGGAACATACCTCAACATAATAAGGCCATATTAGATACATCTAACATCATCCTTAATGTGGAAAAAATGAACTTTTCCTCCAAAGTCATGAACAAGACCGGGATGTCCACTCTTATCACTTTTATAGTACCAAAGGTCCTAGCCACAGCAAGCAGACAACAAAAAGAAATAAAAGGAATCCAAATCAGTAAGAAAGAAGTAAAATTTAAACTGTTTGCAAACGACATGATACTGTATATAGAAAATCAGAAAGACCATAAAAAACTGCTAGAACTGATAAATGAATTCAGTAAAGTCATAGTACACAAAATCAATGCACAGAAATCTGTTGCATTTCTATATACCAATAATAAAGAAGCAGAAAGAGAAATTAATAAAGTAGTCCCATTTACAATTTTGCACCCAAAATAATAAAATATCTAGCAGTAAACCTAACCAAAGAGATGAAAGACTTGTACTCTGAAAATTATTCAAAAATACTGAAAGAAACTGAAGATGACACAAAAAAGGACAAGACTTTTCTCATGGATTGGAAGAACCAATATTGTTAAAAGGTCTATACTGCCTGAAGCAACATACACTTTTAATCCAATCCCTATCAAAATACCAACATCATTTTTCACAGAACTAGAACAAACAATTCTAAAATTTGTATGGAACACAAAAGATGCCGAATAGACAAAGCAATCTTGAAAAGCAAAGCAAAGCTAGAGGTATCAAAATTCTGGGCATCAAGTTATATTTCAAAGCTGTAGAGATCAAAATAGTATGGTATTGGCACAAAAATAGACACACTGATCAATGGAACAGAATAGAAAACCCAGAAATGAACCCACACTATATAGTCAATTAATCTTCAATGAAGCACAAAGAATAACCAATGAGGAAAAGAAAATCTTGTCAATAAATTGTGTTGTGAAAACTAAACAGCAACATACAAAAGAATGAAACTGAACCACATTCTTTCACCATACAGAGAAATTCAAAATTTATTAAATACCTAAATGTGAGACCTTGATATCATAAAAATCCTAAAAGAGAACACAGGCAGTAATCTGACTGACATTGGCCATAGCAACATTTTTCTAGACATGTCTCCTAAAGTAAGCTAAAATAAACTATTTGGGGCCACATCAAAATAAAAATCTTCTGCACAGCAAAGGAAACAACCAACAAAAATAAAAGGTAGCCTATGGAATGGGAGAAAATATTTGCAAGTGACATATCTGATAAAGGGCTAGTATCCAAAATATGTAAAGAACTTAACAAAACTCAACACCCAAAAACAAATAACCTATTTAAAAATGGGAAGAAGATATGAGCAGACACTTCTGCAAAGAAGACATACAGATGACCAACAGATGTATGAAAAGATGCTCATCATGACTTATCACTAGGGAAATAAAACTGCAATGAGATAACACCTCACATGAGTCAGTATGGCTAAAATAAGAAACACAGGAAACAACAGGTGTTGGTGAGGATGTGCAGAAAAAGAAATCCTCATGCACTGTCAGCAATAAAAAACAATGAAATCTTGCCATTTGCAATGACATGGATGTAGCTAGTGAGTGTAATGCTAAGCAAAATAAGTCAGACAAAGAAAGACAAATACCATATGATTTCACTCATGTGGCATTTGAGAAACAGAATAAACAAGCAAAGGGGGAAAATGAGAGATTCAAACCAAGAAACAGACTCTTAAATATAGAGAACAAACTGAGGGGAGGTGGGAGTGGGTGAATAAAATATGTTATGGAGATTAAGGAGTGCACTTATCATGATGAGCACCAGATGATGTATGGAATTACTGAATCACTATATTGTACACCTCAAACAAATATAACACTATATGTTAACCACCTGGAATTAAAATAAAAGCTTTTTAAAAAATCAGCTTCATGAGTGGAGGAGTTACGTTTTTCTTATTATTTTCTAAGATATCCAGTGGTGACTGACACATAGTAGGTGCTTAATAGATATGTGCTGACCTCGCCTGCGCCCTCCCTGAGCCCGCGTCCTCCAACTCGCCCCACAGCCAGGGACACGTGCCGCACACCGACGCCGATGGAGCAGACATGGGCAGAGCGATGGTGGCCAGGCTCGGACTGGGGCTGCTGCTCCTGGTGCTGCTCCTACCCACGCAGATTTATTCAAATCAAACAACTGTTGTAACACTTTCAAGTAACTCCTCCCAGAGTAACTCGACTGCCCCAAATCCAGCAAATACTACCACCACACCAACTGGCGGTGCTCTGCTGTCAACAGCCAGTCTCTTCCTGATCTCGTTCTCCCTTCTACATCTCTACTGTTAAAAGACTCAGGCCAAGAAACGTCTATACTTCCCCATCTTCTAAACCCAATCCAAATGGCGTCTAGACATCCAGTGTGACAAGGAAAAAAAAACAGGTCTTCATTGAATTTGCTAATTCCACACCTTATTTTATTGACACAAAATGTTGAGGATCCCAAATTTGATTGGTTTGAAGAACATGTGAAGGGGTTGACTAGATGATGAATCTCTATTAAATCTACTGGAGTTTCATGTACAAGATGAAGAGACAACATCCAAGATTAGATAAGAGATAATTTCTTTAAATGTGGCTTAAGAAGTATGGACATGTAAAATTCTACCTTGAAAGTGAGAATAGATTTTATCTTACCTAGATGTAAAAGATGGGACGTGAACAGATTCAGTTTTCATTCCGTTCATTAAATCTTTAAGGCCATAGAACAGTTAATACAAAAAGCTTCCATGATTCTATTTATATGTACATTAGAAGGAACTTCCAGGTGTTACTGTAAATCCTCAATGCATTGTTTCAGCAGTACTAATTTAATGCCTATGTACTCTAGATAAAAGTTTTACGTTGTTAAGCTATCACTGTTTCTTGGGAACTGAACTCTTTCCTCTGAGGCTTTGGCTTTGACATTGAATTTGATTTTTTTAAATTTTTATTTATTTGTGATAGTCACACACACACACACAGAGAGAGAGAGAGAGAGAGGCAGAGACATAGGCAGAGGGAGAAGCAGGCTCCACGCACCGGGAGCCCGATGTGGGATTCGATCCCGGGTCTCCAGGATCGCACCCTGGGCCAAAGGCAGGCGATAAACCGCTGCGCCACCCAGGGATCCCACATTTGATTTTTTATATAGTAATTGACATGTGCCAGGGCAATGATGGATTGGAATCTATCCCCAATTGTGAAGCATAACGAATAAATTTTGCTTAAATACTTATCACTTATTCCTATTGAAAAAAAATAGATATGTGCTGAATCAATACCCCCAAAGCAAAGGGGTTCATTAACTATCAAAAACTGTGGAATGTTCTACTATAAAGTGATTAAACAAAATGAGGTAGTTCTATTTGTATTTGAGAGTGATTAAGGCCAAAACTGTACTTTTGAGAAAACAAAAAATCAAACTGCAGAATCATGAGTGTAATTTATTTTTTTAAATTAGAATTCAATTTCCCAACATTTAGCATAACACCCAGTGCTCACCCACCAAGTGCCACCCTCAGTGCCCATCATCCAGTCACCCTACCCCCACCCATCTCCCTTCCCACTACCTCTTGTTCATTACCCAGAGTTAGATGTCTCAAAAGTTTTGTCACCCTCACTGATATTTTCACTCATTTTCTCTCCCTTCCCTTTATTCCCTTTCACTAATTTTTATATTCTCAAAATGAATGAGACCATATTATGTGTGTCCTTTGCTGACTGACTTATTTCACTCAGAATAATGCCCTCCACTTCCATCCACGTTGAAGCAAATGGTGGGTATTTGTCATTTCTAATGGCTGAGTAATATTCCATTGTATACATAAACCACATCTTCTTTACACATTCATCCTTTGATGGACACCAAGGCTCCTTCTACAGTTCAGGTACTGTGGACATTGCTGCTATAAACATCGGGGTGCAGGTGTCCTGGCGTTTCACTGCATCTGTATCTTTGGGGTAAATCCCCAGCCCTACAATTGCTGGGTCATAGGGCAGATCTATTTTTCACTCTCTGAGGAACCTCCACACAGTTTTCCAGAGTGGCTGTACCAGTTCACATTCCCACCAACAGTGCAAGAGGGTTCCTCTTTCTCCGCATCCTCTCCAACTGTTGTTGTTTCCTGTCTTGTTCATGTTCACCATTCTCACTGGTGTGAGGTGGTATCTCATTGTGGTTTTGATTTGGATTTTGCTGATAACCAGTGATGCGGAGCATTTTCTCATGTGCTAGTGGGCCATGTTGATGTCTTCCTCTGTGAAATTTCTGTTCATGTCTTTTGCCCTTTCATAATTGGATTGTTTTTTTCCTTGCTGTTGAGTTTAATAAGTTCTTTATAGATCTTGGATACAAGCCCTTTATCTGATAGGTCATTTGCAAATATCTTCTCCCTTTTGGTCAGTTGTCTTTTAGTTTAGTTGACTGTATCCTTTGCTGTGCAGAGCTTTTTATCTTGATGAAGCCCCAATAATTCATTTTTGCTTTTGTTTCTATTGCATTCATGGATGTATCTTGCAAGAAGTTTCTGTGGCCAAGTTCCAAAAGGGGGTTTCCTGTGTTCTCCTCTAGGATTTTGATGGATTATGGTCTCGCATTTAGATCTTTCATCCATTTTTAGTTTCTCTCTGTGTATGGTGTAAGAGAATGGTCTAGTTTCATTCTTCTGCATGTGGATGCCCCATTTTCCCAGCACCATTTATTGAAGAGACGGTCTTTTTTCCAGTGGAAGGTCTTTCCTGCTTTGTCGAATATTAGTTGACAATAAACTTGAGGGTCCACTTCTGGATTCTCTATTGTGTTCCATTGATCTATGTGTCTGTTTTTGTGCCAGTACCACACTATCTTGATGACCACAGCTTTGTAGTACAACCTGAAATCTGGCCTTGTGATGCCCCCAGCTATGGTTTTCTTTTCAATATTCCCCTGGCTACTCGGGGTCTTTTCTGATTCCACACACATTTTAAGATGATTTGTTCCAGCTGTCTGAAGAAAGTCCATGGTATTTTGATAGGGACTGAATTAAATGTGTAAATTGTCCTGAGTAACATTGACATTTTTTCAGTTATTAATTCTTCCAATCCATGAGCATGGAATATTTTTGCATCTCTTTGTGCCTTCCTCAATTGCTTTCAGAAGTGATCTACAGTTTTTAGGGTGTAGATCACTTACGTTTTGGTTAGGTTTATTCCTAGGTATCTTATGCTTTTGGGTGCCAATGTCAATGGGACTGACTCCTTAATTTCTCTTTCCTCAGTCTCATTGTTAGTGTACAGAAATTCCACTGACTTCTGGGCATTGTTTTTGTATCCTGCCACACTGTTGAATTGCTGTAGGAGTTCTAGCAATCTTGGGGTGGAGACTTTGGGTTTTCCATGTACAGTATCATGTCATCTGTGAAGAGAGAGAGTTTGACTTCTTCTTTGCCAATTTGAATGCCTTTTATTTCTTTTTGTTGCCTGATTGCTGAGGCTAGGACTTCTAGTACTATGTTGAATAGCAGTGGTGAGAGTGGACATCCCTGTCTTGTTCCTGATCCTAGGGGAAAGGGTCCCAGGGTTTCCCCATTGAGAATGATATTTGCTGTGGGCTTTTCGTAGATGGCTTTTAAGATTCTGAGGAATGTTCCCTCTATCCCTACGCTCTAAAGAGTTTTGATCAGGAGTGGATGCTGTATTTTGTCAAATGCTTTCTCTGCATCTATTGAGAGGATCATATGGTTCTTGTTTTTTCTCTTGCGATATGATCAATCACATTGATTGCTTTATGAGTGTTGAACCAGCCTTGCATCTCAAGACAAATCCCACTTGGTCATGGTGAATAATCTTCTTAATGTACTGTTGGATCCTATTGGCTAGTATCTTGTTGAGAATTTTTGCATCCATGTTCATCAGGGATATTGGTCTATACCTTTTCGGTGGGGTCTTTGTCTGGTTTTGGAATTAAGGTGATGCTGGCCTCATAGAACAAGTTTGGAAGTATTCTGTCTCTTTATATCCTTTGGAACAGCTTTAGTAGAATAAGTATTGTTTCTTCTTAAACGTTTGATAGAATTCCCCTAGAAGCCATCTGGCCCTGGACTTTTGTGTCTTGGGAGGTTTTTGACGACTGCTTCAATTTCCTCCCTGGTTATGAGCCTGTACAGGTTTTCTATTTCTTCCTGTTCCAGTTTTGGTAGTTTCTGGTTTTCCAGAAACGTGTCCATTTCTTCTAGATTGCCTAATTTGTTGGCGCATAGCTGCTCATAAGTGTTTAAAATTGTTTGTATTTCCTTGGTATTGGGTTTGATCTCTCCTTTTTCATTTGTGATTTTATTAATTTGAGTCTATTCTGTTTTCTTTTTAATAAGGCTGGCTAATGGTTTATCTATCTTATTAATTCTTTCAAAGAACCAACTTCTAGTTCTGTTGATCTGTTCTACAGTTCCTCTATCTCTATTTCATTGAGTTCTGCTTGAATCTTTATTAACTCTCTTCTTATGCTGGCTGTAGGTTTATTTGCTGTTCTTTCTCCAGAAAATGAATTATTGGGACTTCATCAAGATAAAAGGCTTCTGCACAGCAAAAGAAACAGTCAACAAAAATAAAAGACTACCACTGCTATTCAACATAATACTAGAAGTCCTAGCCTCAGCAATCAGACAACAAAAAGAAATAAAAGGCATTAAAATTGGCAAAGAAGAAGTCAAACTCTCCCTCTTCGCAGATGACATGATACTCTACATAGAAAACCCAAAGAGCTTCTGCACATCAAAAGAAACAGTCAACAAAACTAAAAAACAATCTACAGAATGGGAGAAGATATTTGCAAGTTACATATCACATAAAGGGCTAGTTTCCAAGATCTATAAAAAACGTATTAAACTCAACAGCAAAGAAACAAATAATCCAATCATGAAATTGGCAAAAGACATGAACAGAAATCTCACAGAGGAAGACATAGACATGGCCCACAAGCACAGGAGAAAATGCTCTGCATCACTTGCCATCAGGGAAATATAAATCAAAACCACAATGAGATACCACATCACACCAGTGAGAATGGGGAAAATTAACAAGGCAGGAAACAACAAATGTTGGAGAGGATGTGGAGAAAAGGGAACACTCTTGCACTGGTGGTGGGAATGTGAAGTGGTGCAGCCACTCTGGAAAACTGTGTGGAGGTTCCTCAAAGAGTTAAAAATAGATCTGTCCTATGACCCAGCAATTGCACTGTTGGGGATTTACCTCAAAGATACAGATGCAATGAAATGCCGGGACACCTGCACTCCAATGTTTTTAGCAGCAAAGTCCACAATAGCCAAACTGTGGAAGGAGCCTCGGTGTCCATCGAAAGATGAATGGATAAAGAAGATGTGGTTTATGTATACAATGGAATATTACTCAGCCATTAGAAACGACAAATACCCACCATTTGCTTCGACGTGGATGGAACTGGAGGGTATTATGCTGAGTGAAGTAAGTCAATCGGAGAAGGACAAACATTGTATGTTCTCATTCATTTGGGGAATATAAATAATAGTGAAAGGGAATAAAGGGGAAAGGAGAAAAAATAAGTGGGAAATATGAGAAAGGGAGACAGAACATGAGAGACTCCTAACTCTGGGAAAGGAACTAGGGGTGGTGGAAGAGGAGGTGGGCGGGGGGTGGGGGTGACTTGGTGACAGGCACTGAGGTGGGCACTTGATGGGATGAGCACTGGGTGTTATTCTATATGTTGACAAATTGAACACCAATAAAAAATAAATTAAAAAAATAAATAAATAAAACTTTTGAATCTGAAAACAAAATAAATAAATACAAATGGCCCAAACGTATCAATTAAAAGGCAAAGATCATCAGAAAAAATAAAAGTATGACCCAAATATATGCTGTTTACAAAATACCTATTTCATATATAATATATATCATATATATATATCATATATAATATATATCATATATCATATATAGGCATGATAGGAGCAATATGATAGAACGAAATAACCCATGCAAAAAAATTATCAGAAGATAATGGCAATTATATTAATACCAAAGTAGACTTCCAACAAATTACCAACAATAATGAGGTACATTTCTATCAGTCTAATGATAAAATGATCAATTCACCAAGAGAATATAACAATCTTAAATATATATTCACTGAAAAACAGAGCGTTACAATATATGAAGAAAAAATGGCAGAATTGAGAAGAGAAATAGATAAATATACAAATACAGTTGGAGATTTCAACACTTTTCCATCATAACATAATTAACAAAGAGAAAATCAACAATTTTAAACACTACACCCAATAATAATAGAATACACATTCTTTCAAAGTGCATATGGAACATGAAATAAGATAGAACATATTCAGAGTCATAAAATAAGTCTTAATCAACTAAAAATAATTGAAATAACATGCAGAATATTCTTTGACCATAAAAGAACTAAACTAGAAATTAAAGAAGGATAATAGTAAAAATCTCATATAATGGGAAATTAAACAATATATTTACATTTAATTCATTAGTGAAAAAAGAAATCTCAAGGGAAATTAGTAAAATTTTAAAAATGAATGAAAGATACAAAAGAAACTTTGTGAGGCACAGTTAAAGCAGTACTTACAGGGGAGATTCATAGTAGTACATGACTACTGTAAAAAAAAGTGTCAAATCAATATTCCACATTTCTAGTTTGAGAAGTGAAAGAATGAAGAGTGAAATAAATCCAAATTAAGCAGAACAATAAATGGAAGTGCAAAAAATAAAGAAAAAGATAACAGAAAAGAAATAGGATCAATATAACAAAAAAGTTTTGTAAATATGAATAGAATTGATAAATCTCTAGCAAAAATGACAAAGAGAAAATAAACAATGTATATAATATTAGGAAATGAAAGAGAGGATCTCATTTTAGAACCTTCAGACATTAAGGGGATAATAAGGGAATGCTATGAACAATCCTAAGTATATAATTTAATTGATGTAGATAAAATGGAGAAGTTTAATGAAAAACACAAACTACTAAAACTCACTAAGATAAAATGAATATTCCTATATATCTAAGACATTAAATTCATAGTTTACAACTACTCAAAAAAATTAACTTACAGGCCCAGATCACTTCACTGGTGAATACTACCAAATACTTAAGAAAGAAATAACATCAGTTTGACACGGTATACTAAAGAAAACAGAACCAGAGGAAAACTTCCTCACTCATTTTATAAGGACAAATTGACATTGATACCAAATCAAAGATAACTGAAAAAAAAGGAAGATCATATCTCTAATAAATACAGAGATAAAAACACTCAATACACTTTTTTAATCTAAATCCAGCAATAACATAAAAATAATAATATAAGAAATACAAATTAAAACTACAATTACATATAATCTCACAAGGGGGAGGCGGGGCAAGATGGTGGAAGAGTAGGGTCCCCAAGCCACCTGTCCCAACCAACTTACTTAGATAACTTTCAAATCATCCTGAAAACCTACGAATACAGCCTGAGAACAGCTGGAATGGTACAGAGAGAAGATTTACCACTTGTATCAAGTACAACTTGTTTTTAGCCACTCTGCACTGAGCAAAATGACTAGAAAGAAGAACCCACCACAAAAGAAAAAAATCGGAAGCAGTACTCTCTCCCACAGAGTTATAAAATTTGGATTACAATTCAATGTCAGAAAGCCAATTCAGAAGCACAATTGCAAAGCTACTAGTGGCTCTAGAAAAAAGCAGAAAGGATTCAAGAGACTTCATGACTGCAGAATTTAGATCAAATCAGGCTGAAATTAAAAATCAATTAAATGAGACGCAATCCAAACTGGAGGTCCTAACGATGAGGGTTAATGAGGTAGAAGAACAGTGAGTGACATAGAAAACAAGCGATGGCAAGGAAAGAAGCTGAGGAAAAAAGAGAAAAACAATTGAAAAACCATGAGGAAAGGTTAAGGGAAATAAATGACAGCCTCAGAAGGAAAAATCGACGTCTAACTGGGATTCCAGAGGGCACCAAAGGGGACAGAGGACCAGAAAGTATATTTGAATAAATCATAGCTGAGAACTTCCCTAACTTGGGAAGGGAAACAGTCATTTAGATCCAAGAGATAGAGAACCCCCCCAAAGTCAATACAAATCATTCAACACCTCAACATTTCATAGTGAAACGTGCAAATTCCAAAGATAAAGAGAAAATCCTTAAAGCAGCAAGAGACAAGAGATCCCTAACCTTTATGGGGAGAAGTATTAGGTTAACAGCAGAAATCTCCACAGAGACCTGGCAGGCCAGAAAGGGCTGGCAGGATACACTCAGGGTCCTAAATGAGAAGAACATGCAGCCAAGCATACTATATCCAGCAGGGCTCTCATTCAGAATAGAAGGAGAGATAAAGAGCTTCAAAGACAGGCAAGAACTGAAAGAATATGTGACCACCAAACCAGCTCTGCAAGAAATATTAAGGGGGACTCTGTAAAAGAAAGAGCAAGTCCAAGAAATAATCCACAAAAACAGGGACTGAATAGGTATCATGATGACACTAAATTCATATCTTTCAATAGTAACTCTGAACGTGAATGGGCTTAATGATCCCATGAAAAGGCGCAGGGTTTCAGACTGGATAAAAAAGCAAGACCCATCTATTTGCTGTCTACAAGAGACTCATTTTAGACCTAAGGACACCTCCAGCCTGAAAATGAAAGGTTGGAAAACCATTTACCATTCAAATGACCCTCAAAAGAAAGGAGGGGTAGCCATCCTCATATCAGATAAATTAAAAGTTATTCCAAACACTGTAGAAAGAGATGAGAGGGACACTGTATCCTACTTAAAGGATCTATCCAACAAGAGGATTTAACAATCATCAATATGTGGGACCCAGGAAATTTAACAAAATCCCCTACCCCTGAACAAGCAGAGCAGGGCTGACTCTATTTTGTGCTGCACCCACCTTGTGCTGACCTACTTATTACTTAGGGCACTGCCCCGCCCTAATCAAAGACCAGGGCACACCCTAATTGGAAATCCGGCTCAGTGGACCAGCATGACAGTGCAACTTTCTGTGTATCCCATTGGCCACTGGCCCCTATAAAGTTGCTAAGCCTCTTAGTCTCGGGGTCCAAGTCCCTGCTCCCGTACGTCGGGTATACTTGGACCCAGACTCGAGCTTGTAAATAAACCCTCGTGTGTTTGCTCCTTGGTGGTTTCTCGGATTCGCGATCTTGGGCACAAAATTTGGGGGCTCATCCGGGATCCAAGAAACCTCCAGGACCCCATTCGGAGGGTTGACTCAACTTTTTCCACCTTTTGTGGGCATATTTTCTGAGAGCTCTAAACTGTACTTTACCTGTAGGAATTCCAATCTGTATTGGGTCGGCATTGGCTTAGGTGGACGCGCTGGTGGGCCGTCGACCCAGGGTCTTGAGGAGACGTCCCTTGCCCCTGCCTGGAGGACGGGGTCCTCATCTGTAAGGAGGGCCAGATGCCATCCTTTCAGGTTACTTTCTGTTTTGTCTCTGCGGCCGCATGGAACGTTTGTTTGTCTGTTACCGTGTTCTTGTTAACTGTTTGCACATTTGTCTGTGTTACTATGTCCTTGTTAACTGTTTATGCGTTTGTCTGTGTTCTTGGGTCCTTGTTAATCATCTTTTTTTTTAAAATAAATTTATTTTTTATTGGTGTTCTATTTACCAACATACAGAATAACACCCAGTGCCATCCCATCAAGTGCCCCCCTCAGTGCCTGTCACCCATTCCCCCACCCTCCGCCCTCCTCCCTCCTCCCCTTCCACCACCAGTAGTTCGTATAATTTTCCTTTTTTTAATAAATTAATTTTTTATTGCTGTTCAATGTACCAACATACAGAATAACACCCAGTGCTCATCCCGTCAAGTGTCCCCCTCAGTGCCTGTCACCCACTCGCCCCCACCACCCGCCCTCCTCCGCTTCCACCACCCCTAGTCCATTTCCCAGAGTTAGGAGTCTTTAAGTTTTGTCTCCCTTTCTGATATTTCCCACACATTTCTTCTCCCTTCCCTTATATTCCCTTTCACTATTATTTATATTCCCGAAATGAATGAGAACATACAATGTTTGTCCTTCTCCGATTCACTTACTTCACTCAGCATAATACCCTCCAGTTCCATCCACGTCAAAGCAAATGGTGGGTATTTGTGGTTTCTAATGGCTGAGTAATATTCCATTGTATACATAAACCACATCTTCTTTATCCATTCATCTTTTGATGGACACCGAGGCTCCTTCCACAGTTTGGCTATTGTGAACATTGCTGCTAGAAACATTGGGGTGCATGTGTCCTGGAGTTTCATTGCATCTGAATCTTTGGGGTAAATCCCCAACAGTGCAATTGCTGAGTTGTAGGGCAGGTCTATTTTTAACTCTTTGAGGAATCTCCACACAGTTTTCCAGAGTGGCTGCACCAGTTCACATTCCCACCAACAGTGTAAGAGGGTTCCGCTTTCTCCACATCCTCACCAACATTTGTTGTTTCCTGCCTTGTTGATTTTCCCCATTCTTACTGGTGTGAGGTGGTATCTCATTGTGGTTTTGATTTGTATTTCCCTGATGGCAAGTGACGCAGAGCATTTTCTTATGTGCATGTTGGCCATGTCTATGACTTCCTCTGTGAGATTTCTGTTCATGTCTTTTGCCCATTTCATGATTGGATTGTTTGTTTCCTTGGTGTTGTGTTTAATAAGTTCTTTATAGATCTTGGAAACTAGCCCTTTATCTGATACGTCATTTGCAAATATCTTCTCCCATTCTGTAGGTTGTCTTTTATTTTTGTTGACTGTATCCTTTGCTGTGCAAAAGCTTCTTATCTTGATGAAGTCCCAATAGTTCATTTTTGCTTTTGTTTCTTTTGCCTTCCTGGATGTATCTTGCAAGAAGTTTCTGTGGCCAAGTTCAAAAAGGGTGTTGCCTGTGTTCTCCTCTAGAATTTTGAGGGAATCTTGTCTCACATTTAGATCTTTCATCCATTTTGAGTTTATCTTTGTGTATGGTGAAAGGGAGTGGTCTAGTTTCATTCTTCTGCATGTGGATGTCCAATTTTCCCAGCACCATTTATTGAAGAGACTGTCTTTCTTCCAGTGGATAGTCTTTCCTCCTTTATCGAATATTAGTTGACCATAAAGTTGAGGGTCCACTTCTGGATTCTCTACTCTGTTCCATTGACCTATGTGTCTGTTTTTGTGCCAGTACCACACTGTCTTGATGACCACAGCTTTGTAGTACAATCTGAAATCTGGCCTTGTGATGCCCCCAGATATGGTTTTCTTTTTTTAAAATTCCCCTGGCTATTCGGGGTCTTTTTTGATTCCACACAAATCTTAAAATACTTTGTTCTAACTCTCTGAAGAAAGTCCATGGTATTTTGATAGGGATTGCTTAAACGTGTAAATTGCCCTGGGTAACATTGATATTTTCACAATATTAATTCTGCCAATCCATGAGCATGGAATATTT
The DNA here is from genome assembly GCF_003254725.2 of Canis lupus dingo. Classification (NCBI taxonomy): domain Eukaryota; kingdom Metazoa; phylum Chordata; class Mammalia; order Carnivora; family Canidae; genus Canis; species Canis lupus. The sequence continues at coordinate 43,885,397 of NC_064281.1, forward strand.
TTCCATCTCTTTGTGTCTTCCTCAATTTCTTTCAGAAGTGTTCTATAGTTTTTAGGGGATAGATCCTTTACCTCTTTCGTTAGGTTTATTCCTAGGTATCTTATGCTTTTGGGTGTAATTGTAAATGGGATTGACTCCTTCATTTCTCTTTCTTCAGTCTCATTGTTAGTGTATAGAAATGCCACTGATTTCTGGGCATTGATTTTGTATCCTGCCACGCTGCCAGATTGCTGTATGAGTTCTAGCAATCATGGGTTGGAGGCTTTTGGGTTTTCCATGTAGAGGATCATGTCATTGACGAAGAGGGAGAGTTTGACTTCTTCTTTGCTAATTTAAATGCCTTTAGTGTCTTTTTGTTGTCTGATTGCTGAGGCTAAAACTTCCAATACTATGTTGAATAGCAGTGGTCAGAATGGACATCCCTGTCTTGTTCCTGATCCTAGGGGAAAGGCTCCCAGTGCTTCCCCATTGAGAATGATATTTGCTGTGAGCTTTTCGTAGATGGCTTTTAAGATGTCGAGGAAAGTTCCCTCTATCCCTACACTCTGAAGAGTTTTGATCAGGAATGGATGCTGTATTTTGTCAAATGCTTTCTCTGCATCTAATGAGAGGATCCTATATTTCTTGGTTTTTCTCTTGCTGATATGATGAATCACATTGATTGTTTTACGAGTATTGAACCAGCCTTGTGTCCCGGGGATAAATCCTACTTGGTCATGGTGAATAAATTTCTTAATGTAGTGTTGGATCCTATTGCCTAGTATCTTGTTGAGAATTTTTGCATCCATGTTCATTACGGATATTGGTCTGTAATTCTCGTTTTTGGTGGGGTTTTTGTCTGGTTTTGGAAATAAGGTGATACTGGCCTCAAAGAACGAATTTGGAAGTACTCCATCTCTTTCTATCTTTCCAAACAGCTTTAGTAGAATAGGCATGATTTCTTCTTGAAACGTTTGATAGAATTCCCCTGGGAAGCCATCTGGCTCTGGACTCTTGTGTCTTGGGAGGTTTTTGATGACTGCTTCAATTTCCTCCCTTTCCTGGTTATTGGCCTGTTCAGGTTTTCTATTTCTTCCTGTCCCAGTTTTGGTAGTTTGTGGCTTTCCAAGAATGTGTCCGTTTCTTCTAGATTGCTTAATTTATTGGCATATAGCTGTTCATAACATGTTTTTAAAATCGTTTGTATTTCCTTGGTGTTGGTAGTGATCTCTCCTTTCTCATTCATGATTTTATTAATTTGAGTCTTCTCTCTCTTCTTTTTAATAAGGCTGGCTAATGGTTTATCTATCTTATTAATTCTTTCAAAGAACCAACTCCTGGTTCTGTTGATCTGTTCCACAGTTCTTCTGGTCTCGATTTCATTGAGTTCTGCTCGAATTTTAATTAACTCTCTTCTTCTGCTGGGTGTAGGGTCCATCTGCTGTTTTTTCTCCAGCTCCTTTATGTGTAATGTTAGCTTTTGTATTTGAGTTCTTTCAGCTTTTGAATGGATGCTTGTATTGCGATGTATTTCCCCCTCAGGACTGCTTTTGCTGCATACCAAAGATTTTGAATGGTTGTATCTTCATTCTCATTAGTTTCCATGAATCTTTTTAATTCTTCCTTAATTTCCTGGTTGACCCTTTCATCTTTTAGCAGGATGGTCCTTAACCTCCACGTGTTTGAGGTCCTTCCATACTTCTTGTTGTGATTTAGTTCTAATTTCAAGGCATTATGGTCTGAGAATATGCGGGTACGATCCCAATCTTTTGGTATCGGTTCATACCCAATTTGTGACCCAGTATGTGGTCTATTCTGGAGAAAGTTGCATGTGCACTTGAGAAAAATGTGTATTCAGTTGAGTTTAGATGTAAAGTTCTGTAGATATCTGTGAAATCCATCTGGTCCAGTGTATCTTTTAAAGCTCTCATTACTTGGGAGATGTTGTGCTTAGAAGAACTATCGAGGGTAGAAAGCACTAGATTGAAGTCACCAAGTATAAGTGTATTATTATCTAAGTATTTCTTCACTTTGGTTATTAATTGGTTTAAATATTTGACAGCTCCCACATTCGGGGCATATATATTGAGGATTGTTAAGTCCTCTTGTTGGATAGATCCTTTAAGTATGATATAGTGTCCCTCTTCATCTCTCACTACAGTCTTCGGGGTAAATTTTAGTTTATCTGATATAAGGATGGCTACCCCTGCTTTCTTTTGAGGACCATTTGAACGGTAAATGGTTCTCCAACCTTTTATTTTCAGGTTGTAGGTGTCCTTTTGTCTAAAATGAGTCTCTTGTAGACAGCAAATGGATGGGTCCTGCTTTTTTTATCCAGTCTGAAACCCTGTGCCTTTTGATGGGGTCATTAAGCCCGTTCACATTCAGAATTACTATTGACAGATATGAGTTTAGTGTCATCATGATATCTATTCAGTCCTTGTTTTTGTGGATTGTTCCACTGGACTTCTTCTTAAAGGGCAATTTTAAGAGTCCCCCTTAAAATTTCTTGCAGAGCTGGTTTGGAGGTCACATATTCTTTCAGTTGCTGCCTGTCTTGGAAGCTCTTTATCTCTCCTTCCATTCTGAATGAGAGCCTTGCTGGATAAAGTATTCTTGGTTGCATGTTCTTCTCATTTAGGACCCTGAATATATCCTGCCATCCCTTTCTGGCCTGCCAGGTCTCTGTGGAGAGGTCTGCTGTTACCCTAATACTCCTCCCCATAAAAGTCAGGGATTTCTTGTCTCTTGCTGCTTTAAGGATCTTCTCTTTATCTTTGGAATTTGCAAGCTTCACTATTAAATGTCACGTTTTTGAACGGTTTTTATTGATTTTAGGGGGGATCTCTCTATTTCCTGGATCTGAATGCCTGTTTCCCTTCCCAGATCAGGAAAGTTTTCAGCTAGGATTTGTTCAAATACATATTCTGTACCTCTGTCCCTTTCGGCGTCCTTGGGAACCCCAATTAAACGTAGGTTTTTCTTCCTCTGGCTGTCGTTTATTTCCCTTAATCAGTCTTCATGGTCTTTTAATTGTCTGTCTCCTTTTTCCTCAGTTTCCCTCTTTGCCATCAACTTGTCTTCTATGTCACTCACTTGTTCTTCCACCTCGTTAACCCTCGTTGTTAGGACTTCTAGTTTGGATTGCATCTCATTCAATTGATTTTTAATTTCTCTCTGATTAGATCTAAATTCTGCAGTCATGAAGTCTCTTGAGTCCTCTATGCTTTTTTCTAGAGCCACCAGTAGCTGTATAATAGTGCTTCTGAATTGGCTTTCTGACATTGAATTGTAATACAGATTTTGTAACTCTGTGGAAGAGAGGACTGTTTCTGATTCTTTCTTTTGAGGTGAGGTTTTCCTTTAGTCATTTTGTTCAGTGCAGAGTGGCCAAAAACAAGTTGTATTGGGAAAAGGAGAAAAAGAGAGAGAGAGAAAGAAAGAAAAGAGAAAAAGAAAAAAGAAAAAAGGAAGAAAAAATGGAAAAAAGAGAAGAAAAAGAGAAAGAAAAAGAAAGAAAGGTGAAAAATAGGGTGGGGGAAGCAATCAGAAATAAAAAAGAAAAAAAACACGGTGGGGTATCTTCTGATTCTGTATACTTTAAGTCCCTTGACTTCCCCTGGAACTTGTCCGGATAGCTGGTCTTCTGGGGGAGGGGCCTGTTGTGCTGATTTTCAGGTGTTAGCACTTGGGGAAGCTGCTCTGCCCCCTGCTTTGTGCAAGGCTCAGTGGATGTTGTTTACCCCGTGAGGTCCCTGCAGGAACAACACCAGTGGTTGCTGCAGCTCTGGAAACCTGGATTCAGCCCCGGCAGTAACTCCGGAGCTCTCTGTCTGCAGGGCCTGGAGGCTCCGGGGCGGGGCTGCTGATCTGCTCAGCTCCGGGCAGGAGTGTCCTTGCTGTCCTGTCCCCTCCCGGCCTCTGCCTTTTCCGGGGGGAGGTCGGATCCTGGGCTGTGTCCTGGCGCCCTGTGCTCCCGGTCTGTGATGTTGGATTCGCGCTCCCGGCCGCACAGCCGCCTCTCCGCGGAGCCTCTGCTCGAGCCCCTCCGAGCTGCTCCCGGGTCCAGTCGTGTGCGTGCTGCAGCCCATCCGGGAGATCCGCGCACTCTCCCCGGGGCGCAGGTGTCTGTTAGTGTCTCAGGGAGCCTGAGGGCATCCCCGCCCTCCTGGGGTCCTGCTCTAACTCCCTGCGGGCGCTTTTCCCCCCGGGAAGGTTGGTGCAGCTCCTGCTTCTCCGAGACGGGGCTCTTCTGTCCTGGGGCCACTCGCCCCGGCCTTAGCCCGGCTCCTAGCGGGGCCCCTCCCCCTTGGATGCCTTTTGTTTCTTTATTTATTTTTCCCGGTCTTCCTACCTTGATAGAAGCGTGAACTCTTCTCACTGTAGCGTTCCAGCTGTTCTCTCTTTAAATCTCAGGCCGAATTCATAGATTTTCAGGATGATTTGAAGGTTATCTAGGTAATTTGGTGGGGACAAGTGATTTGGGGACCCTACTCTTCCGCCATCTTGCCCCTCCTCCCCCTTGTTAATCGTCTTTACTGTCTGTGTCTTGGTGTGGATTGGGGACATAATGGGGGAGACAGAAACCACTCCCTTATCTCTTATGCTCTCTCACTTCTCGGATGTTAGGGAAAGAGCTCGTATTCTGAGCATAGACATATGGAGACAGAGATTCCAAATTTATTGTATATCAGAATGGCCAACCTTTGATGTGGGATGGCCCCAGGAGGGAACTTGTCACCTACCTATTATCTTACAGGTTAAGACCATGATCTTCAGGGACAAACCGGACGGCCACTCTGACCAGGTTCCCTACATCCTGATCTGGCAGGCCATGATCGAGAATCCTCCTCCTTGGCTAAAACCATTTTTACCCCCCAAAGCAGGACCCACGGAGATTCTAGCCCTGCGGAAAGCCAAAAAGGAGACTGACTCTATGCCCGAAGCACCCCTTCATCTGGTCTTCCAGGATTCCTCCCCAGAGGACCTGATCCTCCCGCCGCCCTACTGGGCATCACCCCCCCCCCCACTTCCGTCCCTCCATTGGAGGCATCAGGGGCTGCAGAAGTGGCGCCACCCCTCCCTGACGAGGGAGTCCCTGTGTGCGGGCTAGCAGTAGGGACATGCGGTCGGACCCACCAGACGGCCCCACCTCTGAATGCGGCCGGCCAACTCCACCGCCTTTCCTCTCCAGGCCATGCCCCCCACCCCCATGAGACTGGCGAACAGCTAATGTTATATTGGCCATTCTCCAACAGTGATTTATATCATTGGAAAACCCAAAATGCAAAGTTCTCTGATAATCCGAGAGATCTAATTGGGCTTTTAGATACTGTTCTCTTTACCCACCAGCCTACTTGGGATGACTGCCAACAGCTCTTGCAGGTTCTCTTCACCACCGAGGAAAGAGAACGAATTCAGGTGGAAGCCCGGAAGTCTGTCCTGGGAGAGGACAGACAGCCGACTCAAAACCCAGACCTCATAAATGCTGCCTTCCCTTTATCCCGCCCCGCCTGGGACTACAACTCAGCTGAAGGTAAGGAGAGACTCTGGGTCTACCGCCAGACTCTAATGGCAGGTCTCAAGGCTGCCACACACAAGCCTACCAATCTGGCCAAGGTCTATGATGTGAGGCAGGGTAAGGATGAGAGTCCAGCAGCCTTCTTAGAGTCATTCATAGAGGCTTTTAGGCAGTACACCCCTATGAACCCAGAAGCCCCGGAAACAAAGACCACAATTATCATGGCTTTTGTTAACCAGGCTGCTCCGGACATTAAAAAGAAGTTGCAAAGAGTAGAGAAACTGGGAGAGAAGAGCTTGCAGGACTTAGTGATAGTGGCAGAATGAGTCTATAATAATAGAGACAGTCTGGAAGAACAACAAACCAAGCTAAGTGACCCCAGACCTGAAAGCTGGCCAAGATCCTGCTGGCCACAACCATGGATGACCCACAGGAAAGACAGAGGCACCTCAAGAAGCTGGCTTCAGGGACAGGTAAGGAGGATGGCCCTAGTCCCCATCGGGAGCACCCTAAGCTGAACAAAAACCAATGTGCTTATTGCAAAGAGGAGGGCCATTGGGTGAAAAGCTGCCCTAATAAAAGATCTAAGGCCCCTGCCAAGATCTTAGAAATGGAGGGCCTGGACAGTTAGGGGAGTCAGGGTTCGGCACCCCTCCCCAAGCCCTGGGTAACTCTTAAAGTGGAGGGGCAACCTGTTGAATTCCTAGTGAACACTGGGGCACAACATTCGGTTTTATTACAACCCCAAGGGAAATTGGCAAACAAAACTTCATGCGTGCAAGGGGCCACGGGCACCAAACAATACTCATGGACTACCCAAACTGTGGATCTTGGCACGGGCCGGGTATCCCACTCCTTCATGGTCATCCCTGAGTGTCCCTACCTGTTGTTAGGTCGGGATTTGCTCACCAAGATGGGGGCACAAATTTGCTTCCACCTCAAAGGGGCAAAAGTCCTAAACAAGAAGGGGCACCCAATTCAGGTGCTTGTCCTGAGTTTAGAAGACGAATATTGTCTCCACCAAATGCCCTCAGCCCCAGTGACTGACATTGACCGTTGGCTGAGGGAATTTCCCCAAGCGTGGGCAGAAACTGGGGGAATCAGGCTGGCCCAGCATCGACCAGCCATATACATAGAACTAAAGCCGAGGGCAGACCCTGTCAGGGTCTGCCAATACCCCATGCCTCTAGTAGCACGAAAGGGAATCACACCCCACATACGGCGACTACTGGACTCAGGCATATTAAGGCCCTGCCAATCGGCATGGAACACTCCCTTGCTGCTGGTTCAGAAACCGCACTCTAACGATTACAGGCCAGTCCAGGAATTGAGGGAAGTCAACCGGTGAGTAGAGGATATGCACCCTAGGGTCCCAAACTCATACACCCTCCTCTCCACCTTGCCTCCAGACAAAACTTGGTATACGGTATTAGACTTAAAAGACGCCCTTTTCAGCCTGCCTTTAGCACCCAAGAGCCAAGACCTCTTTGCCTTTGAATGGACGGACCCTGAAAAAGGCATCAATGGCAAGCTTACCTGGACTCGACTACCACAAGGATTCAAAAATTCACCGACCATCTTCGATGAGGTCTTACAGGAAGACTTGGGTGAATTCTGTTCTGAGCACCCTCATTTGACTTTATTACAATATGTAGATATCCTGTTGGTGGCAGAGGACCAGGACACATGCCTGCGAGGCACCAGGGACTTGCTCCAGACCATAGAAGCCCTAGGATACCGGGCCTCAGCTAAAAAAGCCGGGATCTGCAGAACAGAGGTGAGCTACCTTCGGTACAAATTAAAATATGGACAAAGATGGTTGACAGATGCACGGAAGGAAACTGTCTTAAGAATCCCACAGCCGCAAACCGTCCGCCAGGTACGTGAATTCCTGGGGTCAGCAGGGTTCTGTCGCCTATGGATTCCGGGTTTTGCCGAGATGGCCAGACCCCTCTATGAGGCCACCAGGCACCAGCAAATTTTTGAATGGACAGAGGCCATGAACAGAGCCTTTAATGACCTTAAAAAGGCCTTGCTGTCTGCCCCAGCCCTTGGGTTGCCCGTCTAGCCAAGCCCTTTTACCTGTATGTGGACAAGAAAGACGGGGTGGCAAAAGGGGTCCTTGTCCAGTACTTAGGTCCCTGGAAGAGACCCAGAGCCTATCTCTCCAAAAAGCTGGACACGGTGGCCGCTGGATGGCCCCCATGCTTAAAAATTATTGCTGCGGTGGCCACTATGGTCAAGGACGCAGCCAAACTGGGGGCAAGAACTGCATGTTACCACCCCACATGTTATTGAAGGAGTACTCAAACAGCCCCCAGACCGCTGGATCTGCAATGCCCGTCTGACCCATTATCAGAGCCTACGGCTAAACCCTACCATAATTTTATTTGAGCCACCAACAACCCTGAATCCGGCAACACTACTCCCTAACCCAGACTGGGACCCCCCTCTGCATGACTGTCAAGAAATTTTGGCACAGGTGCATGGAATCAGAGCTGATCTCCAGGACCAGCCACTGCCGAATGCAGACGTCACCTGATACACGGACAGCAGCAGCTTTGTCCAAGAAGGACTCAGATATGCGGGGGCAGACGTAACCATGGAGACGGAGACTGTCTGGGCAGAGGCACTGGCAGCCGGACTGTCAGCTCAATGGGCAGAACTGATCGCACTGGCCAAGGCACTGACCATGGGGGAAGGTAAACGAATAAACATCTACACCAAGAGCAGGTACGCCTTTGCCACCGCTCACATCCACGGAGCCCTTATTATAGGGAGAGAGGGCTTCTGACAGCAGAGGGAAAGACTGTTAAAAACAAAACGGAGATTCTTGAACTCCTAAAGGCCCTCTGGCTGCCCAAGGCCCTAGCCATCATCCATTGTCCGGGGCACCAAAAGGCAGACACACCAGTAGCCAGGGGAAACCGGTGAGCCGATTTAAAAGCAAAAGAGTTCTTCTGCATGTGGATGTAGCTTTTCCCAATATCATTTATTGAAAACTATCCTTTCCCCACTGTATATTCTTGGCTCCTTTGTCATAATTCAATTGAAAAAAAAAAAAAAGCAAAAGAGGCAGCCCTTCTGGTGACCGAGGTCTTAGCTACCATGCTAAGATCCGGGGGCACCGACCCTGCCTGACACCCCCAACTATACTGATGCTGATTTACACTGGATCAAACGCTTGCCTATGACCCAGTGCTTGCGTGGCTGGTGGAGGGCCGCAGACTCCAGCATCATCTTGCCAGAGGAACTAGGACGGCGAGTCCTATCCAAAATTCATCGGAGTACTCACATGGGAACAAGGAAGATGGAAGACCTCATACACATGCAAAGATCACTATTAAAGACTCTCGAGCAAAGATAGAACAGATTGTGGCAAGCTGCCACGCATGCCAATTAACAAATTCCTCTGCCCATGGATCTAACCCGGGCACCTGGCTCCAAGGGGACTGCCCAGGAGCCTACTGGGAAGTGGACTTCACTGAGGTAAAATCTGGAAAATATGGGTATAGGTATTTACTAGTGTTTGTAGATACTTTTTCAGGATGGACAGAGGCATTTCCCACCAAACATGAAACGGCACAGATCGTGACCAAGAAACTGCTGGAAGACAACTTACCGAGGTATGGTTTTCCCATTAGAATTGGGTCAGACAACGGCCCAGGATTCGTATCTAAGGTAACACAGGGATTGGCACTAGTACTTGGGGCAGATTGGAAATTACATTGGGCATATAGGCCCCAGAGCTCAGGACAGGTAGAGAGGATAAACAGAACATTAAAGGAGACCTTAACTCAATTAGCCCTGGAGACTGGCAGGGACTAGGTGACTCCCCTCCCATGCGCCCTATATAGGGTGTGGAACTCCCCATATAAGATAGGACTGACTCCCTACGAAATCATGTTCGGTCTTCCTCCACCTGTTATCCCCAATTTAAAACCTGAGGTGCTTGCTGAATTTGATGATCACCAACTTCTTTTCTCCCTCCAAATGTTGCAACAAACCCATGAGCAGGTGTGGCCTCTATGAGACTGGGCCACCCCCGGACTCCCATCGATATTGGCCAGGTGACTGGGTATATGTGTGGAGATACCAAGACCAGACACTTCAACCTCATTGGAAAGGACCCTACCTCGTGATCCCGACCACTCCAACCGCTCTCAAGGTCGACGGGATTACTCCCTGGGTCCACAAGACACACGTCCGGCCAGCTGACCCACAGATCGTTCTCAAGGACTTTGTTACAGAATAAAAAAGCCAACCAGACAAGGACAATCCCCTAAAGCTAAGACTGCGCCATTCCCACTTATTTCCCACCTCCAAGACTCCGTAGTCTGAGGTTGTCCTTCAAAATAGAAGGGGATTAGGATTACTCTTACAACAAAGGGTGTGTGTGTGTGCGGGGGGGGGGGGGTTATGTGCTGCCTTAAATGTAAATGAGAGCGAGAACAGCAGCAAGTTTGGTGAGAATCCTGGTTTAATCATTCACCTGGCTCACTCTGAGAGCAACCTGGACCCATGATTGGGTCCTGCATAGGATCCTCTGAAAAAGGGTGGGATGTGGGACCCAGGAAATTTAACAAAATCCTCTACCCCTGGACAAGCAGAGCAGGACTGACTCTATTTTGTGCTGCACCTGCCTTGTGCTGACCTACTTATTACTTAGGGCACTGCCCCGCCCTAGTCAAAGACCAGGACACACCCTAACCAGAAATCCGGCTCAGTGGACCAGCATGACTGTGCAACTTTCTGTGTATCCCATTGGCCACTGGCCCCTATAAAGTTGCTAAGCCTCTTAGTCTTGGGTTCCAAGTCCCTGCTCCACTGCGTTTGGTCTACTTGGACCCAGGCTCTTGCTTGTAAATAAACCCTCGTGTGTTTGCATCAGTGTCGGCTCCTTGGTGGTGTCGGCTCCTCGATGGTTTCTCCGATTCGAGATCTTGGGCACAACACAATATTTATGCCCAGAATCTGGGAGCTGCCAAGTATATCAATCAATTAATAACCAGAGTTAAGACATAGATAATAATACACTTATACTTGGAGACTTGAACACAGTGCTTTCTATGATCAACAGATCTTCTAAGTACAACATCTCCAAAGAAACAAGAGCATTAAATGATACACTGGACCAGATGTATTTCACAGATATTTACAGAATTTTACATCCAAACGCAACTGAATACACATTCTTCTTAAGTGCACATGGAACTTTATGCAGAATAGACCACATACTGGGTCATAAATCAGGTCTTAACCAATACCAAAAGATTGGGATCATCACCTGCATATATTCAGACCATAATGCTTTGAAACTAGAACTAAATCACAAGAAGAAGCTTGGAAGGATTTCAAACCCTTGGAGTTTAAGGATCATCCTGCTAAAAGATGAAAGGGTCAACCAGGAAATTAGAGAAGAATTAAAAAGATTCATGGAAACTAATGAGAATGAAAATACAACCATTCAAAATCTTTGGGACACAGCAAAAGCAGTCCTGAGGGGGAAATACATCTCAATACAAACATCCACCGAAAAACTGGAAAGAACTCAAATACAAAAGCTAACCTTGCACCTAAAGGAGCTGGAGAAGGAACAGCAAATAAAATCTTCACCCAGCAGAAGAATACAGTTAATAAAGATTCGAGCAGAACTCAAAGAAATAGAGGCCAGATGAACTATGGAACAGATCAACAAACCCAGGAGTTGGTTCTTTGAAAGAATTAATAACATGGATAAACCATTAGGCAGGATTATTAAACCAAAAGAGAAAAGGCTCCAAATAATAAAATCAAGAATGAGAAAGGAAAGACCACCACCAATACCAAGGAAATACAAATGATTTTAAACACTTATTACGAGCAGCTATACGCCAATAAATTAGGCAATCTAGAAGAAATGGATGCGTTTCTGGAAAACCAGAAACTACCAAAACTGGAACAGGAAGAAATAGAAAACCTGAACAGGCCGATGACGAGGGAGGAAATTGAAGCAGTCATCAAAAACCTCCCAAGACACAAGAGTCCAGGGCCAGATGGCTTCCCAGGGGAATTCTATCAAATGTTTAAAGAAGAAATCATACCAATTCTACTAAAGCTGTTCGGAAAGACAGAAAGAGATGGAGTACTTCCAATCTCATTCTATGAGGCCAGCATCACCTTAATTCAAAACTAGACAAAGACCCCAACAAAAAGGAGAATTATAGACCAATATCCCTGATGAACATGGATGCAAAAATTCTCAACAAGATACTAGCCAATAGCATCCAATAGTACATTAAGAAGATTATTCACCATGACCCAGTGGGATTTGTCCCTGGAGCAAGGCTGGTTCAACACTCATAAAGCAATCAATGTGATTGATCATATCAACAAGAGAAAAAACAAGAACCATATGATCCTCTCAATAGATGCAGAGAAAGCATTTGACAAAATACAGCATCCACTCCTGATCAAAACTCTTCAGAGTGTAGGGATAGCGGGAACATTCCTCAGAATCTTAAAAGCCATCTACGAAAAGGCCACAGCAAATATCATTCTCAGTAGGGAAACACTGAGAGCCTTTCCCCTAAGATCAGGAACAAGACAGGGATGTCCACTCTCACCACTGCTATTCAACATAGTACTAGAAGTCCTAGCCTCAGCAATCAGGCAACAAAAAGAAATAAAAGGCATTCAAATTGGCAAACAAGAAGTCAAACTCTCTGTCTTCACAGATGACATGATACTGTACATAGAAAACCCAAAAGCCTCCACCCCAAGATTGCTAGAACTCCTACAGCAATTCGGCAGTGTGGCAGGATACAAAATCAATGCCCAGAAGTCAGTGGCATCTCTATACACTAACAATGAGACTGAAGAAAGAGAAATTCAGGAGTCAATCCCATTTACAATTGCACCCAAACTAATAAGATACCTAGGAATAAACCTCACCAAAGAGGTAAAGGATCTATACCCTAAAAACTACAGAACACTTCTGAAAGAAATTGAGGAAGACACAAAGAGATGGAAATATATTCCATGTTCAAGGATTGGAAGAATTAATATTGTGAAAATGTCAATGCTACCCAGGGCAATTTACACATTTAATGCAATCCCTATCAAGATACCATCGACTTTCTTCAGAGAGTTGGAACAAATCATTCTAAGATTTGTGTCGAACCAGAGGAGACCCCAAATAGCCAGGAGAATTGTAAAATAGAAAACCAAATCTGGGGGCATCACAATGCCAGATTTCAGGTTGTACTACAAAGCTGCGGTCATCAAGACAGTGTGGTACTGGCGCAAAAACAGTCACATAGATCAATGGAACAGAATAGAGAACCCAGAAGTGGACCCTCAATTTTATGGTCAACTAATATTTGACAAAGGAGGAAACACTATCCACTGGAAAAAAAAGACAGCATCTTCAATAAATGGTGCTGGGAAAATTGCACATCCACATGCAGAAGAATGAAACGGACCATTCTCTTACACCATATGCAAAGATAAACTCAAAATGGATGAAAGATCTAAATGTGAGACAAGAATCCATCAAAATCCTAGAGGAGAACACAGGCAACACCCTTTTTGAACTTGGCCACAGTAACTTCTTGCAAGATACATCCAGGAAGGCAAGAGAAACAAAAGCAAAAATGAACTATTGGGACTTCATCAAGATAAGAAGTTTTTGCACCCCAAAAGAAACAGTCAACAAAACTAAAAGACAACCTACAGAATGGGAGAAGATATTTGCATATGAAATATCAGATAAAGGGCTAGTTTCCAAGATCTATAAAGAACTTATTAAATTCAACAGCAAAGAAATGAACAACACAATCATGAAATGGGCAAAAGACATGAACAAAAATTTCACAGAGGAAGACATAGACATGGCCAACAAACACATGAGAAAATGCTCTGCGTCACTGGCTATCAGGGAAATATAAATAAAAACCACAATGAGATACCACCTCACACCAGTGAGAATGGGGAAAACTAACAAGGCAGGAAACAACAAATGTTGGAGAGGATGTGGAGAAAGCGGAACCCTCTTGCACTGTTGGTGAGAATGTGAATTGGTGCAGCCACTCTGGAATAGTGTGTGGAGGTTCCTCAAAGAGTTAAAAATAGAACTACCCAACTACCCAGCAATTGCACTTCTAGGGATTTACCCCAAAGATATAGATGCAGTGAAACACTGGGACACCTGCACCGCTATGTTTATAGCAGCAATGTCCACAATAGCCAAACTGTGGATGGAGCCTCGGTTTCCATTGAAAGATGAATGGGTAAAGATGTGGTCTATGTATACAATGGAATATTACTCAGCCATTAGAAACGACAAATACCCACCATTTGCTTCAACGTGGATGGACCTGGAGGGTATTATGCTGAGTGAAATAAGTCAGTCGGAGCAGGACAAACATTATATGGTCTCATTCATTTGGGGAATATAAAAATTAGTGAAAGGGAATAAAGGGGAAAGGAGAGAAAATGAGTGGGAAATTTCAGAGAGGGAGACAGAACATGAGAGACTCCTAACTCTGGGAAATGAACAAGGGGCAGTGGAAAGGGAGGTTGGGGGGGGATGGGATGACTGGGTGACGGGCACTGAGGGGGGCACTTGATGGGATGAGCACTGGGTGTTAATGCTGTATGTTGGCAAATTGAAGTCCAATAAAAAATTAAATTAAATTAAAAAGATGTTAAAAAAAGGAAAGATACAAATGGCTAAGAGACACATGAAAAAATGCTCCACATCACTTGGCATCAGGGAAATACAAAGCAAAACCGCAAGGAGATACCACCTCACATCAGTAAGAATGGCTAAAATTAACAACTCAGGAAACAACAGATGTTGGTGAGGATGCTGAGAAAGGGGATCTCTCATGCACTATTGGTGGGAAATCAAACTGGTGCAGCCACTCTGAAAAACAGTATGGAGGTTCCTCTGAAAGTTAAAAATAGAGCTATCCTATGACCCAGCAGTTGCTCTACTAGATATTTATCCAAAGGCTAAAAAATATCTATTTAAAGTGGCAAATGCACCCCAATGTTTATAGCATCAATGTCCACAATAGCCAAAAGAAGGAAAGAGCCCAGATGTCATCGACAGTTGAATGGATAAAGAGAAGTGGTGTGTGTGTGTGTGTGTGTGTGTGTATGTATATATGTATGTGTGTACATATATATATAATTTTTATATATAAAAAGTTTATTTATATATCTATAAATTCAGTCATCAAAAAGAATTAATTCCTGCCATTTGCGATGACATGGATGGAAATAGAGGGTATTATGCTAAACAAAATAAGTCAGTCAGAGAATGACAAGTACCATGATTTCACTCATATGTGGAATTTAAGAATCAAAACAGATGAACATGGGGGAAGGGAAGGAAAAATAAAATGGGTTGAAAATAGAGAGGGAGGCAAAACATAAGAGACACTGAACTCTAGGAAACAATTGAGGGTTGCTGGAGGGGAGGTGGTTGGGGGGAAGGGATAATTAGGTGATGGGCGTTACGGTGGGCACTTTATGTAATGAGCACTGACTGTTATATGCAACTCTTGAATCACTAAATTCTATCCCTGAAACTAATAATACAATATATGTTAACTAAATTGAATTTAAATTAAAAATTTTTAATAAATCAATTTTTAAAAGAAACAAAACAAATGGGCATAAGGGAGGGAGAGAGAGAGAGAGAGAGAGAGAGAGAGAAACCAAGAATAGACTCTTAACTATAGAGAACAGAGAACAAACTGATGGTGACTAGGGGGGAGTGGATGGGGAGATGGGTTAAATAGGTGAGAGGATTAAGGAGTGCACTTGTGATGAGCACCGAGTGTTGTATGGAAGTGTTGAATCACTATATTGTACACCTGAAACTAATATTACACAGTATGTTAACTAACTAGAATTTAAATAAAAACTAAAAAATGGATCCTAGACCTAACTGTAAAATGCAAAACTATAAAACTCTTAGAAGATAATATAGGAGAAGATCTAGATGCCCTGGTGTATAATGATAACTTTTTAGATACAATACCAAAGGCATTATCTACAAAATAAATAATTGGTCTTAATTAAAACAAAAATGAAAAAGTTCTGCTCTTCAAAAGAAATGTCAAAAGAATGAAAAGATAAGCCACAGACTGGGAGAAAATATTTTTAAAAAAACACACCTGATAAAGAACTATTATCCAGATGTAGTGAAACACCAGGACACCTGCACCCCAATGTCTATAGCAGCAATGTCCACAATAGCCACACTGTGGAAGGAGCCTTGATGTCCTTCGACAGATGAATGGATAAAGACGATGTGTTGTGTATATATATATATTACTCAACCATTAAAAACAATGAATACCCACCATTTGCTTTGACGTGGATGGAACTGGAGGGTATTATGCTGAGTGAAGTAAGTCAATAGGAGAAGGACAATCATCATATGGTTTCACTCATATGGGGAATATAATAGTGAAAGGGATTATAAGGGAAAGGAGGGAAAATGAGTGGGAAAAATTAGAGAGGGAGACAAACCATGAGAGACTACTAGCTCTGGGAAAGGAACAAAGGCTTGTGGAAGGGGAGGTGGTCAGGGGGTTAGGGTAACTAGTTGACAGGCACTGAGGAGGGCACTTGATGGGATGAGCACCGGGTGTTATACTATATGTTGGCAAATCAAACTTCAATAAAAAATAATACATACATACATACATACATAAAAGAACCGTTATCCCAAACACATAAAGAATTCTTAAAACTCAACAATAAGACATCCATTGTACAATGGATGTTAACCTATAGTTAACAATACAGTATTGTATGCTTTAAAATATAAGAGGATACATCTCATGTTAAATGTTCCTAACACCCCCCCACACACATACACACGAACCTACAAAAGAGCACAAGGATAGTTTTAGTTATGATGTATATATTTAGTACCTTGACTGTGGCAATGATACTATAGTTATATACCTGTACCTAAACTCAGAAAAATGTATAAATTAAGTATGCAAATTTTTTCTATGTTAATTATGCCTCCATAAAGCTTAAAAAACAACACCCAACTTAAAAAGAGTAAAGGTCTGGATAGATACCTCATTAAAGAAGATATACAGGTGCTAAATAAGCATAAGAAGATATTCAACAACAATAAGATATAATTACACACCTATTAGAATGGTCAAATCCAAAACACTGGCAATACCAAATGCTGGCAAGAATGTGGAACAACAGAAATTTACATTCATTACTGGTGGTAATAAAAAATGGTACAGTTGGAAGATAGTTTGACAGTTACTTACAAAACTAAATGTGCTCTTAACACATAATCTAGTAATCATGTTCCTTGGTATTTACCCAAATAAATTGAAAATTTATACCCACACACAAATTTGCACACAAAATGTTTGTAGCAGCTCAATTCACAATTGCCAAACTACTGGAAGCAAACAAGATGTCCTTCAGTAGGTGGATAGATAAATAAATTGTGGTATATTCAGACAATGAAACATTATTCAGCCTGTGTGGCTCAGTGGTTTAAGTGCCTGCCTTCTGCCCAGGGTGTGATCCTGGGGCCCCGGGATCGAGTCCCATGTCAGGCTCCCTGTGTGGAGCCTGCTTCTCCCTCTGCCTGTTCTCTGCCTCTCTCTCTCTGTTTCTTTCTATCTCTCTGTGTGTCTATCATTAATAAAAAAATAAAATCTTTAAAAAATAAAAGGAAATAAACTATCAACTTATGGAAAGACATGAAATAACTTTAAATGCATATTAATTCATGAAATAAGCCAAACTGAAATGGCTACATACTGTATGGTTCCAGCTAAATGACATTCTGGGAAAGTTAGAATTATGGATACAGTACAAGGATCAGTGGTTGCCAGGGGAAGGAAGGAGGGATAAATAGGCAGAGCACAGAGCATTTGTAGGGCAATGAAACTATTCTGTATGATACTACAATTATGGGTACATGCCATTACGCATTTGTCAAAACCAATAAAGTGCACATCAAGTGTGAACCCTAATGTAAACTATGGACTTTGGGTAATGATGCTGTGTCAATGTAGGTTCATTGATAGTAAAAAAAAAAAAAGTAAATATTATGTGTATGTTACCACAATTTTGTAAATGACTGGAAAATTTTTTTCAATACATTAGATTCTTATTCAGGTAATAGGCTAAATTTGCATAAAAACACTGCTAGAAGGGTTGAGTTTTTCTAAGCAGCAATCTTCTTAAGAGTGAGTACACTTATTTATTTCTGAAATCAGAATGTATGAAAGAGAGTGAGCATTTAATATATGCCTTTGAATATGTGAGTAATTCATAACTAATTCATTTGACAAGTCTTTATTGAATACACACTATACTCCAGCCAGCGTGGTAAAAACAATGTTAGCTTTTATAAATGCAATCATATATGTAATTAGAAATAAGATAAATCTAAAAAATAAGAGTCTCCTGCCTGTGGTAAGAAATTAAGAATATAACAATATATATTAGAAAGAGGGAAAAAAACCAAAGTGCCACTGCTCAGAGGTGACTACTGTTAATATTTTATAGTGTAACCATCCATACTTCTATGTATAACACACATTCACTCATATCTTCATAAAAATTTCTAGAAATACCATATACTCTTTAAATTGTTATTTATGCTTGACATTAGCTACTAAATATCATTTCATTTCAAATAATGTGCCTACATCATCATCAAAACATTTCATTGTATGGTTTCACTCATACGGGGAATATAAAAATAGTGAAAGGGGTTATAAGGGAAAGGAGAGAAAATGAGTGGGAAAAATCAGAGAGGGTGACAAAACATGAGAGACTCCTAACTCTGGGAAATGAACAAGGGGTAGTGGAAGGGGAGGTGGATGGGGGGATGGGGTGACTGGGTAACGGGCACTGAGGGGGGCACTTAATGGGATGAGCACTGGGTGTTATACAATATGTTGGCAAATCAAACTCCAATAAAAAATATACAAAAATAATTTTTTTAAAAACATTTCATTGAGGGATGCCTGGGTGGCTCAGCGGTTGGGCAGCTGTCTTTGGATCAGGCTGTGATCCTGGGATCAAGGATCGAGTCCTGCTTTGGGCTCCTGTGAAGAGCCCGCTTCTCCCTCTGCTTATATCTCTGCCTCTCTCTCTCTCTTTCTCATGAATAAATAAATCTTTTTTTAAAAACCATTTCATTGAAAAATGGCATCTATGAGAAAAAGCATGCAAATTATAATACATTTCAACAAATTGAACTGACATGTATAATTATTCCCGAGATCAAGAAACAGCACTTTTTATCCCCACTCTTCCAGTCATTATTCCCTCAGTGGTACCCAATATCTTGATTTCTAGCACATTAGATTTCTCTGTTTTTAAAAATTATATAAGTTGAATCTGGCCAAAATAAAGTAGCTCTTTTCTTCCTATGTCTTCCCTTTTACAACTAAAAACATACCATATAAGCATAACAAAAAGCAGACACTGAAAGACTCAGAAAAGTGGAAAGAAAGAAGACAACATAAGGACTTGGGAACTTGAAGAACACAGAAATGAGTTCTCTGAGTTTCCTTATTGCCTTACATATATCCAAAACAGAATGAACAGTATCATGTCATCTGCAAAGAGGGAGAGTTTGACTTCTTGTTTGCCAATTTGAATGCCTTTTATTTCTTTTTGTTGCCTGATTGCTGAGGCTAGGGCTTCTAGTCCTATGTTGAATAGCAGTGGTGAGGGTGGACATCCCTGTCTTGTTCCTGATTAAGGGAAAGGCTCCCAGTGTTTCCCCATTGAGAATGATATTTGCTGTGGCCTTTTCGTAGATGGCTTTTAAGATGCTGAGGAATATTCCCTCTATCCCTACACTCTGAAGAATTTTGATCAGGAATGGATGCTATATTTTGTCAAATGCTTTCTCTGTATCTATTGAGAGGATCATCTGGTTCTTGTTTTTTCTCTTGTCGATATGATCAATCACATTGATTGCTTTACCAATGTTGAACCAGCCTTGCATCCAGGGGATAAATCCCACTTGGTCATGGTGAATAATCTTCTTAATGTACTGTTGGATCCTATTGGCTAGTATCTTGTTGAGAATTTATGCATCCACGTTCATCAGGGATATTGGTCTATAATTCTCCTTTTTGGTGGGGAAAATTAACAAGACAGGAAACAACAAATGTTGGAGAGGATATGGAGAAAGGGGAACCCTCTTTCTCTGTTGGTGGGAATGTGAACTGGTAGAGCCACTCTGGAAAACTGTGTGGAGGTTCCTCAAAGAGTTAAAAATAGATCTGCCTTACGACCCAGCAATTGCACTGCTGGGGACTTATCTCAAAGATACAGATTCAGTGAAATGCCGGGACACCTGCACCCCGATGTTTATAGCAGCAATGTCCACAATAGCCAAACTGTGGAAGGAGCCTCGGTGTCCATTGAAAGATGAATGGATAAAGAAGATGTGGTCTATGTATACAATGGAATATTACTCAGCCATTAGAAACGACAATACCCACCATTTGCTTCGACATGGAGGGACCGGGAGGGTATTATGCTGAGTGAAATTAGTCAGTAGGAAAAGGACAAACATTATGTGGTCTCATTCATTTGGGGAATATAAAAATTAGTGAAAGGGAATAAAGGGAAAGGAGAGAAAATGAGCGAAAATATCAGTGAGGATGACAAAACATGAGAGACACCTAACTCTGGGAAATAAACTAGGGATAGTGGAAGGGGAAGTGGGCGGGGGGTTGGGGTGACTGGGTGACAGGCACTGAGGCGGGCACTTGGCGGGATGAGCACTGGGTGTTATGCTATATGTTGGCAAATTGAAGTCCAATAAAAAATAAATTAAAAAAATAATTTTTAAAAAATTCTAATGGCATTTTTCACCGAAACAGAAAAAACATTCTTAAAATTCACAGGAACCACAAAAGACCTGAATAGGCAAATCAGACTTGAGAAAGGACAAAGCTGGAATATCACATTTCTTAATTTGAAACTGTATCACAAAGCTATAATTAGCAAACTAGTATATTAGTGGCATAAAAACAAATGTATAGATCAATGGAACAGAATACAGAAATAAGCCCTCGCACATGATTAACTGATCTTTGACAAATGCACCAAAAACACACAATGGGGAAAGGATAGTCTCTTCAATAAATACTGATAGGAAAACTGGATGTCCGCATGTAAAAGAATGAAACTGGACCCATACCTTATACCACACAAAAAATAAATCAAAATTGTTTAAGGATTTAAATCTAAGACAAGAAATTATAAAACTCCTAGAAGAAACATAAGGAGGAGGCTCTTTAACATTCATCTTGACAACATTGTTTTGAATTTGAGAACAAAACCATGAGCACAAAAGCAAAAATAAACAAATGCAACTACTATGTCAAACCAGAAAGTTTCTGCTTAGAAAAGGAAACCATCTACAAAATGAAAAGGCAACCTGTGGAATGGGAGAAAATATTTGCAATATCTGATAAGGGTTTAGTATCCAAAATATATAGGAAAGTCATATTACTCGATAGAAAAAAAATGATCTGATTAAAAATGGATAAAGGTCCTGAGCAGAAAATTTCCCAAAGAAGATATACAAATGGCCAAGAGGTACATGGGAAGGTGCTCAGTATCACTAATCATCAGGGAAATACAAATCAAAACCACAATGAGATATTTCACACCTGTATGAGTAGCTATTACAAAAACTCCTAGAGATAACAAATGTTAACAAGGATTTGGAGAAAATGGAATCATTGTACACTGGTGGTGGGAATGTACATTGGTACAGCCATTATGGAAAACAATCTGAAGATTCCTCAAAACATTAAAAAGAGAACTACCACATGATCCAATAATCCCACTTCTGGGTATATATCCAAAGGGAAAAAAAATCACTATCTCAAAGAGATTTCTGCACTCCTATATTCATTGTAGCATTATTCACAAATGCCAAGAATTGGAAACAAGTAGCCATCAATAGATGAATAAACAAAGAAAATGTTATATATATTTATATTCAGCCATAAGAAAGAAATCATACCATTTATGACAACATGGGTGAACCTAAAGGGCATTATGCTAAGTGAAATAAGCCAGACAGAGAAAGACAAACACTATATGGTGTCACTTATCCTACAATTTGGAATACTTCTTCTCGGTTCATTTCTGCGGTCTATTAATTTATGTCCCTATTTTGGACTCCCATGGTGACCTGTACAGATTTATACTTCAGAGTCTAGAGTTTCTTTTCTATTTTCTCACTTATGTATCTGTCTCCAACCACAAGATTGTGAAATCCATGATTGTGATAGACCATGTTTCATTGGTCTTTGTATATCCAGGGAAATACTTCTGGAAATATGGTGGAAATAACTGAATTTTGCATCACAAAAATAATATTTTATAGAGACCACACATAGTAAAAGTACCCACTTTTGTAGGCACCATTTGTATGGTTTAGAGATCAGATCCCAAGAAAATGCCTATGCAACTGAGAGGCTTTCTGGGATAATCTCAACAACAGAAAAATTTTAGCAGCTCCACCTTGTACCTAACAAAGTTCTCTTTATAAAGCCTGACTTTGCACAGCATTTTCAACAGCACCTCGGTCATTTATGCAATATAAAAATAAAGTTGACATGACACATGCAAAATCCATGCTAGTTATTCCATAACAATTAATATTGTATCATATTTTTCTCAAATCAGCATATTTCAAATGAAGTCATATAAAATTATTGAAAAAAATCCAGCATGCTTTATTGTGCTAGGTATTTTAAAAAATTAATTCAAGGAAATATAAAAGTTTAAAAACTAAGAATGAAGTATAAATAATAAACTTAATTGATTTCTTTTTAACTGAACACTCCATAAACACTATGTCATTCAATCTTTATAACTGCCCTTTTAAATTCTGTGTGCTGTTCAATTCATCTTGGTTGTCACCATTTGCCTGAATGTCACTCTGGAAAGCACAAACTTAGATGAAGAAACAAGCTCTTTGAAATTAGACAGACAGGATTTAATTCTAATACCGGCCATCTGCTGCTATCCAACATTGTAAACTATAAAAATCTCTGCCACTCTTCATTATAGAGGAATAAATAAATGCACAAAGCAACTAGCACAGTACCTAATAAAGAGCAAACTCAAAAACATCAGCTATGTTGTCATTATTGTTCAATAAAAGAAAAGAATATTAACGGTTTTAGATTTGATCTTTAGACATTTGCCACACATTTTCTCAGATGCTTACTTCCCTATTTTCTTGCCAAAAACACTTAGCTCCAGAGAAGTTAAGTGACTCATTTTCCTGTGGGTCTTACTTTCTTATTTCTCACTGAACTCCCAGCCTATATTCCAGTCTATCTTCAGCTATCACAAACTACTCCAAATTCCCTGAACTCAGCAAGCTCTCTCTCACCTCCACATTTACTCTTCCTTCCATATACACACACACTGGATGATTCTCTCTCTGTTAATCAAGCTTTAATTTCTCTACCATTCTAAATTTTATAAGTCCCTTTGTTCATTGTCTGTCTCTCCACATTAGAACAAAATATTGATTGCAGCAGGGAATCTGACTGTTGTGCACTCAGCTGTATCCCCAAAGCCTGTAAGACCTATAGTAAGCAATCTACAAATATTCATTGAATTAATTACCTGACTCTTGAACCAATCTAGAATACCATCTGTATATATGGGGCTTCCACTTGAACTCTGGTAAAAATGGAAACTGGGCAGACTTGTCTTTCTAGGAAGGCCTATCATCCAAGGAGAAAACACAATAAAGCTTCAGGCTTTTAGAGTCAGACCAGGATGGAACTCTACCTTTAACTCCTACAAGTGTATGACTTTGGGGATGCTTCTCTACTTTTGTCAGTTTTAGTTTCTTCATTAGTTATCCTAATGAGCTATCTGAAATTGCTCAACATATTATTTTTTTATTATTTATGATAGTCACACAGAGAGAGAGAGAGAGAGAGGCAGAAACATAGGCAGAGGGAGAAGCAGGCTCCATGCCCCGGGAGCCCGACGTGGGATTCAATCCCGGGTCTCCAGGATCGCGCCCTGGGCCAAAGGCAGGCGCCAAACCGCTGCGCCACCCAGGGATCCCTTGCTCAACATATTCATTCATTCATTCATTCATTCATTCATCACACACTTATTGGATGTTTCCTATACTGACAGGCACTGTTTTGAGGGTCAAGGGTAAGTCATAAACAAATTGTATCTATCAGTTCACATTCTAATAAAGAGCAGACAAATAACTGTTTATAGCACAGTGGTGTTAGGGCCAAGATAAAAATAAAAAAGTACTGGGTTCTAGTAGCAGGGCTTGTAGGAGTGGTTGATGTTCTTCATTTCATGTTGTTTGTCCCTAATATTGAAATCTGTCAGTCACAAGGCCGGAGGCCTGCTTCTGGAATCATTCTTCATGTTTCTATTCACATAGGCTCTTCAATGCTTCAGCTGGCTTTGACTTGACAAGACAAATATTGTAATCCTGAGATTTTCCACAGAGGTGGATCTTATCAACATCCAGAAGTATTTTGTTTTTTTGTTTTTTTAAAAAATTTATTTATTTATTCCTGAGACACACACACACACAGAGAGAGAGAGAGAGAGAGAGGCAGGCAGAGACACAAGCCGACTCCACGCAGGGAGCCGGACATAGGACTTGATCCCAGGTCTCCAGGATCAGACCCTGGGCTGAAGGTGGCACTAAACCGCTGAGCCACCAGGGCTGCCCCAGAAGTATTTGATAGTAAAAAAAATACTGATAAAAATAGCTACCACTCATATTTCAAATGTACTTACAGACTCTTATCTTATTCGTTGCATTATAATATTATTATTACTCATTGTGATGCTCAAATTGTCCCATTTTAAAAATTACCTGTGTGTCAAGCACTGTACTAAATGCTTTCTTGGGATCCCTGGGTGGCGCAGCGGTTTGGCACCTGCCTTTGGCCCAGGGCGCGATCCTGGAGACCCAGGATCGAATCCCACATCAGGCTCCCGGTGCATGGAGCCTGCTTCTCCCTCTGCCTGTGTCTCTGCCTCTCTCTCTCTCTCTCTGTGACTATCATAAATAAATAAAAATTAAAAAAAAATAAAAAAATAAATGCTTTCTTTATTATGTCTAAACCTTGCACCAAACCCATGACAAAAGTCCTATTTTTATGCCAATTCTATATATTGGGTAACTGAAGTTAAGGGAAATGGAGGGAATTGTCAAGTCATAGTGCCAGTAGAAAATGGCAGTTAATATTACAGACTCAATTCTAAACACCATTCAAGAAAATGGCAGTTAATATTACAGACTCAATTCTAAACACCATTCAATACTAAAAGAACCAGGGCTCCTTGGAAAAAATGGCTGATTCCAGGGCTGGCAAGGGAAAGTACCAAAAGAGTCTGGAACATCTTGCTGTATCAAAAAAGGTCTCAGAAGCACACATCAAACACATCAAAAAGACACAGGAACAGGAATCAAGGGGCTTCAAGTGACCAAATCTAGGTAAATTTGGGCATCAAAATAAATCATGATGGTAATGGGTTATTATCCAGTGAATAAAATATATATCCATGAACCGATACTGAAACAAATGACATGTTAATAAATAAGTGAGGGAGAGAGAAAAGTCCTTCATTGCAGAAGAATCTTCACCAGTAAATGGAGGAGAGTATTGGAGTTGAAAATAAATAATTTTTAAACCATCATCTATTAATGGATTCAGTTGGGAATCATCAATGGATGATAGAAGAGGATATTTCCATAGCTTCCAAGTATCTCCACACAAAATATTTAAGTGCATAATGGGAATACATTACCTTTACATTGCAGTAATCTGATGAATACAAAGATCTCTCTCTAAATCAAGAGATCAAATTTAATATCACCAATGATGGAATAAATGTATCATGTGCCAAATGATATAATATACTGGGAAGGATACAGTAGCATTTTGTGGTCTTCCTTGCAGAAATTAATCATGGGAATAGAAAATCAAGTAAACCCAAGTTGAGGGACACTATAGTAAATGGTTCATACTTCTCAACACTGTTACAGTTGCATAACATGCAAATATTATTAATTAATTAATGATTATTTATTTATTAATTAATAATTATTATTAATAATTTATTATTATTAATTATGCCATATATAAATAATTATTCTTAACTCAAATAATAAGTTTGAGAACTTATTCCACAGTGAAGAAGAATAAAGTGAAATAACAACTAAATATAATAAATGAGATCGGAGGGGCAAGATGGCTGAAGAATAGGGTCCCCAAATCACCTCTACCCACCAAATTACCTAGATAACCTTCAAATCATCCTGAAAATCTACGAATTCGGCCTGAGAATTAAAGAGAGACCAGCTGGAATGCTACAGTGAAAATAGTTCCTGCTTCTATCAAGGAAGGCGGGGGAGGGGGGGAGAAATAAAGAAACAAAAGGCATCCAAGGGGGAGGGGCCCCGCAAGGAGCCAGGCTAAGGCCGGGGCGAGTGCCCCAGGACAGGAAAGCTCCGTCCGGGAGAAGCAGGAGCTGCACCAATCTTGCCGGGCGGAAAGGGGCTCACAAGGAGTTAGAGCAGGACCCAGGAGGGGCGGGGATGCCCTCGGGCTCCCTGGGACACTAACAGACACCTGCGCCCCGGGGAGAGCGCGCCGAGCTCCCTAAAGGGCTGCAGCGCACCCACGCATTGACCCGGGAGCAGCTCGGAGGGGGCTCGGGCGGCGGCTCTGTGCGGAGGGGGCTGCGCAGCCGGGAGAAGCTCCGAGGCGGCTCCGGCAAAGGAAGAGGCTCCGTGCGGAAGGGGCTCGGGCGGCCGCACCGCGCGGAAGGGATGCGTGGCCGGGAGCAGCTCAGAGGAGGCTCCGGCAGAGGAAGAGCCTCCGTGCGGAGGGGGCTGCGCGGCTCTGAGAGCAGCTCAGAGGGGCTCGGGCGGCGGCTCCGCGGAGGGGGCTGCACGGCCGGGAGCGTGAATCCAACAGCGCAGACCGTGAGCACAGGGCGGGGGGACACAGCCCAGGATCCGGCCTCCCCCGGGACGGGCAGAGGCCGGGAGGGCCCAGGACAGCAAGGACGCTCCTGCCCCGAGCTGAGCAGATCAGCGGCCATGCCCCGGAGACTCCAGGCCCCTGCAGACGGAGAGCTCCGGAGTTACTGCGGGAGCTGAATCCAGGGCTCCAGAGCTGGCCTCACCACTGGTGTTGTTCCTACAGGGGCCTCACGGGGTAAACAACCCCCACTGAGCCCTGCAACAGGCAGGGGACAGAGCAGCTCCCCCAAGTGCTAACACCTGAAAATCACAACAGGCCCCGCCCCCAGAAGACCACCTAGAAGGACAAGTTCCAGGGGAAGTCAAGGGACTTAAAGTATACAGAATCAGAAGATACTCCCCCGTGGATTTTTTTTTTTTCTGTTTGGTTCCCCTACCCTTTTTTTCCTTTCTTTCTTTTTATTTCTCTTTTTCTTCTCTTTTTTCTTTTTTTCTTCCTTTTTTCTTTTTTCTTTTTCTCTTTTATTTCCTTCTTTCTCTCTCTTTTTCTCCTTTTCCCAATACAACTTGTTTTTGGCCACCCTGCACTGAACAAAATGACTAGAAGGAAAACCTCACCTCAAAAGAAAGAATCAGAAACAGTCCTCTCTCCCACAGAGTTACATTGAATTTGTACAATTCAATGTACAATTTTTGTACAATTCAATGTCAGAAAGCCAATTCAGAAGCACTATTACACAACTACTGGTGGCTCTAGAAAAAAGCATAAAAGGACTCAAGAGACTTCATGACTGCAGAATTTAGATCCAATCAGGCAGAAATTAAAAATCAATTGAATGAGATGCAATCCAAACTAGAAGTCCTAACGATGAGGGTTAACGAGGTGGAAGAACGAGTGAGTGACATAGAAGACAAATTGATGGCAAAGAGGGAAACTGAGGAAAAAAGAGACAAACAGGCAAGCCCTGGTGGCGCAGCAGTTTAGCGCTGCCTGCAGCCAGGGGTGTGATCCTGGAGGCCCAGGATGGAGTCCCACATCAGGCTTCCTGCATGGTGCCTGCTTCTCCCTCTGCCTGTGTCTCTGCCTCTCTCTTCGCTCTCTCTGAATGAATAAATAAATAAATCTTTAAAAAAAAGAGACAAACAATTAAAAGACCATGAGGATAGATTAAAGGAAATAAACGACAGCCTGAGGAAGAAAAACCTACGTTTAATTGGGGTTCCCGAGGGCGCCGAAAGGGACAGAGGGCCAGAATATATATTTGAACAAATCATAGCTGAAAACGTTCGTAATCTGGGAAGAGAAACACGCATTCAGATCCAGGAAATAGAGAGATCCCACCCTAAAATCAATAAAAACCGTTCAACACCTGGACATCTAATAGTTAAGCTTGCAAATTCTAATGATAAAGAGAAGATCCTGAAAGCAGCAAGAGACAAGAAATCCCTGACCTTTATGGGGAGGAATATTAGGGTAACAGCAGACCTCTCCACAGAGACCTGGCAGGCCAGAAAGGGCTGGCAGGATATATTCAGGGTCCTAAATGAGAAGAACATGCAACCAAAAATACTTTATCCAGCAAGGCTCTCATTCAAAATGGAAGGAGAGATAAAGAGCTTCCAAGACAGGCAGGAACTGAAAGAATATGTGACCTCCAAACCAGCTCTGCAAGAAATTTTAAGGGGGACTCTTAAAATTGCCCTTTAAGAAGAAGTCCAGAGGAACAATCCACAAAAACAAGGACTGAATAGATATCATGATGACACTAAACTCATATCTGTCAATAGTAACTCTGAACGTGAACGGGCTTAATGACCCCATCAAAAGGTGCAGGGTTTCAGACTGGATAAAAAAGCAGGACCCATCTATTTGATGTCTACAAGAGACTCATTTTAGACAGAAGGACACCTACAGCCTGAAAATAAAAGGTTGGAGGACCATTCAAATGGTCCTCAAAAGAAAGCGGGGGTAGCCATCTTTATACCAGATAAACTAAAATTTACCCCGAAGACTGTAGTGAGAGATGAAGAGGGACACTATATCATACTTAAAGGATCTATCCAACAAGAGGACTTAACAATCCTCAATATGTATGCCCCGAATGTGGGAGCTCCCAAATATTTAAATCAATTAATAACCAAAGTGAAGAAATACTTAGATAATAATACACTTATACTTGGTGACTTCAATGTAGATCTTACTATACTCGATAGGTCTTCTAAACACAACATCTCCAAAGAAACGAGAGCTTTAAAAGATACACTGGACCAGATGGATTTCACAGATATCTACAGAACTTTACATCCAAACGCAACTGAATACACATATTTCTCAAGTGCACATGCAACTTTCTCCAGAATAGACCACATACTGGGTCACAAATTGGGTCTGAACCAATACCAAAAGATTGGGATCATCCCCTGCATATTCTCGGACCATAATGCCTTGAAATTACAACTAAATCACAACAAGAAGTTTGGAAGGACCTCACACAGATGGAGGTTAAGGACCATCCTGCTAAAAAATGAAAGGGTCAACCAGGAAATTAAGGAAGAATTAAAAAGATTCATGGAAAATAATGAGAACGAAGATACAAGCGTTCAAAATATTTGGGATGCAGCAAAAGCAGTCGTGAGGGGGAAATACATCACAATACAAGCATCCATTCAAAAACTGGAAAGAACTCAAATACAAAAGCTAACCTTACACATAAAGGAGTGAGACAAAAAACAGCAGATAGATCCTACACCCAGCAGAAGAGAGTTAATTAAGATTTGAGCAGAACTCAACGAAATCAAGACCAGAAAACTATGGAACAGATCAACCAAACCAGGAGTTGGTTCTTTGAAAGAATTAATAAGATAGATAAACCATTAACCAGCCTTATTAAAAAGAAGAGAGAGAAGACTCAAATTAATAAAATCATGAATGAGAAAGGAGAGATCACTACCAACACCAAGGAAATACAAACGATTTTAAAAACATATTATGAACAGCTATACGCCAAGAAATTAGGCAATCTAGAAGAAATGAACGCATTCCTGGAAAGACACAAACTACCAACACTGGAACAGGAAGAAATAGAAAACCTGAACAGGCCAATAACCAGGGAGGAAATTAAAGCAGTCATCAAAAACCTCCCAAGACACAAGAGTCCAGGGCCAGATGGCTTCCCAGGGGAATTCTATCAAACGTTTAAAGAAGAAACCATACGTATTCTAATAAAGCTGTAGGAAAGATAGGAAGAGATGGAGTACTTCCAAATTCGATCTATGAGGCCAGCATCACCTTAATTCCAAAACCAAAGACCCCACCCAAAAGGAGAATTACAGACCAATATCCTTGATGAACATGAATGCAAAAATTCTCAACAAGATACTAGCGAATAGGATCCAACAATACATTAAGAAAATTATTCACCATGACCAAGTGGGATTTATCCCCAGACACAAGGCTGGTTCAACACTCGTAAAACAATCAATGTGATTCATCATATCAGCAAGAGAAAAACCAAGAACCATATGATCCTCTCATTAGATGCAGAGAAAGCATTTGACAAAATACAGCATCCATTCCTGATCAAAACTCTTCAGAGTGTACGGATAGAAGGAACATTCCTCGACATCTTAAAAGCCATCTACGAAAAGCCCACAGCAAATATCATTCTTAATGGGGAAGCACTGGGAGTTTTTCCCTAATATCAGGAACAAGACAGGGATGTCCACTCCCACCACTGCTATTCAACATAGTATTGGAAGTCCTAGCCTCAGCAATCAGACAACAAAAAGACATTAAAGGCATTCAAATTGGCAAAGAAGAAGTCAAACTCTCCCTCTTCGTCGATGACATGATACTCTACATAGAAAACCCAAAAGCCTCCACCCCAAGATTGCTAGAACTCATACAGCAATTTGGCAGTGTGGCAGGATACAAAATCAATGCCCAGAAATCAGTGGCATTTCTATACACTAACAATGAGACTGAAGAAAGAGAAATTCAGGAGTCAATCCCATTTACAATTGCACCCAAAAGCATAAGATACCTAGGAATAAACCTAACCAAAGAGGTTAAGGATCTATACCCTCAAAACTATAGAACACTTCTGAAAGAAATTGAGGAAGACACAAAGAGATGGAAAAATATTCCATGCTCATGGATTGGCAGAATTAATATTGTGAAAATGTCAATGTTACCAAGGGCAATTTACATGTTTAATGCAATCCCTATCAAAATACCATGGACTTTCTTCAGAGAGTTAGAACAAAATATTTTAAGATTTGTGTGCAATCAGAAAAGACCCCAAATAGCCAGGGGAATTTTAAAAAAGAAAACCATATCTGGTGGCATCACAATGCCAGATTTCAGGTTGTACTCCAAAGCTGTGGTCATCAAGACAGTGTGGTACTGGCACAAAGACAGACACATAGATCAATGGAACAGAATAGAGAACCCAGAAGGGGACTCTGAACTTTATGGTCAACTAATATTTGACAAAGGAGGAAAGACTATCCACTGGAAGAAAGACAGTCTCTTCAATAAATGGTGCTGGGAAAATTGGACATCCACATGCAGAAGAATGAAATTAGACCACTCTTTTTCACCATACACAAAGATAAACTCAAAATGGATGAAAGATCTAAATGTGAGACAAGATTCCTTCAAAATCCTAGAGAACACAGGCAACACCCTTTTTGAACTCAGCCACAGAAACTTCTTGCAAGATACATCCACGAAGGCAAAAGAAACAAAAGCAAAAATGAACTATTGGGACTTCATCAAGATAAGAAGCTTTTGCACAGCAAAGGATACAGTCAACAAAACTAAAAGACAATCTACAGAATGGGAGAAGATATTTCCAAATGACCTATCACATAAAGGGCTAGTTTCCAAGATCTATAAAGAACTTATTAAACTCAACACCAAAGAAACAAACAATCCAATCATGAAATGGACAAAATACATAAAGAGAAATCCCACAGAGGAAGACATAGACATGGCTAACATGCAAATGAGAAAATGCTCTGCATCACTTGCCATCAGGGAAATACAAATCAAAACCACAATGAGATACCACCTCACACCAGTGAGAATGGGGAAAATTAACAAGGCAGGAAACCACAAATGTTGGAGAGGATGTGGAGAAAAGGGAACCCTCTTACACTGTTGGTGGGAATGTGAACTGGTGCAGCCACTCTGGAAAACTGTGTGGAGGTTCCTCAAAGAGTTAAAAAGCCTACGACCCAGCCCTACGACCCAGCAATTGCACAGTTGGGGATTTACCCCAAAGATTCAGATGCAATGAAACGCCGGGACAGCTGCACCTCGATGTTTCTAGCAGCAATGTCCACAATAGCCAAACTGTGAAAGTAGCCTCAGTGTCCATCGAAAGATGAA
This sequence comes from Canis lupus dingo, assembly GCF_003254725.2. Taxonomy (NCBI): domain Eukaryota; kingdom Metazoa; phylum Chordata; class Mammalia; order Carnivora; family Canidae; genus Canis; species Canis lupus. Next base: position 43,917,320 of record NC_064281.1, read on the forward strand.
TGGATAAAGAAGATGTGGTTTATGTATACAATGGAATATTACTCAGCCATTAACGACAAAACCCACCATTTGCTTCAACGTGGATGGAACTGGAAGGTATTATGCTGAGTGAAGTAAGTCAATCGGAGAAGGACAAACATTGTATGTTCTCATTCATTTGGGGAATATAAATAATAGTGAAAGGGCACATAAGGGAAGGGAGAAGAAATGTGTGGGAAATATCAGAAAGGGAGACAGAACATAAAGACTCCTGACTCTGGGAAACGAACTAGGGGTGGTGGAAGTGGAGGAGGGCGGGGGGTGGGGGTGAATGGGTGACGGGCATTGAGGCGGGCACTTGACGGGATGAGCACTGGGTGTTATTCTGTATGTTGGTAAATTGAACACCAATAAAAATAAATTTATTATATAAAAAATAATAATAAATGATATTAGATTGAAGAGAAAAATTATAAAATTTTCTATGAATGATGTTATTGAGATATTTTGCCACATTTGAATAAGGTCTGTAAATGAGATATATAATAATAGTGTACTATCAATGTTAATTTGTAGATTTTGGTAATTGTAGTGTGTTTATCAAAAGTTACACTAATGTGTTTAGGGGTAAGAGTACATGTCTGCAGCTCACTCTCAAATAGTTTAGAAAGATGTGTATGTATGTGTATCTCTATGTGGTGTGTTTAAGAAGAAAAAGAAAGAGGAAGGCCCCTCATCCAAGGAGGCAATACAACTAAGGCTTCAGGCTTCTAGATTCAGACCAGCATGGAACTCTACCTCTATCTCTTATAAGTGTATGACTTTGGGGATGCTTCTCTATTTTTGTCAGCCTTAATTTCCTCCTCTTGTTATGCTAATGAGATACTTGAAACTGCTCAATATTTTCATTCATTCATTCATTCATTCAGTCAGTCAGTTACTCACTCAGAACATACTTATTGGATGTCTCCTATACTGAAAGGCACTGTTTTGGGTATCAAGGGTAAGTCATAAACAAGTTACATCTATCAGTTCACGGTCTAATGAATGAGCAGAAAAATAATTGTCTGTTTATAGCACAGTGGTATTAGGGCCACAAAAAGGAAAGTACTGGGTTTTAGTAGCAGGGTTTGTTAGGAGAGGTTGATGTTCTTCATTTCATGTTGTTTGTCCCTAATATAAGTCTGTCAGTTAACAAGTCTTGAAGTCCGCTTCTGGAATCATTCTTCATGTTTCTATTCTTACAGGCTCTGCAATGCTTGAACTGGCCTTGGCTTGACAAGACAAATATTGTAATCCTGAGGTTTTTCCCAGAGGTGGTAGATCTTACCTATAACCAGAAGTATTTAATAGTAAAAAAATAAAAAGATAAAAATAGTATACTTGTTTTCAAGTATACTTATAGATTCTTATTTTATTCACTGGGTCATAATCTATTATTATTATTACATACTGTGATGCTCAAATTGTCTCATTTTAAAACATCACCTGTGTTCCAAGCACTATACTAAATGCTTTCTTTACTATGTTTAAACCTTGCCACATACCTATGAGAAAATATCCTATTTTTATGCCAATTCCACATATTGGGTAATGAGTTAAAGGAAATGTAGGAGATTGTCAAGTCATAGTGCCAATAGAAAATGATGCTTAAAAGCAAGATTCCATTCCAAACACCATTCTACACTATAAGAAACCAGGGCTTGGGAAAATGGCTGAGTCCAGGGCTGGAACAGCCAAGTACAAAAAGAGCCTGGAACATCTTGTTGCACCAAAAAAGGTTTCAAAGAAAAATGGACACATATCAAAGGACATGGGAACAGAAATCAAGGGGCTTCCAGTGACCAAATCTGGGCAAATTAAAGCATCGAAATCAATCATGATGGTAGTGGCTTATTACACAGTGAATAAAATATACATTCATGAACCCATACTGAAACAAATTAAGACATGAATAGTTAATAAATGTGGGTGAGAGGAAAGCTCTTCATTGCAGAAGAATCCTTAGTAGTAAACGGGGAAAAATGATAAAGTTGGAAACATATAATTTTTCAAACATCATGTGTTAATGGATTCAGTAGAGAATCATTAATGGATGATAGAAGAGGATATTTCCATAGTCTCCAAGTATCTCCACACAAAATATTTAAGTGCACAAAAGGAAAATATTAATTTTACTTTGGAATAATCTGATGAATACAACCTTAACCAAGAGAACAAATATAGTATCATCAATGATGAAATAAATGGATATCATGTGCTAATTGATATAATGCAATGAGAAGGATATAGTATCACCTTCTGGTCTTCCTTGCAGAAATGCATAAGCTGAATCTAATCATGAAAACAGAAAATCAGGTAAACCCCAAATGAGGGACACTCTAGTAAATGGTTCATACTTCTCAAAACTGTAATGGTTATGCAAGACAGTAAGTTTGAGAACTTGTTCCGGATTGAAGAAAAAAAGTGAAATAATAACTAGATACATTACATTACATTACATTACATTACATTACATTACATTACATTACATTACACTGGAGAGAAGAATGGACAAACCATAAAATTTATAAAATTTTCTATAAATGACATTTTTTCAAAATTTTATTTATATTCTAGTTAACATATAGTGTAGTATTAGTTTCAGGAGTAGAATTTAATGATTCATCACTTACATATGACACCCAGTGCTTATCATAACAAGTGCTCTCCTTAATACTCATCCATCACTCATTTAGCACAACCCACACTAACGTCTCTCCATCAACCCTCAAGTTGTTCTCTATCACTAAGAGTCTCATGGTTTGCTTCCTTCTATCTTTTTTTCCTTCTCATATGTTCATCTGTATTGTTTCTTAAATTCCCTGATGTTTATAGAAGTATTATCAACAACAGTCAGACTATGGAAAGAGCCCAAAATGTCCACCGACTGATGAACCTATCTATCTATCTATCTATCTATCTATCTATCTATCTATCTATCTAATGGAATATCACTCAACTATCAAAAAGAATGAAATCTTGCCATTTGTTATGACATGGATGGAGCTACAGTGTATTGTGGTAAGAGAAATAGATCAGTCAGACAAAGACAAAGACCATACAATTTCACTCATATAAATCACTTTGTTAAGATAATTGGCCACATTTGAATAAGGTCTGTAAATGAGATATATAATAATATGGTATCAATGTTAATTTATTGATTTTGATGATTGTAGTATGCTTACACAAAAGAATATCCTTGTTCTCATGAAGGTACTCTAAGGTATTTAGGGGTAGAAGGACATATTTACAGCTTAATTTCAAATAGTTTGGAAACAATTTGTATGTATATGTATCAGTATACGGTGTGTTTAAGGAGAAGAAAAGGTAAGAGAGAAGACAAAGAGAGAGTCAGAGAGAGGGAAGGAGAGAGAATAAGAGAGCCAAAAATACACAAAATATTAACAACTGAAGTATTGGGTCAAGTAAAACAGGAATTTTCTGTCCCTGGGTATACCCTTGAGGGTGTAGACGGCATATAAAGACACAATATTAGACACCATAACCAAAGGAATGAGTATAGGCAGAGAAGATAAAGGGACTAAGGGATTGAGTTCCAAGGCAGGTCAATGTCAGGAGGTCACAAGGAGAGGAAGAGAGCCAGCTAAAGGAGATTGAGGAGGTCAGAGAACAACCAGAAAAGTATTGTCCTGGAACCCAGGTGTATATATGTCAACTTGGCTTTGTTTCCCTAGCAAACCCTGAATAATATACCAGGAAAGAAAGTACTTCCAGAAGGAGTGAGTGGTCAACTCTGTCCAAAATTACTGATAAGTCAACTGAGGAGAGGACTGTGAGACAACCACTTGATTTAGAAATACTGATGAAAATGTTACCTTGACCAGAACAGTTTCACTTTAGTAGAAGGTGTGTAAGCTCGATTGGTATACGATTGAGACAGAAAAGGAGAGGAATTGGAGACAGCCAGTGTAGAAAACTCTCTCCCTGTGAGGTTTGATATCAGGGGAGGATACATGGTCTCACAGGTGGTAGAAGCAGTGAGTTTAAAAAAGGCTTTTTGCTTGTTTTGTTTTGGATTTTGTTTTGTTGTATTTCAAATACGAAAACAACACCAGTTTGTATGCTGACAGGAATAATCTAACAGAGGGAGGGAAAGTGATGATGATCTTACAAATGCCCTGAGATCATGGATTTCTTTTTTGGTTTAGCCAGTCTAGGTGAGAATTCTCTGATAGTTGTGACAAAAAGAATTATCACTAACCAAGTAAGCAATGTCTTGACATATCTACAACTTTGCTCTTTTATGCCTATTGAGCAGGTATGATTTTATTTATTTATTTTTAAAGATTTTATTTATGAGAGAGAGAGAGAGAGAGAGAGAGAGAGAGAGAGAGAGAGACAGGCAGAGGGAGAATCAGGCTCCCCCAGGGAGTCCGATCTGGCACTCAATCCCTGAACTCCAGGATCACACCCTGAGTAGAAAGCAGAGCTCAACCGCTGAGTCATCCAGGCATTGCTGAGCAGGTATAATTTTAAAAAGTGCTCTCATTCTGGCTCGGATAATAAATTTTACGTAGTTTGGATGATAAATTATATAGGCACATGAATTAGTTAGGAACATCAGTTCTGAAGCCATAGATTCCAAACCTGGGCCGGTCACTTACAAGCTGTCACAGTGGAAAGATTACCTAATTTCTGTATTCAAGTTCTTCATATAAAAATGGGGCTGTTAATGACACATATGTCATGGTATTGTGCTGACTAAATGAGGTAAAGCACCTACAGAGCTGACAAAAGAACTTGCCAAATATGGTAAATATTTCATAAATATTAGGTATTGTTAAATTTGCATGCAGCGTGATGCAAATTTCCCCTTTACAGTAAAGAATGTAAACTGCTTGCAGATCTGTTTTCCCTATCAACATATAAACTAAAACGTAAATAGTTAACATGTGACTAAAAGTGAGATCATTCACAGATGCATTTTATCATTGGGAAACATGGAAATAGAGTATTTAAGATACAAAGGAAATTTAAAAATAAATGTTAATCAATGGACTGTCAAGATGCTTGGTGTTATGTATAAATTTATGTGTCACCTTGACTGGGCCAAAGGGTGGCCAGATATTAGGTCAAACATTATTCTGAGTGTGTGTGTCTGTGAAGGTGTTTACGGGCAAGGCTAATATTTGCATAGGTAGACTGAGTAAAACAGACTGCCCTCTCCAGTGTAGGTGTCCTGTATCCAATCAGTTGAAGGCTACGTGGAACAAAAAGGCTGACTTTCCCTCAAGCAGGACGGAATCTATCCTGCCTGGCTGCTTGAGGTAGAACATTGTCTTTTCCTGCCTTTAGACGTGGAGTGAAAGATCAAAACTTCTTGAGAACTGACCCCAGCAGCTGGTGGATTGCAACTTAAAGCATTGCCTCTCCTGGTTCTCAGGCCTTTTGACTTGGGCTGGAACTACACTAGAGTTCTCCTGCCTCTTACCTTGCTGGCATAGATGTTGGTCTTCCTAGCTCCCATACTCATGTGAGCCAGTTCATCACAATAACACACACACACACACACACACACTCTCTCTCTCTCTCTCTCTGTTTTTCTCTCTCTACACACACACACACACACACACACACACACACACACAAGCACACACGATGCTACTGATTCTGTTCATCTGGAAAACTCTGACTAATACACTTGGGAAGGCACAAGCCACTTGTTAAAAGTACAACTGCATGACAACATGATCTAAGTCCGTAAAGAGTGGGCATTGTGTTCATAGGACTCAGACAACCAGGGTCATAAAAAAAAGGTTTACATAAATAATCAAATGATGGTTATTCGAGGTTGTGGTAGGTAGACTTCTAAAACTGGTCTCCTAACATTTCCCACCACAATCTCAGATACCATGAATAAGATGAATTATCTTGTGCATATTTGTGTTGTTACATGGCTAAAAGGATTTTACAGGTGTACTGAAAGTTACTAAACAATGACCTTAAATAGAGAGATTATACAAAAAAGCCTAATCTAATCACAGGAGCTCTTTAAACCTTTCTCTGGCTGGCAGCAGAAGGGGAAGCAAGAGAGATTTGAAGCAGAAGAAGAACCTGACACACCATTGCTTGTTTGAAGATGGAGAGAACTGCAGGACGAGAACTACAGCCAGCCCCTCTAGAATCTGAGAGCAGCCCCAACAACATCCTGCTCCACAGGAGCTGAATTCCTCTAACCACCTGAAAGAGCTTGGAAATAGTTTCCTTTCCAGAGCCTCCAGGTAAGATCCCAGCCCAGTTGACACCTTGATTTCAGCCCTGTGAGACCCCAAGCAGAGAACTCACTAGATCCATGCCACACAACTGGCCCATAGAAACTGTGAACTAATAAATTAGTGGTTAAGATGCTAAATTTGTCACAATTTGTTGTGCAGCCACAGAAAAACTGATATCAGGTATTTAAGTTATTACTGCATTGAACCTGTTGTGGTTAAGGTAATTCTCTGTATTATCCAACTTAATGGAGAGAATGGGACATAATTTCTGTCCCAGCCATAACCACATGTAGCTCTAAGGTGCAAATTAAAATAAGCACAGCCAAAGTCACAGTGCAGAGAATTCTAACTCTTGTGTAGTGAAGATTAGTTGTAATATAGAGGCAAGAATGGATAGCTTGAAGTATGACAGTAACAAGAAGGATATGTCCCAGTAAGATGCGTGCCATACTTAGTGTGAAGGAGTTCCATGCTGGAGCTGCCCACTCAGTCTCTGCCCTTTAGATAAGGCAGAACGTTCAGTTCCAAGGATATCTTATGGGGCAACAACAGACATGCACAGCCAGGGGAATTGTAGATAAGGGCTCTGAATTAAACTTAAATAAATTATTATGAAAAAGGGTCCTGGGGGCTCTTGGGGGGCACAGTTGTTAAGCAGCTGACTCTTGGTTTCAGCTCAGGTCATGAACTCAGGGTCCAGGGATTGAGCCCTGTGATGAGCACCATGATGAGTAAGGAGTCTGCTTTAGGACTCTCTCTCTCTCCCTCTGCTCCTCCCCCATCCTCCTCCTCCTCCTCCTCCTCTTCCTCCTCCTCCTCCTACTTCTTCTTCTTCTTCTTCTTCTTCTTCTTCTTCTTCTTCTTCTTCTTCTTCTTCTTCTTCTTCTTCTTCTCTCTCTCTCTCTCTCTCTCTCTCTCCCCCCCCCCAATTGATCAGTCTTTAAGAAGTAAAAGGGTCTGATGTCATAGACATTCTTTGAGGCTTGAGAGTCAGACAGACTGGCTCCAATACTCTGTGAGCCTAGTTGAGTTCCAGAATTCTAATTTAATGTGTGTGTGTGTGTGTGTGTGTGTGTGTGTGTGTGTGTGTGTGTAAAACACTTCCCTGATAAAGAATTTTGACAAATATTTACGGACCACTGGGGTTAAGATCCGCCTGTATGATTTTCTGTACTAAGATAGCTGGATCAGCTTGAATGATCCCTCTAATCCCAGAGCCTACCAAAGTGTGTGGTACATATGGATTATCTGACTTTCATCCCATTCCCTATGTTCAATAGCTTCCAGTACCAGTGTATTGCTGACCTCCTGACTTCATAATCAGTGCTGGCCTTTCTAATAATTTTTCAGTTTCTGAAATGTCCTCACAGTGGGAGAAGTTTTGAAATTCTCCTAGGCTTTTCAAATGCAAAGTGATCGATACACAGTATTCACACCTGTAAAGAAGTTTAACTGGAGAAATAAGTTAATAAATATAAGGTTGGTAATGTGATTATTATTTGGTGAAATTTATAAACTTTCAAGAACATGGGATCACGTTGGTGAGTCCCCAAAGAGTGGAATTTTGAGGTACAGACATACGTGTTCATAGTCACGAGGACTCAGTTCTCCTGATCTGACTCCTGCTCCTATTGCGCTATTCTTTCTCAGTCCAATTCTTTGTCTCTTCTTCCTCTTTTCCTCTCGTGCACTGCAAGTGTACCCTATGGAGACCTCTAATTCACAAATTACATTCCGTTTTTTTGTTTGAAAAACAAAAGTACAGGGAAACCTGTGAGGTACTTAAGTGCTGGGACCATGTTTTGTTTGTTTTTTGCATATCCTGTATGAAGCAGACTACATGAAACGTGGTTTGTTGAATTCATCTATTTCATACAGAAACACTGACAACAAAAATGCCCACTTCCAATCTGCAGGTAGTACGGCCGATATTTTTCATAGCAGTGCTGTATGTGTGGCTTTTCAGTCTCAGGTGCCATGCAAGCCCTTCTAGAAGATAGAAGCCCCTCTAGAAGAGGTGTTGGAGGAATGGAAATCTGGTCTGTTTGTCCATGTGCCTCTATATAGCACATAGCATTCTTTTCAGCAGCACACAATATGCCTTACAGTAACAACGCCAGGGGCCTTAGTCATGTATATGCTTTTTCATATCTGCCACTCCTGACTATAATGTCATAAACTCAGTATCTCATGTAAAGGAAAAGTATTATTTGCAAGAGCAAGACTCAAAGTAAATAGACTGATAACATAGCAATGGTAGAGAATATTTTAACTGACGTTGGTGACTTTCAAAAACACAGGGATTTATTTGCATTTTGTTTAAACGTCAGAATATGCTGACCAATGCAGGCAATGGTTGTGACAGGAGTCCTAAATCTCAGGTCTGCCACTTTCTAGCCATGCATCAGGGCCAATATATTTATCCTTCTGGGCCTTAATGTCCTCATTTGTGAACTTGGAATAATGGTACTTATGTTATAGGAATATTATGAAGGTGACCAGCAAGATATGCAAAACACCTGAAACACCGTAGGCCCTCAAAGAGCTTTTATTATCTCTTCTGATAGAGCAGTTAAAAAACAAACAAAAAAACCAAGAAGGATTCCTTTATGAGGATTTTGGGAATGACATACACCAGGAAGTTCATCCAGAGCAACAAATCTAGGATACTTCCTTTGACATGTAGGCTGGTAGAAAAAGCTATTTGACCAAAGTTAAAGTGAAGTTTAGAAACTAAGAGTCTAACTGGTGTCCTCTACTAGGAGATACAATATTGTATTTTTGGAATACTTCTAACAAAACCACTAATTTTCAAACTTGCCTTGAAATAGGTAGCCCAAAAGAAGACGGAAAACAAGAGAAGGAAAAGCTGTTTTCCTACCAATCTCAAATTCCAGGGAATGATGGATGCCTGGCTCAGAACCTTTGGTCATAGCTACTGCTTTGGTCATAGCTACATACATACATGGTGCTCACTAATGGTGCATCTTTCCAGAACAGGCTAATTCTGATCAAGGTACTTGAGGCTTTTACTGTGAAAGAAGGATTGCAGTTATTTTCCTTTTCCCAAATTGATACCAAACATCAGCTGTATGCGTCTTTATCTAAGGAGCCCGTGAAATTTGTGGAACAGCTTGGTGACCCTGAGAAACCTGTTTCGCCTCTGAAGGAACTGGTCTCATGGTGCCTGGGCCTGTGGGTGCGCAGCGTCATTGACAAGTAAACTATCTTCCTTCCTGGGCAGGTTGGATGCCTTTGTGGAAGGGAAGGGCATCCTGCCAAACACAGGATTCTCACACAAGGAAACCAGCTCTGCAACAAAGGGCCTTCCTTAGGATCCACAATCATCAAAAGTCACGAAGGAGTGGTAAGTAACAATTATTCTAGTCTTCTACAAGGGCTCAAAACCATCATCTTTCTTCTGTCACAGCCAGAATTAGTGTTGAATATATCAACATTTGGGCCCAAGGAACAGGGAAAAGATCTCTGGGATGAAGGGCTTCTGAAATTTTGGGAGATAGGATGAGATAGTGCAGAGCTGCACCAGCAAATAATGGAAGGGGAACCAGACAGGACTGCTGGGGGCAGGCCTATACTGCAGACTTTCTGGGGTGTTATCATCAATGAGCCCTGAGTTTCCACCTCGTGTACCTACCTACAAGCTTTCAGGTCCTGGGCAATTTCCACTATGTCCTTGATCTCAATATCCTCCCTTGTGAAGTGAAAATGACAGTATACCCCTGAAGTACTTTTATTAGGACTAAATGAAAGATTGATGAAGAGCCTAGTGTAGCGCCCATCATTATGTGCACTATTACTTCACATTAGCCTCAACATTTATTTCAACCATGTCAGCATATTGCTTTCATTTTGTCTGCTTAATTATATGTTTTATTCTCAAGGATACAGTTTTATTTTAAAAGAAATTAGGTAAATTATAGTATACGTCCTGCACAGATAAAATCATCAGGTGATGAATGGCTATCTGAAACACCCCTCTAAATCCTGCTGTGCAGAAAGAATGGTACCAGCCCTTTGAGGGACCCACAAAAAAATGGGTCAGACTTCTAGCCCTCAAACATCTCCCAGCTGCCTAACATAGTTTGCACGGCAGCTGATACATACATGGTGCTGACACCGATGGCACCTACTAGAATAACTGCGGTTTGGAAACAGAATGTTTTCCCTATTAGTGTCACTTTCAAAAGATTAATTAACGGATTGATTCCACAGATATTCAGCGATGCCTTTCCACTTGAATGAAAAACTGTCCTGGATGGTGGATTGACAAAGACCAATAAAATGTGGCCCTTGCCTCTCAAGGGTGTCACAATGTAGCAAGAGAGACAGATATGCCCATTATATCAATAGATATGATGCAGATGACTAGAGTGTGTGCTCAGCAATGTTCTGGGCTGCTTGAGATATACCAGTGGGCAAGAGACAAGGATCCCTAAGATCAAGGAGCTTCTATTCAAGCAGGAGCTATAGAGGGGGTGGGGAGAGAAATAAGCAATAAGCATAAGAAAGAAGTAAATAACATAGTCTGTTAGGTGATAACTCAGGCCAAGGAAAAGGGGATCAGGAATATGGGGGTGGGGTGGAAAAGGTGAGTGCACTTAGCAATATAAAATAGGGGTTGGGGGGTGCTTGTAGATTTTCATTAGCATTTGACTCTGACACATGAACAGAGGAGCACTAGAAAGGCTTAGGTGCTGAATGAGAAGTATGTACAGGGACAATGTCGGTGCAAAGGAGAAACATAGCAGTCAGGGAACTAGAGGGAGTGACCAAAGAAGCAGAAGAAATCAAGAAGTGCTGCCTCTCGGAGAGAATGGAAGCACTCACCTGGACTTGATATCCATTGATCTTTGTGTTCACACCCTTGGTTGCACACTGAGCCATTACTCACAAAACCACAAAAGTAAAAGGCCTGTATTCACCCTGTGATTCACTCATTAATCAAAGGGAAAACTTGGAGAGGTATTTCTTGCTCCAATCACTTTGTATTGGGGAAGATTTTACTGAATTATCTACCATAGACGCACTATGAAGCCAATTCTGTGATCCAGGGAAAAACAGTATCCAAGACAGACAAAGAAGCAACAAATTGGGGAGCATATGGAGAGTGATCTGAAGAACACAACCCATCCAACCTCCCCATGTGAAAAGATATATTGGAGATGCCTATGTTCACTCATCTTTCATTTTATATCGCTAATAATCAATTAACAGGTACACTAATCACTGGCCTTTGATCCATGTAACTTCCGTCAACATTTACACTCAAACAATATATTTTTAATCCTTCCTGGACACCAAGGTCAGGCACTGGCCTGATTCAGAGAGTATAGATATGTGTCAGGTTGGCCCCCAGCCTTTAATTTCTTACAAACATGCAGGCCAATTACAGAGCTCCTTGGGTAGAGCAGTGACAGAATTAAAGTCAAGGAAGCCTCAAAAATTAAAAAAAAAGCGGGGGGGGGGAGAGGTAATTTAATCTTAGTGTAAGTGGAGGGTGGGTACACATGGTCAGGAAAGCCCTTTCAGGCAAGGTGAGGTTAATGAGGTAGGTACTTTTATAATCCCAGTTTACAGATGAGAAATAATACAGTCAGAGATATTCCCTTGCTTCAGGCTGCAAAACTACTTGAGAGAGCCAGATTTAAATTCTAGGTCATTTGTTTGTAAAACATCATGTTTTCTCTCATTGACTATTGTTTGTAAAACATCATGTTTTCTCTCATTGACTACTACTAAAATCACTTCACCTGACTGTTCGCCTTTACTATCTCCTGAAATCCTCTCAGATATGTTGTGGTCACTCTCCTGAAAGTTGGTTCTGGCTGTGAATGCTAAAGGGCTCTGGGAAGGTCTCTAACATTCTCCCAGGGGAAGACATCTGTATCACAGGAATGGCATGGGCTGTGCATGTCAGCAACTCTCAACATCCATGACATGTGTCATAGAGAAGGGAAGAGGATTGCCTTTGGAGTCACACAGACCAAGGTGTGAATCTCAGCTCCCTCACTTACTGTCTTACTTAAGCGCATGTCAGCTGGTTTCTTAATCTGTTGAAGGGAGATTCTGATACTCATTGTTCAGATTTGTTGGTTGATACATATTAAGTATGTAAAACCAATCAGACCACCAATAGATCAAAATCAATGCCTAGAGTGATGATGAAACAATATCTTCTCTTCTGCATCACTTAATTCCATTTTCTGTGTGCAGAAGTTATTGAACTTCAAGTGGTCAAGTAACATGTCGAGGTGACACACTTGATTGGTGGAAGTGAGGTAGGCACTTAGGTGTTCTTTTCACTAGATTGTGCAGGAGAAGAACATCCAGATGAAAATACCTTTCTTTGAACCCAGTGACTCTTAGCAAAAGAACACCTCATGTAAGAAGTCAATTCTCCACATCATCCAAAAAATGACACAACAAACCATAGCTCCTGATAAAAATAATCTGCTGTAGAGACACGAAGACTTGAATTCAAATACAAACTCCACTCTAAGTCTTCTCTTCTATGAATTGCAAATAGTAATCTCCTCTCTAAGATTTAATGGGCTGTTAAACAGGATACAGGGGTCAACCCAGGGCTTGGCAAACAGATCGTATCCAACAAATGTCACACATCTTAACCTCATCCCTTTCCTTAAGACTCCAGGGAAAGTTCACTGTCAACTTTTGCAAGCAGAGGCTATATTTCTACTATGAAAAGTATTTTATCTATCTCCTATTTTTGGTTGGATTTTGATGGGTGGCAGTTACCAATTGTGCCAGCCAGATTTTGATGTACCACAAACCATCCAAAATTTAGTGACTTTAAACAACCAAATTCTGTTTGTAATTCTGCAGGTCAACAATTTCAGCTGAGCAAAGCTGAGTGGTCCTTTCGCTGTTCTCAGAACGCCTGCTTATGCATCTGTGGTGAGAGCCCCTGGCTCTGCTGGGGGCTAGATGGTCTATCATGGTCTCACCCACATCTGGCAGTTGGTTCACCATCAGCTGTGGTGGAGAGAATACATGGGTCCTGGGCCTCTCATCATCCACCTCACCCACACTTCTTCACATTGTTGTTCTCTGTGCCAAGAGCAGCAAGAGGGGGCAAACCGTGGTGTGCAAGTGCTTTTCAATTCTCTGCTGGCTTCACACTTGCTATGGTTCCATCGGACAAAGCAAATTCCATCGCCAAGGCCAAGGGCAATGTGGGAAGAGATACAGGCCTGCATGCACAAATTACAGTCATTACTGTAACAGTCTACTGTTACCATACTTTGTGAAACAACCACGTTCATCATTAGAGAAATCGTTAACTATGGGTGACCCAGACAGTGGAATGCTAGTCTCCCAAAAATGATTTTTAATCTTCTGCAGAAAAATTAATAGCTATCTTGCCCTATTATCGATCTAATACATGAATAATATATTCATTGTATGAAATTTTGCCAAAAAAACAGTTTGAAATTTTCCTGGCAGTGTACCAAACCGTCAATTGGGGATCCCCTTATCCAGAAATGTGCTGTGACTTTGCCAGTAATAATTCTTCCTGAACCTCTTTCCATATTCTAATTTGCTATTCCTCTCCCTTCCAAAAAATATGGCCCCAGCAGAGACCTACTACATAGGCATCCTCTGATGTGGAAGTGATAGACTTAGACTGAAAAGCGGCCCCTCTGGTACAATGAGGAGATAGGATGTGGTAACTATAAAGTAGACTAGTGATGTGGCTAGGGCCTGGTTGGGCCACCCCTCCCCACAGACATCAATCCCACCTCCGGGCTTTGCTGGAATTCCTCTGGATTCATTCATACTATCTTTCAAAGCTGAGTCTAAGCTCTATCATTTTCTACTACAATATCCCAACTATATTGTTCAGGATTCCTTGGTATTTTATTTATTGTGTGATGGTTGATACTGCTACTCTGAATACTATCACTTCCCTATTATATTTTCTATATGATTACTACTGGAATACATGAAAGCATCCATACTTTAAATATTAATATTTCATTCTGCCATTGGAAAGAATTCATTTTTACATCATTTCTTAGGCTTTTTCCAAGAAGATATTCATATCATTTGGAAAAAATGAAAATTTTGTCTTCTTTACTGTAACAATGCTTTTTTCTCTTTACATTCTCCTTACACTGGAAAGACCATATAAAGCAAAATTTAATCATACTGGTGATAATTTGCCCAGATCCTGATTGTAGTGGAATTTCTTCTAGTTGTTTAACATCGTTTGTGTATTTGTCTATTACACACACTGAAGAATACAGCCTGCTAATATCTATGTTCCTACTTTGTTTTTAATTACAGGATGTCACATTCCTTCAACTGTTCTTTGACCATCCATATAACATTAAAATATGGTCAATAGTAGTAGTATCTCTATTGGTTGAAGTCATTCTCTTTATGTCTCCATTTTATCATTTTCTTCATATGCAACCCACACGTTTAGTCATATTATGCTCTAGATATTGCAGGTGTCTGTTGCCACTGGGAACAGGATCGTTTTTATGAGCTATTCTGGGCATAAATGGAGTAGAACAGAACCTGAGAAGCTGATCCAACTTGTTATTTAAAAATTGAGCTGTAAAAATTGAGCTGGTAAGCGAAATAAGTCACTCGGGAAAGACAATTTTCATATGATCTCACTCATATATAGAATTTGAGAAACAAAACAGGATCATAGGGGAAGGGAGGGAAAATTAAACAAGATGAAATCAGAGAGGGAGACAAATCATAATAGACTCTTAATTATACGAAACAAACAGGGTTGCTGGAGGGGAGGAGGTGGAGGAATGGGGTAACTGGGTGATGGACATTAAGGAGGGCATGTGATATATTGAGCACTAGGTATTATATAAGACTGATGAATCACTGACCTCTACCTCTGATACAAATAATACACTATATGTTAATTAATTTAATTTAAATTTAAAAAGGGAAAATTTTTAAAATAAAAATTGGGCTGTTGGGGAACATAAGTGCCTCAGTCAGTTAAGCGTTCAACTCTTGATTCAGCTCAGGTCATGATCTCAGGGTCCTATCAGGCTCCACACTGGGCGTGTAACCTGCTTAAGATTCTCTCTCTCTCTCTCTCTCTCTCTCTTCATCCCTCTGCCCTTCCCCTCCCCATTCACGCACTCCCCTTCTCTCCCTCCCTCCCTCCCTCCCTCTCTCTCTCTTTCTCTAAACAAACAAACAAACAAACAAACAAACAAAAATTCCTTTGCACTTACATTTCAGATTCAATTTCCCTTTGATGAGGGATTATTTCCCTGGAAAAGTGAGTTTCCATGATCCTGGTTGCTTGATGCCAGCAGAGGGATTGTGGGTAAGAGAGAGACAAAGATGCCTAAGCTGCAGTATGGCAAAAGTTGGGGGACATCAGAGGTCTTTTCCATAAGGCTACTGTTAGAGCAGGGAAACAATAAGAAAAAAAAGAAAAAGAAAAGGTGAGGGAAGGCTTTTGGTTGTTAAAGTTTTACTGGGATGGACCACTTCTTGGCCAAGAGGACAGCATGACCAAACAGAGAGGTGGTGAGGGAGCACCAAGTGGCTTTGCTGGAGTCCCACACTAGGAGCCTTGTAAACATCAAACTGAAAACTATTAAGGGCTTTCCATAGGTATGTTTTCCAAAACCCAAAGCAGCACCCATCAGTGAGAAAGAGAGAGAAGGGTAGAGGGTGTGGAGGGTGAAGATTGTTGGGACTTAATAAAAGGAGACTTGGGGTGGTTCTGCAGCTGTTGGGTGAATGGGACTCCAAGTGCCAAGGGCTGATACAAGTAGGCGAGAAGTTTACTGTTAGGAAACTGAGGAACAGAGGTTAGGTAAGAGGTCAATAGGAGTTCAAGAAAAGTGTTAAGTTATGGGCTGTGCCAACATGCCCAGCAAGGCCAAGACCCTGACACCCTGAATAAAGGAGACCTCATTTCAAATGGAGTCGGGAGGCCAGCAGGGAGAGCTCTCATGCCCTACCACTGCAGGCCATTGCAGACCCCAACAAAGACAAACTGCTTGGCATTCCCAACAGGAAGAAGCTTACTTTCCCTACTCCAGCAAGAGAAAAAAAGAATTTCTCCTCGCCCAGCAACAAGCTCAGCCAATAGGGAAATACCACAACTGGGCTAATGAGAAACCGTCAGCACCTAGAACTGTTGCTGTCCTTTGTGTCGACTTTGCCTTCACAGCAGTCCCTCCCAACCACCTCCTTTTCCCCAGAAAGTTCCAAAAATCCAAAGATTCCTCTGGTCTCATCTCCAGACTGGCCTATGGGGTGCCATAGTTTGCATGTCCCGAATTGCAATTCCTCTGCTACACCCAAATAAACCCATTTTGCTGATAAACTATAACCGGCTGTTTTACCTTTTAGGTGGACAAACCTGTTGAAGAACTGAAAGGACTGATATGACTCAGCAAAGATTAGGTACTGCTTTGCCAAGAATACTGAGGACCATTTTGACGACAACGGGCCCTCATAAACCTTAAGTCAGTAGCATTCATTATGGGGCGATGATGATGCCCTTGACCTTATCGTCTGTAAAATAAGTGTAGGTGTTTCATGCAACTTGCTGAGGAGGATGAGGAGAAAGGTCTGGCCGCGCCACAGCCAAGTTCCACGCAAAGGCACACGTGGAAACGATCTCGGCCACAGTCACAGCGCGGGAATTGAACTCCCTGAGGAAAGAGATTCCCAGCCTGGGAGGTGCGGGGCGCCTGCGCAGTGGGCCCGAGGCGCCTCACGCGCTGCGGGAGCAGCGAGACCCCCGCCTCCGCCCCTCGCCCTCCAACGTGAACGCGCACGTGAATGTGGACGTGGACGCGGACGCGCACGCGAATGCGCCTCACCTCACTCAACCCCTGCCGGGCGGCTGAGGAGGGAAAAAGACGCCCACAGGAGCCGCGGGTGGGCTGTGTGCGGAGTGGCAGACCCGCCGCGACGGCGGCGGCAGGCGCGGGGGCGGCGGCGCGGGCGCGGCGGCGCGCGCGGGGGGCGGCGGCGCCTCGTCCACTCAGGCGGCTGCGCTCGGGACCCTCCGGCCCGCACGAGGGACGAGCTAACTGACGTACCTCGCCCGCCCCCGCCCCCGCCCCATCTCTCCTCGGGTTCCTGGGACTCAGGGCTAGAGCGCTTTCTCTCCTTGCACCTCTACTCAGCTCTTTCTCTCCCCGGCACCTCAGGCAGCAGCGGCAGCGAGCGGCGGGAGCGGACGGCCCAGAGGATGAAGTGCAAGCCGAACCAGACGCGCACCTACGACCCGGAGGGGTTCAAGAAGCGAGCGGCGTGCCTGTGCTTCCGGAGCGAGCGCGAGGACGAGGTGCTGTTAGTGAGTAGCAGTCGGTACCCGGACCGCTGGATTGTGCCGGGCGGGGGCATGGAGCCCGAGGAGGAGCCGGGCGGTGCAGCAGTCCGAGAGGTGTACGAAGAGGCGGGAGTGAAGGGGAAGTTAGGCCGGCTCCTGGGCATTTTCGAGCAGAACCAAGACCGCAAGCACAGAACGTACGTGTACGTACTGACTGTCACTGAGATTCTGGAGGATTGGGAAGATTCGGTTAGCATTGGGAGGAAGCGAGAGTGGTTCAAAATCGAAGATGCGATCAAGGTTCTCCAGTGCCACAAGCCCGTGCATGCCGAATATCTGGAAAAACTAAAGCTGGGCGGTTCCCCAACCAATGGAAACTCCGTGGCCGCGTCCCTGCCACAGAGCGATCCCTAGTATGTACGGCTCCTGCACAGACTTCTGCTTTCCGCCTATCTTAGAATACATAGTGCCCGGAGCACCTCTCATTCCTTTGCGGTCTCACGGGGAGGAGGGGGGCTTCTTTTGTTTCCTTGGCAGACCTCTGAATCACGCTTGCAAACTGTCTCGGTTGCCAGACACTGTTTTCAGACAATTTGCACGTTTTTCAGATGCTTTCAAAATTGCTGCTTGGTAGCACTGTAACAGATTTCCTAAATCCTAAACCACATGTTTTTTTTTTTTTTTTTTTTTTTTTTTTTTTTAAGGTGCCTTAACTGCTTGCCCAGCCCTTTGTGTGTGTGTGTTGATGCTGTAGTTTATTACATTGCACACACGTGTGTGTGTGCGCGTGCGTGTTTTTGGTACCAATCTTGTGGTTTGTTTTGGAGTGAAGGCCTTTAAAATCTGAACATCTTGGTTGTGTGGCATCTGTATTTTTTGCTTTCTCATTCGCACCATTAGACCTTGCTAGCAAGCCCTTTTGTGATGGAAATTGGTTTAAAGATCAGATAGATATAGATCTATATATATATTTAAAGTATTTAAGAAATTTTACATCTTGTGGTCTTTCCACAGTGGGCAACAATTTTCGGTTCAGTAATGTGATCTAATTTGCCCTTTTCAGAAGTTTCTTTACCCATACGTACATGATTTCATTTTCTTTTCCTTTTTTTTTATGATTTCATTTTCAAAAGAATTCTGACCACTGGTCATTTGTTGCTGCATATTTGAAATGGCCATTTCCCATATAGCCCAAATGTAGTTTCAGATTATATTACTTTATACACTGGGTATCTTCTTGGGAAAGTATTGTTAGCCAAACATATCCTGATATGTACATACTGTCATGAAAACTGTATTCATCGAGTGTAATTTAGCGTGTTCAGCTTCCAACTCCATTGCCCATTTCTTAATACTGTAGAGCAACCATGGTTTTCTCAATATAAACTAGTCTTTGAAAGAAAGTTATTTCACATATTTGAATTTTGTGACATTCCAGTTAACCTTCCTGACTACCAGTAACCATAGGAGTGGAATTTATATGGTGATTACATCCCAATCCAGTGAGGAACCCGTCTTGCTACTCAGCTTTTACAGACTTCTTAAACTGTCCAAACCCCTGAACAATCTCTCTTAAAGATTTAGGATAATTTTTTTGTGTGTCACAGGTCAAACTTTTGGGGGGCATCTAATTAAAAGCTCTTGCATTTGCTTCAGTAGTTGTTTGAAATCAGGAATCTTGTTTAAAATGCATAGGTCTGTCTTCTTAAACTACCTTTATTCTCTTAGCCATGTCAGCAGTTAGGTAGAAGTAAAACCTTTGTGAAGAGGGTATTAAGGATGGAAAGTTAATGCCACATATAACACTAAAACATTTTTAAAACATTCCAGTAGTTATTAATGAATATAAAGTAGAAAATAATGGTCATTTAAAATTTTGTTAGTCAAAATAACCTGTTTTAAACACAATTACTGCTGAAAATTTAAGTTACTTTTTCTTAAAAGTTATTATGCTGTTTTTCAACACACAGAGCGATGCACAAATCTTAACTGTACAGCTTAATCAATTCTTAGATAGTAAATACATGTATGTAACCAGAATTCAGATTAGGAAATTAACATTACCTGTAACTCAAAGGCAATTGCATTTCTCCTCCTAATTAGTATTTGCTTTCTTATCTTTTAAGACTATAGAATAGTTCTATTTTTGAAATTTATCGGTTGAGATTTAGATTATAAACTTTTTTTGTGCTGCCCCCTTGTGTTGTTTGTTTTACTTTTCGAAAGACTCAGTTTTTTCTCCATTTGGTTTGTACTGTAATTCTACAAATTACAATACGTTTATAAATTGGTGTTAAAAAGTGAGTTCTGTTGTACTTTCTTTTTTTGGAACTGTTGTACTGTCTAAAGAAATTTGATGCCACTATTTTGGAAACAAGTCTTGTTACAAATTTAAGCACAGATGAAGTACAGGTTTCAATTCACAAAATATTTTCCGTAGTAAAGCTATCAAAGTAAACTAAAAAATGAGTAAGTTTTTAAAACCAGTGACAGTTTCATCATCTGAATTATATAGTTTGATAAAATATGGCTATTTAATTTTTTTCTATTTTTTTTTCTCTTAAAAAGTGTTATGTAGGGATGCCTGGGTGGCTCATCAGTTGAGCGTCTGCCTTCAGCTTAGGGTGTGGTCCGGGGTCCCAGGATGGAGTCCCAGATTAGGCTACCTGCATGGAGCCTGCTTTTCCCTCTGCCAATGTATCTGCCTCTCTCTCTGTGTCTCTCATCAATAAATAAAATCTTTTTTAAAAAGTGGTATGTATTTAATATCTATTTGAGCACGTTTAATTTCAAACAACCTCACATTGACCCTAATATATCTTTCCCCAGCAACCTAGTTATTCAAGAAGATTCTTAAGTTCTACCTTAACAGAGCAGACATGTTGGATTTTTATTTTATATATTTTTGTCAATGAAAACCCCTTCCTCCTGAAATGCTGCCACAAATGTCTTGGAGGCTTACTTAACTTGTACTTGTTATTCATGGAGGTAATACTGCATTATTTTATTTGGTTCTTAAGTATGTAACAAAGGCAAAAATCCAGTGTTCATATTAACCTAATAGGTTAATAATATTAAGAATTATTAGCCTATAAACATGTTGTGAGCTTTTTTTCCTTCCTTTTTGACAAACATTTAGAATAAGTCATATTTTTCAGGATAGACTGTCAGGTTCATTTAAGTGGTTTTTGTGAAATACTTTCTGGAGCCTAGCCTTGTCAGAATAGTTAAAAGTTCCAAGGAGATTCTTTTTTTCTCTTTAAGACCAAGAATTTCAGGCCAAAACAGGTAACCAGAGTTAGTATATAGAAAATTTCCAACACCTCAGCACTCCAAAAATTGAGGCACAGTTTGGATTTCTTTTCCTTCTAAGATTGTTAAAAATTCACTTGAACATTGTTTGGTTTTTCAGCTCTCCCCTTGATAAAAAAGGGAAAGGAGTACTCCACAGATAATTAAGGCTGCAGACATGCATCAGAAATTTATTTTCTGCATGTTTTATAAATGGCTTACATTTTCAGCAGGTCAAATAGTTTATTCTTGTTAATGTTTTCACATTGGGGGTTAATATAGACACATTGGTGAACTGGAAATACTTGATGCTCTGTATATAAAGTGTACTTTTTTCAAGAAATGATGTGTGTATATATACACACACATGCATACACACACAGTATATTTGGCTAAGCAAGAGCTTTTACTTACAGGCATCCCATGTGGGAGAGCCACCAGGCACCACCAGAGTTTTTAAATATTTTCTTGGCAGCTGTCTCCTGATAAACTGTTATACTGTATTTAGCAGATTTTAAATGTTCCTGGGCAAAGAACACTATGAGAACTGGAAAAGTCACTATGATAACAAGTAAAACATGATATTTTTAGGAGACAGTTTGGTGTGATACAAACTACAGTTGTGGTTTTTAAGTTAGACAGGCTTAGGGTTGGAAACCTGGCTCCAGTTCTTGCTCACCCTAACTTCAACCAAGTTATCTAACTATCTGATGCTCAGGGTTTTTTAAAATATAAAATTTGAGATAATAAAAATAGATACTTTATAAACTCCAATGGGAAGTCTTTCCTGACCACTGGATTAAGATACTTTCTTCTGTGTGTAATGGTTCATGGTTCTCACAGTTTACTTATTTGCATGGTTGTGTGGCTAGACCACAGACCTTTTGATGGGTGGGGACTAGCCTGAATTATTTCCATAAGCCTATAGTCCAGAACATGGAATTTAAAATTTTTTGTTTTACATGACTACCTATCTTTTCTGCAAAACTTGTAGTAGCATTGCTTTCCTGACTTTTCTGTTTCATAATATAACTTGGAACTCCCTCAGCTACTGATTCAGACTTAAATTGCACCTGCATTAGATTATTCTGTGAAGACTTTCCCAAGGCAAAGTGAGTGATGCAGATAATAGGCCCTTTATAAATTTGTCAATTGGAGGAACTGTTAAATTAGTATATATACCTGCTAATTATATGTTGGTTTGTTTTTCCAGATGAACAGCAAAGATTTCAGTATTGCTTGAAAGAATCATTGATGTGAACCATTGATCAATGGACTTTTCAAGTAGAGGTGAGCGTTTCCAAGGAGACAGCTCATCTGATTTTCCTCCTACATCTTGGGACACTCCTTATCCATCTATTCCACTGACAACTCTTGCCCTGGTTGTTATACTATTGTACATGAACACTCTTACTTCAACACCTATAGCCTTTTGTTGTGCTTTTTTTTTTTAATGTGTCTGCCTTCTCCATTAGACTGATATCCTTGAGAGCAAAGACCAGGATTTCTTAATCTTTGCATATTCTGTATATGAAACACTACTTGAAATATGAGTGACATCACCGATTCTTTGATTCAATTCATATTTTGTTATCACCATATGGCAGAACATTCCTGTTTCAATCTGGTGCTAGTAGAATATATTGCTGTCTAGGCATCATGTATGTGGCTTTCCTGTATCAGGTGTTTCAGAAACTTTTCAAGCCAGTTGTAAGATGTTCAAGGACAAGAATTATTACTCATATTTCTATGTCATATCACACAGTGGCTAGCACCATTTTGAGATTACCCTATCACATAGGGCAATATTTTGTAGAATCACTCCTTTGTGTAACAACTTCAGTATTTTTGTACTGTTGTTACTTTGCTGAAATTTTTATTCGAAAAATAGCACTTGCTATAAAACTGCTATAAAATACAGTGAACACAATATTGTGAATTTTTATAAAAATAAATTTTAAGATAATATACAAATGATTTATTTAATGTTTTTGCAATGCCCTAAGCACTTATTTCATGTAATCTTAACATGCCTTTAGAGAAGATTGTTTTTCTCATTTTATAGGTTCAGTATAGTATACTGTATTATTTGATGCCAGAGCCAACAAAAACTGCAGTACAGGTAGTTTCCAAAGTTAATTATACCACTTATTTGCCTAGGTTTCTTTTGCGTCTCTTACTGATTCTGTTGGCCAATTTTCAACCCCTTTCCAACACACTTAGCTGGGTTCTCGTTCTACCTGGTCTCTGCATGTGAGAATATGGAGGACTGAGAGACAGCTGAATTGTTACCACTTAGAAAAGGCATTGAAGAAAAAAATTCCTGTCAGAGGTGGGAACAGAATATGAAGAATTTATATAGGGAGGACTTGGGTCAGCTGTCTCCAGAGAGCAACTTTAAGAAAAGGACAAAGATGTTTAGGGATAGTCTTATGGAGTTTTGCCATGGGATGTGTAATGTCAGCACTCTTACCCAGCTTCCTGCAAAGGTCTCAAAGTGGCTTTAATATGGTAGTTTTCTTTCCTTTGCATTTATAAAAGCAATTACATCAGAAAAAACATGAGTTCCATTTTAGGTGAGTGTTACACCCTCATGGTACCAGTGAAATATTTCACAAGATCCTCCTGGCCAACTTTTTGCCCCAAACTGAGGCCCTGATGAAGGGGAAGTTGACAGAGGAGACCTGGAAGGAGCTGCAGGCCGCAGGAAAGAGTCCAGAGGACTTAGAGAAGCTGTTGCCACACAAGGTCTTTGAAGGAAATCGCCCAACAAACTCTATTGTGTTCACCAAGCTCACGCCATTCATTCTGGGAGCCTTGATTGCCATGTACGAGCACAAGATATTCGTTCAGGGTGTCATCTGGGACATCAACAGCTTTGACCAGTGGGGGGTGGAGCTGGGAAAGCAGCTGGCCAAGAAAATTGAGCCTGAACTTGATGGCAGTAGCCCAGTCACCTCTCACGACTCTTCTACCAACGGGCTAATCAACTTCATCAAGCAGGAGCATGAGGCCAGAAGCCAATAAACTCATGCCCGGCTGCAGTCCCTTTGTAACTGGTCCTTGTCTCTCCTCACCAGAGATGCGCTGCACAGTCTTTCCCAGAGCACCCTCTGGTTGCGGGCTTGGAGCACAAGCCCTTTGGGGGAAGCCGGTCTGGAATTGCCACCCCTGCCCATCCATGTCCGTGTGCCCTCTGTTTTACGATTGGCTGAAGTGTTCCAGTGCAGCTGATTTTTCTGACTGTGTTCGCTTTGTTCGTGTACCAGATAGAAAAATAAAGATGCCACAAAGGAAAAAAAAAAGTTAACTAATTGTTAACTCAGTCCTTACAGAATTGAAATCACACATTTCCCAATTTATTGTTTTTTGTTTGTTTTGTTTTGTTTTGTAGATGTGATATGGTACTCTGGTTATATATATTTTTTTAATCTTTATCTTTTAAAGAAACGTACCATAAATTTTACAGATGAAATGATATGCTACTGGTATTTGCTTCAAAATAATCTGAGGGTGGGGTAGGTGAGCATATAGATGAAATAAGATTGGTGGTAAGTTTATAATTTTTGAAGCCATGTAACAGATATTTGGGAGTTCATTATACTGTTCTCTATACTTTTGTATATATTTGAAATTTTCCATAATAAAAATTGAAAAACAATTCTTCATTGTCTATTTGTAGGCCCTTGCTATCCTTAAAACTTAAGTAGGGAAGGCTGGTTAGAAGTCGGATCTATAGCCCAGATAGACACACTCACCCCTCCTCTTCAAAAACCTAGGTTTTGTTCCTGAACTAAACATATTGGTAGACTTGCTCTTCCTTTAATATGAATTATTTCCTTGGAAGTCTCCCAGTTCAACTTGCAAAAAGACTTTTAGCCTCATCAACACGCCAAACATGACCAGAAAACTTTGAACCCCAATGGTGGACATGAACTTAGGTTCCAGGTGAGACAGTACTCCCATTGTACAATTTAGCTTTTTTAAAAAAAAAAAAAACTATTTTATTTATTTATTCATGAGAGGCACACAGAGAGGCAGAGACATAGGCAGAGGGAGAAGCAGGCTCCCCCCAGGGAGCCTGTTTTGGGACTCGATCCCAGGACCACGGGACCATGCCCTAAGCCAAAGGCAGATGCTCAACCACTGAGCTACCCAGGTACCCCTCTACAATTTAGCTTTAAAAAAAACTAAATTTTTTCTGATTAGGAAATTAATTTATCTTAATTTCAGGAAATTTGGAGAATTCCCTCCAGAGCAAATTAATAAAAAATCACACATGATCCCCCTACCCAGAATAGCCATATTTGACAAATATATATCTATATATAAATATATTCCAGCCTTTTTCTCTTCAAATATATGTTACCCAAGCAGATGGCACAAGTGAGCCCCCTTCCCACCAGAATATTTTCAAAAATCCATGACCCCTTTAATTGTTAAGCATGTACCACATAGGTAGTAGCTTGTTCCTCAGAATTTTTTAGGCTAATGCTTAGGGCCATTACACCATTTTTGCTACTTCTGTGCATGTGCAGCTCAAAACTTGAGTCTGAAATCCAAACCATGCCTTTTACTCCTGATGCATGACAGAATAGCCCTGTTTTGTTTTTGGTTTTTTGTTTCCTAATTTCCACATACACTTTCTGCTCACCAAACTGGTAGGAATGAGAGGCATCGATTCAGAGGTGGTGCCACTTTAATAAATCACACAGTTGCAATATATTGGCTAAAGTAGGCTTGCTACTCTTCTGTTTTCCAGGAAGTTCCTTCTATCTTCTCTGGATCCTCAGCAAGCTACCATATCACTATCTCTCTGTAGCCTCTGATCCTCATTAGGTTGCTGCCCCTCTGGGCACAGTGGTTTTTAACTGTTAAACAAGGACACCACTATTCTGGACTCTGGGAATGGAATCCTGTTCTCCCTCTTCTTTCTACTCCAAGATGTATCCTCATATTTCCCTAATTTCCTGCAACACACAAGAGACCAGATTAAATTTTAATAAGATTTTACTGAAGATTACCAGGTTATGTGAGGAAATGTAATACAAAAGCACAATTTATAACTATTTCATAGGTCATACATTTTCTAGGTTCCAATGCTAGACTAGTTCCCTAGCACTGGCTGACCAAATGGCCTAGGGACATCTTCCATCCCCCATTCCCCATCACTACCAAGAGCTGAGAGTACAATTTCAAATCTTGTACAAAATGATTACCATACCCTGGAGAAGGGAGAGCTTTTCCTGCAACTCAATCTCTAACCAGTACTTAAGGTATGTTAAATATATAGTCCCAGAATCAAAGAAGTGAACCTGAAATTAATGGAATGGATCAAGGAGCTGTGATGGGTTGGGGATGGAAGTTCAGTTTTATATTATTCCAAAGTTCATGTTCTATATTAAGAATAAACAAGACTGGGGAGGCCTGGGTGGCTCAGCGGTTGAGCGTCTGCCTTCAGCTTAGGGCGTGATCCTGGAGTCCTGGGATCGAGTCCCACATTGGGCTACCTGCATGGAGCCTGCTTCTCCCTCTGCCAATGTTTCTGCCTCTCTCTTTGTGTCTCTCATGAATAAATAAATAAAATCTTAAAAAAGATAAGACTGACAATATAGTGAATTTGGTGCTCTACCTTCTGGATGGTAAACATGGGGAACCAAAAAGCCCACCCACAGTACAAGAAGACTTAACACCTTTCCCTGTACAAGCCTACACAGCAGTATGAAGAAGCAGATCAGGACCTCTGGAAGTTTAGATTTATTTGGGGCCAGTGCTGAGGGTATAGAGGATTTAGAACAGGATTGGTAACAATTCTCTTTTCCTTTTGTCTACCCACTCAAACTTAGATCTTGTTTTTTGACTGTTAAAAAGACAAATAGACTGCAGAGTCATTCTTAGTATAGGTATCTTCCACTTTTCAAAAGTTCAGATTAGGCCCTTCTTTTTTATGAAAAACCTACAGTACAGTAGCCCCCCCCCATTACCCATGGTTTTGCTTTCTGAAATTTTATTTACCCACAGTCAACCATGATCCAGGAACAGATAATCCTCTGACCTATCATCAGAAAGTCAATAGTAACCTAATACTACATCACAATACCTGTATAAGTCACCTCACTTTATCTCATCATGTAGGCATTATTTTATCATCTCACATCATCACAAGAAGGGTAAGTACAGTACAAGAAGATTATTTTGACCACATTCACATAACTTATGTTATAATTCTTGTATTTTATTATCAGTTATTGTTCATCTCTTACTGTGCCTAATTTACAAATTAAACTTTATCATATGTATGTATAGGAAAAAAACAGTATATGTAGGGTTTGGTACTATGCTTGGTTTCAGGTATCCACTTGGGGGCCTTGGAACATATTCCCTGTGAATAAGGAGGGACTATTGTACCTGTTTTTGCTAAATGAAAGAAATCTGAAGAGAATTCTTGCTTTTACCAAAAAAAAAAGGCAGAAAAAAGCAACAATAGTGTTCAGTGTTTGTTTTGCAGCAACCCCTTATAGGGCAGTGTACACCCCAGCAGTGAGAGTGGCCCCACCAAGTTCCTTCCCTGGGAACTATACTCAACATTTCTGCATGAAGCCACAAATAGCTTTGAAATGTATCTGTGAGCATCTGTACTTTATTTCCATTACATTTATTAGCAAGATGTGTCTTAAGGTATCAGAAAAACCCAAGAGGTTATTTTTGGGTCTGGGAACACTCAAAAATTTTTCCATATAAATGAATGGTAATCTCTTCTCCACTTTCTGCCAGCTTATGAAAGATTTCATAGGAATGCTCTACCGTTGGATAGTGGGGGAAACCTGTATATGGTACCAGCAGTGACATCTATCTCCCTAGTGGACATTTTATGAATTAGCCCAATCCTTGGTGTATTCTATTTAGAGCAAAGAAACCTTTCCCAGGAATACTCTGCTACCTGAGGATACCCCACTGTCCAAATCTATTTTGAATTACCATATTCTAATCCTGAATTAAATATTAATATGTTGTATATAAGAAGAAAGATTCTCTAGCATGTTCCAATCAGTAAATTTTTAGTTCTTTAAGTTGTGTTTTTTTATCTAACCTGGTAGATAAATAGGAAAGTATTTGCATTTATATGGTATCTCCATCCCTACAACTGAGCTTTAGATGTGATAAACTAAACTATTCAGAACTATTAGAACTCTAGGCCAAGAATTCTGTTACTTCTAGAGGTACGTGAATTGGGCAAATCAGACATGGCCCCTGTCTTCATGGAGCTCTCACTGTATTGGAGAGACAGAAATCCCAACAAAATGTACCAAGTGTTTTTATGATAGTGGGGATTCTGTGGGCTCTGCCAGCACATAGTGGGGGAACTAACTTAGTTTGGTAAGAATATTCTCAGAGGAAACGCCATATAATTTGACACCTGAAGGATGAACAGGTCTTAGGAGAAATAGTTGGGGGTGGGGGTGTTCCAGGAAGAGAGAAGAGCAGATGTGAGGTTCTGGAAGCTAGATAAAAATATGGTGCTTTTAGGAATAGGAACTTTCTCATTATGTCTAGAACATAATCTGAAGGTTCAGAGAAGAAGAAAGGATCTTCTAGACATGAAGCCAGTGGGGTAAGGAAAAGCCAGATTATAGAGGGTCTGATGCAACTTTTTCAGGGATTTGGGGAAAGGAGACATGACATCAATTTGCCTGAAGAGTAGAAAATTGTTTGAAAGGGAGAGGAGATTGTGGTGATAGTATGGGTGAGAAATGATGGTGACCTGAACAAGCATGTTGACCACGTTGATAGAAATGACTACATTTTAGGGTTTAAAGGGGCATAAGGTGATTAATTGGATTTTGGAAATGAAAGAGAGGTAGATATCATTGATCTGTCTCACTGGAGGAACAGAGTTAATGATACCATTCCCTGGGGATGAAAAGAACATGGGATTAATTTTATAACTGCTAGTTTCTGGTAACCAAAGGATATTAACTTGGAGATGTCCACAAGGCTGGAAATACACACACACACACACACATGCAGCTTAGAAAAGAAGAATGAGTTGGAGATAGAGGTTTTGGAGTCATCAGTAAATGAGCAGTGGGTGAAAAGGTAGGTATATACAATGTCATCTAGGAGAGACTGTAGAGAGGGGACAGTGAAGATTATGAACATTCAAGGATGGGTGCAGAACTTCCAGAAGGGTTCTGTGAGGATCTTGGTGGACCCATTCCCCTATGAAATACCATTTTATTGGTGACAATTACATACATACATACATACACACACACACACACACACACACACACACACACACACACATACATTTAAAGTCCCAAGAAGTTGCCATAAGGGCACACAGCAAGTGAATAAAGATTTGTTCAAGAAAATCTATTAAATCTCTATAAAAATCATGAGAATCTGTGGCATTTGAGCTATGCCATCTCCCCCAGCTCCATGTGACAAGCTCTACTCCAGATATGGATGTGCCCAAGAAGATGGGGGCTCCCAATCCCCCCAGCTGCTAGTCTAGGGCTATGCCTTCACTCCAGGACAAGGCCATCAGTGTTTCTGTTTCCCCGCAGCAGAAGTGCTGTTGCAGAAGTGATATTCCAAGCAAGCTTGGGCTAGAGGACAAACTCCCAATTACAGAATGATGTCTTACCCTTAGGCATGACATGCCAAGAATAGTGGAATCCCACTCTTCTCTGCCTCAGCACCTTTGTATGGCAAAGTTTCTACATGGAGACAGGCAAGCTGAAATAACCAGGGACTACCTTCTCTCCCTCAGTGTCCAGTGAGCTGTTACTGCAGGAGAAGTGGCCTCCTATAACCACCCTCTGTTCCAGTACAGTTGTCTGGAGTTTCTGCCTAGTTGAAGAGGCAAGTCATGAGAACTAAGCACAGAAGCTTTGCTTGTAGGGACTGAATTTATTTGGGAAAGAGCTTAGAAAAATTCATGCCTAAGAGCATTTTTGAAACAATGGGAATCTTAATGGTGAGTAATTAAGAAGGACCTGGTAGTTCCAGCTTACTAGTTTAAACAAGGGAACAATACTATAAAACAACTAAACTAACATACATCTAAAGACCACTCCACCAACAACAGCAAAATATTCATTCTGTCAAGTAGAGGGAACATTTTCCAAAACAGACCATAATGCTAGGCTATAAACATGCCTCAACAGACTTTAAAAATTGAAATTATACAAATTATGTTCTCTAACAAAAATGGAATTAAATCAGAAATCAACAATAGAGAGAAATGTGGGAAACTCATGAATATGTGGAAACTAGGCAATACATCCTTAAATAACCAATGGATCAAAGAAAAAAGTCACAATGGAAATTAGAAAAAAACTTTGAGATGGATATAATCAAAACACCAAAACTTGAGATTCAGCTAAAGCAGAGAGCTTAAAGGACAATTCATAATTATAAGTTTCTATAAAAAGAAGACCAAAGTAAACACAAAGCAAGCAAAAAAGAAGGTGATATACGGGGTGCCTGGCTGGCTCAGTTGCTAGAGCATGTGACTCCATCTCAGGCTTGTAAGTTCGAGCCCAACACTGAGTGTAGAAACTACTTTTAAAAAAAGAAGGCAATATAAAAGAATAGAATGAAAAATTATAAAAACAATAGAAAAAGTTGGCTCTTTAAAATGATCAATAATCTGGGGCAACTGGGTTGCTCAGTCAAGTTGAGTGATTCACGGTTTTTGGCTCAGGTCGTGATCTTGACCATGAGATCAAGCTCCACATTGGGCTCCACACTCAGTGCAGTCTGCCTGAGATTCTCTGCCTCTCCCTGTCCCTCTGCCCCTCCCCATGCTTGCTCTCTATATCTCTCTCTCAAACAAATAAAATCTTTAAAAGTAAAATGATCAATCTTCTTTGTTTCTTAAATTCCACATGTGAATGAAATCATATCATATATGTCTTTCTCTGACTTATTTCACTTAGCATAATACTCTTTAGCTCCTACCATGCCATTGCAAATGGCAAGATTTTATTTTTTATGGCCAAGTAATATTCCATCATGTATATATACCACATCTTCTCTATCCATTCATCAGTTAAGACACTTGGGTTGTTTCATAATTTGGCTGTTGTACATAATGCTCCTATAAATATCAGGGTGCATGTATCCTTTTGAATTAGTGTTTTTGTATTCTTTAGGTAAATACCTAGTAGTGCAATTGCTGGATCATAGGGTAATTCTTTTTTTGTTTGTTTGTTTGGGATAATTCTATTTTTAAAGATTATTTATTTATTTATTCATGAGAGACACAGAGACAGAGAGGCAGAGACACAGGCAGAGAGAGAAGCAGGCTCCATGCAGGAAGCCCTATGTGGGACTCGATCCCACGACTCCAGGATCACATCCAGAGCCAAAGGCAGATGCTCAACCGTTGAGCCACCCAGGTGTCCCTCTATTTTTGTTTTTGAGGAACCTCCATGCTGTTTTCCAGAGTGACTTCCTGGTTCGCATTCCCACCAACCATGCAAGAGAGTTCCCCTTTCTCCACATCCTTGCCAAAACCTGTTTTTTCTTATGTTATTGATTTTAGTCATTCTGACAGCTTCCATCTTTGCTTTGCTTTTTAAAGGTTACTTTGGCTATTTGAGATCTTGTGGTTCCATATAAAATTTAGGATGGTTTGTTCTAGCTCTGTGAAAAGTGCTGTTGGCATATTAATAGGGATTGTGCTACATGTATAAATGTCTTTGGATAGTATAGACATTTTGAAAATATTTGTCCTTCCAATCCATGAGCATGGAATGTCTTTCCAATTCATTGTGCCATCTTCAATTTCTTTCATAAGTGTTTTATACTTCTCAGGGTACAGGTCTTCCACCTCTTTGGTTAGGTTTATTCCTAGGTGTCTTACGTGGTTTTTTCGTGCAATTGAAAATGCGAATGATTCCTTCATTTCTCTTTCTGCTGCTTCATTATTGGCGTATAGAAATGCAACAGATTTCTGTACATTGGCTTTGTATCCTTCAGCTTTGCTGAATTCATGTTATGAGTTCTAGCAATATTTTGGTGTAGTCTTTGGGGTTTTCTATATATATAATTGTGTCATAGGCAAAGAGTGAAAGTATTACTTCTTCTTTTCTGATTTGGATGCCTTTTATTTCTTTTTGTTGTCTGATAGGACTTCCAGTACCATGTTAAATAACAGTGATGAGAGTGGACACTCCTGTCTTATTCCTGACCATAAAGAAAAGCTTTCAGTTTGTCCTCATTGAGGATGATATTACCTGTGAGTTTTTCATATATGGCCTTTATTATGTTGAGGTATGTTCCCTATGAACCTACTTTGTTTGGGGTTTTTATCATAAATGGATGTTGTACTTTGTCAAATGCTTTTTCTGCATCTATTGAAATGATCATACAGGGGAAAAAGAAAAAAGAGAGACAAATTAATGAACAGATTTTTAACTATACAGAACAAACTCATGATTACCAGAGGGGATGTGGGTGTGAGGATGGGTTAAATAGGTGATGAAGATTAAGGAGTACACTAGTGATGAGCACTGAGTGTTATAGAGAAGTGTTGAGTCACTATACTGTGCACCTGAAACTGATATTATACTGTGTGTTAACTAACTGGAATTTAAATAAAAACTTTTTTAAAAGATTTTATTTATTTATTTATTGATGAGAGACACAGACACACACACACACACAGAGGGGGTGGGGGGCAAAGACACAGGCAGAGGGAGAAGCAGGCTCCATGCAGGGTCCTGATGTGGGACTCAATCTCGGATCCCTGGGATCACACCCTGGGCTGAAGGCAGCATTAAACCGCTGAGCCACCTGGGCTGCCCCTAAATAAAAACTTTAAAAAATATATATTTTAGTTCTTTATTCATGAGAGACACAGAAAGAGAGGCAGAGACATAAGCAGTGGGAGAAGCATGATCCCTGCAGGGACCAGATGCAGGACTCAATCCTGTGATCCCAGGATCACACCCCAAGCCAAAGGCAGATGCTCAACCACTGAGCCACCCAGGCATCCCTAAATAAAAACTTTTAAGCGGGGTCAGTGAAGGATCTCAAGATGGCTGGGTGAAAATGTGCTCTAAAAACCATTGACTGGGTAGCATTTAGAGAGCTCACACCCCAAAA
Organism: Canis lupus dingo; assembly: GCF_003254725.2. Taxonomy (NCBI): domain Eukaryota; kingdom Metazoa; phylum Chordata; class Mammalia; order Carnivora; family Canidae; genus Canis; species Canis lupus. Next base: position 43,950,311 of record NC_064281.1, read on the forward strand.
CCAAAAGGGCATTGTGAACTCTCTGAAATCCTGGAATGACAAGCTTACCTCCAGGTTGACTACTCTTCCTGAGAAACCATCTGCTATCAACTGGGCTTACTACAAGGCCATGTGGCAAAGCCTGGCTTGGTAGATGACTTTGAGAAGCAGTTTAATGCCCTGAAGTTTTTCTGTGCTGGAGGATAAATACGCTATCCCAGTGGATGCTGAGGAAAAAGATGTGACAAGCTCTGCCGAGTTTTTGTTTCTCTCAAAGGCCAGGATTGAAGAATATGAAAAAGAGCTGGAGAAGATGAAGAAAATAATTCCATTTGATCAGATGACAATTGAGGACGTGAATAAAGTCTTCCCAGAAACCAAATTAGACAAGAAGTATCCCTATTGGCTTCAAAGCCAATTGAAAATTTATAAACTTGAGTTGGGTAGAAAGTTCTAGCCCTCATACTATAAATGCTAGACATTAAAAATAATGATATGGTGAAAAAAAAACTTAAAAAATTAAATGAAATACAATCTGTACTGTATCCAGAATATTAGTGAACATTTACAAGTCAATAATAATTAAATAATTAAGTAAATTTTAAAAATGGGGAAACGATTTGAAAAGGCAATTCTCCAAGAAATATAGAAGTGGACAATAAGCACATGAAAAGTTGTCCTACAAGAGATACCTAACATATATGGGGAGCAGACCTGCCAGGACATAAAGGGCTGGCAGGATAAACTCAGGATCCTAAATGTGAAGAACATGCAGCCAAGAATACTTTATCCAGCAAGGCTCTCATTCAGAATAGAAGGAGAGATAAAGAGCTTCCAAGATAGATAGAAACTGAAAGAATGTGTGACCACCAAACCAGCTTTGCAAGAAATATTAAGGGGGACCCTGTAAAAGAAAGAGGAAGCCCAAAGAAATAATCCATAAAACAAGGACTGAATATGTATTACAATGACACTAAATTCATATCTTTCCATAGTAACTCTGAATGTGAATGGGCTAAATGATCCCATCAAAAGATGCAGGGTTTCAGACTGGATAAAAAAGCAAGACCCATCTCTTTGCTGTCTGCAAGAGACTCATTTTAGACCTAAGGACACCTCCAGCCTGAAAATGAAAGGCTCCAGAACCATTTACCATTCAAATGGTCCTCAAAAGAAAGCTGGGGTAACATTCCTTATATGAGATAAATTAAAGTTTATCCCAAAGACTGCAGTAAGAGATGAAGAGGGACACTATATCATACTTTAAAAATCTATCCAACAAGAGGACCTAAAAATCATGAATATTTATGCCCCGAATGTGGGAGTTGCCAAGTATATCAATCAATTAATACCCAAAGTTAAGACATACTTAGATAATAATACACTTATACTAGGAGACCTTACACAGCACTTTCTACAAATGACAGAGATTCTAAGCAAAACATCTCCAAAGAAACGAGAGCTTTAAATGATACACTGGACCAGATGGATTTCACAGATATCTACAGAACTTTACATCTGAACGCAACTGAATACACATTCTTCTCAAGTGCACATGGAACTATCTCCAGAATAGACCACATACTGGATGACAAATCAGGTCTTAACCAATACCAAAAGATTGGGACCGTCCCCTGCATATTTTCAGACCATAATGCTTTGAAACAAGAACTCACTCACAAGAAGAAATTTGGAAGAAATTCAAACACGTGGAGATTAAGGACCATCCTGCTAAAGGATGAAAGGGTCAACCAGGAAATTAGAAAAGAATTAAAAAGATTCATGAAAACTAATGAGAATGAAGATACAACCATTCAAAATCCTTGGGATACAGCAAAAGCAGTCCTGAGAGGGAAATACATCACAATACAAGCATCCCTCAAAAAACTGGAAAAAACTCAAATACAAAAGCTAACCTTGCAACTAAAGAAACTGGAGAAAGAACAGCAAATAAAACCTACACCAAGCAGAAGAACAGAGTCAATAAAGATTCGAGCAGAAGTCAATGAAGTAGAGACCAGAAGAACTGTGGAACAGATCAACAAAACCAGGAGTTGGTTCTTTGAAAGAATTAATAAAATAGATAAACCATTAGCTAGCCTTATTAAAAAGAAGAGAGAGAAGACTCAAATTAATAAAATCACGAATGAAAAAGGAGAGATCACAACCAATTCCAAGGAAATACAAATGATTTTAAAAACATTATGAGCAGCTATACGCCAATAAATTAGGAAATCTAGAAGAAGTGGATGCATTTCTGAAAACTCACAAATTACCAAAACTGGAACAGGAAGAAATAGAAAACCTGAATAGGCCAATAACCAGGGAGGAAATTGAAGCAGTCATCAAAAACCTCCCAAGACACAAAAGTCCAGGACCAGATGGCTTCCCAGGGAAATTCTATCAAATGGTTAAAGAAGAAACAATATCTATTCTACTAAAGCTGTTCCAAAAGTGAGAAGGGCATGTAATGCTTACAAACTCGTTCTATGAGGCCAGCATCACCTTAATTCAAAACCAGAAAAGACCCCACCAAAAAGGAGAATTATAGACCAATATCCCTGATGCACACAGATGCAAAAACTCTCAACAAGATACTAGCCAATTGGATCCAACAGTACATTAAGAAGATTATTCACTATGACCAAGTGCGATTTATCCCCGGGACACAAGGCTGGTTCAACACTCGTAAAACAATCTATTTGATTCATCATATCAGCAAGAGAAAAACCAAGAACCATATGATCCTCTCATTAGATGCAGAGAAAGCATTTGACAAAATACAGCATCCATTCCTGATCAAAACTCTTCAGAGTGTAGGGATAGAGGGAACTTTCCTCGACATCTTAAAAGCCATCTACGAAAAGCCCATAGGAAATATCATTCTCAATGGGGAAGCACTGGGAGCCTTTCCCCTAAGATCAGGAACACGGCAGGGATGTCCACTCTCACCACTGCTATTCAACATAGCATTGGAAGTCCTAGCCTCAGCAATCAGACAACAAAAAGACATTAAAGGCATTCAAATTGGCAAAGAAGAAGTCAAACTCTCCCTCTTCGTCGATGACATGATACTCTACATAGACAACCCAAAAGCCTCCACCCCATGATTGCTAGAACTCATACAGCAATTTGGTAGCATGGCAGGATACAAAATCGATGCCCAGAAATCAGTGGCATTTCTATACACTAACAATGAGACTGAAGAAAGAGAAATTCAGGAGTCAATCCCATTTACAATTGCACCCAAAAGCATAAGATACCTAGGAATGAACCTAACCAGAGAGGTTAAAGATCTAGACCCTAAAAACTATAGAACACTTCTGAAAGAAATTGAGGAAGACACAAAGAGATGGAAAAATATTCCATGCTCATGGATTGGCAGAATTAATATTGTGAAAATGTCAATGTTACCCAGGGCAATATACACGTTTAATGCAATCCCTATCAAAATACCATGGACTTTCTTCAGAGAGTTAGAACAAATTACTTTAAGATTTGTGCGGAATCAGAAAAGACCCCAAATAGCCAGGGGAATTTTAAAAAAGAAAACCATAGCTGGGGGCATCACAATGCCAGATTTCAGGTTGTACTACAAAGCTGTGGTCATCAAGACAGTGTGGTACTGGCACAAAAACAGACACATAGATCAATGGAACAGAATAGAGAACGCAGAAGTGGACCCTGAACTTTATGGTCAACTAATATTCGACAAAGGAGGAAAGATTATCCACTGGAAGAAAGACCGTCTCTTCAATAAATGGTGCTGGGAAAATTGGACATCCACATGCAGAAGAATGAAACTAGACCACTCTCTTGCACCATACACAAAGATAAACTCAAAATGGATGAAAGATCTAAATGTGAGACAGGAGTCCATCAAAATCCTAGAGGAGAACACAGGCAACACCCTTTTTGAACTTGGCCACAGTAACTTCTTGCAAGATACATCCACGAAGGCAAAAGAAACAAAAGCAAAAATGAACTATTGGGACTTCATCAAGATAAGGAGCTTTTGCACAGCAAAGGATACAGTCAACAAAACTCAAAGACAACCTACAGAATGGGAGAAGATATTTGCAAATGACGTATCAGATAAAGAGCTAGTTTCCAAGATCTATAAAGAACTTCTTAAACTCAACACCAAAGAATCAAACAACCCAATCATGAAATGGGCAAAAGACATGAAGAGAAATCTCACAGAGGAAGACCTAGACATGGCCAACATGGACATGAGAAAATGCTCTCCATCACTTGCCATCAGGGAAATACAAATCAAAACCACAATGAGATACCACCTCACACCAGTGAGAATGGGGAAAATTAACAAGGCAGGAAACCACAAATGTTGGAGAGGATGCGGAGAAAAGGGAACCCTCTTACACTGTTGGGAATGTGAACTGGTGCAGCCACTCTGGAAAACTGTGTGGAGGTTCCTCAAAGAGTTAAAAATAGACCTGCCCTACGACCCAGCAATTGCACTGTTGGGGATTTACCCCAAAGATTCAGATGCAATGAATCGCCGGGACACCTGCACCCCGATGTTTCTAGCAGCAATGTCCACAATAGCCAAACTGTGGAAGGAGCCTCGGTGTCCATCGAAAGATGAATGGATAAAGAAGATGTGGTTTATGTATACAATGGAATATTACTCAGCCATTAGAAATGACAAATACCCACCATTTGCTTCAACGTGGATGGAACTGGAGGGTATTATGCTGAGTGCAGTAAGTCAATCGGAGAAGGACAAACATTGTATGTTCTCATTCATTTGGGGAATATAAATAATAGTGAAAGGGAATATAAGGGAAGGAAGAAGAAATGTGTGGGAAATATCAGAAAGGGAGACAGAACATAAAGACTCCTAACTCTGGGAAACGAACTAGGGGTGGTGGAAGGGGAGGAGGGCGGGGGGTGGTGGTGAATGGGTGACGGGCACTGAGGTGGGCACTTGATGGGATGAGCACTGGGTGTTATTCTGTATGTTGGTAAATTGAACACCAATAAAAAATAAATTTATTATTAAAAAAAAGAATTGTTGCAGTAAAAGTGTCTATCTCTTGTTTTAGTCTTTGGTCATCTGTAGAATTATTCAAGAATAAGTTTGTTGGGGGGCGTCTGGGTGGCCCAGTCGATTAAGTGTCTACCTTGGCTCAGGTTGATCCCTGTGTCAAGGATCTAGCCCTGTGTCAGGCTCCCTGCTCAGTGGAGAGTCTGCTTCTCCCTCTCCTCCTTGCTTGTGCTCTCCTATCAATGCTCCTCTCTTTCTCAAATAAACAAAATCTTAAAAAAATAAGTGTTTTGGAGATCAAGAGACCACTGGCTGACATATGAGGTTGTCCTGGGAAATCAGAGGGTCCTACCCCCCAACCCCTAACCCCCTCTCCATCCTTAGAACACACGTTTTGCCAACCATTCCCACAACTGGAGCTGTTTTCAAGAACGCAGCCTTGAAGACCAAGGAATGTGCTGTCAAGACCATCCTGTCAGCATATGCAACTGAACCCAGTTCAGGACTCTAAATAAACTTTTAAGATTCCTGTGGGTAGGTAAGGAGATTTACTCATCTTGTGGCTGCCCAATACAAGCCTCATATGTAAGTTCCCTTGCTTATTAAGACTGCCACCTACCAATATGGAGTGGTCTTCCCCTTTCTGCCGTCTGCTGGCCTTCTGTGTACAGGGTCCAGTTTTGTGAATCAACAAAGTAATGTGAGAAAATAAAAGCCTTAGAAATGTGTTACCCAAAATATTTCCTTTAGTTATAAATATATTTAGTGGAATTCCCAATCCTTTTTGTTCTGATTCCTAAATGTAGTTCTTTTATCCTTTTATTCCAGTTTAGTACAGATGATGGTTCCTGTTGTGTTCCTTTGAGAGCCATGAAAGGGTTGACTGTACACACTGTTATTAATAGATATTGGGACAACACCTAAAGAGGAGGTGGCATGTTTTTCAAGGAGGAAGGACACTTGGTGAAAAAGGTTCTCAGAAGATGGTGGTGGCAGTGGCTATATAATTTTTCAATCTTTCCAAACACATAAAAACAGAACAACTCAAGAGCAAAACCAGAATCCATAGATAATATTTTCAGCAAATCTAGGTTATAAGACATCCCTTAAAACGCCCAAATTCAAGTATATGAGGACAAGTCACCAACAGTCATGTTACCTACATGGTTCCAGTGTCTGTGCAGAAGGAAAAAAGAAGTGCTGGAATAGCATCTGCCTAACTTGCAAATAGAACCACAAAACAACTCACCAGAAAGATCAGCAGAAATTCTCAGAGTTTTTTATATCAGGTGAGTACAGGGGGCCCAGCTCAAGAGGCACTAGAGGTGCTAGAAGCATCAGAGCCTTTGTGAACTCTTAAAACTGGCACCTCAGGCTTCTCTTGACAGGAGCCCACAATTAGGAGAAACTACTGGAGGCAGAATCACAATTCAATAGGAAATGAACAAGAGAGACTAAGGAAGTAAGAAGGTTTAAAACTGCTGTACAGAGATGTCCACATTTGTGGCTATTTTGAGCACTTGAAATGTCCTAGTCAGAATTGAGATATACTGTATGTGTAAATTACATACCAGCTTCTGAAGATTTAGTAAGAAAATAAAATATCTCAATTTTTATATTGATTAAATTTATATTGAAATAATATTTTGGATAGATGGAATTAAGGAAACTATTAATTCCATGTGTTCCTTTATACATTTTTTTAATTTAGCTAGTAGAAAATGATAAATTACATGTGTGGCTAATGTTCTTTCTACTGGACAGAAATCCCTATTACCAATGTTTGTTATGCCTTTTAGACATCTCAAATGGAAAAGTCAATTACGTAGCTGGCTATCCATAACTGGAGTACAAGTGGATGGGTAGGAATAGATATACAATATTTTGATTCACCAGCTTAAAACAATATTTAGAGACATGAAACTAGATGGGATCTTCTAGGAAGTAAATATATATATATTTATAGGCAAAAAACTGAGGCCTTGGATATTCTAATACTTAAGAGGTGTGGAAAATGAGAAAAGTCTAGGAGAAAGTGGGGTGAACACAAAGAGACTTTAAAGACTAAGGAAGAACATGCATTAAAGAAAAGAGAATGATCAATGGTGTCATATGTTGCCAAAAAAGTAATAAGTGTCTGCCTTTGGCTCAGATGATGATCTCTGGGTCCTGGGATCCATTTGCCGGTTGGGCTCCCTGCTTGCTGGGAGCCTGCTTTCCTCTCCCTTTGCCCTACCCACCCTCCCACACTCCCCTCTCATGTGTACACATACACTGTAATGTATTTTTTAATCTTTTAAAGATTTTATTTATTCATCAGAAACACACACACAGAGAGAGAGAGAGAGAGAGAGAGAGAGGCAGAGACACAGGCAGAGGGAGAAGCAGGCTCCATGCAGGGAGCCTGGTGCGGGACTCGATCCCAGGACTCCAGGATCACTCCCTAGGCCGAAGGCAGGCGCTAAACTGCTGGGATCCCATAATAAACATTTTTAAAAATTACCCTTTACATTTTGTAGTACAGAGGTCTACTCTGTGATGGCATTTGGTACTTCCATAAAGAGGGAGCATTAGAAGGACCAAAGGTCAAAAGAAGAGCCTGTAGTCAATAGGGGTATATGGATTTTGGTATGGTGAGCTTGGGTTAAGGACATTGGATTAAGGTCCACTCCCAAGCACACCAACTGCCCAGATATCTCCTAAAACACTAGCATGCAGTATGGTAGTGGCATCTCTTATTTAGCCCACTGAATGCCAGCTCACTATAGGAAGGAACCAGACCTAGTACCTGAACTAATGATTCCCTCAATATCTGAGATAAATAGGGGATGCTGTGTGGTCAGAGCCACCTCCAGGGACAAGGTATGGCTTCCTAGATATGTATCTATGGGGGGTCTCTAATTCTCTGGGGCTAGTCTACAGAGCTAATTATATATACAGGCCAGTCACTAACATCTGCAGTGGCTAAAGTACAAATTAAGGCCCATGACCTCCATCTCTTCCCATTGCCAGCTATGTCTTATGACAAGAGGTGTCTTCCACCCAACCCTGAGAACACCTGTCTACATCAAATTTTGCATATCCTTTGCTTTTACAGTTGCCTCCTGGCAACATTTCAGGCCTAAGAGTATATATTCCACAGGCCTAGACCTCCCTTCCCTAGGAGAATAGGGCCTTACAGAATCTGGAAGCAGCCTTGGGGAATAAGGGAACCTAAAATATTTTCCACAAAAATTGCAGGGTGTTGGGACCTGGTGGGCATACCATTGTCTCTGTGGATTCCTAGCTTTGTAGTCCGAATACAGCATGAAGATGGTCTGTTATTAGAGAAGATGGCCACATATTAGAGGCAGAAACCTCTAATATGTGGGGCCCCAGAAAGAGGGCCCTTCTTGGCCAAGTCTATGCCAGATTTGGCCTTATACTAGAAAAGCAAAGAGAAGAGAAATCTGGCAAAGTAAGGAGAGGGAGTTCCTTTTACTGGTTTGGTTTATTTTTTCATTCCATTCCTTTCCTGTAGTCCCCCACTGTGTTTCCACAACTTCTTAAAAAACAGCTGAATTTCATTACAGAACTAGCAATATTATCAAGGTGTAAAATGTAGTACATAAAAGACCATGTCGTTAATTATTCCAAAAACTGTATATATCCTATTCACAAAATGATGGTGCATGTCCATCCAGTTCTTGCCAAATAGATCTATACACACATACACAGACACACACACACACACACACACCCTTACATACCTGCTCACAAATTCAGTCACAATTATTTTTTAATGAGATTATTCATTAACACATTTTTCACTAAAAATCTTATTTCATTAGATTATTAACCTTGAATCACCCTCCCAGACCTTGCTTTCCCTCACACAGACCTCAGGAGTTCCCTTCCCAGTATACAATTTTTTTCCTCTAGAAACTGAAACCTTTCCTCTTGGTACTCTTAACTCTTGCTGTTCTCCTCCTTTCTGAGACTTCTTTCCGGCACTCCCTACTTCCATCTGGGGAGTATTTCCCCAACACACACACACAATCATGTTCTCTTTCCTGACCCTGGATATCTCCATCACCCCTCCTTGGGCTGAATTTTGCTCCCTTTTCTTGTCTAAGTTTGCAAATCACCTATGGTAAGAGGGTATATATCACATAAATGGGAATTTCCTGGACAAAATGCACTTAGATAGTAGAAATAAATGATTGCTAGAATATTTTATTCCCTCTCCCTTCCAAAGAATTCAGCTAGCATGCTAACAACTTTTTTTAATCCTCTAAATCAGATGTAGGATCCAGGTTTTTGGACATAAAAAAAAACACTACATCTTAAAAATGAAGTCAACATTTTTATTTTATTCATTCAAAAATTTCATTATCTAAAGGTAACATGGAAAAGGGAAATCTCAACTCAGGGGCAAAAGCAGGCCTCTTTGAGGAAAATGTGGGCCTGGAATCAAGGGTCAATAGCAAGTAAGTGCTAGGCAGTGCCATTATGGGAAGGAAAGGCTTTAAAACTGCGTCTCCAAACAATAGCATCAAAATTATGTTGGTTAATAGCTAGAACACTTGTAAACCTCACAGGTAACTGCAGAACAGGCACCCCTTTCAGGTTAGTGGGTGCATGCTAATTCCTATTGCGGCTGTCACACCACTGGACGTGTAGGGGAGGAAGGCATGCTCCCTGTTTCAGCCTGCTCTTCCGCAGAAAGAGGGCTCAGGGCATCAAGCTCTGGCAGCAAGGCACGCCTCAGGCTTGCAGGACTAGGAGTAGAAATGGAGCCCAAGCCACAAAACGTAGGGGAAGAGGGGCTCTGGCCAGAAAAATTAGTGGAGGAAGAGGCGGAGGAAGAAGAGGAAGAGGAAGAAAAGGAGGAGGAAGAGGAGGGGCTCTGGCCAGGAGACCCGGAGGCAGAGGAGGAACTCCCACCACACTGCTCAAAGAAAGGAAAGAGCCTACCAGGAGGTGACGGAGAGGAGGCACGCATACGGACTGCATGCCAATGAGGTTGGGCAGCAAGGCTTGGAGCCTCAGGATTAGGAGAGCTTGACCTACTCTGGCAGACTAGCCTTCGTAAGGCTAACCCAGAGGAAGAAGGAGGACTCAGGCCAGCAGACACAGGTAGAGAGGCGTGGCTTCTAGGGGATGACCTCAGGATGGTGCGGCTCCGCAGGACAAAGCCTGGAGTCGGGAAGCTGTTGCGGAGAGCAAGGCCTATCTGGTTGGCTCGGCTTCGGAGGGCAGGGCCGGACCCGGATGCACGGCTGCGGAGAGCAGGGCCTGGTGGGCTGGCGTGATTATTGACGGCAGGGCCTGGCCCAGATGCACGGCTACTGGAAGCAGGGCGGCTGAGAGCAGAGCCTGGAGTGGCTGCACCGCGGCGGTAAGCTGGACCCTGCGCGGCTGCACGGCGGTGGAGAGCAGGGCCCGACGCGGAAGCACGGCGGTGGCGGAGAGCAGGACCTGACTCGGAAGCACGACCTTGGGGAGCTGGGCCCGGCGCGGAAGTACGGCGGCGGAGAGCAGGGCCCGACACGGATGTGTGGCTGCGGCGGTTGCGGAGAGCTGGGCCTGGCGAAGAAGTACGGCGGTGGCTGCGGAGAGCTGGGCCCGGTGAAGAGGCATGGCGGCGGCTGTGGAGAGCTGGGCCCGGCAAAGAAGCATGGAGGCGGCTGCGGAGAGCTGGGCCGGTAGAAGAAGCATGGCGGTGGCTGCGGAGAGCTGGGCCCGTAGAAGAAGCATGGCGGTGGCTGCGGAGAGCTGAGCCCGACCCAGGCACATGGCGATGCTGGAGAGCAGGGCCTGGCGCAGATGCACGGGAGTGAAGAGCGGGGCCTGGTGCGGATGCACTACGGCGACGATGAGCAGGGCCTGGTGCAGATGTACGGTTGCGAAGAGCAGGGCCCAACCCGGAAGCATGGCCATGGAAGGCGGGGCCTGGCGGGGTGCCACGACTATTGACTGCAGGGCCTGGCCTGGCTGCTTGACTGCGGAGAGCTGGGCCTGGTCTGGCCTGACTTCGGAGGGCAGGGCCTGGCTGGGATGCGAGACCGCACAGAGAAGCCCGAGAACGGCGGCGGCCGTGGGGCTGAGACGTCGGAGAAGATGGTGGCACAGGCACGGGGCACTGAGGCCCAGGAAACAGACAGCGCCGCCGCGGAGGCTTCTGAGCTTGAGCAGTCTCCTCGTGGCTGGTCAGCTCCCTCCCATGGCCCTTCCCTGGGCTAATGGCCTGGGTCGGAGGCCCGCTGGCGGGGCCCACACCCCTCATAGCTTGCACCATGGTGGCCACGCTGCCCGCGTGTGAGGTCTGGAGACCTTGGCCTGCCTCAGGCACCACACATTTCAGCTCGGCGCGGGGACTGTGGCCACCCTGGAGGTTAGCTCGCTCCCTCTCTGGCACACAGCCCATAAAGGGCAGCCATGGGCCCTCGCCAGTGATCGAAATAGCACCCACGGCAGCCAGGGCGGAGGCGGAGGAACCTGCTGTGCCGCTGTGCAGGGCGCCACCACCTGATGGAGACAGGTCGCTCGAGACCGAGGGGACCGAAGCACCGGGATCGGGGTTGCTGACCCCGCAGGCATCGCCAGGAGCAAGGGCGACCTCATTCTTTGGCCCTGGGGGCACCTCACCCAGCTGTTGCTTCTGCGCCTTCTCCTTGGACAATGGGGTGGCCATAATGCTAGATTCTCGCTCAGAGACTCGAAAGCGTGGCTGCAGATGGCTGCCTAGGTAGAGTTCTGGCTGAAGCAGTGAGGAGGATGGGCGTGCCCTGGTCGGATTTTTGCTTTTGATTGGCCGGCTGGTTGTCACATGACTGTTGTCTTAAAGGGGGCGAGCCAACCTAGCTCCCGCGCGCCAAACCACAATAGTGCTCCACTATTGTGGGGGGTCGCTACTGCAGGCTCCACGATGTGAATTCCCCATCCATACCTTGACCCCTATGAGAGAGAGAGAGAGAGAGAGAGAGTGTGTGTGTGTGTGTGTGTGTGTGTGTCGAGGGAAGGGGTGGGGGCGGCGATGCTGTCTGTATAAACAATTTGAGTCACCCCAAATCAGTTCAGCTTGTCAGCATCACTCTGGTGCTTAAACTTTGAAGCAGTGGCTTGAAAGAAACACCACACTGGCCAACAGGAGATACCTCTGTGCTGAGTGTCCCTCCTGGAATCCAGTCAAGACACTGGGCCCATGTGTGACTCCAGAATCGACAGTCCCAGAACGCCTCCCGGCTGGAGTCTTAAAAGCCGCCTGAAATCAAGAAATGGATGGGGCTCACTCTGTCATGCCTTGGGATGTTCAGCACTGCTGCCATGTACCAGAGGGGGAATTTGAAGTAACATGTTTCCCCCTGCCTTATCTCCTGAGGCTTGAGCTGGAGTTGCCCGAATTAAAGATAACATGGTCCTTAAATATACATCATCATTTGTATGGGCTGTATAGTAATCCACTGATGCATGTATATTAATTTATATGAGCCAGTCTCCATTCTTGGCTACAGTTCTCTATTATGCTGTGATGCACAGACTTAGAGTTTAATATTTAGACACTAATTTTTAGTCACTATTACAAAAATTATTACTGTGTACTCAGAAACCAAAACAGAAAAGCAAAGTGAACCTAAACTAGGATAACTAGAACCTAAATTCCCACATATCCATGGGTAAATATTGGTAATGTTTTAATTATTTTTGGTAGAGTGGCCATTTAAAAATAATTAGTAGTTATTGTTTCATAAAATGGAATTATTTATACGTACTATTTTGTAACCTGTTTTTGGGTCTAGACAAGACACTTCCCATAACAAATAGGTTTCCACAAAGCCAGTTAACTACAAAATATTCCTTTTATGGAGGAAGCTTACATTTTCAAATACTGCTGTAATGATCAACACGTCTCCCAACTTTTTACTCTATAAACACATTAGTGTGAGACATATCCTTTTTGCTAAAAATTACCCATATCCTCAAATATGACCTCACTGTGAATAAATTCCTAGAAAATTCTAAAAAAAAAATAAAAAGAAAAAAAAAGAAAATTCTTGATACAGGCCATACACACCTGTGATTCTTTGATAAAAAATATTGGTAACTGGTTCTCCTGAAACTTGCTGTTATAGCAATTTTCGCAGAGTAGAATGGATACAAAGTGGGACGGATGAGTAACTGGACTGAAACACAACTCAAAAATGGAATGGTATTTGGAATGTTAAATAATATAGAATGGAAAAGATTTGAAAAGGAATGCAGAATGGGATGAAGTGGAGACTGCAGTGGAGGTGAAATGGGAAATTGAATGGGATTGAAATGGAATGAAATATAATGGCAAAATGGAATGGAATGCCCAATAGAAATAAATATATAATAGCATATGGAATAACAGAAAAATATAATGTTATATGAAAAAGGAATGAAAAAAAAAGAAAAAGGAATGGAGTATCATGTGAAATAAGTAAATAGAAGGAAATTGAAATAGGAAAGACTATAAAATGGAATAAAATAAGCAATGGCCTAAAATAAATGGACTATGAAATACTATAGATTTTGAAATACCATAAAAAGATGGAATGGAATATGGAATACAAGATTATGAAGGATAGAATGGAACTTGAATAAAAACAATGTGGAAAATAATGATGAAGTAAGGATGGACTTAAAATGAAGAATAAATGAATGTGTTCTGGTCATCTACCATTCTATAGTATTGTGGAGCAACATACATTTAATTATATTCATGGATTAAATAAAGCTAGAATTCAGAAAGGGTAGAGCAGGAATGGCTTGTTTCTGCTCTATGATGTCATTATCTGAGACCTCAGCTGGGAAAACTTAAATATCTGTGAGATCATGAGGGAAGGACAGCAATCTGTGATGACTCCTAGATTTTGGCCACAGTATCTGGGCAGACAGTGGTCCCACTTCCTGAAAAGGGAAGGCTTGCAGATTATGGACACAGTGGAGATTGGTGATCCTGTTCTGACCATATTGGCCACTATACCCTCTGTACTTGTCCCAGTCATTTAGGGTTATGAACCAACCTCACCTTATAGCCATTCTCTTAATTCTATAGGTCACCTTTCACTGGTTTCATAAGTCCAGTTTCCTCTTGGGAGTCATTTCAATTTACTCTCTGAGATCTTTTCTTTACTCTTTTCTGGGATCTCAGGGGCCTTAGTCATGATCCTAACTTAGTAATAATTAAAATACTCTCATCTATCCTTGTTTTCTTTATATATCATATATATATATATATATATATATATATATATATACACACACACACACACACACACACACATACATATATCCTTTTATATATATCCTTTACATGAAAAATAATGTATACATAGAAAAATATATATAAAGGAGTCATATAATAGACATTCTGTTTATTGATTTGTTCTTCTCTAAAGATCTCAAACTTTATGTTAAGGAAGTCCCTAAATTCTCTTCTTTAGCTCCGTTGGTGTGTCTTCAGGGCCTTATCCTTCTTTCTCTGTGCTCTTGTTTAGAGATAGTGTATGTGTATGTATGTGCTCATAGAAAAAATATCTGGAAGGGTGAGTTTTATTCTCTCAACCTTATCTTCCAAATATTTTCAATGAGCATATTTCTTTAAAAAGTACAGCTGTTTGAACTTTTATTTCTTTTTGTTTGTTTGAACTTTTAAAACAATTTTAATGTTTGTGTTTTAAGCTGACTCTTAATTTCAACTCGGTTTGTGATCTCAGGGTCATGGGGTCTAGCCCCACATTGGGCTCCACACTCGGCACAGAGTTTGCTTGAGATTCTCTCCCTCTCCTCTGCACACACAGTTGCTCTCTCTCTCTAAATAAATAAATAAATAAACAAACAAACAACAAACAAAAAACCTTAAAAAAAGAATTAAAAGTCTTAAACATGTCCATTTAATGTTACAATTTCTCTTCTGGGGATTAATTCTAAAGAAATAACTTAGGGGCACCTGGGTGGCTGTGTCAGTTAAGTGTATGCCTTCGGCTCAGGTCTTGATCCCAGGGTCCTGGGATTGAGCCCTGCATCAGGCTCCCTGCTCAGTGGGGAGCCTACCTCTCCCTTTTCTCCCTGTGTTCTCTTGCTATTTCTGTTTTTCTCCTTCAAATAAATCTTTTTTTTAAAATATTTTATTTATTTATTCATGAGAGACACACACAGAGAAAGAGAGGCAGAGACACAGGCAGAGGGAGAAGCAGGCTCCATGCAGGGAGCCTGATCACGTCCTGGGTCAAAGGCAGGCGCTTAACCACTGAATCACCCAGGGATCTCCTCAAAGAAATATTTTTTAAAAATAAAATATTCATAGACTTACAATGTTATATGCTCAGAGGTGATTCTTATAGTGTTATTTATTTAAAATAATCTGAAACAATCTCACTTTGCAATAGGATATTGGGTGTCCATTGAATAAACATACAGCTTTTTTTTAAGATTTTATTTATTTATTCATGAGAGGCAGAGACACAGGCAGAGGGAGAAGCAGGCTCCATGCAGGGAGCCCGACGTGGGACTCGATCCCAGGTCCCCAGGATCACGCCCTGGGCTGAAGGCGGCGCTAAACCACTGAGCCACCCGGGCTGCCCCAAACATACAGCTTTTATAGGATGTTTTTGAAAAAAAATTTAATACCATGGGAAAATATCTTTGGTATACAAAAAGTACATGGTGTATATCTACTGATCTATATTTACATCTCTGTATTTTTTATCTACCAAGCTCTCTACATATATTAGAATTTCATTCACTATAGTGCAGTTTTTCTCAACCAGAGGCATTTTGCCCCTTGGGGGGAATTTTGAAAATGTCTGGAGAGAGGGAAAGGTACTAGTGGCATCTAGTATGCAGAAGAAAGGGATACTCTCAGTTAATTCAATGCATAGGAGAGTCTCTAACAACGTGCAGTTATCTGATGCAAAATGCCAAAGCTGTCCAGTTTGACAAACTCTGCTGTAGTGCATTTAGATAATTCAGAAAAGTTCAAGACAAAATTTAAATCACAATCTTTCTAGTGATTGATAACTATTATTAAAAATTTGATATGTGTATTTTCTATGATGATCTTATGCTTTTTAAACAGCAAAAAGATGCTTTTTGAAATTAATTCATTAAAAAAATCAAGCTACAGATGTTTTCACATGAAATATTTTAGTCATTGCTTAAGAACTTATATAACTTGGGCAGCCCTGGTGGCTCAGCGGTTTAGTGCCTGCCTTCCGCCCAGGGCATGATCCTGGAGACCCAGGATTGAGTCCCACATCGGGCTCCCTGCATGGAGCCTGCTTCTCCCTCTGCCTGTGTCTCTGCCTCTCTCTCTCTCTCTCTCTCTCATGAATAAATAAATTAAAAATCTTTAAAAAAGAACTTATATAACTTAATTTTAATTTCAATTCCTCGGGATCCCTGGGTGGTGCAGCGGTTTGGCGCCTGCCTTTGGCCCAGGGCATGATCCTGGAGACCCGGGATCGAATCCCACGTCGGGCTCCCGGTGCATGGAGCCTGCTTCTCCCTCTGCCTGTGTCTCTGCCTCTCTCTCTCTGTGTGACTATCATAAATAAATAAAAATTAAAAAAATAAAATATTAAAAAAAAGATTTAATTTCAATTCCTTTACATGGAGGAATATTCTACAAATAACAATCCATCTCCTCTATGACCTGATTCTCAACACTCTACTAAAAGCATTAATTTCTAAATATTTATATATTTTGCTTTAAAAAGTTGTGGGCATCATAATCATAATGTAACATTTCTAATATATAAAGGGCAATATGTTTGACTAACCAGGTCATGGTAATCTCACTACCACTCCAGTGACTGTTTTGCAAATGGATGTTTCCCAGTTGTAGTTTATAAGGTATAAATGTAAAATGCCTTGGGGTCTTTAGAGAAAGGTTTCTCCGCTCTTACCAAAAAAATAAAAAAATAAAAAATAAAATAAGATATAAATTGCTTACATAAAATTACTTAAAAATTATATATCATGTTGGAATTCATAAGTGAATTTGTACAATTGCTGGATATAAGGTTAATATTACAACATTGAGTAGTTTTTCTAAATATTAGCATAAAAATTATGAAGAAAAAATGTTATGCCTTTTATTATAGAATCAGAAAACATCACTAGGGACAAATCTAATAAAATAATCACAGGGGCAGCCCGGGTGGCTCATGGGCAGCTAGGGTGGCTCAGCGGTTTAGCGCCGCCTTCAGCCCAGGGCCTGATCCTGGAGACCCAGAATTGAGTCCCACGTCAGGCTCCCTGCATGGAGCCTGCTTCTCCCTCTGCCTGTGTCTCCCCCTCGTGTGTGTGTGTGTGTGTGTGTGTGTGTGTGTGTGTGTGTGTATCATGAATAAATAAATAAAATGTTTTTTTAAAAAAAAGGAATCACAGTTGGGCTCCCTGATAAGTGGGGAGCCTGCTTCTCCCTCTCCTACTGCCCCTCCCCCCTGCTTGTGTGTGCACATGCTCTATCACTCTGCTGTCTCTCTCAAAACAAAAACATCTTAAGAAAGAAAAAAGAATCACAAGATTGCTGCCCAGAAATCTGCATAACACTTCTGAGAGAGGGCAGCCCCGGTGGCGCAGCGGTTTGGCGCCGCCTGCAGCCTGGGGTGTGATCCTGGAGACCCAGGATCATGTCCCACATCGGGCTCCCTGCGTGGAGCCTGCATCTCCCTCTCCCTCTGCCTGTGTCTCTGCCTCTTTCTCTGTGTCTATGAATAAATAAATAAAATCTTTAAAAAAAAAACACTTCTGAGAGAAATTAGAGAAGACCTAGGTGAATCAGAGATATATCATGCTTATGGATTAGAAGACAATATTATTAAAATTAAAGAGATTTCTTATCAAAATGTTCTAAGGCGTCAATATAATCCCAGTTGAAATTCCAGCTGGTATTCTGTAAATGAAAACTGGTAAACTGATTCCAAAATATTTTTGGATATCAGTGATTTAAGAATAGCCAAAGCCATCAAGAAGAAATCTAATGGACTTTCACAGCCAGATTACATGGCCCATTATAAAGGCAAAATAATTAAGATAATGTGATTCGTGTACACGAATAGACAAATAGACTGATGGAACAAAGAGCCCACAGACACATATATGGTCACATATATATGGTCACCTGATTTACAACAAATGTACTAATGCAGTGGATAGTCATTAAAGTAAGTGGAGCTGGACTAATTGGCTATCCATCCATATGGAAAAAATTTAATTTGGCCAACTTATACACAAAAACTAGTTCCAGAAGACTATACACACACACTCATACACTCACATATAGTCTTCCTACATACATCCAACAAATATCTTACATACAGAAGAAAATAAGTGAAGAAGAAAAAAAGTAGATGCAATTAAACATTGGCACAATGTTAACAGGTACTTCACAAAATGGGACATCCAATAAAAATTGCCCAAACTCAGTCATCAAGGATATGCAAATTGAAATAATGAAATATCTATAAACATCTCCCAGGATACCCCAAATCACTACCAATATTGAAAGTTGGAGAAAATAGAAACTGGAACTATTAACTGCTGGTGGGAGTGTCAGTACTTCTGTGGGGGAAAACTGTTTGGCAGTATCAAAGCTGAGTTTATACATTTTCTGTAACCCAGCAACTCCATCTGTATTAGTTTTCTATTTCTGCATACTATATTACCACAAACGTGGTGGCTTAAAACAGTGTCTGTTTTTAGCTCACAGTTCTGTAGTTTCAGAAGTTCATGAGTGGCATGGCTGGGTTCTCTGGTCAGGGTTTTACAAGGTGAAATCAGCCTGAGAAATCAGTTGGCCAGTGCTACTACAGACTGAATGTTTGTGTCCTCTACAGTCTGCAAGTTCAAACCCTAATCCCCATTGTGATGGTATTTGGGGATGAAGCCTCTGGAAGGTAAATGGGTTTGGATGAGATCCTGAAGGTGTGGCCCCATGATGGGACTGGTGCCCTTATAAGGAGATGAAAAAGAACAGAGCCTGTGAGGTTACAGCAAGAGAGTGGCCATCTGCAAACCAGGAAGTGGGCTTTCATCAGACATCGAACTGCTGGCACCTGATTTTGGACTTGCCAGCTTCTAGAACTGTGAGAATGAAATGCTTTTTGTTTAAGTCACCCAGTGTATGGTATTTTGTTATAGCAACCCAAGCTGATTTAAGACAACCAGGCTGTGTTTCTTTTTGGGGGCTCTTTTGAAGAACACATTTCCTAGCTCATTTAGGGTATTGACAGCATTTAGTTCCATTTTTATCCCCTAGAGATTTCTCATAGTTCCTTGCCACATTCATCCCTCCAAACACCCCGACACAGATTAATCTCTCTGGAAGTGAACACTACATATTATACAAGGTCAAAGGTCATTAGGAATCATCTTAGATTAAAAAAAAAAAAGGAATCATCTTAGAATTCTGCCTAGGACAGTGGGCCCTCTGGCCCCCAGGGATCCAGTCTGTCCCACATACAAAATTCATTCATCCCATTCCACAATTTCCAAATTTCTCATAGTAGTATGGCATCAGCTCAATTCCAAATGCTCACTGAAATCTCATCAGCTCAAAGTCTAGAATCTCATCTCAGTCATTTAAATCAGGCATAGATGAGTTTTCTGGGTAAAATCCATGCAGTACAACTCCCATGGCACAATCCCTTTCCAACTGGCCCTAGTGACACTAAAGTGACAAACAATTTTACTCTGACACACAGTGCTGGGACAGGCCTATAACATTATGATTTAATATGGGGCAGGAGGATGGGAATGAAAGGCAGAGAGGAGTTAAGAGTCCAAAGCAGTTTGGAAATTCAGCTGATTTCTACTAATAGTCTGTCCAAGGCAATCAGGGCTTTCTCTAAGGCCACTTAGGCTTTCTCTAGCATGCACCTCAAAATTCCTCCAGCCCTCGCCCACCATCCAGTTCCAAAGCCACGCCTACATCTTTAGCTGTTTGCAATGGTGGCACCCCACATTCAGGTACCAACATCTGTATTAGTATCCTGTTGTTGTGGAATAGATGATCACACCCATTTACTAGCTCACAGTTGTGCAGGTCAGAAGTCTGTGCCAGAGTGAGATGGCAGTGGACTTGCTGTGCTCTTTTCTGGAAGTTTTTAAAGGGAAGAGTCCCTTCCAAACACATCCATGTTGTCAGCTAAATTCGGTTCCTGGCTGCTAGAGGACTGAGCCCCTTTCTTTCGCTGGCTGTTAGTCGGGGACAGTACTCCTCTCCCAGAAGCTGCTTTCAGTTCCTCACCATGTGGCTCCCTGTGAATACCTGCGAATGGCTCCAATCTCTCTTTCAGGTGGGGCCTCTGCCCTTGTAAGTGTTCCCCTGATTAGGTCTGGTCCACCAGGTACTATCTCCCTATCTTAAGGTTAACTGATCTGTGGCTTTAATTACACCTGAAAAATCCTTTTTACTATATAATTTCACATAATCATGGGAGTGCTAGCTCATCATCCGCACCCAATGGGAGGAGATTGTGCAAAGACAAGGGTCACTGGTCATCATCATAGAATTCTGGCTACCACCCAATCCATGTACGTATCAAACAGCATTGCAAACATGTTCTCCAAAACACCTGAATAAAAATGTTCACAGCATCATTATTGATAATAGTCATGAACTGGAAACAATCTGAACATCTATCAACAGCTGAATGAATACAGTGTTCTCTACTCATGGTAGACATACAGACACGAAACAAGCAAATATCCCTATATACATTAAATATAAACAGATTACCAAATCATAATAGTGGGTGAAGGGAACCAATTGTAATTCTGTTTGTATAAAGTTTTAAAACAGGCAAAATGAATATATAGTGTCATAGGTCAGAATAGTGGTTAAGTCAGGTGTAATGACTAGATGAGGGCATAATATAGGTTTCTGGGGGTTCCAGTAATGTTCTATATCTTAATCTTGGTGATTCATGTTCTCACTTTGATTTTTTTAATAATAGTATTTTATACTATTTTTAATTTAAATTTTAGGTAGTTAACATATGGTGCAATATTGGTTTCTGGAGTAGAATTTAGTGATTTATCACTTATGTACAACACTCATCCGAACAAGTGCCCTCCTTAAAACCCATCACCCATCTAGTTCCTCCCCTGCCCTCCTCCTTCCATCAACCTTCAGTTTGTTCTCCATCATTAAAAGTCTCTTATGGTTTGTTTCCCTCTCTCCTTTTTTCTCTTTTCCCTCTTCCCATATGTTCAACTATATTCTTTCCTAAATTACACATATTAGCGAGATCATATGGTATTTGTCTTTCTCTAATTTCACCTAAAATAATGCATTCTAGCTCCATCCATGTCCTTGCAAATGGCAAGATTTCATTCTTTTTGATGGCTGAGTAATATTCAATTGTATATACATATATACCTCCTCTTCTTTATCCATTCGTCTATTGATGGACATTTGAGCTCTTTCCATAATTTGGCTATTGTTGATAATGCTGCTATAAATATTAGGGTGCATAGGGTGCTTGCTTGTTTTCACTTTGTAAAATATCATCAAGTTGTTGCCTATTATAATTTATGTACTCTTCTTTTTATATGTTCTACTTCATTGACAAATAAAAGCTAATGTAAAAGGAAAAACCTTATAAAAGGCAAGAAGAATGGACATATACTTCAGACTCACAATCCCTTATAGGCAATTTTAAAATTGAAAATGTTTTGATAACTAATTTCCTGGACTCATTTGCCCATAAAATTTGACCTGAACTGGCATGAAGCTATTTGCAATCTTTATATACCTTAGTGATTATTTATATGTTTCACTGCAGAAATATTGTTGTATTAGATGTAGTAGTATTATTCCAGATCCTGCTCTGGATCTTATAGAATGTATGGTGTATGAATTCTGAAATATTTAGTCCCAAGACTTTTAGATAAGTATACATATATAGTAGTACAGAATTTTTACATTATTCTGTCAGCTGATGACAGATCAAGAACTGAACAAGAACTAAGAAAAACTGCAGTTTGAATTTATCGAATTCTTTGTTCAGCACTTAAGATGATTATATGATTTTTCTTGTCTTATTGGTATAATGGATTGTTAAAAGGTTAAAATATTCCTAATATTACACCATGCTCTCATGACCAGGAAAATACCAGGGTATGGTAGATTTTTACATATTGTTGAATTTTATTCAAACTTTATTGATAAAAATTTAATCTATGTTAATAAGCAAAATAGATCCATATTTCTCTATGTGTATAGAATATTATGACTTCCAGGTTTTGGAATCAGGGGTTGGACTCCATTAAATAAATTTGGAAGATTTCTATCTTTTCTTCTAGCTTCTAAACAACATTTTTATTGTTTTAGGGATTTGTGATCCATTAAAAGAATGGGATGACATTATTCAACTTTCCTTGTGTATTCAACAGAAATTTTGGTTCCCAAGCCCAGTGAAAGAATCACACCATTTTCTGACAAAGGGGTAGGTATCAGAAGATGTGTATTCCAGGAAACAGAGAGAGAGTTACTACTATAAATAACATGGATGCTGACCTCAGATAGATTTGGGTGACTGTCCCCATTCCACCACTTACTTAGTGTATGACTTTCTTTTTTTTTTAGATTTTTTCTTTTTTTTTTTTTAGATTTTATTTATTTATTCATGAGAGACAGAGAGAGGCATACATAGGCAGAGGATGAAGTAGGCTCCTTGCAGGGAGTAGGATGTGGTGCTTGATCCCAGACCCCAGGGTCACATCCTGAGCTGAAAGCAGACGCTCAACTGCTGAGCCACCCAGGCATCCTTGTGTATGACTTTCAACAAGTTAATCCTCTAAGCCTGATTTTCTTCATTTGGGAAATAGGAATTTCCTCTTGCATTGCTTATCCCAAATTTAGCCAAGTGTAATTTTCTCATTATTACTGAAGTTAATGAATACGCAAACCTGATGGAATCAAGAGTAAAATGTGTGGGGTACCTGAGTGGCTCAGTCAGTTAAGCATCTGTCTTTGGCTCAGGTCATGATTCTGGGGTTCTGGGATCCAGTCCCACATCAGGCTCCCTGCTCAGTGGTGAGTCTGCTTCTCCCCCTGCTCATACTCATTCTCTCAAATAAATAAATAAATAAATAAAATATTTTTTAAAAAAGAGTAAAACGTGTTAATTTACAAATATTCACAATTAACATCAACAAGGGAGAGACAACCTTACATCTGTCAGAAGGGCTAAAATCAACAACAGAAAAAAACAACAACAACAGGTGTTGGCAAGGATGTGGAGAAAAAGGAATGTTTGTGCATTCTGGTGGGAATGCAATGTGGTGCAGCCACTGTGGAAAAGAGTAGGGAGGTTCCTCAGAAATTTAAAAATAGAACTACTTTATGATTCAGCAATTGCACTACTGGCATTTACCCAAAGAAAGCAAAAACACTAATTCAAAGGGATATATGCACCCCTATGTTTATAGAAACATTACTTTACCATAGCTAAGGTATGGAAGCAGCCCACGTGTCCATTTATTGATGAATAGATAAAGAAGATGTGGTATACTTTTACAATGGAATATTATTCAGCCGTAAAAAGAATGAAATCTTGCCATTTGCAATGCCATGAATGGAGGTAAAGAGTATAATACTTAGCGAAATAAGTCAGAAAAGGACAAATACCATATGATTTCAATATCATATGTGGAATTTAAGAAATAAAACAAATAAAGGTTAAAATAAGAGAAACAAATCAAGCAACAGACTCTTAATTATACGGAACTGATGGTTACCAGAAAGGAGGATGGTGGGGGATGGGTTAAATCGATGAGGATTACGAGTGCACTTGTGATGAGCACTGGATGATGTATGGAAGTGTTAAATCACTAAATTCTACACTTGAAACTAATATTAATATTAAACTGTACGTTAACTAACTGGAATTAAAACAAAAACTAAAAAAAAAGGGAGGCAATAACTTTTAGGAATTGTATGCACGTTTAAGCAGTTATTTAATTTTCCTGAAATTAAGCTGATTATAATGTATTTTTCTACATAGAATTTCTATATACTATTTTTATATAAAATGCATTACCTAGACTAATTTTCTCAAAATAACATACACACAAGATCTTTATTTTTTTAAGATTTTATTTATTTATTTAAGACAGAGTGAGAGAGAGAGGCCATTAGAGCAGCGGGGGAGGGGCAAAAAGAGAGGGAAAGGGAGAAGACGACTCCCCGCTGAGCAGGAAGCCAAACAGGGGAGTCCATCCTAGGAGCCTTCGGAGATCATGACCAGAGCTGAAGACAAATGCTTAACCAACTCAGCCACCCAGGCGCCCCCATACAAGATTTTTAAAGTTAAATAGTGACTCTAGCCTTTCATGAAATCACCCCCAGCCCTACACACCTCACTTCTGCTCTAGCTGAGACTTTCATCTTTTCTGTCTCTCCGAAATTTACCATATTATTTCTAAATCATAGCCTTTTTTTTAAATCATAGCCTTATATTGATTTTAGCATACTGCAAAAAAAAAAAAAAATGGCCACAAATGAGGACTTTTGGTTTCAGCGCACTTGTGTGAAGAGGCTGGAAATCATCACCCCCTTTCCTATAACAAGAAGACTTTGTACAAACTGAATCAACTTTTTTTTTTAACCCATTGGAAAACTGAGGTTGCAGGGCAATCCTTAAAAACAGATTTAACAACCACGATTTGCTTACTTGGAGCACATGCGTCTAGAGCCATAAACATAGAACACTTAAATGATAAATTTGATTAATTGTTTAAAGCTGAGCCTGTACTGCTAGGATAGTAAGGGAGCCTCCACGTGTTTGTAGGCTTTACCTCCAGTAAAAATGTTTCCTTGTCCAGGCAGTGCGGGGCGACGCCGTAAATGCCGGGGTCAGAGACAGATGCGTGGAAACTCTGCACGCCGCACCTGCTGCAGAAGCTGTGCAGCGCCGGGTGCGTGTGGGACCGATACGTGAGGATGCTCTAGGCGCCCAGCAGCAGAGTGAAGCGCGAGGCCGGGACGAGGAAGTGTCGATGCTGCTTCTTCCTGCACAGCCTGCAGCTGCAATCCACCATGCGCAGGTCTGCGGGCGCCCAGACCGCGAAGCGGACCGCGCCGCAGTGGCAGCCGCCGGTGCGATACACCAGGCCGGGGTACTCGAAGGTGTCCAGCAGGAACTTGGCGGCGCCCTCGCCGATGAGGCCCCGCCGCTTCCTGAACGTCTCCCGGCGCTACCGCTGCGCGCCCAGGTCCAGCTCACTGAGGGACTGGGAGGGCGCTAGGGCGGAGTATATGGCAGTGTTCTTTGTAGCCCTCTTCACTGGCCTGCTGGCTTTCTTCCAGCCGTGTTCTTTGCCACAGCCAAGCTGCTGACCCTGGCTTGGACTAACAGGCAGCCGTGCGCGCCAGGCGCCAGGACCCGTGGCTGAGCTGGTGAGCTGTAGTGAGGGTGAGGGTGGAGGTGGGCAGCGGGGAGAACCGGGAGCAGGGATCCCTGGGTCACTCTGTTGTGCGGTTGGGGGGCAGTCCTATTCCTTATCCTGAGTGTGGCATCCTCAGCCATAAATGTAAATCTGGCTAAGCTGTCACCCTGCAGTGCTGGCTGGAGGACAGAGGGTGGGGGGATGGGGGGTGGAAGTCCAGGGGAGTGCTTGGGTTCTAAGAACTTTTGGGGCTACCCTTTTGTCTGCATTACCACGGTTGCCCACTTGTTAAAAATGAGGCCAAAAGACCCTTCCCCTGACCCTAAAATAACTTTATTGGGATAACATGTTGGTAAGCTGTATTCATAGCCCCTTCTCCTAAGAGATTTTTTTTAACATGGTCTGTAGACACTGGAGATTGCCTATATCCTTGCTCAGTTTGTTACACATACCTGCCTTGGAACCATTGACATGACCCTGCAGTTTTCTGAATCCCAGTAATCTTCTATGAGAAAAAGGTAATTAATACACTATATTTCGAGTGTAGGGGGCAGTAAATTCAAGAACATATTTTAAGTATTTAATACAGCAGAAAAGAATTAGATTTATTATATCTATGTTATTTCTAAATTCGTTTCCCAATATTTTCCTTAGTTTTAAATTTTTTTATTAGATTTATTTTTAGTTTTCTTCTATGCTAAGATTTGGGAAGTATTCTGGATGCTGGATGGGAAAAAGCCCGCATAATCTGATCCTTCTCCTAAAGCATCTCAATTTTTAGTGTATAGCAAACAGATAAATTACATGAAAGGGTTTACCATGAAGAATTATCAGTCTTTTAGGGGTATTATGAGAATGTAAAGTAGAGACACAAAGGAAGAAGCTACATACTGGGATGGACTGGAGATGAGTGGCCAAAGAAGAAACAGGATACCAGAGAAAGCCATATCCTTATATGTGTGAAGTGACAATTCCACTTATCTTTGAGTTCATGTTCTTGATTCTATCAGTGTAATCCTGAAAAATATCTGTGCCTTTCACCCAAAAAAATAAATAAAAAGAGCAGGGGGCTCTAGGAACACAAATGAGGACCATTTGGAAGTATTACTAAGTTTATTTTTCAAATGAGGGAACTGAGACACAAGATGGTCAGAATTTTCCATGGTCCCACTGGAAGTTAGTAATAAAGCTGATATGATCTAGATAATCTGACCCACTCCCCCATCTCTCCCCCTCCCCCCACTCCCCCTTTCCTCTCTCTCCCCCTTCCCTCTCTCCTCTTCCCCTACCTCTTCCCCTTCCCCCTTCTCTCTCCTCCCACTCTCTCCCCTCTTCCACACTATACCCCCTCCCCCTCCTCTTTCCTCTTTTCCCCTCCTCCCTCTCTAGCCTGCCCCTCTCTTCCCCCTCCCTCTCCTTCCTTGCCCTCCTTCCTCTCTCCTCTTCTCCCCTCTCCCTCTTTCCCTTCCTCCCCTTCCTCCCTCCTCTCCTCCCTCTCTTCCATTCCCCTTTCCCCCCCTCCTCCCTCTCTCCCCCTTTCCTCTCTTCTCTAACCCCATCCCCCCTCTTCTTTCTCTCCTCCTCCTCTTCTCTCTTCCTCTTCCTCCTCTCTCTCCCTTGCCCCCCTCCCTCCCTTTTCCTCCCTCTGTCTCATCCCATGGTGCCTTGGCATGTCTCCTCTTTACTGGACCTTCTGCCTACCTTTTATAAGGACCCTTCTGATTACATTATAACCATCTGGACCGCCCAAGATAACCTCCTCATGTCAATATCATTAACTTATTCACATTTGCAAAGTCCCCTTTCCCATATAAACTAATGGAAGGATTAGGATATGGAAGTGTTTTTACATTTTACCATAATTTCTTGTCCCAGAGGCTAGCAAACCCTGGGCATTTTCACTCTCAGACTTGCCAAAGGTACTTCTATTGTCTTAGCCAGACTGAGATCAGACTTCCCCCTGCCAAGCCTTCCCATAGCCAGAACCTGACCCATTGGGATAGATGTGTCCTATGGGGAAAAGGGGAGTTTTATCCCAGTGTGATAAATAAGCTGGAATCTAGGTTGTATTTGAGAGTGGTGGGTTATTCATCCAGATTCTTACAAATCCTGCCCCAACAAGAGGCAGGGTTCAAAGGAGAAATATCCAAAGAGGACTGGCTCTCATATGTGGGGAGTCCTAATAACTACTTTCTTGGGTGCCCCTTACACTTTTATACCTCTTTTTCTTTCTTTTTTATTAGTTTCAGAGGTAGAATTTAGTGATTCATCAGTTGCATACACAGTACTCATTACATCAAGTGCCCTGCTTAATGCCCATCACTCATTGATCCCTTCCTTCCCCCACCCACTTCCCCTCCAGCAACCCTCAGTTTGTTTCCTAGAGTTCAGCATCTCTTATGATTTGCCTCCCTATTTTCTTTTTTTTTTTAAGATTTTTTTTTATGATAGTCACACACACACACACAGAGAGAGAGAGAGAGGCAGAGACACAGGCAGAGGGAGAAGCAGGCTCCATACACCGGGAGCGCGACGTGGGATTCGATCCCGGGTCTCCAGGATCGCACCCTGGGCCAAAGGCAGGCGCCAAACCACTGCGCCACCCAGGGATCCCTGCCTCCCTATTTTCATCTTATTTTATTTTTCCTTCCCTTCCCTTATGTTCATCTGTTTTGTTTCTTAAATTCCACATATGAGTGAAATCATATATTTGTCTTCCTCTGATTTATTTCACTTAGCCTAAAACCCTCTATTTCTATCCACATCTTTGCAAATGACAAGTTTCATTCTTGTTGATGGCTGAGTAATATTCCATGGTGTGTGTGTGTGTGTGTGTGTGTGTGTGTGTGTATACATATATATTCATTCCACCTCTTCTTTATCCATTCACCTGTCAATGGACATTTGGGCTCTTTCCATATTTTGGCTATTGTGGACATTGCTGCTATAAATATTGGGATGGATGTGTTCCTTGGAATCACTATGTCTGTTTATTTTGGATAAATACCTAGTAGTGCAATTGCTGGGTTGTAGGGTATCTCTATTTAACTATTTGAGGAACCTCTATACTGTTTTCCAAAGTGGTTGCACCAGTTTTCATTCCCACTAACAGTACGAGGGTTCCCCCTTTCTCTGCATCCTTGCCAACATCTGCTATTTCCTGGATTGTTCATTTTAGCCATTCTGAGAGGTGTGAGGTGATATCTCATTGTGGTTTTGATTTGTATTTCCCTAATGGAAAGTGATGTGCAGCAGTTTTTTCATGTTTCTATTAGCCATTTGTATGTCTTTGGATAAACATCTGTTCGTGTCTTCTGCCCAGATCTTGACTGAATTTTTTGGTTTTGGGTGTTGAGTTTGATAAATTCTTTATAAATTTTGGATACTAGCCCTTTATCTGGTAAGACTTTTGCAAATATCTTCTCCCATTCCATAGATTGCCTTTTAGTTTGTTGACTGTTTCTGTGTAAAAGCATTTTATCTTGATGAAGTCTCAATATTTTTGCTTTTGTTTCTCTTGCCTTTGGAGAAATATCTAGCAAGAAGTTGCTGTGGTCAAAGAGGTTGCTGCCTATGTTCCCCCCTAGGATTTTGATGGATTCTTGTCTCACATTTAGGTCTTTCACCCATTTTAAGTTTATTTTTGTGTGTTATACCTCTTTCATGTTTCATTCAAGTCTAAGCTTAGATCTCATTTCCTTTAGGAAAACTTTCATGGCTCCCTATCTGAATCTTGGATTGGTGCCCCCCATCAATGCCCACATCCTCTATTTCCTCTATCATACTCCTAATACCTATTACTTATGTTTTTAAAATGTATTTAAATTATGACATAGTTTTATTTTCAGAATATTTATTGATTATATATGTTACCCATTTTTGGTAAGTAGTTAACTTGGCTGAAATCAAATGGAAAATTCCATCTCCACTGTGGTGTAGTAAGTGCTCAAATATCAGTTCAGGTTTTTTTTTTTTTTTTTTACCCTCCTTTTTTTAAAGCATTATTTATTTTTGACAAATAAAAATATGTATATTTAGGGTATACATTGTAATGTTTTTATAAATGTATGCATTGTAAAAAGATTGCCATAATCAAACTAGTTAACATACTTATCCCCTCCCATAATTAACTTTTTTGTGGGTAATGCAAACAGTTGGGATCTACTCCTTTAGCAAGTTTCAAGTATATAACACATTATTATTAACTATAATTGCCTTGTTATACATTAGATCACCATAGCTTATTCATCTTATAACTGAAAGCATGTACCCTTTGATCAATATCTCCCTTTTCCCCTTACCACCCAGACTCTGGTAACTACCATTCAACAGACTGTTACTATAAGTTAAACTTTTTTCTCCCTTTTTTTTTAAGATTTTACATATAAGTGACATTATGGAATATTTGTCTTTCCGTGTCTGAGCTATTTCACTTAGCTATTTCACTTCCAGGTTCAGATGAACCTGTTGTCCCAAGTGCAGGATTTCCTTCTTTTTAAAGACTGGATGATATTCTATTGTATATAAGTATCCACATTTTTTCATCTATTCATCTCTAGATGGACATTTAGGTTTTTTCCCAGACCTTGGCTACTGTAAATAATGCTACAATAAATATGGAAGTATAGCTATATCTTTGAGATGGTTATTTTATTTCTTTTGGATATATACCCAGAAGGGGGATTGCTAGATCATATAGGAGTCCTATTTTTAATTTTTCAAGGAACCTCCATACTGTAGTCCATAATGGCTGCACCAACTTACATTCCTACCAACCATGTACAAGGGTTCACTATATCCTTATCATTACTCCATACCCTCATCACTACTTACCTTTTGAATTTTTGCTAATACTGTATGAAGTGTGAGGTGATATCTCATTGGAGTCTTCATCTGCATTTTCCTGAAGATTATTGATGTTGAGCACCTTTTCATTTACCTATGCCTATTTTTCTTTTCTGGAAAAAATGTGTATTCAAGTCCTTTGCTCATTTTTAATTGGGTTACGTTTTTTTAGCTATTGAGTTACATGAGTTCATTATATATTTTGGATATTAACCCCTTATCAGATTATGGTTAGCAAATATTTTCTCCCATTCTATAATTTGCCTTTTCTCTTTTTTTAAAAAATGATTTATTTATTCATGAGAGACACAGACTGAGAAAGAGGCAGAGACACAGGCAGAAGGAGAAGCAGGCTTCTTGCAGGAAGCCCAATGTGGGACTCAATCCCAGATCCCGTGATCATGAACTGAGCCGAAGGCAGGTGCCCAACTGCTGAGCCACCCAGACGTCCCTACCTTTTCTCTCTTTTATTGTTTCCTTTGCTATTCAGAAACATTTTAGTTTGCTGTAGTCCAACCTGTTTATTTTTGCTTTTGTTGGCTGTGTTTTTGTTGTCAAATCCCTCCAAAAATCATGGTCAAGACCAATGTCAAGGAGTTTACCCCCAAGTTTTCTTGTAGGAGTTTTATGATTTCAGATTTTTCTTTCTTTCTTTCTTTCTTTCTTTCTTTCTTTCTTTCTTTCTTTCTTTCTTTCTTTCTTTTTCTTTTCTTTTCTTTTCTTTTCTTCTTTCTTTCTTTCTTTCAAGATATTATTTATTTCTTTGAGAGAGAGGGAGAGAGCATAAGTGGGGGAAGGTGTAGAGGGAGAGGGAGAAGCAGACTCCCCCTTGAGCAGGGAATTCAATGTGGGACTCGATCACAGGACCCTGAGACCATGACCTGAGCTGGAGGCAGGTTGCTTAGTTGGCTGAGACATCCAGGTACCCTCAAGTTTTATATTTAAATTTTGAATCCACTTTGAGTTGATTTTTGTGTCTGATATAAGGGTCTAATTTCATTGTTTTGTATGTGAGTATCCAATTTTCTCAGCGCCATTTACTGAAGAGACTATCATTTCCCCATTTAGTATTCTTTGCTCCCTTGTCAAATATTAGTTGACTATATTTGTGTGTGTGTGTGTTTACTTTTGGGCTCTTTATTTTATTGGCCTCTGTCTCTGTTTTCATGCCAGTGTCATATGGTTTTGATAACTATAGCTTTGTATAAGTTTTAAGTCAGTAAGTGTGAGGCCTCGTTTTGTTATTCTTGGTCAAGATTACTTTACTTGAACAACATTTCTGGGAACATTTATGGTTCTATAAATATTTGGGGATTATTTTTTTCTATTTCTGTGAAACATGCCATTGAATTTTTTAAAATTTGAATTTAATTAGCCAACATCATTAGTTTCAGATGTAATTTTCAATAATTCATCAGTTGCATATAATACCTGTTGCTCATCACATCACATGCCATTGGAATTTTATTTTTTTTTATTTTTATTTTTCTAGTGCCATTGGAATTTTAAAAGGGATTGCACTAAGTCTATAGATTGCTTTGAGCAAAATGGACATTGTAGCAACATTAATTCTTCTAATCCATGAACACCAAATATATTTCCATTTTTTTGTGTCATCTTCATTTGTTTCATCAATGTTTTATAGTTATCAGTGTACAGATCTTTAACTTCCTGGTTAAATTTACTCCTAAGTACCTTATTCTTTTTTGATGCTATTATAAGTGGGGTTGTTTTCTTAAGGTATTTTTGGATAGTTCATTGTTAGTATATAGAAACCCTGGTGAATCTTGTGGGTAAATTTTGTACCCTGCAACTTTTCTGAGTTCATTTATTAGTTTTAGCTGTCTTGTGCAGAATCTTTAGGAATTTCTCCTTATAAGATAATGTCATCTGTAAATAGGGACAATTTTACTTCTTCCTTTAGGGTTCGAATGGCTTTTTTTCCCTTTATCTTGCCTATCTGCTCTAGCTAGAATTTCTAGCACTATGTTGAATAGAAGTGGTGAAAGTGGGCACTCTTGTCTTATTCCTGATGTTAGAGGAAACGATTTCAGCTTTTCACTGTTGAGTAGGTTGTTATATGTCATCTATGGTTTTATTTTGTCGAGGTACATTCCTTCTATACCTAATTTGTTGAGAATATGTATCATGAAACAATGTTGAATTTTGTCAAATGCATCTATTGAAAAGATCACATGATTTTTATCCTTCATCTTGGTAATGTGACATATCACATTTATTGATTGGCATGGGTAGAAGCATCCTTGTATTCCAGGAATAAGACTGACTTAACAATGCTGTGTAATCCTTTTAATGTGCTGTTGAATTTAGTTTTCTAGTATTTTATTGAAGAGTTCTGCATCTATATTAATCGAGGATACTGTCCTTTAATTTTCTTTTGTTATAGTGTCCTTGTCTTACTTTGTTATCCGGATAGCAAATCCTTTAAAAATGAGTTTGGGCAAACTTTATATGGTTTCATTCATTTGGGGAATATAAAAGATAGTGAAAGGGATCCCTGGGTGGCGCTGCGGTTTGGCGCCTGCCTTTGGCCCAGGGCGCGATTCTGGAGACCCAGGATCGAATCCCACATCGGGCTCCCGGTGCATGGAGCCTGCTTCTCCCTCTGCCTATGTCTCTGCCTCTCTCTCTCTCTCTCTGTGACTATCATAAATAAATAAAAATTAAAAAAAAAAATAAAAGATAGTGAAAGAGATTAAAGGGGAAAGGAAAGAAAATTAATGGGAAATATCAGAGAGGGTGACAGAACATGAAAGACTCCTAACTCTGGGAAACAAACAAGGGGTAGTGAAAGGGGAGGTGGGTGGGGGGATGGGGTGACTCGGTAACGGGCACTGAGGGGGGCACCTGATGAGATGAGCACTGGGAGTTACACTATATGTTGGCCAATAAAAATATACAAAAAAAATCAAAATAAAAATGAGTTTGGGAATCTTTTATTTTTCCTTTTTTAAAAATTTTTATTTATTTATGATAGTTACAGAGAGAAAGAGAGAGAGGCAGAGATATAGGCAGAGGGAGAAGCAGGCTCCATGCACCAGGAGCCCGACGTGGGATTCAATCCCGGGTTTCCAGGATCGCGCCCTGGGCCAAAGGCAGGCGCTAAACCGCTGCGCCACCCAGGTATCCCCTGAGTTTGGGAATCTTTCCTCCTCTTCAGTTTTTTTTTGGGGGGGGAAGACTTTTAAAAAGATTGGTATTAATTCTTTCTTAAATGTTTGGTAGAATTTGCCAGTGAAGCCAAAATTGCAAATTAAAACTACAGTGAGATACCACTGCACACTTATTAGAATGGCTAAAATCCCAAACACCGACAATACCAAATGCAGAAAAGGATGTGGAGAACCAGGAATTGTCATTCACTGCTGTTTAGTATGAGAAATTATATGACCACTTTGGAAGACAGTCTGGCAGTTCTTTCAAAGCTATTGATTTTGTATCCGCACCCTTGTTTCTGTTGACATCAAATTGAAACTTACTTGAGGTATCACATGGAGATTAAAAGAGATATGGTATATAAAATGCCTGGTATGTATTCAGAATATCCAACAATGGGACATATAATCGTTTAGTGGGTACTATTAGAAAAGAGCAAACTAGGGGCACCTGGGTGGCTCAGTCAGTTAAGTATCCAACTCTTGCTCTTGGCCCGGGTCTTGGTCTTAGGGTTGTGAGCTCTGACCCTGCACTGGGCTCCATGCTGGGTGCAGAATGTACATTTTTTTAAAAAAGCAGACTAATACATCTTCGACTTAGTTTATAACATTGTTAAGATAGGTTTTTTTTAGGTCCTTATAAAATTCAGTTTCACAGAGCCCTAAATATGCTATCGTACTAGGAATAATTATGTTTTTCTGCCTAGATTTTAGCTCAGAGTCAGGTCAGACTCTCTGATTTCAGGAGTTGTTGTGATCATCAGCAATTAATTATAAAATAACTTTCTCAGAGGTGATTAATTTCTTTGGGCCTCAGTTATAACCTATGTAAACCAGGTAAGAATGTCTACTTTGTAGAATTGTTGTCATAATTAACAAATATAATGAATTTAAAGTGTTCAGCTTAGTGTGTGGCATATAATGAGTTCTCAGTAGTGGAAACACTTATTATTAAATGTTATTAGTAACACGAAGCAGGATTGTGATTTCTCGGGTTCATGCCCATCCATCTAGTTAATATTTTTTAGTGTAGTTAGGACATATAGTAAGACACAAGATACTCTAAGAAAGGCATGTGGAAGAATAGAAGAAGCCTCTGCTTTTAAAAATTTATAATCTAAAAAAATAAAATAAAATAAAAATTTATAATCTAATGCAAGAGATTTTTAAAAAGAGTGAAGAATTAAAGGTAAAAGTTGGGGAAATAATTATTCTTAAAATAAGAATGCTAATTAATAAATGCAGTATATAATGTAGCAATTGCCCTAGGCCAGGGTAATCAATGAATGATAAAATCATTGAGTGAATTATTGGAGAATATGATATTGAAGTTATTAGCTCACAGGCTACTTAGTAATTACTAAGGGAAAATGTGCATTTTATTAGAAAGGTAGTTAGTTACCAGTTTAACCAAAATTGAGGTAAACTGACATTACATGCCTTTTGATTTACAGTATTAAATATAAAATCCCACTTTTGTAATATTTTTGCCAAAAATTTAACCAGAATCTAATCATGAGGAAACTGAAAAATATAGATTGTGGGACATTCTAAAGGAAAACTGGCTGGAGTGTTCAAAAGTCCAATGTCATGAAAAATGAAAAGAGGTTGAGGGATTTGTTCTAGATCCTTAAAAAAAGACAATAAGGGCATATGTGCAACAGATCAAATGATTGAATCTTGTATTAGGGAAAATAAGGTCTACAAAAGATATTTGAGGGTCATTTGAGAAAATTAAAAATATATTTATATAATATCAATATTTATATAGTATCATTGAATTAATGTTTAATTTCTTAATTTTGCTAAAAGTCACATAGGGAATGTCCTTATTTTTACAAGATGAATGCTGAAATATTTAGAAGTGCTGTAATATTTTATTATTTCTTCCAAATGATACACCATAAAGTTTAGATAGTTTATAGATAAGATGATTGATAAAAATAATAGAGTATGTGCATGCAAATATGGAAGATTATTAACATTTGTCTTCAGCTATTCATCTTATGATTTTATTTTTAAGATTTTATTTTTACATCATCTCTACACCCAATGTCAGGCTTGAACTCACAATCCAAAGATTAAGAGTTATGTGTTCCACAGACTGAGCCAGCCAGGTGCCCCTTTGGGTACTCATTTTAGTTTTCTTTTAGGTCTTTCAAATTTTCTGTAAGTTTTTTCTGTAAATTTGAAAATTTTCAAAATTAAAAGTTGGAGGTAGATATTTAGTTCAGTTGTCTGGCATCAGCTATAATCCAACAAACATAGAAACCAATTATCTACTAGTTTCCTAAATATTATATTGAAACTTATGAATTGTTATTAACAACCTCAAAGATGCATCACATGCCAAGGCAGAAAACAAAGAACACACGAAAAAACTCATGTATGCAACTTGGATAAATGCAAGTATTAATGCTCACTCTAAAAGAAGGGATCCCTGGGTAGCGCAGCGGTTTGGCGCCTGCCTTTGGCCCAGGGCGCGATCTTGGAGACCCGGGATCGAATCCCACGTCGGGCTCCCGGTGCATGGAGCCTGCTTCTCCCTCTGCCTGTGTCTCTGCCTCTCTCTCTCTCTGTGTGACTATCATAAATAAAAATAAATAAAAAATAAGAAGAATTATTTATAATTTAATAGTGGAAATAAATGTTTCTAAGTAAATAAGTACATTATTTTCCCTTGGGAGGAGACATCCTCTTAAGAAAACAACTAAATATAAAACTTTAGAATGTAATTTTTACAGAGTTATCCCCTGATTTACATATGTCTCCTGGAATCTCAGAATCAAAACTAGAGTGTTTTTGTACACTCATCTAGTGTTTAGTCAACCCATGCATTAGAAAATTATTTACTTCTTAATCTGTGTACAATGATATACTCAGAACACACATATTATTTTTAGCCATTTTGTGAAGGTAAACAAGACTACCAGTCTTCCACCAGTTAGTTGAAGTCCAGATTGAAGAATGTTACTCCTTTTTCCACATTTCCTCACCCTCACTTTATTTATTCTCTTGAGTTATACTAGTTTTATAACTATTTATGATTCCTTGGACCAAATACCTCAATTACCACAGCATCAAGTCTCCTTCATCAATTCATGCAGCTTCTGAAGACAGGGTAAAGCTTTATTGGAGAGCAGTGAATCCTAAAGGCAGGTCCTAAGTCAAAGCTTTAGTTTGCCAGATAGATTTCCCTGAATTTATAGTTTCCCACAATTCAGAATATTTCCCTCTAGGTCAGGGGTTCATAAGGCCATTTCATGGGGTTAGAGAGGTCAAAATTATTTTTATAATAATACGAAATATTAGTTGCCTTTCCATCCTTACTCTCTAATGGATAGCAGATTTTTCCAGAGATGAATGGACCTGTGATGACACCATCACTCTGACATTTAATGGAATGTGTGTTTGTATATTCGTGTATTTGAAAAATTTCTCCATTTTAATTTCTAATATAGTAAACATCAATTGATAGGACTCACATAAGCTAAAGCACTTTAACATCCTCAAAAAATTCTAAGAGTATAAAGGATTTCTGAGACCAAAATGTTTGAGATTCATTGCTCTAGTTCATTCATTTAAAAAAAATTATTTAAAGCACATCATTTGCCATGTAACAGGCTTTGTGACATATATAGGGAATACAAAGATATCTCAAAATAACCAATTTTTAGAAATATTTTATTTATTTATTTGACAGAGACAGCACAAGCAGGGAGAGTGGCAAAGAGAGAAGCAGGCTCCCTGTGGAGCAGGGAGCTGGATGTGGGGCTCAATCCCAGGACTCTAGGATCTGACCTGAGCTGAAGGGAGATGGATGCTTAATCAACTGAGACTCCCAGGTACCCCTCAAAGTAACCATTTATAAAAATCTATGTAGTACATACTGTAAGTTGGGAGGTTTATGTACCTTA
Source organism: Canis lupus dingo (assembly GCF_003254725.2). NCBI lineage: Eukaryota > Metazoa > Chordata > Mammalia > Carnivora > Canidae > Canis > Canis lupus. The sequence continues at coordinate 43,987,648 of NC_064281.1, forward strand.
TTCAATTTTAACCTCCCAACATACCTTTAAAATAGGTGTGGTCACCTTCGTTTTACAGATGAGGAAAGTTAGTCCTTAAGACCAAGTCTAAAACCCAGTAGTGTCCTATCAGAGTATGAAACCAATATAAATTCCACTTCATCGGTGGGAGGGGCAAGATGGCGGAAGAGTAGGGTCCCCAAATCACCTGTCCCCACCAAATTACCTAGAAAACCTTCAAATTTTCCTGAAAATCTACGAATTCGGCCTGAGATTTAAAGAGAGAACACCTGGAATGCTACAGTGAGAAGAGTTCACGCTTCTATCAGGTAGGAAGACGGGGAAAAAAGAAATAAAGAAACAAAAGGCATCCAAGGGGGAGGGGCCCCGCGAGGAGCCGGGCTAAGGCCGGGGCGAGTGCCCCCAGGACAGGAGAGCCCCGTCCTGGAGAAATAGGAGCTGCACCAATCTTCCCAGCGGGAAGGCTCCCGCAGGAAATTAGAGCAGGACCCCAGGAGGGCGGGGATGCCCTCAGGCGCCCTGGGACACTAACAGACACCTGCATGCCCAGGAGAGTGCGCCGAGCTCCCTAGAGGGCTGCAGCGCGCAGGGCGGGACCGGAGCAGCTCGGAGGGGCTCGGGCGGTGACTCTGCGGAGGGGGCTGCGCGGCCGGGAGCGCGAGTCCAACAGCGCAGGCTCAGGAGCACAGGGCGCCGGGACACAGCCCAGGATCCGACCTCCCCCCGGGACAGGCACAGGCCAGGACGGCCCAGGACAGCAAGGACGCTCCTGCCCGGAGCTGAGCAGATCAGTGGCCCCGCCCCCGGAGCATCCAGACCCCTGCAGACGGAGAGATCTGTAGTTACTGCGGGAACTGAATCCAGGGCTCCAGAGCTGGCCTCCGAGACTGTGGTTGTTCCCCCTGGGGCCTCACAGGGTAAACAAGCCCCACTGAGCCTCACAGTGGCCTCACCGGATAAACAGGATAAATATTACTCACTGAGCCCTGCACCAGGCAGGGGGCTGAGCAGCTCCCCCAAGTGCTAACACTTGAAAATCACAACAGGCCCCTCCCCCAGAAGTCAAGCTAGAGGGACAAGTTCCAAGGTAAGTCAAGGGAATTAAAGTATACAGAATCAGAAGATAACCCCACCGTGTTGTTTTTTTTTTTTTTTCTTTTTGATTTCTGTTTGCTTTCCCCACCCTTTTTTCCTTTCTTTTTCTTTCTCTTCTCTTTTTTCCCTTTTTTCTTCCTTTTTTCTTTTTTCTTTCCTTCTTTCTCTCCTCTCTTTTTCTCTTTTTTTCCAGTACAACTTGTTTTTGGCCACTCTGCACTGAGCAAAATGACTAGAAGGAAAACCTCACCTCAAAAGAAAGAATCAGAAACAGTCCTCTCTCCCACAGAGTTACAAAATCTGGATTACAGTTCAATGTCAGAAAGCCAGTTCAGAAGACCTGTTATAAAGCTACTGGTGGCTCTAGAAAAAAAGCATAAAGGACTCAAAAGACTTCATGACTGCAGAAAGACACCTACAGCCTGAAAATAATAGGTTGGAGAACCATTTACCATTCAAATGGTCCTCAAAAGAAAGCAGGGATAGCCATCCTTATATCAGATAAACTAAAATTTACCCCGAAGACTGTAGTGAGAGATGAAGAGGGACACTATATCATACTTAAAGGATCTATCCAACAAGAGGACTTAATCCTCAATATATATGCGCCGAATGTGGGAGCTGCCAAATATATCAATTAATAACAAAGTTAAGACATACTTACATAATAATACACTTATACTTGGTGACTTCAATCTAGCACTTTCTACACTCGATAGGTCTTCTAAGCACAACATCTCCAAAGAAACGAGAGCTTTAAATGATACACTGGACCAGATGGATTTCACAGGTATCTACAGAACTTTACATCCAAACTCAACTGAAAACACATTCTTCTCAAGTGCACATGGGAATTTCTCCAAAATAGACCACATATTGGGTCACAAATCGGGTCTGAACCGATACCAAAAGATTAGGATTGTCCCCTGCATATTCTCAGACCATAATGCCTTGAAATTAGAACTAAATCACAACAAGAAGTTTGGAAGGACCTCAAACACGTGGAGGTTAAGGACCATCCTGCTAAAAGATGAAAGGGTCAACCAGGAAATTAAGGAAGAAGTAAAAAGATTAATGGAAACTAATGAGAATGAAGATACAACCATTCAAAATCTTTGGGATGCAGCAAAAGCAGTCCTGAGGTGGAAATACATCACAATACAAGCATCCATTCAAAAACTGGAAAGAACTCAAATACAAAAGCTAACCTTACACATAAAGGAGCTAGAGAAAAAACAGCAAAGAGATCCTACACCCAGCAGAAGAAGAGAGTTAATAAAGATTCGAGCAGAACTCAATGAAATCGAGACCAGAAGAACTGTGGAACAGATCAACAAAACCAGGAGTTGGTTCTTTGAAAGAATTAATAAGATAGATAAACCATTACCCAGCCTTATTAAAAAGAAGAGAGAGAAGACTCAATAAAATCATGAATGAGAAAGGAGAGATCACTACCAACACCAAGGAAATAAAAACGATTTTAAAAACATATTATGAACAGCTATACGCCAAGAAATTAGGCAATCTAGAAGAAATGGACGCATTTCTGGAAAGCCACAAACTACCAAAACTGGAATAGGAAGAAATAGAAAACCTGAACAGGCCAATAACCAGGGAGGAAATTGAAGCAGTCATTAAAAACCTTCCAAGACACAAAAGTCGAGGGCCAGATGGCTTCCTAGGGGAATTCTATCAAATGTTTAAAGGAGAAACCATACCCAATCTACTAAAGTTGTTTGAACAGATAGAAAGAGATGGAATAGTTCCAAATTCATTCTATGAGGCCAGCATCACCTTAATTCCAAAACCAGACAAAGACCTCACCAAAAAGGAAAATTACAGACCAATATCCCTGATGAACATGGATGCAAAAATTTTCAACAAGATACTAGCCAATAGGATCCAACAACACATTCAGAAAATTATTCACCATGACCAAGTAGGATTTATTCCCGGGACACAAGGCTGGTTCAACACTCATAAAACAATAAAAGTGATTCATCATATCAGCAAGAGAAAAACCAAAAACCATATGATCCTCTCATTAGATGCAGAGAAAGCATTTGACAAAATACAGCATCCATTCCTGATCAAAACTCTTCAGAGTGTAGGGATAGAGGGAACATTCCTTGACATCTTAAAAGCCATCTACGAAAAGCCCACAGCAAATATAATTCTCAGTGGGGAAGCACTGGGAGCCTTTCCCCTAAGATCAGGAACAAGACAGGGATGTCCACTCTCACCACTGCTATTCAACATAGTACTGGAAGTCCTAGCCCCAGCAATCAAACAAAAAGACATTAAAGGCATTCAAATTGGCAAAGAAGAAGTCAAACTCTCCCTCTTCGCCGATGACATGATACTCTACATAGAAAACCCAAGGCCTCCACCCCAAGATTGCTAGAACTCATACAGCAATTTGGCAGTGTGGCAGGATACAAAATCAATGCCCAGAAATCAGTGGCATTTCTATACACTAACAATGAGACTGAAGAAAGAGAAATTAAGGAGTCAATCCCATTGACAATTGCACCCAAAAGCATAAGATACCTAGGAATAAACCTAACCAAAGAGGTAAAGGATCTAGACCCTAAAAACTATAGAACACTTAAGAAAGAAATTGAGGAAGACACAAAGAGATGGAAAAATATTCCATGCTCATGGATTGGCAGAATTAATATTGTGAAAATGTCAATGTTATCCAGGGCAATTTACACGTTTAATGCAATCCCTATCAAAATACCATGGACTTTCTTCAGAGAGTTAGAACAAATTACTTTAAGATCTGTGTGGAATCAGAAACGACCCCGAATAGCCAGGGGAATTTTAAAAAAGAAAACCATAGCTGGGGGCATCACAATGCCAGATTTCAGGTTGTACTACAAAGCTGTGTTCATCAAGACAGTGTGGTACTGGCACAAAAACAGACACATAGATCAATGGAACAGAATAGAGAATCCAGAAGTGGACCCTCAACTTTATGGTCAACTAATATTCGATAAAGGAGGAAAGACTATCCACTGGAAGAAAGACAGTCTCTTCAATAAATGGTGCTGGGAAAATTGGACATCCACATGCAGAAGAATGAAACTAGACCACTCTCTTTCACCATACACAAAGATAAACTCAAAGTAGATGAAAGATCTAAATGTGAGACAAGATTCCATCAAAATCCTAGAGGAGAACACAGGCAACACCCTTTTTGAACTCGGCCACGATAACTTCTTTCAAGATACATCCACAAAGGCAAAAGAAACAAAAGCAAAAATGAACTACTGGGACTTCATCAAGATAAGAAGATTTTGCACAGCAAAGGATGCAGTCAACAAAACTAAAAGCCTACAGAATGGGAGAAAATATTTGCAAATGACGTATCAGATAAAGGGCTAGTTTCCAAGATCTATAAAGAACTTATTAAACTCAACAGCAAAGAAACAAACAATCCAGTCATGAAATGGGCAAAAGACATGAAGAGAAATCTCACAGAGGAAGTCATAGACATGGCTAACATGCACATGAGAAAATGCTCTGCATCACTTGCCGTCAGGGAAATACAAATCAAAACCACAATGAGATACCACCTCACACCCGTGAGAATGGGGAACATTAACAAGGCAGGAAACAACAAATGTTGGAGAGGATGCGGAGAAAAGGGAACCCTCTTACACTGTTGGTGGGAATGTGAACTGGTGCAGCCACTCTGGAAAACTGTGTGGAGGTTCCTCAAAGAGTTAAAAATAGACCTTCCCTATGACCCAGTAATTGCACTGTTGGGGATTTACCCCAAAGATACAGATGCAATGAAATGCCGGGACACCTGCACCCTGATGTTCTAGCAGCAATGTCCACAATAGCCAAACTGTGGAAGGAGCCTCAGTGTCCATCAAAAGATGAATGGATAAAGAAGATGTGGTTTATGTATACAATGGAATATTACTCAGCCATTAGAAATGACAGGTACCCACCATTTGCTTCAATGTGGATGGAACTGGAGGGTATTATGCTGAGTGAAATGAGTCAATTGGGGGACAAACATATGTTCTCATTCATTTGGGGAATATAAATAATAGTGAAAGGGAATAGAAGGGAAGGGAGAAGAAATGGGTAGGAAATATCAGAAAGGGAGACAGAACATAAAGACTCCAAACTCTGGGAAACGAACTAGGGGTGGTGGAAGGGGAGGAGGGCGGGGGGTGGGGGTGACTGGGGGGCGGGTACTGAGGGGGGCACTTGACGGGATGAGCACGGGGTGTTATTCTGTGGGAAAAATGAACACCAATAAAAAATAATTTTATTATTAAAAAAATTCCACTTTTCATGTATGATGCAGGATATTCAGTTCTCCTTCATGTTTGTTACTTTTCAATGAAGCTGAAAAGTCATTAAAACTGGCGTCAATCTACCTGAGATGAAATTTTAGGATGAAAAAAAATTTAGGATTAGAACTATATTGATGTTTTAGTAACACTATCTTTGAACACATGTAACTTTTCCCTGTTTGACCAATAGTTTCATTTAGGGGGCATTTGGTTTGCATTCCTAACCACTGCAACTCAATTTCTATAGGAGGCATATATTATTCTCTATACTGCTTCATTGTTAGAAGAACTAAATGAAATAATGTTAGTAACAATTGCCATAAACTAATATTAATTACCAACGTTTATTGAGTTTATATAATTGCTTGTTGTGAGGTATGTACATTTTCAGAGCTTTATTGACTGCTTATACTGAGTTAGGCACAGTTTTAAGCACTCCATCATGTCATCATTTCATTTAATCCTAAAGACAGCTCCAAGATATGGCAGCCATTATTATCTACTTTATGGATGAAGAGAATGAGTTACAGAGATGTTCAAAGAATATCCAATGGTCACACTGAAATTTAGCAATGAAGCTGATATGAACCAGGCAGCCTGACCCCAGAGTATGCTCTGTAAGTCAGTTCACTACATGGAGGAGGACAGTGAACTTGGCCAAGCCCCTAGCTATAAGGTTCAGGGTAGAAATTCAAGTCCAAGTCTGTATGACCTCATATATTTCCACTCTTAACCTATCCCCACACTGTTATTCTTTTTTTATGAATTTATTTAAGCCCCTCAGCTATAAAGTTCGGGGTCGAGATTCAAGTCCAGGTCTGTATGACCTCACATCTCTCCACTCATAATCTATCCCCATGCTGTTATTATTTTTATTTTTTAATGAATCTATTTATCTATCTATCTATCTATCTATCTATCTATCAGAGAGAGAGAACAAGAAAGGAAGAGGGGTAGAGGGAATGGATAAGCAGACTCCCCACTGAGCAAGGAGCCTTACAAAGGGCTCGATCCCAGGACCAGGGATCATAACCCCAGCCGAAGGCAAATGCCTAAACTGACTGAGCCACCCAGGTGTCCCCCGCACTATTATTCTTGCCACATTACATATTCAGTAAACAATAGTCCCATCTCCTAGTCTACTTCATTGGCACTGTACAGTGAGTTCTTTATTATGTACCTACTGTGTGCCAGTCTGTGTGCACTGGGATGAGAGAGAAGAATCAGGCATACTTCTTGACTTCAGTCTAGAAAAAGAAGCACATTGTATTATATTTGTCTGCCTGGGCTGCCATAACAAAGTGCCACAGCCTGGATGGCTTAGACAACAGAAAAATGTTTCACAGCTCTGGAGGTTAGAAGTCCAAGATCAATGTGTTGGCAACTTTGTTTTTTTCAGAGGCCTCTCAGATTGCACATGGGTGCCTTCTTGTTGTGTTCTTGTGTTCTCACACGTCTTTCCTCTGTGTGTACGTGTATACCTCTGGTGTTTCTTTGTCCAAATTCTCTCTTATAAGGATACTAGTCAAAATGGATCAAGGCCCACCCTGAGGGCCTTATTTTTTTGTTTAAATTCAATTAGCCAACATATTGGCTATTAGTTTCAGATGTAGCATTCAATGACTCATCAGTTGCATATAACAGTGTTCATCATGTTAAGTGTCCTACTTAATACCCATCACCCAGTTACCCTATCCCTCCACCCACGTCCCCTCCAGCAACCCTAAGTTTGATTCCTATGGTTAAGAGTCTCTCATGGTTTTTGTCCCTCTCTGATGACTTCCCATTCAGTTTTCCCTCCCTCCCCCTATGATCTTCTGCACTGTTTCTTATATTCCACATATGAGTGAAGCCATATGATAATTGTCTTTCTCTGATTGACTTATTTTGTTCAGCGTAATACCCTCCAGTTCCATCCATGTCAATGGAAATGGTAAGTATTCATCCTTTTCAATGGCTGAGTAATATTCCATTGTATGTATAAACCACATCTTCTTTATCCATTCATCTTCAGATGGACATCTGAGCTCTTTCCACAATTTAGGTATTGTGGACATTGCTGCTATGAACATTGGGGTGCTGGTGTTGAGGGCCTTATTTTAACTTAGTCACTCCTTTAAAGGCTTTTACATGAATACAGTTGCATCCTGAGGTACTAAGACTTCAACATATGAATTTGGGGGTGACAAGATTCAGCCCATAACAAATGTAACATAGAGGGTTTTTTTTAAGATTTTATTTATTTATTTATTCATTCATGAGAGACAGAGAGAAGGCAGAGACACAGGCAGAGGGAGAAGCAGGGAACCCAATGTGGGACTCGATCCTGGGACTTCAGGATCACACCCTGGGCTGAAGGCAGGTGCCAAACCACTGAGCCACCCAGGTGTCCCTAACATAGAGTTTTTAAAAATAAGCTCTTTCCCTTAAGGTCAGGTTGACTTCAGGCCTCAAATAGAATGAAATAAGGAAACAGAAATTTAGAAGACGCATCCCAGGAATTCTGCAAATGCTACTACAATTTGAGGTGATTTCAAAACAGACAGTTTTGGGCAGCCCGGGTGGCCCAGCGGTTTAGCACTGCCTTCAGCCCAGGGCATGATCCTGGAGACCCGGGATCGAGTCCCATGTCAGGCTCCCTGCATGGAGCCTGCTTCTCCCTCTGCCTGTGTCTCTGCCTGTGTCTCTGCCTCTCTTTCTCTGTGTGTCTCTCATGAATAAATAAAATCTTTAAAAAAAGAGACAGTTTTGTGACACAGTAACATGTGGCCCAGGAATACATAATTTAATGAGCAATCACTATGTGCCAATCATTGTGTATATATTTATACATATACATATGCACACATATATAAATGTGTGTAAATGTATAAAAGTGTGTATGTATGTATGGATATACATATAGTTTAATTCTCAATATATCCAAGACCAGTAAGTATTGGTCTTATTCACATTTTAGAGATGATGAATCATAGCTATAGGGAAGTTTAATCAAATTACCCAAGATTATTTAGCAAAAAATCACAGTACCTAAAATCAAATCTATATGATATTCTGAATCCACAGTCAAATATTTTACTATGTTACTTTCCTTATGATGGAAAAAATAAATCTCTTTCTCTGTCCCTGTATGTCTCTGTCTCTCTCTCTGTCCTCTCTCAGGAAAAAGGTATGTCATTATTATTATTGTCAACAAGTTACGCAGTTATTCTCCTATTGCTCCATTTAAGAAAAAAAAGCCATGTGTTACAGAGATTGTGTAACAAATTGTCATTATAAACAATTGAACTCTATTAAGTGGGACAAATAAGTACAAAATGAATTAATGTCAATAAGTCAACAATTATTCTATGAGTATCTGTTTGCACTGAGTTAGGTATTAGCAGTGTAGGAGTGTGTTAAATCTTGCTCTCTAAATTCAAAGATCCTATAGTCCTGTTGGAATGATGGTGCATATCTACCTTGTACACTGGTAAAACTGAAGGCAGTTTGTAGGCTGTCACAAGCATCAGATTATTTCTGGTACATAGAGTATATGTAGGGAAACTGCTCTTTGCCAGCACACTGACAAACCTGTATATGGGCCATATAATCTTCAAAAGTTTAAAGTGGAGCTGAGTAGAATGCCCTGTTGTCCTCCAGGAACATGGAAAGAAAGGCTAGTTTCTGATATCCTGCTATAAGATCATTTCTCACCATCTCCCTTATTACCTCTCTGGTTCCAATACTTTTCATCTTGATTCCTCCCTTCCCTCGACCTTAGAGTACAGGTGAAAGCTATAGAATAGCCCAAGGCCTAGCTGCAATATGGAAGTGATTCCTAAGTAACACAGTTCCATACCACTGATGATGCCTTGCATCTGGCTATCACAGGATGATATCATCCTGTGGAACAAGGGAAGTGGGAGGTGACACCATGTTTATATTACTTTTCCTGTCGAGGTAAGAAACAAACTGAGTCTATTTGGGCTTGTAGTTACTTACCAAAACTGTCAGCTTGTTTGACAGTAAGCTTTCAGTAAATGTTAGCTACTACTTCTGTCATACATCATTTGAGCATTAGGGATTAGCATGGTCCAGGTATACAGCATCTGTCAATAAATGGAAAGAATTATTATTTATGCACATTTTGCTATTCATAAGGGAAAATGTGAAATAATAAATGTTATAACTGTAGACAAAATATACCAAATTCCAGTGTTCTTGATACAGATTTTTCAAAAAGATTTTCTTTCTTTCTTTATTTGACAGAGAATGAGAGAGAGAAAGAGCACAAGCAGGCAGAGCAGCAGGCAGAGGAAGAGGGAGAAGCAGACTTCCTACTGAGTACAGAGCCTGATGTGAGGCTCGATCCCAGGACCCTGGGACCATAACCTGAGCCAAAGGCAGATGCTCAACTGACCGAGTCACCCAGGTGCCTCTTGATACAGATTTGATCTTTATCTGAGTGTATGATGATCTAGCCCTAAGGAATATACAAATTCTGGCATCATGTGGAAGAGTCTAGCTGTTGGGACCAGAAATATCTGGGTACATGATAATAATACTAATCATACAAAATCCCTCTTTATTGTGCCAGATACTGTTTGAGCTCTTAACATATACCATCTATTTTGATCCTTACAAAAATCTAGAAGGCATGTGCTACAACTGTGCCCATTTGACAGATGAGAAAACATAGGATCCCAGGTTTGCAAATTTGTCTGGAACCATACAGCAAGTGAATGGTAAAACTGGAATTGAAATCCAGGATGTCTAACTCTGAAGCTAAGCTCAACATGTTATAATATCACAAAAATCACACAATTGCTTAGGGACTCAATTTCAATGTCCATAAAATGGGGGAGCAACATAGGAGTTTGCACACAGGAAAGCTGTTTTTAAAATATGTTATTAAAGAACAGAGCTTAATGGCTGACATATAGTAGGCACTCATTAAATGGTTGTTTAACAATTTTTAAACAATTTTTGTAGTAAAATATATATAAAATTTATTACCTGAAAATTTAAATTTAAAACATTTTAATTTTATTTAAAAATTAAAATGAAAAAATTTTAATTTTATTATCTTAAAATTTTAAGTCATTAGTGTTAAGTATATATTAATACTGTTGTGCAACAAAGCCACAGAACTTTTCCATCTTGCAAGATGGAAACTATAACCATAAAACAATATCCTATTTCCCCCTCCCCTTAACAAACAGAATACTGTCTGTTTATGAGTTTGACTGCCCTAGACATATAAGTGGAATCATATAGTATTTGTCTTTTTGTGACTGGCTCATGTCACTTAGGATAATGTCTTCAAGGTTAATCCTTGTAGTACCATAAGTCAAGATTTCTGTCCTTTTTAAGGCTGAATAATATTCCATTGCATGTACTTATCTTTATACACTTATCTTTATACATTTATCCAATGATGGACACTTGGATTGCTTCTACCAGTTGGCTATTGTGAATAGTGCTGCTTTAAACATAGGTGTGCAAATATCTCTTCAAGACTTTCTTTCAATATTTTTGGATATATACCCTGAAATAAAATTACAAGGTCCTACGGTAACTCTAATTTTAATTTTTTAATGAATGCGCTTAATGTTTTCTACAGTGACTGCATCATTTTACATTTCTACCAACAGTGCACAGAATGTACAGTTTCTTCACATCCTTGACAACACTTGTTATTTTCCATTCTTTTTTTAAGAGCAGCCATCCTATGGGTGTGAGGTGATATTGTGATTTTGATTTGCATTTCCTTAATGATTGGCGATACTGAGCATCTTTTCATAAGCTTGCTGCCAATATATATATAATTTTTATAGAAATGTCTATTCAAGACCTTTACCATTTTAAAAGTGAGATTAATTTTGTTGTTGAATTATAGCAGTTCTTTATATATTCAGCATATTAACCTCTTATCAGACATAGGATTTGCAAATATTTTCCCCCATTCTGTAGGTTGCTTTTTTCACTGTTGATTTTGTCCTTTGATACACTGTTTTTAATGGTCAATTTATCTATTTTTGTTGTCTATGCTTTAGGTGTCATATCCAAGAAATCATTGCCAAATTTAATGTTATGGAAGTTTTCCCCTGTTTTCTTCTAAGAGCTTTATAGCTTTTGCTCTTACATTTAGGTCTTTGATTTATTTTGACTTAATTTTTGTATATGGTATAAGTTAAGAGTCCAACTTCACTCTTTTGCATGTGGATTTCCACTTATCCCAACACCATTTGTTGAAGAGACTCTTCTTCTTCATTGACAGTTATTAGCACCCTTGTCCAAACTCATTTGACCACATATGCAAGGGTTTATTTCTGGGCTTTATATTCTGTTCCATTGTTCTATGTTTGTCTTCATGCCAGTACCACACTCTTTTGATTAATGTAGCTATGTAATATGTTTTGAAATCAGGATGTGTGAATCCTCTGCTTTTGTTCTTTTTCAAGATTTTTGGGGTCTATTTGGAATCCCTCGATTTGCATTTCTCTGATGATTATTGATGTTGACCATATTTTTATGTACCTATGGCCATTTGAATGTCTTTTTTGGAAAAATATCTATTTGATTCCTCTGCCCATTTGTGAATTGGATTTTTGTTGTTGTTATTGAGTTGTGTGAGTTCTTTATATTTTGGATATTAAGCCCTCACCCAATATATGATTTGCAAAATTTTAATCCCATTCTTTAGGTTGCCTTTTCATTTTGTTGGGTTTTTTGTTGTTGTTGTTGTTGTTCTTTACAGAATCTTTGATGTAGTTCTATTTTCTTAGTTTTGCTTTTGTTGTTTGTACTTTTGGTGCCATATCCAATAAATTATTGCCAAGACCAATGTCAAGAAGCTTTTTCCCTACATTTTCTTCTAGGAGTGTTATAGCATAAGGTCTTATGTTTAAGATTTTTTATCTATTTCAAATTAATTTTTGTGAGTAGTGTAAGATAGAAGTCCAGTTTCATTTTTCTGCATGTGTTTATTCAGTTTTCCCAACACCATTTGTTGAAGAGACTACCCTTTCTTCATTAGGTGTCCTTAGCTCCCTTGTTGAATATTAGTTAACATTATATATGGGGGGTTAATTCTGAGCCCTCTATTCTGTTCCATTGCTCTCTGTGTTTATTTTTATGCCAGTACCATATTGTTTTCATTACTATAGCTTTGGAGTATAGTATGAAATCAGAAGTGTGATGCCTCCAGCTTTGTTCTACTTTCTCAGGGTTGCTTTGGCTATTCGGGGCCTTTTGTGGTTGCATACACATTTTAGAATCTTTTTTTCTATTTCTGTGAAGAATGTTATTGGAATTTTAATAGGAATTGTATTGAATCTATTAATGGCTTTGGGTGGTATGTATATTTTAACAATATTCATTCTTCTGACTCATGAATGTGGGATGTCTTTCCATTTGTTTGTATCTTCTTTGATTTCTTTCAACAAAGTCTAGTAGTTTTCATTATACAGATCTTCCACTTCTTTGGTTAAATTTATTCCTAAGTATTTTATTGTCTTTGATGCTATTGTGAATGGGATAGTTTTCTTTACATCTTTTTCAGATGTTTCATTTTTAGTGTATAGAAATGCAATTGATTTATGTGTGTTGATTTTGTGTCCTGTAACTTACTGAATTTATTGATTAATTCCAACGATTTTTTATTGTGTCTTTGGGATTTTTTTTACATACAAAATCATATCATTTCCAAATAATGAGAAATTTACTTATTCCTTTCTGATTTGGATGACTTTTATTTGCCTTCCTAATTGCTTTAGGTAGGACTTTCAGTACTATATTGAATAAGAGTGGTAAGAGTGGGTATCCTTGTCTTGTTTACCATTGAGTATAATGTTAGCTGTGGGTTTGTCATATAAGGCCTTTATTATGTTGAGGTATGTTATTTCTATACCCAGTCTGTTGAGAATTTTTATCATGAAGGGATGTTGTATTTTGTCAATGCTTTTTCTGCATCTATTGAGATAATCATGTAATTTTATTCTTTTAATTTGGTGTATTACATTTATTGATTCATGTATGTTGCGCCATCCTTCCATCCTAGGGATAAATCCTACTTAGTCATGGTGTATAATCCTTTTAATATATTCTTGCTAATATTTTGTTGAGAGTTTTTACATCTATATTCATCAGGCATGTTAACCTCTAGGGTTTGTGTTTTGTTTTTTTTTTTATAGCGTCCTTTTCTGGCTTTGGTATTAGGGTAATGCTGGCCTTGTAGACTGAGTTTGGAGTATTCCCTCTTCTTCAAATTTTTGGAAGAGTTTGAGAAGGATTGGCATTTATTTTTCTTTAAATATTTGGTAGAATTCACCAGTGAAGCCATCTCATCCTGGGGTTTTCTGTGTTCAGAGGTTTATTACTGATTCGATCTTTTTTACTTGCTATTAGCCTGTTCTGATTTTATATTTCTTACTGATTCAGTTTTGGTAGGTTTGTAGAAATGTATCCATTTCTTTTAAGTTATCTGATTTGTTGGTATGTAATTGAAGACAGTAGTTTCTTCTTATCCTCTCTCTTTCTCTGTAATGTCTCCTCTTCGTTTCTAATTTTATTTGTTTCCACCTTCTTCCTTAGTCTAGCTAAAGGTCTGTCAGTTTTATCTTTTAATAAGCAGCTTGTTAATCTTGTATGTTGTTTTTCTGATCTCTAATTTATTTCACTATTATTGGTATTATTTCCTTCCTTCTGCTAACTTTGGGCTTAATTTGTTCTTCCCTTTCTAGTTCCTTGAGGCACTTTTTTTTATTTTAGATCTTTCTAATTTTTCAATATATGCATTTATCTCTTTAAACTTCCCTCTCAGGGGATGCCTGGGTGGCTCAGTGGTTGAGTGCCTGCCTTTGGCTCAGGGTGTGATCCCGGGGTGCCGGGAATAGTCCTACATCAAGCTCCCTGCATGGAGCCTGCTTCTCCCTCTGCCTATGCTTTTGCCTGCGCCTCTCTCTCTCTCTCTCTCTCTCCTCTCTCCTCTCTTCTCTCTTCTCTTTCTCTCTCTCTCATGAATAAATAAATAAAATCTTTAAAAAATAAAATAGGGTGGAGTCTATGAAGATGGCGGAAGAGTAGGGTCCCCAAATCACCTGTCTCCACCAAACTACCTAGAAAACCTTCAAATTATCCTGAAAATCTATGAATTCGGCCTGAGATTTAAAGAGAGACCAGCTGGAATGCAACAGTGAGAAGAGTTCCCGCTTCTATCAAGGTAGGAAGACGGGGAAAAAGAAATAAAGAAACAAAGGCCTCCAAGGGGGAGGGGCCCCGCGAGGAGCCGGGCTGAGGCTGGGGCGAGTGTCCCCAGGACGGGAGAGCCCCGACCCGGAGGAGCAGGAGCTGCACCGACCTTCCCGGGCAGAAAGGGGCTCCAGGGAGTTGGAGCAGGACCCAGGAGGGCGGGGATGCCCTCGGGCTCCCGGGGACACTGACAACACCTGCGCCCCGGGAGAGTGCGCCGAGCTCCCTAAGGGCTGCAGCGCGCACGGCGGTTCCAGGAGCAGCTCGGAGGGGCTCGGGCGGCGGCTCCGCGGAGGGGGTTGCGCGGCCCGGGAGCGCGAATCCACCAGCGCAGGCTCCGGAGCACAGGGCGCCGGGACACAGCCCAGGATCCGGCCTCCCCCGGGACAGGCAGAGACCGGGAGGGCCCAGGACAGCGAGGACGCTCCTGCCCCAGCTGAGCAGATCAGCGGCCCCGCCCCGGAGCCTCCAGGCCCTGCAGACAGAGAGCTCCGGAGTTCCTGCCGGAGCTGAATCCAGGTTTCCAGAGCTGCCCCGCCACTGGGGCTGTTCCTCCTGCGGCCTCACGGGGTAAACAACCCCCACTGAGCCCTGCACCAGGCAGGGGCACAGCAGCTCCCCCAACTGCTAACACCTGAAAATCAGCACAACAGGCCCCTCCCCCAGAACACCAGCTAGACTGACAACTTCCAGGAGAAGCCAAGGGACTTAAAGAACACAGAATCAGAAGATACTCCCCTGTGGTTCTTTTTTTTGTTTTGTTTTGTTTTTTTGTTTTTTTTTTTGTTTGTTTTGTTTTGCTTTTTGATTTGTTTCCTTCCCACACCCCCCGTTTTTTTTCTCCTTTCTTTTTCTTTCTCTTTTTCTTCTTTTTTTTCTTTCGATTTTTTTTCTCTTCCCTTTTTTTTCTCTTTCTCTTTTCTTTCCTTCTTTCTCTCCTCTCTTTTTCTCTTTTTCCCAATACAACTTGCTTTTGGCCACTCTGCACTGAGCAAAATGACTAGAAGTAAAACCTCACCTCAAAAGAAAGAATCAGAAACAGTCCTCTCTCCCACAGAGTTACAAAACCTGGATTACAATTCAATGTCAGAAAGCCAATTCAGAAGCACTATTATACAGCTACTGGTGGCTCTAGAAAAAAGTATAAAGGACTCAAGAGACTTCATGACTGCAGAATTTAGAGCTAATCAGGCAGAAATTAAAAATCAATTGAATGAGATGCAATCCAAACTAGAAGTCCTAACGACGAGGGTTAACGAGGTGGAAGAACGAGTGAGTGACATAGAAGACAAGTTGATAGCAAAGAGGGAAACTGAGGAAAAAAGAGACAAACAATTAAAAGACCATGAAGATAGATTAAGGGAAATAAACGACAGCCTGAGGAAGAAAAAACTACGTTTAATTGGGGTTCCCGAGGGCGCCGAAAGGGACAGAGGGCCAGAATATGTATTTGAACAAATTCTAGCTGAAAACTTTCCTAATCTGGGAAGGGAAACAGGCATTCAGATCCAGGAAATAGAGAGATCCCCCCCTAAAATCAATAAAAACCGTTCAACACCTCGACATTTAATTGTGAAGCTTGCAAATTCCAAAGATAAGGAGAAGATCCTTAAAGCAGCAAGAGACAAGAAATCCCTGACTTTTATGGGGAGGAGCATTAGGGTAACAGCAGACCTCTCCACAGAGACCTGGCAGGCCAGAAAGGGCTGGCAGGATATATTCAGGGTCCTAAATGAGAAGAACATGCAACCAAGAATACTTTATCCAGCAAGGCTCTCATTCAAAATGGAAGGAGAGATAAAGAGCTTCCAAGACAGGCAGGAACTGAAAGAATATGTGACCTCCAAACCAGCTCTGCAAGAAATTTTAAGGGGGACTCTTAAAATTCACCTTTAAGAAGAAGTTCAGTGGAACAGTCCACAAAAACAAAGACTGAATAGATATCATGATGACACTAAACTCATATCTCTCAATAGTAACTCTGAATGTGAACGGGCTTAATGACCCCATCAAAAGGCGCAGGGTTTCAGACTGGATAAAAAAGCAGGACCCATCTATTTGCTGTCTACAAGAGACTCATTTTAGACAGAAGGACACCTACAGCCTGAAAATAAAAGGTTGGAGAACCATTTACCATTCAAATGGTCCTCAAAAGAAAGCAGGGGTAGCCATCCTTATATCAGATAAACTAAAATTTACCCCAAAGACTGTAGTGAGAGATGAAGAGGGACACTATATCATACTTAAAGGATCTATTCAACAAGAGGACTTAACAATCCTCAATATATATGCTCCGAATGTGGGAGCTGCCAAATATATAAATCAATTATTAACCAAAGTGAAGAAATACTTAGATAATAATACACTTATACTTGGTGACTTCAATCTAGCTCTTTCTATACTCGATAGGTCTTCTAAGCACAACATCTCCAAAGAAACGAGAGCTTTAAATGATACACTGGACCAGATGGATTTCACAGATATCTACAGAACTTTACATCCAAACTCAACTGAATACACATTCTTCTCAAGCGCACATGGAACTTTCTCCAGAATAGACCACATATTGGGACACAAATCGGGTCTGAACCAATACCAAAAGATTGGGATTGTCCCCTGCATATTCTCGGACCATAATGCCTTGAAATTAGAACTAAATCACAACAAGAAGTTTGGAAGGACCTCAAACACGTGGAGGTTAAGGACCATCCTGCTAAAAGATAAAAGGGTCAACCAGGAAATTAAGGAAGAATTAAAAAGATTCATGGAAACTAATGAGAATGAAGATACAACCGTTCAAAATCTTTGGGATGCAGCAAAAGCAGTCCTAAGGGGGAAATACATCGCAATACAAGCATCCATTCAAAAACTGGAAAGAACTCAAATACAAAAGCTAACCTTACACATAAAGGAGCTAGAGAAAAAACAGCAAATAGATCCTACACCCAAGAGAAGAAGGGAGTTAATAAAGATTTGAGCAGAACTCAACGAAATCGAGACCAGAAGAACTGTGGAACAGATCAACAGAACCAGGAGTTGGTTCTTTGAAAGAATTAATAAGATAGATAAACCATTAGCCAGCCTTATTAAAAAGAAGAGAGAGAAGACTCAAATTAATAAAATCATGAATGAGAAAGGAGAGATCACTACCAACACCAAGGAAATACAAACGATTTTAAAAACATATTATGAACAGCTATACGCCAATAAATTAGGCAATCTAGAAGAAATGGACGCATTCCTGGAAAGCCACAAACTACCAAAACTGAAACAGGAAGAAATAGAAAACCTGAACAGGCCAATAACCAGGGAGGAAATTGAAGCAGTCATCAAAAACCTCCCAAGACACAAGAGTCCAGGGCCAGATGGCTTCCCAGGGGAATTTTATCAAACGTTTAAAGAAGAAATCATACCTATTCTCCTAAAGCTGTTTGGAAAGATAGAAAGAGATGGAGTACTTCCAAATTCGTTCAATGAAGCCAGCATCATCTTAATTCCAACGCCAGACAAAGACCCCACCAAAAAGGAGAATTACAGACCAATATCCCTGATGAACATGGATGCAAAAATTCTCAACAAGATACTGGCCAATAGGATCCAACAGTACATTAAGAAAATTATTCACCATGACCAAGTAGGATTTATCCCTGGGACACAAGGCTGGTTCAACACCCGTAAAACAATCAATGTGATTCATCATATCAGCAAGAGAAAAACCAAGAACCATATGATCCTCTCATTGGATGCAGAGAAAGCATTTGACAAAATACAGCATCCATTCCTGATCAAAACTCTTCAGAGTGTAGGGATAGAGGGAACTTTCCTCGACATCTTAAAAGCCATCTATGAAAAGCCCACAGCAAATATCATTCTCAATGGGGAAGCACTAGGAGCCTTTCCCCTAAGATCAGGAACAAGACAGGGATGTCCACTCTCACCACTGCTGTTCAACATAGTACTGGAAGTCCTAGCCTCAGCAATCAGACAACAAAAAGACATTAAAGGCATTCAGATTGGCAAAGAAGAAGTCAAACTCTCCCTCTTCGCCGATGACATGATACTCTACATAGAAAACCCAAAAGTCTCCACCCCAAGATTGCTAGAACTCATACAGCAATTCGGTAGCGTGGCAGGATACAAAATCAATGCCCAGAAATCAGTGGCATTTCTATACACTAACAATGAGACTGAAGAAAGAGAAATTAAGGAGTCAATCCCATTTACAATTGCACCCAAAAGCATAAGATACCTAGGAATAAACCTAACCAAAGATGTAAAGGATCTATACCCTCAAAACTATAGAACACTTCTGAAAGAAATTGAGGAAGACACAAAGAGATGGAAAAATATTCCATGCTCATGGATTGGCAGAATTAATATTGTGAAAATGTCAATGTTACCCAGGGCAATATACACGTTTAATGCAATCCCTATCAAAATACCATGGACTTTCTTCAGAGAGTTAGAACAAATTATTTTAAGATTTGTGTGGAATCAGAAAAGACCCCGAATAGCCAGGGGAATTTTACAAAAGAAAACCATATCTGGGGGCATCACAATGCCAGATTTCAGGTTGTACTACAAAGCTGTGGTCATCAAGACAGTGTGGTACTGGCACAAAAACAGACACATAGATCAGTGGAACAGAATAGAGAATCCAGAAGTGGACCCTGAACTTTATGGGCAACTAATATTCGATAAAGGAGGAAAGACTATCCATTGGAAGAAAGAGAGTCTCTTCAATAAATGGTGCTGGGAAAATTGGACATCCACATGCAGAAGAATGAAACTAGACCTCTCTCTTGCACCATACACAAAGATAAACTCAAAATGGATGAAAGATCTAAATGTGAGACAAGATTCCATCAAAATCCTAGAGAAGAACACAGGCAACACCCTTTTTGAACTCGGCCATAGTAACTTCTTGCAAGATACATCCATGAAGGCAAAAGAAACAAAAGCAAAAATGAACTATTGGGACTTCATCAAGATAAGGAGCTTTTGCACAGCAAAGGATACAGTCAACAAAACTCAAAGACAACCTACAGAATGGGAGAAGATATTTGCAAATGACATATCAGATAAAGGGCTAGTTTCCAAGATCTATAAAGAACTTCTTAAACTCAACACCAAAGAAACAAACAATCCAATCATGAAATGGGCAAAAGACATGAAGAGAAATCTCACAGAGGAAGACATAGACATGGCCAACATGCATATGAGAAAATGTTCTGCATCACTTGCCATCAGGGAAATACAAATCAAAACTACAATGAGATACCACCTCACACCAGTGAGAATCGGGAAAATTAACAAGGCAGGAAACAACAAATGTTGGAGAGGATGCGGAGAAAAGGGAACCCTCTTACACTGTTGGTGGGAATGTGAACTGGTGCAGCCACTCTGGAAAACTGTGTGGAGGTTCCTCAAACAGTTAAAAATATACCTGCCCTACGACCCAGCAATTGCACTGTTGGGGATTTACCCCAAAGATACAAATGCAATGAAACGCCGGGACACCTGCACCCCGATGTTTCTAGCAGCAATGGCCACGATAGCCAAACTGTGGAAGGAGCCTCGGTGTCCAACGAAAGATGAATGGATAAAGAAGATGTGGTTTATGTATACAATGGAATATTACTCAGCTATTAGAAATGACAAATACCCACCATTTGCTTCAACGTGGATGGAACTGGAGGGTATTATGCTGAGTGAAGTAAGTCAGTCGGAGAAGGACAAACATTATATGTTCTCATTCATTTGGGGAATATAAATAATAGTGAAAGGGAATATAAGGGAAGGGAGAAGAAATGTGTGGGAAATATCAGAAAGGGAGACAGAACGTAAAGACTGCTAACTCTGGGAAACGAACTAGGGGTGGTAGAAGGGGAGGAGGGCGGGGGGTGGGAGTGAATGGGTGACGGGCACTGGGTGTTATTCTGTATGTTAGTAAATTGAACACCAATAAAAAATAAATTAAAAAAATAATAATAAATCAAATAAAATAAAATAAAATAAATTTCCTCTCAGAATTGCTTTTGCAGCATCCCATAGGTTTTGGTATGTTGGGTTCCCATTTTCATTTGTTTTAAGATGTATTTTATTTCCTTTTTGATTTCTTCATTGTTTTAAAAATATTTTATTTAAATTCAATTTGCCAACATATAGTAGATCACCCAGTGCTTATCTCATCATGTGCCCTCCTTAGTGCCTGTCACCCAGTTACTCCATCCCCCCACCTCTCCTTCTGCAACCCTTTGTTTCCCAGAGTTAGGAGTCTCACATGGTTTGTATTCCTCTCTAATTTTTCCCCACTCAGTTTCCCTTATAGTCCTTTTCACTATTTCTCATAGTCCACATATGAGTAAAACTATATGATAATTATCTTTCTCTGATTGACTTATTTCACTCATAGATTGTTCAGAAGTGTGTTTTTTAGGGGCACCTGGGTGGCTCAGTCAGTTAAGCGCTTGACTCTTGGTTTCAGCTCAGGTCATGATCTCAGCATCATGAGATTGAGCCCCACATTGGGCTCTGCACTCAGTGTAGAGTATACTTGGGATTCTTCCTCCCTCCCTCTTCCCTCCCCTTGCTTGTTTGGGTTCTCTCTCTCTCTCTCTTTCTCTCTCAAAGTTCTTGCAAGTACTAACAGAATGGCATAACAAGGGACTATAGCTACTGAATTTGAAATCTGTATATAGTGGTGAGAAGGGAGGAAAAAGAGAAAGAAGATACAATGAAATAAATTGAATAAGTGGGTAAAGGAGAAGGGAAATGAGGAAATCAGTCTCATTATGAATGTGAAAGCTCTAAGCATACTTAGTAATTTTATCAATCAGTGGGTTCACATCTTTGATTCTTACCCATAGGGAAATGGCTCTATCATGGTGTCCTGGTGCCCTTTTATGTATACATATAGGCAAAGGCCTAAGCCACAGCTAATCTGAGTCCTATAAGAACACCTTGTGATCTTCTCAGAACACAAGAACATGGGAGGCTAGGGAGGGAACTGCTACAAGGCCATTTACTCACATACCTATCTCCCCTCGGAGGCTCTCAGGAGACAATTTCTCATCTCCTCCCGGATTCTGAGGAGATAGGAAGCTTTCTGTCCTGTGTTCCTCAAGATAGAGCTAGGAAATATAAAGTCACTTAGCTGTTGTCTAGATTTGGCTCCTAGCAATAAGTACCTCACAATTTGTATTGTAATCTCCTGCCCCCCTTTTTTCTGTTACCCTTTTTTGATGTGTGGGACAAAGATCACAGGTTGCTGGTACCTTTGGTTAATCTTCCTTTCACTATCTATGTAAGTAATAAAATGTCTAAATCTAAAAGTGTCTCATTGCATCTTTTCAAATCAAAGTAGTCAGGCCTTAACGTTGGCCTTGCCTTGTTTTTAATTAGTGAGCTTGACAAATTTTGTATCCAGTGTGGGGCTGGAAAATTTAAAATGTCCTTTTAGAGAACATGGGACTGCACAGGCCAGGTTAGGAGATAAGATAGATTTCCTGGCATCTGGTAGCATGTGCTCTCACCTATGTGGTGCACAGAAGAGAAAATAGGGCCCTCCTACTAAGGGAGTATATGGAACCTGTTAGGACAGGTAAGATTCCTCATGATCAGGTAGTGCAGCCCTTGGCCTAGGAAGTGAGCAAGGGTAGAGGAATCAGGGTTTTCCCACAGGAGCCTTGTGAGCCAGGTTAGGTTATAAGACTCCCAGGGATCCACTAGTGTTACCCGTTGATAAATGTTTGGAGGTCAAGTGGCTAGAAATAAGATCAAAATCAGCTGCTCAATTGATGTTTTTATTAGAAGTATATTGCTGAGACCTGTGAATGGCCATTTAAAACCAAAAGTAAATGGGAAGGAAGATATGTTTATCATGCAAGTTGCTCCCTCTGTGCCACCCTTTTCCTCCACCCCTTGAGCTTTTAGCTACAGTGTAATCCAGAAGTGCCTAAGTTAAAACTCTTTGTTCTGTGTTTCTGTTAAAAAAGAAAAGGAAAGAAAGAAAGAGAAAAAAGCACCTAATAGAGTGTGAGGAAACTTGCCATGGAGAATTTTTTTAAAAAGTTAAAGTAGCGGGATCCCTGGGTGGCGCAGCGGTTTGGCGCCTGCCTTTGGCCCAGGGTGCGATCCTGGAGACCCGGGATCGAATCCCACGTCGGGCTCCCGGTGCATGGAGCCTGCTTCTCCCTCTGCCTGTGTCTCTGCCCCTCTCTCTCTCTCTATGACTATCATAAATAAATAAAAAATTAAAAAAAAAGTTAAAGTAGCTTGTGAGTGAGGTTCAGGATGATTCATTGCATGTATAGTTGTAAAAATGTGTAATTGGTTTGAAATGTGATACATATTTTAAATTTGAATGTTTAGAAAGTATTAGAAAATTCTTTTGATATCCAAAGTTTTCACTGTATAGTGATGTTTTGTTGTTTGGCAAATTAAAGATCTCATTCTCAGTGGCCTTGGCTGCCCACTAGCAGGAGTGACTGATAAGCCCCCAACAAAATTCAAGGCCTGCTTGGCAAGAAAAATTTCTTCAAATAATAGCAACTTCACAACATTGAAACTCTCTGGAAGTCAAAGAAAAACTGTCTTTTGCACACTAAAAAAACAGTATGTTCCTGATAGAAAAGTTGTAACTCCGCAAAAGCTTCCCATTTATCTTACAATAAGAGAGATGATACTACAGGGGATTTTGGCCCCACAGGTTCCTGGAAGATTGGCTCCATTCAGATTTTTAACCCCCACCCCTTAAAGGCCTCTAAGGTTGAAATGCCCTCTTAGAAAAAAAATAGGTCAGACCCTTCAGGTTGAGTAGCCAGGTATGGAATGGAACCTTGGTGGGTAGTAGCAGATCTAGTTACTGAAGTGTTCAGTTCAAGGTAGACAACTGGTGCTTGATCATCATGATGATGAGAACCCTAATGAGTTCCATCAGTAGTTACGGTTAGAGATAGGAGGAGGGAACCTTATAAAGCCAAACAAAGTATCCA
This sequence comes from Canis lupus dingo, assembly GCF_003254725.2. NCBI lineage: Eukaryota > Metazoa > Chordata > Mammalia > Carnivora > Canidae > Canis > Canis lupus. The sequence continues at coordinate 44,011,292 of NC_064281.1, forward strand.
TGCTATTGGATAAGCAAAATTATTTCCTTCTGATCATTAGCTATAACCACAGATAAAGTACTCCCTGATAATCAAGAGTTGTCAGATACTCAGAGAAGTGTTACGGTCTACTCTTACCATGACTAAGAAATGTGGGAAATTAGAGATAGTTTTGATCAAAAACCTAATGAAACTACAGAGGCTTGGCGCCTTTGACAACAGGTCAGGGAGCCATACTAGTTTCGATGGGTGAGAGGGGATGGAAACCACTAGGTTACCTAAAAATGGGCCCCTGCTTGAAGCCAAGCATGCCACATGCACCTTGGCTGATGGATGACATGAGCCTGGAAAAACATGTAAAGACCAATCAGGGCTTGTTGCAGTGTGGGCCTTTACATTTATAATAAAATGGTGGTCTACCTGAGATGAGTTTCTGTCATCTGATAAACACACATGGATGAGAAGGGGGAAAGTTATAAATTCACTTATGGTCACTGTAACCTGAGCCTGGATTTATAATGGAAAACATGAGTGCTCAAATGAAATATTGATCCAGGGTCAAACTGTTTGTTTAGTTGGTAGTACCAGGCTATCAAAAACAATAACATCTTTTCTTGCACCCCAGAGATCACTTCCAGATTCTGTCCAACAAATTGTCAGAATGGAAGCCTGGATACAAGACTAAGAAAATGTCTTTTAGGCTAACGAAGAGAAAAAAATTGAAGTTCTATGCCAAAGGACCATGTGGAACAGACTATTATGCCAGGGGAACTCATAGGGGAGAGTGGCAATTTGCCCGTTGTCTTAGTCTATTCATGTGACTATAACAAAATACTATACACTGAGTGTCTTAAACAGCACACATTTATTTCTCACAGTTCTAAAGCCTGGGAAGTCCAAGATCAAGGTACGAGCATATATAGTGTCTAGTGCGAGAGCCTGTTTCTTGGTTTATAGATAGCCATCTCCCTGCTGTGGCCTCACATGGCAGAAGGGTTAAGAGAGCTCTATGGGGTCTCTCTTATAAACACACTAGTCCCACTCATGAGGGCTCCATTTTCATGAGCTAATCACATCCTGGTCTGCACTTCCAAACACACTGGGGATTAGAATTTTAACATATGAATTTTGGGGGGACATAAACACTCGGTTCATTGCACCCATGAAGGAAACTTTCTATCAGACCATAAGAGGACTACAAAACTTAAAGTTCTGGCTGTAGTAGGGAGTGTTCCTTTGGAATTTACTGTGGACAAATAGGAGGAGGCCTAAGAGGACCTTGCTCAAGTTTGTGCCACTTGAATTAGTATTGATCCAACATCTTCAATATCACCTCTTTACCCAGACCTTACCAACCTTCAAGACAAACAAGATTGGGACAAAGGCCAGGATCCTTCCTTCCCTAAGAGGGTCTGAAGGCCTTGTGCACTGGTCAGGGGGTATTGGGGACATGATGGAAATGAAGGTTGCCAAAACTTTTCAACTCTTGGACATAGCACTATGGTGCTGAGCAGCACCCATGAGCATGGCCAGTATGGTATGCTAAATGATGCCTGCCCCCCCCCCAAATGTTCACATCCTAATCCCCAGAACCTGTGAATATGTTACATGGCAAAGGGAACTAAAGAGGTGTGATTAACGTAAGGATCTTGAGATGGGGAGCTTATGCTGGATTATCCAGGTAGGCCCAATGTGATCATAAGAATCATTATAGTCCTTATAGGAGGGAAGCAGAAGGTCAAAGGACAGAATATTCTATATGGCTGGTATTGAAAATAGAGGAAGGGGCCATGAGCCAATGAATTCAGGTAGCCTCTAGAATATGGAAAAGGCAAGGAAATGGATTCTTCCCTGAAGTCTCCAAAAAGAATGCTGGCCTGCTAATGCATTAATTTTAGAATTCTGACCTCCAGAACTGTAGCAGAATAAAATTGTGTTGCTTTGAGCCACTAAGTTTGTGATAATTTGTTATAGCAGTGAAAGGAAAATTAGCCTCAAATTAATTGGATTTGGAAATAGATCTCAGATTGGACAATGGACTTATAAAACCTTATACGTGGGCATCTGGGGACCAATACCCACTAAAGTTGTTGTAACATACTTTTCTTGACTTTAAGGGATATTCCCTATTGAGAAATACCACAATTAGAACAGTGGTGGTGATGTGAATGCAAAACCAAGAATCTGCTTAACGTGCTGAGCCTAGTCATGTAGTTACTGTAAAGCAATAAAGATACCAAGGATTAGTGGAGACAGAGATGCTTAATGAAACTATATAATCTTATATTATTTCTATGTGTCTGGTGAAAAAGGCCAATAATATTTGATATTTCATTTTGAACTATTATAAACTCAATGCAATAGTCTCTCTCATCCCTGAAATTCCAGATAGCATAATGATGACTGAGTCTTTTGTGAAGACTGAAGGATTCTGATGTGTGGTGTTGAGCACCACTGATCTCTTCTTCAGCATCCCTCTGGATCTACATGATCAAAGCTAATTTGCCATCATGTGAGTCAGATTAAAATATATGTTTACTGTGATGCCTCAAGGTGATCTGAACTCCCCCATGATTTCTCATCACTGAATAGGCTGAGACATAGAAAAGACTGAAACTACACCACAGTTTTTCTAGTAACATTACATGGAAGACATTATTCTGGGCTGGAAGGGCTAAAGACAGCATACAGACTGCCTTAGATAGGTGTTATAATATGTGAGTAACCAGGGCTGGAGAATGAACTCTGACAAGAATCAGTGGCCAGCAATGCAAGCAACATTCTTGGTAACCATGTGGGCTTATGCCCAGAGAATAATCCCTAAATGTGTTATAGAAAAACGGATTATCTTAAAAACCCCAGTAAACAAAAGGGGGCACGACATCTGATAGACTTGTTCAATATTTGAAGTTCATCGTACCTCATATGAGGAAACAGTAACCATCTTTGAATGTGGCCCTGACCAACAACAGGCCCTAGAAACTATCTAGCAAGCTGTATAGACTTCCACTTGGGCCACTCAGCTCTAAGGATCCCTTTCAGGTACAAGTTTCAGTACTTGAAAATTATGCAGACTGGTGCTTGTGACAGAAAGATCTGATCACCAGGCAATGATGTTCCTGAGGGTTTTGGACAACCTCCCCCACTTCCCTCACATGGTATACCTCATTTGAGAGACTATTAGTGGCTTGTTATCAGGTGTTGGTGGACTCTGAGACACTAACAAAGCAACAACGTTATTACACCCTGATATCCCTACCATGGGATGAATCAGAAATGAAAACACAAACAAAATAGATATTTCACAAAAGCATCCATTATTAACTGGTAGTGGTATATTCAGGGGAAAAGTAAGATTGACATTATGGCATCTAATAGTACATAAAAAAGTGTCTGGTCGCTCTCCAGTTGAGGTTGTCTCCATTATGGGGTCTATGCCAGCACCTTGGGCTTCTTGAAGGCTTTAGTAACTTGAGGTTCCTGAGGATACCTGGGCCTGGTTCACAGATGGATCAGCTGTATCAAGGCCAATGAGGTGTACTGGGTGCCTGCTTCTGTGCAGCCCCAAAGAAAACTATACTACAGCACTGCATGAAAAAGGAAACTTTGTTCAAAAGTATAACACCCCTCAGAATGCACCCTGTTACATGGTCACTGACTAATGGGCAAAAGCCAGCAGGGTGGCAGTGTGGTGTCTGGCAGGATGATGGCTAGATAATTAAGTCTGAGCCTCTGTAGAGACATTATATGGCAGCAAATCACACAAGACTTACAGCCCCTGTTGCTGACCTACACACACATATGCACACGTGTATCAACTTGACTATTTGGCCTATGTGGAAGACAGATGGATCTTGGAGAATGACAGTGGATCATCATAAGCTTAACCAGGTGGTGCCTCCAGTTGTAGTTCATTTCTTTTGGATTGTAGCACATCTCTTCATGGGTCATGCTTTATACCTCATGTTTAGGGATCTGATGAGACTTGAATCTAGTTACAAGTATAGCAGCAAACAGGTAGTGGGAGTATCTTGATGAGAATCTGCACTGTCTTGCATGGCAACTGCCTGGGTGAAGACATTACAATTTCCTCATGTAATGCAGGGCTAATCTCAGGAGTGGAAGGGCTGCTAATTCTGGGAGTGAGAAAGTTGCTGCCACTGGGGTTGGGGAGGTCATTTTCACTGGCAAAGAAGACTCATAAGAATTTAGAGGCTTCTTGTCCTGAACTTCATCAAGATCTTCCCATATGTTCCCATCCCAACTTATAATATCCCATTCTTTCCTAACTAATGCCCTTACTTTAATAGTAGACACCCTGTGAGACTGGGAGTTCAATTTGTGTTGTAATTCAGCTAATTGCTTGTGTTTGATTTTTAGCAATCTCAGCCCTGCAGCTGCAGGAGATAAGAGTCTCCTTCAGGGCACACATAGAAATTTTCAGATAATTTATGTGGTGCTTGAGCTTGGAATTCAAATCCCTCAGCCTATTCTTTTTTTTCATGACATTAGGAACAATCTCCTAATGAGCCAACCTCATTATATTCACAAATTTTCCAAAAATATTCAAATCTATCATGTATGCAGTCACCCAGCTCCTTCTTGTAAGTGGCTGATCAGGAATATACAATACAGATATTTCACCTATCTGTATTGCCAGATCCTGCCATGTTTATCATAGCTTTCTTTACTACTGGAAATAGTCATTAGTATCTTTAAATCTAATAAGTATGGAGATTCAATTCCAGAAACTCTGAAACAGTTCATAAAACTCATTCTTAACATTTGTTCCTCTAGAATCACTGTCAGTATCAAAATTAGTGTCAATCGGGGTTCTCCAGAAAAACAAAACCATTTGGATATTAACTTATTCATTAATTTATTATGAACAATTGGCTCAAATGATTATGGAGGCTAAGAAGTCCCAGGATCTGACACCTGTAAGCAGGAAACCCAGGAAAGCTCTGAAGGCCTGAGAACCAGGGGAAGGTGATGGTTTAAGTCTCAGTATCAGGGCAAAGACTGGTATCCCAGCTCAAACACTAAGGCAGAGAGGAGACAAATTCTTCCCCCATCTGCTTTTTTAGTCTATTCAGGCCCTCAACAGATTGGATGATGCCACCCACACTTGGAATGGCAATCTGCTTTACTTAGTTTACCAATTAAATTGTTAATCTTATTCAGAAATATCATTACAAATATACCCATAAATAATATTTACTCAAATATCTGGACATCCTGTGATCCAGTCAAGATGACACATAAAAGTACCCATCATACTGATCAAATCTGAAGTATCCATAAAAGGATACCTGGTTACAGCATCCATCTGAATATAGCATTGCACAGGATAATTCATCTACAATTCAGGGCTGAACCCCAAAAGCAAGACCTAGTACATGGGGCTAAGAAGCCTGGCAAATGTGCCCAAACTGCTAGATACACAGTCAAGTGGCAAAAGGAGCTTTGGGGCACATATCCAGAGGTACTAGATCCAGCCAGTCCTGGCAAATAGACTATAATAGCTCCCCTATTCTCCTCTTGAGAGTACCACTGGGCATTGGCTTCATAGACACCTTTTCTGGGTATGGCATTGCCATTCCTATCCACCTAGCAAATGGGGACCATACTATTCAAAGCCTCTTAGGTGGACTATGTTGCATATTTTGATTCTCTAAACATGTGTATATATTGACACTGTCTTTATAGCAAAAAATAACAAATGATGGGAAGCTATATAGGCATTCTGTAGAAATCTTATGCCCCATATCATCCCCAGGCAATTGAAAGATAAAGTAAACTCGTTAAGGAGAAAGTGAAAAAGATAACTGGATAATGAAGGCTCAGTTCCCAGTGGAACACACACTTATATAGGCAGTTTGGGCTCTAAATATGGTAATTCCTCAGAAGGTTACCTTCCATTCAAATAAAATGCCTAATTATGAGGTTGGGGGGTTTTGGGGGGGAAGCCCAGATGAGCTGTAAGAAAATCCAAACTACATAATTCACTCTTCTCCCTATTGTTTGTTGCTTCCATACCTGCTCCTGGGAAATCAGGCTATTAGAATTTGCAAGAAACAAGACTGTGGGGATGGGAGATTCTAATCTGATGCTTTTTCAGTTGTCTGGCTCTGCTTGCTAGATTTGGGCAATTGTGGATATTGATAATAACAATCATTAATATGAGGTAATAACCCCTAAGGTGATCTGGGCATGGCCCACATGTCAGGGGGTATGAGATCATGTCAAATGGTAGAAGAAATACAAAGAAGAAATTTCTGAACCACACAGGTACGAAATCAGGGATATGGTGGTACACATTGGAAGGATTGGGAAAAATGGTGAAGTGATTGCGGCAGGAACCAGTCACATCAATCATGTGAGTATGGAAAGAGAATAACAATCTGGCTGGTGGGGAGAGAAAATCTTTGACCTTGGGTGGTCAAGAATGGAGAAAGAGACTATTGATTTCTATCTACTTTTGTCAGTTCTTATCCGTAGTATATCTGGTCAATTTAATACTGAGCTACACCATTACCCATAACTTAATTGCTGACCAAGAAAAAAAATCTTAGTTTAAAAATTCTCAGAAACCATCCAACATCTGCTGACTCCAGAAAGAACAGCCTTGAAACAAAGAACAAGATTAACATTCTAGTTATCTGATATGCTCCTCCTTAGCCTTATGTTGTTATGGCTGGACTCTTTGCTTTTACGTACTGAACTGGTTTGACTGCAACTGGCTGAGGTCTCTTCTCCTGATTGTTCCAATCATCTAGTAGGAGTTATAGTTGCCAATCTTATCCAGTGTTGCCTAAGTCAAACAGAGCAGATTTTGTACAATCCCCTATAAGTATAATTAATTGATTTATCTGGGTGGCGCAATAAAGAATCTGACTCCACTTTTATATTATTGTGGACTACTGGCAACTTTTAAGCCAGGCCTCTCTCTCTTGCTCATCTACCCACATTTGGGCAAGCTGATAAAGTGTACCCTTCATTGGTGCCAATGGGAGTTTTAAATCATGCATAGGGACACTCACCGTGATCCCACCCCCTAACCACAATAGAAACTCCAAGCCAGTTTTCTTTTCTTGTTCTGTCAAGATATTTTCAGACCCATTTAGGAAGCCCACCCTGCTCTCTCTCAAAAATCCTCATTATGTGAATGTTAAACCTTTGAATATTCTCTTGGTGTGTAGGTGGCAATATCCGAACCTAATTTTGGGTGAGGGGTCCATCCTGTACCTTTAGAGTGGGCACAACTATTGGCAATGTGAGCAGTATAGACTAGGTGATGACCACCACCACTGGGGATCTTTTTTCTCTTACCTTGGCTTGATAACTAGTTCTGCTGTTTGGTAGAAAGTATGGAATTTGAACTGCTACCTACTGGCTTGGCTTGCCTTTTGAGTGTATTCCTTTTTGTTGGATTTGTGAAGTTCTACCAAGTTTCTGTTATAGATTTCACCAACCTAAGTTGAAAGTTTTGATAGATAATTAGCATTTTTGAATTGGAGTATAGGATTGTTATTCTCTTTAAAATAGCCCTGGGACATTTGTCATGGCCCAGACCCACCTATGTGTCTTAAAATGAATGGTGTGTTTCAAATTTAGAATAAACTGTTGCTTAACACTAGGCTCAGGGAAATAACTTTTACCCTGTGACCAATTAATTGTGTGTATCAACCAGGCATTGGTCTCCCATTCTATAGAGCATTTATAGAAAAGGCTAAACCCTGTGAAATAATATACAGTCTATGAACTGGTCAAGTGGTCACTTGTGTGGAGGAAGAACAATCACTATTTGGAGAGTAGTTGCTATCTGAATTAATGAGGTCCACAGCCCTAAATGCAGATGGCTTGCTAGGACTCCACAAAATACTTTAGTTCCTGATGCTGCCTATACCTGTCACCAAAAAAAAGATCCCAATTCTGAGGATAATTATGGAAAAATGCCAATGACATTCCTGTAGCATACCAAGAGATTAATTCAAACCCAACTTAAGCCCAGGTCCTTAAACCCTAAAAAACGAATATTGTGATGTGGGAAGCCCCTAATCCTCATGATACGAATTTGAGGCTCTCTGGAAGAAGAAATTTATAAATAAATAGGATAGGGATAATGCTTCCAACTATATGGAAAGAAAGAAAAAGAGAGGGAGGGAAGGAAAGAGAAAAAGAAAGAATTGAGGATTAAGGAGTACCCTTGGGATGAGCACCAGGCGATGCATGGAAGTATTGAATCACTATATTGTACACCTGAAACTAATAATACACTATGTTAACTATACTGGAATTAAAATATAAAGTTTAAGAAAAGAGAGAGGAGAGGAAGAAGGAGGAGGAGAGTAGGAGGAGAAAAAGGAAGAAAAAGAAGAAAAAAGTGGGTATAGGGAGAAGAAAAAAATGAAATAAAGGTCCAGAATCTGACCCAATTGGAAACCCAAAATTTACCAAATTTATTCATACAAGAAAAAGATAAAGAGGCACTAATGACATTTGTGCTTCTACAGCACAGGTACTGGATTAATTTTAACAACTGCTGAAATGCAAAATTGGCAAAACTTCATGGCCTTAATCAATTCTGGGGCTCAACTTGCAGTTATATCTTCATTCTCACTACGTTTATATATGGCAGATAGATAATCTTGTTTCAAATTAGAGGGTGTTTTTGTATGAGATTAACATTCAGCAGCTAGCCATCTGGGGCCCTGGAGCAGGGGAAGTATGCAGCCAGGTTGGAGCCCCCTGGGGGCTCTGCCTGGGCCTCTCCCTCAGACCATGGGGTTTTCTGCAAGGTTGCAAGGTTGCTGAGTGCAATGATAATGGGGGCAACATGATGTTGTGTATCACCAAACACTTCACGCTGAAGCACCTCTCCAGTGGGGACCTGCTCCAAGACAACATGCTTTGAGGCACAGAAACTGGTGTGTTAGCCAAGACTTTTTTTTTAAGATTCATTTATTTATTAATGAGAGAGAGAGAGAGAGAGAGAGAGAGAGAGAGAGGCAGAGACACAGGCAGAGGGAGAAGCAGGCTCCATGCAGGGAGCCCGATGCGGGACTCGATCTCAGGTCTCCAGGATCAGGCCCTGGGCGGAAGGTGGCGCTAAACCTCTCTCTGAGCCACCTGGGCTGCCCGCCAAGACTTTTATTGACCAAGGAAAGCTCATCTCAGATGATGTCATGACTCGACTGGCCCTTCGTGAGCTGAAAAACCTGACCCAGTATAGCTGGCTTTTGGATGGTTTTCCAAGGACACTTATGTAGGCAAAAGCCCCAGATAGAGCTAATCAAATTGACACAGTAATTAATCTGAAAGTGCCTTTTGAGGTCATTAAGCAATGTCTCACTTCTTGCTGGGTTCATCTAGCCAGTGGCTGAGTCTACAACATGGAATTCAACCCTCCTCAAACTGTGGGCATTGATGACGTAACTGGAGAGCCTCTCATTCAGTGTGAGGAAAATAAGCCAGAGACAGTTGTTGAGAGACTGAAGGCTTACAAAATCCAAATAGAGGCAGTCCTGGAATATTACCAGAAAAAGGAGGTGTTGGGATGCTGAAAACATTCTCTGGAACAGAAACTGACAAAATCTGGCCCTATGTCTATGCTTTCCTACAAAAAATTCCACAAATAAAGGAAAATGCATATAACTAGTAAGATGGGCAGAGGCTCCTCTGTGCATTTAGAAGTTCTTTATCCTGAGACTGGAATGTATGAATTCTTTGAAAATTACTAGTTTCACTTCTGATTTTATTCTGAAAATTAAGGATATGCCAAATAAGTCAGATATTAAGATTCATTTTTTAGTCTAGTGTGTTGTATCCAGTTATCTTTTATGGATGTGCAAATCAGAAACATCAGGTACATCTTAACTTTTGAAAAATCTTCTAAAGCATAATTAAAAGAGCAATTGGTAGTAGTATAATTTTTGTTTGGAAGAGTAAATGGTTGATAAAGATTTATTTTTTCTGAAAAAGTTAAAAAAAATTCCTTGCCATTTGGGAAAGTATCGCATTGGAGAAATTTGCATAGACTGATGCCAAAAAAACTGGCATCATTAGCACTGTGGTACATGGTTTTGTGAGACACCATGCCTACTATATTTCAGGAAAAAAGCAACTGGATATGCAGATTAGTTTCAGGATGCAAATTCACTGCTGCCTTTACACTAAGAAACATAAGCTTGGCCATATATGCTATATTTATTTGTTTTGTTGTTAAACATACCTTCAGTTTACTCAGAAGTTTCAGTCTGCTATAAAATTATACTAAGTTAGTATATAGGAAAATATTACTTTCCTAAGACATATTTTCTTTTGAGAATACATGTGCATTGAGGAAAATGATTTATGTTAGAAATTGACATTAGAAGTTCTTGCAAAAAGACATGAACAGAAATCTCACTGAGGAAGACATAGACATGGCCAACAAGCACATGAGAAAATGCTCCACATCCCTTGACATCAGGGAAATACAAATCAAAACCACAATGAGATACCACCTCACACTAGTGAGAATGGGGCAAATTAACAAGGCAGGAAACAACAAATGTTGGAGAGGATGCGGAGAAAAGGGAACCCTCTTACCCTGTTGGTGGGAATGTGAACTGGTGCAGCCACTCTGGAAAACTGTGTGGAGCTTCCTTAAAGAGTTAAAAATAGACCTGCCCTACGACCCAGCAATTGCACTGCTGGGGATTTACCCCAAAGATACAGATGCAGTGAAACGCCGGGACACCTGCACCCCGATGTTTCTAGCAGCGATGTCCACAATAGCCAAACTGTGGAAGTAGCCTCGGTGTCCATCGAAAGATGAATGGATAAAGAAGATATGGTTTATGTATACAATGGAATATTACTCAGTCATTAGAAACGACAAATACCCACCATTTGCTTCGACGTGGATGGAACTGGAGGGTATTATGCTGAGTGAAATAAGTCAATCGGAGAAGGACAAACATTATATGGTCTCATTCATTTGGGGAATATAAAAAATAGCGAAAGGGAATAAAGGGGAAAGGAGAGAAAATGAGTGGGAAATATCAGAAAGGGAGACAGAACATGGAAGACTCCTAACTCTGGGAAACAAACTAGGGGTGGTGGAAGGGGAGGTGGGCGGGGGGCGGGGGTGACTGGGTGATGGGCACTGAGGTGGGCACTTGACGGGATGAGCACTGGGTATTTTTCTATATGTTGGCAAATTGAACACCAATAAAAATAAATTTAAAAAAAAAGGTCTTGCAAAAGCGCTGAAGTCAAGTTTTTAATGGAAAATGTAATTATAGCTTAATGTCTTCAAATGTTACTCAGGTTAAGAAGTATGTGCTTTAGGATCTACTTGCCAGTTTCTGTTTTTTATCACTATGAGTGATCCATCTTGATGAGTAACAAATTAAAGTACAAAAACAAAAGAAAAGAAAACCCATGGCCCTAAGTAAAGCAAGCACACTTTGTCATTAGGAAATAGAAATAGATCAGGTATGCCTGGGGAAAATTCCCTACATATAAAGCAATCATAAGTAGAAACAGGTGTAGCAATTAAAAGAATTTACAAGACAGGTTTAAAAAGATCAGAAAGTAATTGAGTTTGCTGAAGAAGTTCTTTATTCCTAATTAAAGAAGTTGATATCTGCTAGCTTTTACTGCCGTCCTATCATCTGGCAGGGAAAGAACCTTGCCTGTGTGTATAAGTTGAGTAGCCACTTAAAAATGAAGATGATTTGATTTCTTAGTGGAGCAACAATGATGCACACTTATGTCCTGTGGCCTGGTAGGAAGAGTGGGGCAATGAGACGTGGAGAAGAAACCCAACTACATCTTCAATGGCATATTTATTCTTACCTGACTTGGTGCTAAAACAAATGAAATAAGCCTTGTACAAGCTGTTATTAACTGCCTTTGAGCATTTGACCCATTTTGTTCCAGGCACTTAAAATACAAATGTCAGCAAGCAAGTGGTTCTTTATGTATTTTGTGGGAATAAATTCCTTTTCTTTTCTTTTGATTTTTAAAAATTCAATGTTGATCTTTCAAAATGGATGAATCCTTTTAAAAAGGATTATGGTGAACATTTAATTCTTTATGAAATGTTCTATAAAGCCTTGTTTGAATGTTAATATTCGTGCTTTATAAAAATTTTGTGAAAATACTAAACTTATGAATTATCACTGGGTTACCAGGCATACATTGGTATTAATGTACTAGAATAAAATTAAATTTTAGAAAAAAATTGTCCTGATTGGGTGAATTACAACACAAGTTGAACTCCCAACCTTGCAGGGTGTCTACTGCTGAAGTGAAGGCATTGATTAAAAACAGTGGAATCCTGAAAGTCAGAATGGGAACATGTCAGAAGACCCTGATGAAGCTGAGGACATTGAGCTCCTAAATTCTGAAGAGTCTTCTTTGCCAATTGAAGTAGCTAAACCTGTGTCTGAGAAGATTAACCCTACATTGCATAAGGAAACTGTAATAGCCTCCCTGGAGGCAGTTTCCATACAAAACAATGCTGATTCTCTTCAAGACTAACTCCCACTACTCCTCTTTCCCACCTCCTTCTCTGATCTCCTCTGTACTGCTAGTGCTAGATTCTTTGTATTCTAGGTGGTACTCCACAACGTCTTAGGTATTGCTAATCATATGCCCTTCTCTAGGGAAGTAGAAGCCATTTTCATTCCTCTCAGAAGTGATCACAGATATATGGCTTTGGCAGGTGTGGAGGTATGAATGTTTGCAGTGGCCTGAGGATTTCTTTGCTAATCATTTGCCTCAGGACTGCAGGGGGTGGGGACTTTTGGTAGTGGTTACTTCCAATACCTGACTGGCTATATTTCATTGGATTCTACATCCAGTATGATTTCCACTATATCTGTAGATTCATAAAACTTGATTATCCTTGATTATTATTTTCTTTAGTGATGCTGAGTATTTCTAGTTTAAAGATCACAAATGAAGTGGTGATAAATAGATTGACTTTCAATGTCAGCTCACCCCACTCAAAAAACACACAAGTTTTATCAGTTTGATTTGCATCCCTATGGAGGTTTGGCAAGAGATACAATACCTGAGCTTCAGTGACTACTTCCTACTTTACAAGGTCATTACTAGAATAAAATTAACTGTATTAGTAATAGAACTAAAGATAGTATTAGAATAAATAATAGTACTGTTACAGGCTGAGTTGTGTTCCCTCAAAATTCCTATTTTGGAGTGCTATTAACTGGGAACTCAGAATGTGATCATATTTGGAAATAGGATCTTTCTAAAGAGATCAATAAGTTAAACTGAGGTCATTAGGGTGGGCCTTCACCCAATATGACTGGAGTCCTTATAAAAAGAGGGATTTAGGACACAGACATGAATAGAGGGAAGACAATGGAAAGGCACAAGGAAAAGATGGCCATCCTCAAGCCAAGGAGAGAGGACCAACTCTGCTGACACCTTGATCTCAGACTTCTAGACTCCAAAATTATAAGAAAAAAAATTTGTTTTTAAGCCACCCAGTCTGTGGTTCTTTGTTAAGGAAGCCTGAGCAAACTACTACACATACTTTCGGTACCTTTGAGGAGGTGGATTTTATAGCTATTTATTATGCTACAACTCCTCCTCCTCCTCCTACTACTACTAATATAATGACCACATAATAATATAACAATTCCTATGTCTGAGGAACCAAGCAGTGATGAGAAAACCTTAAAACCATATTTAATTATTTTATCTCAAATGTATGACCATGAATAAATGGCTTCTTACTTTCATTCTTATTCTACCTATACCACAATACTCCTCAATTGCTAGCAACTCCCCTTCTTTCTAGTAACCTCCCTGAATAATTCATTGAGATGATAGAAGTAATAAGGTGAGACTTCTCAGAGCTTCCCAAACCCAATCTATCTGTTTCTATTTGGGCATTCTCTGCCACCTCTCTGCATACTTGCTCCTGACTGCAATCAGCTCCTCACCTCTGCTCAGGATCCCATGTCTTCTACATCCCAGGGACTTTGCTCCTGAAATTATTGCTTTTTCCCTCTTGAACCATAAATTACCTCCTCTACATTGATTTGTTCCCAAGTTAAGGGGGAAAATACTAACCCCATCCCATATATCCTTCTGTAGCTACTGACACATTTATCTGTGCCCTTCAAAGAAAAACTGCTTCAGTTTATCCTAAAACCATTCATTCCTCAACCCACAGAACTGATTATAAAAATTATATAGAAAGGCAAAGGAAGTATAATGTCCAAAACAATTCTGAGGAAGGACAATGTTGGAGAACTCACACTATCTAATACCAAGACTAAATATAATCTCGTAGTAATCAAGACAGTGTGGTATTGGGGAAAAATTGACATGCCAGAAGAGTATATGATCAAATAATTTTCAACAAAGGTGCAAAGGCAATTCAATGGATAAAGATAAAATTTTCAAGAAATAATGTTGGAATAAGTGGGTTCCATAAGAAAAAAAAAAGACCCTTTACCTTGACTTTATTCCAAATGCAAAAGTTAAACTAATATGGATCATAGAGTTAAATGTAACACTTAAAACAATGAAACTTCTAGAAGAAAACATAGAAGAAGATATTTGTGACCCCCAGGTAGGCAAAGTTTTCTTAAATAAGACACCATAAACACAATGTTTTAAAAACTTGATAAGTGCAATTCAAAATTAACAACCTATGCTCTTCAAAGTCATGATTAAGAGAAAGAAAAGCCAAGTCACATGTGGGTACAAAATATTTACAAAACATATATCTGATGAAGTACTTATTATCAGAATATTTAAAGAATCTTCAAATCTCAATAATAACCTCACAACAGTGAGAATGGTGAAAATTAACAAGACAGGAAACAACAAATGTTGGAGAGGATGTGGAGAAAGGGGAACCCTCTTGCACTGGTGGTGGGAATGTGAACTGGTGCAGCCACTCTGGAAATCTGTGTGGAGGCTCCTCAAAGAGTTAAAAATACACCTGCCCTACGACCCAGCAATTGCACTGTTGGGGATTTACCCCAAAGATACAGATGCAGTGAAACGCCGGGACACCTGCACCCCAATGTTTATAACAGCAATGTCCACAATAGCCAAACTGTGGAAGGAGCCTCAGTGTCCATCGAAAGACGAATGGATAAAGAAGATGTGGTCTATGTATACAATGGAATATTACTCAGCCATCAGAAACAACAAATACCCATGATTTGCTTCGACGTGGAAGGAACTGGAAGGTATTATGCTGAGTGAAATAAGTCAATTGGAGAAGGACAAACATTATATGGTCTCATTCATTTTGGGAATATAAAAAATAGTGAAAGGGAATAAAGGAGAAAGGAGAGAAAATGAGTGAAAATATCAGTGAGGGTGACAAAACATGCGAGACACCTAACTCTGGGAAATGAACAAGGGGTAGTGGAAGGGGAGGTGGGTGGGAGATTGGGGTGACTGCTATATGTTGGCAAATTGAACTCCAATAAAAAAATTTTAAAAAGTAACAAACTAACTTAAAATAGAACAACTGGACACTTCACCAAAGAAGATAATGAATGAGCAATAAAAATATTAAAAACTCCTTAACACCATAAACCATTAGGGAAATCAAAAGCATATTCAGCTACCCGCTATACATATTCCAATAGCTAAAGTGAGAGAAAACTTATATAACAAAAGTACGAAAATCTCACTAGGATGCAGTACAACTGGAGCTCTCATACATTACTGATGGGGATGCAAAATGATACACTCACTTTATTTTTTTTGTATATTTTTTATTGGAGTTCGATTTGCTAACATATAACACCCAGTGCTCATCCCGTCAAGTGCCCACCTCAGTGCCCATCACCCAGTCACCCCATCCCCCCCCCCAACCTCCCTTTCCACTACCCCTTGTTCATTTCCCAGAGTTAGGAGTCTTTCATGTTCTGTCACCCTTATTGATATTTCCCACTCATTTTCTCTCCTTTCCCCTTTATTCCCTTTCACTATTTTTTATATTCCCCAAATGAATGAGACCATATAATGTTTGTCCTTCTCCGATTGACTTACTTCACTCAGCATAATACCCTCCACTTCCATCCACGTCGAAGCAAATGGTGGGTATTTGTTGTTTCTGATGGCTGAGTAATATTCCATTGTATACATAGACCACATCTTCTTTATCCATTCGTCTTTCGATGGACACCAAGGCTCCTTCCACAGTCTGGCTACTGTGGACATTGCTGCTATAAACATCGGGGTGCAGGTGTCCTGCCGTTTCACTGCATCTGTATCTTTGGGGTAAATCCCCAGCAGATACACTTACTTTAGAAGACAGCTTGGTAGTTTCCTATAGTTTGAAACATACACTTACTACATGACCCAGCAAATGCGACTCCTAGATTATTTTTTTAAAGATTTTTTTTAATTTTTATTTATTTATGATAGAGAGAGAGAGAGAGAGAGAGAGACAGAGACACAGGCAGAGGGAGAAGCAGGCTCCATGCACCGGGAGCCCGATGTGGGATTCGATCCCAGGTCTCCAGGATCGCGCCCTGGGCCAAAGGCAGGCGCCAAACTGCTGCGCCACCCAGGGATCCCTGAAAGCTCTTTATCTCTCCTTCTATTCTGAATGAGAGCCTTGCTGGATAAAGTATTCTTGTCTGCATGTTCTTCTCATTTAGGACCCTGAATATATCCTGCCAGCTCTTTCTGGCCTGCCAGGTCTCTGTGGAGAGGACTGCTGTTAATCTAATATTTCTCTCCATAAAAGTTAGAGATTTCTTGTCTCTTGCTGCTTTAAGGATCTTCTCTTTGTCTTTGGAATTTGCAAGCTTCACTATTAAATGTCGAGGTGTTGAGCGGTTTTTATTGATTTTAGGGGGGGAACCTCTCTGTTTCCTGTATCTGAATGCCTGCTTCCCTTCCCAGGTTAGGGTAGTTCTCAGCTATGATTTGTTCAAATACATATTCTGGACCTCTGTCCCTTTCAGCGCCCTCACGAACCCCAATTAAACGTAGATTTTTCCTTCTGAGGCTGTCATTTATTTCCCTTAACCTATCCTCATGGTCTTTTAATTGTCTCTTTTTTCCTCAGTTTCCCTCTTTGCCATCAACTTGTCTTCTATGTCACTCGCTCATTCTTCTACCTCTGTAACCGTTGTCATTAGGACCTCTAGTTTGGATTGCATCTCATTTAATTGATTTTTAATTTCTGCCTGAGTAGATCTAAATTCTGCAGTCATGAAGTCTCTTGAGTCCTTTATGCTTTTTTCTAGAGCCACCAGTAGCTTTATAATTTTGCTTCTGAATTGGCTTTCTGACATTACATTGTAATCCAAATTTTTAACTCTGTAGGGGAGAGGACTGTTTCTTTTGAGGATTCTTCCTTTTGAGGTGAATTTTTCCTTCTAGTCATTTTGTTCAGTGCAGAGTGGCCAAAAACAAGTTGTACTGGGAAAATGAGAAAAAGAGAGAAGAGAAAAAGGAAAATGAAAAAAAAGAAGAAGAAAAAGAAGAGAAAAAAGGGTGGGGGAAGCAAACAGAAAACAAAAAACAAAGGTGAGAATTCTCTGATTCTATATACTGTAAATCCCTCGACTTCCCCTGGAACTTTCCAGTGCTGCTTGGTCAACAACTTGCTTTTTCTCTGTCTAGCTGGTCTTCTGGGGGAGGGGCCTTCTGTCCTGATTCTCAGGTGTGAGCACTTGGGGGAGCTGCTCAGCCCCTTGCCTGGTGCAGGGCTCAGTGGGAGTTGTTTATCCTGTTTATCCTGTGAGGCCACTGTGAGGCTCAGTGAGGGTAGTTTATCCTGTGAGGCCCCAGGAGGAACAACAACAGTGGCAGCGGCCAGCTCCCCAGCCCTGGAGTCAGCTCACACAGTAACTACCGGAGCTCCCAGTCTGCAGGGGCCTGGATGCTCCGGGTTGGGGTCCGCCAATCTGCACAGCTCCAGCCGCCCAGTGGCAGGAGTGTCCTTGCTGCCCTGTGTCCTCTCGGCCTCCGCCTGTCCTGGGGAGAGCGCCGGATCTTGGGCTGTGTCCCCCAGCGCCCTCGGTTCCAAGGCCTGTGCTGCTGGAATTGCACTCACGGGCTGCAGCCCCTTCTGTGCAGAGCCGCCGCCCAAGCCGCCTCCCGAGCCGCTCCCAAGGCTCGCGCTGCAGCCCTTTAGGGAGTTCGGCCGCGGGGTGTGGCGCCCTCTCCCCCGGGGTGCAGGTCCTCTGTTAGTGTCCCTAGGAGCCTGAGGGCATCCTCGCCCCTCCTGGGATCCTGCTCCAAGTCCCTGTGAGTGCCTTTTCGTCCAGGAAGATTGGTAAAGCTCCTTCTTCTCTGGGACGGGGCTTTCCTGTCCTAGGGGCACTCGCCCCATGGCTTTAGCCCGGCTACTCATGGGGCCCCTCCCCCTTGGATGCTTTTTATTTCTTTTTTTTTCCGTCTTCCTACCTTGATAGAAGCGCGAACTCTTCTCACTATAGCATTCCAGCTGTTCTCTCTAAATCTCAGGCCGAATTCGTAGGTTTTCAGGATGATTTGAAAGTTATCTAGGGGGCCCCGCACCAGCCCCACGCAGCAAGCGAGCGCCTTCTGCCTTCTCCCCACCAGGGAAGCCCCACCCACCTGAAGCCAAGATGTCCAGTAAGCGGGCCAAGGCCAAAACCACCAAGAAGCGGCCACAGCGGGCCACTTCCAATGTCTTCGGATGTTTGACCAGTCCCAGATCCAGGAGTTTAAGGAGGCCTTCAACATGATTGACCAGAACCAAGATGGCTTCATTGACAAGGAGGACTTGCATGACATGCTGGCCTCACTGGGAAAGAACCCCACTGATGAGTACCTCGAGGGCATGATGAGTGAGGCCCCAGGGCCCATCAACTTCACCATGTTTCTCACCATGTCTGGGGAGAAGCTGAATGGCACAGACCCTGAAGATGTGATCTGAAATGCCTTTGCCTGCTTCGATGAGGAGGCCTCAGGTTTTATCCATGAGGACCACCTTCGGGAGCTGCTCACCACCATAGGTGACCGCTTCACGGAGGAGGAAGATGTACCGAGAGGCATCCATTGATAAGAAAGGCAACTTCAACTACGTGGAGTTCACCCGCATTCTCAAGCATGGTGCCAAGGACAAGGACGACTAGGCCACCCCGGATGCCCCTGCCCAGGCCCCTGTCCCACTCCTGTTCCCCACTCACTGTGTATCAGCTCCATGCCCGTGATCCTACAGGACCCTCTCAGGGGATCCTCCCTCTGAGGGGCTAGGGGCCCAGCTCCTTGTGGGGAAACAGGCTGAGCAAACATAGTGCCAGGCAAGGGGCGCACAGCCAACGTGAAGCAGGTGTTCCACCATGACCTCCCCCATCCCAAGAGAGAACTGTCTTCTAGGGAACTGGGCCTCAGGGCTGCTTCTCACAGGACAGGCCCTCTGTCCTGTTGGACGCAACTTCACATGCACCCCCATGCAGGGCATGACAGCTCTTTCCCAGCCACTAACCTCACCAAGGTCCTTTCTCAGAGGGCAGGATGTCCTCTGTGCCCTGCTCAGCCACCAGAACATAGCCCACCCCACCGGGAGTGTGATCCAGAAGATGCATGTAGGTTGGACATTTGACCCAGGGGAGACAGAATCTTAAATAGAAGTCTGAGCACTGAAAAAAAAAAAAAGAAAGTTATCTAGGTAATTTGGTGGGGACAGGTGACTTGGGGACCCTACTCTTCCGCCATCTTGCCCCTCCTCTGAACAAATCTTTATAAAGCTGAATTTTAAAAAGCCGACAAGAAAAAGTGAAAGAAGTGAAACAATAAGAAAAAAGGTCTTAATAAAAGTGATCTAGAGTTAGATCAAGAAAACTTCCAATTACTGAGAACAGAGAAAAAATCAGAGAAAATTATCAAAGATATATTTTAAGAAATCTCTTTAAAAATAAAGATCATGAGTATGCAGCAAAAATGTATAAAGAATTAGATAAAGTGGTATTAATTTAAACTTTCAGAATACCCAAAATAACTAAAAAAATAGTAAATCCTCAAAAAAAAAGCCCAAGAAGACAAACATTCAATAAAACATACACAAGACAAATGACTATATGTAGATGGCAAATGAGCATGTGAAAATGTGCCCAACATGTTGAAATGCAAATTAAAATACCAAAGAAATACCACTACAAACCTTTTTTAAATTAAAAATTGCTCATACTAAGTGTTGGTGAGGATGTGGAACAACTGGAA
This sequence comes from Canis lupus dingo, assembly GCF_003254725.2. Lineage (NCBI taxonomy): Eukaryota > Metazoa > Chordata > Mammalia > Carnivora > Canidae > Canis > Canis lupus. Next base: position 44,031,470 of record NC_064281.1, read on the forward strand.
CCCTCATATATTGCTTTGGAATTCCAAAGCCCACTTTGAAAAAATATTTTGGCATTTTGGCTATAAAGGTGTAAAAAAGAACTTCAGATGAATTTTTAAAAAGAATTTTATGGGGCAAGCAGAGCAAGGAAAAGTATTTATGGTGAATTTGAATTAAAACATGTTTCTAAGCAAAAACGATGGCTATAATGAAAGTACACATGGGATTCTGAAAATCCTAGGTTCAAAACTGGCTACACCAAGTACTAGTATTTTTGTTTTGGGGGGTTTTGTTTGTTATTTTTTTCTTTTTGATCCTCAAGATGTCTGATTTTATCTTACTTATATTTTCTTTTGTTTTATAGTTTATTATTTTACGACCAACTGCCCTGCACGAACAGACAAGCTTCTCTAATATCAACTACTGCTGGTGGATAGATTTTCTTTGTCTTTTTGTTTTTAATTGATAGTTTTAAATTGCATATATTTATTGTATACATCTTGAAGAATTTGGACATATGCATACACCATTACCATGACCAAGGTATTAAACATGTCCATTACCTCCAAAAATCTCCTCATGTTCTTTTGTTTCTGTCTGTATGTTTGTTGTTTTGGTAAGAACATTTTACATGAGATCTATGATCAAATACATTTTAAAGTACAGAATACCCCATTGTTAACCATAGGTGCTTGATCTCTAGAATATATTCATTTAGCATAGCAGAAGCTTTATACCCATTGAAAAACAATTCTCCATTTTGCCTTTCCCTAGCCCCTGCCAACTACCATTCTATTCTCCATTTCTGTAAGTGACTTTTTGATAGTCATATAAGTGGAATTATGCAGTATTTGTCCTTCTGCAGTTGGCTTATTTCACTCAACATTATGTCCTCCAGGTTCATTCATGTTATCACAAATGCCAGGATCTTCTTTTTTTAAAAGGCTGAATAATATTCTATTGCATCTATATACCATGCTTTCTTTATCCATTTATCTGTCAATGGACATTTGGGTTATTTCCATATCATGGCTGTTGTGAACACTGTTGCAATCAATGAACATGGGGGTTCAGATATCTCCTAGGGATCTGATTTCAATTCTTTTGGGTGTATATTAAGAAGTGAAATTGATAGCTCATATGGTGATTCTGTTTTTAGGTTTTTTTGTGGGAACTTTCCACTGTTTTCCATAGTGGCTACATCATTATATATATTCCAACCAAAAATGTATAAGAGTTCCAATTTTCCACATGCTCACCAATGCTTGTTGTCTTTTCTTCTATTTTTGGAAATAACCATCCTAATAGATATGAGGTGATATCTCATTGTGGTTTTGATATGTATTTCTCTGAAGGTTAGTGATGTTTTTATATACGTGGTGGCCATTGGCATGTCTTCTTTGGAAAAATGTCTATTCAAATCCTTTGTATATCTTTAAATTGAGTTATTTGGTATTATTGCTATTGAGTTGTAAGATATCCTTATATATTTTGGTTATTAACCCCTCAGCAGATAGATAGTTTACAAATATTTTCTCCCTGGGATGCCTGGGTGGCTGTTGAGCATCTGCCTTCAGCTCAGGTCGTGATCCTGGAGTTCCAGGATCGAGTCCCACATCGGGCTCCCTGCATGGAGCTTGCTTATCCCTCTGCCTATGTCTCTGCCTCTCTCTTTCTGTGTCTTTCATGAATAAATAAATAAAATCTTTATTAAAAAAAACAAATATTTTCTCCCATTCTGAAGGTTTCCTTTCACTCTGTTGATTGCACAACATTCCTGTACAGAAGCTTCTTAGTTTGATGCCCACTTATCTGTTTTTGCTTTTTTACCTGTCTTTTGATATCAAAGCCAAGAAACCACTGGCCACACCAATGTCAAGAAGTTTTTCCCTTATGTTTTCTTCAAGGCGTTTTACAATTTTAGGTCACCTTATGTTTAGGTTTACAATCCATCTTGAATTGATTTTTGTGTATGGTGTAAAATAGAGAACAAATTTCATCTTTTTACAAGTGGATATTCAGTTTTCACTGAACCATTTGTCAAAAAGATTATCCTTTCCTCATTTGAGTTATTGGCATCCTTGTTGAAGACCAATTGACCATACATACCTGTATTTATATTGCCTATTCTGTTCCATTGGTCTATATCTACCTTTTTGCTTTATTATACTGTTTTAATTACTGTAGGCTTATAATATATTTTGATGTCTCCAGCTTTGTTCTTCTTTAGCAAGATCGCTTTGGCTCTTCTTTTGTGTTCCATATGAAATGAAACATTTTTTCTATTTCTTTAAAAATGCCATTGAGATTTTGATAAAGATTACATTGAATCTATGGACAGCTTTAAATAGTATGAACATTTTAATAATATTAACTTCCAATACATGAACACAAGATACAGAAGAAAGATCTCAAATAAACAACTTAATTTTATATCTCAAGAAACCAGAAAAAGTAGAATAAACTAAGCCCAAAGATAGGAGAAGGAAGGAAATAATAAAGAACAGAGCATAAATTTATTTAAAACAAAAGGAGAGGGGCAAGATGGCGGAAGAGTAGGGTCCCCAAATCACCTGTCCCCACCAAATTACCTAGATAACCTTCAAATCATCCTGAAAATCTACGAATTAGGCCTGAGATTTAAAGAGAGAACACCTGGAATGCTACAGTGAGAAGAGTTTGCGCTTCTATCAAGGTAGGAAGACGGGGAAAAAGAAATAAAGAAACAAAAGGCATCCAAGGGGGAGGGGCCCGGCGAGGACCCAGGCTGAGGCCGGGGCGAGTGTCCCCAGGACAGGAGAGCCTCGTCCCGGAGAAGCAGGAGCTGCACCAACCTTCTCGGGCGGAAAGGCACCCGCAGGGAGTTAGAGCAGGACCCCAGGAGGGCGGGGATGCCCTCGGGCTCCCTGGGACACTAACAGACACCTGCGCCCCGGGGAGAGTGCGCCGAGCTCCCTAAGGGCTGCAGCGCACACAGCGGGACCCGGAGCAGCTGGAGGGGCTCGGGGGGCGGCTCCGCGGAGGGGGCTGCGGGGCGGGAGCGCGAATCCAACAGCGCAGACCGGGAGCACAGGGCGCCGGGACACAGCCCAGGATCTGGCCTCCCTCCTCTGCCCCGCCCAGGCAGAGGCCGGGAGGGCCCAGGACAGCAAGGACGCTCCTGCCCCGAGATGAGAAGATCAGCGGCCCCGCCCCGGAGCCTCCAGGCCCTGCAGACGGAGAGCTCCGGGGTTACTGTGGGGGCTGAATCCAGGGCTCCAGAGCTGGCCTCCGCCACTGGGGTTGTTCCTCCTGGGGCCTCACGGGATAAACAACCCCCACTGAGCCCTGCACCAGGCAGGGAGCAGAGTAGCTCCCCTAAGTGCTAACACCTGAAAATCAACAAACAGGCCCCTCCCCCAGAAGACCAGCTAAAAGGACAAGGTCCAGGGGAAGTCAAGGGACTTAAAGGATACAGATTCAAAAGATACTCCCCCGTGTTTTTTTTTTTTTTGATTTATGATTGCTCCCCCCCCTTTTTTCCCTTTCTTTCTTTTTCTTTCTCTTTTTCTTCTTTTTTTCTTTTTTCGTCCTTTTTTCTTTTTTCTTTTTCTCTTTTCTTTCCTTCTTTCTCTCCTCTCTTTTTCTCCTATTCCCAATACAACTAGTTTTTGGCCACACTGCACTGAGCAAAATGATTAGAAGGAAAACCTCACCTCAAAAGAAAGAATCAGAAACAGTCCTCTCTCCCACAAAGTTATAAAATCTGGATTACAATTCAATGTCAGAAAGCCAATTCAGAAGCACTATTATACAGCTACTGGTGGCTCTACAAAAAAGCATAAAGGACTCAAGAGACTTCATGACTGCAGAATTTAGATCCAATCAGGCAGAAATTAAAAATCAATTGAATGAGATGCAATCCAAACTAGAAGTCCTAACGACAAGGGTTAACGAGGTGGAAGAACGAGTGAGTGACATAGAAGACAAGTTGATGGCAAAGAGGTAAACTGAGGAAAAAAGACACGGAGAATTAAAAGACCATGAAGACAGATTAAGGGAAATAAACGACAGCCTGAGGAAGAAAAACCTACGTTTAATTGGGGTTCCTGAGGGCGCCGAAAGGGACAGAGAGCCAGAATATGTATTTGAACAAATCCTAGCTGAAAACTCCTAATCTTGGAAGGGAAACAGGCATTCAGATCCAGGACATAGAGAGATCCCCCCCTAAAATCAATAAAAACCGTTCAACTCCTGGACATTTAATAGTGAAGCTTGCAAATTCCAAAGATAAAGAGAAGATCCTTAAAGCAGCAAGAGACAAGAAATCCCTGAATTTTATGGGGAGGAGTATTAGGGTAGCAGCAGACCTCTCCACAGAGACCTGGCAGGCCAGAAAGGGCTGGCAGGATATATTCAGGGTCCTAAATGAGAAGAACATGCAACCAAGAATACTTTATCCAGCAAGGCTCTCATTCAAAATGGAAGGAGAGATAAAGAACTTACAAGACAGGCAGCAACTGAAAGAATATGTGACCTCCAAACCAGCTCTGCAAGAAATTTTAAGGGGGACTCTTAAAATTCCCCTTTAAGAAGAAGTTCAGTGGAACAATCCAGAAAAACAAGGACTGAATAGATATCATGATGACACTAAACTCATAACTGTCAATAGTAACTCTGAATGTGAACGAGCTTAATGACCCCATCAAAAGGCGCAGGGTTTCAGACTGGATAAAAAAGCAGGACCCATCTATTTTGCTGTCTACAAGAGACTCATTTTAGACAGAAGGACACCTACAATCTGAAAATAAAAGTTTGGAGAACTATTTACCATTCAAATGGTCCTCAAAAGAAAGCAGGGGTACCCATCCGTATATCAGATAAACTAAAATTTACCCCGAAGACTGTAGTGAGAGATGAAGAGGGACACTATATCATACTTAAAGGATCTATCCAACAAGAAGACTTAACAAGCCTCAATATATATGCCCCGAATGTGGGAGCTGCCAAATATTTAAACCAATTAATAACCAAACTGAAGAAACACTTAGATAATAATTCAATTATACCTTGTGACTTCAATCTAGGTCTTTCTACCCTCGATAGGTCTTCTAAGCACAACATCTCCAAAGAAACGAGAGCTTTAAATGATACATTGGACCAGGTGGATTTCACAGATATCTACTGAACTTTACATCCAAACTCAACTGAATACACATTCTTCTCAAGTGCACATGGAACTTTCACCAGAATAGACCACATACTGGGTCACAAATCGGGTCTGAACCGAAACCAAAAGATTGGGATCGTCCCCTGCATATTCTCAGACCATAATGCCTTGAAATTAGAACTAAATCACAACAAGAAGTATGGAAGGACCTCAAACACGTGGAGGTTAAGGACCATCCTGCTAAAAAATGAAAGGGTCAACCAGGAAATTAAGGAAGAATTTAAAAGATTCATGGAAACTAATGAGAATACAACTGGTCAAAATCTTTGGGATGCAGCAAAAGCAGTCCTGAGGGGGAAATACATCGCAATACAAGCATCCATTCAAAAACTGGAAAGAACTCAAATACAAAAGCTAACCTTACACATAAAGGAGCTAGAGAAAAAACAGCAGATGGACCCTACACCCAGCAGAAGAAGAGAGTTAATTAAAATTCGAGCAGACTCAACGAAATCGAGAGCAGAAGAACTGTGGAACAGATCAACAAAAGCAGGAGGTGGTTCTTTGAAAGAATTAATAAGGTAGATAAACCATTAGCCAGCCTTATTAAAAAGAAGAGAGAGAAGACTCAAATTAATAAAATCATGAATGAGAAAGGAGAGATCAATACCAACACCAAGGAAATACAAACAATTTTAAAAACAAATTATGAACAGATATACGCCAATAAATTAGGCAATCTAGAAGAAATGGACGCATTCCTGGAAAGCCACAAACTACCAAAATTGGAACAGGAAGAAATAGAAAACCTGAACAGGCCAATAACCAGGGAGGAAATTGAAGCAGTCATCAAAACCTCCCAAGACACAAGAGTCCAGGGCCAGATGGCTTCCCAGGGGAATTCTATCAAACGTTTAAAGAAGAAATCATACCTATTCTACTAAAGCTGTTTGGAAAGATAGAAAGAGATGCCGTTCTATGAGGCCAGCATCACCTTAATTCCAAAACTAGACAAAGACCCCACCAAAAAGGAGAATTACAGACCAATATCCCTGATGAATATGGATGCAAAAATTCTCAACAAGATGGGTTCCCTGGGTGGCGCAGCGGTTTGGCGCCTGCCTTTGGCCCAGGGCGCGATCCTGGAGACCCGGGATCGAATCCCACGTCGGGCTCCCGGTGCATGGATCCTGCTTCTCCCTCTGCCTGTGTCTCTGCCTCTCTCTCTCTCTCTGTGTGACTATCATAAATAAATAAAAAAAATTAAAAAAAAATTCTCAACAAGATACTAGCCAATAGGATCCAACAATACATTAAGAAAATTATTCACTATGACCAAGTAGGATTTATCCCCAGAACACAAGGCTGGTTCAACACTCGTAAAACAATCAATGTGATTCATCATATCAGCAAGAGAAAAACCAAGAACCATAGGATCCTCTCATTAGATGCAGAGAAAGCATTTGACAAAATGCAGCATCCATTCCTGATCAAAAATCTTCAGAGTGTAGGGATAGAGGGAACATTCCTTGACATCTTAAAAGCCATCTATGAAAAGCCCACAGCAAATATCATTCTCAATGGGGAAGCACTGGGAGCCTTTCCCCTAAGATCAGGAACAAGACAGGGATGTCCACTCTCACCACTGCTATTCAACATAGTACTGGAAGTCCTAGCCTCAGCAATCAGATAACAAAAAGACATTAAAGGCACTCAAATTGGCAAAGAAGAAGTCAAACTCTCCCTCTTCGCCGATGACATGATACTCTACATAGAAAACCCAAAAGCCTCCACCCCATGATTGCTAGAACTCATACAGCAATTTGGTAGCGTGGCAGGATACAAAATCAATGCCCAGAAATCAATGGCATTTCTATACACTAACAATGAGACTGAAGAAATAGAAATAAGGAGTCAATCCCATTTACAATTGCACCCCAAAGCATAAGATACCTAGGAATAAACTTAACCAAAGAGGTAAAGGATCTGGACCCTAAAAACTATAGAACACTTAAGAAAGAAATTGAGGAAGACATAAAGATATGGAAAAGTATTCCATGCTCATGGATTGGCAGAATTAATACTGTGAAAATGTCAATGTTACCCAGGACAATTTACACGTTTAATGCAATCCCTATCAAAATGCCACGGACTTTCTTCAGAGAGTTAGAACAAATTATTTTAAGATTTGCGGGGAATCAGAAAAGACCCCGAATAGCCAGGGGAATTTTAAAAAAGAAAACCATATCTGGGGGCATCACAATGCCAGATTTCAGGTTGTACTACAAAGCTGTGGTCATCAAGACAGTGTGGTACTGGCACAAAAACAGACACAGAGATCAGTGGAACACAATAGAGAACCCAGAAGTGGACCCTGAACTTTATGGTGAACTAATATTCGATAAAGGAGGAAAGACTATCCATTGGAAGAAAGACCGTCTCTTCAATAAATGGTGCTGGGAAAATTGAACATCCACATGCAGAAGAATGAAGCCAGACCACTCTCTTTCACCATACACAAAGATAAACTCAAAATGGATGAAAGATCTAAATGTGAGACAAGATTCCATCAAAATCCTAGAGGAGAACACAGGCAACACCCTTTTTGAACTTGGCCAAAGAAATTTCTTGCAAGATACATCCAGGAAGGCAAAAGAAACAAAAGCAAAAATGAACTCTTGGGACTTCATCAAGATAAGGAGCTTTTGCACAGCAAAGGATACAGTCAACAAAACTACAAGACAACCTACAGAATGGGAGAAGATATTTGCAAATGACATAGCAGATAAAGGGCTAGTTTCCAAGATCTATAAAGAACTTCTTAAACTCAACAGCAAAGAAACAAACAATCCAATCATGAAATGGGCAAAAGACATGAAGAGAAATCTTACAGAGGAAGACATAGACATGGCCAACATGCACATGAGAAAATGCTCTGCATCACTTGCCATCAGGGAAATACAAATCAAAATCACAATGAGATACCACCTCACACCAGTGAGAATGGGGAAAATTAACAAGGCAGGAAACCACAAATGTTGGAGAGGATGCGGAGTAAAGGGAACCCTCTTACACTGTTGGTGGCAATGTGAACTGGTGCAGCCACTCTGGAAAACTGTGTGGAGGTTCCTCAAAGAGTTAAAAATAGACCTGCCCTACGACCCAGCAATTGCACTGTTGGGGATTTACCCCAAAGATTCAGGTGAAATGGAATGCCGGGACACCTGCACCCTGATGTTTCTAGCAGCAATGTCCACAATAGCCAAACTGTGGAAGGAGCCTCGGTGTCCATCGAAAGATGAGTGGATAAAGAAGATGTGGTTTATGTATACAATGGAATATTACTCAGCCATTAGAAACGACAAATACCCACCATTTGCTTCAACGTGGATGGAACTGGAGGGTATTATGCTGAGTGAAGTAAGTCAATTGGAGAAGGACGAACATTATATGTTCTCATTCATTTGGGGAATATAAATAATAGTGAAAGGGAATATAAGGGAAGGGAGAAGTACTGTGTGGGAAATATCAGAAAGGGAGACAGAACATAAAGACTCCTAACTCTGGGAAACGAATAGGGGTGGTGGAAGGGGAGGAGGGTGAGGGGTGGGGGTGAATGGGTGATGGGCACTGAGGGGGGCACTTGACGGAATGAGCACTGGGTGTTATTCTGTATATTGGTCAATTGAACACCAATAAAAAATAAATGTATTTTTAAAAAATAAAACAATAGGAACTAGAAAAAAATAGAAAAGGTCAATGAAACTAAGAGTTGGCTTTTTGAAAAGATAACATTGATAAATCTTTAGCAGACCAAGTTAGAAAACAAGAAGACTGAAATAAAATTAGAGAAAAAAGTGGAAACATTACAGTGGATACTATAGAAATACAAAGGATCAAAGGGAAATACTATGAACTTCTATACTCCAACAGATTGGATAACTTAGAATAAATTCCTCAAAACATAAATCTACCAAGACTGAATCACAAAGTAATAGAAATTATGAACACACCAATAAATAAGAGGTTGAATATAAATAAAAATATCCCCAAAATAAAAGCCCATGACCAAATGACTTAACTGGTTAATTCTACCAAATATTTGAATAAAAATTAATGCTAATCCTCACACTCAGTGAATATTTTGAAGAGGTGGGAATACTTTCAAGCACATTGAATGTGGCCAGCACTATCCCTATACCAAAGACAGATAAAGACACTACAAGAAAAGAAAACTATAGACCAATATCGCTGATGAATATAAATGTAAAAATTCTCAACAAAATATTATCAAACCAAATTGAAGAACACATTATACACCATGACCAAGGATTATACACCATGAGCAAGTAGGATTTATTCTTGGGATTCAAGGATGGTTCAGACATATGCGAATCAATAAATGTAATATATCACATTAATAGAGTAAAAGTTAAATATCACATGATCAACTAAATGGAACAGAATAGAAAGCCCAGAAATAAACCCACGATTGATTATATGGTCAATTAATCTTTGAAAAGAGAGATAAGAATATGCAATGGGAAAAGGCGGCCTCTTCAACAAATGGTGCTGGGAAAACTGGACTGCTTTCTTATACCATACACAAAAATAAACTCAGAATGGATTAAAGTGCTAAATGTGAGATCCAAAACCATAAATTTCCTAGAAGAGAGCACAAGCACTAATTTCTCTGACATTAGCCATAACGACTTGTTTCTAGGTATGTTTCCTGAGGCAAGGGAAGCAAAAGCAAAAATAAACTATTGGGACTATGTCAAAATAAAAAGCTTCTACACAACATAGGAAACAACCAACAAAACTAAAATATAGCCTACTGGGGGCACCTGGGTGGCTCAGTTGGTTAAGTGTCTGACTTTTGGTTTCAGCTCAGGTCATGATCTTATGAGCCATGGGGTCGAGCCCTACTTTGGGCTCCATGCTCAGTGGGGAGTCTGCTTGAAGATTCTCTCCCTCTGCCTGTTCCCCTACTCAATCTCTATCTCTCTCTCTCTCCCTCAAATAAATAAATAAATATTTTTTTAAAAATGACAACTTAATTGATAGGAGAAGATATTTGCAAATGATACATCTGATAAAGGGTTAGTATCCAAAATACACAAAGTATGTATACAGCTCAACAACCAAAAAACAAATAATCCAATTAAAAATGGGCAGGAGACATGAACAGACATTTCTCCAAAGAAGACATCTCCAAAGCAGGCACATGAAAAGATCCTCAAGATCTCATCATCAGGGAAATGCAAATCAAAACCACAGTCAGATATCATCTCACACCTATCACAATGGCTAAAATCAAAAACATAAGAAACAAGTATTGGTGGGGTTGTGGAGAATAAAGAAACCCTCATGCATTGTTGGTGGGAATGCAAACTGGTGCAGTTGCTGTAGAATACAGTATGGAAGTTTCTAAAAAATTAAAAATAGAATTATCATATTATCCAGTAATTGCACTACTGGGTATTTACCTAAAGAATAAGAAAACACTAATTTGAAGCTATATATGCACCTATATGTTTATTGCAGCATTATTTACAATAGATAAATTATAGAAGTGGCCCAAATGTCCACTGACACACGAATACATAAAGAAGATGTGGTATGTATATATATAATAGACTATTATTCAGCCATAAAAAAGAACAAAATCTTGCCATTTTCAACAACATAAATGAAACTAGAGAGTATAATGCTAAGTGAAATAAACCAGTCAGTGAAAGACAAATACCATATGATTTCACTCATATGTGGAATTTAAGAAACAAAACAAATAAACAAAGAGGGAAAAAAGATAAACAAAAAAACAGTCTCTTACCCCTAGAGAACAAACCAGTGGTTACCAGAGGGGATGGGAGGGGGATGGGTAAAATAAGTGAAGGGGATTCAGAGTACACTTATCTTGATGAATACTGAGTAATATATGGAATTAGTGAATAACTGTATTGTACACTTGAAGCTTATATAACACTATATATTAACTCCACTGGAATTAAAATTTGAAAAAATCACATGATCATCACAGTAGATGCAGAAAAAGCATTTGGCAGTATTCAATGTCTTTTCACAATAAAATCGTTCAACACACTGCAAATAGAAGAAACATACCACAACATAACAAAGACCATATACAACAAATCTGCAGCTAATCTTATTCCCAAAGGAGAAAACTGAAACTTTTCCTCCAAGATCAGGAACAAGACCAGGATCCCCCTCTTTACCAGTGTTATCAATATAGCACTTTAAGTCCTAGCTGAAGCAATAGGGAGACAAAAACAAACAAAAAAACTCAAGATCAGGAAGGAAGAAGTAAAATTGTTGCTATTTGTAGAAGATATGATTTCGAGTATAGAAAACCCCAAAGAGAAACGAACAAGGGAAAGTGGAAAGGGAGGTGGGAAGGGGGATGGGGTGACTGGGTGATGGGCACTTGATGGGATGAGCACTGGGTGTTATGCTTATGTTGGCAAATCAAACTCCAATAAAAAAAAAATATATATATATATATATATATATATATATATATATGAAAAAAAACCAAAGACTCAAACAAAAATATTTTGAAACTAAACAATTTCAGTAAATTGCAGCATATAAACTAAACATACAGAAACTAGTTTTATCTTATAATTAATACTGAAATATTGATAAGGGAATTTTATTTTTTTTTTATTTTTTTTTTATTTTTTTTTCTTTTTTTTTTATTGGTGTTCAATTTACTAACATACAGAATAACACCCAGTGCCCGTCACCCATTCACTCCCACCCCCCGCCCTCCTCCCCTTCTACCACCCCTAGTTCGTTTCCCAGAGTTAGCAGTCTTTATGTTCTGTCTCCCTTTCTGATATTTCCCACACATTTCTTCTCCCTTCCCTTATTTTCCCTTTCACTATTATTTATATTCCCCAAATGAATGAGAACATATAATGTTTGTCCTTCTCTGACTGACTTACTTCACTCAGCATAATACCCTCCAGTTCCATCCACGTTGAAGCAAATGGTGGGTATTTGTCATTTCTAATAGCTGAGTAATATTCCATTGTATACATAAACCACATCTTCTTTATCCATTCATCTTTCGTTGGACACCGAGGCTCCTTCCACAGTTTGGCTATCGTGGCCATTGCTGCTAGAAACATCGGGGTGCAGGTGTCCCGGCGTTTCATTGCATTTGTATCTTTGGGGTAAATCCCCAAAAGTGCAATTGCTGGGTCGTAGGGCAGGTATATTTTTAACTGTTTGAGGAACCTCCACACAGTTTTCCAGAGTGGCTGCACCAGTTCACATTCCCACCAACAGTGTAAGAGGGTTCCCTTTTCTCCGCATCCTCTCCAACATTTGTTGTTTCCTGCCTTGTTAATTTTCCCCATTCTCACTGGTGTGAGGTGGTATCTCATTGTAGTTTTCATTTGTATTTCCCTGATGGCAAGTGATGCAGAGCATTTTCTCATATGCATGTTGGCCATGTCTATGTCTTCCTCTGTGAGATTTCTGTTCATGTCTTTTGCCCATTTCATGATTGGATTGTTTGTTTCTTTGGTGTTGAGTTTAATAAGTTCTTTATAGATCTTGGAAACTAGCCCTTTATGTGATAGGTCATTTGCAAATATCTTCTCCCATTCTGTAGGTTGTCTTTGAGTTTTGTTGACTGTATCCTTTGCTGTGCAAAAGCTTCTTATCTTGATGAAGTCCCAATAGTTCATTTTTGCTTTTGTTTCTTTTGCCTTCGTGGATGTATCTTGCAAGAAGTTACTATGGCCGAGTTCAAAAAGGGTGTTGCCTGTGTTCTTCTCTAGGATTTTGATGGAATCTTGTCTCACATTTAGATCTTTCAACCATTTTGAGTTTATCTTTGTGTATGGTGCAAGAGAGTGGTCTAGTTTCATTCTTCTGCATGTGGATGTCCAATTTTCCCAGCACCATTTATTGAAGAGACTGTCTTTCTTCCAATGGATAGTCTTTCCCCCTTTATCGAATATTAGTTGCCCATAAAGTTCAGGGTCCACTTCTGGATTCTCTATTCTGTTCCACTGATCTATGTGTCTGTTTTTGTGCCAGTACCACACTGTCTTGATGACCACAGCTTTGTAGTACAACCTGAAATCTGGCATTGTGATGCCCCCAGATATGGTTTTCTTTTTTAAAATTCCCCTGGTTATTCGGGGTCTTTTCTGATTCCACACAAATCTTAAAATAATTTGTTCTAACTCTCTGAAGAAAGTCCATGGTATTTTGATAGGGATTGCATTAAACGTGTATATTGCCCTGGGTAACATTGACATTTTCACAATATTAATTCTGCCAATCCATGAGCATGGAATATTTTTCCATCTCTTTGTGTCTTCCTCAATTTCTTTCAGAAGTGTTCTATAGTTTTGAGGGTATAGATCCTTTACATCTTTGGTGAGGTTTATTCCTAGGTATCTTATGCTTTTGGGTGCAATTGTAAATGGGATTGACTCCTTAATTTCTCTTTCTTCAGTCTCATTGTTAGTGTATAGAAATGCCACTGACTTCTGGGCATTGATTTTGTATCCTGCCACGCTACCGAATTGCTGTATGAGTTCTAGCAATCTTGGGGTGGTGACTTTTGGGTTTTCTATGTAGAGTATCATGTCATCGGCGAAGAGGGAGAGTTTGACTTCTTCTTTGCCAATTTGAATGCCTTTAATGTCTTTTTGTTGTCTGATTGCTGAGGCTAGGACTTCCAGTACTATGTTGAATAGCAGTGGTGAGAGTGGACATCCCTGTCTTGTTCCTGATCTTAGGGGAAAGGCTCCCAGTGCTTCCCCATTGAGAATGATATTTGCTGTGGGCTTTTCGTAGATGGCTTTTAAGATGTCGAGGAATGTTCCCTCTATCCCTACACTCTGAAGAGTTTTGATCAGGAATGGATGCTGTATTTTGTCAAATGCTTTCTCTGCATCCAATGAGAGGATCATATGGTTCTTGGTTTTTCTCTTGCTGATATGATGAATCACATTGATTGTTTTACGGGTGTTGAACCAGCCTTGTGTCCCAGGGATAAATCCTACTTGGTCATGGTGAATAATTTTCTTAATGTACTGTTGGATCCTATTGGCCAGTATCTTGTTGAGAATTTTTGCATCCATGTTCATCAGGGATATTGGTCTGTAATTCTCCTTTTTGGCGGGGTCTTTGTCTGGCTTTGGAATTAAGGTGATGCTGGCTTCATAGAACGAATTTGGAAGTACTCCATCTCTTTCTATCTTTCCAAACAGCTTTAGGAGAATAGGTATGATTTCTTCTTTAAACGTTTGATAAAATTCTCCTGGGAAGCCATCTGGCCCTGGACTCTTGTGTCTTGGGAGGTTTTTGATGACTGCTTCCATTTCCTCCCTGGTTATTGGCCTGTTCAGGTTTTCTATTTCTTCCTGTTCCAGTTTTGGTAGTCTGTGGCTTTCCAGGAATGCGTCCATTTCTTCTAGATTGCTTAATTTATTGGCGTATAGCTGTTCATAATATGTTTTTAAAATCGTTTGTATTTCCTTGGTGTTGGTAGTGATCTCTCCTTTCTCATTCATGATTTTATTAATTTGAGTCTTCTCTCTCTTCTTTTTAATAAGGCTGGCTAATGGTTTATCTATCTTATTAATTCTTTCAAAGAACCAACTCCTGGTTCTGTTGATCTGTTCCACAGTTCTTCTGGTCTCGATTTCGTTGAGTTCTGCTCGAATCTTTATTAACTCCCTTCTTCTCTTGGGTGTAGGATCTATTTGCTGTTTTTTCTCTAGCTCCTTTATGTGTAAGGTTAGCTTTTGTATTTGAGTTCTTTCCAGTTTTTGAATGGATGCTTGTATTGCGATGTATTTCCCCCTTAGGACTGCTTTTGCTGCATCCCAAAGATTTTGAACGGTTGTATCTTCATTCTCATTAGTTTCCATGAATCTTTTTAATTCTTCCTTAATTTCCTGGTTGACCCTTTTATCTTTTAGCAGGATGGTCCTTAACCTCCATGTGTTTGAGGTCCTTCCAAACTTCTTGTTGTGATTTAGTTCTAATTTCAAGGCATTATGGTCCGAGAACATGCAGGGGACAATCCCAATCTTTTGGTATCGGTTCAGACCCGATTTGTGACCCAATATGTGGTCTATTCTGGAGAAAGTTCCATGTGCACTTGAGAAGAATGTGTATTCGGTTGAGTTTGGATGTAAAGTTCTGTAGATATCTGTGAAATCCATCTGGTCCAGTGTATCATTTAAAGCTCTCGTTTCTTTGGAGATGTTTTGCTTAGAAGACCTATCGAGTATAGAAAGAGCTAGATTGAAGTCACCAAGTATAAGTGTATTATTATCTAAGTATTTCTTCACTTTGGTTAATAATTGATTTATATATTTGGCAGCTCCCACATTCGGAGCATATATATTGAGGATTGTTAAGTCCTCTTGTTGAATAGATCCTTTAAGTATGATATAGTGTCCCTCTTCATCTCTCACTACAGTCTTTGGGGTAAATTTTAGTTTATCTGATATAAGGATGGCTACCCCTGCTTTCTTTTGAGGACCATTCGAATGGTACATGGTTCTCCAACCTTTTATTTTCAGGCTGTAGGTGTCCTTCTGTCTAAAATGAGTCTCTTGTAGACAGCAAATAGATGGGTCCTGCTTTTTTATCCAGTCTGAGACCCTGCGCCTTTTGATGGGGTCATTAAGCCCGTTCACATTCAGAGTTACTATTGAGAGATATGAGTTTAGTGTCATCATGATATCTATTCAGTCTTTGTTTTTGTGGACTGTTCCACTGAACTTCTTCTTAAAGGGGAATTTTAAGAGTCCCCCTTAAAATTTCTTGCAGAGCTGGTTTGGAGGTCACATATTCTTTTAGTTGCTGCCTGTCTTGGAAGCTCTTTATCTCTCCTTCCATTTTGAATGAGAGCCTTGCTGGATAAAGTATTCTTGGTTGCATGTTCTTCTCATTTAGGACCCTGAATATATCCTGCCAGCCCTTTCTGGCCTGCCAGGTCTCTGTGGAGAGGTCTGCTGTTACCCTAATGCTCCTCCCCATAAAAGTCAGGGATTTCTTGTCTCTTGCTGCTTTAAGGATCTTCTCCTTATCTTTGGAATTTGCAAGCTTCACAATTAAATGTCGAGGTGTTGAACGGTTTTTATTGATTTTAGGGGGGGATCTCTCTATTTCCTGGATCTGAATGCCTGTTTCCCTTCCCAGATTAGGAAAGTTTTCAGCTAGAATTTGTTCAAATACATATTCTGGCCCTCTGTCCCTTTCGGCGCCCTCGGGAACCCCAATTAAACGTAGGTTTTTCTTCCTCAGGCTGTCGTTTATTTCCCTTAATCTATCTTCATGGTCTTTTAATTGTTTGTCTCTTTTTTCGATAAGGGAATTTTAAAACTTCTGTTCACAATAGCTCAGAAAGAATAAAATTCTTAGGAATACATTTAACCAAAGGAACAAAAGACTGTACAAGTGAACACCATAAAATACTGATCAAAGAAATTAAAAGGACTAATGTGGTGACCTTGAATAAGATATTTGGGCAGCTGGGGTGGCTCAGTGGTTTAGTGCTGCCTTCAGCCCAGGGCGTGATCATGGAGTCCCGGGATCGAGTCCCACATTGGGCTCCCTGCATGGAGCCTGCTTCTCCCTCTGCCTGTGTCTCTGCCTCTCTCTCTGTGTGTGTCTCTCATGAATAAATAAATAGAATCTTAAAAAATAATAATAAGATATTTATCTTTTTTTATTCTCAGTTATTTCCTTAATAAAATGGACATAACTGAGCAAGCAGATAGATAATTTTTTGAGGTTTTATTTATTTATTCATGAGAGACACAGAGAGAGGCAGAGACACAGGGGGAGAGAGGAGAAGCAGGCTCCAAGCAGGAGCCTGATGTGGGGCTCCATCCCGAGACTCCAGGATCACGCCCTGAGCCAAAGGCAAAACCCAGGTGTCTCAGATAGATTATTTTTTTAATGAAAATTGGTCATTCTTATTACAGTTAACCCTTGAACAATGCAGGTTTGAACTGTGCAGGTCCACTTATATGTAGATTTTTTCAATAAATACAGTAGAGTACTATAAATGTATTTTCTCTTATGACTTAATAACATCTTTTCTCTAGCTTATTTTATTCTAAGAACACAGTATATAGCATGTACAGTATACAAAATATGTATTAATCTACTCCAGGCAAAAGTAGACTATTAGTAGTTAACTTTTTTTTTTTAGTAGTTAACTTTTTGGAGTAAGAGTTATATGCAGATTTTTGTCTGTGTAGGAGGGTCAGCGCACCTAACCCCCATGTTGTTCAAGGGTCAACTATTAGTTTTTAAGTGTGAGGTTGATTGGTTTAGTTTTAAGTGTGAGCCATAGTTGTTACCCAGCCTCATATCAGTAGGATTATATATGCAAACTCAGGGACCAGTGGATGTGGGAATCCGGGGGGCCTCTTTTATTCTGACAATGAGCTTCCTTTTCCTAGTTTTCCTCCAGCTTCCTGGCCAACCCACTCGCTATTTTTTGTTTTGTTCATTTTGTCGTGTTTTGTTTTCTGAGTCCCTTCCTGTGTTTCTCCTTTAAATTTCAACTGCTTTTCTGTTTTTTTTTTAATTTATTTTTTATTGGTGTTCAATTTACTAACATACAGAATAACCCCCAGTGCCCGTCACCCATTCACTCCCACCCCCCGCCCTCCTCCCCTTCTACCACCCCTAGTTGGTTTCCTAGAGTTAGCAGTCTTTACGTTCTGTCTCCCTTTCTAATATTTCCCACACATTTCTCCTCCCTTCCCTTATATTCCCTTTCACTATTATTTATATTCCCCAAATGAATGAGAACATATAATGTTTGTCCTTCTCTGACTGACTTACTTCACTCAGCATAATACCCTCCAGTTCCATCCACGTTGAAGCAAATGGTGGGTATTTGTCATTTCTAATAGCTGAGTAATATTCCATTGTATACATAAACCACATCTTCTTTATCCATTCATCTTTCGTTGGACACCGAGGCTCCTTCCACAGTTTGGCTATCGTGGCCATTGCTCCTATAAACATCGGGGTGCAGGTGTCCCGGCATTTCATTGCATCTGTATCTTTGGGGTAAATCCCCAATAGTGCAATTGCTGGGTCGTAGGGCAGGTCTATTTTTAACTCTTTGAGGAACCTCCACACAGTTTTCCAGAGTGGCTGCACCAGTTCACATTCCCACCAACAGTGTAAGAGGGTTCCCTTTTCTCCGCATCCCCTCCAACATTTGTTGTTTCCTGCCTTGTTAATTTGCCCCATTCTCACCGGTGTGAGGTGGTATCTCATTGTGGTTTTGATTTGTATTTCCCTGATGGCAAGTGATGCAGAGCATTTTCTCATGTGCATGTTGGCCATGTCTATGTCTTCCTCTGTGAGATTTCTCTTCATGTCTTTTGCCCATTTCATGATTGGATTGTTTGTTTCTTTGGTGTTGAGTTTAATAAGTTCTTTATAGATCTTGGAAACTAGCCCTTTATCTGATATGTCATTTGCAAATATCTTCTCCCATTCTGTAGGTTGTCTTTGAGTTTTGTTGACTGTATCCTTTGCTGTGCAAAAGCTTCTTATCTTGATGAAGTCCCAATAGTTCATTTTTGCTTTTGTTTCTTTTGCCTTTGTGGATGTATCTTGCAAGAAGTTACTGTGGCCAAGTTCAAAAAGGGTGTTGCCTGTGTTCTTCTCTAGGATTTTGATGGAATCTTGTCTCACATTTAGATCTTTCATCCATTTTGAGTTTATCTTTGTGTATGGTGCAAGAGAGTGGTCTAGTTTCATTCTTCTGCATGTGGATGTCCAATTTTCCCAGCACCATTTATTGAAGAGACTGTCTTTCTTCCAATGGATAGTCTTTCCTCCTTTATCGAATATTAGTTCACCATAAAGTTCAGGGTCCACTTCTGGGTTCTCTATTCTGTTCCACTGATCTATGTGTCTGTTTTTGTGCCAGTAGCACACTGTCTTCATGACCACAGCTTTGTAGTACAACCTGAAATCTGGCATTGTGATGCCCCCAGCTATGGTTTTCTTTTTTAAAATTCCCCTGGTTATTCGGGGTCTTTTCTGATTCCACACAAATCTTAAAATAATTTGTTCTAACTCTCTGAAGAAAGTCCATGGTATTTTGATAGGGATTGCATTAAACGTGTATATTGCCCTGGGTAACATTGACATTTTCACAATATTAATTCTGCCAATCCATGAGCATGGAATATTTTTCCATCTCTTTGTGTCTTCCTCAATTTCTTTCAGAAGTGTTCTATAGTTTTGAGGGTATAGATCCTTTACATCTTTGGTGAGGTTTATTCCTAGGTATCTTATGCTTTTGGGTGCAATTGTAAATGGGATTGACTCCTTAATTTCTCTTTCTTCAGTCTCATTGTTAGTGTATAGAAATGCCACTGATTTCTGGGTATTGATTTTGTATCCTGCCACGCTACCGAATTGCTGTATGAGTTCTAGCAATCTTGGGGTGGAGACTTTTGGGTTTTCTATGTAGAGTATCATGTCATCGGCGAAGAGGGAGAGTTAAAAGGAGAATTACAGACCAATATCCCTGATGAACATGGATGCAAAAATTCTCAACAAGATACTAGCCAATAGGATCCAACTACATTAAGAAAATTATTCACTATGACCAAGTAGGATTTATCCCTGGGACACAAGGCTGGTTCAACACCCGTAAAACAATCAATGTGATTCATCATATCAGCAAGAGAAAAACCAAGAACCATATGATCCTCTCATTAGATGCAGAGAAAGCATTTGACAAAATACAGCATCCATTCCTGATCAAAACTCTTCAGAGTGTAGGGATAGAGGGAACATTCCTCGACATCTTAAAAGCCATCTATGAAAAGCCCACAGCAAATATCATTCTCAATGGGGAAGCACTGGGAGCCTTTCCCCTAAGATCAGGAACAAGACAGGGATGTCCACTCTCACCACTGCTATTCAACATAGTACTGGAAGTCCTAGCCTCAGCAATCAGACAACAAAAAGACATTAAAGGCATTCAAATTGCTTTTCTGTTTATGTGTCTCTGTTTCACCAGTGTGATAACTCTTACAGCAAGCACCACAAGTCCTTCGTCTTTTGATTTCTGGCATCCCAGATATTTCCTGAGACAAGCTAAAAATCAAGGCATGTGTATTGAATTGATCTTTTGTGATGACTCCCAGCAGAAAAAGCAGCTCCTCCATTTAGGAGTCAGCATTATAGATTTTATATTTGTAGGCACCATACATATGACCTTTTTTTTGGTGCCAAACACTGCAGGAATTGGCTCAGTTTTAGTGCCCTGGTGAATTTGCATGTTCCCTCTTAGGTCTTGTAGGCAAAGCTAGACTGCAGGCACCTGATTCTTGGTAGAACACCTTGTGATTCCTCTTGGAGCAGGGGGAGATAAGCAGCCTGATCTGCTACAAAGTAGTTTCTCATCTGCCTCCCTATCTAGCTGGAGGCTGACACAAGGTCAATACGCATCCATCTCTGGTTTCAATTGGGTACAGGACATTCCTCCTTGTGCCCCCTGAGAATACAGCTGTGGACTACAAAAATGTTTCCTTCCTTAGGATACTGCTATAGACTTCACACTGACAGAGAGACCTACCACCTGTGTTGCCTGTCACTGAAAACCTCCCATTCAGTGTCAGTCCCTGGGGAACTACTGGTGCAGGGAGTTGATATTGCCTTTGCTGTGTCTGTATGTAATAAACTTTCTGAATCCATTTGGTCTTACCATTTCCTGTCTGGTCAAATCTATGGAAATGTAAAAAGCCAAAATAGCTGCTGTGGTTAGCCTGCGGTCCTGTTGGCTTCTGCAGTGTTACTTAGGGACCACTTGACAGACAGACTCTGGTGTTGACTTGTGTGGGCTGCATGACCAGAATACTGACTTATTTTCTTTGGCATCACACACAGCAAGGAACACCGTTTTCAGTACATTTCTTGACTTAGAGCAACCTTGTCAGACCTCAGATATTTACAAACCCACTTTAGAATGGATGCCATGTCTAACACCAGCTACATTGTTATTCGATCAATAAATGTACTGAAATCAAATAAATTTCTAAACTCAAATCATTTAAAATGTTAGCTTTATATCATACTTACTTGAAATTCAAAATTAGTATCACTTGCTAGAGATGTAATTGTGATGATAAATGAATTAAAAACAATTTGAAAGTTTAAATGAAAAAAAAGGGATAAGCCAAATCCATTTGCAATGTAATGCCTAATTCATATGTTATTTCATTTATTCTTCATAGCAACCATTCAGTGTAAATATTGTAATGAAATGAAACAGATCCAATGGGGATCCCTGGGTGGCGCAGCGGTTTGGTGCCTGCCTTTGGCCCAGGGCGCGATCCTGGAGACCCGGGATCGAATCCCACGTCAGGCTCCCGGTGCATGGAGCCTGCTTCTCCCCCGGCCTATGTCTCTGCCTCTCTCTCTCTCTCTATGACTATCATAAATAAATAAAAATTGAAAAAAAAATATTAAAAAAAAAAAAGAAAAGAAACAGATCCAATGGGTCTAAATGCCTTTCCTATCATCACACAAGTTAGTGTTTGTCAGAGCCAGGATTGAAACCCATGGGTATTTCATGCTGTAGCCTTGAGAGACAGAATAGGTAGGAACCAAGTTAATTTGCCTCAGCAATTCCCCCTTTCCCTTTTGTTTTACTTAGGCCCTCATTTTTAAAAATCCAGCTCCACAACCTAGGACCTCTCATGTATTTTGTGGCAAAGTGTGACACCCTGCCTTTAGTCTTACTTTTAATTTGAACCTTAGATTTTCAGTATTTTTGACTAGGGAATATTTTTCATCCTCTGTAAAGTGGGGAAACAATTGCTGCTTGTAATCCCCTGCCATTCCCTGAAGGTGGTGAATTTTGAGTAGTGCCCTTAGTTGCAGAAGTAATTTTTTGGAGTATGAGGATGCAATGGGGGGGGCGGGGGGGAACTCAGTGATGGAATTCTTATATTGTGCAGAGTAATAGAGGTGTAAGGCTAATAGTAGCTTCGAGATGCTTCTGAGATGTAGTGATTGTTAGATTGATGGAGATGTATGCAGAGGGAAAAAGATTTGGCTTTTCCCTACCTGCCTTTAAGTAACTTTTGAAGAGAGGTCAGAAATTCTGCAATGTTGTGGTCTTTTGCCATGGGGGCTTGTGTCATTAGTTCCTTTCTCTTTTTTCATGCAAACCATTCCAAATGGCTTTAGTATTCTAGTTACATTTTTCTATAGCACAGTAACTTAGTATGTTATTAAAACATTTTTAATGTTTCTTTTTGTTATAAATGATTTCATCTGGGATACTATATGATATGTGGGCCACATATCATATATTCTTCAAGAGAAGAACAAAACCTTTAATGTCAAATGGCGAAAAAATTACTATTACTAAATTTTTATGAAAATATCAGGTTACCATGATAGTCATAATGTGCACTGTTGAGTTTTCATGGATTCAACATTTTCAGAAATATTTACTTTGTGATAGAGCAAATCTTTTAACTTAGAACTTGAATCTCCAAATCTTATTGGAGTCAGACATAAGTTTTGGGTCCACTCTGACCTTTTTTGTGAGGATTAAATGAGGTCATAATGTATGAAACTTAGGAAAGAGAAGTGGCTAACTTAGTACATATGTTACAAATACATGTTTTTATAATAACTCCTGTTATTATTAAAGAATGCAATAAATGGAGTTACTGTTATAACTGTTCACAGCTCTCGGTTGGTCAGTCATTCACAACCATACAACACAGATCAAAATTATCTAGGCAAGTTAACAGAGCCATGATGTTTAACTTTCTAGGTATAGAAGATTAGTATCAGCGTAGAAACAGGAGTAGGTAGCTTGCATAGTGACAGCTTTATTATGGGGTATTTGATAGAAAAGATGGGCAACTTACAAAGCTTGAAAAGATAGGAACCTGAAGTTTCCCCTTATTCACTATACTTTAAGTAGGGTCCAATGCTAAAAAGGAGATGCAATTCAGAATCAACTAAACATGGGAAAGTCTAGCCCTGCATTACTCATAGCCTTTCAGGGTCTTCAGTTCCAGGGAGTAGAAAAAGAGGTTTTACATACCAATTCATTTTATGAAACTAGTATTACTGTGATATCAAAGTCCAAGAAAGAGAGTACATGAAATAAAAGTACAGGATAATGTCACTCATGAGGACATACATAAAAATTCTAAACAAATTATTAAGACTTAGATTATTCAGAAGAATAATAAATCATGACCATCCCCCCCAGTAATGTATGGTTGGTTAAAACATAGGAACTTATCTATGTAATTCACAACATTAACAGATTAAAGGAGAAAAAAAATCCTATGATCTTCTCAATAAATGCACTGAAAGTGTTTGAGAAAAATCAACATATATCCAAGATAAATATTTTTAGCAAAATAGATTAGAATGGAGCTTTCTTTGGTACACAGTAAACATGGTGACATTTGAAAATTTCTATTTCCTATCAGGAATAAGACAAGAATGTCCAATATTACCAGTTCCATTCAACATGGTACTGGGTGGGTCTGTCCAATGTTGTAAAATGAGAGAAGGAAAAAAAGTTATAATGTTTAAAACAGAAGAAGCTAACTGTTAGTATTCAAAGGTTATATGACTGTGTATGTTGAAAACCCAAAAGAAGCTAGACATAAACTTTCAAAATTAAAAAGCATGTTTAGCAAAGTTGCCGGAGATAACATCAATTTACAAATATGTCTGTATATACCAGATAAATCACAATATAAAATTTAAAATAATGAAAAAAAAAACAAGAAAAAAGGAGAAAAAATAAAAAACAGACTGTTAAATACAGAGAACAAACTGATGATTGCCAGAGCAGAGGTGGGTGGAGGGGATAGATGAAATAGATAAAGGGGGTTAACAGTACATTTATCTTGATAAGCCTCAAGTGAGGTATGGAATTGCTGAATCACTATATTGTACACCCGAAACTAAGTAACACTGAATGTTAATTATACTTGAATAAAAAAAAATGACATGAAAGTTACAAAGAAGATGCTCAATAAATGTTCTCTCCCAGGGAAATAAATGAAATAACGATATAATTTTCAATAGCACCAAATGCTTAGAAATAAGATTGACAAAATATCTGCATGATTCTTTGCGGAGAGTTGTAAAACTTTATTGAGAGAATTTTAACAGTGAAATATCCAGCATAAGAACAGTTTGCATGGTTTCAGCTTGTCTTCCTTTAAATCTGTGATTGCCTGGAGGACAAACATTATATGGGGAATATAAAATATAATATAAAAATTAGTGAAAGGAAATAAAGGGGAAAGGAGAGAAAATGAGTGAAAATATCAGTGAGGGTGACAAAACATGAGAGACACCTAACTCTGGGAAACGAACAAGGGGTAGTGGAAAGGGAGGTGGGTGGGGGGTTGGGGTGACTGGGTGATGGGCACTGAGGGGGGGCACTTGGCGGGATGAGCACTGGGTGTTATGCTATATGTTGGCAAATTGACCTTCAATAAAAAAAATAAAAATAAATTAAAAAATAAATCTGTGATTGACCTTCACCTGTAAGGTAAACAAAGCAGTTGGGAACATTACTTAGCAGAATTTTATTTATAGTATGTTAAAGGTATACAAAAAACACTACAGTTTTGGTTTTATAAGATAAATTTCTAAGCAATATTTAATCAATATTTTTAAACACATCACTCTTTCTTTTTTTTTTAATTTTTTTATTTATTTATGATAGTCACAGAGAGAGAGAGAGAGAGAGGCAGAGACACAGGCAGAGGGAGAAGCAGGCTCCATGCTCCGGGAGGCCGATGTGGGATTCGATCCCGGGTCTCCAGGATCGCGCCCTGGGCCAAAGGCAGGCGCCAAACCACTGCGCCACCCAGGGATCCCCACATCACTCTTTCTATTGGTGCAAGAAAACAAGAAGACTATTCAAGTTCAGAACATACTAAAGGAATGGAACTTATTAAAAGGCAGTTTTATTTTTTAAAGATTTTATTTATTTATTTGAGAGAGAGAGAGAGTGATCAAGAGAATGAGCTTGAGCAGGGGCAGGGGGAGAGGGAGAGGAAGAAACTGACTCCCCTGCTGAGCAGGGAGCCCAAGGTGGAGCTCGACCCCAGGACTCTGGGATTATGACCTGAGCCAAAGGCAGACACTTAACTGACTGAGCCACCCAGGAGCCCCTAAATGGGAGTTTTAAATGAAAATTTAAAAATTGCTTATGCTTTTACTAAAATCCAAACAACACACAAAAAACCTTGACAAAAGAAATTGATAAATATGTGTCATTTAAAAGCTTCCACTTGGGGGCACCAGGGTATCTCAGGTGGTTAAGCGATTGACTGGAGACTTTAGCTCAGCTCATGAAAGATCTCAGGGTCTTGAGATCAAGCCCTGTAGGTCTCCATGCTCAGCAGTGAGTGTGCTGGATATTCTCTCTCTCTCTCTGTCTCCCTCTGCCACTCCCCTGCTTGTGCTCTCTCTTAAAGTAAATACAAATATTTTAAAAACAAAATAAAAGCTCCCACTTGAAATAACATTCTAAATATAAGATAGCTAAATCAACGTCATATTGTTGCTTGGCTAAGTGAATACAAAGGCCAGTACTACATCCATTTTGTCTCTATTGTGCAGAAGTGCAAAAAAGTTTTTTGAGCTAGTTTAGCCCATATGTGATCGGTAACCATTTGTCCCCATTTCTACCTGTAATCCTACTGTGATTAGAAATAATGCCTTTTTTCACACTTGACAGTAATAAACTACATGGTCATATTAGTTTTAAGTCATCACCATCATTTCTGAAATTAAAATATGAAGCACATATATACCGTGTCTTACAACATGACACAAAAATGGAAGGAATGGATTGAGGAAGGGAAAAAGTAAATGAATGGAGAGAGGGAAAGATATCTAGAAAAGTCAAACATTTGTTTCTAAAAGTAAGTGCTTTTTTACACTTTATTGAGGGAATAACTGACAAATATATGTATTTCAAGTATACATGATTATTTGCTATGTATACATTGTGGGTTACCAGATAAACATAAGGAATTAACATATCCATTATTGCATATAGTTAACTTTTTGTGTGTAAGAATGCTTAAGATCTACTCTCATCACCTTTCGAGTATACAATATCATATTATTCACTAAAAGTAAGCGCTTCTGAGGGACAACTCTGACAAGTTTCGGAAGTTTTCCTATAGTATCTGCAATGTTCAGGTACTACTGAGATATATAAGTTTTCCTAATATATCAACCACTTCATATTTTGAAAATATTGAGTTCAAGAACGTATTCACTTTCAATTATATAAAATACTTTTTGTTATATCTTGTTCATGTTCCTTAGTGTGTACACTTCTTTATTTCATTTTCTTCAGGATTATGTAAACTAGTGGATACTCTTCATAAATATTTTTTAAAAGAACAATCTTCCTGATTTATTAGCTGTATTATTTTTCCTTTTACTAATATTTCATACCTTTTATTAAGTACTTCTTTCCTTTTTGTTAGGTTTATTCCGTTGCTTCTTGTTTTTCTTATCTTTTATGTTGGATGCTCATGTAATGTATTATCTATGTAATTACATGCATTTTAAAGGGTATTGCTCTTCCTATAAGTGCATTTTAGCCATGTTCAATAGGCTCCAGGATGTAGTCTGAAAACTATCTCCTTATGTAAATAGTCGAATGGAATGGTTCATCAATGTAGACTAAAAAAGTTTAGGACAATGCAAGGTAATTTCCTCCCTAAATATCAAGCGTGTCCTTTAAGTTCAGAAGCTCTTAAAATTAATGGTCATCGATTTGAAAAACACCTATGTAAAACACAAGTTGATTATTTATGAATTATTAAAGTTATAGACTTTAAATTTAAAATCTTATCAATTTATGTCTCAAGGCAAAAACTTTTTTTTTAAAGATTTTATATATTTATTCCTGAGAGACGCAGGGAGAGAGAGGCAGAGACATAGAGGGAGAAGCAGTCTCCCTGTGGGGAGCCTGATGCGGGATCATGACCTGAGTTAAAGGCAGACAACCACTGAGCCACCCAGGGGCCCCTCAAGGCAGAAACTTATAATATGCTACTTTTGCTATGGTTATAGGTGATTTTGTCATAGTGTTCACATTTTTATTAGGGACAGTGGGTTCTGAAAACTGACAGGGGGACAGGGAGTGTGTTTAGCACAGATATTTCACAGATCTTTTTTTTTAATAATAAATTTATTTTTTATTGGTGTTCAATTTGCCAACATACAGAATAACACCCAGTGCTCATCCCATCAAGTGCCCCCCTCAGTGCCCATCACCCATTCACCCCCACCACCCGCCCTCCTCCCCTTCCACCACCCCTAGTCCGTTTCCCAGAGTTAGGAGTCTTTATGTTCTGTCTCCCTTTCTGATATTTCCCACACACTTCTTCTCCCTTCCCTTATATTCCCTTTCACTATTATTTATATTCCCCAAATGAATGAGAACATATAATGTTTGTCCTTCTCCAATTGACTTATTTCACTCAGCATAATACCCTCCAGTTCCATCCACGTTGAAGCAAATGGTGGGTATTTGTCATTTCTAATGGCTGAATAATATTCCATTGTATACATAAACCACATCTTCTTTATCCATTCATCTTTCGATGGACACCGAGGCTCCTTCCACAGTTTGGCTATTGTGGACATTGCTGCTGTAAACATCGGGGTGCAGGTGTCCCGGCGTTTTATTACATCTGTTTCTTTGGGGTAAATCCCCAACAGTGCAATTGCTGGGTCGTTGGGCAGAACTATTTTTAACTCTTTGAAGAACCTCCACACAGTATTCCTGAGTGGCTGCACCAGTTCACATTCCCACCACCAGTGCAAGAGGGTTCTCCTTTCTCCACATCCTCTCCAACATTTGTGGTTTCCTGCCTTGTTAATGTTCCCCATTCTCACTGGTGTGAGGTGGTATCTCATTGAGGTTTTGATTTGTATTTCCCTGATGGCAAGTGATGCAGAGCATTTTCTCATGTGCATGTTGGCCATGTCTATGTCTTCCTCTGTGAGATTTCTCTTCATGTCTTTTGCCCATTTCATGATTGGATTGTTCGTTTCTATGGTGTTGTGTTTAATAAGTTATTTATAGATCTTGGAAACTAGCCCTTTATCTGATACGTCATTTGCAAATATCTTCTCCCATTCTGTAGGTTGTCTTTTAGTTTTGTTGACTGTATCCTTTGCTGTGCAAAAGCTTCTTACATTTCACAGATCTTGAGCATCAGTGACTATATGAATTT
This sequence comes from Canis lupus dingo, assembly GCF_003254725.2. NCBI lineage: Eukaryota > Metazoa > Chordata > Mammalia > Carnivora > Canidae > Canis > Canis lupus. The sequence goes on from NC_064281.1 coordinate 44,059,917, forward strand.
TTTCTACTTGATCAGCCACAGATACTGGAAACTTGACTCTCTCTTGCCATTTTTTTTTTTACTATTGAATTTTGATGTACATATAAGTTTTTATTCTCTATTTTACACTACTTCAAAACCTGTAGTTTACATCTTTGAATATTTTTTTTCTATTTTTTTATTTTATTTTATTTTTTTTCTTTTTTATTTATTTTTTTTTATTGGTGTTCAATTTACCAACATACAGAATAACACCCAGTGCCCGTCACCCATTCACTCCCACCCCCTGCCTCCCTCCCCCTCCACCACCCCTAGTTCGTTTCCCAGAGTTAGCAGTCTTTACGTTCTGTCTCCCTTTCTGATATTTCCCACACATTTCTTCTCCCTTCCCTTATTTTCCCTTTCACTATTATTTATATTCCCCAAATGAATGAGAACATATAATGTTTGTCCTTCTCTGACTGACTTACTTCACTCAGCATAATACCCTCCAGTTCCATCCACGTTGAAGCAAATGGTGGGTATTTGTCATTTCTAATAGCTGAGTAATATTCCATTGTATACATAAACCACATCTTCTTTATCCATTCATCTTTCGTTGGACACCGAGGCTCCTTCCACAGTTTGGCTATCGTGGCCATTGCTCCTATAAACATCGGGGTGCAGGTGTCCCGGCGTTTCATTGCATTTGTATCTTTGGGGTAAATCCCCAACAGTGCAATTGCTGGGTCGTAGGGCAGGTATATTTTTAACTGTTTGAGGAACCTCCACACAGTTTTCCAGAGTGGCTGCACCAGTTCACATTCCCACCAACAGTGTAAGAGGGTTCCCTTTTCTCCGCATCCTCTCCAACATTTGTTGTTTCCTGCCTTGTTAATTTTCCCCATTCTCACTGGTGTGAGGTGGTATCTCATTGTAGTTTTGATTTGTATTTCCCTGATGGCAAGTGATGCAGAGCATTTTCTCATATGCATGTTGGCCATGTCTATGTCTTCCTCTGTGAGATTTCTGTTCATGTCTTTTGCCCATTTCATGATTGGATTGTTTGTTTCTTTGGTGTTGAGTTTAATAAGTTCTTTATAGATCTTGGAAACTAGCCCTTTATGTGATAGGTCATTTGCAAATATCTTCTCCCATTCTGTAGGTTGTCTTTGAGTTTTGTTGACTGTATCCTTTGCTGTGCAAAAGCTTCTTATCTTGATGAAGTCCCAATAGTTCATTTTTGCTTTTGTTTCTTTTGCCTTCGTGGATGTATCTTGCAAGAAGTTACTATGGCCGAGTTCAAAAAGGGTGTTGCCTGTGTTCTTCTCTAGGATTTTGATGGAATCTTGTCTCACATTTAGATCTTTCATCCATTTTGAGTTTATCTTTGTGTATGGTGAAAGAGAGTGGTCTAGTTTCATTCTTCTGCATGTGGATGTCCAATTTTCCCAGCACCATTTCTTGAAGAGACTGTCTTTCTTCCAATGGATAGTCTTTCCTCCTTTATCGAATATTAGTTGCCCATAAAGTTCAGGGTCCACTTCTGGATTCTCTATTCTGTTCCACTGATCTATGTGTCTGTTTTTGTGCCAGTACCACACTGTCTTGATGACCACAGCTTTGTAGTACAACCTGAAATCTGGCATTGTGATGCCCCCAGATATGGTTTTCTTTTGTAAAATTCCCCTGGCTATTCGGGGTCTTTTCTGATTCCACACAAATCTTAAAATAATTTGTTCTAACTCTCTGAAGAAAGTCCATGGTATTTTGATAGGGATTGCATTAAACGTGTATATTGCCCTGGGTAACATTGACATTTTCACAATATTAATTCTGCCAATCCATGAGCATGGAATATTTTTCCATCTCTTTGTGTCTTCCTCAATTTCTTTCAGAAGTGTTCTATAGTTTTGAGGGTATAGATCCTTTACATCTTTGGTGAGGTTTATTCCTAGGTATCTTATGCTTTTGGGTGCAATTGTAAATGGGATTGACTCCTTAATTTCTCTTTCTTCAGTCTCATTGTTAGTGTATAGAAATGCCACTGACTTCTGGGCATTGATTTTGTATCCTGCCACGCTACCGAATTGCTGTATGAGTTCTAGCAATCTTGGGGTGGAGACTTTTGGGTTTTCTATGTAGAGTATCATGTCATCGGCGAAGAGGGAGAGTTTGACTTCTTCTTTGCCAATTTGAATGCCTTTAATGTCTTTTTGTTGTCTGATTGCTGAGGCTAGGACTTCCAGTACTATGTTGAATAGCAGTGGTGAGAGTGGACATCCCTGTCTTGTTCCTGATCTTAGGGGAAAGGCTCCCAGTGCTTCCCCATTGAGAATGATATTTGCTGTGGGCTTTTCATAGATGGCTTTTAAGATGTCGAGGAATGTTCCCTCTATCCCTACACTCTGAAGAGTTTTGATCAGGAATGGATGCTGTATTTTGTCAAATGCTTTCTCTGCATCCAATGAGAGGATCATATGGTTCTTGGTTTTTCTCTTGCTGATATGATGAATCACATTGATTGTTTTACGGGTGTTGAACCAGCCTTGTGTCCCAGGGATAAATCCTACTTGGTCATGGTGAATAATTTTCTTAATGTACTGTTGGATCCTATTGGCCAGTATCTTGTTGAGAATTTTTGCATCCATGTTCATCAGGGATATTGGTCTGTAATTCTCCTTTTTGGCGGGGTCTTTGTCTGGCTTTCGAATTAAGGTGATGCTGGCTTCATAGAACGAATTTGGAAGTACTCCATCTCTTTCTATCTTTCCAAACAGCTTTAGGAGAATAGGTATGATTTCTTCTTTAAACGTTTGATAAAATTCCCCTGGGAAGCCATCTGGCCCTGGACTCTTGTGTCTTGGGAGGTTTTTGATGACTGCTTCAATTTCCTCCCTGGTTATTGGCCTGTTCAGGTTTTCTATTTCTTCCTGTTCCAGTTTTGGTAGTCTGTGGCTTTCCAGGAATGCGTCCATTTCTTCTAGATTGCCTAATTTATTGGCGTATAGCTGTTCATAATATGTTTTTAAAATCGTTTGTATTTCCTTGGTGTTGGTAGTGATCTCTCCTTTCTCATTCATGATTTTATTAATTTGAGTCTTCTCTCTCTTGTTTTTAATAAGGCTGGCTAATGGTTTATCTATCTTATTAATTCTTTCAAAGAACCAACTCCTGGTTCTGTTGATCTGTTCCACAGTGCTTCTGGTCTCGATTTCGTTGAGTTCTGCTCGAATCTTTATTAACTCCCTTCTTCTCTTGGGTGTAGGATCTATTTGCTGTTTTTTCTCTAGCTCCTTTATGTGTAAGGTTAGCTTTTGTATTTGAGTTCTTTCCAGTTTTTGAATGGATGCTTGTATTGCGATGTATTTCCCCCTTAGGACTGCTTTTGCTGCATCCCAAAGATTTTGAACGGTTGTATCTTCATTCTCATTAGTTTCCATGAATCTTTTTAATTCTTCCTTAATTTCCTGGTTGACCCTTTTATCTTTTAGCAGGATGGTCCTTAACCTCCATGTGTTTGAGGTCCTTCCAAACTTCTTGTTGTGATTTAGTTCTAATTTCAAGGCATTATGGTCCGAGAACATGCAGGGGACAATCCCAATCTTTTGGTATCGGTTCAGACCCGATTTGTGACCCAATATGTGGTCTATTCTGGAGAAAGTTCCATGTGCGCTTGAGAAGAATGTGTATTCAGTTGAGTTTGGATGTAAAGTTCTGTAGATATCTGTGAAATCCATCTGGTCCAGTGTATCATTTAAAGCTCTCGTTTCTTTGGAGATGTTTTGCTTAGAAGACCTATCGAGCTAGAAAGAGCTAGATTGAAGTCACCAAGTATAAGTGTATTATTATCTAAGTATTTCTTCACTTTGGTTAATAATTGATTTATATATTTGGCAGCTCCCACATTCGGAGCATATATATTGAGGATTGTTAAGTCCTCTTGTTGAATAGATCCTTTAAGTATGATATAGTGTCCCTCTTCATCTCTCACTACAGTCTTTGGGGTAAATTTTAGTTTATCTGATATAAGGATGGCTACCCCTGCTTTCTTTTGAGGACCATTCGAATGGTAAATGGTTCTCCAACCTTTTATTTTCAGGCTGTAGGTGTCCTTCTGTCTAAAATGAGTCTCTTGTAGACAGCAAATAGATGGGTCCTGCTTTTTTATCCAGTCTGAAACCCTGCGCCTTTTGATGGGGTCATTAAGCCCGTTCACATTCAGAGTTACTATTGAGAGATATGAGTTTAGTGTCATCATGATATCTATTCAGTCTTTGTTTTTGTGGACTGTTCCACTGAACTTCTTCTTAAAGGGGAATTTTAAGAGTCCCCCTTAAAATTTCTTGCAGAGCTGGTTTGGAGGTCACATATTCTTTTAGTTGCTGCCTGTCTTGGAAGCTCTTTATCTCTCCTTCCATTTTGAATGAGAGCCTTGCTGGATAAAGTACTCTTGGTTGCATGTTCTTCTCATTTAGGACCCTGAATATATCCTGCCAGCCCTTTCTGGCCTGCCAGGTCTCTGTGGAGAGGTCTGCTGTTACCCTAATGCTCCTCCCCATAAAAGTCAGGGATTTCTTGTCTCTTGCTGCTTTAAGGATCTTCTCTTTATCTTTGGAATTTGCAAGCTTCACAATTAAATGTCGAGGTGTTGAACGGTTTTTATTGATTTTAGGGGGGATCTCTCTATTTCCTGGATCTGAATGCCTGTTTCCCTTCCCAGATTAGGAAAGTTTTCAGCTAGAATTTGTTCAAATACATATTCTGGCCCTCTGTCCCTTTCGGCGCCCTCGGGAACCCCAATTAAACGTAGGTTTTTCTTCCTCAGGCTGTCGTTTATTTCCCTTAATCTATCTTCATGGTCTTTTAATTGTTTGTCTCTTTTTTCCTCAGTTTCCCTCTTTGCTATCAACTTGTCTTCTAGGTCACTCACTCGTTCTTCCACCTCGTTAACCCTTGTCGTTAGGACTTCTAGTTTGGATTGTATCTCATTCAATTGATTTTTAATTTCTGCCTGATTAGTTCTAAATTCTGCAGTCATGAAGTCTCTTGAGTCCTTTATACTTTTTTCTAGAGCCACCAGTAGCTGTATAATAGTGCTTCTGAATTGGCCTTCTGACATTGAATTGTAATCCAGATTTTGTAACTCTGTGGGAGAGAGGACTGTTTCTGATTCTTTCTTTTGAGGTGAGGTTTTCCTTCTAGTCATTTTGCTCAGTGCAGAGTGGCCAAAAGCAAGTTGTATTGGGAAAAAGAGAAAAAGAGAGGAGAGAAAGAAGGAAAGAAAAGAGAAAGAGAAAAAAAAAAGGGAAGAAAAAGAAAAAAAAAACGAAAAAAAAAGAAGAAAAAGAGAAAGAAAAAGAAAGGAGAAAAAAAGGGGGTGGGGGAAGGAAACAAATCAAAAAGCAAAACAAAACAAAAACAAAAACAAAAGGAACCACAGGGGAGTATCTTCTGATTCTGTGTACTTTAAGTCCCTTGGCTTCTCCTGGAAGTTGTCCGTCTAGCTGGTCTTCTGGGGGAGGGGCCTGTTGTGCTGATTTTCAGGTGTTAGCAGTTGGGGGAGCTGCTGTGCCCCTGCCTGGTGCAGGGCTCAGTGGGGGTTGTTTACCCCGTGAGGCCGCAGGAGGAACAGCCCCAGTGGCGGGGCCAGCTCTGGAAACCTGGATTCAGCCCCCGCAGGAACTCCTGAGCTCTCGGTCTGCAGGGCCTGGAGGCTCCCGGGCGGGGCCGCTGATCTGCTCAGCTGGGGCAGGAGCGTCCTTGCTGTCCTGGGCCCTCCCGGCCTCTGCCTGTCCCGGGGGAGGCCGGATCCTGGGCTGTGTCCCGGCGCCCTGTGCTCCGGAGCCTGCGCTGGTGGATTCGCGCTCCCGGGCCGCGCAGCCCCCTCCGCGGAGCCGCCGCCCAAGCCCCTCCGAGCTGCTCCTGGAACCGCGCAGCCCCCTCTGCCCGGAGTCTCTTCCTCTGCCCGAGCCCCCCCGAGCTGCTCCCGCCCCGCTGCCCCCTCCGCGGAGCCGCCCCCGAGCCCCTCTGAGCTGCTCCGGGTCCTGCCGTGCGCGCTGCAGCCCTTAGGGAGCTCGGCGCACTCTCCTGGGCACGCAGTTGCTGTTACTGTCCCAGGGAACCCGAGGGCATCCTCGTTCTCCTGGGTCCTGCTCCACCTCCCTGCGAGCCCCTTTCCGCCCGGGAAGGTCGGTGCAGCTCCTGGGTCTCCGGGACGGGGCTCTCGTGTCCTGGGGTCACTCCCCCGGCCTCAGCCCGGCTCCTCGCGGGGCCCCTCCCCCTTGGAGGCCTTTGTTCCTTTATATCTTTTTCCCCGTCTTCCTACCTGGATAGAAGCGCGAACTCTTCTCACTGTAGCATTCCAGCTGGTCTCTCTTTAAATCTCAGGCCGAATTCATAGATTTTCAGGATAATTTGAAGGTTTTCTAGGTAGTTTGGTGGAGACAGGTGATTTGGACACCCTACTCTTCCGCCATCTTGCTCCTCCCCCCTCTCTCTCTTGCCATTTTGTTTGTCACTTGAGGCTTCATTGGGAAAAAGGTTTTAAAATGCATTTTTTAAAAAGTCAGAAACATTTAGAATTTGACAGAATCTATTTATTCCCATTCAGATCTCCATACAGAAAAACAAATTTCAAGCAGTATTTATTCATTATCTTAGTAGTGATGAAATCTCAATTCAGATATTAAAATTTGACCCCCCCAAAAAATAAAATAAAATTTGACCCCAAATGATATTTTACAATTATTTCAAAACAGCATATCTTTATATTCTATACATGCTATCCAACAGAACCAGAGAATGCAAAAATCAGCATTAAAATTAATATATCTGATTTGAATTCACTAATTATATAGAAGTAGAGATAGGTTTAGAAGTTAAGAGATTCTCCTGGAATCACACAGATTATGTTAGAGCTGGTGGTAGACCCCACTTCAGTGCCTCAGCATATTTCATATGAGCTGATATTTACTACAAATATATTATGTATTTGTAAAAGAAATTATGAAAGAATCTGAATTCTTAGCTATTGGTTAAAGTACTTATACTCAAAAGTAAGTAAATTTTTTGTTTGTTTTTAAAGATTTTATTTATTTATTCATGAGAGACAGAGAGGGAGAGAGAGAGGCAGAGACACAGGCAGAGGAAGAAGCAGGCTCCATGCAGGGAGCCTGACATGGGACTCGATCCTGGACCTCCAGGATCAGGCCCTGGACTGAAGCCAGTGCTAAACCGCTGAGCCATCCAGGCTGCCCCAGTAAATGTTTTTATATCTCATAGTTCATTATGGCTTTGATCCAATTGGTTCCTAGATCCGATCGTCTATAAGTAAGGCAGCCAGGCATTGAGAGTCTGAATTACCTGTCAAATAATCTTTAATATATGAAAAATAATAAACTTGACTATCTCTTACCATTTTATTATTTAGTAAGTTGAGGCTTCATTGGGGAAAGGATTTAAAATGCAATTATTTTTATTAATATAACAATAATGTTATATCTATGTTATTAATGATAGAATATTCTGAAAACTAAAACCACATACTTTGCATTCTTAATGGGTAACATACCTGCTTCTGGCATTTTAATGGGCTCTATACTTGGAAAACTTGCCCCCTTGACATTCGGACCATCTCTACCCTTATCCCCAGTCTTTGGGTGAGCCAGTTCCTGGAAATCAGCTTTCAGATCAGGCCCTTAAAAAAGTGAACAGTTTAAGCAATGAACATGAAATATAAGTAATGAAAAAATATTTATTCCTTCAGTTATATGAAATAAAATCCTGTAGGCTAGTGTGATAATAACTGACAGAAGGATGGACTTCACATCTTTGTTTTCCTGTATTATGAAACTATTTTTATTTTTTCTAAAGATTTTATTTATCTATTCATGAGAGATAGAGAGAGGCAGAGACATAAGCAGAGGGAGAAGCAGTCTCCTTGCAGGGAGCCCAATATGGGACTCAATTCCAGGACCCTGGGATCACGACCTGAGCCAAAGCAGACACTCAACCACTGGGCCACCAGGCGTCCCTATGAAACTATTTTAAATGACTATCTAAAGATAAACCACATACAAAAACATATAAACCACACTACATCTACATTTCCATTATATTATCATAGTGTACTAAGAGTAGAGAGCATGAGCTATCTGAGAAATCTGAAGTCTACACCATGGATAGGATTTTAATTACAATTAAAATTTAATTTTCTGAAGGACTGAGTGCATTTTTGGGCTTATGACAAATATTATAGTAGTGACACACATCCTCTTTTGGGATAACCTGAGATTTATTTTGTTAAAATTAACTAGCTATTGTTCCTCTTGCCTTCATCCATGAAGGCAAGAGGAACAAAAGCAAAAATGAACTATTGGGACTTCATCAAGATAAGAAGCTTTTGCACAGCAAAAGAAACAGTCAACAAAACTAAAAGACAACCTACAGAATGGGAGAAGATATTTGTAAATGATGTATCAGATAAAGGGCTAGTATCCAAGATCTATAAAGAACTTATTAAACTCAACACCAAAGAAACAAACAATCCAATCATGAAATGGGCAAAAGACATGAAGAGAAATCTCACAGAGGAAGACATAGACATGGCCAACACGCACATGAGAAAATATTCTGCATCCCTCGCCATCAGGGAAATACAAATCAAAACCACAATGAGATACCACCTCACACCAGTGAGAATGGGGCAAATTAACAAGGCAGGAAACAACAAATGTCGGAGAGGATGTGGAGAAAGGGGAACCCTCTTGCACTGTTGGGAATGTGAACTGGTGCAGCCACTCAGGAAAACTGTGTGGAGGTTCCTCAAAGAGTTAAAGATAAAACTGCCCTACGACCCAGCAATTGCACTGCTGTTGATTTACCCCAAAGATACAGATGCAATGAAACGGTAGGACACCTGCATCCCAATGTTTATAGCAGCAATGTCCACAATAGTCAAACTGCGGAAGGAGCCTCGGTGTCCATCGAAAGTTGAGTGGGTAAAGAAGATGTGGTATATGTATACAATGGAATATTAGCCATTAGAAATGACAAATACCCACCATTTGCTTCAACGTGGATGGAACTGGAGGGTATTATGCTGAGTGAAGTAAGTCAGTCAGAGAAGGACAAACATTATATGTTCTCATTCATTTGGGGAATATAAAAAATAGTGAAAGGGAATAAGTGGGAAAGGTGAGAAAATGAGTGGGAAATATCAGTCAGAACATGAGAGACACCTAAATCTGGGAATCGAACAAAGGGTGGTGGAAAGGGAGGTGGGTGGGGGGTTGGGATGACTGGTTGATGGGCACTGAGGGGGGCGCTTGGCGGGATGAGCACTGGGTGTTATGGTATATGTTGGCAAATTGAACTCCAATAAAAAATATATACAAAAAAAGAACAAAAAAGTAAAATAACTGAGAATTTGCTCTCTGCTTTAGCTCAGACATCCATCTTTTACCCTTCAGACATCAGTGTTCCTGGTTCTTAGGCTTTTGGACTCAGACTGTGACTTAGACCATCGGTCCCATGATTCTCAGGCCTTCAGACTTGTACTGAATCACAGCACTGATTTTTCTTTTTCCCAGCCTGTAGGCAGCAAATTGTGAGATTTCTTAGCCTCACAATCACATAAGCCAATTTCTACAATACTTTTCTATTTACCTATATCTATCTATATCCTATTGGTTCTTTTTCTCTGGAGAGCACCGACTAATGCACATTTTGGTACTGAGAGTGGTTCTAGAGGAACTGAATGTTAAGGATAAATATTCTGAATTGATTCTTGAGTTTCTGGAATTGACTGTTCAGTATTATTAGATTTAAAGAAGTTAATGACTCTATTTCCAGTAGTAAAGAGAGATCGTCCATGAACTGTTTATAGAGATATGCAAAATATTTGCATTGGATACTCCTAATCAGCAACTTAAGGAAGGAGCCAAGTGACTCTGTATATGATTTTAGAACGTTTTTTGAAAACTAAGAAATATAATGACATTGGTTGGTTTCTCCAAATGTCCCTGGACAAATTAGTAAAAGAAAAAGATGAGTTGAAGGATTTGAATACTGAGTAATAAATGACTTAAGATTTTCTAGTTGTGCCCTGAAGGAGAGCCTTATCTCTTATAGCTGCAGGGTTGAAATTGCTGAAAATCAGATGCAGAATCTTATTTTTTAATTGGCTGAATTACAGTGGAAGTCCTAGCCTTTCAGGGTGTCTACTGTTGAAGTGAGAGCAATTGGACTGGGAAAGAAATTCCTGTAAATTAGAATAAGAATGCGTGAGAAGGCCCTGATGAAGCTGGGTACATTGAGCCCCTAAATTCTGATGAATTCTGATGTCTGCCAGTAGACATTGTCTCCCCATGCCCAGTGGAACTTGTCTCCCCACTCATCCACCAAAGGCAAAATGGGTGTGGTTACTGTAATGGACAGCAGAGACAAAGCAGAAATCTGAATAGTCTCACTCATTCAGACATGACATTGGCTAGTTGATTATTGTGTTCCTACCAGTGAAATAGGTAGGAAGCCTACTAAATTTTTTTTACTGATCTGTATAAACAGAAAAGTTTTAGGTAAAATGAGCAAACATTTAATCTATATCATAAGAGACTCTTCAATCAATTTCCAGTTTACAGGCCTAGAATTCCTTGAATGAAAGGGAGACTGGATCTCCTTGAGTAAGGACCCTGGTACACTACTGATAAGTTAAACATTTACTCTTTCTCCCTACCCTACCAAAGAGACCCCAAGCCCTTTTTCAGGGTAACTGTACATTGGAGAAAAGAAAATAATTAGACCTTTCAGGAATTACTGGACATTGACTCTGAACTGACATCGATTCCAGGAGATCTGAAATGTCACTATGGCCCACCATGAAAGTAGGGGCTTATGGAGGTCAGATATTGATGGAGTTTTAGCTCAAGTCTGTCTCACAGTGAGCCTACTTGGCCTCCAAAAGCATCCAGTGTTTATTTTGCTGGATTTAGAATGTATAATTGAAATATACTCTACAGTTGGAAGAATCCCTACATTGGTTCCTAATCTGTGGAGTGAGGGGTATTATGATGAGAAGGGCCTAGTGTAAGACACTAGAACTACCTCTACATAGGAAGATAGTAAGCCAAAAGCAATACTGCATTCCTGATGGATTGCAGAGATTAGTACCACCATCAGGGAGTTAAAAGATGCAGGGTTGGTGATTCTCTACACATCCCTATTCAGCTCTACCATTTGGCCTATGCATAGGACAGATGGATCTTGAAGAATGACAGTTGATTATCATAAACTTAGCCAGGTGGTGCTTCCAATAGCAGCTGCTGCACCTGATGTGGTTTCATTGTTTGTTTTTTTAAAAAAAGATTTTATTTATTTATTCATGAGAGACAAGCACACACACAGAGAGAGGCAGGGACATAGGCAGAGGGAGAAGCAGGCTCCTCTCAGGGAGCCTGATGTGGGACTCAATCCCAGGACCCTGGGACCACTCCCTGAGCCGAAGGCAGATGCCCAACCACTGAGCCACCCAGGTGTCCCAGTTTCATTTTTTGAACAAATTAACACATCCCTTGGTATCTGGTACCTAGCTATTAACCTGGCAAATGCCTTTTTCTCCATGTTTGTCTAAGGTTCACCAAATTCAGTTTGCTTTCAGCTGGAAAGGCCAGCAATACACCTTCACTGTTCTACCTCAGGACTATATCAATTATTCAGCTCTATGACATAATTTAGTTAGCTGAGATCTTGTTCACCTTTCTCTTCCACTAAATATCACACTGGTTCTTTAGGTTGATGACATTGTATTGAGTGGACCCAGTAAGCAAGAAGTAGCAAATACTCTAGGCTTGTTGGTAAGACATGCCATGGAGTGGAAAATAAATCTGGCAAAAATTAAAAGGACTTCTACATCAGTGAAATTTATATGGGTCCAGTAGTATGGGAAATGTTGAGATAGCCCCTCTAATGGGGAAAAATGTGAAGATATTTGTGTCTTATGTGAATTCTTACCAAAGGGTGGCCTCAGCAGAGAATTGAATAATTAAGTAGATCGGATGACCCATTCTATAGATACCAGTCAGCCTCTTTCCCCAGCAATTCCCTGTCTCATGAACAAAGGGCTCATGAACAAAGTAGCCAAGGTGGCAAGAATGGAGGCTATATAGAGCCCATCTGCAACATGAGGTTCCATTCATGAAGGCTAACCTGGCTATGAGCACTGCTGAGTGCTCAATCTTCCAGCACCAGAGACCAACACTGAGTCCCTGATATGGCACCATTCCTTAGGTGATCAATTGGCCAGCTACTTCATGGCAGGTTAATTCTATCAGACAGCTTTCATTATGGAAGAGGCAGTATTTTTGTTCTTATTGGAATAGACACTTATACTGGATATATATTTGCCTTCTCTGCATGCAGTGTTTCTGCCAAAACCACCATCCATGGATTTACAGAATGATTTACCCCCATCATTGTATTCCATATAGTATTATGTCTGATCAAGGAACTCAATTCATTGTAAATGAGGTGCAGCAATGGGCCCACACTCATGGAATTCACTGGTTTACAATGGTACCCACCACCTTAAAGCAGCTGGCTTGATAAAACTGTGGAATGGCTTTTTGAAGACTCAGTTATAGCACCAGCTAGGTGGTAATACCTTTAAGGGCTAGGAGAGATTCTCCAGCAGGCTGTATATGCTCTGAATCAGCATCCAATATATGATGCTGATTCTCCCATAGCCAGGATTCATAGGTCCAGGAATCATGGGGTAGAATGGAAGTGGCACTACTCCCTATGCCCCTGGTGACCCACTAGGAAAATTTTAGCTTCCTGTTCCTGCAACTTTATGCTCTGCTGGCTTAGAGGTCTTAGTTCCAAAGAGAGAATTACTTCTTCCCCTAGGAGATACAACAACAATACCATTGAACTCTAAGTTAAGACTTAACCTCTTCATTTTGGATTCATCATCCCACTGAATCAATAGGAAGAAAAGAAGGAAGTTATTGTGCTGGCTAGGTGATTGATCCTGACTAAGAGGAAATTTGGACTGCTACTCCATAACAGAGGTAAGGAAGAGAATGTCTGGAATACAGGAGATCCTTCAGGGCATCTCTTAGTATTACTATGCCCTATGATTAAAGTCAATGGAAAACTACAACAACCCAAGTGATTAACACTTAAATCAGTGAAATTTGTGTAAGTTTGCCCTCCATGATATGAGTAGGCCTCATTCAATCATTTGAAGCCTGAATATGACAAAGACTGACTTCCTTGAGCAAGGGGGAATTCTCCAATAGATGACCTTCAAACTTCATAATGTAATACCAGCCTTCAGACTAGAACTGCACCATTAGCCCTCCTTCATCTCTGGGCTGTCATCCTACACTGCAGAGTTTGGATTTACTAGTCTTCATAATCATGCAAACCAGTAAGTCCTCTCTCTCTCTCTCTCTCTCTCTCTCTCTCTCTCTATATATATATATATATATATATATATATATATATATATATATATATATATATATATGTTGTTTGGAGAACACTGACCAGTAAACATGGTAACTCCTATAATCTTAGGGTAGTTACTGAATACTAAAGAGAGGACAAACAGGTATACATTATTTTAACCATCATAATTGTTGCCTTGACTAAATTCCCCATGGTAATAGCACCCAATAGCAGGCATGGACACTTTGATCCATTATGTAAAAAATCAAAATTAAATTAAGTCTTTGGCAAGTACAAACTGGTTTGAAGCAATGGAATGTCATATATCCTCTCCACCTTTATCTAGTTTATATGGCCCAACATAAAATAAAACAGAGCTTTCAAGGATTGAAACCCATTATATGGGCAGCCTGGGTGGTTCAGTGGTCTAGTGCCGCCTTTGGCCCAGGGCGTGGCCCTGGAGACCCGGGATCGAGTCCCACATTGGGCTCCCTGCATGGAGCCTGCTTCTCTCCCTCTGCCTGTCTCTGTCTCTCTCTTTCTCTCTCTCTGTCTCGGTCTCTCTGTCTCTGTCTCTGTCTCTCTCTGTGTGTCTCTCATGAATAAATAGACAAAATCTTAAAAAAAAAGGAAACCCATTATACAAGACCTATTTAGAGAAAGGGTGATCCCTACTACTTCTTCATTTCACAGCCTAATTCGGCCTGTGTTTCACCTGGAAAGAATAAATAGGACTTCACAATGGATTACTATAATCTTAATGCCATATTACCACCCATTAAGGCCCCCAAAATTAATATTATGGAACTTACTGATTTCATCCAATCAACAACTGATAAATATTTTTCTATTATAGATTTGGCCAATATGTTCTGCTTAGTGCCTGTTTCAAATGCCTCTCAGCCCATTTTCCTTCCTCTTCAAAGGGAAATTATATACCTTTACCTGGCTATCCATAGGGTACCTCAACAGCTCTTCTATCCCACACAATCTTTGCAGGCAAGACCATAACTAAATCCAACTTTCTCCAGGAGCACAAATATGACATTTTCATTTATGCCATTCTCTTTCAAGGGATTCCTTGGAAACACTCATTCAGGAGATCCAAATACTCAAAAAGCTCACAAAAAGGGTGTGGGCCATTGACTCATACTTAAGTGCCAAGTCTCACCATTTCAGATAAATTCCTGAAAATTAGTAACCTGAGAGCTACCAATTCTTGATGCTGTCAAAAAGCACAGCTCACCTTCTCAGCACCCACATTAAAACAAGCCAAACAACTTTTAGTCCTTTTTTGGTTTTGGAGGCAACATATTCCTCACTTACAAATTTTATTATAGCTTATTTATGCTGTTACTTTCAAATAGGCTCAACTTGAATGGCACCCCCAACAAAGAGCAATACTATAGACACTCTTATTAGTGTCCCTCAGAAACTCTTTCACTGTAGGGGCTTAGCAACCTACTCTCATGCATCTTAGAGTCTCTGAACCACCCATTATGGCCATAAATTGCCTGTGGCATTTTGACACAAGAAACTGTACTATTAGGTCCTGTGCTATGTATCATTAGAGAGCAATTGCTACACACTGGGGTCTTCTGGAAATAGAGGCCCTCACAGGCCCTGAGCTTATGACCCTCCATATCCAGCTAATTATGCCTTGGGCCTTGGAAAAAGCACCCTCACAAACTCACCAGTCACCAAAGCCTCTTTGATATAATACGAAGCCAAAATTGGGTCCTCTAGCGTATCATACTTGCAGGTGGGAATAGTCCTTCATGTCCTCAGTTTCTTGACAGATGTCATGGGGCATGAAGATGTCACCCCTTGGCTACCTGAGGATCATCTTGGGATTAATTTAGTGGATAGCAATGGGAGTTTGCATACTTTATGGATACATTGTTGTAATCACACATGACGGAACTAAGTGGATTGCTGCTGCTTTTCACCCCTTAACCCATATGTCTCTGAAAGTACTGGACCCAAGGGTCAGCATAATTACCCAAACTTCAGGCAGTCATTTTAGCACTGGATGCGCTGGGCTACAGCTGGCCCCTTCTGCAAATTTTTAGATCCCTAGGCCTGGTTCATTGGCCTGGTTATCTCTTTTGGCCAATGGCAGCAATATAAATTCTTTATTGAAGATTGTCCCTTTTGGGGTAAAGACTCTGGGAATATCTTGCTTCACAGATAAGAAAATATAAATCAACATCACACACACCTCTCCATATACTGAAGCTATGATAGAAGCCTTCATCAAGAGAGTCCTTATCCCCTTCAGATTTCTTTTTTTCCCCCTTCAGATTTCTAGGCATTATTGACTATGACCAAGGTACCCATTTCATTTCTCAGAATATACAATGCTGGGCAACACATTTGTTGGAATTTTCATCTTCCTTACAGGCCTCAGGCTACAGACCTCACAGAAAACCTTAATGGTATATTGAACCTGTACAAATTCAATTGAAGAAACATGGTACATGAAAAGATGCTCAACATCACTCATCATCAGGGAAATACAAATCAAAACCATGATGAGATACCACTTCACATCTGTCAGAATGGCTAAAATTAATAACACAGGAAACAACAGATGTTGGCAAGGATGTTGAGAAAGGGGAACCCTCTTGCAATGTTGGTGGGAATGCAAACTTGTGCAGCTACTCTGGAAAACAGTATGGAGGTTCCTCAAAAAATGAAAAATAGAACTATCCTATGATCTGGCAATTGCAGTACTAAGTATTTACCCAAAGGATACAAAAATACTGATTCAAAGGGGGCACATGGACACCAGTGTTTATACCAGCATTATCAACAATAGCCAAATTATATAAAGAGCCCAAATGTCCATTGATTGATGAATATTATATATATAATATATATAATGGAATATTACTCAGCCATCAAAAAGAATGAAATCTTGCCATTTGCAATGACATAGATGGAGCTAGAGGGTATTATGCTAAGTGAAATAAGTCAGAGAAAGACAAATACCATGATTTCACTCATATGTGGAATTTAAGAAACAAAACGAATAAGAAAAAGAAAAAAAAGAGAAAAAGAAGAAAAAAAAGAAAATTAAAAGAAAAAAGAGAAGGAGGCAAACCATAAGAGACTCTTAATTATAGAGAACAAACTGATGGTTGATAGAGGGGAGGTGGGCAGGGGATGGGCTATATGGATGATAGGTATTAAGGAAGGAACTTGTGATGAGCACTGGGTGTTATATGTAAGTAATAAATCACTAAATTTACTCCTGAAACCAATATTACACTATATGTTAACTAACTAGAATTTAAATAAAAACTTGAAAAAAAAAATAAACATGGTACATTTTAATCATCAAACATCAGGGATGAATTGTAATGAAGTCTGTGTCCATTTTATTTTGATATTTGTTGACAGCTCTTAAACCTCACCCCTCACTCTTCCTCTTCAGCTGTACATATAGACAAGCTAATACAAACCCTGGGTGCTCTCGCTTTTGGTGGATGAGAGAATTCCAAACCATGCAAGCTGCTGACTGTGCATTAGAGCCTTCACCTCAGTTTCACCCTCTGCAACAAAAATCCAAGACAGTTTCCTTGTTCTCTCAAGACATTTTCAGACCAGCTTTGGAAGCCTGTTCTGCTTTCCTCACAAAGCATCATTAGATAATAAACCTTTGAGTATTCTCTTGGTGTGTAAGTGGCATCAACAGTCTCAACATCTGAACCAAATTTTGGATGAGGATGGGGTCCATTCTGTATTTTCAGAGTAGCCACAACCAGTGGCCTGTTTATAGACAGAATTCCTAGCAGGACATGTGAAAGTGGAATTGTAGGGAATGGCTACATGGTAACCTTGCACCCTCGCGTGCATTCATATAGGTTTGAACTGCAGCTAATCTGAGTCTGGGCTAAATGCCCTGTGACTTCCCAGAACACAGTCATACAGCCCCCTTCCTTCCCAAGTTATTTAAATTTCAGCCAGTAAACATACAGCACAACATTAGAGATGTAGAATTTGATTCATCATGTATAAACAACCCCAGATGCTCATCACAATAGGTGCACTCCTTAATACCCATCACCTATTTAGCCCATCCTCTCTGCTCACCTCCCTTCCAGTAACCATCAGTTTGTTCTCTATAGTTCAGAGTCTGTTTCTTGGTTTGCCTCTCTTTTTCTCCCCTATGTTCATTTGTTCTGTTTCTTAAATTCCACATAGGAGTGAAATCATATGGTATTTGTTTTTCTCTGACTTCTTTTGCTTAGCATTATACTCTCTAGCTTCATCTATGTTGTTGCAAATGGCTACACACACACACACACACACACAATCACATTGTCCTTATGTCCTTATCCATTCATTAGTTGATGGACATTTGGGCCCTTTCCATATTTTGGCTATTGTAGATAATGCTGGTATAAAAATCAGGGTGCATGTATCTCTTCGAGTTAGTTTTTTTTCTATTCTTTGGCTAAATACCTAGTATTACAATAGCTGGATCATAGGGTAGTTCTATTTTTCACTTTTTAAAAATGATTTTATTTTATTCATGAGAGGCACACACAGAGAGAGGGGCAGAGATACAGACAGAGGGAGAAGCAGGCTCCATGCAGGGAGCCTGACGTGGGACTCAATCCCGGGTCCCCAGGATCACACACCAGGCTGAAGGCACGCTAAACCACTGAGCCACCAGGGCTGCCCTATTTTTCACTTTTTGAGGAAACTCCATACTGCTTTTCAGAGTAGCTGCACCAGTTTGCATTCCCACCAACATTGTAAAAAGGTTCGCCTTTCTCCATATCCTTGTCAACATCTGTTGTTTCCTGTGTTAAGTTTAGCCATTCTGACAGATGTGAAGTGGTATCTCATCATGGTTTTGATTTGTATTTCCCTGATGAACGATGTTGAGCATCTTTTCATGTGGCTGTTAGCCATCTGTATGTCTTTGGAAAAATATCTATTCATATATAGCCCCTTTCATTTCTTTGTTCATTAGGGTATGTGGGACAAGGACCTGGGGAGCTGGCACCATTAGCT
This sequence comes from Canis lupus dingo, assembly GCF_003254725.2. NCBI lineage: Eukaryota > Metazoa > Chordata > Mammalia > Carnivora > Canidae > Canis > Canis lupus. The sequence continues at coordinate 44,078,355 of NC_064281.1, forward strand.
TACTCTTCTTTGCACTGTGTATATAAACTGCCTAAATCTAAAAGTAGCTCATTATGTCTTAACCAGTTGATTCAGTCAGGTCTTGGCTTTGTCCTGTATGTGTGAATTTATTACCATATAATCCTTATTGCTATATTTTAGCCATAAAATAAAATGATATAATTGGCATATTTGTATTCATTCAATAGTTCTTAAACTGAATAAATAGCAAGGGCCTACCATGTCTTTCAATCACTTGCATTTGGGAAAGTTCAGTGAATTATCAAATGCAGTGGTGGGGCCAGTTCAGCACCTGAAGGAATATCCCATAGTACTAAGAAGTTAGGAATACTCTGGGAAACGAACTAGGAGTGGTGGAAGGGGAGGAGGGCGGGGGGTGGGGGTGAATGGGTGATGGGCACTGAGGGGGGCACTTGACAGGATGAGCACTGGGTGTTATTCTGTATGTTGGCAAATTGAACACCAATAAAAAATAAATTTATTATAAAAATTTTTAAAAAGTTAGGAATAGTTATTACTAGGAGATTCTGAAAAATGGAAGCATGATTGATACCCAAAATTTTTTTCCAATAAAAAGAAATTTGAGTATAGATCAGTTTTATGGTATATAAATTTTCACATATTCCAGCAACAAATACCTGGCAAAATAACAGTAATATATTTTTGACAAGTGGGAGTATGACAATCATTTATATAATAAACATGTTATGAGCACCTGTGGGGCATCATGTTCCAGGCCCTGTGCCAGACTCTGGAGACACAGAGACAATCTAGTCTCAGTCCCAGAGCCACAGAACTTCAGAGTTCAGAAGATAGAAACATTCAGGCTAATATAATAAATAAAAATATAATTTTGGTAAGAACTATGAAATAACTAAGCAGTAGGGTACCTGGGAATGTAAGATTATACTCTACCCCAAGAGACCAAAAAGGGCTTTTCAGAAGCAGTGCTATTTATAAATATAGAGGCTATGATTATCCCCATTTTACAGAAGAAAAAATTGAAGATTAGAGAGGTAAAGTAACTTGGTGGAGGCCACAACCAGTTTTAGGCCATGACCTGTTGGGACTCCAAACCACTATTTGTTTTAATTTATAACCACTATCTATGGTTCCATTCCCCTTTTTCATGAAATTTTTAAAACCTGCTAAAATTAGAGCAAACTCAAGTTAGGAAACAACTTCCAGGAAGACTTATGAGAACTTCTGTGGAATTTTTCCGTTCCTTCTAACAGGGGAGCCTTGGAAAGGAAAGCTCTGCCCAGCTGGGGCTAGTAAGGGGCACTCTAAGATAAACCTTTTAATCTCACCTTTTCCAAGAAACCAGTTTCTGCGGAACCACTTGCTCTTGTAATTGAAACACACTTGGAGAGCAAGAGTGGAATGGGTAGCTTTAGCTTCATAGTACTTCACACTTAAAAGGTGTTCATCTTTCCTGGAAGGGGCCTCCAATGTTGTTCTTTCTGCCTGCTCCTTCTTTACTCACAAAAGTTGGGACAGACCTCACATCTGTTGATTTCAGCACAGCTTCACTAATTCCACCTTAGAAGGCTTTAGCCTCTACAGAATTTTAAGTACAGTCCCAAACAGAAGGAATATTTGCAGTCAGGAATGTTAACTATTTACTTTCCTGTTTCACCTACCTTATATGTAACTTTAAGGTTAATGAATATGCAACTAATAAGTCTACAGCCATTGATTTCCTAAAAAAACTATTCAAAGTAGCATTTTATTGATTTTTATAAAATTCCATAATTTTTCCCCTGGAAACTCTATCCCTTTGTGCTTTCACATTGATATAAACTAGACTGTGGCAAATATCCTGTTTAACAGAACATGAGAATACATTCCCATTTTCCAATCAATAAGAATTTGACTCTTCCTGTTTCAATGAGCCAAATTAAGAGAAAAAAATGCTAACACTGGCCTGTAGCAAGAGAAACACTAGCCATTCCAGTTTGTCAGCCCTCTCTTTTTGGGCATTTGACCTCTTGGGCTAGAAGAAGCAACTTGGAGCCAACATATTCTAAATAATCTAAAATTTTTCTTCCTCCTCTTTTTTCTGTGCCTTATATATTAGCTTTAATAAGAACTCTGATAACTACCTTTATTAATTTTTTACTGTGGAAAATGTCAAACACACAAAAGTAGAGAGGAATATAGATAATGAACCATCATCTAATCATCACCCAGCTTTAACAATTATCAACTCAAGGCCAACCTTGTTTTATTGGTATCTCTAATGCACTTAACATCCGCTTATTATCAAGCAAATTCCAGATATCATTTCGACCATAAATATTTAAGAACGTATCTCTAAAAGTTAAGGACTCTTGTTTTCAACATGACTACAATACCATTATCCCAATGAATATCAAATATCAAGTCAATTTTATAATTATCTGGATTGTCTCGTAAATGTATGTATTTTACAGTTTAGTCAGATCAGGATCCCCAAAAGATCTATATATCATAATTGGTTGATGTGTCTCTTAGGGCTCTTTAATCTATAGGTTCATTCTCCATTTCTTTCTTTTATCCTGGCGATTCATTTACTGAAGAAACTGAATTATGTGTCCTACAGTTTCCTACAGTCTGGATTCTGTTGACAACTCTGTGGTGTAATGTTTCTTGATAGATGGTGTTTTCTATAGATTAACAATGTCTAGAGACACTGATTTAGGTTCAAAATTGTGGGAAATATACTTCATAGGTGGTGTAGGATACTGCCATCAGGAGGCACACATCTGGGATGATAAGAGACGTATGAGTAAGAATTTTTGCTAATATCTTATGTTTGCCTTAAAACAGTGTGTGATACCTGATATATGAAAACACATATATGCTAGACAGTAATTTAGTGTACTAACACCAGATTGGATGGTGAATGCTTTACCACTCAGTGTCATTACAAAGTATTAATTATTTAGACAAATCTTCAGTAACGTCTACCTTATTTTTTTAAGATTTTATTTATTTATTCATGAGAGAGAGACAGAGAAAGAGGCAGAGACATAGGCAGAGGGAGAAGCAGGCTCCCTGCAAGGAGTCTGATGTAGGACTTGATCCCAGTACCCTGGGATCGCGCCCTGAGCCAAAGACAGATGCTCAACCACTGAGCCACCCAAGTGCCCTACATCGACCTTATTTTAAGTGACATCTTGTAGATACATAAAAAGATTAAGGAAACTAGGTCCTTGAACTCAAGATCATATAGCCATCCTCATGAGAAATACAGATGCATAATCATAAAAACACAAAAGAACGGCCATATGTGCCAAATTAGAAGTCTGTACAGATACAGTGGTAGTTAACAACCTGGAGAATAATCATTGTAACAGAGAAGTGTCCAAAAGCATAGAATGAGCTTGTCCTTAGGAATGTGAAAGAGTTCACCTGTGCTTCATAATTCCATTCATCATTGGGTTCACATACTTGATTCTTTCAAAGTAAATCTGAATAACATCTATGCCATTCACCTAAAAAAAATATTAACAGTTTTATTGGTTCATCAATTCCTCCAGGCAACAAATATCTATTGAAAGTCTACTAATGTTCATTAACTACTTTGTTTTGGAACAGCCTTCAGTGAATCATCCAATACAGTTCCACTCTGAAGCCCCATGAAAATAACAGATTGTCCCAGGTAAAATATGAAGCTAAGAAATCAAGAATATACTAGTAGTAGACATTTCTAATCTGTAGCTCAACAACAAATATCTCCACATTTTAGTCACTCTTCTAGGTTCTGGGAATATGGGCAGGATTCAGGCTGGGTCCTGCTCCCCCCAAAAGTTCATAGTCTAACAGGCCACCAATCATTCAGAAGGATGATTACAATACTAGAATGGTGCTGAAAATATTTCCTGTTTTTCTTGCTGCTTCCACAAAAGGAACCCTGAAAGAGAAAACTCTAGCTAGCTGTTAGTACTTAGGCTCTAACACAGATTTCTCACCTCCCTTTTCCCAGTTAACAACTTTTGATAAAGGGATTGTCTTTCTTATAACAGGACTCCATTTAACCGGAAGTGAGAGGAGGAGCTCCAGTTTCAGAGCCCTTTAAACTGTCTGTCCCAGGAAGGTCCTTGAATGTTGCTGCAACATTACAAACTGCCCGTTCTGCTCTTACACAAACACACACACACACACACACACACACACACACAAATTTATTTGATGATTCTTAATATAAAATGTTGAAATCTTTATAGTTCTGTCAAACGAAACCATATAAAGGAATTCAAAATATTTATAGCCACCTCCCATCACTTTAAGAGTTAATAAGCTCAACAGTGATTTGCTAAAACAAAACAGATTTCTTAGAAAATATAATACATTAGACATCCAGGGAATATGTATCAAGCATAACAGTATCACCTTTATTCCAACATATCTTTTTAAAACTTTTTAAAGATAAGAATAGGCACTTATCCCATTGGGAAAAGGAAAATAAACATAGCCTTTACAAAAACAGCTGAAAACAAATTTCTGCCTCATATTTGAAAGTCTTAATTATCTTTGATCAATGCCATTTTCTTTGGGGTAAGTGCATGAGCTGAAAGATTCATCTATTCATTTTTTGTGCAATCATCACATAAATAATTCATGGGTGCTATATACTGATTCTACAGGGAGAAAATTCTAACTGTGCATCAAACCCTTAAAGGATATAAGTCATAGACATGATTAGGTTTGTTAGCTCTGTGTCAAATATTTTAGCCTGAATTTTTTGGATTTCTCTTTTAAAATGAAAGGCTTTTTGTTTTGGGGTTCTTTCTTAAGTTTTCCTAGACTGAATTCCAAAAGCATATATAACAAGAACTGCCCACGTGAATTTGATAACTTAAGTGTGATAACCGTAAAATGTTCTGCTGCAACTTAGAAATTCAAGCCTTGGAAGTTTTACAAATTGTATAAAGATATCTGGGCACTGAAGAAAATTATAGCAAGTGAAAGAACTCAATTCAAATGTTTCTGAAGAAAATACAGCAAATATTTACAGGCTAACAATTCTTAAAAGTTGATTTGTCAAATACATAGTTCAAAAGTCAAAACATAAGATTGTGCATTATTATTTCTAAAAATTCTATATATAGGTTAAACCTCCCAGGTATTTGTGGCAGCATTTCAGATGAGGGCAGTTTTACATATGGAATAGTTATAAAGTATAATCCAGTTCCCTTGCTGTTAGTTTATATTTTGAAAAATCTGAGGTTACCAAGAATATCTATGAGTCAATTTGGATTATTGTAACAGGAAAGGTTGTATAGGATTTAAAAGTTTAAAAAAATAAGACATATTGCTCTGTACAAAGAAACAATTTTTAAAAAACATTAGATGATTCTGTATAATTTACAATATGAAATTATAATTGGTTTTTAAAAGTTGATTTTCTCATTCCTTTGACAATATTATTTTTTGTTAACTAAAATATGTATTTCATTCAGACATATTTGTATATGGCAGATATTTTTTAAAAAACAGTGGCACCAAAGTTACAAAAAAGGCAACAATTCACCAGTGCATGTGTTCTTTTGAAAATGTTAATGTGCAGAATAGCAAAGGATTTAAATTAGTTATTATCCACTTATATTTATTACTGGTCTATAGAATACTTTCTAGATCTTAAAGGTTATATGTAAAAGTCCCCCACCTATACTCTCTTCACAAAATAGGCTCTTCCTCAACATTCCTGAGAGAAGGAGTTCCAAGAGGAATCTAGACTTTCAAAATTTCTTAATAGAGTGCATAAAACTGACTCCCAAAGTCAGCTGAGTGACACACACAAAAAACTATCAAACTATCAATAATGATTAAAGATGATATATACTTAGCTGCCCTATAAATTAGGATAATCTTTAAACCCCTCAATACCCACTTCATGTAGTTGGCTATATTTTTACCTACTTTTTAATATGGTTGGGATGGAACACAAAGTTTCAAGACAGACTTAAGTATTTTACATGGCATTCCTGGTTTCAACAAAGTTAGCAAGGCAATGTATGAATTTTTAGTTTGGCACCAAAAACAGTTGGTCTTTTGACACAAAATGTTTATCCTAAATCTTTGAGAGAAATTGTTCAGTGGTCCGGATGGTTTAAGAAATCTGTAAAAGCTGAAGTCTGTAAAAGCTGAGTAGCAAGACGGGTTCCTCACTGGATTGGGATGTAATCACCATATAAATTCCACTCCTATGGTTACTGGTAGTCAGGAAGGTTAACTGGAATGTCACAAAATTCAAATATGTGAAATAACTTTCTTTCAAAGACTAGTTTATATTGAGAAAACCATGGTTGCTCTACAGTATTAAGAAATGGGCAATGGAGTTGGAAGCTGAACACGCTAAATTACACTCGATGAATACAGTTTTCATGACAGTATGTACATATCAGGATATGTTTGGCTAACAATACTTTCCCAAGAAGATACCCAGTGTATAAAGTAATATAATCTGAAACTACATTTGGGCTATATGGGAAATGGCCATTTCAAATATGCAGCAACAAATGACCAGTGGTCAGAATTCTTTTGAAAATGAAATCATAAAAAAAAAGGAAAAGAAAATGAAATCATGTACGTATGGGTAAAGAAACTTCTGAAAAGGGCAAATTAGATCACATTACTGAACCGAAAATTGTTGCCCACTGTGGAAAGACCACAAGATGTAAAATTTCTTAAATACTTTAAATATATATATAGATCTATATCTATCTGATCTTTAAACCAATTTCCATCACAAAAGGGCTTGCTAGCAAGGTCTAATGGTGCGAATGAGAAAGCAAAAAATACAGATGCCACACAACCAAGATGTTCAGATTTTAAAGGCCTTCACTCCAAAACAAACCACAAGATTGGTACCAAAAACACGCACGCGCACACACACACGTGTGTGCAATGTAATAAACTACAGCATCAACACACACACACAAAGGGCTGGGCAAGCAGTTAAGGCACCTTAAAAAAAAAAAAAAAAAAAAAAAAAAAAAAACATGTGGTTTAGGATTTAGGAAATCTGTTACAGTGCTACCAAGCAGCAATTTTGAAAGCATCTGAAAAACGTGCAAATTGTCTGAAAACAGTGTCTGGCAACCGAGACAGTTTGCAAGCGTGATTCAGAGGTCTGCCAAGGAAACAAAAGAAGCCCCCCTCCTCCCCGTGAGACCGCAAAGGAATGAGAGGTGCTCCGGGCACTATGTATTCTAAGATAGGCGGAAAGCAGAAGTCTGTGCAGGAGCCGTACATACTAGGGATCGCTCTGTGGCAGGGACGCGGCCACGGAGTTTCCATTGGTTGGGGAACCGCCCAGCTTTAGTTTTTCCAGATATTCGGCATGCACGGGCTTGTGGCACTGGAGAACCTTGATCGCATCTTCGATTTTGAACCACTCTCGCTTCCTCCCAATGCTAACCGAATCTTCCCAATCCTCCAGAATCTCAGTGACAGTCAGTACGTACACGTACGTTCTGTGCTTGCGGTCTTGGTTCTGCTCGAAAATGCCCAGGAGCCGGCCTAACTTCCCCTTCACTCCCGCCTCTTCGTACACCTCTCGGACTGCTGCACCGCCCGGCTCCTCCTCGGGCTCCATGCCCCCGCCCGGCACAATCCAGCGGTCCGGGTACCGACTGCTACTCACTAACAGCACCTCGTCCTCGCGCTCGCTCCGGAAGCACAGGCACGCCGCTCGCTTCTTGAACCCCTCCGGGTCGTAGGTGCGCGTCTGGTTCGGCTTGCACTTCATCCTCTGGGCCGTCCGCTCCCGCCGCTCGCTGCCGCTGCTGCCTGAGGTGCCGGGGAGAGAAAGAGCTGAGTAGAGGTGCAAGGAGAGAAAGCGCTCTAGCCCTGAGTCCCAGGAACCCGAGGAGAGATGGGGCGGGGGCGGGGGCGGGCGAGGTACGTCAGTTAGCTCGTCCCTCGTGCGGGCCGGAGGGTCCCGAGCGCAGCCGCCTGAGTGGACGAGGCGCCGCCGCCCCCCGCGCGCGCCGCCGCGCCCGCGCCGCCGCCCCCGCGCCTGCCGCCGCCGTCGCGGCGGGTCTGCCACTCCGCACACAGCCCACCCGCGGCTCCTGTGGGCGTCTTTTTCCCTCCTCAGCCGCCCGGCAGGGGTTGAGTGAGGTGAGGCGCATTCGCGTGCGCGTCCGCGTCCACGTCCACATTCACGTGCGCGTTCACGTTGGAGGGCGAGGGGCGGAGGCGGGGGTCTCGCTGCTCCCGCAGCGCGTGAGGCGCCTCGGGCCCACTGCGCAGGCGCCCCGCACCTCCCAGGCTGGGAATCTCTTTCCTCAGGGAGTTCAATTCCCGCGCTGTGACTGTGGCCGAGATCGTTTCCACGTGTGCCTTTGCGTGGAACTTGGCTGTGGCGCGGCCAGACCTTTCTCCTCATCCTCCTCAGCAAGTTGCATGAAACACCTACACTTATTTTACAGACGATAAGGTCAAGGGCATCATCATCGCCCCATAATGAATGCTACTGACTTAAGGTTTATGAGGGCCCGTTGTCGTCAAAATGGTCCTCAGTATTCTTGGCAAAGCAGTACCTAATCTTTGCTGAGTCATATCAGTCCTTTCAGTTCTTCAACAGGTTTGTCCACCTAAAAGGTAAAACAGCCGGTTATAGTTTATCAGCAAAATGGGTTTATTTGGGTGTAGCAGAGGAATTGCAATTCGGGACATGCAAACTATGGCACCCCATAGGCCAGTCTGGAGATGAGACCAGAGGAATCTTTGGATTTTTGGAACTTTCTGGGGAAAAGGAGGTGGTTGGGAGGGACTGCTGTGAAGGCAAAGTCGACACAAAGGACAGCAACAGTTCTAGGTGCTGACGGTTTCTCATTAGCCCAGTTGTGGTATTTCCCTATTGGCTGAGCTTGTTGCTGGGCGAGGAGAAATTCTTTTTTTCTCTTGCTGGAGTAGGGAAAGTAAGCTTCTTCCTGTTGGGAATGCCAAGCAGTTTGTCTTTGTTGGGGTCTGCAATGGCCTGCAGTGGTAGGGCATGAGAGCTCTCCCTGCTGGCCTCCCGACTCCATTTGAAATGAGGTCTCCTTTATTCAGGGTGTCAGGGTCTTGGCCTTGCTGGGCATGTTGGCACAGCCCATAACTTAACACTTTTCTTGAACTCCTATTGACCTCTTACCTAACCTCTGTTCCTCAGTTTCCTAACAGTAAACTTCTCGCCTACTTGTATCAGCCCTTGGCACTTGGAGTCCCATTCACCCAACAGCTGCAGAACCACCCCAAGTCTCCTTTTATTAAGTCCCAACAATCTTCACCCTCCACACCCTCTACCCTTCTCTCTCTTTCTCACTGATGGGTGCTGCTTTGGGTTTTGGAAAACATACCTATGGAAAGCCCTTAATAGTTTTCAGTTTGATGTTTACAAGGCTCCTAGTGTGGGACTCCAGCAAAGCCACTTGGTGCTCCCTCACCACCTCTCTGTTTGGTCATGCTGTCCTCTTGGCCAAGAAGTGGTCCATCCCAGTAAAACTTTAACAACCAAAAGCCTTCCCTCACCTTTTCTTTTTCTTTTTTTTCTTATTGTTTCCCTGCTCTAACAGTAGCCTTATGGAAAAGACCTCTGATGTCCCCCAACTTTTGCCATACTGCAGCTTAGGCATCTTTGTCTCTCTCTTACCCACAATCCCTCTGCTGGCATCAAGCAACCAGGATCATGGAAACTCACTTTTCCAGGGAAATAATCCCTCATCAAAGGGAAATTGAATCTGAAATGTAAGTGCAAAGGAATTTTTGTTTGTTTGTTTGTTTGTTTGTTTGTTTAGAGAAAGAGAGAGAGAGGGAGGGAGGGAGGGAGGGAGAGAAGGGGAGTGCGTGAATGGGGAGGGGAAGGGCAGAGGGATGAAGAGAGAGAGAGAGAGAGAGAGAGAATCTTAAGCAGGTTACACGCCCAGTGTGGAGCCTGATAGGACCCTGAGATCATGACCTGAGCTGAATCAAGAGTTGAACGCTTAACTGACTGAGGCACTTATGTTCCCCAACAGCCCAATTTTTATTTTAAAAATTTTCCCTTTTTAAATTTAAATTAAATTAATTAACATATAGTGTATTATTTGTATCAGAGGTAGAGGTCAGTGATTCATCAGTCTTATATAATACCTAGTGCTCAATATATCACATGCCCTCCTTAATGTCCATCACCCAGTTACCCCATTCCTCCACCTCCTCCCCTCCAGCAACCCTGTTTGTTTCGTATAATTAAGAGTCTATTATGATTTGTCTCCCTCTCTGATTTCATCTTGTTTAATTTTCCCTCCCTTCCCCTATGATCCTGTTTTGTTTCTCAAATTCTATATATGAGTGAGATCATATGAAAATTGTCTTTCCCGAGTGACTTATTTCGCTTACCAGCTCAATTTTTACAGCTCAATTTTTAAATAACAAGTTGGATCAGCTTCTCAGGTTCTGTTCTACTCCATTTATGCCCAGAATAGCTCATAAAAACGATCCTGTTCCCAGTGGCAACAGACACCTGCAATATCTAGAGCATAATATGACTAAACGTGTGGGTTGCATATGAAGAAAATGATAAAATGGAGACATAAAGAGAATGACTTCAACCAATAGAGATACTACTACTATTGACCATATTTTAATGTTATATGGATGGTCAAAGAACAGTTGAAGGAATGTGACATCCTGTAATTAAAAACAAAGTAGGAACATAGATATTAGCAGGCTGTATTCTTCAGTGTGTGTAATAGACAAATACACAAACGATGTTAAACAACTAGAAGAAATTCCACTACAATCAGGATCTGGGCAAATTATCACCAGTATGATTAAATTTTGCTTTATATGGTCTTTCCAGTGTAAGGAGAATGTAAAGAGAAAAAAGCATTGTTACAGTAAAGAAGACAAAATTTTCATTTTTTCCAAATGATATGAATATCTTCTTGGAAAAAGCCTAAGAAATGATGTAAAAATGAATTCTTTCCAATGGCAGAATGAAATATTAATATTTAAAGTATGGATGCTTTCATGTATTCCAGTAGTAATCATATAGAAAATATAATAGGGAAGTGATAGTATTCAGAGTAGCAGTATCAACCATCACACAATAAATAAAATACCAAGGAATCCTGAACAATATAGTTGGGATATTGTAGTAGAAAATGATAGAGCTTAGACTCAGCTTTGAAAGATAGTATGAATGAATCCAGAGGAATTCCAGCAAAGCCCGGAGGTGGGATTGATGTCTGTGGGGAGGGGTGGCCCAACCAGGCCCTAGCCACATCACTAGTCTACTTTATAGTTACCACATCCTATCTCCTCATTGTACCAGAGGGGCCGCTTTTCAGTCTAAGTCTATCACTTCCACATCAGAGGATGCCTATGTAGTAGGTCTCTGCTGGGGCCATATTTTTTGGAAGGGAGAGGAATAGCAAATTAGAATATGGAAAGAGGTTCAGGAAGAATTATTACTGGCAAAGTCACAGCACATTTCTGGATAAGGGGATCCCCAATTGACGGTTTGGTACACTGCCAGGAAAATTTCAAACTGTTTTTTTGGCAAAATTTCATACAATGAATATATTATTCATGTATTAGATCGATAATAGGGCAAGATAGCTATTAATTTTTCTGCAGAAGATTAAAAATCATTTTTGGGAGACTAGCATTCCACTGTCTGGGTCACCCATAGTTAACGATTTCTCTAATGATGAACGTGGTTGTTTCACAAAGTATGGTAACAGTAGACTGTTACAGTAATGACTGTAATTTGTGCATGCAGGCCTGTATCTCTTCCCACATTGCCCTTGGCCTTGGCGATGGAATTTGCTTTGTCCGATGGAACCATAGCAAGTGTGAAGCCAGCAGAGAATTGAAAAGCACTTGCACACCACGGTTTGCCCCCTCTTGCTGCTCTTGGCACAGAGAACAACAATGTGAAGAAGTGTGGGTGAGGTGGATGATGAGAGGCCCAGGACCCATGTATTCTCTCCACCACAGCTGATGGTGAACCAACTGCCAGATGTGGGTGAGACCATGATAGACCATCTAGCCCCCAGCAGAGCCAGGGGCTCTCACCACAGATGCATAAGCAGGCGTTCTGAGAACAGCGAAAGGACCACTCAGCTTTGCTCAGCTGAAATTGTTGACCTGCAGAATTACAAACAGAATTTGGTTGTTTAAAGTCACTAAATTTTGGATGGTTTGTGGTACATCAAAATCTGGCTGGCACAATTGGTAACTGCCACCCATCAAAATCCAACCAAAAATAGGAGATAGATAAAATACTTTTCATAGTAGAAATATAGCCTCTGCTTGCAAAAGTTGACAGTGAACTTTCCCTGGAGTCTTAAGGAAAGGGATGAGGTTAAGATGTGTGACATTTGTTGGATACGATCTGTTTGCCAAGCCCTGGGTTGACCCCTGTATCCTGTTTAACAGCCCATTAAATCTTAGAGAGGAGATTACTATTTGCAATTCATAGAAGAGAAGACTTAGAGTGGAGTTTGTATTTGAATTCAAGTCTTCGTGTCTCTACAGCAGATTATTTTTATCAGGAGCTATGGTTTGTTGTGTCATTTTTTGGATGATGTGGAGAATTGACTTCTTACATGAGGTGTTCTTTTGCTAAGAGTCACTGGGTTCAAAGAAAGGTATTTTCATCTGGATGTTCTTCTCCTGCACAATCTAGTGAAAAGAACACCTAAGTGCCTACCTCACTTCCACCAATCAAGTGTGTCACCTCGACATGTTACTTGACCACTTGAAGTTCAATAACTTCTGCACACAGAAAATGGAATTAAGTGATGCAGAAGAGAAGATATTGTTTCATCATCACTCTAGGCATTGATTTTGATCTATTGGTGGTCTGATTGGTTTTACATACTTAATATGTATCAACCAACAAATCTGAACAATGAGTATCAGAATCTCCCTTCAACAGATTAAGAAACCAGCTGACATGCGCTTAAGTAAGACAGTAAGTGAGGGAGCTGAGATTCACACCTTGGTCTGTGTGACTCCAAAGGCAATCCTCTTCCCTTCTCTATGACACATGTCATGGATGTTGAGAGTTGCTGACATGCACAGCCCATGCCATTCCTGTGATACAGATGTCTTCCCCTGGGAGAATGTTAGAGACCTTCCCAGAGCCCTTTAGCATTCACAGCCAGAACCAACTTTCAGGAGAGTGACCACAACATATCTGAGAGGATTTCAGGAGATAGTAAAGGCGAACAGTCAGGTGAAGTGATTTTAGTAGTAGTCAATGAGAGAAAACATGATGTTTTACAAACAATAGTCAATGAGAGAAAACATGATGTTTTACAAACAAATGACCTAGAATTTAAATCTGGCTCTCTCAAGTAGTTTTGCAGCCTGAAGCAAGGGAATATCTCTGACTGTATTATTTCTCATCTGTAAACTGGGATTATAAAAGTACCTACCTCATTAACCTCACCTTGCCTGAAAGGGCTTTCCTGACCATGTGTACCCACCCTCCACTTACACTAAGATTAAATTACCTCTCCCCCCCCCCGCTTTTTTTTTAATTTTTGAGGCTTCCTTGACTTTAATTCTGTCACTGCTCTACCCAAGGAGCTCTGTAATTGGCCTGCATGTTTGTAAGAAATTAAAGGCTGGGGGCCAACCTGACACATATCTATACTCTCTGAATCAGGCCAGTGCCTGACCTTGGTGTCCAGGAAGGATTAAAAATATATTGTTTGAGTGTAAATGTTGACGGAAGTTACATGGATCAAAGGCCAGTGATTAGTGTACCTGTTAATTGATTATTAGCGATATAAAATGAAAGATGAGTGAACATAGGCATCTCCAATATATCTTTTCACATGGGGAGGTTGGATGGGTTGTGTTCTTCAGATCACTCTCCATATGCTCCCCAATTTGTTGCTTCTTTGTCTGTCTTGGATACTGTTTTTCCCTGGATCACAGAATTGGCTTCATAGTGCGTCTATGGTAGATAATTCAGTAAAATCTTCCCCAATACAAAGTGATTGGAGCAAGAAATACCTCTCCAAGTTTTCCCTTTGATTAATGAGTGAATCACAGGGTGAATACAGGCCTTTTACTTTTGTGGTTTTGTGAGTAATGGCTCAGTGTGCAACCAAGGGTGTGAACACAAAGATCAATGGATATCAAGTCCAGGTGAGTGCTTCCATTCTCTCCGAGAGGCAGCACTTCTTGATTTCTTCTGCTTCTTTGGTCACTCCCTCTAGTTCCCTGACTGCTATGTTTCTCCTTTGCACCGACATTGTCCCTGTACATACTTCTCATTCAGCACCTAAGCCTTTCTAGTGCTCCTCTGTTCATGTGTCAGAGTCAAATGCTAATGAAAATCTACAAGCACCCCCCAACCCCTATTTTATATTGCTAAGTGCACTCACCTTTTCCACCCCACCCCCATATTCCTGATCCCCTTTTCCTTGGCCTGAGTTATCACCTAACAGACTATGTTATTTACTTCTTTCTTATGCTTATTGCTTATTTCTCTCCCCACCCCCTCTATAGCTCCTGCTTGAATAGAAGCTCCTTGATCTTAGGGATCCTTGTCTCTTGCCCACTGGTATATCTCAAGCAGCCCAGAACATTGCTGAGCACACACTCTAGTCATCTGCATCATATCTATTGATATAATGGGCATATCTGTCTCTCTTGCTACATTGTGACACCCTTGAGAGGCAAGGGCCACATTTTATTGGTCTTTGTCAATCCACCATCCAGGACAGTTTTTCATTCAAGTGGAAAGGCATCGCTGAATATCTGTGGAATCAATCCGTTAATTAATCTTTTGAAAGTGACACTAATAGGGAAAACATTCTGTTTCCAAACCGCAGTTATTCTAGTAGGTGCCATCGGTGTCAGCACCATGTATGTATCAGCTGCCGTGCAAACTATGTTAGGCAGCTGGGAGATGTTTGAGGGCTAGAAGTCTGACCCATTTTTTTGTGGGTCCCTCAAAGGGCTGGTACCATTCTTTCTGCACAGCAGGATTTAGAGGGGTGTTTCAGATAGCCATTCATCACCTGATGATTTTATCTGTGCAGGACGTATACTATAATTTACCTAATTTCTTTTAAAATAAAACTGTATCCTTGAGAATAAAACATATAATTAAGCAGACAAAATGAAAGCAATATGCTGACATGGTTGAAATAAATGTTGAGGCTAATGTGAAGTAATAGTGCACATAATGATGGGCGCTACACTAGGCTCTTCATCAATCTTTCATTTAGTCCTAATAAAAGTACTTCAGGGGTATACTGTCATTTTCACTTCACAAGGGAGGATATTGAGATCAAGGACATAGTGGAAATTGCCCAGGACCTGAAAGCTTGTAGGTAGGTACACGAGGTGGAAACTCAGGGCTCATTGATGATAACACCCCAGAAAGTCTGCAGTATAGGCCTGCCCCCAGCAGTCCTGTCTGGTTCCCCTTCCATTATTTGCTGGTGCAGCTCTGCACTATCTCATCCTATCTCCCAAAATTTCAGAAGCCCTTCATCCCAGAGATCTTTTCCCTGTTCCTTGGGCCCAAATGTTGATATATTCAACACTAATTCTGGCTGTGACAGAAGAAAGATGATGGTTTTGAGCCCTTGTAGAAGACTAGAATAATTGTTACTTACCACTCCTTCGTGACTTTTGATGATTGTGGATCCTAAGGAAGGCCCTTTGTTGCAGAGCTGGTTTCCTTGTGTGAGAATCCTGTGTTTGGCAGGATGCCCTTCCCTTCCACAAAGGCATCCAACCTGCCCAGGAAGGAAGATAGTTTACTTGTCAATGACGCTGCGCACCCACAGGCCCAGGCACCATGAGACCAGTTCCTTCAGAGGCGAAACAGGTTTCTCAGGGTCACCAAGCTGTTCCACAAATTTCACGGGCTCCTTAGATAAAGACGCATACAGCTGATGTTTGGTATCAATTTGGGAAAAGGAAAATAACTGCAATCCTTCTTTCACAGTAAAAGCCTCAAGTACCTTGATCAGAATTAGCCTGTTCTGGAAAGATGCACCATTAGTGAGCACCATGTATGTATGTAGCTATGACCAAAGCAGTAGCTATGACCAAAGGTTCTGAGCCAGGCATCCATCATTCCCTGGAATTTGAGATTGGTAGGAAAACAGCTTTTCCTTCTCTTGTTTTCCGTCTTCTTTTGGGCTACCTATTTCAAGGCAAGTTTGAAAATTAGTGGTTTTGTTAGAAGTATTCCAAAAATACAATATTGTATCTCCTAGTAGAGGACACCAGTTAGACTCTTAGTTTCTAAACTTCACTTTAACTTTGGTCAAATAGCTTTTTCTACCAGCCTACATGTCAAAGGAAGTATCCTAGATTTGTTGCTCTGGATGAACTTCCTGGTGTATGTCATTCCCAAAATCCTCATAAAGGAATCCTTCTTGGTTTTTTTGTTTGTTTTTTAACTGCTCTATCAGAAGAGATAATAAAAGCTCTTTGAGGGCCTACGGTGTTTCAGGTGTTTTGCATATCTTGCTGGTCACCTTCATAATATTCCTATAACATAAGTACCATTATTCCAAGTTCACAAATGAGGACATTAAGGCCCAGAAGGATAAATATATTGGCCCTGATGCATGGCTAGAAAGTGGCAGACCTGAGATTTAGGACTCCTGTCACAACCATTGCCTGCATTGGTCAGCATATTCTGACGTTTAAACAAAATGCAAATAAATCCCTGTGTTTTTGAAAGTCACCAACGTCAGTTAAAATATTCTCTACCATTGCTATGTTATCAGTCTATTTACTTTGAGTCTTGCTCTTGCAAATAATACTTTTCCTTTACATGAGATACTGAGTTTATGACATTATAGTCAGGAGTGGCAGATATGAAAAAGCATATACATGACTAAGGCCCCTGGCGTTGTTACTGTAAGGCATATTGTGTGCTGCTGAAAAGAATGCTATGTGCTATATAGAGGCACATGGACAAACAGACCAGATTTCCATTCCTCCAACACCTCTTCTAGAGGGGCTTCTATCTTCTAGAAGGGCTTGCATGGCACCTGAGACTGAAAAGCCACACATACAGCACTGCTATGAAAAATATCGGCCGTACTACCTGCAGATTGGAAGTGGGCATTTTTGTTGTCAGTGTTTCTGTATGAAATAGATGAATTCAACAAACCACGTTTCATGTAGTCTGCTTCATACAGGATATGCAAAAAACAAACAAAACATGGTCCCAGCACTTAAGTACCTCACAGGTTTCCCTGTACTTTTGTTTTTCAAACAAAAAAACGGAATGTAATTTGTGAATTAGAGGTCTCCATAGGGTACACTTGCAGTGCACGAGAGGAAAAGAGGAAGAAGAGACAAAGAATTGGACTGAGAAAGAATAGCGCAATAGGAGCAGGAGTCAGATCAGGAGAACTGAGTCCTCGTGACTATGAACACGTATGTCTGTACCTCAAAATTCCACTCTTTGGGGACTCACCAACGTGGTCCCATGTTCTTGAAAGTTTATAAATTTCACCAAATAATAATCACATTACCAACCTTATATTTATTAACTTATTTCTCCAGTTAAACTTCTTTACAGGTGTGAATACTGTGTATCGATCACTTTGCATTTGAAAAGCCTAGGAGAATTTCAAAACTTCTCCCACTGTGAGGACATTTCAGAAACTGAAAAATTATTAGAAAGGCCAGCACTGATTATGAAGTCAGGAGGTCAGCAATACACTGGTACTGGAAGCTATTGAACATAGGGAATGGGATGAAAGTCAGATAATCCATATGTACCACACACTTTGGTAGGCTCTGGGATTAGAGGGATCATTCAAGCTGATCCAGCTATCTTAGTACAGAAAATCATACAGGCGGATCTTAACCCCAGTGGTCCGTAAATATTTGTCAAAATTCTTTATCAGGGAAGTGTTTTACACACACACACACACACACACACACACACATTAAATTAGAATTCTGGAACTCAACTAGGCTCACAGAGTATTGGAGCCAGTCTGTCTGACTCTCAAGCCTCAAAGAATGTCTATGACATCAGACCCTTTTACTTCTTAAAGACTGATCAATTGGGGGGGGGAGAGAGAGAGAGAGAGAGAGAGAGAGAAGAAGAAGAAGAAGAAGAAGAAGAAGAAGAAGAAGAAGAAGAAGAAGAAGAAGAAGAAGAAGAAGAAGTAGGAGGAGGAGGAGGAAGAGGAGGAGGAGGAAGAGGAGGAGGAGGAAGAGGAGGAGGAGGAGGAGGAGGATGGGGGAGGAGCAGAGGGAGAGAGAGAGAGTCCTAAAGCAGACTCCTTACTCATCATGGTGCTCATCACAGGGCTCAATCCCTGGACCCTGAGTTCATGACCTGAGCTGAAACCAAGAGTCAGCTGCTTAACAACTGTGCCCCCCAAGAGCCCCCAGGACCCTTTTTCATAATAATTTATTTAAGTTTAATTCAGAGCCCTTATCTACAATTCCCCTGGCTGTGCATGTCTGTTGTTGCCCCATAAGATATCCTTGGAACTGAACGTTCTGCCTTATCTAAAGGGCAGAGACTGAGTGGGCAGCTCCAGCATGGAACTCCTTCACACTAAGTATGGCACGCATCTTACTGGGACATATCCTTCTTGTTACTGTCATACTTCAAGCTATCCATTCTTGCCTCTATATTACAACTAATCTTCACTACACAAGAGTTAGAATTCTCTGCACTGTGACTTTGGCTGTGCTTATTTTAATTTGCACCTTAGAGCTACATGTGGTTATGGCTGGGACAGAAATTATGTCCCATTCTCTCCATTAAGTTGGATAATACAGAGAATTACCTTAACCACAACAGGTTCAATGCAGTAATAACTTAAATACCTGATATCAGTTTTTCTGTGGCTGCACAACAAATTGTGACAAATTTAGCATCTTAACCACTAATTTATTAGTTCACAGTTTCTATGGGCCAGTTGTGTGGCATGGATCTAGTGAGTTCTCTGCTTGGGGTCTCACAGGGCTGAAATCAAGGTGTCAACTGGGCTGGGATCTTACCTGGAGGCTCTGGAAAGGAAACTATTTCCAAGCTCTTTCAGGTGGTTAGAGGAATTCAGCTCCTGTGGAGCAGGATGTTGTTGGGGCTGCTCTCAGATTCTAGAGGGGCTGGCTGTAGTTCTCGTCCTGCAGTTCTCTCCATCTTCAAACAAGCAATGGTGTGTCAGGTTCTTCTTCTGCTTCAAATCTCTCTTGCTTCCCCTTCTGCTGCCAGCCAGAGAAAGGTTTAAAGAGCTCCTGTGATTAGATTAGGCTTTTTTGTATAATCTCTCTATTTAAGGTCATTGTTTAGTAACTTTCAGTACACCTGTAAAATCCTTTTAGCCATGTAACAACACAAATATGCACAAGATAATTCATCTTATTCATGGTATCTGAGATTGTGGTGGGAAATGTTAGGAGACCAGTTTTAGAAGTCTACCTACCACAACCTCGAATAACCATCATTTGATTATTTATGTAAACCTTTTTTTTATGACCCTGGTTGTCTGAGTCCTATGAACACAATGCCCACTCTTTACGGACTTAGATCATGTTGTCATGCAGTTGTACTTTTAACAAGTGGCTTGTGCCTTCCCAAGTGTATTAGTCAGAGTTTTCCAGATGAACAGAATCAGTAGCATCGTGTGTGCTTGTGTGTGTGTGTGTGTGTGTGTGTGTGTGTGTAGAGAGAGAAAAACAGAGAGAGAGAGAGAGAGTGTGTGTGTGTGTGTGTGTGTGTGTTATTGTGATGAACTGGCTCACATGAGTATGGGAGCTAGGAAGACCAACATCTATGCCAGCAAGGTAAGAGGCAGGAGAACTCTAGTGTAGTTCCAGCCCAAGTCAAAAGGCCTGAGAACCAGGAGAGGCAATGCTTTAAGTTGCAATCCACCAGCTGCTGGGGTCAGTTCTCAAGAAGTTTTGATCTTTCACTCCACGTCTAAAGGCAGGAAAAGACAATGTTCTACCTCAAGCAGCCAGGCAGGATAGATTCCGTCCTGCTTGAGGGAAAGTCAGCCTTTTTGTTCCACGTAGCCTTCAACTGATTGGATACAGGACACCTACACTGGAGAGGGCAGTCTGTTTTACTCAGTCTACCTATGCAAATATTAGCCTTGCCCGTAAACACCTTCACAGACACACACACTCAGAATAATGTTTGACCTAATATCTGGCCACCCTTTGGCCCAGTCAAGGTGACACATAAATTTATACATAACACCAAGCATCTTGACAGTCCATTGATTAACATTTATTTTTAAATTTCCTTTGTATCTTAAATACTCTATTTCCATGTTTCCCAATGATAAAATGCATCTGTGAATGATCTCACTTTTAGTCACATGTTAACTATTTACGTTTTAGTTTATATGTTGATAGGGAAAACAGATCTGCAAGCAGTTTACATTCTTTACTGTAAAGGGGAAATTTGCATCACGCTGCATGCAAATTTAACAATACCTAATATTTATGAAATATTTACCATATTTGGCAAGTTCTTTTGTCAGCTCTGTAGGTGCTTTACCTCATTTAGTCAGCACAATACCATGACATATGTGTCATTAACAGCCCCATTTTTATATGAAGAACTTGAATACAGAAATTAGGTAATCTTTCCACTGTGACAGCTTGTAAGTGACCGGCCCAGGTTTGGAATCTATGGCTTCAGAACTGATGTTCCTAACTAATTCATGTGCCTATATAATTTATCATCCAAACTACGTAAAATTTATTATCCGAGCCAGAATGAGAGCACTTTTTAAAATTATACCTGCTCAGCAATGCCTGGATGACTCAGCGGTTGAGCTCTGCTTTCTACTCAGGGTGTGATCCTGGAGTTCAGGGATTGAGTGCCAGATCGGACTCCCTGGGGGAGCCTGATTCTCCCTCTGCCTGTCTCTCTCTCTCTCTCTCTCTCTCTCTCTCTCTCTCTCTCATAAATAAAATCTTTAAAAATAAATAAATAAAATCATACCTGCTCAATAGGCATAAAAGAGCAAAGTTGTAGATATGTCAAGACATTGCTTACTTGGTTAGTGATAATTCTTTTTGTCACAACTATCAGAGAATTCTCACCTAGACTGGCTAAACCAAAAAAGAAATCCATGATCTCAGGGCATTTGTAAGATCATCATCACTTTCCCTCCCTCTGTTAGATTATTCCTGTCAGCATACAAACTGGTGTTGTTTTCGTATTTGAAATACAACAAAACAAAATCCAAAACAAAACAAGCAAAAAGCCTTTTTTAAACTCACTGCTTCTACCACCTGTGAGACCATGTATCCTCCCCTGATATCAAACCTCACAGGGAGAGAGTTTTCTACACTGGCTGTCTCCAATTCCTCTCCTTTTCTGTCTCAATCGTATACCAATCGAGCTTACACACCTTCTACTAAAGTGAAACTGTTCTGGTCAAGGTAACATTTTCATCAGTATTTCTAAATCAAGTGGTTGTCTCACAGTCCTCTCCTCAGTTGACTTATCAGTAATTTTGGACAGAGTTGACCACTCACTCCTTCTGGAAGTACTTTCTTTCCTGGTATATTATTCAGGGTTTGCTAGGGAAACAAAGCCAAGTTGACATATATACACCTGGGTTCCAGGACAATACTTTTCTGGTTGTTCTCTGACCTCCTCAATCTCCTTTAGCTGGCTCTCTTCCTCTCCTTGTGACCTCCTGACATTGACCTGCCTTGGAACTCAATCCCTTAGTCCCTTTATCTTCTCTGCCTATACTCATTCCTTTGGTTATGGTGTCTAATATTGTGTCTTTATATGCCGTCTACACCCTCAAGGGTATACCCAGGGACAGAAAATTCCTGTTTTACTTGACCCAATACTTCAGTTGTTAATATTTTGTGTATTTTTGGCTCTCTTATTCTCTCTCCTTCCCTCTCTCTGACTCTCTCTTTGTCTTCTCTCTTACCTTTTCTTCTCCTTAAACACACCGTATACTGATACATATACATACAAATTGTTTCCAAACTATTTGAAATTAAGCTGTAAATATGTCCTTCTACCCCTAAATACCTTAGAGTACCTTCATGAGAACAAGGATATTCTTTTGTGTAAGCATACTACAATCATCAAAATCAATAAATTAACATTGATACCATATTATTATATATCTCATTTACAGACCTTATTCAAATGTGGCCAATTATCTTAACAAAGTGATTTATATGAGTGAAATTGTATGGTCTTTGTCTTTGTCTGACTGATCTATTTCTCTTACCACAATACACTGTAGCTCCATCCATGTCATAACAAATGGCAAGATTTCATTCTTTTTGATAGTTGAGTGATATTCCATTAGATAGATAGATAGATAGATAGATAGATAGATAGATAGATAGATAGGTTCATCAGTCGGTGGACATTTTGGGCTCTTTCCATAGTCTGACTGTTGTTGATAATACTTCTATAAACATCAGGGAATTTAAGAAACAATACAGATGAACATATGAGAAGGAAAAAAAGATAGAAGGAAGCAAACCATGAGACTCTTAGTGATAGAGAACAACTTGAGGGTTGATGGAGAGACGTTAGTGTGGGTTGTGCTAAATGAGTGATGGATGAGTATTAAGGAGAGCACTTGTTATGATAAGCACTGGGTGTCATATGTAAGTGATGAATCATTAAATTCTACTCCTGAAACTAATACTACACTATATGTTAACTAGAATATAAATAAAATTTTGAAAAAATGTCATTTATAGAAAATTTTATAAATTTTATGGTTTGTCCATTCTTCTCTCCAGTGTAATGTAATGTAATGTAATGTAATGTAATGTAATGTAATGTATCTAGTTATTATTTCACTTTTTTTCTTCAATCCGGAACAAGTTCTCAAACTTACTGTCTTGCATAACCATTACAGTTTTGAGAAGTATGAACCATTTACTAGAGTGTCCCTCATTTGGGGTTTACCTGATTTTCTGTTTTCATGATTAGATTCAGCTTATGCATTTCTGCAAGGAAGACCAGAAGGTGATACTATATCCTTCTCATTGCATTATATCAATTAGCACATGATATCCATTTATTTCATCATTGATGATACTATATTTGTTCTCTTGGTTAAGGTTGTATTCATCAGATTATTCCAAAGTAAAATTAATATTTTCCTTTTGTGCACTTAAATATTTTGTGTGGAGATACTTGGAGACTATGGAAATATCCTCTTCTATCATCCATTAATGATTCTCTACTGAATCCATTAACACATGATGTTTGAAAAATTATATGTTTCCAACTTTATCATTTTTCCCCGTTTACTACTAAGGATTCTTCTGCAATGAAGAGCTTTCCTCTCACCCACATTTATTAACTATTCATGTCTTAATTTGTTTCAGTATGGGTTCATGAATGTATATTTTATTCACTGTGTAATAAGCCACTACCATCATGATTGATTTCGATGCTTTAATTTGCCCAGATTTGGTCACTGGAAGCCCCTTGATTTCTGTTCCCATGTCCTTTGATATGTGTCCATTTTTCTTTGAAACCTTTTTTGGTGCAACAAGATGTTCCAGGCTCTTTTTGTACTTGGCTGTTCCAGCCCTGGACTCAGCCATTTTCCCAAGCCCTGGTTTCTTATAGTGTAGAATGGTGTTTGGAATGGAATCTTGCTTTTAAGCATCATTTTCTATTGGCACTATGACTTGACAATCTCCTACATTTCCTTTAACTCATTACCCAATATGTGGAATTGGCATAAAAATAGGATATTTTCTCATAGGTATGTGGCAAGGTTTAAACATAGTAAAGAAAGCATTTAGTATAGTGCTTGGAACACAGGTGATGTTTTAAAATGAGACAATTTGAGCATCACAGTATGTAATAATAATAATAGATTATGACCCAGTGAATAAAATAAGAATCTATAAGTATACTTGAAAACAAGTATACTATTTTTATCTTTTTATTTTTTTACTATTAAATACTTCTGGTTATAGGTAAGATCTACCACCTCTGGGAAAAACCTCAGGATTACAATATTTGTCTTGTCAAGTCAAGGCCAGTTCAAGCATTGCAGAGCCTGTAAGAATAGAAACATGAAGAATGATTCCAGAAGCGGACTTCAAGACTTGTTAACTGACAGACTTCAATATTAGGGACAAACAACATGAAATGAAGAACATCAACCTCTCCTAACAAACCCTGCTACTAAAACCCAGTACTTTCCTTTTTGTGGCCCTAATACCACTGTGCTATAAACAGACAATTATTTTTCTGCTCATTCATTAGACCGTGAACTGATAGATGTAACTTGTTTATGACTTACCCTTGATACCCAAAACAGTGCCTTTCAGTATAGGAGACATCCAATAAGTATGTTCTGAGTGAGTGACTGACTGACTGAATGAATGAATGAATGAAAATATTGAGCAGTTTCAAGTATCTCATTAGCATAACAAGAGGAGGAAATTAAGGCTGACAAAAATAGAGAAGCATCCCCAAAGTCATACGCTTATAAGAGATAGAGGTAGAGTTCCATCCTGGTCTGAATCTAGAAGCCTGAAGCCTTAGTTGTATTGCCTCCTTGGATGATGGGCCTTCCCAGAAAGAAAAGTCTGCCCAGTTCCCATGTTTCCAGAATTCAGGTGGAAGCCCTGTATGTACCAGACTGTGTCTCCTAGACTGGTTCAAGGTTCAGGTAATTAATTCAACAAATATTTATGGATCACTTACTATAGGTCTCTCAGATTTTGGAGATATAGCTGAGAACACAACAGATTCCCTGCTCCTGTCAATATTTCATTCTAGTGTGGAGAGTTAGATAATGAACAAGGGGACTCATAATATTAGGAATGATGGAGAAATTAAACCTTGATTACAAATAGAGAATCACGGGATCCCTGGGTGGCGCAGTGGTTTAGCGCCTGCCTTTGGCCCAGGGCGCGATCCTGGAGACCCGGGATCGAATCCCATGTCAGGCTCCCGGTGCATGGAGCCTGCTTCTCCCTCTGCCTGTGTCTCTGCCTCTCTCTCTCTCTCTCTGTGACTATCATAAATAAATAAAAATTAAAAAAAAAAACAAATAGAGAATCATCCAACATGTGTGTGTAGAGAAGGAAGTGTGAATGTGGAGGAGAGAGAGAGCTTGCTGGGTTCAGAGAACTTGGAATAGTTTGTAATAACTGGAGGTAGAGTGGAAATATAGGCTGGGGGTTCAAGTGGGAAATTAGAAAGTAGTATCCACAAGAAAATGAGTCACTTAATTTCTCTGGGACTAAATGTTTTTGACAAGAAAAGAGGAATGTAGACCTCTGAGAAAATGTGTGGCAAATGTCTAAAGCTCAAATCTAAAAACAATGCTCTTTTCTTTTATTGAACAACAATGACATTAATTATAGCTGGTGTCTTTGAGTTTGCTCTTTATTAGTCACTGCACTAGTTGCTTTATGTGTTTATTTATTCCTCTATAAAGAAGAGTAGTGGGGATTTTTATAGTTTACAATGTTGGGTAGCAGTAGATGGCAGGTATTAGAATTAAATCCCAAATCTGTCTAATTTCAAAGAGCTTGTTGTTTTGTCTAAATATTTCTCTTTTCTTTTTTCTAGAGGTTGCACTTAGGCAAGAGGTGGCAACCGAGGTGAATTGAGTGGTACATAAAGTTTAAAATGAGAGTTATGGGAGCTCCTAGGTGGCACAGTTAAGTGTCTGACTCTTGATTTTGGCTTAGGCAGTGATCTCAGGGTGGTGAGATCAAGCCCCACCTCTGGCTCCATGCTTAGCACAGAGTCTGCTTAAGATTCTTTCTCCCTCGCCCTCTGAACAACCCCTTCTCCCTGCTCTCTCTTTCTAAATTAAATAAATAAATCTTTGAAAAAATAAAACTAAATGACAGTTATGAAACTAAATAACAAAGCATTTCCACAGTGTTTAGTAAAAGGGAAATCAATTAAGTTTATTATTTATATTTCATTCTTAATATTTTAGCCTTTGTGGTTTTTGAATTAAATTTTTTATCCTTCAGAATTTTTTTATAATAACTTTTACTCAGGCAGGGCACCTTGGTGGCTCAGTGGTTGAGCATTTGCCTTTGGCTCAGGCCGTGATCCCAGAGTTCTGGGATTGAGTCCCACATCAGGCTCCCCACAGGGAGCCTGCTTCTCCCTCTGCCTATGTCTCTGCCTCTCTCTGTGTCTCTCATGAATAGATAAATAAATCTTTAAAACAATAATTGTTACTCATCCTAGAGAAATGAAACCTGTGCTTAATGAAATATATATTTAGGGACATGTAATCTAAATTTCTAAAAAGATAGTGTTTATAGGTTGTAAGACCTCTGATGATATCATGTGCCATTCCCATTAATAAAGAAAAGTCCTTCCTGAACCCATCTTCCCCAATATGGAGACCCTGGGGAGATGTTGACAGGGCACCTGTGAGAAACCAAGGTATAAATGGATATGTGTGTATGTGCTGGTGGTTTTAGAATATGAACATGAATTCTTGGATGCTCCTCCCTTTAAAAGGTGGGCCTTAAACCCCTCCACTTTAAGTATGAGATGGACTTAGTGACTTGCTTCTAAGAAATAAAATGAAGTAGGAGTGATGGTGTACAACTTTAGAGAGCAGGTCCTTCCTCTCTTGGACCTGAAGGAAGCTGAGGGAAGCTAGCTGCCATGTCATACCCAATAGCCCAGTGGAGACATGGAACCAAGGCCTCCTGCCAACAGCCCTGTGAGACGGTCATCTTATACGTGGGCCATTGAGTCCCTATCAAGTCTTCAGATGGATGTAGGTCTGACTGACTTCTTGAGAAAAACCTCATGAGGGGCGGGTCAAGATGGCGGAGGAGTAGGGGTCCTCAACTCATCTGCCCCACCAACTTACCCAGGTAACTTTCAAACCATCCTGAGAACCTACGAATTTGACCTGAGATTTAAAGAGAGAACAGCTGGAGTGCCAAAGAGAGAAGGGGTTTCGCTTCTAACAAGGTAGGAAGGCAGAAAAAAAATAAAAAAGAATCAAGTGGGGGAGGCGCACCACAAGGAGCCAGGCTAAAGCCTGAGGGCGAAAGCCCCCAGACAGGAAAGCCCAGCCTCAGAGAAGCAGGAACTTTAAAACATCTGCACCGGATTCTTTCCAGTCAGAAAGGCGCTTAGTAGGGAAATGGAGCAGAATCGCAGAAGGGACAGTGGAGCCTCCAGTTTCCTGGAGTCACTAATAGGGGCAGTGCACCCCAGGAAAGAGTGCCACAAACTGGGCGGATATCTGTAAAGGGCTGGAGTGCGCACCCGGAGGGGCATCTGTGAGAAGCCTGTGGCTTAGGCGGGCGGCTCCAGATGGAGGGAGGGGTCTGTGCCCTGCTGCCTTAGGAAGACGTGCCCGGGAACATGATTCCAGCAGCACAGGCCACAGATCCCAGGGCGCCAAGCAGGCACAGCCCAGGATCCTGCGCTCCTCCAGGGACAGGCAGAGGTAGGGAGGGCACAGGACAGCGAGGACTCCCTTGCCGCCAGGTGCCCCCAAGCTGAGCACATCAGTGCCCCCACGCCGTCGGGGAGCATCAAGGCCAGGGTTGACTGGGACTGTGGTAGTTACTGCTGGAGCTGACTCCAGAGCTGGAGAGCTGGCTGACGCCAGTGTTGTCATTCCTCCTTGTATCCCCCCTATGCCTGGGAGGGTCGGGGCCACCAGGGAACAGAGGCCTCACGGGGTAAACTGCTACCACTGAGCAGTTTACCCCGTGATAAACCCCTCTGATACTCAAGAGGCATGGCAGCTCCCTCAGGTGCACACACCTGAGAATCAAAACAGCAGGCCCCTCCCCCAGAAGACCAGCTGGAAGGACAGGGGAAAAGCAAGTTATTGACCAAGCAGCGCTGGAAAGTTCCAGGGGAAGTACAGGAATTTACAGTATATAAAACCAGAGGGTACTCCTCCTACTTTTTTCTTTTTCCAGTACAACTCGTTTTTATATAAGACTATAAATTTCCTTTTTTCTCTTTTCCAACCTTAACTACAATATTTTACCATCTCTTCACTTTTAAGATTCTTCCTTTTTGATTTATATACTTCTACAATTACAAGTCCTAGATATATTTTCCACTTCTAGATTCCCTTCAACAAACTCAACTTAGTTTTGGGAGATATACAAGATATTTTTGTTTGTTTGTTTTCTATTGTTTTGTTTTGTTTCTCTGCCTCATTTTGTTCTACAATGGTGGAAGTTAATACATTCTAAAACACGACAGGTATGCACCCAGAACCAAGTGGTATACCGTGCTGGTTCATTCTGTGAGATTCCTCATTCCCATTCTGCCCCCCCCCCTTATATCTAATTTATGTTTTGGTGATCAATGTTGGGGCTTTCTACAAGTATTTCTGGTTTATATACATTTGGAACTGAGTTTCTTCTAACATACAGAACTTAATATACTCAGAGCCAAGAGGATCACCCTCTAGAACCCCTCAGGTAGACTACATTCTCCCTCCACTACAACTTCATCATCACTAAATTCATATCTTTCAATAGTAATTCTGAATGTGAATGGGCTAAATGATCCCATCAAAAGACGCAGGTTTTCAGACTTGATAAAAAAGCAAGACCTATCTATTTGCTGTCTATAGGAGACTCATTGGGACCTAAGGATACCTCCAGCCTGGAAGTGAAAGGTTGGAGAACCATTTACCATTCAAATGTTCTCAAGAGAAAGCTGGGGTAACCATCCTCATATCAGGTAAATTAAAGTTGAGAAACTATATCATACTAAAAGAGTCTATTCAACAAGAGGACCTAACAATCATGAATATGTATGCCTCTAGTATGGGAGCTGCCAAGTATATCAATTAATAACCAAAGTAAAGAGATACTCAGATAATAATACACTTATACAGGGAGACTTGAACATGGCGCTTTCAGCATTTGATAGATCTTCTAAGCACAAAATCTCCAAGGAAACAAGAGCTTTAAATGATAACTTGGACCAGATGGATTTCACAGATATTTACAGAACTTTACATCCAAATGCAATTGAATACACATTCTTCTCAAGTGCACATGGAACTTTCTCCAGAATAGACCACATGCTGGGTCACAAATCAGGTCTCAACCAATACCAAAGAATGGAATTGTCCCCTGCATATTTTCAGACCACAATGCATTGAAACTAGAACTCGATCACAAGAAGAATTCTGGAAGAAACTCAAACACCTGGAGGTTAAAGAGCATCCTATTCAAAGTTGAATGGGTCAACCAGGATCTAGAGAAAAATTAAAAAGATTCATGAAAACTAATGAAAATGAAGATACAACTGTTCAAAATCTTTGGGATACAGCAAAAGCAGTCCTAAGAGGGAAATATATCGCAAGCATCCTTCAAAAACTTGGAAAAACCTAAAATACACAAGCTAACCTTACACCTGAAGGAACTGAGAAAGAAGAGCAAATAAAACCTACACGAAGCAGAAGAAGAGCGTTAATAAAGATTCAAGTGGAAGTCAATGAAATAGAGACCAGAAGAACTGTGGAACAGATCAAAAAACCAGGAGCTGGTTCTTTGAAAGAATTAATAAGATAGATAAATCCCTAGCGACCCTTATTAAACACAAAAGAGAAAACACTCTAATTAATAAAATCATGAATGAAAAAGCAGACATCACAACCAATACCAAGGAAATGCAAGCGATTTTAAAAACGTATTATGAGCAGGTGTATGCCAGTATATTAGGCAATCTAGAAGAGATGGACACATTTCTGGAAAATCACAAATTAACAAAACTGGAACAGGAAGAAATAGAAAACCTGAACAGGAAAATAACCAGGGAGGAAATTGAAGCAGTCATCAAAAACCTCCCAAGACACAAAAGTCCAGGGCCAGATGGCTTCACAGGGGAATCTATCAAATGTTTAAAGGAGAAACAATACCTATTCTACTAAAGGTGTTCCAAAAGAGAGAAAGAGATGGAGTACTTCCAAACTCGTTCTATGAGGCCAGCATCACCTTAATTCCAAAACCAGACAAAGACCCCACCAAAAATGAGAATTATACACCAATATCCCTGATGAACATGGATGCAAAAATTCTCAAAAAGATATTTGCCAATTGGATCCAACATTACATTAAGAAGATTATTCACCATGGCCTAGTGGGATCTATCCCCCGGATGCAAGGCTGGTTCAACACTCATAAAACAATCAATGTGATTCATCATATCAGCAAGAGAAAAGCCAAGAACCATATGATCCTCTCATTAGATGCAGAGAAAGCATTTGACAAAATACAGCATCCATTCCTGATCAAAACTCTTCAGGGTGTAGAGATAGAGGGAACATTCCTCGACATCTTAAAAGCCATCTACGAAAAGCCCACAGTAAATATCATTCTCAATAGGGAAGCACTTGGAGCCTTTCCCCTAAGATCAGGAACACGGCAGGGATGTCCACTCTCACCACTGCTATTCAACATAGTATTGGAAGTCCTAGCCTCAGCAATCAGACAAAAGACATTAAAAGCATTCAAATTGGCAAAGAAGAAGTCAAACTCTCCCTCTTCGCTGATGAAATGATACTCTAGATAGAAAACCCAAAAGCCTCCACCCCAAGATTGCTAGAACTTATACAGCAATTTGGTAGCGTGGCAGGATACGAAATCAATGGCATTTTTATACACTAACAATGAGACTGAAGAAAGAGAAATACAGGAGTCAATCCCATTGACAATTGCACCCAAAAGCATAAGATACCTAGGAATAAACCTAACCAAAGAGGTAAAGGATCTATACCCTAAAAACTACAGACCACTTCTGAAAGAAATTGAGGAAGACACAAAGAGATGGAAAAATATTCCATGCTCATGGATTGGCAGAATTAATATTGTGAAAATGTCAATGTTACCCAGGGCAATTTACACATTTAATGCAATCCCTATCAAAATACCATGGACTTTCTTCAGAGAGTTAGAATAAATTATTTTAAGATTTGTGTGGAATCAGAAAAGACCCCGAATAGCCAGTGGAATTTTGAAAAAGAAACCATATCTGGGGGCATCACAATGCCAGATTTCAGGTTGTACTACAAAGCTGTGGTCATCAAGACAGTGTGGTACTGGCACAAAAACAGACACATAGATCAATGGAACAGAATAGGGAACCCAGAAGTGGACCCTGAACTTTATGGTCAACTAATATTCGATAAAGGAGGAAAGACTATCCATTGGAAGAAAGAGAGTCTCTTCAATAAATGGTGCTGGGAAAATTGGACATCCACATGCAGAAGAATGAAACTAGACCATTCTCTTTCACCATACACAAAGATAAACTCAAAATGGATGAAAGATTTAAATGTGAGACAAGAGTCCATCAAAATCCTAGAGGAGAACACAGGCAACACCCTTTTTGAACTTGGCCACAGTAACTTTTTTCAAGATACATCCACGAAGGCAAAAGAAACAAAAGCAAAAATGAACTATTGGGACTTCATCAAGATAAGAAGCTTTTGCACAGCAAAGGATACAGTCAACAAAACTAAAAGACAACCTACAGAATGGGAGAAGATATTTGCAAATGACGTATCAGATAAAGGGCTAGTATCCAAGACCTATAAAGAACTTATTAAACTCAACACCAAAGAAACACCAATCCAATCATGAAATGGGCAAAAGACATGAAGAGAAATCTCACAGAGGAAGACATAGACATGGCCAACATGCACATGAGAAAATGCTCTGCATCACTTGCCATCAGGGAAATACAAATCAAAACCACAATGAGATAGCACCTCACAGCAGTGAGAATGGGGAAAATTAACAAGGCAGGAAACCACAAATGTTGGAGAGGATGCGGAGAAAAGGGAACCCTCTTACACTGTTGGTGGGAATGTGAACTGGTGCAGCCATTCTGGAAAACTGTGTGGAGGTTCCTCAAAGAGTTAAAAATAGACCTTCCCTACGACCCAGCAATTGCACTGTTGGGGATTTACCCCAAAGATTCAGATGCAATGAAACGCCGGGACACCTGCACCCCGATGTTTCTAGCAGCAATGTCCACAATAGCCAAACTGTGGAAGGAGCCTCGGTGTCCACTGAAAGATGAATGGATAAAGATGTGGTTTATGTATACAATGGAATATTACTCAGCCATTAGAAACGACAAATACCCACCATTTGCTTCAATGTGGATGGAACTGGAGGGTATTATGCTGAGTGAAGTAAGTCACTCGGAGAAGGACAGTGTATGTTCTCATTCATTTGGGGAATATAAATAATAGTGAAAGGGAATATAAGGGAAGGGAGAAGAAATGTGTGGGAAATAACAGAAAGGGAGGCAGAACATGGAAGACTCCTAACTCTGGGAAACGAACTAGGGGTGGTGGAAGGGTCGGAGGGCTGGGGGTGGGGGAGAGTGGGTGACGGGCACTGAGGGGGACACTTGATGGGATGAGCACTGGGTGTTATTCTGTATGTTGGTACATTGAACACCAATAAAAAATTAATTTATTAAAAAAAGAAGAAAAAAATAAAAAATAAAACAATCAATGTGATTCATCATATCAGCAAGAAAAAAACAAGAACCATATGATCCTCTCATTGGATGCAGAGAAAGCATTTGACAAAATACAGCATCCATGCCTGATCAAAACTGTTCTGAGTGTAGGGATAGAGGGAATATTCCTCAGCATCTTAAAAGCCATCTAGGAAAATACCACAGCAAATACCATTCTCAATGGGGAAACACTGGGAGCCTTTCCCTTAAGATCAGGAACACGGCAGGGATGTCCACTCTCACCACTGCTATTCAACATAGGACTAGAAGTCCTAGCCTCAACAATCAGAAAACAAAAAGAAATAAAAGGTGTTCAAAGGGGCAAAGAAGAAGTCAAACTCTCCGTCTTCGCAGATGACATGATACTGTACATAGAAAGCCCAAAAGCCTCCACCCCAAGATTGCTAGAACTCATACAGCAATTCGGCAGTGTGGCCGGATACAAAATCAATGCCCAGAAATCAGAGGCATTTCTATACACTAACAATGAGACTGAAGAAAGAGAATTCAAGAGTCAATCCCATTGATAATTGCACCCCAAAGCATAAGATACCTAGGAATAAACCTAACCAAAGAGATAAAGGACCTATACCCTAAAAACTACAGACCACTTCTGAAAGAAATTGAGGAAGACACAAAGAGATGGGATAATATTCCATGCTCATGGATGGGAAGAATTAATACTGTGAAAATGTCAATGCTACCCAGGGCAATTTACACATTCAGTGCAATCCCTATCAAAATACAACAGACTTTATTCAGAGAGTTGGAACAAATCATCTTAAGATTTGTATGGAATCAGAAAAGAGCCTGAAAAAAAAGACCCTGAATAGCCAGGGGAATATTGAAAAAGGAAACCAGAGTTGGGGGCATCACAATGCCGGATTTCAGGTTGTACTACAAAGCTGTGATCATCAAGACAGTGTAGTACTGGCACAGAAATAGACACATAGATCAATGGAACAGGATAGGGAATCCAGAAGTGGACCCTCAGCTCCC
Source organism: Canis lupus dingo (assembly GCF_003254725.2). Classification (NCBI taxonomy): domain Eukaryota; kingdom Metazoa; phylum Chordata; class Mammalia; order Carnivora; family Canidae; genus Canis; species Canis lupus. The sequence goes on from NC_064281.1 coordinate 44,111,818, forward strand.
TGGTCAACTAATATTTGACAAAGCAGGAAAGACTATCCACTGGAAAAAGGACAGTCTCTTCAATACATGGTGCTGAGAAAATTGGACAGCCACACGCACAAGAATGAAACTAGACCACTCTCCTTCACCATACACAAAGATAAACTCAAAATGGATGAAAGATCTACATGTGAGACAAGATTCCATCAAAATCCTAGAGGAGAACTTGGCCACAGCAACTTCTTGCAAGATACATCCATGAAGGCAAGAGAAACAAAAGCAAAATGAATTATTGGGATTTCATAAAGATAAAAGCTTCTGCAAAGCAAAAGAAACATTCAAAAAAACTAAAAGACATCCCTACACAATGGAGAAGATATTTACAAATGACGTATCAGATAAAAGGCTAGTATCCAAGATCTATAAAGAACTTATTAAATTCAACAGCAAAGAAACAAACAATCCAATCATGAAATGGGCAAAAGACAGGAACAGAAATTTCACAGAGGAAGACTTAGGCATAGCCAAGAAGCACATGAGAAAATGCTCCGCATCATTTGCCATCAGGGAAATACAAATCAAAACCACAATTAGATACCACCTCACACCAGTGAGAATAGGGAAAATTAACAAGGCAGGAAACCACAAATGTTGGAGAGTATGTGGAGAAAGGGGAACCCTCTTGCACTGGTGGTGGATAAGTGAACTGATATAGCCATTCTGGTAAACTGTGTGGAGGTTCCTCAAAGATTTACAAATAGAGTTACCTTACAACCCAGCATTGCACTGCTGGGGATTTAGCCCAAAGATACTGATGCAGTGAATGACCGAGACACCTGCACCCCAATGTTTATAGCAGCAATGTCCACAATAGCCAAGCTGTGGAAGTAGCCTTGGTGTCCATCGAAAGATGAATGGATAAAGAAGATGTGGTCTATGTATACAATGGAATATTACTCAGCCATTAGAAACGACAAATACCCACCATTTACTTCAATGTGGATAGAACTGGAGGGTATTATGCTGAGTGAAGTAAGTCAGTCAGAGATGGACAAACATTATATAGTCTCATTCATTTGGGGAATGTAAAAAATAGTGAAGGGGATTAAAGGGGAAAGGAGAGAAAATGAGTGGGAAATATCAGAGAGGGTGACAGAACATGAGAGACTCCTAACTCTGGGAAACGAACAAGGGGTGGTGGAAATGGAGGTGGGCGAAGGGATAGGGTGAGTGGGTGACAGGCACTGAAGGCGTCAGTTGACGGTATGAGCACTGGGTGTTACACTATGTTGTCAAATCGAACTCCAATAAAAAAATTACCAAAAAAAAAAAAAAAACCCTCATGAGATACACTGAGCCAGGAGTACCAGCTAAGCCTTTCCCAGATTTGAGCTGCAGAAACTGTGTAATATAGTAAATGTTTATAGTATTAAGCTGCCACATTTTGGGGAATTTTCTACACAGCATAATTACTATAGTGTGTGTTCATTGATTAATAAGAGAGTAGTGTAAAGTACCCTTTCTAAACTTGATACTATTCAACCAATGAAAATCTATCATCTTGCCCCAAGAGCTATCACCACATTGCAGTAAGATGCTATGATAAAATGGTTTCTTTCTTCTTCCTTCCAGTTGCTACTTTTTCTGTCACCAGCATGTCAGGGTTTGTCCTACTACTTAGCTTAACTGCCTAGAATGTCTGTTATGAAGTTTAGGTTCAGTCTCAGTATGACAGAAATTGTTAGTAAAAGAAGGCTGATAGCCTTGCTATGGAGAAGTCCCACAGAGTGAAGATTGCAAAATACATCATCTGGGCTTTGATTTGTTCTTTGTTCTAAAGGGTCAGAAACTATTTTATCAGAATATTAAGGACTCATAGACTAAATTGACTGACTTGGGGGCTGAGCTATACAAAGTAAATTCATACAAGACTAATGTATAAATAAGAAATTTCTCTAAATTTATTATGTGCAGAATGGAATTCTAGTGCTCTCATTTAGTGTTCCTCCTTTCCCTGAATTATAGTGTAGAGGCTATATTAGAAAATCAAAAGGTAGTTCAGTTAAGCTTGCAATTAGAGCCCAGGTGGTGAGTCCCAAGTATGTTCTTCCAAAGCCACTGGAAGTCTTGATAAACTGATACTATCTCACCATGTGTTTATTTAACTGGTTTAACTTTCTAGGGTTATTTTATTACCAAGTCCATAGGTGGTATCTCACTGTTGTCTTCCATGTTACTGGAGTTGAGCTCCCTTTCATAGTCTTCTTTAGGTGGTCTTAGTTTGGCAAGATTTTCATCATGAAATCCAGCTGTATTATCTCAGGCTGTGGTTGCTCAGTCTGCACCATCAATCACTGTATTCTCAGGGATGACCTCAAATGTATTCAGATTGCAACAAGCCACAGTGATGCAACCACTTGTCAGTATTACATTTCATTCCACATATGCTTTTGATACAATAACATTATGATTTCCCATTTTTCATGGCTTGGGAATAACAGCCAACTTCAAAATCATTATTGGTGCCAATGATCATAGGTTTCAGGTCTGGATCATCAGCATTAGGGGTGATATTATCAAGGTAAGCATTTATGATAAGCACCTGTTCTTCAAATAGGTTACTTCACCCACTATTAGCCTGACTTCTGCAATAATTTGTGCTTTAGAGTGAATCACTGTCCTAGGTCCTGTAGTTATATCACCCCAGGTTTCACTTTCTACATACACAACTGCTCCAGGAGGAATCTTTACTCTTTTGAGCCTTCTCTGCCATGGTCTGGCCCCTGTCTCTCATGGACTTATTTTTTTAAATGTTTACCATAGCATATAATGCATGTTTTGTATTTTCATTACTGATATAAAATTTCCTTTAAATGGAGTTGAGTAAAAGATGATACAATATATAGGAAATATTAAGAAATACGTGGGTTTTGAGTATATCTTGTAAAGCTTAAAGTTGTAAGACATGCACAACTGAGGTGCTATTAAAAACACTGTGCTAAAGTCAGGCTTTATGGGTACTTTGCTAGATAGCAGGTGGGCTGCTAAAAATATTTTTGTTAATGAGATTATCCTAGAAAGCCTCACAGTACACAAAAAGTTTGCTTGAAAGCTGATCTCAAAAGTTATAGAAATTATACCTCAAAAATAGTATCCACTATATCAAGTCCTTATTACAAGTGTGCATTTTTCCTATCTGTGTTGCCTATAAAATATTTACTATGACAGCAAATAGTTCTGCCCACGGTATTTACACAAGTGTTCTTTACCCTGGATATTCAAAGATCAATGAAACATTGTTTGTCATAGTCATAGATTTCACAACTGTATGTTGGAAGCAGACAAATAAAAACAAACATAGACGCTGAGATATAAATGGGTACACACTGTAGTGGGAATACTAAGGAATACTGTGTAGTGGCACAGGGAAAGTGAGCCAGAGAAATTGACAGAGAAGGAGTATCCCAAAATCCCAAAATGGAGGAGAGTTGTCCATTCCTTGCTAAGGTTGAGGTATTCATTTGTACATCTTTCATCTTTACTTTCATCTTTGATTTCACATTCTTGGTTTTGTCAGTGTAAACCTAAATAAAATATACCTCTATAATTTTTATAAATTTATTTTTTATTGGTGTTCAATTTGCCAACATATAGAATAGCACCCAATGCTCATCCCATCAAGTGCCCCCCTCAGTGCCCATCACCCAGTCACTCCCACCCCCTGCCCACCTCCCCTTCCACCACCCCTAGTTCGTTTCCCAGAGTTAGGAATCTCTCCTAACTCTGGGTCTCTATTTATTTCTCATTCTGTCTCCCTCCCTGATATTTCCCACTCATTTTTCTCCTTTCCCCTTTATTCCCTTTCACTATTTTTTATATTCCCCAAATGAATGAGACCATATAATGTTTGTCCTTCTCCGACTGACTTATTTCACTCAGCATAATACCCTCCAGTTCCATCCACGATGAAGCAAATGGTGGGTATTTGCCGTTTCTAACGGCTGAGTAATATTCCATTGATAAATAGACCATATCTTCCTTATCCATTCATCGTTCGATGGACACTGAGGCTCCTTCCACAGTTTGGCTATTGTGGATGGACATTGATGCTATAAACATCAGGGTGCAGGTGTCCAGGCGTTTCATTGCATCTGTATCTTTGGGGTAAATCCCCAGCAGTGCAATTGCTGGGTGGTAGGGCAGATCTATTTTTAACTCTTTGAGGAACCTCCACACAGTTTTCCAGAGTGGCTGCACCAGCTCACATTCCCACCACCAGTGCAAGAGGGTTCCCCTTTCTCCACATCCTCTCCAACATCTGTTGTTTACTGCCTTGTTAATTTTCCCCATTCTCACTGGTGTGAGGTAGTATCTCATTGTGGTTTTGATTTGTATTTCCCTGATGGCAAGTGATGCAGAGCATTTTCTCATCTGCTTCTTGGCCATAGGGGTCCTTTCTGCTTCCACACAAATCTTAAGATGATTTGTTCCAACTCTCTGAAGAAAGTCCATGGTATTTTGATAGGGATTGCTTTAATGTGTAAATTGCCCTGGGTAACATTGACATTTTCACAATATTAATTCTTCCAGTCCATGAGCATGTAATATTTTTCCATCTCTTTGTGTCTTCCTCAATTTCTTTCAGAAGTGGTCTGTAGTTTTTAGGGTATAGATCCTTTACCTCTTTGGTTAGGTTTATTCCTAGGTATCTTATGCTTTTGGGTGCAATTGTCAATGGGATTGACTCCTGAATTTCTCTTTCTTCAGTCTCATTGTTAGTGTACAGAAATACCACTGATTTCTGGGCATTAATTTGTATCCTGCCACCCTGCCGAATTGCTGTATGAGTTCTAGCAATCTTGGGGTGGAGTCTTATGGGCTTTCTATGTAGAATATCATGTCATCTGCAAAGAGGGAGAGTTTGACTTCTTCTTTGCCAATTTGAATGCCTTTTATTTCTTTTTGTTGCCTGATTGCTGAGGCTAGGACTTCTAGTCCTATGTTGAATAGCAGTGGTGAGAGTGGACATCCCTGCCGTGTTCCTGATCTTAGGGGAAATGCTCCCAGTGTTTCCCCATTGAGAATTATATTTGCTGTGGTATTTTCCTAGATGGCTTTTAAGATGCTGAGGAATGTTCCTCTATCCCTACACTCTGAAGAGTTTTGATCAGGAATGGATGCTGTATTTTGTCAAATGCTTTCTCTGCATCTATTGAGAAGATCATATGGTTCTTGTTTTTTCTCCTGTTGATATGATCTATCACGTTGATTGCTTTACAAGTGTTGAACCAGCCTTGCATCCCGGGGATAAATCCCACTTGGTCATAGTGAAAAATCTTTGGGATACAGAAAAGCAGTCCTGAGGGGGAAATGCTTTGCAATACAAGCATCCATCAAAAAACTGGAAAGAACTGAAATACAAAAGGTAACCTTGCACCTAAAAGAGTTGGAGAAGGAACAGCAAATAAAACTTTCACCCAGCAGAAGACAGTTAATTTAAAAAAATCGAGCAGAATTATATCTTCTTTATCCAATTATCTGTTGATGGACATCTCGATTCTTTCCACAGTTTGGCTATTGTGAACATTGCTGCTATAAACATTGGGGTGCAGGTGCCCCTTCAGATCACTACATTTGTATCTTTGGGGTAATTACCTAGTAGTGCAATTGCTGGGTTGTAGGGTAGCTCTATTTTTAAACTCTTGAAAAAACTCCACACTGTTTTCCAGAGTGGCTGCACCAGCTTGCATTCCCACCAACAATGCAAGAGGTTTATCCTTTCTCCACATCCTGGCCAACATTTGTTTCTTGTCTTTTTAACTTTAGCCATCCCAACTGGTATAAGGTAATATCTCATTGTGTCTTTGATTTGTATTTCCCTGTTGCCAAGTGATGTATTTGTGGTCTTTTTAGATTTTTTCTTGTGGTTGATTTCTAGTTTCAAAGCATTGTGGTAAAAAAAAAAATGCATGGTATGACTTCAATCTTCTTCATTTGTTTAAACTTGTTTTTTGGGGCTAATATGTGATCTATTTAGGAGAATGGTCCATGCGCACTTGAAAATAATGTATATTCTTCTGTTTTAGGGCAGAATGTTCTGAATATTTCTGTTAAATCCATCTGGTCCAGTGTGTCACTCAAAGCCACTGATTCCTGGCTGATTTTCTGTTTGGACGATCTATTCATCAATGTATATGTGGTGTTAAAGTCTCCTATTATTATTGTATTTCTATCAATTGTTTCCTTTATGTTTGTTATCAATGGTTTTATGTACTCGGGTGCTCCTATGTTGGGTGCATAACTATTTACAATTGTTACATCATCTTGGATTGTCCCTATTATTATTATACAGTAATATAAATTCATTTCTTGTTAAAATCTTTTTTTTTAAGATTTTATTTATTTACTCATGAGAGACACAAACAGAGAGAGGCAGAGACACAGGCAAAGGGAGAAGCAGACTCCATGCAGGGAGCCCAACATGGGACTTGATCCCAGGTCTCCCAGATCACACCCTGGGTGGAAGGTGGTGCTAAATCGCTGAGCCACCCGGGCTGCCCTAATGTTAAAGTCTGTTTTGTCCAGCATAAGCATTGCTACTTGCGTTTTCTTTTGACATCCATTTGCATAATAGATGTTTCTCCATTCTCTCACTTTCAATATGGAGATGTCTTTAGGTCTAAAATGAGTCTCTTGTAGGCAACATAGAGATTGGTCTTGGTTTTTAAAATACATTCTGTCACCCTATGTCTTTTGATTGGAACATCTAGTTCATTTACATTTGAATTACTTATGGATAGATCTTTATTTTATTTCTATTTTGTTACTTGTCTTACCAGTGCTTTTGTAATTTTTCCTTGATCCTTTCTTCTCTTGTTCTCTTTCACATTTTGTTTTTTTTTTGTTTTTTTTAACTTTCTTTAGTGATATACTTGGTTTCTTTCTCTTTATTCTTTTCTTATCTATTACTGGTTTTAGATTTGTGGTTACTATTAAGTTTTTGTATATAACATCTTCTGCATGTAGCAGTCTATATTAAATTGATGGTCACTTAAGTTTGAATCCATTCTTTACTCATCTCATCCCCACATTTTGGGTATATGGTGTCATATTTTCCATTGTTTTATTTTATGAATCCCTTGACTAATTTTTACAGAAATATTTATTTTTACTGATTTTGTGGGGTTTATAAAATTTTTATACTATAACTTATGATCTTACCTTCCCACTCAGAGTCTTCTTTTTTAAAGATTTTATTTTTTTTAAGATTTTTATTTATTCATGAGAGACACACACAGAGAGAGAGGCACAGACACAGGCAGAGGGAGAAGCAGGCTCCATGCAGGGAGCCTGAGGTGGGACTCAATCCTGGGTCTCCAGAATCACACCCTGGGCTGAAGGCAGGCGCTAAACCACTGAGCCACCCAAGCTGCCCAGATTTTTTTTTTTATTTATGAGAGAGAGAAAGAATGAGTAGGAGGGGGAGCAGAGGGAGAGGGAGAAGCAAATTCCCCACTGAGCATGGAGCCTGATGTGGGGATCAATCCCAGGACCCCGGGATCATGACCTGAGCCGAAGGCAGACATTTAACCAACTGAGCCACCCAGGCACCCCATCCACTCAAAGAGTCCTCTTTAATATTTCTTATAGAGCTGGTTTCATGCTCATGAACTCCTTTAGTTTTTGCTTGTCTGAGAATCTCTTTGTCTCTCCTTCTATTGTGAATGATAACTTTGCTGAATAAAGTATTCTTGGCTGAAGATTTGTCCCTTTTGGCACTTTGAATATATCATCCACTCCTTTCTGGCCTGCAAAGTTTGCTGAAAGATTTGCTGATAGCCTTATAGGATTTCCCTTGTATATAAGTGTCTTCTTCTCTCTTGCTGCTTTTAAATTTTTTCTTTAGTACTAGTTTTTTGCCGTTTTGGTTACTATGTGTCTTGGTGTGGAGCTTTTTGTGTTGTTTTTTTTGGGAATCTCTGTACCTCCTGAACCCTGATATCTATTTCCTTCCCCAGATTAGGGAGATTTTCAGCTATTATTTCTTCAAATAAATTTGCTTCCCCCTTTTCTTTCTCTTCGCCTTCTGGGATCCCTACAATATGCATATAATTATGCTTGAGTCACTGAGTTCACTAAGACTATTTTTCATTTGCATAATTATTCCTCTCATTCACTCAGCTTGATTAGTTTTTATTACTCTGTCTTCCAGGTCATTATTTAATTCATTTGCTTCATCTAGCCTCCTATCTATTTTATCAAGTGTATTTTAAATTTCATTTATTGTGTTCTTCATCTCTGATTGGCTCTTTTTTATCTCTTTGTTAAGTTCTCACTGATATCTTCCACTCTTTATCAAGTCTGGTGCGTATCTTTATGACCATTACTTTAAGTTCTCTATCAGGTGTATTACTTTTATCCATCTTGGTTGGGTCTCTTGCTGTGATTTTGTTCTGTTCTTTCATTTAGGATATATTCCTCTGTATCCTCATTTTGTCTACCACTTCTGTTTCTTTATTTTAGAAAAGTCAGCTATGTCTTTTGCTCTTGAAAGGAATGGCCTTATGAAAAATAGGTCCTATTCTGCCCTGCAGTGCAGTATCCTCTGTTCCCTAGGACCTGGAACTTCAGGGAGTGTCTCCTGTGTGTATTGTGTGCCTTCTGTAGAGTTCTGGCTGGTTTTTCCTTCAGTCCAGTTGTCTTCTGTGGCTCTCTTTGCCTACTATGAGCTGTGTTTGTTTCCTGGTGAAGGTGGCATGTGTTTTAACAAGATATACACCAGTCTGATTGCTAAGTGAGACCTGCCACCACCACCACTGGAACTGAATTCTCATAAAACATGTGGATCAGGAGATTAAGTGTTGGTGGGATTTATGCAGGTCTTCTGGGGGAGGGGTCCACAGTGCTGGAACTGAGGCAAGTATGACTAGGAAGGGTATATCCACAGAAGCATGAGGAGCAGGTTTTGGTGTAAGTTAGGGAGTGAGTATAGGCACCATGCTGGTTCCCACGGGTGGCTTTGTGTTTATGCTGGGTGTGTTGGGGAGGAACATGGCATGTGCCAGCTCCTTTGTTCCTGGAGGGATCTCCCCTGATCCCTAATTCTCTGGATCACACTCTGAGATGAGTAAATCATTCTCCCTCTTGTCTGCCCCCACTGTGTTTCAAACTGCTACTTCCAGTCTGTATCTCTGTGAGCTGTTTGTCCTACTGTCTCTTCAAGGGTGGGAACTCAGCATTCTATTGCCCTCAGGGCTCTCCTAGAGCAGATCCTGCAGATTTGCTCCCAGACCATGTCTTCACCCTTCTACCTTCTTTAATGTGACCTGTTCTGTACTTTTAGTTGCAGAATTTGTTCTGCCACTCTTCAGTTCATATTCTGGTTTATTTATGCTGATGTGAGTGTTACCTAGTCGTATCTGTAGGATGAGGCAAGCTTAGGATCCTTCTGCGCCACTATCTTCCTAGCATCTCTCCTGTATAGATATTATCTTCATCTCATTTGGGCAAATGTCAAGGAGTTTAATTGATCGATCATGTTATATGGTAATGTGTAGTTTTGTGAGAAATTGCCAAACTATTTTCCAAATTGGCTGTACTATTTTGCATTCCCATTCTCACTGGTAATGGATGAGAATTCCTGTTGTTCCACATCCTTGCCAGCATTTGGCAGTGTTTTGGATTTTTGACATTTTGATAAGTTTGTAGTGGTTTCCCATTGTTATTTTAATTTGCAGTTCGCTAAAGAACTATAATGTTGAGCATCTTTTCACATGCTTATTTGCCATCTGTATCTCTTGTTTGGTGAGATATTTGTTCATATCTTTTGCCTATATTTAATTAGGTTGTTTGTTTTGTTCTTGTTGAGTTTTTTCTCTGTATGTTTTAGATGCCAGACCTTTATTTGGATATGTATTTTGCAAAGATTTTCTCCCAGCCTCTGGTTTGTCTTTGAATTCTCTTAAGAGTGAGTTTTGCAAAAAGAACTATGCTACAATCCAGCAAGTATACTACTAAGTATTTACACAAAGAATATAAAAATACTAACTCAAAAGTATACATGCACCCCAATGTTTGTAGCAGTATTATTTACAATGGCCAAATTATGGAAACAGCCCAAGTATCCATCGATTGATGAATGGATAAAGATGTGGTATATATGTACACAATGGAATATTACTCAGCTATCAAAAAGAATGAAATCTTGCCATTTGTAATATCATGGATGGAGCTAGAGAGTATTATGCTAAGCAAAATAAGTTAGAGAAAGACAAATACCATATGATTTCACTCAAGTGTAGAATTTAAGAAATATAATAATCATAGGGGGAAAAGGAGAGAGAGGCAAACCAAGAAACAGATTCTTTACTATAGAGAGCAAAACTGATTATTACCAGAGTAGGGGGCTAGGTGGTGGGGGATAGATTAAATAGGTGATGGGATTTAAGGAGTACACTTGTGATGAACACTGGGTGATATATATAAGTGTTAAATCACTATATTATACACCTGAAACTAATATTACACTGTATGTTAACTAACTGGAATTTAAATAAAAACTTTTTAAAAAGAAAAAAGTGTTTTGCAGAGCACATGTGTTTAATTTTAACTGACTCTAAGTTATTAGTTTTTTCTTTCATAGATTGCACATTTGGTATTGTATCTAAAATATGATTTCCAAACCCAAGGTCACCCAGATTTTTCCTATGTTATCTTCTGAGAGTTTCATAGCCTTGTGTTTTGCTTTTAGATCTATGGTCCAGTTTAGGTTAGTTTTTGTGAAAGATGTAAGGTCTTGTCTACATTTATTTAGTTTGAAAGTGGATGTCCAGTTGTTCTAACACCATTTGTTGAGAAGACTGTATTTTTCCATTAAATTACCTTTGCTCCTTAATCAAAGATCATTTTTGTATATTTTTATGGGTGTATTTCTTGGCTCTCTTCTGTTCCATATATCTCTTTTAATTATTTTTCCAATACTATACTGTCTTGATTACTGTAGGTTTATGGGAAGATTTGAAGTTAGATAGTACCAGCCCTCCAACTTCTTTTTTCTTCAATATTGTGTTGACAATTCTTATTTTTTGTCTTTGAACATAAATATAAAATCATGTTTTCAATATCTGCAAAATAACTTACTCTTACTTTGATTAGAATTACATTGAATCCATAAATCAAATTGGGAAGAACAGATGTCTGGACTATTGAATTTTCCTATATGTATATATGGAATATTTCACCATTTATTTAGTTCTTTGATTTTTCATCAGAGTTTTGTAGTTTTCCACACATAGATCCTATACATATTTCTCTAGATTTATACATTTCACTTACAGACTTAATACAATCCCAGTGGAACTCAACATAACCATGTTAATATGCCCCTATTAGAATAACATTGAAAGAATATATAATTTAAGAATAGAAAATCTGGTTGGCTCAGTGGTTGAGTGTCTGCCTTTGGCTCAGGTTGTGATCCTGGGATCCGGGGATTGAGTCCCACATGAGGCTCCCTTCGAGGAGCCTGCTTCTCCCTCTGCCTATGTCTCTGTGTCTCTCACGAAAAAATAAATAAAATCTTTTAAAAAAAGAATAGTACTATATGTTGGCAAATTGAACTCCAATAAAAATATACAGGAAAATAAAATAAAAAAGAATAGTAAAATCATTTTTAAGAGCATAGCATTCCAATGTTTGGATTTACAATTATTAAATATTTCATTAATATTGCTTAAGTATTATTTCCTAATTATTTGAACTTTAACTCCCATCTTTTATCTTCACCAACAAGGAGAGAGACAAGAGCAATCATCACATTTGCTTTTGTAACAGAAATTTTATCTATGGTTAAAGGGGTTAATGCTTAACATTGCCTAGGATCAAAGAAAAGGAATGGGTCATCCAACATTGGTAAAGAACAAGTCTATGCACTAGGCCCCAGGTTAAGCATTTCCTCTTCCTTAATTCTCATAACATCTTGCTATTAATGCCAATTATATAAATGGAAACCAAAAGTTGGAGTGGAGTTAGGATTTGAGTTCAAGTTTTTCTAGATCCTTAGCACTACCATCATGACTTATATAAAGAATTATTTCATTGACTGCTGGTTTTTTATTATGGCATTTTTAGTGGCACATAGAGTTTACAGCTTGGATATGATCCTCACCTGCTTAAAAACACTAGATTCCCCGAACTGTGTTTGCTGTGTTTTTTTTTTTTTATGCTGTGTTGTTTTTTATTCTTCTGCATGATATAATTAATAATCTAGACCTTTATCCTAGTATAGATCTGTATTCTAATCACATTTCTACCAGTTAATAGTTGTGTAACCTTGGACCAACTGTTTAAGTAGTTGGAAACTCAGTTCCCTTGGCATTCATAAAACTTCATAAAGTGACTCAGAAAAAGAGAATATTTTGTTTTGCCATGAGTCCATGCAACCATTTTGATAAACTCTGCATGTCCACAAAGAATTCAATGACATTTTGGGTAATAATAATATTATTGTATTGCCTATATTGTGTGATGTTAGGTGTATTATTACCCAGCCTAGTGTAGAATGTGAAGAAACAAATTTGGCCCGCATCTAGCCACATTCGAATCAAAGCCTCAAATAAAAATAATCAAGTTAGGGGTATCTGTGTGGCTCAGTCAGTTAAACATCTGCCTTCGGCTTAGGTCATGATCCGAGGGTCCTAGAATTAAGCCCCACATCGGACTCCCTGATCAGTGTGGAGTCCGCTTCTCCCTCCCCGTCTGCCTCTGCTCCTGCTCATGTTCTCTCTCTCTCTCTCAAATAAATAAAAATCTTTTTTAAGATTTTATTTATTTATTCATGAGAGATACACAGAGAGAGGCAGAGACACAGGCAGAGGGAGAAGCAGGCTCCTCGCAGGGAGCCTGATGTGAGACTTGATCCCAAGGCTGGGATCATGCCCTGAACCAAAAGGTAGATGCTCAACCATTGAGCCACTTAGGCGTCCCCAAAATCTTTGAAATAATAGAAATAAGCAAGTTAAAAATTATAATATAGGAAAATCTGAATTCTCTCTAAGCATCTTAGTAATTTCCATGGAACTGGTGGGTATAAGCTTTGAAAAGAACTTCCAAATGGAATCATATCACCTTGCAGAGTAAGAGACCAAGAATGTATTTGATTAACTAGAATACACTAACACCAAGTATATGTTAGGTACTGCGCTAGGTATGGAGAACACAGAGATGAAGCATATAGAAATCCTGTCTTCAAGATGCTCAGAGAAGAATTGGGGGGAGAAACATACACAGATAAATAAATCATAACCTTTCTTCATTATCAATTCTGTGCCATGTAAATTTACAAATATATAGATATAGATGTTTTCATTCTTTTTTAAAAATTTTCTAAGAGATTTTATTTATTTATTCATGAGAGACAGAGAGAGAGAGAGACAGAGACAGAGACACAGGCAGAGGGAGAAGCAGTCTCCATGCAGGGAGCCTGACATGGGACTCGATACTGATCCCAATCCCGGGTCTCCAGGATCACACCCTGGGCTGAAGGCGGCGCTAAAGTGCTGAGCCACCTGGGCTGCCCCAGATGTTTTCATTCTTTGAAAAAAATTCTCTTTTAAAATAAAACTTAACTCTAAGGTTAAAAACTAAGAATACAAAATTATGTTATAAAATATTCTTAATGAAATTAAGCTTCAGTATAAGTAATAGTAAGCCAATTATGTGTATTATACTATTATATATAATTTCATTATATATTTATTGTATATTATATATATTATTTGTATAGGTATCAGTGATAGAGGGTAGATAGCTAGTGAGTGCTGGATATGGGACTTTACATTTAAGTATGCTTGACACTAAGCTGATCCTTTTTCTGCTTATTATGGCAACACTTTACTTATTCCATATGTAGTGGCATGTATAATTCCCAATGAGACAGTTATCCTCAAAGGGATTCACATTTTGAAAATCCAGGCACACAGCAAGCCTTAGCATCCCCATAAAGGGCAAGGTCACTGTCAGTCAAAACTCAGATAAGTAATGTGCTAAAACCAACAGGTCATTTGTAGATATCCTGACTTTTGTGTGTGTTAAGAAGGAGCAGAGAGCTTGGGAAGTGAGAACCACAATATTGGGCCCTTCTATGGAAGGCAGATATTTTACCCAGTATGAAGGGTTATGAAGCTGCAGTGGCCTCTATGTTTCTGCCATCTTAGTAAAGTCTAGTGCTAAGAGATCAGTTCTTCAGAAACAGTTGTTGTCTGGGAAAGGGAAGATGAAAGACCTAGCTCAGAGCCTTGAACCGTCATAGCTAGACAAACCTTTCACCTCCAGGGTTCCCATATGAGGAAGTACCAGAAAAAGGTTTTTTAGAGACTTTAACAGATTTTAAGTAGAGCCAAAAGAGCTATGGAACATGTTTTGGTAGCTAGAAATGAAACATATTGCAGGTTGGAGTCAAGAGACCCAGAATTGAAGACTGACTCTACTATTAGCTACCTGGGTGGTATTAATTTTAGAACAGTCCCTGATACATTGTATTCACTCGGTAATATTCATCAAATGAATATGTTTGCCCAACTAGACCAAGAGACCCTTGAAATTAGGGAGCCTATTTCACTGGTTTTTGTAAATTCAGCATCCAGTTTACTGTCTAAATCCTGTTAAGCACCAGTAAATTTTGAGTTAATCACTATTTTGTAAGTAACATTGATAAGAAAATCATTTGCCCAATGTGGACATAGCACCAAAGATATTATTGATGTAGGCACCAGTTATTTTGCTTTTATGTATAGATATGAAGCAAACCCTTCTAATAAGATGTGAATTTTTGAAGACAAAAATATCTGACTCATTATCTTTGGCATTCCACATGGTAACTAGTATTTAATAGTACATGTAAGAATTTACTGCAACTTTCCTTGATCTCAATCATTCTAGTGTCACTCTTAATGGTTTTTACTTTATCTGTGCACAGTCTGTACTTTTACTTAATATGTTTTTGTTTTGTTGAAAGAAAAATATCTTTTAAAATGAATCATAGCTCTAAGATTAAAAACTAAGAACACAACATAATGTTATAAAATATTTTAAAATGAAATTAAGATTCAGTACAAGTAATAATAACCTGGTGATATGCATTATACTAAGTACTTTATATATCTTCTCTCTTTCAATCATTATGATAGCGCTTCTACAAAATATTTTTCCCATTACCACAGATGAGATTAAGGCTCAAAGAAGTTAGGAATAGTCTAGGGTCACACAAAGACACAAAAGACAAAGGGAAAAACAAAAACTCTGACTCAAGTTTTTTGGGTGCTAAAGCCCACTTGGAGTACACTGTGGCAGTTTCCCAATTATTCCTAAGTGCTTCCTCCTGATCCCTTTCCCCCTTTTCTCACTGATTCAGCCCTCTGGTTTTCAGGCCATCTCTTCTTCATACTTTCAGCAATTTCTCATTCCACAGGCCATTCCCCAGGTCCTCTGGCTCACTGCCTGTGCATCTAACATTGAAGCATACTAGAACAGAGGAAAATGGATATTTTTAAGTCTTTCTGAGAACATAAAGCAATTGTTATTTACACCTTCCTGAGAACTATTAAGGAGTGACCATCTGAGAAGGGCTCTTTGTGATCTAGTTTCTGGGTATGAGAATGCAGATAGAGGCCTGAAAGAGAGAAGGAACTTGTCCTCCTTGTACAAAGAACTGGAGGAGGAGATGGAGCCTGGAAGATAGAGGTTTCTGGAGGGAGGCAGGGACAGTGAGCTATGGGCTGCAAGAACTGTAGGAGATAAGGGAAGATACAGAACTCAGCTCATGGTAGGCACCCACTAAATGTCCTTGGGTTTTAAGTAGGTAAATTATGGTGAATTGTGTAATGAGGAAATTTCTTTCCAAGTTGAAGCTGTGAGCAGGAACTCTGCCTGTGTGTTCACAAAAATCTTTCCTGTGTTTTCAGAAGCTGAGTAGATAGATCAAGAAAACTTGAGACAGCAGTGATTTAAGGTGAGACAGGATTCAACAAATAATGGGTCTAGGGCTGGTAATCAAAGCCAAGAGATAGAATATGCAGTAAGAGGAAGAGGGAGAGGAATGATATCATTTATTGGCACCCTCCCTCCACCATGTCAGGTATTTTATGTATATTATTCCATGAAATTTTCAGATCCAATCTGCAAAGCAGATGTCCCCCACACACACATGACAGATGAGAAAATAGGTTCAGAATACCTATGAAGGAATTAGCAATCCACTAAAGTGGCATAAAGGTGATTTTAAATAGAAAATATCTGAATAAACAGCAGTCATAGAAACATTTAAATTTAAGTAGAATCTACCAAAAATACAACTGCTATTGACCTGTCCCTCCCAGGAATTTTCCTGATTAAAGGAGAACTGACCATTAGTACCAGAAGGTATGAATTCAGCTTCTATAACCCCCTCTCCAAAAATAAAACACACACACACATACTCACACACACATGGAAATGTTGAGCCTAGAAGGAGATGGACTAACCATTGTCATTAGCATCAAAAAACCTGACAGAACCTTGCATGAATTTCCCACTGAAGTCCTAACCTCTCTCCCTTTTGTTAAGTTGGTATATATACCTTTGTTTCTGGCTATTCATTGAGTTACTCATTACTGAGTGCTCCCACTTATGCATGCATTTTCTCCTGTTAATCTATTTATTGCCATCTAATTTACAGGCCTTGACTATTTAAACCTAAATTAGAGGAAAAAACTTTCCTCCCAACAACTAAATGTCTTACCCAGGTCCACACAGATTGCAAATAGCAGGGCACAGGATTTTACCTCTTGTCATTTGTGCCTTAAAGAAAAATTTTATGGATTTTAGAGTAGAAATGTGTATTTGATGAAGGCCTCTCTACCTCCTTGGCAGAGAGCAATGTGATTCCCTGGAACAGACCCTAGAGCAACCACAGAACTGACCCAGGACATATCCAAGTTCCTTAGACTCACATAATCATCGTCTATGTTACAGCTCCCAAACCTGATGAAGCTGAAGCAAACTATGTGAGTGGATGGGCCATAGAAATAACCTGTGTGCTGGCAATTTTTCTTTAGTCAAACTCAGAGCAGAGTGACAGTTAAGGCCAGTAATGGTCACTTTCCATAAATATCTTTATGCTAGAATATTCTGGAGGAGTCAGAATTTCTGAGAAAAGGCTGACTTGAGATGGGAACGTGTCAGAACAGCCAGGATAGTCTTTGGATTTAGTGAGATTATGCTATGTAACTGAGGACAAGTCACTTAATATCATTGAGCCTCAGTGCTATAAAATGTACATGCTCTTATCTACTTCAAGAATCTTGTGGAGAACAGGTGTAATATTGGCCAAGAGTTTACCACAGCTGATTAAGCTTATAATATTAGTAGCTCTGGTCTTGATTACCCTTTTTAAAATTCTAATACACTTTGAAGATACCTTTATGTGTATTTGCATATATATGGCATTATATAACACACAAGTGTGCTACATGTGCACAAATAATGTTCTTTGTCTTGGTAACACACTATTTTTTGAAATCCACAGAATGCAGTCAGAAGGTTTTATCAGGGAAACATATTCCTTGGGTACTACTATAAGATTTGAGAGAAATACAATATCATCATTACCTACCACCACCAACTTAATCAAAGATTCTTCTATACTACTTTATTTTTTAAGATTTTATTTTATTTACTCATGAGAGATACAGAGCGAGAGAGAGAGGGGCAGAGACACAGGCAGAAGAAGAAGCAGGCTCCAAGCAGGGAGCCCGACATGGGACTCAATCCCGGGTCTCCATGATCACGCCATGGGCTGGCTGCAGGCGGCGCTAAACCGCTGCGCCACCAGGGCTGCCCTTCTATACTACTTTAAACTTATAACAATAGTCACTATTATGTTTGAGTAAGTCCCCCAGTAAGGCTAAACCTTATATGTGATCTATGAAATATATAAATATTGGAAGTCACACATTGTTTTATTTCTAAATTTTTGCTTTTGTTGTACTTTCTTATTTCTAGTTATTAAAAAGATAAACCAATATTTTAGAAGCATAGAAAAAGAACAGAATATTATTTGTAGAAAAGAAGAAAAAGCCACTATGGAAAATAATATGGTGGCTCTACAAAAAAATAAAAATAAAACTACCATATGATCCAGTATCCTGTTTCTGATTATTTATCTGAAATAATTGAAACCAGGATCTCAAAAACATATCAGCACTCTTATATTCATTGCCAAGTGTAAAACAACATACATGTCTATCCACAGATAAATGAATAAAGAAAATGTGATAGATCTCAAAAGAAAATTCTGCAGTATGTGACAACATGGAGAAAACCTGAGGACATTATGCTAATTGAAATAAGCCAGTCACAGAAAGACGAATACTGCAAGATTCCACTTACATGAGTTGTCTAAAGTAGTCAAATTCATAGAATCAAAGACTGGAATTATGGTTGCCGGGGTAAGGGGAAGGGAAAACAGGGGAGTTATTAATCAACAGGCATAAAGTTTCAGTCAAGTAAGATGAATAAATTAAAGATCTCATCTGAAACATTCTACTTATAATCAACAATAATGCATTATACACTTCAAATTTTGTTCAGAGGATAGATCTTGTCAAGTGTCCTTATGATGATAAAATCAAATTTTAAAAATACTTTATAGTTTTCAGACTACATGTCTTTTAGCTCTTTGGTTAGGTTTAATCCTAGCTATCTTACTTTTTTGTGCAATTATAAATGGGGTTGATTACTCCATTTCTCTTTCTGCTGCTTCATTATTGGTGTATAGAAACGCAACAGATTTCTGTACATTGATTTTGTATCCTGTGACTTTACTGAATTCGTGTATCGGTTCTAGCAGTTTTTTGGTGGCATCCTTTAGATTTACTATATAGAATATCATATCACCTGCAAATAATGAAAGTTTTATTTCTTTGCTGATTTGGATGCCTTTCATTTCTTTTTGTTGTCTGCTGAAGCTAGGACTTCCAATACTATGTTGAATAATGGTGATTAGAATGGTCACCTCTGTCTTGTTCCTGACCATAGAGGAAAAGTTTTCATTTTTTCCCCATTGAGGTTGATATTAGCTGTGGGTTTTTCATATATGGCCCTTATTATGTTGAGGTATGTTCCCTCTAAACCTATTTTGTTGAGGTTTTTATAAAATCATGAATGGATGTTGTACTTTGTCAAATGCTTTTTCTTTATCTATTAGAAAAGATCATATGGTTCTTATCCTTTCTTTTATTATGTGGTGTGTCATGTTGATTGATTTGTGAATATTGAAATACCTTTGCAGTCCAGAATAAATCCCACTTCATAGTGGTGAATGATTTTTAAAAATGTATTGTTGGATTTGGTTTGTTAGCATTTTATTGAGAATTTTTGCATCCATGTTCATCACAGATATTGGCCTGTAGTTCTCTTTCAGTAGAGTCTTTATCCAGTTTTGATATCAGGATAATAGTGGCCTCATAGAATGATTCTGGAAGTTTTCCTTCCTTTTTTTTTTTTAATTTTTTTTTTATTTATTTATGATAGTCACAGAGAGAGAGAGAGAGAGAGGCAGAGACACAGGCAGAGGGAGAAGCAGGCTCCATGCACCGGGAGCCTGATGTGGGATTCGATCCCGGGTCTCCAGGATCGCGCCCTGGGCCAAAGGCAGGCACCAAACCGCTGCGCCACCCAGGGATCCCGGAAGTTTTCCTTCCATTTCTATTTTTTTGAATAGTTTGAGAAGAATAGTTTGAGAAAGAATAGTTTAACTCTTCTTTAAATATTTGATAGAATTCCCCTGTGATTCCATGTGGTCCTGGACTTTTGTTTCTTGGGAGTTTTTTGATTACTGATTCAATTTATTTGCTGTTTGTTCAGATTTTCTATTTCTTACTATTTCAGTCTTAGTAGTTTATATATTTCAAACCAAGAAACAGACTCTTTTCTTAAGATTTTATTTATTTATTTGAGAGAGAGAGAGAATGAACCAGGAGAAGGAGCAGAGGGAGAGGGAGAAGCCAACTCTCTGCTGAGCAGAGATCCTGCTAAGGGGTTTGATCCCAGGACCCTGGGATCATGACCTGAGCTGAAGGCAGCTGCTTAACCAACTGAGCCACCCACGTGCTCACTACCCCACTTTTTAGATTTTATTTGAAATAGACTGTTAACTATAGAGAACAAACTGATGGTTACCAGAGGGGAAATGGAAGGGGGTGATATAGGTGATGGGGATTAAGGAATGCACTTATGATGAGCACTAGGTGATGTATGGAAGTACTGAATCACTGTATTGTACACTTGAAATTAATATTACATTGTATGTTAGCTAACTGTAACTTAAATAAAAACTTAAAAAATACTGTAAAAATCATGTAATCAGAACTTTCATGGAAGAGGTTGTGGTGAGCAAAGTAAAGTTCATAATGGCACCACTCACTGTGGACAAAATTGAAAGACAAAGCAAAGATGAACTTTCAGCTTTTCTGTGTGGCTTTTTATATTATCAGTAATGCTCTTGCCATGGTCCAAGTTTTTTTTTTTTCAGAAAGGCAAATCAAGACAGTACTCTTCCCCCTCTAGATGAGGGATCAATATTAGAGAAAAAAATTAAAATAAATTAAAAAAGGAAAAAAATCTCCCTCTTTCTACCTCCATATATGAACAGTGTTAATTTAATTTAGTTCTTCCTGGTTTTCTTTCTTCTTGGTGGTGGGGGATAACACACATAAGTGAAGTGAAAAACAAAGACAAAAAAAATTAAATTTCCTTACTACTTACAGCACACTGACAAGTCCTTGAAACAGCACAGTGACATTCCTCTAGGAACTCAGCTGCCTTGATGTCAATGCTTTGCTAAGGGCAAAAGACAATCTTAGCTTAACATTATCCCTACCCACCCCCAGGATTTTAAAAGTCTACCCTAACATATAAAAAAAATTCCTTTAGAAATTTCCCTTATCTCAACCCACAAGATACTTGTTGGCAATCACCCCCCAGGCGTATGATCCACCAATACACATCTGAAGGGTCTCATGACTAAGGTTTTATTAGACAGTAATAAATGAGATTTTCCTAAAAAATAGCTAGCTCCCTCAGGGTTCTGGAAACCTTGCTTCCAAAATTTGCTATAGACTTATGCTATCCCTAACCCCCTCCCAACTTGAATGTATATTATGGGCCACTCTTTATTATCCCAGTGCAGCTATCTCTGCCCAGGGGTCCTGTCTCTGTGCTTTAATAAAACCACCTTTTTGTACCAAAGACTTCTGAAGAATTCCTTCTTGGTCATTGGCTCTGAACCTCAACATCTTTCCTACATCACAGGAAGTGCACAAAACAATGAATTAATGCAAAGTAAGTACAAATGTAACCACCCAAGTCAAAAAATATGAAGGTCTCTAATTCTTAGGTACTTTTTGATTTCAATTTTTATAGTTATCATGAATGCTGTAATAAGTTCCTTCTCTACAAAGATTTTAATAAAACTCCTTTGGCAGCAAAACATCTAATAGAATTCAGATTGTGTCAATGTATATGCATGTATATGTCAGTGTGTGTATACATCCGACCTATTCTGTTTAAATATATCTACATACTTTAGAGATGCTGAATAAATACTTATAAATTTATTTATTTGAAAAAGAACATTTATAGTGATTCAGCAATTCCATACACCACCTGGTTCTCATCACGGACAAGTATATTCCAGAAACTAATAGAACAATGTATTTTAACTAACTGGAATTAAAATAAAAACCTAAAAAGCCAAAAAATTAAAAATAAAAAAATTATTTTCTAATACTAAAATGAATACATAAGACTTATAGAAAATAAGAGAAATTTCAAAATAAGAAAATTATCATATTTTTGCTATTTTAACCAACCTGCAGTATGTAACATAGTAATTAAAATTTAGATCACAGATTTACATTTCTAGAATTATAGAAAATTATATTGCTTAGACCAACTCTCTCAATGAAAACAGTTCAAAATACTATGGTAAATAAAATTGTGATCTATACTTTTGGGAATATTTTGGTGGCAATTATTAATCATAATTTGGATTATAATTCAATGTCAGAAAGCCAATTCAGAAGCACAATTATAAAGCTACCGGTGGCTCTGGAAAAAAGCATAAAGGATTCAAGAGACATCATGACTGCAACATTTATATCTAATCAGACCAAAATTTAAAATTAATTAAATGAGATGCAATCCAAACTGGAGGTCCTAACAACAAGGGTTAGCGAGGTAGAAGAATGAGGGAGTGACACAGAAGACAAGTTGATGGTAAGGAAGGAAGCTGAGGAAAAAAAGATAAAAACAATTAAAAGATCATGAGGATAGGTTAAGGGAAATAAATGACAGCTTCAGAAGGAAAAATCTATATTTAATTGGGGTTCCAGAGGACGCCGAAAGGGACAAAGGACCAGAAAGTGTATTTGAAAAAATCATAGCTGAGAACTTCCCTAACTTGGGGAGGGAAACAGGCATTCATATTCAGGAGATAGAGATATACCCCCCTAAAATCAATAAAAACCATTCAACACCCAGACATTTCATAGTGAAACTTGCAAATTCCAAAGTAAAGAGAAGATCCTTAAAGCAGCAAGAGACAAGAGATCCCTAACCTTCATGGGGAGAAGTATTAAGTTTTTGGTTGTGTTTTTTTTTATTCTTTTTTTTAAGATTCCATTTATTTATGAGAGAGAGAGAGAGAGAAAGAGAGAGAGAGAGAGAGAGAGAGAGAGAGATGAGACACAGGCAGAGGGAGAAGCAGGCCCCATGCAGGGAGCCCGACAGGGGACTCGATCCCAGGACTCCAGGATCGCGCCCTGGGCCAAAGCCAGGCGCTAAACCACTGAGCCAGCTAGGGATCCCCCAAGAAGTATTAGGTTAACATCAGACCTCTCCACAGAGACCTGGTGGGCCAGAAAGGGATGGCAGGATATATTCAGGGTCCTAAATGAGAAGAACATGCAACCAAGAATACTTTATACAGCAAGGCTGTCATTCAGAATAGAAGGAGAGATAAAGAGCTTCCAAGATAGGCAGAAACTGAAGGAATATGTGACCACCAAACCAGCTCTACAAGAAATATTAAGGAGGATTCTATAAAAGAAATACGAAGTCCAAGGAAACGATCCAAAAAACAAGGACAGAATAGGTATTATGACGGCACTAAATTCATATCTTTTAACAGTAACTCTGAACGTGAATGGGCTTAATGACCCCATCAAAAGACACAGGGTTTCAGACTGGATAAAAAAGCAAGACCCATCAATTTGCTGTCTATAAGAGATTCATTTGAGACCTTAGGACACCTCCAGCCTGAAAATGAAAGGTTAGAGAACGATTTACCATTCAAATGGTCCTCAAAAGAAAGCAGGGGTAGCCATCCTCATATCAGATAAATTAAAGTTTATCCCAAAGATTGTAGTAAGAGATGAAGAGGGACACTATATCATACTTAAAGGACATATCCAATAAGAGGACCTAACAATCATGAATATTTATGCCCTGAATGTGGGAGCTGCCAGTATATCAATCAATTAATAATCAAAGTTAAGAAATACTTAGAAAATAATACACTAATACTGGGAGAATTGAACACGGTGCTTTCAGCAATTCATAGATCATCTAAGCACAACATGTCCAAAGAAACAAGAGCTTTAAAGGATACACTGGACCAGATGGATTTCACAGATATCTACAGAACTTTACATCCAAACGCAACTGAATACACATTCTTCTCGAGTGCACATGGAACTTTCTCCAGAATAGACCACATACTGGGTCACAAATCAGATCTTAACTGATACCAAAAGATTAGGATGGTCCCCTGCATATTTTCAGACCATAATGCTTTGAAACTAGAACTCAATCACAAGAAGAAATTTGGAAAGATTTCAAACACGTGGAGGTTAAAGACCATCCTGCTAAAAGATGAAAGGGTCAACCAGGAAATTAGTGAAGAATTGAAAAGATTCATGGAAACTAATGAGAATGAAGATACAACCATTCAAAATATTTGGAATACAGCAAAAGCAGTCCTGAGGGGGAAATACATCTCAATGCAAGCAACCATCCAAAAACTGGAAAGAACTCAAATACAAAAGCTAACCTTGCACCTAAAGGAGCTAGAGAAAAAAAAGCAAATAGATCCTACACCGAACAGAAGGAGAGAGTTAATAAAGATTTGAGCAAAATTTAATGAAATTCAGACCAGAAGAACTACGGAACAGATCAACAAAACCAGGAGTTGGTTCTTTGATAGAATTAATAAGATAGATAAACCATTAGCCAGCCTTATTAAAACAAAAGAAAAAAGACTCAAGTTAATAAAATCACGAATGAAAAAGGAGAGATCACCACCAATGCCAAGGAAATACAAATTATTTTAAAAACGTATTATGAGCAGCTTTATGCCAATAAATTAGGCAATCTAGAAGAAATGGGCATATTTTTGGAAAACCACAAACTAGCAAAACGGGAACAGGAAGAAATAGAAAAACTGAACAGGCTAATAACCAGGGAGGAAATTGAAGCAGTCATCAAAAACCTGCCAAGACACAAAAGTCCAGGTCCAGATGGCTTCCCAGGGGAATTCTATCAAATGTTTAAAGAAGGAACCATACCTATTCTACTAAAACTGTTGGGAAAGATAAAGATGGAGTACTTCCAAACTCATTCTATGAGTCCAGCATCACCTTAATTCCAAAACGAGACAAAGACCCCACCACAAAGGAGAATTGTAGACCAATATCCCTGATGAACACAGTTGCAAAAATTCGCAACAAAATACTAGCCAATAGGATCCAACAATACATTAAGAATATTATTCACCATGACCAAGTGGGATTTATCCCCGGGATGCAAGGCTGGTTCAATAAAGCAATCAATGTGATTGATCATTTCATAAAGAGTAAAAACAAGAACCATATGATCCTCTCAATAGATGCCGAGAAAGCATTTGACCAAATACTGCATGCATTCCTGATCAAAACTCTTCAGAGTGTAGGGATAGAGGGAACATTCCTCAGCATCTTAAAAGCCATCTATGAAAAGACCACAACAAATATCATTCTCAAGGGGGAAACACTGGGAGCCTTTCTGTAAGATTAGGAACACAACAGGGATGTGCACTCTCACCATTGCTATTCAATATAGGACTAGAAGTCCTAGCCTCACTAATCAGGCAACAAAAATAAATAAGTAAGTAAATAAATAAATAAATAAATAAATAAATAAATAAATAAATCCAAATTGGCAAAGAAGAAGTCAAACTCTCCCTCTTTGCAGATGACATGATACTGTACATAGAAAACCCAAAAGACTCCACCCCAAGATTCCTAGAACTCATACAGCAATTCGGCAGTGTGGCAGGATACAAAATCAATACCCAGATGTCAGTGGCATTTCTATACACTAACCACGAGACTGAAGAAAGAGAAATTAAGGAGTCAATCCCATTTACAATTGCACCCAAAGGAATAAGATACCTAGGAATGAACCTAACCAATGAGGTAAAGTATGTATACTTTAAAAACTACAGAACACTTCTGAAAGAAATTAGGAAGACACAAAGAGATGGAAAAATATTCCATGCTCATGGATTGGAAGAATTAATATTGTGAAAATGTCAATGTTACCCAGGGGAAATTATACATTTAATGCAATCCCTATCAAAATACCATGGACTTTCTTCAGAGAGTTAGAACAAATCATCTTAAGATTTGTGTGGAATCAGAAAAGACCCCAAACAGCCAGGGGAATATTGAAAAAGAATACCATAGCTGGGGGCATCATAATGCCAGGTTTCAGGTTGTACTACAAGGTTGTGGTCATCAAGACAGTGTGGTACAGGCACAAAAACAGACACATAGATTAATGGAACATAGAGAATCCAGAATTGTACTCTCAGCTTTATGGTCAACTAATATTCGACAAAGCAGGAAAGACTATCGACTGGAAAAAAGACAGTCTCTTCAATAAATGGTGCTGGGAAAATTGGACATCCACATGCAGAAGAATGAAACTAGACCATTCTCTTACACCATACACAAAGACAAACTCAAAATGGATGAAAGATCTACATGTGAGACAAGAATCCATCAGAATCCTAGAGGAGAACACAGGCAACACCATTTTTGAACTTGGCCACAGCAACTTCTTGCAAGATACATCTATGAAGGTAAGGGAAACAAAAGCAAAAATGAACTATTGGGACTTCATCAAGCTAAAAAGCTTCTGCACAGCAAAAGAAACAGTGAAAAAAACTAAAAAGACAACCTACAGAATGGGAGAAGATATTTGCAAATGACGTATCCGATAAAGGGCTAGTTTCCAAGATCTATAAAGAGCTTAACAGCAAAGAAACAAACAATCCAATCATGAAATGGGCAAAAGACATGAACAGAAATTTCACAGAGGAAGACGTAGTCCTGGCCAAGAAGCACATGAGAAAATGCTTCGCATCACTTGCCATCAGGGAAATATTAATTAAAACCTCAATGAGATACCACCTCACACCAGGGAGAATGGTGAAAATTAACAAGACAGGAAACAACAAATGTTGGAGAGGATGTGGAGAAAGGTGAACCCTCTTGCACTGTTGGTGGGAATGTGAACTGGTGCAGCCACTCTGGAAAACTGTGTGAAGGTTCCTCAAAGAGTTAAAAATAGATCTGCCCTTCGACCCAGCAATTGCACTGCTGGGGATTTACCCCAAAGATACAGATGCAGTGAAATGCCGGGACACCTTCACCCTATGTTTATAGCAGCAATGTCCACAATAGCCAAGCTGTGGAAGGAGCCTCGGTGTCCATCGAAAGATGAATGGATAAAGAAGATGTGGTCTATGTATACAATGGAATATTACTCATCCATTAGAAATGACAAATACCCACCATTTGCTTCGACGTGGATAGAACTGGAGGGTATTATGCGGAGTGAAATAAGGCAATCGGAGACGGACAAACATTATATGGTCTCACTCATTTGGGGCATATAAAAATAGTGAAATGGAATAAAGGGGAAAGGAGAGAAAATGAGTGAAAATATCAGTGAGGAGGACAAAACATGAGAGACACCTAACTCTGGGCAACGAACAAGGGGTAGTGGAAAGGGAGGTTGGCGGGGGGTTGGGGTGACTGGGTGATGGGCAGTGAGGGGGCACTTGGCGGGATGAGCACTGGGTTTTATGCTATGTCTTGGCAAGTTTACGCCAATAAAAATGTTTCAAAAAATAAAAAAATAAAAATTAATATTTGAGCAGTTATTCATAACATGTTGCACAGAAAACCATAGTCTGACTAGATTCTGAGTGGCACACCTTAATTTGTAGTTATCTGACCTTTCTGAGTCCTAGCTTATTGAATCGGCATCATATGAGCTACATTCCAAATTTGTTAGGATAATGCAGAATTTGGTGACACATCTAGCACAGAATCTGGTACATAGTGCAAACATAGTTTACGGTAGCTGCAGTCTGATATAATTCACTCCCTGAAGCTTTCCCCAAAGCATTAGAAAGGGATACCAAACAAGATTAGTAGAGAAAATAATTTACTTACCGATAGGATAACGTGTGCTGACAGGCAGAGGCTCTGGGATACTAGTCCCCATGAGGGTACACATAACTCCTAGTGTCATCAAGCAGCTTCAGAAATCTCACATATTGGGACGCCTGGGTGGTTCAGTGGTTGGACATCTGCCTTGAGCTTAGGGCGTGATATGGGTCCTGGGATCAAGAGTTGCATCGGGCTCCCCACGGGGAGCCTCTTCCATCTGCCTATGTCTCTACCTCTCTCTCTGTGTGTATCTCTCATAAATAAGTAAGTAAGCAAACAAATAAATAAGAAATCCCACATATTCCTAAGATTTAAAAAAAAAAAAGCTTGCACAAAATAGACTTTTGGTCTCAGAATGTATCGTCACTATGTAAAAGAGCTCACATTTTCTTCTCATTTTTAAAAGCTTCAATTGCCTTTCTATATGACCAGCCTATTCTGGAGCAATACTTTATTAACAAGAACCAGTGGTAAAGGGTTATGACCACAGGCTTTGGTTCAGGCATTGATTTTTTTGGAATCTGGAAGGAAAACAGCTTTTTCCTTTCATTTTATTTTATTTCAGGCTATGTATTTCAGGACCATTTTTTTCCCGTAATAAATGGCTGTGTTTAGAGTTTCCCCAAATTACAAGAATGTTCTTTCTCTAGGAGAGAATAGCAGGTAGATATCTAGTTTAGGAGTTTCACCTTAGCTTAAATCTGATAGCTTTAAATATCCATGTACACCTCAGAAGGAATCTTCCTTGACTTTTTTTTTAGATTTACTTGTCTGTTTTTACAATTTCCATAATTCTTGTAAATAAATTCCAACCATGTGTTAGACACTTTATGGATGCATGGTTTAAGACTAAAAATTAAGGCTCAACATTATGTACTGCCTTAACATCTGGTAAAATTTGGAAGGCCTTGAATGGTCTAACCAGGAGTTTCTCTCCCCTCCTATCCCATGAATAAGATCCCCTAGCCAAACAACCTTTTTTATCAGGGTAACCAGGCACAGTTCCTGCTTATCCCTGAATAGCAGGTTTCACTTCTCTGACTGCCCATGGAATTATTCAAACAAGCAATCAAATCTACCAGTAGAAAACGGGGGGCACTTCATGTTCTTAATACTTAAAAGCCTGCTTTCCACAGCCCTGGTTATCTACTCTGTTGCCAAAGGCAACTCTGTGTGGCCCTGCCTCACATGCAGTGTCTTCTCCCCCAGGTTGTGAATATAGGTGACTAATAAACCATTAGCAATCTCATCTGTTCAGTATTGGTGTTATGTGCTTGGCCATCCCCATAAGCACAGGGCAGGAACACCTCTATCACCAATGTAGTGAATAGGAGGCAATCTAACTGCTAATCATCACAAAGATCCTGTGACATAGATGTCTTTATTACAGTTTCACTGATGAAGAAATTAAAGTTCAGAAAATTATAGATAATTGCCCTCAACCACACAGGAGAGTGCCAAAATAGAGTTTAACTTGGTCCTTTCACAAAATAAAATGTAAAAGAGTCATTGTGTTTTCCTTGCAATGCACATTCATTCCCAGCTATTTCTTCTTTTCTCCCCCGAACCTCAGTGGCTAGAAACCTAGAAAATTTCTTTTTTTCCTAGACCTTCTTGCCAATAGGAATTTCAATATTTTATATATTCTGCTAACAAGATGGCCTCCCATGAGATTTGGAAGGTACAAGGGAAACAGAAGCCATCTTTCTTTGCAGCTACAGTGGCTTTGGTAAACATAGGCTTTAAAGAAGTTTCTGTTTTAACTTCCAGTCATCTGCCTCAGAGATGCAGACTATTCTTGGAGTTTGCTACAATTTTCTGATCTCTGGGAGATAGCAGAAACTCCTACTATTCTTCGAATTCTGTGGCAAAGGACCTAAAAACTAGAGATGACCTCCCCTTCAACTTCACTCATCTAATTCTGTATATTAAATCTCATCCACTGATAGCTTCAGTTTTTTCCCCTATGCTCATTGAATCTTCAGGACTTTTCGCTCATCCCTGTTAATAGATGACCAATTTAGATCTCTGTCTAAGCCCCAAATTGAAATGATCACTCTCCAAACTACATCTTCAACAAAGAATCCTTTTCAGAATGTAACATGGTGTGTCAACTATCTCCAAATTAAAAAAAATATTCACTGATTTTAAGTGTCCACTCAATGTTTTTTAGTAAATTTAGAGTTGTGCAACCATCACCAAAGTCAAATTTAGACATTTCCACACACATACCCAAAAATAATCCCATCTGCCTATTTGCACTCAATCTCTACTCTTATCCCAGCCCCATACAACCATTAATCTATTTTCAGTCTCTATATATTTCAGTCTTTATATTTTTAGTCCTTTCACAAAAATTGAATAATACAATATGTAGTATTTTGTATCTGGTTTATTTTACTAGCAAAATGTTTATGAGACTTCCATGTTATAATATTTAACAATCCTGCATACTTTAATAGCGCTTAAAATGCTTAATAGTATTTTGTATGAATATACTTCAGGTTGTAAACATTCACAGATTGATAAGACATTTGGGCTGTTTTCATTTTTTGGCCATTAATAATAATGCTGCTACAGACATTCAACAATCTTTGTAGGAACATATGTTTTTATTTATCTTGAGTGAATGTGTAGGAGTACAGTCATATAGTAAATTTATGTTTAGCCATTTAATAAACTTATGTTTTCCAAAATGAATGCATTATTTTACATTTCCACCCTCAATGGATGGGCTTCAATTTCTCTACATCCTCATAAACACTTTTTATTGTTTGTCACTTTGATTACAATTATTCTACTGGATATGAATTAGTTTAGATTTGTATTTCTCTAATGAGTAAAGATGAGGTTTTTATCATGTAGTTATTGGATAATCATATATCTTCATTGATGAAATATCTATTAAAATATTTTGGCCACTTTTAATTGGCTTATTTGTCCTTTTGCTACTTAGTTATAAGAATTGCTTATATACTTAAGATAAAAGCTCTTATCAGATACATGATTTGCAAATATTTTTACCAATGGGTGGCTTGTTTCTTCTTATTCTTTTGAAGTCTAGTGGTATTGGCTGATGAAGTACAATTTACTATTTTTTCCTTTTGTAGATTGGGTTTTTAGTGTTGTATGCAAGAGATCATTGCCTAATACTAGGTCATGAAGATTTGAATCTGATTTTTCTGAAAGTATGAAAGTACTGTTTTAGCTACTGCATGTAGAGTTATCTATTATGAGTTAATTTTTGTATGATGTGAGGTAAAAGTCTAAATATGTCATTTTGCCAGTTGAAGTTCAGTAGTCCCAGCACCAGTTTTTCCAGCTTTATTGAAATAATATTGATGTATAACATTGTGTAAATTGAAGGTGTACAAGGTAATGATCTGATACACATGTATTGTGAAACGATTACCACAGTAAGGTTAGTTAATATATCCATCATCTTACATAATTATTTATTTGTGGTGAGAACATTTAAGATTTACTCTTAGCGACTTTGAGGTATATAATACAGTATCATTAACTATAATCACCATGCTGTGCATTAGATATCCAGAAACTTTTTGTCTTTTAATTGGAAGTTTGTACCCTTTGACTGACATCTCCCTATTTTCCCTTTTTCCCAACCTTCAGAAACCACCAGTCAACTCCTTGTTTCTCTAAGTTTGGCTTTTTAGATATCACATAGGAATATCATATAGCATTTATCTTCTGTTTGACTTATTTCAGTTAGCATAATGCCTTCAAGGTCTACCTATCATTTCTGTCATCACAAATGGCATTATTTCCTTCTTTCCCATGGCCTAAGAATATTCCTGTGTGTGTGTGTGTGTGTGTGTGTGTGTGCGCGCGCCACATCTTTACCCATTCATCTGTAGACAGACACTAAGTTGTTTCTGTATCTTGGTTATTGTGAATAATGCTATAATGAACATGAGAATGCCAATATCTCTTTAAGATTCTAATTTCATTTTCTTTGGATATATACTCAGAAGTGGGATTGCTGGATCTGATGATAGTTCTATTTTTAACTTTTTCAGGAATCTTCATGCTATTCTCCATAGTGACAGCACCAATTTACATTTCCACCAACAGCACACATTCTCTTTTCTCCATATACTTGCCAGCACTTCTTATCTCTTATCTTTTTTATAATAATAGCCATTCTAACAAATGTGAAGTGGTATCTTATATTTTGGTATAAGTGGTATCTTATATTCTCCCACTACACAGGTTGCCTTTTCATTTGGTTAACTGTGTCTTTGGTTGTACAGAGAAGCCTTTTAGTTTGATATAGTCTCATTTATTTATTTTTGCTTTTGTTCCTTGTGCTTTTGGTATCATATTAAAAAATTCTTTGCCAAGACCAGTGTCAGGGAGATTTATACCTGTGTTTTCTTCCAGAAGTTTTATGGTTTCAGGTCTTTTGTTTAAGTGTTAAATTCATTTTAAATTAATTTTAATGAATGTTAAAAGGTTCAAATTTAATTATTCTGCATGTGGTTATCCAGTTTCCCCAACATAATTTATGGAAGAGACTGTCCATTCCCCATTGAGTATTCTTGACTCTTTTGCCAAATATTGGTAATCATCTTTCTGGCCATACATGCCAACTATTTGTTGATTGTATTTCTGGGTTCTCAATTCTGCTCCATTGGTCTGTCTTTTTTCATGCTAGTTTTGATTACCATCACTTTCTAACATAGTGTGAAATCAGGAAATATGATGCCCCTAGCTTTATTCTTTCTCAAGATTGCTTTAGCTATTTAGGTATTTTTGTGGCTCTCGGAATTTTGGGATTATTTTTTCTATTTCTGTAAAAAATGCCATTGGAATGTGATAAGAATTGTACTTAATCTTTACATGGCTTAGGGTAGTATGGGCATTTTAACAATATTGTTTCAATCAATGAACATGGGATACTTTTCCATTTACTTGTGTTTTGTTCAATTTGTTTAATCAATGTCTTACAGTTTTCAGTGTATAGATCTTTCCCTTATTTGGTTATGTTTATTCCTAAGTATGTTATTGAGACTTTTCCAGCTTTACTGACTCATAGCTGACATGTAGCATTGTGTTTAAGGTGTATAGTATGTTGATTTGATACATTTACATATTGCAAAATGACTACCACAACAGCATTAACTAACACCTCCAGCCTATCACAGTTATTATTTCCTTTTTTGTAGTGAGAACATTTAATACCTACTCTCTTAGCAACATTCAAGCAAATAATATGGTATTATTAGCTATAATCACTGTGGTGTACACTAGATCCCCAGAACTCATTATTCTTATAACTGGAAGTTTGTACCTTTTGACCAGTATCTCCCCCACCACCATACCCTGGAAACTACCACCCTGAACTTTATTGTTTTTGATGTTTTTGTGAATAGGGTTATTTTTCTTATTTCTTTCTCAAATATTTTATTGTTAGTGTATACAAACACAATAAGTTATTGTATATTAATTTTGTATTCTGGGGATCCCTGGGTGACGCAGAGGTTTGGCGCCTGCCTTTGGCCCAGGGCGCGATCCCGGAGACCCGGGATCGAATCCCACATCGGGCTCCCGGTGCATGGAGCCTGCTTCTCCCTCTGCCTATGTCTCTGCCTCTCTCTCTCTCTCTCTATCATAAATAAATAAAAATTTTAAAAAAATTTGTATTCTGCAACTTTACTGAATTTGGTGATTAGTTCTAGGTGTTTTTGATTGAGTCTTTAGGACTTTTTAAATATAAGATCATTATATTTGCAAATAGCAACACTTTTACTTCCTCCTTTACAACTTAGAAGTATTTTGTTTCCATTTTTTTGCCTGATTTCTCTAACTAAAAATTACAGTACTCTGTTGAATAAAAATGGTAAGAGTAGGCACCCTTGTCTTGTTCCTGATCTTAGAGGAAATACTTTCAATAACATTATTGATGGGCTTTTTACATATGGCCTGTATTATGTTGAGGCATGTTTCTTCTATACACAGTTTGTTGAGAGTGTTTATCATGAAATGATGCTGTATTTCATCAAATGCTTTCTCTGCATCTATTGAGATGATCATAAGTTTTGTGTCTTTCATTCTAATAATGTGGTATATCATATTTATTGATTTGTATATGCTGAACAATCCTTGAATCTCAGGAATAAATTCCATTCTATCATGGCATATGATCCTTTTAATATGCTGTTAAGTTTGGATAACTTCTACAAATATATTCATCAGGAATATTAGTCTGAGTTTTCTTTTTTTGTAGTGTCCTTATCTGATTGGTATTAGGGTGATGATAGACTCATAAATTGAATATGGGAGTGTTCCTTTTCTCTTTAATTTTTTGGGGAGAGTTTGAGAATAATTGATATTTTTTCTTCTTTAAATGTTTGGGGAAATTGACAAGTGAAACCATCTGGACCTGGGCTCTTGTTGGAAGGTTCTTGGTTACTAATTCAATCTCCTTATTTGTAATTGGTCACTTCATATTTTATATTTCTTCATGATTCAGTCTAGATATGTTGTGTGTTTCTAGGAATTTATCCCTTTCTTCTAGGCTATCCAATTTGCTGACATGTAATTGTTCATAGTAGCCTTTTATCCTTCTTTGTATTTCGGGTATCAGTTGCAATGTGTCCTCTTTCATTTCTGATTTATTTATTTGATTCTTCTCTCTTTTTTCTTAGTATTACTAAAGGTTTATTAATTTTATCTTTTCAAAGAACCAACTCCTAGGATCTTTGATCTTTTCTATGTTTTTCTGGTCTCTATTTCGTTTATTTCTGATCTGACTTTTGTTATCTCCTTCTTCTACTAAGTTTTTAGACTTAGTTTGCTCTTCTTTTTCTAGGCCATTGAGGTTTAAATTTAGATTATTTTTTATGGAAGGAATAAACAATGAGAATAAAAGGTACAGCATAGGGAATATACTCATTGATATTGCAATAGTATTGTATGCTGATAGATGACAATTATATTTGTGGTGATCATAGCATAACATATAGAAATTTTGAGTCACTATGTTGTATACCTGAAACTAGTGTAACATTGTATGTCAACTATACTCAAATTAAAAAATTAAAATAAAAAATAATAAAGTTAGGTTGTTTATTTCAGAGCTTTCTTTATTCTTAATGTAAGCATGTCTTGTTATAAAATTCCTTCTTAGAAATGTTTTAGCTGCATCCCATATGTTTTCATATGTTGTAATAACATTTTCATTTTCCTTTAATATATTATTTACTCTCTTTTGATTCATTCTTTGACCTATTCGTTTTTCAAGAGTGTAATGTTTAATTTCCACCTGTTTGTGTATTTTATAATTTTCCTTATGTTTTTTATTTATAGTTTTATACCATTGTAGTTGGAAAGGATAATTGGTATGATTTTAATTTTCTTAAAGTTGTTAAGACTTGTTTTGTGATCTATCATATGATCTATACTTGAGAATGTTCCAAGTGTGCTTGACAAGAATGTTTATTCTGCTGCTTTTCAATGGAATGTTCTGTATATATCTGTTAGGCACATGTGGTATAAAGTATAGTTCAAGACCAATGTTTCCTGTTAATTTTCTGTCTGTAAATTCTATTCATTGTTAAAAGTGGGATATTGAAGTTCACTACTACTCTTATATTGTTTATTTTTCCTTTCAGATATGTTAGTGTTCACTTAATATGTTTTGGTTTTCAATGTTGTGCACATATATATTTATATTGTATCCTTTTGATAATTGACCCTCCTTATCATTATATAGTGACCCTCTTTTCTCTTGTTATGGCTTTTGAGTTAAAGTATATTTTGTCTGGTATAAGTGTTGCTATTCCTGTGTTCTTTTGGTTTCCACTTAAATGGGATATCTTTTTTTATCCTTTCATTTTGAGCCAAGTGTGTTCTTAAAACTAAACCAAATCTCTTATAGGTAGTATATAGCTGGATCTTGGGTTTATTTTTTGAGGTTTTATTTAAATTTCTCTTGACTAACATACAATGTAATGTTATTTTCAGGTGTAAAATTAAGGGAATCAATAATTATATATAGTATATACATCTTTCCCTTATTTTGTTAGTTCAAACAGAACAAGTGGTAGTCAGTGGAACAAATGCCTTCCTTAACCAGATCAACTGTTTAAACTACCTCCGACCACCTCCCCTCTGGTAACCATTTTGTCCTCTATAGCAAAGAGTCTATTTCTTGGTTTGCCTCTCTTTCCTCCCAAGATGTTCATTTGTTCTGTTCCTTAAATTCAATATGAGTGAAATCATATGGTGTTTGTTTTTCTCTGACTTATTTCATGTAGCATAATAATACTCTCTAGCTTCAACAACATCATTGAAAGTGGCAAGATTCCATTACTTTTTATGGCTGAGTAGTATTCCATTGTATGTATATACCACCTCTTCCCTATCCATTCATCAGTTGATAGACATCTGGGCCCTTTGCATTATTTGGCTATTGTACATGATGCTGCTATAAACATCAGAGTACATGTATCCCTTTGAATTAGTTTTTGTATCCTTTGGGGAAATACCCAGTAGAACAATTGCTAGGTGGTAGGGTAGTTCTATTTTTAATTTCTTGAGGAACTTTCATTGTGCCTGCACCAGTTTGCATTCTCACAACAGTGCTAGAAGGTTCCCCTTTCTCTGCATCCTCACCAATACCTGTTGTTACATGTGTTGTTCATTTCAGACATTTGGAGAGGTGTGAGATGATATCTCATTGTAGTTTTTATTTGTATTCCCCTGATGATGAGTGATGTTGAGCATCTTTTGATGTATCTGTTAGTATCTGTGTGTCTTCTTTTGAAAAATATCTATTTGTGTCGTCAGCCTATTTCTTAACTGAATTATTTGCTTTTTGGGTGTTGAGTTTGGTAAATTCTTTATATATTTAGGATACTAACCCTTTATCCAGTGTGTCATTTGCAAATATCATCTCCCATTCCATGGGTTACCTTTTAATTTTATTGACTGTTTCCTTTGCTGTACAGAAGCTTTTTATTTTGATGTAGCCCCAATAGTTTATGTTTGCTTTTGTTTCCCTTGCCTCAAAAGACATATCTAGTAAGAAGTTGCTATGGCTGCTGTTAATGATGATACTGCCTATGTTGTCCTCTAGGATTTTAATGATTTTCTGTCTCACATTTAGTTCTTTGATCCATTTTGAATTCATTTTTATGTATGGTATAAGAACGTCCAGTTTCATTTTTTGCATGTTGCTGTCCAGTTTTCCCAAAAGCATTTGTTGGAGAGACTGTATTTTTTGCATTGGATATTCTTTCCTGTGTTGTCAAAGATTAGAGTTGACCACATAGTTGTGGGTCCATTTATGGGCTTCCTATTCTGTTCCATTGATCTATGTGTCTATTTTTGTGCCAGTATCATACTGTCTTGATCAGTACACATTTGTAATATAACTTGAAGTCTGGAATTGTGATTTTATTATTAGTTTCTAGTTTCATTCCATTGTGGCAAGAGAGAGTACATTGTATAATTTTAATCTTTTAACATTAATTCAAACTCATTTTGTGGTCTAACATACATTCTATTCTGGAGAACACCCCATATGCAGTTGGTTTATCCTATTCTGTTCACTAAGCTTCTCAATCTCTATGTTTATATTTTTGCCCAATTTGGAGAGTTTTTAAACATTATGTCTTTGAATACTTTTCAGTTTCACTCTTTCCTCTCCTTTTGGGTCTCTGATGATATAAATGCAGCTCTTATGTTATGGTCTTACAGCCCACTGGAACTCTTCATTTTGCAAGCCTAATTTTTCTCTATTGCTCAGATTGGGTAAATTCTATCTGTCTGTCTTCAAGTTCACTAATTCTGTCTTCTGTCATCTCCTCTCTATTATTGAGCCTAGGATGGGCTCATAGGATGTGAGTTCTCTTTTAATTTGCTATTGTGTTTTTTTATTTTTGTAATTTTCATTTATTTCCTTTTTGAAAATTTTTTTTCCTAAGATTTTCTATTTTTCATTTGTTTCAGGAGATTGTATGATTTTTTTGATGAACCATTCTTATGATAGCGAATTTAAAATTCTTATCAGAAAATTCCAATAGCTAATTCATCTGTCTTCTTGTCTGTTGATTGTCTTTTCTTATTTGTGTTGTGATTTTCTGGTTCTTGGTATGATATTTGATTTTCTATTGTGTACAGGACATATTTGATAATGTAATATGAGATGCAAGATCATATTTAATATTTTTAAACCAGCATAGCTCCTGCTAATGTATACCACAAGAGCCAGGTAAGTGTGTATGTTTAGCTGCTGCTGGGCACTGCCTATAGTACCCTGGCAAAAGTAGGCACTCATTCACACTGCCTTATTGCAGATTGTTGGAATGGAAATTCAGCTTCCTGGGGGCAAGATGGCGGAAGAGTAGGATCCCTAAGTCACCTGTCCCCACCAACTTACCTAGATAACTTTAAAATCATCCTGAAAACCTATGAATTCGGCCTGACATTTAAAGGGAGAACAGCTGGAATGCTACAGTGAGAAGAGTTTGCACTTCTATCAAGGTAGGAAGACGGAAAAAAATTAGCATCCAAGGGGGAGGGGCCTCCGTGAGGAGCCAGGCTAAGGCCAGGCAGCGAGTACCTCCAGGAAAGGAAAGCCCAGTCCCGGAGAAGTAGGAACTTTACCAATCCTCCCAGATGGAAAGGCACTCTCAGGGAACTTGGGCAGGATCCCAGGAGGGGCATTGGAGCCCCCAGGTTCCTGGGGTCACTAACAGAGGAAGTGCGCCACAGGGGAGAGCACACCACACACCGTGAGCTGAGCTCGGTAAACAGCTAGAGCACGTGCCGGGTGGGGCCTCGAGAGCCACTCAGGTGGTGGCTCAGGTGGCAACTCCACGCGAAGGGGACTGCGCAGCCCCGGGAGCACGATTCCAGCAGTGCAGGCTCCAGAGCTCAAGGCACCAGGGGACATAGCCCAGGATCTGGCACTCCCCTTGGGACAGGCTGAGGCCGGGAGGACACAGAACAGCGAGGATGCTTCTACTGCGGAGCAGCCCTGAGCTGTGAAGATCAGAGTCCCCGCCCCTGGAGCATCTAGGCCCTTGCGGACTGGGAGACTGTGGTAGTTACTGCTAGAGCTGACTCCAGGGCTGGAGAGCTGGCCACCACCACTGTTGTTCCCCCTGGTGTAACCTTGTGCCTGGGACTGAGCAGGGCCACAAGGGAGCAAGGGCCTCACAGGATAAACAGCTCCCACTGAGCCATGCACCTGGCAGGGGGGTACAGGGCAGCTCCTCCAGGTGCACATACTTGAGAATCAGCACAGCAGGCCCCTCCCCCAGAAGACCAGCTGGAAGGACAGGGGAAGAGCAAGTTCTTAATCAAGCAGCGCTGGAAAACTCCAGGGGAACTGGAGGGACTTACAGTATATAGAATCAGAGGATATCCCTCCTTGTTTTGGTTTTTTGTTTGTTCCCCCCCCCTTTTTTCCCCTTTTACCTTCCTTTTTCCAGTACAACTTGTTTTTAGCCACTCTGCACTGAGCAAAATGACTAGATGGAAGAACTCACTCACTAGATGGAAGAACTTTTTTTTTTCAAAAAAAAGAATCAGAAACAGTACTCTCTCCCACAGAGTTACAGAATTTGGATTACAATTCAATGTCAGGGAGGCGGGGCAAGATGGTGGAAGAGTAGGGTCCCCAAGTCACCTGTCCCGACCAACTTACCTAGATAACTTTCAAATCATCCTTAAAACCTACAAATTTGGGATCCCTGGGTGGCGCAGCGGTTTGGCGCCTGCCTTTGGCCCAGGGCGCGGTCCTGGAGACCCGGGATCGAATCCCATATCAGGCTCCCGGTGCATGGAGCCTGCTTCTCCCTCTGCCTGTGTCTCTGCCTCTCTCTCTGTGTGTCTCTCATGAGTAAATAAATAAAATATTTTTTTTAAAAAAAAGGAAAAAGCAAAGCTGGAGGCATCACAATTCCAGACTTCAAGTTATACTACAAAGCCATAATATATTAAAACAGTATGATACTGGCACAAAAAACAGACCCATAGATCAATAGAACAGAACAGAAAACCAAGAAATAAAGCCACAATTATATGGTCAATTAACCTTTGGCAAAGCAGGAAAAAAATATCCAATGAGTAAAGGATAGTCTCTTCAACAAATGGGGTTCAGAAAGTTGGATAGCAACATGCAAAAGAATGAACCTGGACCACTTTCTTACACCACACACAAAAATGAATTCAAAATGGATGGAAGACTTAAATGTGGTATAGGAAACCATCAAAATCCTATAAAAGATTATAAGCAGGACATAAAGAAAGATGGGCTTTTCTGTGTGATTGACATGATTGCCTAATTACTTCTACCCTGCACAAAATACATCACTACTTCTTGGGATCCCCAAAACACCAGGGCCCTTGTCACTGGACATTTGCCGCACAGTAGAGGACTATTACTCCTAGAGGGCTGATTGGTGATGACAGTTGATTCATGAGAAAAAAATACAGGAGGTTAAAAGGTACTCATTGTTAAGTTAGAGCAAAGGAATGGGTTTGAAAA
Organism: Canis lupus dingo; assembly: GCF_003254725.2. Taxonomy (NCBI): domain Eukaryota; kingdom Metazoa; phylum Chordata; class Mammalia; order Carnivora; family Canidae; genus Canis; species Canis lupus. The sequence goes on from NC_064281.1 coordinate 44,151,913, forward strand.
CCTTTTTCTTTCATCTCTGGATGGCAGGCCAGGACTGGAGATTGAAGAGATTGAAAGAGTTGAGGGATTTTGGCTTCTCTGTAATAAGCTTTATTGGTTATTTCTATTATAATACACTCGTGTGGGAATAAATGACTTAGTTTGAACTTTTATGGATTTTAAAAAATAGTTTAAAGAATTCACTTAGTAAAGGATTCAGCAACTTTCCAAGTGAGTTAAGTATATTGATCAATGGCTTCCCTATCCACTTTTACTTAAGTGGTAGCACACTGTACACACTGTTCTGTATCTTGCTCTTTGGAATTAGCACTGTTATCATGGACGACCAAAAAAAAAAAAAACCCTATGTTTATCAATGTAGACTGTGATTAAATGAATTATGCTATACCCATTGAACTGAATATCTGAATATCATGGAAACATTATGAATGATTCAGTGGCGGGGGGGAATCCCTGGGTGGGTCGGCAGTTTGGCGCCTGCCCTCTGCGCAGGGTGTGATCCTGGAATCCCGGGATCGAGTCCCACATCGGGCTCCCTGCATGGAGCCTGCTTCTCCCTCTGCCTATGTCTCTACCTCTCTCTCTCTCTCTCGCTGTGTCTCTCATGAATAAATTAATAAAATCTTTTAAAAAAATGATGCAGGAATGCCTGGGTCGCTCAGTAGGTTGATTATTTTATTTCTGGTTATATATTACTTTCACAGAATGAAAATATCAACAAATAACAAAAGGTATGTATTAAAATCTCCATCCCACACCAGGTCCCGAGACATCCAGTTCCCATTCCCATATTAGGGCACTCAAGATTCAAAAAATTAAAATATGACAAGATTCTCATGACATAGTGTGTATATAAGCAAAGGAGCTCAGTGTACTAATCAGAGCTAAGATATAAATCTGTTCCTTTTGTGAACCAAGCTCTTTCCAACTTTCCAGGCCTCAGATATGTTGTTCCCACTATGTGGAAAACTTGTTCCTCCATATTTGTCTGTCTCTTACTGTCTTTTTGGGTCTCAGCTTATAAATCTCTTCCTTGGAGGCTACTCTAACCTGGGAGGGATTTCCATCCTATGTGGTGTCAAAGTATCCTGAATGTCTTGTATCTCAGAGAGCACTTATACACTTTTGCTATAGTTTCTTTTTTGTTTTCTGTCTCTTTCAGCAGAAATCATGAATTCTGCCTCATTCATTTTTTTTTCATTCATCCCAGAATCTAACACAGTTCCTACAGACAGATTTGGGAAAAATCTATCTTATTTGGACCCCAAGAACGACTTGGTCCTCATCATCTCCTCACCATCCGACACAGGTTAGAGTTGTATAAAAAGGCACAAATAAAGGAGTTGAATATTTAGTGAGTGGAAGATGATGGAAGCTCATCACTAATATCCCAAATGGACAAAGGTCATTTTAAGGCTCAGGAAAATATAACTGGAAATAGAATTGGGGGCAGGAGATTTCTGGGAAGGGTTTTCTTACTCCTCAAAAGAGAAGTATAGGAGAGGGCAGTCTTTTTCTGTTGGATGCAATTGTGCCTAGACTTGATGCCTGGAACTCTTATTGCAGAGGAAATCATGCCAAGTGAAGTATCTTTTGATGTCAGAAGGCTCATTTCTTGGACCCTCTGGAGACAGACATCAACTATATGCTGACTTCAGGGAATCCTTCCAGACCTGCTGAATAGGAAGAAGCCAGCCAAAATGCTTGCTTCTCAATCCAGGATTGTACAATTTCTTCCAATATCCACTGGAGGTCGCTACTCCACTGCTGATATCGTCTGCTATGGTCCATTGAAGTAAATGTGAATCATTTACTTATAAGCCCTTGTAGCACAAAGCTCCTAAATGTACAATAGGTCCACGACTTAGGTGTATGGACAAAAAAGATAAGATAGGAGTATCAATGATCTTACCCTCAGACCTACATTCTTCATGTATAACCTAAGGAGCCCAGGTGTCTTGGCATATTTCCTACCACACTGATGTGTGGCTAACATAGGCACAGTATAAATGTTCTTCATTTATGAATGACATGTACTACTCAGCAACTATAGGTAAAGAATACTATAATCCAGAATTGAGGGATTTTCTCAGGCTGTGAAATGCAAAATGGCTAATTATACACAAGATTGTTAACTGTTTGCTCACCCATTTCACCACCGTCATGTGCAACTTCCTAATCTGTTCCTGTCTAACTTCAAAGCCCTTTTTCTTTCCTGAAAATAAGAGCTTCCAAAAGTGTGGAACACAGAAAACTGGTGACACCCACAAAAATCTTAATGCTATTTAGATATTAAAACTTAAAGAGTAATATATATTTTATTTGGCAATAAACAGATAGCATATCACAGCCATATCAAGACCTTTGTGGGGTTGTGGGGAAGAGCATTGACATTACATATTCTTTGGAAATTTTTCATCAATTTTCTTCCAAATGTCTCTGATCTTTTTCCCAGATTTCCTTCCCTATTGGCAATTACCCGGATTTTTTCCCCTCTCTTTCTCAATACTCCATCCCTTATCAGGCTTCTTTATTCCTCAATAGAAGCTTTCACATCTTTCTTCCCCTCCACCATCTGTTTTCTCAGAAGCCAGCTCCAAGCTTCCAGTTTGCATTCTTTTTACTAGGAACAATTTCTTCAAAAAAGGACCCTTCTCCATAGTTTTTAATAACATCAGGGCATTATAAATGGCAATGAGTTTTTCCTCTCAGAAAGCAGTCAAACAAATTACTCTGTTGCCCCAAAGCAGAAAATATAAGTACACATCATAAAGAAAAAAAGCCATTAACTTCATTGGATATTATGAGCATTCTGCCACAATCTTAAAAGTCATTCATTTTTACTGAAACCATCAGACAAAAACAGCACAGTGGTATCCAGAATTGTCAACAATCTTAAAAGTAGTAAAAAAAATGACTGAGTTCTGAAAGATGTATATACATGCATCTTTTCTGACAACAATGCTATGAAACTGGAAACTAAACGCAAGAAAAAATATGGAAAGACCATAAATACATGGAAGTTAAATAACATGCTACTAAACGATGAATGGGTAAACTGAGAAATCAAAGAAGAAATCCAAAAATATATGGAGATAAATGAAAATGAAAACACAACAATCCAAAACTTTTAGAATTCAACAAAAAGGCTTCTAAGAGGGAAGTTTATAGCAATACAGGCCTACCTCGAGAAGCAAGAAAAATCTCAAATAAGCAACTAACTTTACATCTAAAGGAGTGAGAAAGAACAAATGAAACCTAAAACCAGCAAAGGGGAGGAAATAATAAAGGTTAGAGTAGAAATAATTGACATAGAAAGTAAAAAACAAACAAACAAAACAGATCAAAGAAAATAGGAACTGGTTCCTTGAGAAGATCAACAAAATTGACAACCATTTATTTAGGCAGACTCATCAAAAATATATATAGAGAGAGAGGATTCAAATAAGGAAATCATGAGTGAAAAGAGAAATAAAACTCAACATCACAGAAATGCAAACGCTTGTAAGAATGTGATGAAAAATTATATGCCAACAAATCAGACAACCTAGAAGAAATGAATAAATTCTTAAAAACGTGTAACCTCCCAAAACTGAATCATGAAGAAATGAAAAATTTTAACAGACCAATTATCAGTGATGAAATTGAATCAGTAATCAAAAAACTCCCAAAAAACAAAATTCCAGGACCACACAGCTTCACAGATGAATTCTATCAAACATTTAGAGACGAATTAATACCTAATCTTTTCAAACTGTTCCAAAAATAGAAGAGGAAGGAAAACATCCAAATTCATTCTATGAGGACAGTGTCACCCTGATACCAAAACCATATAAAGACACTACAAAAAAGAGAACAACATACCAATGTCTCTGATGAACATAGAGACAAAATCCTCAAAAAAATTATTAAAATGTAAATGTATTAAAAGTACATTTTAAAAATCATTCAGGGGACCACTGGGTGGCTCAGTGGTTGAGCATCTGCCTTGGGCTCAGGGAGTGATTCTGGAGTCCCGGATGGAGTCCCACATCAGGCTCCCTGCATGGAGCCTGCTTCTCCCTCTGCCTGTGTCTCTGCCTCTCTCTCTCTCTCTCTCTCTCTCTCTCTCATAAATAAATAAATAAAATCTTTAAAAAATAAAAATCAATAAAAATCATTCAACATGATGAAGTGGAATTTATTCCCATGATGCAAGTGTGTTTCCACATTCACAAGTCAATCAATGTAACATAGAGAAGCTAAGATGGCACAGTAGTAGGAGGACCCTAGGCTTTCCTCATACCTTGAGTACAGCTAGATAAATATCAAGTAATTCTGAATACCCAAGAAATCAGTCTGAGGACTAATAGATCAAATTGTACAACTAGAGGGAGAGAGGAGGGAGGTGGGGAAAGATGGTAGAGGAGTAGGGTCGCCAAGTCACCTGTCCCCACCAACTTACCTAGATAACTTTCAAATCATCCTGAAAACATATGAATTCGACCTGAGATTTAAAGAGAGAACAGAACAGTGTATGTTCTCATTCATTTGGGGAATATAAATAATAGTGAAAGGGAATATAGGGGAAGGGAGAAGAAATGTGTGGGAAATATCAGAAAGGGAGACAGAACATAAAGACTCCTAACTCTGGGAAACGAACTGGGGGTGGTGGAAGGGGAGGAGGGCGGGGGTGGGGGTGAGTGGGTGACGGGCACTGAGGGGGACACTTGACGGGATGAGCACTGGGTGTTATTCTGTATGTTGGTAAATTGAACACCAATAAAAATTATTTTATTTAAAAAAATAAAAAAATAAAGAGAGAACAGCTGGAACGTGACAGAGAGAAGGGTTTTCGCTTCTAACAAGGTAAGAAAGTGGGGGGCGGGCGGGATCAAGTGGGGGAGGGCCCCTGCGAGGAGCCAGGCTAAGGCCAAGGGCAGGGCGGTGAAAGCCTCCTGGGACAGGAAAGCCCAGCCCCAGAGAAGCAAGAACTTTAAAAATCCGCACGGGATTCTTCCTGGACTGAAAGGAGCTTAGCAGGGAACTCAGGCAGGATTGCAAGAGGGGCAGTGGAGCCTCCAGTTTCCTGGAGTCACTAACAGAGGAAGTGCACCCCGGGGGAGAGCACCCCACACATCCCGGCCCAATCTTGGTAAAGGGCTGAAGTGCATACCCGGTGGGGCCTCAGGAGAAACTCAGGCAGTGGCTCCAGATGGAGGGAACTGTGCCCTGATGCCTTCAGGAGCTGCAGCCACGGGAACGTGATTCCAGCAGCGCAGGCCCCGGATCCCAGGGCGCCAAGGGACACAGCCCACGATCCTTCCGCTCCTCCCGGGACAGGCGGAGGTAGAGGGCACAGGACAGCGAGGACTCTCCTGCCCCAACTGTGAAGATAAGCACCCTCCACCCCCCTGAAGCATCTAGGCCAGTGCGGAATGGGAGACTGTGGTAGTTACTGCGGGAGCTGAATCCAGAGCTGGAGAACTGGCCGCTGCCAGTGCTGTTGTTCCTCCTTGTGTCACCCTGTGCCTGGGACGGAGCGGGGCCGCCAGGAAACAGGGGGCTCACAGGATAAACAGCTCCCACTGAGCCATGCACCTGGCGGGGGGCGGGGCAGCTCCTCCAGGTGAACACACCTGAAAATCAGCACAGCAGGCCCCTCCCCCAGAAGACCAGCTGGAAGAACAGGGGAAGAGCAAGCTCTTGACCAAGCAGCTTTGGAAAGCTCCAGGGGGAGTCGAGGGATTTACAACCAGAGGATACCCTTCCTTTTTTTTCTTCCTTTTTCCAGTGCAACTCATTTTTGATCAAACTGTAAATTTCCATTTTTTGTCTCTTTTCCTACCTTAACCACAATATTTTACCACCTCTTCATTTTTAAGATTCTTCCTCTTTGACTTACATACTTCTACAATTACAGGTCCTAGATATATTTTCCATTTCTAGATTCCCTTCAACATACTCAACTTAATTTTGGGAGATAAGCAAGGTATGTTTGTTTGGTTTTGTTTCATGTTTTTTGTTTTCTCTGCCTCATTTTATTCGACAATGGTGGAAGTTAATACCTTCTAAAACATGACCAGCATGCACTGAGAACCAAGTGGTATACCATGCTGGTTCATTCTGTGAGATTCCTCATTCCCATTCTGCCCCCCCCCCTTATCACATTTAGGTTTTGGTGGTCAATGTTGGGGCTTTCTACAAGCATTTCTGGTTTATATAAATTTGGAACTGAGTTTCTTCTAACATACAGAACTTAATATACTCAGAGCCAAGAGGATCACCCTCTAGAACCCCTCAGGTAGACTACATTCTCCCTCCACTACAACTTTGTCACCACAACCATCTCCAGTCCCTGCCCTTTTTTTTCTTCTCCTTTTTTTTTCTTTTTTCTTTTCTTTCTCTTCTTTGGGATTCTTGACTTCTTTTTTTTTTCCAACTACTTGGTTTTAAAATTTGTTTTCACTTTAGTGGTCCTTTTGTTTTATTTCGTTCTGAACTTTGTTTTCAATTTCTGGTCTCTGAACTTGACACAATCACCTAAGGTGAAATTTACTTAGCTTGTGGTTGATATTCTTGATGCAGCCCGCTCATACACCCACTGTGCACTGAACAAAATGCCTAGAAAGATGAACTCATGACAAAAGAAAGAATCAGAAACAGTACTCACTGCCACAGAGTTACAGAATTTGGATTACAATGCAATGTCAGAAAGCCAATTCAGAAGCACAATTATAAGGCTACTGGTGGTTCTGGAAAAAAGCATAAAGTATTCAAGAGACCTCATGACTGCAGAATTTAGATCTAATCAGGCCAAAATTAAAAATCAATTAAATGAGATGCAATCCACACTGGAGGTCTTAATGACGAGGGTTAATGAGGTAGAAAAAAGACTAAGTGACGTAGAAGACAAGTGGATGGAAAGGAAGGAAGCTGAGGAAAAAAGAGAAAAACAATTAAAAGACCAGGAGGAAAGGTTAAGGGAAATAAATGACAGCCTCAGAAGGAAAATCTATGTATAATTTGAGCCCCAGAGGGCGCTGAGAGGGACTGATGGCCAGAAAGCATATTTGAACAAGTCATAGCTAAGAACTTCCCGAATTTGGGGAGGGAAACAGGCATTCAGATCAAGAGATAGAGAGCCCCCCCCGAGAATCAATAAAAACCATTCAACACCTCAACATTTAATACTGAAACTTAAAAATTCTGAGGAGAAAGAGAAAATCCTTAAAGCAGTCAGGAACAGGAGATCCCTAACTTATATGGGGAGCAATACTAGATTAACGGCAGACTTCTTCACAGAGAACTTGCAGGCCAGAAAGGGCTGACAGGATATATTCAGGGTCCTAAATGAGAAGAACATGCAGCCAAGAATACTTTATACAGCAAGACTCCCATACAAAATAGAAGAGATAAAGAGCTTCCAAGATAGGCAGAAACTGAAAGAATATGTGACCACCAAACCATCTCTGCAAGAAATATTAAGGGGGACTCTATAAAAGAAAGAGGATGCCCAAAGAAATAATCCACAAAACCAGGGACTGAATAGGTATTATGATGACATGAAATTCATATCTTTCAAAAGTAACTCTGAACATGAATGGATTTAATGATCCCATCAAAAGGCGCAGGGTTTCAGACTGGATAAAAAAGCAAGACCCATCTATTTACTGTCCACAGGAGACTCATTTTAGACCTAAGGACACCTCCAGCCTGAAAATACCATGCAAAGGGTTCTCAAAAGAATGCTGGGGGTAGCAATTCTCATATCAGATAAATTAAAGTTTATCCCAAAGTCTGTAGTAAGAGATGAAGACGGACAGTATATCATACTTAAAGGATCTATTCAACAAGAGGACCTAACAATCATGAACATTTATGCCCCGAATGTGGGAGCTGCCAAGTATATCAATAAATTAATAACCAAAGTAAAGACGTACTTAGATAATAATATATGAATACTGGGAGACTTCAACAGGGCACTTTCTGCAAATGACAGATATTCTAAGCACAACATCTCCAAAGAAATAAGAGCTTTAAATGAGACACTGGACCCGACGGATTTCACAGATATTTACAGAACTTTATATCCAAACGTAATTGAATACACATTCTTCTCAAGTGCACATGGAACTTTCTACAGAATAGACCACATACTGGGTCACAAATCAGGTCTTAACTGATACCAAAAGAATGGGATGGTCCTCTGCATATTTTCAGACCATAATGCTTTGAAACTTGAACTCAATCGCAAGAAGAAATTTGGAAGAAACTCAAACACATGGAGGTTAAAGAGCATCCTGCTATAAGATGAAAGGGTCAACCAGGAAATTAGAGAATAATTAAAAAGATTCATTGAAGTGAATGAAAATGAAGATACAACCGTTCAAAATCTTAGGGATACAGCAAAAGCAATCCTAAGAGGGAAATACATCGGAAAACAAGCATCCTTCAAAAAATTGGAAGAAACTCAAATACACATGCTAACCTGGCACCTAAAGGAACTGGAGAAAGGACAGCAAATAAAATATACTCCCGGCAGAAGAGTTAATAAAGATCCAAGCAGAACTCAATGAAATAGAGACCAGAAGAACTGTAGAACAGATCAACAAAACCAGGAGTTGGTTCTTTGAAAGAATTATTAAGATAGATAAACCATTAGCCAGCCTTATTAAAAAAAAAAGAGAGAAGACTCAATAAAATCACGAATGAAAAAGGAGACATCACAGCCAATACCAAGGAAATACAAGCAATTTTAAAAACATATTATGAGGAGCTATAAATTAGGCAATCTAGAAGAAATGGACGCATTTCTGGAAAACCACAACTTACCAAAACTGGAACAGGAAGAAATAGAAAACCTGAACAGGCCAATAACCAGGGAGGAAATTGAAGCAGTCATCAAAAACCTCCCAAGACACAAAAGTCCAGGGCGAGATGGCTTCCCAGGGGAATCTATCAAACGTTTAAAGAAGAAACAATACCGGGGATCCCTGGGTGGCTCAGCGGTTTGGCGCCTGCCTTTAGCCCAGGGCGCGATCCTGGAGTCCCGGGATCGAGTCCCGTGTTGGGCTCCCGGCATGGAGCCTGCTTCTTCCTCCTCCTGTGTCTCTGCCTCTATCTCTCTATGTCTATCATAAATAAATAAATATTCTTAAAAAAAGAAAAAAAAAGAAACAATACCTATTCTACTAAAGCTGTTCTGAAAGATAGAAAGGGATGGAATGTCCAAAATAGCCAAACTGTGGAAGGAGCCTTGGTGTCCATCGAAAGATGAATGGATAAAGAAGATGTGGTTTATGTATACAATGGAATATTACTCAGCCATTAGAAACGACAAATGCCCACCATTTGCTTCAACTTGGATCGAACTGCTGAGTAGTATGCTGAGTGAAGCAAGTCAATCAGAGAAGGACAAACATTATATGGTCTCATTCATTTGGGGAATATAAAAAATAGTGAAAGGGAATAAAGGGGAAAGGAGAAAAAATGAGTGGGAAATATCAGAAAGGGAGACAGACCATGAGAGACTCCTAACTCTGGGAAACGAACAAGGGGTGGTAGAAAGGGAGGTGGGCAGGGGTGGGAGTGACTGGGTGATGGGCCCTGAGGGGGGCAGTTGACAAAATGAGCACTGGTTGTTATGCTATATGTTGGCAAATTGAACTCCAATAATAAAAAATTTAAAAAAGGGATCGAGTACTTCCAAACTCGTTCCATGAGGCCAGCATCACCTTAATTCCAAAACCAGACCAAGACCCCACCAAAAAGGAGAATTATAGACTAGTATGCCTGATGAACACAGATGCAAAAATTCTCAACAAGATACTAGCCAATAGGATCCAACAATACATTAAGAAGATTATTCACCATGACCAAGTGGGATTTATCCCTGGGATGCAAGGCTGATTCAACACTCATAAAGCAATCAATGTGATAGATCATATCGACAAAAGAGAAAACAAGAACCATATGATCCTCTCAATAGATGCAGAGAAAGCATTTGACAAAATACAGCATCCATTCCTGATCAAAACTCTTCAGAGTGTGGGGATAGAGGGAACATTCTTCAGCATCTTAAAAGCCATCTAGGAAAATACCACAGCAAATATAATTCTCAATGGGGAAGCACTGGGAGCCTTTCCCCTAAGATCAGGAACAAGACAGGGATATTCACTCTCACCACTGCTTTTCAACATAGTACTAGAAGGCCTAGCCTCAGCAATCAGACAACAAAAAGAAATAAAAGGCATTCAGAACTTATTCAACTCAATAGTAAAGAAAGAAAGAATCCAAAAATGAAATGGGCAAGAGACATGAACAGAAATGTCACAGAGGAAGACACATATGCCTGAGAAATCAGTACCAGCAGAGTGCAGTGTAGTGGGACTTGGTGTAAGAAACAGCCTATGTTGGTGCTGTGCTGTTTGTTTAAGTTAGTTTATGCTGAGGAGTTGAGGAGGGAAATGGCACCAGGAGAGGGGAGTTTGTGCTTGGTGCTCCCAGGGAAACCCTCCCAGAAGAGCAAATAATTTCCCCTCATGCACTGTATGTGTTTTTCAGATGGCTGTTTTCCCAGTGTCTGTGTCTGGATTGCTTGCCTGCATGAAACAGCACAGCACACTTTGGGTTCTATCTCAGGCAGTCAGCTGAGTTTTAAAACTCGAAACTTAAGGGAATTTGTGTGGCAGGGACCTACACTCATCTTCTGGGGGAGGGTCTTGCCCTGCTGGAATTGATGCAGGCTTAATCCAGAAGACTGGTCCTACCACAGTGCAGGAATGTGAGGTTTGGAGCAAGTGCACTAAAGAGCCAGTGTCCAGGTTAGGCTCCTTCAGCAGGTATCTCTGTGCCTATGCTGGGGGGTGTAGAAGGGAAATCACACCTGTCAGCATCTTTGTCTCCAGAGAGGGAAGGCAATGCACTGCAAGATGCACTGCAAGAAGTTTGACTTCTTCTTTGCCCATTTGAATGCCTTTAATGTCTTTTTGTTGTCTGATTGCTGAGGCTAGGACTTCCAGTACTATGTTGAACAGCAGTGGTGAGAGTGGACATCCCTGTCTTGTTCCTGATCTTAGGGGAAAGGCTCCCAGTGCTTCCCCATTGAGAATTATATTTGCTGTGGGTTTTTAGTAGATGGCTTTTAAGATGTTGAGGAATGTTCCCTCTATCCCCACACTCTGAAGAGTTTTGATCAGGAACGGATGCTGTATTTTGTCAAATACTTTCTCTGCATCTATTGAGAGGATCCTATGGTTCTTGGTTTTTCTCTTGTTGATATGATGAATCACATTGATTGTTTTACGAGTGTTGAACCAGCCTTGTGTCCCAGGAATAAATCCTACTTGGTCATGGTGAATAATCTTCTTAATGTATTGTTGGATCCTATTGGTCAGTATCTTGTTGAGAATTTTTGCATCCATGTTCATCAGGGATATTGGTCTATAATTCTCTTTGGTGGGGTCTTTGGTTTTGGAATTACGGTGATGCTGGCCTCATAGAACGAATTTGGAAGTACTCCATCTCTTTCTATCTTTCCAAACAGCTTTAGTAGAATACGTATGGTTTCTTCTTTAAACGTTTGATAGAACTCCCCAGGGAAGTCATCTGGCCCTGGACTTTTGTGTCTTGGGAGGTTTTTGATGACTGCTTCAATTTCCTCCCTGGTTATTGGCCTGTTCAGGTTTTCTATTTCTTCCTGATCCAGTTTTGGTAATTTGTGGCTTTCCAGAAATGCGTACATTTCTTCTAGATTGCCTAATTTATTGGCGTATAGCTGTTCATAATATGTTTTTAAAATCGTTTGTATTTCCTTGGTGTTGGTAGTGATCTCTCCTTTCTCATTCATGATTTTATTAATTTGAGTCTTCTCTCTCTTCTTTTTAATAAGGCTGGCTAATGGTTTATCTATGTTATCAATTCTTTCAAAGAACCAACTCCTGGTTTTGTTGATTTGTTCCACAATTCTTCTGGTCTCGAATTCGTTGAGTTCTGCTTGAATCTTTATTAACTCTCTTCTTCTGCTGGGTGTAGGATCTATTTGCTGTTTTTTCTCTAGCTCCTTTAGGTGTAGGGTGAGCTTTTGTATTTGAGTTCTTTCCAGTTTTGGTTTTGATGCTTGTATTGCCATGTATTTCACCCTCAGGACTGCTTTTGCTGTATCCCAAAGATTTTGAACAGTTGTATCTTCATTCTCATTAGTTTCCATGAATCTTTTAAATTCTTCCTTAATTTCCTGGTTGACCCTTTCATTTTTAGCAGGATGGTCCTTAACCTCCACGTGTTTGAAGTCCTCCCAAACTTCTTGTTGTGATTTAGTTCTAATTCCAAGGCATTATGGTCTGAGAATACACAGGGGAAATTACAACCAACACTACAAAAGTACAAATAAGAGAATATTATGAAAAACCATATTTCAACAAATTGGGCAATCTGAAAGAAATACATAAACTCTTAGAAACACATAAACTACCAAAACTGAAACAAGAATAAATAAAAAACTTGAAGAGGTTAATATTCAGCAAAGAAATTGAATCACTAATCAAGAATCTCCCACCAAACAGAAGTCCAGGACCAATTGACTTCACAGGTGGATTCTATCAAAAATTTAAAGAGTTAAGACCTACTTTTCTCAAACTGTTCCAAAAACATAGAAATGGAAGGAAAATTCCAATCTCATTCTATAAGGCAGAATTACTCTAATTCCAAAACCAGACAGAAACTCCAATAAAAAAGAAAACTACAGGCCAATATCCCTGATATTGCAAAATTCAGATGCAAAAATTCTCAACAAAATACTAGCATATAGAGTCCAACAGCACATTAAAAGTATCATCCATCTAAAGAAGATGTGGTTTATGTATACAATGGAATATTACTCAGCCATTAGAAACGACAAATACCCACCATTTGCTTCGACACGGATGGAACTGGAGGGTATTATGCTGAGTGAAATAAGTCATTTGGAGAAGGACAAACATTATATGGTCTCATTCATTTGGGGAATATAAAAAATAGTGAAAGGGAATAAAGGGGAAAGGAGAAAAAATGAGTGGGAAATATCAGAAAGGGAGACAGACCATGAGAGACTTCTAACTCTGGGAAACGAACTGGGGGGTGGAAGGGGAGGTGGGCAGGGGGTGGGGGTGACTGGGTGACAGGCACTTGTAGAGGCCAAGAAAATTAAGGCCATTCCACTTTAAGTGCAGCGTTAGCACAAGTACAGCCATCCCAGGCCCCTGTGAATAAGAGCTGAAATTTACATTACTTCCGTTATAGGAAGAAAACACCTTACAGTGTAATGTCCTAGAAAGCCCCATATTAGAATAAGAACAGAGCCCAAGCCAAGGGCCGGAAGCCCCTATTAGAATGAGAACTGAGTCGAAGCCAGTGGCAGGAAGCCCCATATTAAAATGAGAACAGAGTTCAATGCCCTTGAAAGCCCCATATCAGGATGTAAACAGAACTTGAGAAATTCCTCCACCCCCTCTGGAGGTCCCCTAGACCACCCTTTAAAACTAAGCTGGAACCCACCTCGGGGTCCAAGTCCCTGCTCCACTGTGTCGGGTATACTTGGACCCAAGCTCGAGCTTGTAAACAAACCCTCGTGTCTTTGCATTGGTGTTGGCTCCTTGGTGGTTTCTCAGATTCGCAATCGGGGACACAACACACTGAGGGGGGCACTTGATGGGATGAGCATTGGGTGTTATTTTATATGTTGGCAAATTGAACACCAATAATAAATAAATAAATATATATTTATATATTTTTATATATATAAAAGTATCATCCATCACAGTCAAGTGGGATTTATTCCTGGTTGCAAGGTGGTTCAATATTTGCAAATGAATCAACGTGATACACAACATTAATGAAAGAAAGAATAAGAACCATATGATCATTTCAATAGAGTCAGAAAAAGTATTTGACAAAGTACAGCACCCATTCTTGATTAAAAACCCTTAACAGGGATCCCTGGGTGGCGCAGCGGTTTGGGGCCTGCCTTTGGCCCAGGGCGCGATCCTGGAGACCCGGGATCGAATCCCGCATCAGGCTCCCAGTGCATGGAGCCTGCTTCTCCCTCTGCCTGTGTCTCTGCCTCTCTCTCTCTCTGTGACTATCATAAATAAATAAATTAAAAAAAAAAAACCCTTAACAAAGTAGGGATAGAGAAAACATACCTCAACATCATAAGGGCCATATATTAAAAACCCACAGCTAATATCATCTTCAATGGACAAAAACAGAGCTTTTCCTCTACAGTCAGGAGCAAGGCAAGAATGTCCACTCTCACCACCTTCCTAGCCTCAGCAATCAGATAATAAAAAGGAACAAAAGGCATCCAAATCAGCAAGGAAGAAGTCAAACTTTCACTGTTTGCAGATGGTATGACACTCTATGTAAAAAACCTGAAAGACTACACCAAAAAATTGCTAAAACTTATACATAAATTCGGTAAAGTCACAGGATACAAAAATTGATGTACAGAAATCAGTTGCATTTCTATATACCAATAATGAAGTAGCAGAAAGAGAAATCGAGGAATTAATCCCATTTACAATTGCACCAAAAACCATAAGATACCTAGGAATAAACCCAACCAAAGACGCAAAATATCTGTACTCTGAAAACTATAAAACAACCTCATTTTTAAAAGATTTTTTATTTGAGAGAGAGAGAGAGCGAGAGCGAGAGAGCACGAGAATGGGGGAGTGTCAGATGGAGAAGCAGACTCCTTGCTGAGTAGGGAGCCCTATGCAGGATCGATTCCGGGACTCCAGGGTCATGACCTGAGCCAAAGGCAGACTCTTAACTGACTGAGCCACCCAGGCACCCCTATAAAACACTTATGAAAGAAAATGAAAATGACACAGAAATGGAAAACCATTTCACGCTCATGGATTAGAGTAACAAATACTGTAAAAACGACTATACTGCCCAAAGCAATCTATACATTTAATTCAATCCTTATCAAAATACCACCAGCACTTGTCACAAAGCTAGAACAAACAATCCTAAAACTTGTATGGAACCGCAAAAGACTTCCAACAGCCAAAGCAATCTTGTAAAAGAAAATCAAAGGCATCACATTTCCAGACTTCAAGTTATACTACAAAGCTTTAGTGATCAAGATAGTATTGTACCGGCACAAAAAGAAACACATAGACCAATGCAACAGAATAGAAAACCCAGAAATGGACCCACAACTATATAGTCAACTAATCTTTGACAAAGCAGGAAAGCATATTTAATGGAGAAAAGACAGTCTCTTGAAAAATGCATTGGGAAAACTGGACAGCAACATGCAAAAGAATGAAACTAGACCACTTTCTTACACCATGCACAAAAATGAATTCAAAATGGATGAAAGACCTAAATGTAAGACCTGAAACCATCAAAATCCTAGAGAACATAGGCAGTAACCTCTTTGACATTGGCCGTAGCAGCTTCTTACTACATGTCTCCTGAGGCAAGGAAACAAAAGCAAACATGAACTATTGGGACTACGTTAAAATAAACAGCTTCTGCATGGCAAAAGAAACAATCAGCAAAATCACAAGGCAACTTCTGAAATGGAGGAAGATAGTTGCAAATGACATATCTGATAAAGGGTTAGTATCCAAAATATACAAAGAACAACTGAACACCCAATAAACAAATAATCCAGTTTTAAAATGGGCAGCATACAGGGGTGCCTGGCTGCCTCAGTTGGAAGAGGGTGTGACTCTCAATCTTGGGATTTTGAGCTCAAGCCCTATGTTGGATGTAAAAATTGATTAATTAAAAAATAAAATATTTTAAAATATGGGCAGAAGACATGAACAGACCATTCTTCAAAGAAGATAAACAGATTGCTAAGAGACACGTGAAAAGATGCTCAACATCACTCATCATCAGGGAAGTGCAATTCAAAACTACAATGAGATATGACCTCATGCTTGTCAGAATGGCTAAAGTAAAAAACACAAGAAAGAACAAGTGTTGGCAAGGATGTGAAGGAAAAGGAACCCCTGTGCACTGTTGGTAGGTATATGTGCTGCAAAAGCGAGCACAAGCACTTTTGGTAGGAATGGAAACTCACGCAGGCACTGTGAAAGACAGTGTGGAGGTTCCTCAAGAAATTAAAAATAGAACTACCATATCATCTAGTAATCACACTACAGGGTATTTACCCAAAGGATACAAAAACACTAATTTGAAAGGATATATGTACCACTATGTTTATTGCAGCATTATTTACAATAGTCAAAGTATAAAAGCAGCCCATGTGCTCATCGATAAAGGAGTAAAGAAGTGGCATCTATATACAATTAAATGTTATTCAGTCCTAAAAGAATGAAATCTTGCCGCATGCATGGAGATGGATTGATCTAGAGAATGTAATGCTAAGTGAAATAAGTCAGTCGGAGAAAGACAAATGCTCTATGATTTGATTCATATGTGGAATTTAAGAAACAAAGCAAATGAGCAAAAGAAAAAAATGTGAGAGACAAACCAAGAAACACTCTTACTTGTGGAGAACAGATGGTTACTAGTGGGGAAGTGGGTGGGAGAATGGGTGAAATAGGTGATGGGAATTAAGGAGTGCACTTGTCGTGATGAGCACAACGTTGTTGTATGGAAATGTTGAATCACTGTATTGTACACCTGAAACTAATATAAAACTTCAGGGACACCTGGGTGGCTCAGCGGTTGAACGTCTGCCTTTGGCTCTGGATCCTGGGACTCCAAGATCAAGTCCCACATGGGGCTTCCTGCATGAAGCCTGCTTCTCCCTCTGCCTGTGTCTCTGCCTCTCTCTTTCTGTGTCTCTCATGAATAAATAAATAAAATTTCAAGGAAAGAAAAAACTTCATTGTTAACTACACTGGAGTTAAAATAAAATTTAAGGAAAAGATTACTACTAAGAGCTCTTTAATACTCTTTTACCACAAGTGAAGGATTGCCCCAGGAAAGACCAGTGTTAAGATCATAAAGAAAAGAGCATTGGGGAACCTGGGTGGCTCAGTGGTTGAGCATATGCCTTTGGCTCAGGCCATGATCCTGGGGTCCTGGCATAGAGTCCCACATCAGGCTTCCAGGAGGGAGCCTGCCCCCCACCCCCCGCCTATGTCTCTGCTTTTCTCTGTGTGTCTCTCATGAATAAAAAAATAAAATCTTAAAAAAAAGAATAGAGCATTGAGCATAATGAATTTTCTGCATTGTTCTAACACATCCAAAGATGATGGTGACTGCCTAGAGCCAGTGATTTCTGGAGACTAAGGACTTTAGGTTAAGAGCCTTGAGGTTTAAAAGAAAGGTACTTTTAGGGAAATAGAGTCCTAGTTTTAGTCCTAGGGGTCAGCTGGAGGAGGAGTGTAGAAAGTGGAGTTTTTTGTGATGTACTGGTTAGGGTCTGCCTCAAAGTTACATGAATCTATAGAGAGAAGGGGCTCAAGACTAGGGGTTCATGCCAACATGCTAGATAGAGGTGATGACTATAAATTAAACTATATGAACTTACAATAAATTTAAAAGAAAAAATACTCAAAGCTTATTGCTTCTTAATCATTTTATTGCATTTTACTATTGTCTATATTCTTGAAATTATCTTTGTGTTTTGCATCTGTCTTGTGAAAATGTTATATAATGGTATACAACTGCACATCTCTTTTCTTTTTTTAATCGAAGTATAGTTAACATACAGTGTTATATTAGTTTCAGGTATACAATATAGTGATTCAGCAGTTCTATACATTTCTCAGTGCTCAGCAAGATAAGTTCTCTTGGTCCCCTTTATCTATTTCACCCTTCCCCCCACATGCTTCCCCTTTAACAACCACCAGTCTGTTGTCTCTTTTTAAGAATCTATTTTTTGTTTGTCTCTTTTTTTCTTTGTTTCTTCATTTGTTTGTTTCTTAATTTCCACATGTGAGTGAAATTACGTTGTCTGTATGTCTCTTCTTATGTATGTATTCAATGACTTCACACTGGTAACTTCAAATAGGCCATGGTGTGGGTATTTACACCGCACTGTGAAGATCAGGAAATCAAGGTTCCATTTTTCATTATCTTGATTGTCTAGAATTAAGAAAGTGAAGTAAAACATATTAATAGTGCAAACTATACTGAAATGTATTTTGTGTCTGTGGCCATTACAGTGTGAATAAAATAGGACACAAAATCGAAGAACTAGTCTTTTAGTATTTGATAGCTATTGTCCAACTCAGCAAAGAGGATCTTGAAGTCATTGATGAATTACTTAAATTCTGGTATAGGTTTTCACCTATATCTGAGTTTTGTCTTGCTTATTAACTTAAACAAGTTAAAAGCCAAAATTCATGCCAGAATTGTACTTAGAAAAACATGTTAAATATTTGTTAGTATATATGAGGTTAATACCTCAACTCCCCACCCCCCCCACACACACACCAAATGACGTGGCCTCTCAGTGCTGACTAGTGGTTCCAGAGCAGTGCAGGTGACATCTAAAGAGATGGCTAGATAAAATGGGTCATAAAACCTTGAAGCAAGGTACAAGAGTAGAGGACAAATAGAGGGGAGAGGTGGAGGTGATGAAGGGGGATGGTTAGGCCATTTCTTTGAGTACACTGTGTGAAAATATATGTTGATGTTTACTTTGTATTTGTTTACAAACTTCAATGCATATTTTATGCAAGTCCAAGAATATACGTGTACACACAGATATTAAAGCATATGAATATGATAGACAATGGGTTTTATTTATTCATGTTTAAACAGGTTAATGCATGAACATAATAGCATGTACAGTGAATGTTCAAGAATTCTCAAAAACACTAGTTAGTTCATCAGAGAAATGCAAATGCAAACCACAATAAGATTAACTTTTATCTGTCAGAATGGCTAAAAACAAAAAGGCAAGAAATAACAAGTGTTTGTGAGAATGTGGAGAAAAAAGGTACTCTCAGACACTGTTGGTGAAAATGTAAATTGGTAAAGCCACTGTGGAAAACAATATAGAGGTTCTTCAAAAAAATTAAAAATAGAAATACCATATAATCCAATAATTCCACTAGTGACTATTAGAAAACAAAATAAAACAAACACTAATTCAAAGAGAGATATGCACCACCATGTTTATTTCAACACTATTTACAATAGCCTAGATATGTAAGCAACCTAACTGTCTATCAAGAGATAAATGGGTAAGGGAGATGTACTATACATATATAATGGAATATTACGCTGCCATAAAAAGAATGAGGTTGTGTCATTTGTAACAACATGGATGGACCTAGAAGGTATTATGCTAAGTGAAATAAGTCAGACTAGAAAAACAAATACCATATGATTTCACTTACATAGTGAATCTAAACAAAAAGAATAAATGAATAAACAAAAAACCTATAGACCTATAAATCAGACCTATAAATCCAGGGAACAAACTGATGATTGCTAGAGGAGAGGGAGTGGGGAATATGCAAAATGAGTGAAGTGGAATGGGAGATACAGGTTTCCAGTTATGGAATGAATAAATCACAGAAATAAAAGGCACAACATAAGGAATATAGTCACTGATATTGTAATAGTGTTGTGGTGAGCATAGCATAATATATAAATTTGTCAAATCACTATGTTACACGTATACCTGAAACTAATATGATATTATGTGTCAACTATACTCAAATTAAAATTTTTTTAAAAAGAAAGTGTGTAACAAAGAAACTTTTGGAGGTAATCAATACATCTATTACCTTGATTGTGGTCAAGGTTTTATGAATGTATGCATATATCCAAACTCATCAAATTGTATACATTAAATATGTGCAGGTTTTGTCTATCAATTATATCTTAATAAAGCTTTTTTTAAAGAAGAATTTTTATTTTAAAATTTATTTTAGAGAGAGAGAGACAGAGAATGAGCAGAGGGAGAAAGAGAATCCTCAAGCAGACTCTCTGCTGAGCACGTAGCCCTGATGCAGGGCTCCATCCCAGAACCCTGAGATCATGATCTAAACTGAAGTTAAGAGTTGGCTGCTTAACTAACTGAGCCACCCAGGTGCCCCAAAACTATTTTTTAAGTATATGGAGATGTTTATACTTGGCTGTTTTGTGCCAGTTTTTTTTCTTTGCAACTTTATACTTTTCTGTTTTTCCCTACATTGTATTTTTGTTGTTTTTGAAATAAGAAATAGCCTTTATCCATGTAAGAACAAAAATAAAAGCAAAACATTGGCTAGTTGTTTCCCCACTTCTTTTTATTCAAATGATGCACATATTTTTTTCTGAAATTTTTTACTATTAGCAATAAATAGCTATGTTTTAATTTATATACTTTCTAAATAAGCCTGAATTTTATCAAAATACAATGACAGCTCTTTTTCAGTGCCTGGCACATAGTGGGTGCTCTTAGTTTATACATGCATAGATATTTATTGAATATTGATGTGTCAGATACTGTACTAAGCACTTGGGATTCATAAAGAATTGGATAGGGTCCTTACCGTCAAAATGCTTACAGAAAACAACAAGCAAATACAATTTGTGAACTGATAATGAGGCCAGAATAGAAATCTGTTCCTCATGTGCATCACATTCTCTCTGATTTCCAAGACCTTATATATATTATTCCTTTTCTCTGGGAAATTCTAATTCCCTTTCCACCTGACAAACTCCTATTTAAGTGTTATGTCTCATATGCAAATTCTCTTCCTTTGAAAGGCTATGGTTTGCCTCTTTGAATATGTATTATCAGGATATCTTGAATTCCCCCATCACTGTGAGAACCTACTACGATTAGTGGAAGTTCCTTATTTTCTGTCTCCTGAACATAACTGTGAGCTCCGCAAAGACTGAGACCAGGTATGTATCCAAGAACCTACTTCAGGATTTGGCATACTAATGTAGGGAATGAAAGCAGAATGATAGCTGGAAGTCTCAGTTCATAGAATAAGGATAAAAATCAGAAATAGAAAATGCTCTGCATCACTTGCCATCAGGGAAATACAAATCAAAACCACAATGAGATACCACCTCACACCAGTGAGAACGGGGGAAAATTAACAAGACAGGAAACCACAAATGTTGGAGAGGATGTGGAGAAAGGGGAACCCTCTTGCACTGTTGGTGGGAATGTGAACTGGTACAGCCACTCTGGAAAACTGGAGGTTCCTCAAAGAGTTAAAAATAGAACTGCCCTACGACCCAGCAATTGCACTGCTGGGGATTTACCCCAAAAATACAGATGCAGTGAAATGCCGGGACACCTGCACCCCAATGTTTATAGCAGCCATGTCCACAATAGCCAAACTGTGGAAGGAGCCTTGGTGTCCATCAAAAGATGAATGGATAAAGAAGCTGTGGTATATGTATACAATGGAATACTACTCAGCTGTTAGAAATGACAAATACCCACCATTTGCTTCGATGTGGATGGAACTGGAGGGTATTATACTGAGTGAAATAAGTCAATCAGAGAAGGACAAACATTATATGATCTCATTCATTTGGGGAATATAAAAAATAGCAAAAGGGAATAAAGGGGAAAGGAGAGAAAATGAGTGGGAAATTTCATAGAGGATGACAGAACATGAGAGACACCTAACTCTGGGAAACGATCAAAGGGTAGTGGAAAGGGAGGTGGGCAGGGGGTCGGGGTGACTGGGTGATGGGCACTGAGGGGGACACTTGACGGAATGAGCACTGGGTGTTATGCTATATGTTGGCAAATTGAAATCCAATTTAAAAAAAGCAGAAATAATGCATCCACATCAATTTCCTATTCATATGTCATTGGAAGAACAGACATGGCTAAGGACTTGAAATGTACTGGTAGAGGTTCTTTTCTTAATATACTAACTAGTGCAAGATTTTATTCACTAAGGAAAAGGAAACTGGAAATAGTATCTGGGGGCAATGATTTTAGGAAAGATTTCTTACTTCATGAAAAGAGCCCCACAGTAACAGATAGGTCTTCTTTTTCTACTTGATACTGTTCTTCCTGGTTGTAATTCCTAGGACACTTATTATAGAGAAAAGCATCCTAACTACTGGAATTCTTTCCCAGAAACTCTGGGAAAGAAAGCATCACCCACCTCCCTTGAATTTCTCAAGGGTTAAACAGTAAAATTATCCAATAATGTGACATTATTTACAACGTCAACTGGAGGGTGATATGCCACTGCTGGTGCCACCTTTTATAGCATGACCTGAGAGGACTACATTTAGTTATTTATAATCTATAATTTTAAGAATACATTACAAATAAAAGAAGCCCTTTCAGTAGATGTGAAGATATAAAGGAAAGGATGGAAATGGCAGCAATCCTGCCTCCATTTTCCAGAAAAGACTAGATTCCTGGGGATCTTGGAATGCTTTGCCTCCGACCTGATATGTGACTAACAGGGCATAGAGTTCATGGTTTCTCCTGGAATATAGATAGTCTCTTTAGGTTCCTTTATATCTCACCCTGGAGAGACAACAAGATTAGGACAGGAGTATTATTATTGTTAATGTTTTAGAGATGAGGACCCTGAAACTGGAGCCCAGAGAAATTTATTAACTGGTCCAAGAGTAGGGACTTTTTTTTTTTCTGTGTTTCCCTGGCACCCTGTTCTTGTCCTAGCCACCACACTCTGTTGTAAGATCATGGTTGTCTGTCTTATCCACCAGACAGAAATGATAGTGGCCTAGGCACTACATTTTGTTCTTTGTTCTATCCTAGCATGGAGAGCAGTGCTGGACACCCAGTAGGGATAAAATGGGGGTAAAGATGGAGAGAGAATAGGGTATGAGGTGAGGTAGGATGAGGTTCCATCTAGGGTGATTATCCTGTTAACAGTTTGGATGAATGAGAACAGGAACGTGTCTGCAAGGACATATGCTATTAAGGACAGAGAGGAAACTGGATATTTGACGAATCCGTCAAAAGGGGATAGAGCATTTAGCATCCTGCATACTTGTGGCTCACAACTCCTTTTTTTTTATCCCATTACTGAACTGCTCTGACTTTCATTTTAAGAGGCTCCAGAAATGGCACATGAAAAAATAAAACGGCACATGAGAGAATGCACATGGACATGTCTTAATCTTAGAGCTGAATACAGTTATGACCATTGGTTCTGTTTATCAATGTCCTGGCCTAATAAAAGCAATAACCACAGCAAATTCTTGCTGTGAGTCAGTCATTGTGCCAGGACATTATATGTATGACTTCATTTAGTCCTCACAATGAGAGAAAGTGTAGGATTTTACAGATTTTATAAACCATACAGCGGTAGGTAGAAGAGTTGACATTTCAGTCCCAACCCACATGCCAAGCCCTTGCACTTTCTTTGAAATAAGAGATGCCTAAAGCATGGTACACAGACTATGATCAGTATCCATGATGATTTTAATGGTGCATGGACAAACATTTACTATATAGTTTTAAAGTGTATTTTTTTTGTGTGTGCAACAGAAAAAAAAGCTAATGCATAAAGCAACATTAAGGCCTTCTTTGGAGGTAGGAGAAAAAAAAACATGGACATACAACCTGTGTCAAAAACCCCCCAAAGACTCCCTTAAACACCTCTGTCCTTTCCCCAGCATTCCTCATTGGTTCTGGGCTGCTTGCTGCTTCTCTTTCTCTTCAAATCTCTGTCCTTGGGTATCTGGGAGATCATCCCCTTTCCCAACAGCTTGTCCATCCTCATTTAGCACTGTCTCCCATCCCTTTTCATGGAAAGCAGCCTAGGACCTATTAATGGTATGCAGGTTAACAACGCTCTCTGAGGGGCACTTGGGTTGGTTAAGCTCTGACTTGGGTTCAGGTCATAATCCTAGGGTCCTGGGATCAGGGTCTCCAAGTGGGGCTCCCTGCTCAGTGGGGAACTTGCTTCTCCCTCTTCCTCTGCAGCTATCCCTGCTTGTGCTCTCATGCTCTCTCTCAAAAAAATAAAACCTGTAAAAACAAACAAAAGCAAACAAAAAGCAATGCTCTCTGAAACTCTTGAATGTGAGTCTTTAACAAAATAAACTCATGAATGATTTGCATGTGGCATAGAGAAGCAGAAAAGTCAATATTCACTTTGAAAGAAAAGCCACTCTTAGAAAAAGGAAATTACACACCCACACATTTATTTGTACAGAGACACTGACATGGTAGAAGCATGAAGGCTTGAGCCATTTTTTTCCTTCTCTCTGGATCCCATCCATGCAATGGAATGTCATATGGGTATAACTCAAGTTGCAATTTGGTTATTTTCTGACCACCAAGATAACTGAATCTCCTAGAGGCATTAAGTGCATGTTCATGTTATCTCTCCCACTCTCCCTTTTATACCTCAACTCAACCTGTAGATGGTAAAGGGCTGGGCCAAGCTATTCCAAATAGCAAAGGAGGAAGCTTGACGAGTAGAGGGTCATGTTAGGGAAACCAAGGCATAAATTCCCTTCCTCTAGTCTGGGATGGTGGGGAGGAGGAATGATGGAAAATGAGAGGCAAGGACTGAAGGACGATAACTTCTCTGTGTGATGGCTGTCATGTTATTTGCAGTACACATGGAATCACATACTTATTCAGTTTATTTTTAATTTGTTGATATGTCAAGTTAAACAATTTGATGTATATTATATGCACATCTAATGAAATATATGTACAGGAGAGAAACAAACAGCAAGAAAAAGAGATGGAAAGAACTCCAGGCCCTTTCGTCCAAGTGAGAGAACACTGAGAATATTTATTTGTACTTTACTCCTTCAAAATATTATAATTATAGTGAAAAGCTGGGGGAAAAGGTAATTATCCTTTAGAAGAGGTTGGTTAAATAAGTTATGGAAGATCCACATTTTAAAATTCTATGAAGCTATTAAATGATACATATAATTTGATAGGTAATGACACCTATTGTTAAATAAAATTTCAGATATATAGAAATCACATATAAATTAATGCTGATTAGAAACGTACAACATAGAAATACATACTTTTCTATTTACTAAGTATTTATTTCGAACACTTTATCTGAATACTTAACACATGTTCAAGATAGGAATTTCAAAACATCAAAAAGGGTGTATATACAGTGCACATTCTTTCTCATTCTTGTCTCCGCATTCCCCCACCCACAGGCAGTTTCTAAAACAAAACGAAGCAAAATGGCAACATTTGAAAACATAAGCGCAATGAGGTACGTCACAATAATAAGCCTTAAACATATTATTTAAAAATACAGTAAATAAGCAATGTGGCTAAAAATAACACCTATATCTCTAAGTAGTGAAAACGTGAGTGCTTACCTAAAATACACGCACACACAGATATTCAATAGAAAACATCCGTAAGTGTTCGCAAAAGTGTCTGGATATAGCGAGTGGTCCAGCATACCAGATGCGACCATTTAAAACAATCTCATTCACAATAGCACCGTAACGGTACAGTACATAGGAATAATCCGAAGATGATCTGTGAGAACTATATGACGAATACATCATACAAGTGAGTGTTACACTAGGCGACTTTTTTTTTTAATTTTTATTTATTTATGATAGTCACACAGAGAGAGAGAGAGGCAGAGACACAGGCAGAGGGAGAAGCAGGCTCCATGCACCGGGAGCCCGACGTGGGATTCGATCCCGGGTCTCCAGGATCGTGCCCTGGGCCAAAGGCAGGCGCCAAACCGCTGCGCCACCCAGGGATCCCACACTAGGCGACGTGAAAAAGTAGAGACGCTACTTGCTTATTGGATTGGGAATATTATGGCTGTTCACAGCCATATGTGCGCTCAGTTTTTTTTTTATTATTATAAGCAAGTCCGTTGAAAAACACTGAAAGGGAAGGGGTGGGAGCCTGGAGCGACGTCACGGGTTCACGAGTCCAGAAACCGATCTCTTTCCTACAGGAATTCCTCCACAACCACTGGCTCCCTCCGAGGGGCGCGGGGCATGTTTCAGGCGTGCCGCGGACTAAGCCACTGATCCTCTTCGGGAGGACGCGTTCTGGATGGCCTTGGGCTCCTTCGTGGCCTCCTCCCCCCAGTCGCCACCGTCGACCTCCTCGATAACCACACTGCGTACGGTGCCGGCATCCAGGCAGTGCGGGGCGACGCCGTAAATGCCGGGGTCAGAGACAGATGCGTGGAAACTCTGCACGCCGCACCTGCTGCAGAAGCTGTGCAGCGCCGGGTGCGTGTGGGACCGATACGTGAGGATGCTCTAGGCGCCCAGCAGCAGAGTGAAGCGCGAGGCCGGGACGAGGAAGTGTCGATGCTGCTTCTTCCTGCACAGCCTGCAGCTGCAATCCACCATGCGCAGGTCTGCGGGCGCCCAGACCGCGAAGCGGACCGCGCCGCAGTGGCAGCCGCCGGTGCGATACACCAGGCCGGGGTACTCGAAGGTGTCCAGCAGGAACTTGGCGGCGCCCTCGCCGATGAGGCCCCGCCGCTTCCTGAACGTCTCCCGGCGCTACCGCTGCGCGCCCAGGTCCAGCTCACTGGGGGACAGAGCGGGCGCCAGTGGCTTCAGGGATCGGGATGGCCGCGGGCCCTTGGAGCCTGTCTCCCGGGTCTGCCGCCACCAGCGCTTCCGCCTCGATCTTGACAGATCCCGCCTGGCCGCCACCAGCCTCCTTCCCGCCGCGTGGCTCCCCACGCGGACCTGGAAAGGGAGCCGCCGCGCGCCCATGATCGGGATGGCTGCGCAGGCAGCAGCGGGATCCCTGGGCCGCTTTTGCCCCCGTGGCTGGGTGTTGGTGCGGTTGCTCACTCTGCCCATGGCGCCTGCCGCCTTCCAAGCGCTTGCCCACCGCCTCTGGTTTCCTAGTTAAGTTCCACAGCAGCCCCGTTGCGTCAGCCTGATTGGCCACGTGTTGAATGTGATGTAGAGACCCTTCCTTTGACCCTATCAAAACAGCCTTTACTGCCCTGAAATTCTGGCTAAGCCTATCAGCTGCCCCTTCTCCTAAGTATCATTTTCTATCCTTCATTCAAATCAGAAGCCTACCCTTAAAATATTGGAACACTGAAAATGCTACAAACCTTTTATCTAACATGCATGCAGCAGCAGACAGAACAGTTTAAAATAAGCACCGTTCATCTGGTGTGGAAAAGACAAACTGAAGCAAACACAAAATATGTATACTGTGAGTAATTGTAGTATAGTTGGGGCTAAAAAAAAAAAGGATGACCCACAATACTATATTACAACACACCAGTGGACGCAAAGAGAAACTGGATTCTAACTTCACTACAGGACACGAAGATTATTTGTGCAAATTTGTCTTCTAAGAATAAGAGGTAAAAGAAGAAACAATACATTACTTTGTCCATCTATACGGAGAAATTTTAACAGCACTGAGAAGCATAAATATGAAGTTGAACTTTGTTCTTTGGAAACTGATATGATCATTGGGCATGGCGGAAGGAAAGACCACAAAATGAGCATGGATCCTCCTTCCTTTTTTTTTTTTTTAATTTATTTTTTATTGGTGTTCAATTTACTAACATACAGAATAACACCCAGTGCCCGTCACCCATTCACTCCCACCCCCCACCCTCCTCCCCTTCTACCACCCCTAGTTCGTTTCCCAGAGTTAGCAGTCTTTACGTTCTGTCTCCCTTTCTGATATTTCCCACACATTTCTTCTCCCTTCCCTTATATTCCCTTTCACTATTATTTATATTCCCCAAATGAATGAGAACATATAATGTTTGTCCTTCTCCGACTGACTTACTTCACTCAGCATAATACCCTCCAGTTCCATCCACGTCGAAGCAAATGGTGGGTATTTGTCATTTCTAATAGCTGAGTAATACTCCATTGTATACATAAACCACATCTTCTTTATCCATTCATCTTTCGTTGGACACCGAGGCTCCTTCCACAGTTTGGCTATCGTGGCCATTGCTGCTAGAAACATCGGGATGCAGGTGTCCCGGCGTTTCATTGCATTTGTATCTTTGCGGTAAATCCCCAACAGTGCAATTGCTGGGTCGTAGGGCAGGTATATTTTTAACTGTTTGAGGAACCTCCACACAGTTTTCCAGAGTGGCTGCACCAGTTCACATTCCCACCAACAGTGTAAGAGGGTTCCCTTTTCTCCGCATCCTCTCCAACATTTGTGGTTTCCTGCCTTGTTAATTTTCCCCATTCTCACTGGTGTGAGGTGGTATCTCATTGTAGTTTTGATTTGTATTTCCCTGATGGCAAGTGATGCAGAACATTTTCTCATATGCATGTTGGCCATGTCTATGTCTTCCTCTGTGAGATTTCTGTTCATGTCTTTTGCCCATTTCATGATTGGATTGTTTGTTTCTTTGGTGTTGAGTTTAATAAGTTCTTTATAGATCTTGGAAACTAGCCCTTTATCTGATATGTCATTTGCAAATATCTTCTCCCATTCTGTAGGTTGTCTTTGAGTTTTGTTGACTGTATCCTTTGCTGTGCAAAAGCTTCTTATCTTGATGAAGTCCCAATAGTTCATTTTTGCTTTTGTTTCTTTTGCCTTCGTGGATGTATCTTGCAAGAAGTTACTATGGCCGAGTTCAAAAAGGGTGTTGCCTGTGTTCTTCTCTAGGATTTTGATGGAATCTTGTCTCACATTTAGATCTTTCATCCATTTTGAGTTTATCTTTGTGTATGGTGAAAGAGAGTGGTCTAGTTTCATTCTTCTGCATGTGGATGTCCAATTTTCCCAGCACCATTTATTGAAGAGACTGTCTTTCTTCCAATGGATAGTCTTTCCTCCTTTATCGAATATTAGTTGCCCATAAAGTTCAGGGTCCACTTCTGGATTCTCTATTCTGTTCCACTGATCTATGTGTCTGTTTTTGTGCCAGTACCACACTGTCTTGATGACCACAGCTTTGTAGTACAACCTGAAATCTGGCATTGTGATGCCCCCAGATATGGTTTTCTTTTTTAAAATTCCCCTGGCTATTCGGGGTCTTTTCTGATTCCACACAAATCTTAAAATAATTTGTTCTAACTCTCTGAAGAAAGTCCATGGTATTTTGATAGGGATTGCATTAAACGTGTATATTGCCCTGGGTAACATTGACATTTTCACAATATTAATTCTGCCAATCCATGAGCATGGAATATTTTTCCATCTCTTTGTGTCTTCCTCAATTTCTTTCAGAAGTGTTCTATAGTTTTGAGGGTCTAGATCCTTTACCTCTTTGGTTAGGTTTATTCCTAGGTATCTTATGCTTTTGGGTGCAATTGAAAATGGGATTGACTCCTTAATTTCTCTTTCTTCAGTCTCATTGTTAGTGTATAGAAATGCCACTGATTTCTGGGTATTGATTTTGTATCCTGCCACGCTACCGAACTGCTGTATGAGTTCTAGCAATCTTGGGGTGGAGACTTTTGGGTTTTCTATGTAGAGTATCATGTCATCGGCGAAGAGGGAGAGTTTGACTTCTTCTTTGCCAATTTGAATGCCTTTAATGTCTTTTTGTTGTCTGATTGCTGAGGCTAGGACTTCCAGTACTATGTTGAACAGCAGTGGTGAGAGTGGACATCCCTGTCTTGTTCCTGATCTTAGGGGAAAGGCTCCTAGTGCTTCCCCATTGAGAATGATATTTGCTGTGGGCTTTTCGTAGATGGCTTTTAAGATGTCGAGGAATGTTCCCTCTATCCCTACACTCTGAAGAGTTTTGATCAGGAATGGATGCTGTATTTTGTCAAATGCTTTCTCTGCATCCAATGAGAGGATCATATGGTTCTTGGTTTTTCTCTTGCTGATATGATGAATCACATTGATTGTTTTACAGGTGTTGAACCAGCCTTGTGTCCCAGGGATAAATCCTACTTGGTCATGGTGAATAATTTTCTTAATGTACTGTTGGATCCTATTGGCCAGTATCTTGTTGAGAATTTTTGCATCCATGTTCATCAGGGATATTGGTCTGTAATTCTCCTTTTTGGCGGGGTCTTTGTCTGGCTTTCGAATTAAGGTGATGCTGGCTTCATAGAACGAATTTGGAAGTACTCCATCTCTTTCTATCTTTCCAAACAGCTTTAGGAGAATAGGTATGATTTCTTCTTTAAACGTTTGATAAAATTCCCCTGGGAAGCCATCTGGCCCTGGACTCTTGTGTCTTGGGAGGTTTTTGATGACTGCTTCAATTTCCTCCCTGGTTATTGGCCTGTTCAGGTTTTCTATTTCTTCCTGTTCCAGTTTTGGTAGTCTGTGGCTTTCCAGGAATGCGTCCATTTCTTCTAGATTGCCTAATTTATTGGCGTATAGCTGTTCATAATATGTTTTTAAAATCGTTTGTATTTCCTTGGTGTTGGTAGTGATCTCTCCTTTCTCATTCATGATTTTATTAATTTGAGTCTTCTCTCTCTTCTTTTTAATAAGGCTGGCTAATGGTTTATCTATCTTATTAATTCTTTCAAAGAACCAACTCCTGGTTCTGTTGATCTGTTCCACAGTTCTTCTGGTCTCGATTTCGTTGAGTTCTGCTCGAATCTTTATTAACTCCCTTCTTCTCTTGGGTGTAGGATCTATTTGCTGTTTTTTCTCTAGCTCCTTTATGTGTAAGGTTAGCTTTTGTATTTGAGTTCTTTCCAGTTTTTGAATGGATGCTTGTATTGCGATGTATTTCCCCCTTAGGACTGCTTTTGCTGCATCCCAAAGATTTTGAACGGTTGTATCTTCATTCTCATTAGTTTCCATGAATCTTTTTAATTCTTCCTTAATTTCCTGGTTGACCCTTTTATCTTTTAGCAGGATGGTCCTTAACCTCCACGTGTTTGAGGTCCTTCCAAACTTCTTGTTGTGATTTAGTTCTAATTTCAAGGCATTATGGTCCGAGAACATGCAGGGGACAATCCCAATCTTTTGGTATCGGTTCAGACCCGATTTGTGACCCAATATGTGGTCTATTCTGGAGAAAGTTCCATGTGCGCTTGAGAAGAATGTGTATTCAGTTGAGTTTGGATGTAAAGTTCTGTAGATATCTGTGAAATCCATCTGGTCCAGTGTATCATTTGAAGCTCTCGTTTCTTTGGAGATGTTGTGCTTAGAAGACCTATCGAGTATAGAAAGAGCTAGATTGAAGTCACCAAGTATAAGTGTATTATTATCTAAGTATTTCTTCACTTTGGTTAATAATTGATTTATATATTTGGCAGCTCCCACATTCGGAGCATATATATTGAGGATTGTTAAGTCCTCTTGTTGAATAGATCCTTTAAGTATGATATAGTGTCCCTCTTCATCTCTCACTACAGTCTTTGGGGTAAATTTTAGTTTATCTGATATAAGGATGGCTACCCCTGCTTTCTTTTGAGGACCATTCGAATGGTAAATGGTTCCCCAACCTTTTATTTTCAGGCTGTAGGTGTCCTTCTGTCTAAAATGAGTCTCTTGTAGACAGCAAATAGATGGGTCCTGCCTTTTTATCCAGTCTGAAACCCTGCGCCTTTTGATGGGGTCATTAAGCCCGTTCACATTCAGAGTTACTATTGAGAGATATGAGTTTAGTGTCATCATGATATCTATTCAGTCTTTGTTTTTGTGGACTGTTCCACTGAACTTCTTCTTAAAGGGGAATTTTAAGAGTCCCCCTTAAAATTTCTTGCAGAGCTGGTTTGGAGGTCACATATTCTTTTAGTTGCTGCCTGTCTTGGAAGCTCTTTATCTCTCCTTCCATTTTGAATGAGAGCCTTGCTGGATAAAGTATTCTTGGTTGCATGTTCTTCTCATTTAGGACCCTGAATATATCCTGCCAGCCCTTTCTGGCCTGCCAGGTCTCTGTGGAGAGGTCTGCTCTTACCCTAATACTCCTCCCCATAAATGTCAGGGATTTCTTGTCTCTTGCTGCTTTAAGGATCTTCTCCTTATCTTTTGAATTTGCAAGCTTCACAATTAAATGTCGAGGTGTTGAACGGTTTTTATTGATTTTATGGGGGGATCTCTCTATTTCCTGGATCTGAATGCCTGTTTCCCTTCCCAGATTAGGAAAGTTTTCAGCTAGAATTTGTTCAAATACATATTCTGGCCCTCTGTCCCTTTCGGCGCCCTCGGGAACCCCAATTAAACGTAGGTTTTTCTTCCTCAGGCTGTCGTTTATTTCCCTTAATCTATCTTCATGGTCTTTTAATTGTTTGTCTCTTTTTTCCTCAGTTTCCCTCTTTGCTATCAACTTGTCTTCTATGTCACTCACTCGTTCTTCCACCTCGTTAACCCTCGTCGTTAGGACTTCTAGTTTGGATTGCATCTCATTCAATTGATTTTTAATTTCTGCCTGATTAGCTCTAAATTCTGCAGTCATGAAGTCTCTTGAGTCCTTTATACTTTTTTCTAGAGCCACCAGTAGCTGTATAATAGTGCTTCTGAATTGGCTTTCTGACATTGAATTGTAATCCAGATTTTGTAACTCTGTGGGAGAGAGGACTGTTTCTGATTCTTTCTTTTGAGGTGAGGTTTTCCTTCTAGTCATTTTGCTCAGTGCAGAGTGGCCAAAAGCAAGTTGTATTGAGAAAAAGAGAAAAAGAGACGAGAGAAAGAAGGAAAGAAAAGAGAAAGAGAAAAAAAGGGAAGAGAAAAAAAAACGAAAGAAAAAAAAGAAGAAAAAGAGAAAGAAAAAGAAAGAAGAAAAAAAGGGTGGGGTGGGGGAAGGAAACAAATCAAAAAGCAAAACAAAACAAAAAAAACAAAAACAAAAAAAAAAACAAAAAAACACAAAAACAAACAAAAAGAACCACAGGGGAGTATCTTCTGATTCTGTGTTCTTTAAGTCCCTTGGCTTCTCCTGGAAGTTGTCAGTCTAGCTGGTGTTCTGGGGTAGGTGCCTGTTGTGCTGATTTTCAGGTGTTAGCAGTTGGGGGAGCTGCTGTGCCCCTGCCTGGTGCAGGGCTCAGTGGGGGTTGTTTACCCCGTGAGGCCGCAGGAGGAACAGCCCCAGTGGCGGGGCAGCTCTGGAAACCTGGATTCAGCTCTGGCAGGAACTCCGTCTGCAGGACCTGGAGGCTCTGGGGCGGGGCCGCTGATCTGCTCAGCTGGGGCAGGAGCGTCCTCGCTGTCCTGGGCCCTCCCGGCCTCTGCCTGTCCCGGGGGAGGCGGGATCCTGGGCTGTGTCCCGGCGCCCTGTGCTCGGGAGCCTGCGCTGTTGGATTCGCGCTCCCGGGCCGCGCAACCCCCTCCGCGGAGTCGCCGCCCGAGCCCCACCGAGCTGCTCCTGGAACCGCGCAGGCCCCTCCGCACGGAGCCTCTTCCTCCGCCCGAGCCCCTCCGAGCTGCTCCCGGGGCCGCGCAGCCCCCTCCGCGGAGCCGCCGCCCGAGCCACTTCAGCTGCTCCGGGTCCCGCCGGGTCCCGCAGTGCGCGCTGCAGCCCTTAGGGAGCTCGGCGCACTCTCCTGGGCGCGGAGTTGCTGTTACTGTCCCGGGGAGCCCGAGGGCATCCCCTCCCTCCTGGGTCCTGCTCCACCTCCCCGCGAGCCCCTTTCCCCCGGGAAGGTCGGTGCAGCTCCTGCGTCTCCGGGACGGGGCTCTCCTGTCCTGGGGACACTCGCCCCGGCCTCAGCCCGGCTCCTCGCGGGGCCCCTCCCCCTTGGAGGCCTTTGTTTCTTTATTTCTTTTTCCCCGTCTTCCTACCTTGATAGAAGCGCGAACTCTTCTCACTGTAGCATTCCAGCTGGTCTCTCTTTAAATCTCAGGCCGAATTCATAGATTTTCAGGATAATTTGAAGGTTTTCTAGGTAGTTTGGTGGAGACAGGTGATTTGGGGACCCTACTCTTCCGCCATCTTGCTCCTCCCCCTGGATCCTCCTTCCTGCAGTGTAATCACTACCTGGGAAAACAGTGAGGAATCTTCCAAAAAGTGCTTCCTGAATTAAGTAGTGACATCTACACATACTGACTGCAAGCAGAGATCCACCCATATATTCAATGATTCTTAACATTTTGTTATATATATATATATATATATATATATATATATATATATGCATATGTGTATGTACTTTTGAAAAATATTTTTAAGTAAGATACACACATCAATGCCACTTAATCTCTCAATGTTTCAGCACTTGTGTCCTAGGAATAAAGGCTGTGATTATAAATTAAGGAAAATATCACTAAAGTGGACCAGGTATGCTAGAAGGGGAGGCTGGTATGGAAATTACAGGAAGGATTCCAACAGGAAAGAATGATCCATTATAGGCCTGTCTTCAGGGACAATGCTGGGGCATTGCATCTCCTACAAGAAATCCACTACCCTTGCAACTCAGCCAATAAGAAATGATCATCACCCTGAACTCTTTTCTCCTTCTCCAATGGACTTTTGTTCAAAACTCTCCCAACTTCCTTCTTCTTCCTTATAAAATAATGTTCCTCTCCTTTGTTTGTTGGACTTGCCTATAGTTTTGCCATAGTTTGCTTGTCCTAGATTGCATTTCTCTGCTATTCCTACATAAACCCGTTTTTGCTGTGTAAAATAACTGGCGGCTTTATTTTTAAGGTTAACAAGGCATAATTTCTTGTATAGCTACAGTATCATTGTCACATCTACAAATCAATATAATTTTCCAAATTCATCTACTCCCAGTATATATTTAAATTTCTTAAATTGTTTCCTAAATGTGTTTTATAAAAAGATTTTCCCCTTCAACCCAGGCTCTAATTAAAATTCACACATTTAAT
The DNA here is from genome assembly GCF_003254725.2 of Canis lupus dingo. Classification (NCBI taxonomy): domain Eukaryota; kingdom Metazoa; phylum Chordata; class Mammalia; order Carnivora; family Canidae; genus Canis; species Canis lupus. The sequence goes on from NC_064281.1 coordinate 44,186,486, forward strand.
TTGGTTATTTCCTTTTAGTCTCTGTGATTGCTGCCATAGCAGCTTCTTACTAGACATATCTCCAGAGGCAAGGGAAACAAAAGCAAAAGTAAATTATTAGGGCTTCATCAAGATAAAAAGCTTCTGCACAGTGAAGGAAACAACAAAAAGTAAAGGCAAACTTCAGAATGGGAGAAGATATTTGCAAATGACATATCTGATAAAGGGTTAGTATCTAAATATATAAAGAACTTATCAAACTCAATACCCAAAAATACAAATACTCCAGTTAAGAAATGGACAGAAGATGGGGCGCCTGTGTGGCTCAGTTGGTTAAGTGTCAGACTCTTGATTTCGGTAGGGTCATGATCTCAGGGTCCTGGATCGAGCTCTGTGTGAAGTCCTGTTGTTTCCTTCCCCTTTTGCCCCTTCCTCAGCCCACTCATGTTCTCTCTCTCTAAAATAAATAAACCATCCCAGTAAAAACAGAACCCTAGGCTCTTACTTACAACCCCCTGCCTCCCCATGATCTTGTTGTGACCCTCCAGGTGTCCTATGTAATTTTCACAACATATAAGTAATAAACCTTTATTTTCAAAGTTTCCTGATGGTTGTTGCCGAGAGCATCTTGCAATCATGATAAGAACCACAAGGACCATTCCAGCCACAATATAGGCTGAGACTGGCACAGAATAAGTTCTATGCAACTAGATCACATACATAAATTCATGTCCCATCATTGCAGCCACTAACCCCAGTACCACAAATCTGTTCAACATTTCTAATATTTTTTCATTTCTAAAATTTTATATAAATGAAATCAAACAGTATGCAGCTGTTTAAGATGGGCTTTTATTCACTCAGCATAATACTCTGTATCATCCAAGTTGTTTGGCATATCAATATTAATTTTTTATTCCTAAGTAGTATTTCATGATGTGTATATAGTACAATTTGTTTAAACATTTACCTATTGGGGATCCCTGGGTGGCTCAGCGGTTTAGTTCCAAGTTAGCGGTTTAGTGCCTGCCTTTGGCCCAGGGGGTGATCCTGGAGTCCAGGGATCAAGTCCCACATCAGGCTCCCTGCATGGAGCCTGCTTCTCCCTCTGCCTGTGTCTCTGCCTCTCTCTGTGTGTGTCTCTCATGAATAAATAAATAAAATCTTTAAAAAAATAAACAAGTTAGAAACATTTACCTATTGAAGGACATCTGGGATGTTTCCAATTCTTAGCTGTGACAAATCTATTATGGACACTTGTGTACAAGTGTCTGTGTGACCATAATATTTTATTTAAGATAAAGAGTTTAATGATTTGCTACATGTTGGCTAATTGAATTTAAATTTTATTTTTTTTAAAGATTTTATTTGTTTACCATGAGAGACACAGGCAGATCTGAGATCTGAGATCAGAGTACTAGCATGGTTGAGTTCTAGTAAGAGCTCTCTTCAAGGATTCACACATGGCATTTTCTCATTGCACGCATGTGGAGGGAGAAAAAGAGGAAGATCTTCCTTTTCTTTTAAGGCCACCAATCCTATTGGATTAGGACTCTACACTTATGATATCATTTAACCTTAATTACTTCTAAAAAAAAAAAAGCTTATCTCCAAATAAAATCACATTAGGGATTAGGGCTTCAACATGAATTTCAGGGGGGAGGGGCTCCACAATTCAATCCATAGCACTAAATAATAAATTTTCTTTAAAGTAATTGGAAATTGGGGGATCCCTGGGTGGCGCAGCGGTTTGGCGCCTGCCTTTGGCCCAGGGCGCGATCCTGGAGACCCGGGATCGAATCCCACGTCAGGCTCCCAGTGCATGGAGCCTGCTTCTCCCCCCGCCTGTGTCTCTGCCTCTCTCCTCTCTCTCTCTCTCTGTGTGACTATCATAAATAAATAAAATTTAAAAAAAAATAAAGTAATTGGAAATTGGAGCACCTGGGTGGCTTAGTCAGTTAAGTGTCAGGGTCTTGATTTCAGATCAGGTCTTGATCTTAGAGTCATGAGTTCAAGCCTTGCATTGGGTTCCACACTGGGTGAGGATCCTACTTAAAAAAATTAAAAATAAATAAATAAAGTAATTGTAAATGGAATTGCATGTTTAAAGTTGATTTCCACATATTCATTGCTAGTATATAGAATTGGGATATATTTTAATGTATTGATCTTTTAACCTGTGACATGGCTGAACTCACACTAAATGATAGGACTTTTCTTTTGCACTAGACGCTAGGACTTTTTGGTAGATTCCTTGGAATTTTATATATAGACAATCATGTCATCCATAAATAGAGGCAGTTTTATTTTTCCAACTAATTTTTAAATTTTTTTCCTCATCTTGCCTTATTGCACTGGCTAGAATTCCAGTATTATGCTGAGTAAAAATGGTAAGGACATAAATCTTTGCCCCCTTCCCAATCTTAGGGGAAAAGCATTCAGTCTTTCATTATTAAGTGTTATGTTGGAAATAGGTTTTTGGTAGATGCTCTTTACCCACTTTAGGTAATCCTATTACTTGCTGAAAGTCTTTTTGTTTGTTTTAAATTGTTACATTTTAAAAAATATGTTTGATATATAACTGTATAAATTTTAAGTGGTCAGCATGTGTTTATATATTGTAATATGATTGCCATTATAAGGATAGTAAGCACCTCTATTGTGCTTTTTTTGTGGTGGGAATAATTAAGATCTAGTCTCTTAGCAAGTTTGATGATTATAATACTGTTTTGTCTATAGTGACTATACTTTGCTCTTGATCTCCAGGACTTCTTTAAATACCAGTTGTATGTTTGTACCCTTAAACAATATCTCTCATATTCTCCCACACCCAGCCCCTGGTTGCCACCATATTACTCTCTGTTTGTAAAAGTTTGTCCCTTTTAGAGTCCACATATAAGTGATATCATACAATATTTGTTTTTCTGTGCCAGATTTATTTCCCTTAGCATAATGTCCTCAGGGTCTATTCATGTTGTTGCAAACAGCAGGAGTTCCTTTGATGGACATTTAGGTTGTTTTCATATCTTGGCTACTGTGAGTGAATAATGCTGCAAAAAACATGAGAGTGCATATATCTCTTTGATATTTTCTTTTCATTTCTTTGGTTGTATACCCAGGAATGGAATTGCTGGATGATGTAGTAGTTCTATTTTTTAATTTTATGAAGAACCTCCAGTGGGCAGAACTTTAAGCAATGTGCCTGTTTGTCCATTTTGCTTGGAAGGAGACATGGTCACTTCCTGGGCTATGGCCAAAATTTTGGCTGGATGGTCAGGGATGTAGAAGGAACATGGAAAATTGTTGACAAGGAAATCTGGGGCACAGCCATGTGAATTACCATTTCTGAATGGGTAAAAATGCAAAAAAATCTGTGTCTCATGTTAATGTTTTCTTGAGGGTAACTTCAGGAAATAAAAACTTTAATAATCAGATGGAGAGAATGACACATTTTGTGAATACCAGTTAGCTTTTTTCACCTGCCACCCTGTCATCTCTGTCATTGCTCACTGGATTCATGAACCAAGTGGCCATTGTGTCAGGGATAGAGGTTATGCTTTGGCTTAGCAACATGGACTTCTATTCACCATTACCTGGCTAGAGCCACTTCTGAGTGCCCAGTTTTCCAGCAGCAGAGGTCAATACTGAGCCCCCAATATGGGAACATTCCCCAGGGGATCAGTCAGCTACCTGGTGGCAGGTTGATTATATTGGACTCCTTACATCATGAGAGGAGCAGCATTTTGTCCTTACTAGAATATATACTTACTCTCGATACTGAGTTATGGTACATTCCATGCTTCTCCCAAAACTACCCTCTGCTTTATCCACTCTCATGGCATACCACACAGCAATGTAATTATTCACTTCACAGAAAATAAAGTGGGCCCATGCTCTTGGAATTTATTGGTCTTACCATACTTCCTGCCATGCTGAAGCAGCTGTCTTCGAATGGTGTAATGGACTTTTGGAACTCAGTTACAGTTCTAGGTAGGTGGCGAAATCTTTGTAGTGCTAGAACAAGGTTCTCCAGAAGGCTGTATATATATGTGGTTCTGGTTCTCCCATAGCCAGGATTATATATACTATTGGTTCTGTTTCTCTGGAGAACCTGATTAATATACTTTGTCAGTTCCACAGTCTTTTTCCTCTCCTTCTGGGACTCCAAAGTTATGAATATTAGATCTTTTGTTACTCTCCCACAATTATCTAATATTCTGTTCATTTCCCTTTTTTTCAGTAATGTTCTTTCTGTTCATTAGATTGAGCACATCTTATTGATCTCTCCATAAGCTCACTGATTCTATTTTCTGTCATCTCTATTCTACTACTGAGCCCATCCAGTGAATTTTTTATTACATTATTTTTTTCAGTTCTATACTTTTTATTTGATTCTTTAACTTGTATTTCTTTGCTGAGGTTTTTGTTTCTTTTTCTTTTATTTTAAGCAAATTTATAATTAAGTTTTGAAGCAGTTTTATTGTAGCTGCTTTAAAATCTTTATGAGATTATTCCAACATCTAATTCATCTTCGTATTTCGTGTCATTTGATTGCTTTTTCTTACTTTGAATATTTTGAACATTAGGTTAATATATTCTTTATCCTATTTATAGCTTTCATTTTCTCAGGCAATCACTATGTGTAGTGTACAGGTTTGGGCCTACTTTTGTTTCAAGGACAGTTTAGCTTCATGAGACTTTGCAATGCTATTTTTTAAAGATTTTATTCATTTTAGAAAGGGAGGTAGGGAAGGAGGAAGGGAGGGAGAGAGAGGGAGAGAAAGAGAGAGAGAGAGATGGAGGGGGCAGAAGGAGAGGGAGAAATAATCTGAAATAAACTCTAGGTGCCCCTGCGATGCTATTTTGATCTGTTTCGTTCTTCTGGCTTTGCTTGAGCTCCTACTGGTACTTCATGCAGAGAAAGAAGATGCCTCTTTCATCTCTCATTGTAGTTGAGTTGCAGGGAATCTGGACTCATGAGGCAGAAAACATTTCCCTTAACCTGTTCTCCAGCTACTTAGTGCCAGTGGGCTTCCCACTTGATTTCTTCTGGCATAGTGAAGGATGGGCTGCCCTCTGCCATTGTGTGGAGGGCCAGGAGCCATGGATCTAGGTGGAAAGTCAGGAGACCCAGGTCTAGTTCACCATCTGTGACTGGGTATACAGCCAGTCAGATGTACCCAGCGTGGATGCCTTCAGCCACTAGGTGAAGGGCCAGGACCCACTGGAACTAGGTGACTGCCAGTGAGTATAAGATAAGGAAACATTGGCCTTGGACTGTCTCATGCAGTTGCATAGAGGACTGGGAGACACTAAGCCAGCTGGCATTATCATTACAGATGGAAGAGCTCATCTGCAGCCTCCCATTGTGGGACAGAAAGTATGTTGGCCTTCCCTGGGTTCTGTTGTTACTGCTTAGGGAAAATCAGATCTTGCTGTTGCTTCTGGCTAGTGCAAAGCATGGGGGATTTGTAGTTTTCTTCCCCCTCCTTAGCCCTTCTGGTAAAGCTACTGTAGCAGATGACAGCTGCTGCCACTGGGTATGGATCTCCCTGCTAAGTTTTCCCTTTCCCAGATCTTTGTCTAGGGAGAGAAGGCTTTTATTTTCCTTTTCCTTTTTTCTGTTTTTGTTTGTTTTTTGAAGTTCTTTTGGTCAACGTCTGTTGGCAATGTCAGGATTGAAGACTGCTCAGGCACATAGTCTAGGGTGTGTAGGTGACAGAAAGAAACCCCAGGGAACTCCCTGTGGTGTTATTCTTCAAGTCCTGAGGTCCCTATTCAGTCTACCTTCTTTTTTCTCTTTCAGAGTCTGTTGAGTTATTTCCAGGATATTTAGTTGTATTTATGGAGGAGGTTCGGGGAATGTGAGCCCATACCATTGTCCAAGAACCAGACTTATACTGACTAATTTTTGACATATTATAATCTAAATATATATTTGTTCTTTACTTGGTTACATTTCTGGCTCAGCTAAAAACTTGTTTTTTAGACAAAATAAACTCTCAGTTCCAAAGGGCAATTGCTCCTGGAATGCAAGTGGAAATCAGTAGTAAGTCATAAAACAGACATCTAAAAATATTTTAGTTCTGTTATTCAGGGTCTGTTTTATTCCAGCAAAATGGAAAACCAAGATTCAACTAGTTGTCCAAGTATTATACTAGAGCTAGTACATTTTTATTAAAACACTTGTAGCTTTAGGACACAGTAATGCTGGAAGCACAGAATGTAATTAAAATGGTCCTATCCCAGTTTCAGTGAGAACCCAGATAGTTATTTCTAAATGCCATTTCCTAATGAAAGGAATCAGGCCTCTTTGGACAAATCATTGATTCCAATGGAATAAGGAAAGTCTAACATTAGTATGGAATATCTTAATGGAATAGAAAGTGGGGAAGTGCTGGGATGCCTGGGAGACTCAGTCAGTTAAGTGTCCAACTCTTGATTTCAGCTCAGGTCATGATTTCAGGGTCGTGAAATCAAGACCTGCATTGGGGTCAGGACTGAGCATGGAGCCTGCTTGGGATTCTCTGATTCTCTGATTCTCTGTCTCCCTCTGCTCTTTCCCCGCTGCTCTTTTTCTTTTTCTTAAAAAAAAAGTAAGGAAGTGCTCAAAAAATGATAGGGTCTTATCAAACGAACACAAGAAACAGCTTGAATGGGGGCTCAAATGGTCTAAACCTGTACAATTTCAGAATTAGAATGAATAATGATATAGAACAGTCTCCAGGATAGATCATACGTTGGATCACAAAGCAAGACAAGAAATTTAAGAATATTGAAATCATACCTAGTGTCTTTTCTGATCATGATAGTATGAAATTAGAAATCAGTAACAGGAGGAAAACTAAGAAAATACACAAATACATGAAAATTAAACAACACACTGTTCAACAATGAATGTATCAAATTAGAATCAAAAAAGGAAATTAGAAAGTATCTTAAGACAAATGAAAATGGAAACAGAACGTACTAAAATATACAAGATTCGACAAAAGCAGTTCTTTTTTTATTTCTTTTATTTTATGTTTTATTTATTTTTATGGTTTCAATTTGCATTTTCTTTTTTAATTAGCACAGTGTTATATTAGTTTCAGGTGTACAATATAGTGATTCAACAATTCCATACATCACCCTGTGTTCATTGCAACATGTACACTCCTTAATCCCCATCACCTGTTTTACCCATCTCCCCCCTCACCTCCCCTTGGGTAACCATCAGTTTGTTCTCTATAGTTAAGAGTCGGTTTCTTGGGACCCCTGAGTGACTTGGCTCAGGTCATGATCCCAGAGTCCTGGGATCCAGCCCCATATCGGGCTCTCTGCCCAGCAGGAGCCTGCTTCTCCCTCTCCCTTTATTTGTTGCTCTGCCTGCTTCTGCTTGCTTGTGCTCACTCTCTCTCTCTCTCTCTCTCTCTATCAAATAAATGAATAAAATGTTTTTTAAAAAAGGAGTCTGTTTTTTGGCTTGTCTCTCTCTCTTTTTTCCCTTGGCTTATTTGTTTTGTTTCTTAAATTCCAAATATTAGTGAAATTACATGGTATTTGTCTTTCTCTGACTGACTTATTTTGCTTAGCATAATACTATGTAGCTCCATCCACATCCTTGTAAATGGTAAGATTTCATTCATTTTTATGGCTGAGTATATTTGATTTTATATAAATGTAAATGCATATACTTATGGTGGTTATATAACCACTTCTTTATTCGTTCATTAATCGATACACTTGGGCGGCTTCCATAATTTGGCTATTGTAAATAATATTGCTATAAACATAGAGGTGTGTGTATCACGTTATTTTTTTAAGATTTTATTAATGAGAGACAGAGAGAGAGAAAGAGAGAGAGGCAGAGAGAGGCAGAGGGAGAAGCAGGCTCCGTGCAGGCAGCCGGACATGGGACTCGATTCCAGGTCTCCAGGATCACACCCTGGGCTGAAGGTGGTGCTAAACCGCTGAGCCATCCGGGCTGCCCTGTGCTCGTATTTTGATGGGATTGCATTGCCTTGGGTAGTGTAGATATTTTAACAATATTTGTTAAATCAATGAGCATGGAATGTCTTTCTGTCAATCTCTTTCATCAGTGTTTCATAGTTTTCAGAGTACAGGTCATTTACCTCTTTGGTTAGGTTTATTCCTAGGTATTATTTTTGGTGTAATGGAAATGGGATGTTTTTCCTAGTTTCTCCTTCTGCTGCTTCTTTAGTGCATAGAAATGCAAAATATTTCCGTACATTGATTTCGTATCTTACAACTTTACTGAATCATTTATCAGTATAGCAGATTTTGGTTGTCTTTCAGATTTTATATACATATATATGTATATATATACATATAATATATATATACATACTACATACTGTGCATGTATATATACATACATACTATATATATATATATATATATATAGAGAGAGAGAGAGAGAGAGAGAGCGAGAGAGAGAGAGAGAGAGAGAGAGAGAGAGTATTATGTCCTCTGCAAATAGTGGAAGTTTTGCTTCTTCCTTGCTGATTTGGATGGTTTGTTATTTCTTTTTTTTTTTTTTCTTTTGGTCTGATTGCTGAAGCTAGGACTTCCAGCACTATGTTAGATAATAGTGGTGAGAGTGGATATCCCTGTCTTATTCCTGACCATAGAGGAAAAGCTCTCTTTTCCCCGCTGAGGATGATGTTAACTGTGAGTTTTTCATATATGGCCTTTATTATGTTGAGGTATGTTCCCTCTAATCCTACTTTGTTGAGGGCTTTTATCATGAGTAGATGTACTTTGCCAAATGATTTTTCTGAATTTATTGAAATGATCATATGGTTCTTATGCTTTCTTTTATTAATGTGATGTATCATGTTGATTGATTTGCAAATACTGAACCACCCTTGCAACCCAGGAATAAATCACACTTGATCATGGTGAATGATTCTTTTAAAGTATCATTGGATTTGGTTTGCTAGAATTTTATTGAGGATTTTTGCACTTACTTTTACCAGGGTGAGTGGTGTCTTTATTTGGTTTTGATATCAGGATAATGCTTGCCTCATAGAATGAATTTGGAAGTTTTCCTTCCTTTTCTCTTTCTTGGAATTTTTTGAGAAGAATTGGTATTAACTCTTCTTTAAGTGTTTGGTAGAATTCACCTGTGAAGCCATCTGGCCATGGACTCTTGCTTGTTGAGAGGTTTTGTTTTTTGGGTTTTTTTTTTTTTTTAATTACTGATTCAGTTTCCTCGCTGGAAATTTCTTATGATTGTTTATATATTTGTGCTGTTGGTTGTGATTTCTCCTCTCTCATTCATCACTTATTTATTTGAGTCATTCTCTTTTTTCTTGATAGGTCTAGCTAGAGCTTTATCAATTTTATGATTTTTTTCAAAGAACCAGCTCCTGGTTTCATTGATCTGTTCTATTATTTTTTAGTTTCTATATCATTTATTTCTGCTCCAATCTTTATCACTTCCTTCCTTCTGCTGGTTTTATGTTTTGTTTGTTCTTATTTTTCTAGCTCGTTAGAAGGTTAGGTTGTTTATGTGAGATTTTTCTTGCTTTTTGAAGTAGGCCTATAGTGCTAAAACTTCCCTCTCAGAACTGCTTTTGCTGCATTGCAAAGGTTTTGGACTGTTGTGTTTTCCTTTGAATTTCTTTCCATGTATTTTTTATTTCTTCTTTGATTTCCTGATCATTTCATTGATGTTATTTAATTTCCACGTATTTCTGGTCTTTCCAGATTTTTTCTTGTGGTTGATTTGTAGTTCATAGCATGATCAGAAAAGATGTAAGATTTTGATGTTCTTGAATTTGTTGAGGGTGGTTTTGTGGGCTGATATGTGATCTGTTCTGGAGAATGTCCCATGTGCACTCAAAAAAAATGTGTGTTCTGTTGCTTTAGGATGGAATTTTCTGAATATCTGTTAAACCCATCTAGTCCAGGGATGCCTGGGTGGTTCAGCAGTTGAGCATCTGCCTTTGGCTCAGGTCATGATCCTGGGGTTCTGGGATCAAGTCCTGCATCGGGCTCCCTGTGGGGGGCCTGCTTCTCCCTCTGCATCTGTCTCTACCTCCCTCTGTGTGTCTCTCATGAAGAAATAAATAAAATCTTTTAAAAAACCCATCTAGTCCAGTGTGTCGTTCAAAGCCATTGCTTCCTCGTTTGTTTGCTGTTTAGATTATCTGTCAATTCTTGTAAGTGGGGTGTTAAAGTCCCCTACTATTATTGTAATACTATCAATTTACTCCTTTATGCTTGCTAGTAACTGTCTAATGTATTTGGATGCTCCCATGTTGGGGGCATAAATATTTAAAATAGTTATATTTTCCTGTGTGAGTGTCCCCTTTATTATTTTTTTTAAATTTATTTATTTTTATTTATTTATGATAGTCACAGAGAGAGAGAGAGAGAGGCAGAGACACAGGCAGAGGGAGAAGCAGGCTCCATGCACCGGGAGCCCGACGTGGGATTCGATCCCGGGTCTCCAGGATCGCGCCCTGGGCCAAAGGCAGGCGCCAAACCGCTGCGCCACCCAGGGATCCCCTGTCCCCTTTATTATTAAATATTATCCTTCTTTGTCTCTCATTACAGTCTTTGTTTTAGAGTCTTTTTTTTTTTCTGATTTAAGTATTGCTACTCTGGTTTTCTTTTGGCATCGATTTGATAATAGATGTTTCTCCATCCCCTCACTTTTAATCTGCAAGTGTCTTTAGATCTTAAATGAATCTCTTATACGGAGTATATGGATGGGTCTCGTTTTTTTTTTTTTTTTTTTAATCTACTGCCACCCTATGTCTTTGATTGGAGCATTTAGTCCATTTAGAAAGTAATTATTGATAGATATGTAGTTATTGTCATTTTATTAGTTGTTTTGTGGTGGTTTCTAAAGATTTTCTCTGATCCTTTCCTGTGTTGTCTCTTTCATGTTTTGCCGATTTTCATGATGTATTTGGATTTCTTTCTCTTTATTCTTGCCTGTTTATTAGTTTTTGATCTGCGGTAACCATTATGTTTGTATATAACCTCTTCCGCATGTAGCAGTCAATTAAGTTGATGATTGTTGAAGTTTGAACCCATTCTTTTCTTCTCTCTTCTCCTTGTTTTAGGTATATGTTACTGTATTTCCTATCCTTTTATTTTTTGAGTAGCTTCACTTAGTTTTTTTACAGATTATTCATTCCTATTCCTTTTGTGTTTTCTACCTTCATACCTTCACTTTTGGTCTCTCCTTTCCAAAGAGTCCCCTTTAGGGGTGCCTGGCTGGCTCAGTCAGTAGGGCATGCAACTCTTGATCTCAGAGTCATGAGTTTGAGCCCTGCATTGGGTGTAGAGATTACTTTAAAAAAATAGAGTCCCCTTTAATATTTCTTGCAGAGCTGGTTTAGTGGTCACTAACTCCTTTGGTCTGGGAAACTATCTTTCCTGCTATTCTGAATGATAGCCTTGCTGGACAGAGTATCATTGGTTGCAGATTTTTCCCATTCAGCACTTTGAATACATTATGCCACCCCTTCTGGCTTGCCAGTTTTCCTTTGAAAAATCTCCTGCTAGTCGTATGGGTTTTCCCTCGTAAATTACTAAGTTCTTTTGTCTTGCTGCTTTTAGTATTTTTTCTTTATTACTGTATTTTGCAAGTTCAATTACAACATTTCTTGGAGTTGACCTGATTTTGTTGATTTTGATGGGGTTTCTTTGTGCCTCAAAGATCTGGACATCTGTTTCCTTCCCCAGATTAGGGAAGCTTTCAGCTATTATTTCTTCAAATAAATTTTCTGCCCCCTTTCCCTTGTTTTCTTGCTTATGTTCAGGTTAATTATTTTCCATTCCTCGTCTTCTAGGTCACTAAATTGTTCCTTTGCTTCTTCCAGCATGTTTTTCATTCCATCAAATGTGTTTTGCCTTTTGTTTATTGTGCCCTTCATCTCTGCTGTATTATTCTCTTTTTCTATCTTAGGGGTTTCACTCATGTCTTCCATTCTTTTCTCAAGTCCAAAGAGTATCCTTATGAACATTGTTTTAAATTCTCTATCAGACATATTACTTATATCTGTTTCACTTGGATCTTTGTCCATGGCCTTGTCCTATTGTTTCACTTGGGATATATTTCTCTGTCTCCTCATATTGTTTGCCTCTCTGTGTCTGTTTCTGTGAGCTAAAAGTCATATATGCCTTCTTCTCTTGAAAGTAATGGCTTTATGAAGAGGAGATCCTGCAGTGTTCTGCAGTGCAGTGTCCCCTGTTCAACAGAACCTGATACATCAAGAGAGTGTGTTGTTTATGTCTTGTTGTGTCTGAGTCACTTTTCCTTTTTGTGCAGTCATATGAACTGACTCTCTGCCGGTTGTTGGCTGGGCTTACTCTCTGTAGTGTTAGTGGGACCCAGGTAGGCCAGCTCTGAGGGAGCATGCCTGCCAGGGAACTTGGGAGCAGGACAGTGGTGTTAGCTACATTTGCATTGGGCCATTAGTCCTATGCCAGATTCCCTGAAGCATTGCAGTGGCTGAGAGCTATGTGCTGGGACAGCTGGGGGCACAAGGCTGCCACCACGGCTAGTTGTGGCTTGGACCAGCACATGCTAGTGACTGGGGCCACATGGCTTGGTGCAGTGTTAAGCACAGTGGCAGTCATATACCTTGTTGATGTAAAATGAACAAATATCTTTAGAATATCTTAGAAAAAAAAAGGAAGAGAGTTTTATTTGAGTCTAAGTGAGGGATACACAATCTGCATAAAGAAGACAGTGAGCCTGATAAGGAATGTTTAATACAGAGTTATATGTTTTTTGTTACATCAGGTGTTACAAATCACCATGATGAAGGACATTCCAGAAAATTATAAACTTTATCTTATGTTTTTAGTGTATGCAAGTTTTTAGGCTTCAGAGCTACGGGAATGGAACATAGGGAGGTTTTTACTCCTTTCTTTAGTTTGAAATGTTTCTTTTAGGTTCTTTGCTAATGAAACAGATGTACAATGTGTTCTGGGGGCAGAAATAGAGCCCAGGCTTTGAAATTTGGTGAAGTCATTCCGACCTTGGTAAAAGTAGAGGTTCCCTGGGAGCCCAGGAGCAGAACCCACAAACATTAAAAGTTGAAAATTTCCAAAAAAAAAGAAAGTTAAAAATTTCCTACATTTCTCACGTTAGGTCAATAATCTTTCCTCAGAAAGCACTGATGATCAACCTTATTTTATGTACCTCAGTGCGAAGGTGACTGGCTTGTTTGCTCTGGGTCCATCAAATCCCACATGTTAGATGTGAATATACATACATTTACATTTGACAAAAAAAATTATGAAAAGAGATATGGACAGTAAAAGAATTCCACTAACTACAATTTGAAGGAACCAATGTGATGTTCAATAGACTCAGAAGAAAATCCAAAGACTCTTTTTCATACATCTTAATAAAAGTATAGAGAAATTCATAATTATTTATGAGGAAAGATGGAGTTTATGCATTGAGCAAACATAATGTATATTCCCATGACTCGTTGGGGTGGAAACTTAACATCAAAGGAAACAAAATTCAGTCCCTGATATTAGAAGGCTTTCTTAGGATAAGGAGAAGGGACTACGAATATGCTCCAAAAACTGATATAACCTGGATGGGGACTTAGGCTTGTGCCTGGCAAGGAATGCAGAGCCTTGCTTGTTCATAGGCTGGACCCATATCAATTGACCTTGAGTCCAAGCTTTTGCAGAGATAGCTAGTGGGTTTGTTAGCGGGGTCTGAAAAAAACACAATAACTGATTAGAGTTGTCCAAAAATAAGTTTTTAAATTTTTGTTCATTTTAATTTAATTAGCTCTGTGGGGCAACCATTTCAATTCTCCCCTGAGTTATGATCATTCCTCAAACTTCATGAGTTTAAATGATGACCACTCTGGCTACTTCCTTATCTCTTCAGGTGAGGTAGATTTTCCAGAAAGAGCAGTTTCTGAAAATTTTAGTTGTAACATGCTTATGTGCAAAGCAAGGCAAAAAAGCTTTTAGCTTATAGGTCGCAGTAAGGGAAATAGAAGCAACATGGAATCAGACATCTTATTTCTTTTCCTGTTATAATTTCACATTCATTTCATTTCTATGTAACATTGGTGGAAGTCCATCTTCTGTAACTGCTTTAAGCTAAATGGGGACACACAATGGGCTTTGGAATGGAAGGATTTGACATGACGCAAGATACAACATATGGTCCCTTATGCTAACAGAGGGGAACTATCAGAGGTAGCTCCTTATCAGAGATGTTGGATATTTTCCTACATAGTTTGGTACTACATGACATCATTAATTTTATCCCCAAGTATACTTTTAGGAAAGGTAACAGTATAGTTAAACTCATTATCCCCTCTAAAATTGATCTGATATTGATGGGGGTATCCAAGAGAATAGATCAGGAAACTAGTCACAACCACCTTAGAAAGAGGGTTAGAGTAGTCAAGGGCTTCTTATAGCCAACTGACTTGCTGCCTAATTTTATCTATAAGGAAGAGTTAATATAGGTGCAGCAAATGGTGTCAACCACCATGTAGACTCTGCCTTAGTTAGTAAGCAATAAGGTAATCAATAAGAAGCATTTTTATGGAAACAAAAGAAAAACACAGGTATTAATGGTTGGAGCAAACTATAAACCCAGTGCCTGATTAACCTCGTGCTGCCAGGGAGAACATTTTAGATGTCAGGCTTGACGCAGCCTCAGATGGAGTGGAAGTAGGTAGTGGCAATCTGATGGAGTTTTCTGGTTTCTAGTTGAAATGTCTCTGGTAATCCTTTTGAGTGACCGACCCTACAGCAACAGGCACAGAGATTGTCTATATATGAACTATTGTGGCAATTTCTCTGAAGTTTACCTCAAGCTGTCTAGCTTCAGTCTGCAGGGCTGGTAAGGCTGCTGGGGACTCTGTAAGTAAGGTATCAGGCTGACATTTCCAAGGGACTCTACTGGCTTCATAAAGTCAACCTGAGTTCCTTAAAACTGTCTCGTCATATCTGAGTTTATGCATTTCTCCCTCAAATATGACATTTCATCGAAGCCGTGGTAATATAACCAATGTTTCCAATGGTGTCCTGTTATACAGAGAAAAGATTTTTATTGAACTCATTAAATAATTATACTTGCCATGAAAGAAATAATACTCACTGAGAGTTTCTGAATTCTGGAGGGCTCAGGTAGGGAGAAAAGATAAATGCTTCAATTTGTTCATAAAGAAGTATTTTATGAAAATCTGTAAGTCATGAATACCTTAAGGGAAAAGATTTCCCTAAATCTGGAAGAGCAAACATTAGAGAACCAGCAATATTTTCAAACAAGAGTCATAAAAACCTATAATCATCTTCCTTAATTCATTTAGTCCCATGTTATGAATTTTTGTTCTGTTTAAATGAAGTTTTCCCATTAAGTTTAGTTTTGGAAATCCTTACTCAGTTTACTTTTATGATCTAAAGGGTATCAGAAATCTGTAAATCTCAGAAGTCCTTTTCATGAATCACCTTGAAGCTGAAACCTATTTTTTGAGAGCATCAGAACATTAGAAATGACAAAAGACTCAAATATGGACATGGTTTGATGAGAGTTCTTTACAGTGTTCCTAGGAATTTATGCATTTGTTTTAGCTGTTCAATTTGTTGGCATCTAAGTTTTCATAGTAGTCTGTTAATATCCCTTGTACTACTGTGCTACATCAGTTGTTACTTCTCTTTGAATTTTAAAAAATTCTCAGCTTTTAAAAAATACATTATTTATTTCAGTTTATTGAAACTTATATTTGACATATAACATGATGTAAGTTTAAGGTGGACAACATGTTGATTTCATACATTTATAGCAATATGGTTGCCATTGCAGTGTTAGCTAATACCTCTATCATGTCCCATAATCTCTCGGCTTTTTAAAAATTCCTAAAATTGTATAAGTAATAATTATACATGGGCACAAAGGCACTCCCAGCGACTATTCCCTCTGGCTCAGCAGAGTGAGTAGGCATAAACAACTAGCTCTCAGTTTTTCCCTGATAAGGGCCGAATTGTGCATCTAATGTCCTAACTCTTTCCCAGCTGCACCCTGAAGGTCAAGTCTTCCGTGTAGCCTGCATTATGCATCTGAAGAGACAAAAATCTGTGAGAAATAATAAATTCAGTAAAGTAGTAGGACACAAAATAAATATACAAAAATCAGGTAGGTTTCTATACGCTAACAATGAACTATCAGAGAGAGAAATTAAGAAAACCGTCCCATTTACAATATCACCTAAAGCAATAAAATGCTTACGGATAAATGTAACCAAGGAGGTGAAAGAGCTGTGTGCTGAAAAGTATAAAACATTGATGAAAAACTTGAAGAAAGCACAAATAAATGGAAAGATGTCTTTGTTTTGTGTGGTCCTGGTGAGCTTGCGAATGCCGATAAAGATTCCCAGCCCAGGGATCCCTGGGTGGCGCAGCGGTTTGGCGCCTGCCTTTGGCCCAGGGCGCGATCCTGGAGACCCGGGATCGAATCCCACATCGGGCTCCCGGTGCATGGAGCCTGCTTCTCCCTCTGCCTGTGTCTCTGCCTCTCTCTCTCTCTGTAACTATCATAAATAAATAAAAATTAAAAAAAAAAAAAGATTCCCAGCCCACACTCTTGACCTATTAAATAGAATTTCTGCTGATGGGCCCAGAAGACTGTTTTTAGAAGCTCCACATGAGTCTTAATGCAGCCAGCCCAAGGGCCAGCATTTGAGAACTACCGGACATTTTATTTCCTTTTTTTGCTAGTCTGTATCTTGTCTCTGGCTTGTATGATAGCACTTATAACACTTGATTATATTTGTTTAGTCCTTTGTAGTTCCAGTATTAGTATGATAAGCTTCTTGCCTGGAGACATAGCAGGAACCTAGACATTCTCACATAGACTCTGCCTTTCCTTTGGTCTTTCCCTTTGAATATTTTCTTTTCTTCCTGTCTTGTTTCTGCTTACCCATTAGCTGGAACTGACCTCTGGCAGTACTTTCTTCCCAGCCTAACCAACTATATGTTTCCTTTCTCTTTACAGGAATTTCCATTTCTAAACCTCAGCTGATCTGCCTGCAAGAAAAAAGAGAAATGCCGTGGATTCCAGATGTAAGGGAAATTCAGGATGAAGAGGACCAAAGCACTTGACCAAGTGAGTGAAGAAATTATGAAATAGTACATTTTCTAGGGTATTTTTTGGTGTGGATCCCATTTTATTAACTCTGGTGCTTACCTGGGGGATTCTTTTTTTTATTGTTTTTATTTTATTTATTTATTTATTTATTTATTTATTTATTTATTTATTTATTTATTTTTACAAAAGCTGAAGTATTTCTTCAGTTTTGGAAATACTGAAATGTCTCCTCCTCATTTTTTCTCTCCTGTTCTTGTGAGCCACCTCAAAATTTCTTGCTTTCTATAGTTTTCATTTTATTTTCTCCTTCAGTTGTATGTTGTGAGAATCTTTGATTCAACATCCTGATCTTCAACGAGTTCTTGACTGCTGTCCATTCCATCTAGGGAGGAGGATGAATGATTTAATGGGAGGAGAGAGAAATGAACAAAGGTTACGTGGAGAACACCAAGCGATGTGTCAGATGCTATCACCCAAGCTTGGAATGTCAAGGGGAGGTAGAGAAGGTGGCAGGTGCTGTGTTGAGAAATGGTGTAAAGCTTTAGGGAATATGGTATCTCAACTGGGTCTTAGCAATGAGTAAGATTTCCGCAGATGAAGGCAGGAGAGGAAGAGCCTGACACGTTACAGCAACAGTATAAGCTGTGGCCCTGTGACAAAACAGTGAGAGGCATAGGGGCATGAGATGGCGGAGCCAGGGGGACGTCTGCAGTGTTGACCAGATCTATGACTGGGAGAACTATGTCAGGCCAAGTCCTAGATCAGGCTAAGTAGGAATGGAGGCTGATGCTTCAAAGATGTTGCCAAACCAATGGGATTTCTGGGAATGTATCACTGGAAAAAAAAAATCTCCATTCTCCTTCCATTCCCCTTCTTTTTCAGAGCCTTGTGAAAAGTGTTTGGGTTTACTTCCTTGTGAGATGGGACATGCCAGCACACTCTGGGATGGGAGTGAGTGTTATGTCAATGTGACACACAACTCCATATTTTTTAATTAATAGACTTACTTTTTTAGAATAGTTTTAAATTTACAGAAATCTTGAGCAGATAGCATAGAGGATTCTCCTATGATAGCCCCCCCACCATCACACTTTTCCCTGTTACTAAGATCTTGTGTTAGTGTGCTACATGTGTTGTAATTAATAAACTAATACTAAGACATTCTTATTCACTAAGTCCATAGTTTACAATGACATTCAATCTTTGTGTTGTATGTTCAGTGGAATTTTAAAATGCATAAAGTCATGTATCCACCATTGCAGTATCAAACAAAATAGTTCCATTATCCTAAAATTCCTCTGTGCTTCACCTATTCATCCCTCAGCTACCAACCACCACTACACTGGACCACTGCTATCCACTGATAAGTTTTGCCTTTTCTAGAATATCATATAGATGGAATCAGGCAGTCATACGTAGCCTTTTCAGACTGGCTTCTTTTGGCATCGGTGGTTCAGTAGAATTCTTGCCTGCCAGGCTGGCTTCTTTTGCTTACCAAAATGCATTAATGCTTCCTTCGTGTATTTTCATGGCTTGATAGCTCATTACTTTTTATCCCTGAATAATATCCCATCGCGTGGACTAGCACACTTCGTTCATCCATTCATCTATAGAAGGGCATCTTAATTGCTTACCAGTTTTGACAGAAGGCTGTGTGTAGCTTTTTGTGTTGACATAAGTTTTCTCTTTTTAACTGCTTTATGAAGGTTATGATTGACATACAAAGAGCTATAGATATTTAATGTCTACAACTTGATGTATTTGGCGATCTGTATATACCTCTGAAGCTATTATTGTTGTCAGTGCCATAAACTTATCTATCACCTTCAAAAATTTCCTCCTGCCCCTAGAACCCAGCTTTGACTCTAAAGCTTGAATTCATTTTTTTTTCATTTTTAAATTTTTATTTAAATTCTAGTTAGTTAACATACAGTGCAGTATGATTTCAGGAATAGAATTCAGTGATTCATCACTTACATGCAATACCCAGCGCTCATCACAACAAATGCCCTCCTTAAGTGCCATCACCTATTTAACCCATCCCCCACCCACTTTCCTCCATTAACCCTCAGTTTGTTCTCTATCCTTAAGAATCTCTTATGGTTTGTTTCCCCCCACCTCCTGTTTCCTCACTTCCCATATGTTCATATGTTTTGTTTCTTAAATTCCATTATGAGTGAAATCACATAGTATTAGTCTTTCTCTGCCTTATTTCGCTTAGCATAATATACTCTAGCTCCATCCACGTCATTGCAGGTGGCAAGATTTCATTCTGACATGTTTTCAGTTGGGTTGGCAGATACCTAAGGAATGCGATTTCTGTATCATGTGATAAAACTATGTTTAAATTTGTAAGGAACTGCCAAAATGTCTTCCAAAGAGGCTGTGCCATTTTGCGTTTCCTCCAGCAATGACTGAGAGTTCCTGTTTACTCCATGCCCTTATCAGCATTTTGTATATATTAGTTGTTTTATAAAAAATTTTAGCCACTCCAGTAGATGTATAGGGGTATGTCCTTGTTGTTTTAAATTTCAGTCCCCTTATGACATATATGATGTTTCATATTCATAGGCTTGTTTGCCTTATCTATGTCTTCTTTAGTGAGGTATATTTTTGGATCATTTCCCCATTTTAAATGGCATTATTTGATTTCTTCATGTTTCGTTTTAAAAGGTCTTTGTGTATTAGGAAATAAGTCCTTGTCTGATATGTTTTGTAAATATTTTTTCCACTCTGTGGCTTGTCTTTACATTGTCTTAGCAGGGTCCTTCACAAAATAGAAGTTTTTAATTTTACTGAAGTCCCACTTCTCAAATTTTTATTTCATGGTGTTGTATCCAAAGAGTCCTCACCAAACCCAAGGTATCTAGATTTTTCTCCTGTACCATATTTTATAAGTTTTTCCAGTTTGGGTTTTACATTTAGGTCTATGATCCATTTTAAGGTAATTTTTGGGAAAGATGTAAGATCTGTATCTAGATCCTTTTGGAGGGGGGGCATGTGGACATCCGATTACTACAGCGCCATTTGTTGAAGACTGCTTTTTCCATTGAATTGTCTTTGTTCCTTTGTTGACAGATACTTGACACAGTCTCCATTAGTGTAGCTTTATAGTAAATCCTGAAGTCAGGTAGTATCAATCCTCAACTTTGTTCTTTGTTACCGCTAGGTTGGCTATTTTGGATCTTTTGACTTTCCTCATTAACTTTATTTTTTTAAAGATTTTTTTTTTTTTTTGAGAGTGAGAGAGCTGGGGGGTGGTGGTGCTGAGGGAGAGGGAGAGAAAGAATCTCAAGGAGACTCCCTGCTGAGTGTGGAGCCCAATGTGGGGCTCAGACTCAGGACCCTGAGATCATGACCTGAGCTGCAATCAAGAGTCAGATGCTTACCCGACTGAGCCACCCAGGTGGCCCTCCCTATAAACTTTAGAATCCGTTTTTCAATATCCATAAAATAATTTGCTAGGATTTGATAGGGATTGCATTGAATCTACAGATCAAGTTGGGAAGAATTGATATGTTAACAATATTGAGTCTTACAATCCATGAACGCATAATATCTCTCAATAAAGATTTATTTAGATATTTATTTTTCTTTGTCAGACCTCTGTAGTTTTCCCTATATATCCTGTACCTAATTTATTAGATAAGTATTTCTTTTGGGAAGGGGTTGTTAAAGTAAATGGCTTTGTGTTTTTAATTCTAATTCCAATTGTTCATTGCTGGTATATAAGAAATAAATTGACTTATGTGTACTAACCTTATACTCTACAACCTTGCTATAGTTGCTGAGTAGTTCCCAGAGTTTGTTTATTTATTTATTTATTTTTGTCAATTCTTTGAAATCTTCTCTTTTTATTGAAGTAGAGTCATGACACACTATGACATTAGATTCAGGTGTACAATATAGTGATCTGACAACTCTATATGTTATTCTATGCTTACCACGAGTGATAACACTATTACAGTACCATTGACTGTATTCCCTATGCTCTACCTTTCATCTCTGTGACTTATTCACTCCACAACTGGATGCCTGTACCTTCTGCTCCCCTGTACCCATTTTGTGCATCCTCCCCCTTCACTGCACAGAAACCATCAGTTGTTTCTCTGTATTTATGGCTATGTTTCTGCTTATTTGTTTTGTTTGTTAGATTCCACATAAAGTGAAATAATATGATATTTGTCTTTCTCTGTCTGACTGATTTCACTTAGCTTAATACCCTCTAGGTCCATCCATGTTGTCACAAATGGCAAGATCTGATTCTTTTTATGGCTGAGTAATATTCCATCCTGTGTGCATTTATATCTATCTATCTTTCTATCTACACCACATCTTCTTTATCCATTTATCAATCCATGGACACTTAGGTTGCTTTCATGTCTTAGTTAATACAAATAATGCTGCAGTAAATATAGAGGTGCTTTTATCTTTTCAATTCAGTATTTTCATTTTCGTAGGGGAAATGCCTGGTAGTAGAATTATTGGATCATATGGCCTTCCTTCATTCCTTCCTTCCGTCCTTCTTTGCGTCCTTGCTTCTGTCCTTCTGTCCTACTTTCCTTCCTTCTTTCCTTTCAGGATTGTTGACAAACAATGTTACATTAGTTTCAAGTGTACAAGGTAGTGATTCAACAAGTTTATACATTTTGCTGTGCTCACAACAAGCATACCTACCATCTGTTACCTTACAGGGGTATTACAATATCACTGACTACGTTTCTTATGCTGTGCCTCTTATTCCCATGTTGTCTTTGGAAAAATGTTTATTCGGGTCCTCTGCCCATTTTTTCATTGGATCATTTGTTTCTTTGGTGTTGAGTTGTAGAAATCCTTCATATATATTTGGATGTTAGCCCCTTATTGCATATATCAATTGCAAATATCTTCTCCCATTCAGTAGTTTGCCTTTTCCTTTCATAGATTGTTTTCCTTGTTGTGCAAAAGCTTCTGATTTCAATAGGGTGACAATAGTTTATTTTTGCTTTAGTTTACCCTGCCTGAGGGGTCATATTTAGAAAAATGTTGCCAAGGCTGATGTCAAAGAAATTACTGCCTATCTTTTCTTCTAGGAGTTTTATGGTTTCAGGTCTCACGTTTAGGTCTTTTGTCCATTTTGACTTTAATTTTGTGGATGGTGTAAGAAAGTGATCCAGTTTCATTCTTCTGCGTGTAGCTGTCTTGTTTTCCCAACACCATTTATTAAAGAAACTGTCTTTCCCCCATCATATATCCTTGCCTCCCTTGTCATAGATTAATTGACCATATATGGGTGAGTTTATTTCTGGGCTCTCTGAATCTATGTGTCTCTTTTTGTGCCAGTACCATGCTGTTTTGATTACTACAGCTTTGTAGCATATCTTGAAATCTGCGATTGTGATGCCTCCAGCTTTGTTCTTCTTTTTCAAGATGGCTTTGGCTGCTTGGGGTCTTTTGTGGTTCTGTACAAGTCTTAGGATTATTTATATAGTTCTGTGAAAAATGCTGTTGGTGTTCTGGTGGGGATTGCACTGAATCTGTAGATCGCCTGGGTAGTAGGGACATTTTAACATTATTCATTCTTTCAATCCATGAGCATGGTATACGTTTCCAATTGTTTGTGTTGTCTTCAATTTCTTTCATCAGTGTTTTATAGATTTCAGGGTACAGATCTTTCACATCTTTGGCTGAGTTTATTCCTAGGTATTTTATTTTTGGCTCAATTGTAAATGGGATTGTTTGCTTAATTTCTCTTCCTGCTACTTCCTTTTTAGTGTATAGAAATGGAACAGATTTCAGTATGTTAATTTTGTGTCCTGTGACTTTACTGAATTCATCTGTTTACTTCTAACAGTTTTTTGGTTAAGTCTTTAGAGTTTGCTTAGCATCGTGCCATCTTCAAATAGTGTCCATTTTCTTCTTCATTACCAATATGGATGCCTTTTATTTCTTTTTCTATCTGATTGCTGTGGCCAGGACTTCCAGTATCATGTTGAATAAAAGTGGTGTGAGTGGACGATTTTGTCTTGTTCCTGATCTTAGAGGAAAAGCTCTCATTTTTTTCACTGTTGAGTATGATGTTAGCTGTGGGTTTGTCACAGACAGCCTTTATTACTTTGAGGTGTGTTCCCTCTAAACCTACTTTGTCGAGGGTTTTATCATGAGCAGATTTTGAGTTTTGCCAAATGCTTTTCCTACGTCTATTGAGATGATCATATGATTTTTAGCCTTCATTTTATTAATGTGGTGTATCATATTGATTGATTTATGAATATTGAGCCACCCTTGTATCCCTGGAATAAATCCCACATGATTATGGTGAATTATCCTTTTAATGTATTGTTGAGAGCCGTTTGTTAATATTTTGTTGAGGAATTTGCATCTATGTTCATCAAGGATATTGGCCTATAGATTTATTTATTCATGAGAGACAGAGAGAGAGAGAGAGAGAGAGAGAGAGAGAGAGGCAGAGACACAGGCAGAGGGAGAAGCAGGCTCCATCCAGGGAGCCTGACGTGGGACTCGATCCCGGGTCTCCAGGGTCACACCCCGGGCTTCAGGCGGCACTAAACCGCTGTGCCACCGGGGCTGCCCTAGATTTCTTTTTTTGTAGTGCCTTTGTCCAGTTCAGTATGAGGGTGGTGCTGGCCCGATACAATGTATTTGAAAGCTATCCTTCCTCTTCTAATTTTGGAATATTATGAGAAAAATAGGTATCAACTCTTTGTAATAATATATCTATTTGGCACAGTTCACTTGTGAATCCATCTAGTCCTCAACTTTTGGTTGTTGAGAGTCTTTTTTTTTTTGAGAGGTTTTTGATTACCAATTAAAGTTCTTTCCTAGTAATTGATCTGTTCAGATTTTCTATTTCTTCTTCATTCAGTTTTGGAAGCTATGTTCCTAGGAATTTATGCATTTGTTTTAGGTTGCCTCCCTCTCTGTTTTTATCTTATTTTACTTTTCCTTACCTTCCCCTATGTTCATCTGTTTTGTTTCTTAAATTCCACACATGAGTCAAATAATAGGATATTTGTCTTTCTGTGACTGCCTTATTTTGCTTAGCATAAAACACTCTAGTTCCATCCATGTTGCTGCAAATGGCAAGATTTTAATTTTTGATGGCTGAGTAATATTCCATTGTGCACACACACACACACACACACATACACATATACACACTACTCTTTTATCCATTCCTCAGTTGATGGGCATTCGGACTCTTTCCATAATTTGGCAATTGTTGATAATGCTGCTACAAACGTTGGGGTGCATGGACCCATTTGAATCAGCACTCTTGTATCCCTCAGAGAAATACCTAGTAGTGCAATTGCTGGGTTGTATGGTAGTTCTATTTTAGCTTTTTTGAGAAACCTCCATACTGTTTTCCAGAGTGGCTGTAGCAGTTTGCATTCCCACCAACAGCGCTGGAGGGTTCCCCCTTTCTCCGCATCCTCGCCAACATCTGTTGTTTCCTGAGTCGTTAGCGTTTGGCATCCTGACAGGTGTGAGGTAGTATCTCATTGTGGTTTTGATTTGTATTTCCCTGATGATCAGTGATGTTGAACATTTCTTCACGTGTCTGCTAGCCATTTATATGTCTTCTTTGGAGAAATGTCTTCTGCCCGTATCTTAACGGGATTACTTATTTTTGGGGTGTTGAGGTTGATAAATTCTTTATAGGTTCTGGATACTACTAGCCCTTTCTTCGATATGTCATCTGCAAATATCTTCTTCCATCCCATAGGTTGCCTTTTAGTTTTGTTGATTGTTTCCTTCACTGTGCAGAAGCTTTTGATCCTGATGAGGTCCCAATAGTTCATTTTTGCTTTTGCTGCCCTTGCCTCGGGTGACGTATCTAGTAAGAAGTTGCTGCGGCCGAGGTTGAGGAGGTTGCTGCCTGTTTTCTCCTCTAGGATTTTGATGGTTTCCTGTCTGATATTTAAGTCTTTAATCCATTTTGACTTCTTTTTTTTTTTTTTGTATGGTATAGGAAAAGTGGTCCAGTTTCATTCCTGTGCATGTCGCTGTCCCGTTTTCCCAACACCATTTGGTGAAGAGGCTGTCTTTTATTCCCTTGGATATTCTTTCCTGCTTTGTGGAAGATTAGCTGACCATATATTTGTGGGTCCATTTCTGGGTTCTCTGTTCTGTTCCATTCATGGGTCAGTTTGTTTTTGCTCCAGTACCGTAATGTTTTGATGATTACAGCTTTATTATACAGCTTGTAATTTTGGAGTTGTGATGCCTCTGGCCTTGGTTTTCTTTTTCATCATTCCTTCGGCTCTTCAGGGTCTTTTTGTTCCATATAGGTTTTAGAATTGTTTGTTCTGTCTCTATGAAAAATGATGGTGGTATTTTGATAGGGATTGCATCGAGTGTGTAGATTGCCTCGGGTAACATAGACATTTTAACAATATCTGTTACAGTCCATGAACATGGGTTGTTTTTCCATTTTTTTGGAATCTTTTTCAATTTCTTTCATAAGTGTTCTATAGTTTTCAGAATATAGATCGTTTACTTCTTTGTTTAGATTTATTCCTAGGTATCCTATGGGTTTTGGTGCAATTGTAAATGGGATCGATTCCTTGATTTCTCTTTCTGCTGCTTCATTATTGGAGTATAGAAATGCAACTGACTTCTGTGTGGTGATTTTATATCCTGAGACTTTGCATAATTCCTGTATCAGTTCTAGCAATTTGTTGGTGGAGTCATTTGGGTTTTCTACTTCAGAGTATCAATGTCATCTGCGAAGAGTGAAAATTTGACTTTTGGATGCCTTTCATTTCTTTTTGTTGTCTGATTGCTGAGGCTAGGACTTCCAGTACTATGTTGAACAACAGTGGAGAGACTGGGCATCCCGGTTGTGTTCTTGACCTTGGGGGGAAAGCTCTCAGTTTTTCCCTATTGAGGATGATATTAGCTCTGGGTCTTTTTCACATATGGCCTTTACGATGTTGAGGTATGTTCTTTTTATCCCTACTTTGTTGAGGGTTTTTATCAAGAAGGGATGCTGTACTTTGTCCAATGCTTTTTTTCTGCATCTATTGAGAGGATTGTATGGTTCTTATCCTTTATTTTATTAATGTGGTGTCTCACGTTGATTGATTTGCAGATATTGAACCACCCCTGCAGCCCAGGAATTTTAGCCACTGTTTTCTAAATTGGCGCCAGTGCTATTACCTTATACCAAAGTATCCCTCAACCTCATTACCCATGGCTTCCCACCAAGTTGCCTCTCTGGTGAACACAAGAGTTGTGATGAATTAGAAGATAGCAGAGGCAAAGGTCTAAGGAAAGGCTGAGCACATCACCTGGAATGATGGCCTCCATCACGTACCTTTTACTTCCCACCTCTCAAACTGTGGATACATCTGCTGACCTCTCTGAACGTCAGTTTCCTGATCTGTAAACAGGAATAACAACACCTTGTCAACAGTGGGAAGATTAGATAAGATCCTGTATATGAAAAATTTGTGGCATAATGCCTGGCAACCTAGTAGATGTGTAAGTAGAACAAAGTATGATATCCCCAAATCTCTCATTCCACAACCACAAAATTCACATTATGGGAACATCTAGAAATGGAAGAAATGATTGTGGAGATTTTTTTTTATCACCACAGACCTGGACAAAAGCACTCCTTTGCTCCATAATAGTCTGTGACTCCCGTTGGTGTCAGGATGGCCCAAACTTCTTAGCATGAATATGAAGTCCTTTAGGACATACTCCCTTCCTACGATTTCAGCCTTATCTGTTTTCAACCCCTACTCTCTCCAAACTTGACACCCTATGAGCCGTGAATCATATGGAATATCCCAGTTGTCTGAAAGCACCATGCCCACCCTCCTTTCTGGGCACTTAAAAAATGTTCTTCCCAAAAAAAAAAAATATTCTTTCCTATACCTGAAATGATATCACTGTACTAATTTCTGTTTATCATTCCATACAGTTCAGATGCCATCTACTCAAGAAGATTTCTGTAGCCTCCTGATGGCCTGGCTGGGTTAAATGCTCCATCTCTGTGCTTTCCTAGTGCTCAAAGTGTTTTATTGCTATCCTAATGCTCTCAGTGTTCTGTTGGAATACTCTCCCTCACTATCTCTTCCATCTCTCTGAGGTCCTTGAGGGACTGGATTTTGAGATCCATAGTGCCTACCACACAGTAGTGCTGAATAAATGCTTATTCAGCATTTATTGCAACACAAGTAAGACTGTTTAAGGAAGTGCAAGTTTTAGACAGACTTCTATTGTGATAAGAACACTTAACGTGCAATCTGGCCTCTTAACAGATTTTAACCTGCATGTTATTGTTGACATTAGGTGCAGTGTTGTATGGAAGATCTCTACAGTTTATTCATTTTACTTAATTTATGCTTGTGGATTAATAACTGCCTAATAATTAATAACTGCCTATTTTCTCCTCCCCATGAGTCCCTGTTAACTACCATTCCAGTTTGATTTTATGAATTTAACTATCGTAGATAACTCCTGTAAGTGGAATCATGCAGTACTTGTACTTTTTTGGCCTGGCTTATTTCACTTTGCATAAATATCCTCCAGGTTCATGCATACTGTCACACATTGCAGAAGTTGCTTCTTTTTTAAGGCTGAAAGTATTACACTTACGTATACACCACATGCCTACCTTCATGGCCTGCCTTTATTCCTTTGCATGTGGACTTCCAGTTTCTCCAACACCATTTGTTGAGGAGATTGTCCTTTTTCCATTGAATGACCTTGGCACCTTTGTTAAAAATCAACTGACCACATACACAAAGGTTTATTTCTGACTCTTCTATTCCACTGGTATATATGTCTGTCTTTATGCCAGAACCACACTGTTTTTTTTTTTATTACTGTACCTTTGTAGTAAGTTTTGAAATTAGGAAGTGTGAATCCTCCACCTTTGTTCATTCTTTTCCAAACTGTTTGGGGTCCCTTTGAGAGTCTATATGAATTATAAGATGGATTTTTCTATATCTGCCAAAACATGTCATTGGTATTCTGACAGGTATTACATTAAATCTATAGAATGCTTTGAGTACTATTGACATCTTAATAATGTTAAATCTTCCAATAAATGAACATGGTATGTCTTTCCATTAATTTGTGTCCTTTAACTTTTTCTTTCAGCAATTTTTTTATAGTTTTCAGCATATAAAACTTCCACCTCATTGGTTAAGTTTGTTCATAAGTATTTTATTCTTTCAATGCTATTGTTGTCGAGTTTAGAGGTTTTATATATTCTGGTACTAATCCTTTTCAAGATGTGTGGTTTGAAAATATTCTCTCTAAGGATGTAGTTTGTCATTTCGTCATTTTAACACGTTCTTTCATTTCCAAAGTTGCTTAGGTTAACACTGTTTCCCTTACAACCTTCAGTGAGTTTTTTTTTCATGCATTCAAAATATGGTTAGAAGTTTCTGTCACACTCTGCGTTCCATCCTGATATTCCTGAATTCCTTAATGATGTTCTAAAATTTTGGATACATTAAATTTCATTCTGTGTGCTGTAAGCCTCTATAGATTGTGACAACTACATAGTGTCATGTGAGCACCAATCAAACATCACACAGTCTTAGTCTGCTCAGGTTACTATAACAAAAGACCATACACTCAGTGGCTCAAACAACAGATATTTATTTCTCACAGTTCTGGAGACTGAGAAGGCAAAGATCAGGATACCAGAACACCAGAGTGTTCTCCATGAGTATACTCTTTCTGGCTTGAAGATGGCCTCCTTCTCGTTATGTCCTCCCTCACTTGACAGAATGAGAGTGCGCTTTGGGCATTTCCTTTTCTTACAGATACTATTACTCCCATCATGAGGGCCATACCCTCATCCAAACCTAGTTAATGGCCACCTCCAAATATTATCACGTTGGGGCTTAGAATTCACATATGAATTCTGAGGGCTGGGGGTACAAATATTCAGTGCATAGCACACATCTATACGAGGTTCAAAGCCCCTTTATCTATACAAGTTCCCCTCCCACAACTCCTGCCAAGCACAGACCACTTCACTATCTCTGGTTTTGCCTTTTCCACAATTTCTTGTAATTGGATCACAGAGAGGAAAAAATATACACACATACATATATGTAGCCATTTGAGACTGGCTTCTTAAACTTAGCAATAGGAATTTAGGATTCATCCATATCTCTCCATGGCCTGAAAGATCATTCCTTTCTTTTGCCAAATAGTACTCCATCGTATGGAGGCACCAAGATCATTTATTCATTCACCTATTGATGCACATCTTGGGTGCTTCCTGTTTTGCAATTATGAATAAACGCGCCATAGACATTGGCGTGTAGGATTTTGTGCGAACTGATGATGTTGGACTTTGCTGATGCCCTGTGATCCTGGAAAACAAAGAAGGTGAAGAACTCTCCCCAGTTTGTGTTCCAGGAAACTGCTTCCTGCAAGGAGTCTTCCTTCCCCATATGACTCAGAGGAGAATCCACAGGTGCCCCCTTGTTTGCTGTGGCAAAACCAGACACGGTCCCACCAAATTCCCATTCTTCAACTCGTAAATGATTAGCCAAACTACTTGTGTTTACTGAAAAACTGGAGCAAAATACTTGTTAATCAGACTCTGCTTAAAGTTCTGTCCTTTCCCTGGGTTTCTGAACTTTGACCCACTGGCAGCCAGAGCCAGCACACAGCCCCTTCTGGGAGTAGGCTGGCTTCAGGGTGAAGCATTCCTTGATTCCCAGTCTTTTCACACCACCCTTTCATTCCATTCCTCCACCCTGGGTTCCCTGTGTCCTCTCTAGAAAATAAAGAGCCTTTTGGCCTAACTCTTGAGATGCTTGCTGATCTTATGGTCAGAGTATTCTCTCTGTTTATAATAGTACCTCTCCCCACCCCTTTTCCTTACAATAATCCTTTGAACAGTTTCTCCTTACTACCTCTGCATTAGTTCTGGAGGTTGCTTTTTATTTGACAGGAGATAAGTTTTTAAATCAAACGGGCAAATACTTAATAGCACGATTATTGGCTCCTATTACTGTAAGACTCTGGTAAGACCAGAGTCTTGACTTGGTAAGACCCTATCAAACTGTCTTCTAAAGTTGCTGTATGATTCAGAGCTTCCAACCTTAAATGAATGACTGCTGTACAGTCAAATGAATGTTGCTCTACATGCTCACCAGCAGTTGGTTTTGTCAGTTTTCTGGATATTAGCCATCTGAATAATGCATAGCATTATCTCATCACTACTTTATTTGCATTTCCCAAGTGCCAAATGATCTTGATCATCTTTTCATATGCTCACTTGCCATTTGTATATTTTAATTGGTGAGGTGTATGTTCCAATCTTTTGTCCATTTGTAATTGAGTTATTTGTTTAATTAGTCTTTGCGTTATATCAGTCCTTTGTATATTTGGACGCAAGTCCTTTAACAAGACATGGGTTGTTTTGTTTTATTTTTATTTTAAAGATTTTATTTATTTAGTCATGAGAGACAGAGAGAGAGAGAGAGAGAGAGAGAGAGAGGCAGGCAGAGACACAGGCAGAAGGAGAAGCAGGCTCCATGCAGGGAGCCTGACGTGGGACTCAATCCTGGGTCTCAAGGATCATGCCCTGGGTTGAAGGCAAACCGCTGAGCCACCCGGGCTGCCCTTGTTTTGTTTTTTAAAGATTTATTTATTTATTCATGAGAGAAACAGACTGAGAGAGAGAAGCAGAGACGTAGGCAGAGGGAGAAGCAGGCTTCTTTCAGGGAGCCCGATGTGGGACCCGATCCTGGGTCCCGGGATCACGAGCTGAGCTGAAGGCAGGCACCCAATGGCTGAGCCTCCCAGGCATCCCTCAGGCATGAGTTTTGCAAATATTTTTCTTCCAGTCTCTGGATTGCCTTTCATTTCTTAACAGCCTCTTTTGCAGAGTGCAAGGTTTCTTATTTTTTGTAATTTTAATTTTAATTTTTTTGGCTTTTATGGCACTCTGTGGTTCCACCCAGAGTCATCCTTTACATTTTATTTTTAAAATTTTTTTGTTGGAGATCAATTTTTTTTGTTTTTTATTTTTAATAAAGTCCAACTCAGCTTGCTTTTTCTTTCTTTCTTTCTTTCTTTCTTTCTTTCTTTCTTTCTTTCTTTCTTTCTTCTTTTTCTTTTCTTTCTTTTTTCTTCTATTTCATGGGCTCTACTTACGGTGTTCTGTGTAAAAGCTCAGCAGCAAACACAAAGTCATGTTGATTTTCTCCTATGTTTCCTTCAGAAGGAAGGAAGATACTTTATAGTTGAATTTTAAATATAAGCTCTTGTTCCTTTTTGAGTTAATTTGTGTAAGAGTGTCAGATCTGGGGCTAGGTTAAACTTTTATGGCCTTGGACTCCAAATTGTTCCAGCACCATTTATTGAAAAGACTATTCCTTCTCCATCAAATTGTGCCTGTACCTTTGTCAAGTTCAACTAAGTCATATTTGTGCAAGTCTGTTACAGGTTTGCTGCTGTGATGCATTAAACTCTGTGTCAATTCTTTGGTGATACCACACTGTCTTGATTACTACAGCTTTATAGTAAGCCTTGAAATCAGATAATATGAGTCCTGGACCTTTATTCTTCTTTTCCAGAAAGAAGTGTTATCTATTCTATTTTTAAAGATTTTATTTATTTATTCATGAGAGACAGAGAGACAGAGAGAGAGGCAGAGACACAGGCAGAGGGAGAAGCAGGCTCCATGCAGGGAGCTTGACGGTGGGACTCGATCCCGGGTCTCCAGGATCACACCCCAGGCTGAAGGCGGCGCTAAACCACTGAGCCACCAGGGCTGCCCTGTGTTATCTATTCTAGAGCCTCTGGTTTTCTATACAAGTTTCTCGATTGGGATGTCCATATCTTCAGAGAGCTTGCTGCAATTTTGATGGGGCTTCGTGTTTCTATAGGTAAGTCTGGGAAGAATTGAAATTTTAACAAGTATGGGTTTTCCAGTCCCATGTGTATGAAATATCTCTCCTTTTAGGTTAGATTTTCTTTGATTTCTACATCATTGTTTGTGGTTCTCCACAAACAGATCCTGCGTTATATTTGTTATATTTATACCTAAGTACTTCATATGTAGGGTTGCTATTGTAAACGGTTATTTGGGGGCAGGGGGTGTTATTGGATACTAACCCTTTATCCAATTAAAAATGGGCAGAAGACATGAACAGACATTTCTCATAGAAGACATACAGATGACCAACTGACACATGAAAAGATGCACAACATCACTCATCATCAGGAAAATGCAAATCAAAACCAGAATGAGCTATCACCTCACACATGTCCAAATGGCTCTAAATCCAAAACATAAGAAACAACAAGTGTTTGCGAGGATGTAGAGAAAAAGGAATCCTCTAGCACTGTTGGTGGGAATGCAAACTGGTGTAGCCGCTTGTGGAAGGGCAGTATGGAGGGGGCCTCAAAACAATTAAAAATAGAACCTACCATATGATCTAGTAATTGCACTACTGGGTACTTACCCAAAGAATATGACAACACTAGGTCAAAGGGATGTATGTGCCCCTGTGTTTATTGCAGCATTATTTGCCATAACCAAATTACGGAAGGAGCCCAAATGTTCATTGATAGATGAATGGATAAGAAGATTATGTATGTATACACACATACACTATGTATGTGTGTGTGTGTGTGTGTGTGTTTTATACAGAACCCAGAAGAAGAATCCATGTACACACACACACACTGGAATATTATTCAGCCATAAAAAAGAATGAAATCTTGCCATTTGCAACAACATGGATGGATGTAAAGAGTATTATGCTAAGCGAAATAAGCCAGTCAGGAGAGAGGACAAATATCATAGATTTCACTCATATGTGGAATCTAAGAAACAAACAAATGAACAAAGGAAAAAAAGAGAGACAAACCAGAAACAGACTATAACAAGTGGAGGTCGGGTTTTGTAATAGGTGAAGGGAATTAAAGAGTACACTTATTTGATGAGCACTGAGTAATACATGGAATTGTTGCATCACTCTCTTGTACACCTGAAACTAATATATCCCTGTATGTTAACTACACTGGAACTAAAAAACAAAAACAAAACAAAAACAACAAAACAAAAAACGCAACACCTAGTAACTATAAGTGAGAAAAGACTCAGAAATGGATATGTTAAAGACCTGATGAGTTATTTTTTTAAGTAATTTAAAAAACTATCAAATTCTGATTGTTCAGTGTTCATATGTAGGTAAGGAATTGCCATGTGTATATTGTACCTTATATCGTGGGGGCCGTACTAAACTCCCTTATTAATGCAACGGTTTTTTTGTAGATTCCTTGGTATTTTTTATGTAAATAATTGTGTCTGCCTGCAAATAAAAATTGTGGTATTTCAGCATTTCCAATCTGTACACCTTTTAATTCCTCTTTCCGTTCTTATGTAACAAGCTGGGATTCTAATACATATTGAATAGGAGTGATGACAGCAGACTTATCTCGAGGGGAAGTGTCCTGACTGTCATCCTTAAGCCTGATGTTGCCTGTAGGGTTTTCCCAGATCTTTTTCATCAGGTTAGGGATGTTCCCCTCCATTCCTAGTTTACCGAGAGCTTTTCACATGAAGTCTGTTGAATTATCAAATGCTCTCTGCATCGATTGATATGATCATATGATTTCTGTTCTTTAGCCTGTTGATGTGGTGAACTACATTTGTTGATTTTCAAATGTTGAACTGGTTTTGTGTGCCTGAAAGATATGTCATTTGTTTGTGGTGTACAGTTCTTTGCATGCATTGTTGGATTCGATTTGCTGATGTGTTGTTGAGGGATTTTATGACAATGTTCATGAGAGATCATGGTCTGCATCATCTTTGTCTGTCTTGCTATTAGGGGAAATGCAGACCTCAGAGAACGAGTTAGGAAATGTTCTTCTGCCTCTACATTCTGGAAGAGATGGTGGAAAATTGGAATCATTTTTTTTTCTTTAAGTGTTTGTTTGGAATTCACCAAGGAAAAAGTCTGGGCCCTGGGCATAAATACATAACTGTTCGGGTTATCTATTTTTCCGTGTGAGATTTGATAGTGTCTTCCAAGGAATCTGGCCATTCCCTCTACTGGTTCAAATTTGCAGGCATAGGATTGCCAGTGGCATTCCTTTTTATTATCATTTAGTGGCCTATGAGATCAGTAGTGATGTCCATTCTTTCACTCAGATATTGGTAAGTGTGTCTTCCCCCCTTTTTTCTTCTTGGCAGAAAGAGGTTTGCCTCTCTTATTGGCCTTTGCTAAGAACCCGGCTTTTGGTGTCACTGAATTTTTTTTTAAATTTTTATTTATTTATGATAGTCACAGAGAGAGAGAGAGAGAGAGAGAGAGAGAGAGAGAGGCAGAGACACAGGCAGAGGGAGAAGCAGGCTCCATGCACTGGGAGCCTGACGTGGGATTCGATCCCGGGTCTCAGGATCGCGCCCTGGGTCAAAGGCAGGCGCCAACCGCCTGCGCCACCCAGGGATCCCTGTCATTGAATTTTTGCTATGGTTTTCCTGCTTTTGATTTCATTGTCTTCTGCTCTGATTTTTATGATATATTTCTTTCTGTTTACTTTGGCTTAAACTGGTCTCTTTTCCTACTTTCGTGAGGTTTATGATTTTAGATCATAAAATCATAAAAGAGTTTAGAACATAAAAGAGTTCTTCCTCTCCAGTACATGAATGTATGCTCTAAATTTCATTTCCCTCTGAGGCAATGCTATTGCTGTATCACAATACTTTTGAATTTTCATTTTAATTTAGTTCAAACGTCTTTCGGTTTCTCTGGAGCTTCCTTCTTTCATCCATGTGCCGATTAGAAATGTTTTGTTTCATCTCCAAACCTAGGCAGCTTATCCATCTACTTCTCTGTTGTTGATTTCTAGCTTAATTCCATTGCGGTGTGAGAACCTACTTTGTAGGACTCCTACTCCTTTATATTTGTAAAGTTGTGCTTTCTGTCCCCACATATGATCTATCTTTGTGAATGTTCCCCGTGAGCTTGAGAGGCTACGGATTCCACTCTTGTTGAGTGGAGTGTTCTATACAAGTCAAGTAGATCGAGTTGATGGATAATGCTGTTCAGGTTGTCGGTATCTTTTTGGTATCTGCTTGTCTGCCTGCTGGTTTTACCAATTAGTGGCAGAGGGGTGTTGAAATCTCTCACTGCAGTCAGGGATTTATGCATTTCTTTTTGAACTTTTACCAGGTTTTGCCTCAAACATTTTGATGCTGTTTTAACACTGTGATTAGGGGCTTACACAGTTAGGATTGTTATGTCCTCTTGGAGAATTGACTCCTTAATCATTATGTGATGCCCCTCCTTATTCCTATCCCTGGCAGTTTTCATTGTTCCATGTCGGCTTTATCTGAAATTAATGTAGCTCCTGCGTCTTGCTTTGGCTTAGTGTTAGCATGGTAAACCTTTTCCTATTCCTTTACTTCTTAAGCTACCTGAGTCTTGATGTTGAGTGTGAGGTTCTTGCAGGCAGCTTATACTTGGGTCTTTCTTTTGTCCACTCAGAAAATCTCTGTCTTTAGTGGGTTGTCCTTAAGCCATTCTCACTTAGAGTGATGATTGGTATAATCGGATTGATATTTGCGCCCTGTTTTCCCCTCTTTTACCGTATTGCTTATACTGCTTCTCAAACTATTTTCAGCGGTTGCCCTAGAGTTTAGAATATACACTTTTTACTAAGCCAAGTCCACCTTCAGATAATAGTATATGGCTTCATGTGTAGTGCAGGTACCTTATCACAGAGTATTCCTAATTCCTCCCTCCCATTGCTTGGGATACTTCTGTCTTTCACCTATCCGTGTGCTATGATCATTCGATACATTGTGCTATCCTGTTTTAGAGAACAGTCCTCTTTTAGATGACACAAGAATGAGAACCATAAAAGATGTTAATTCACCTCCATTTTACTTCACGAGTCTCTTCCTTTCTTTAGGTAGACCCATGTTTCTGACCCATATTATTTTCCTTCTGCCTGAAGAACATCTCTTAACGTTTCTTGTGAGGCAGGTTTCCTGCAGATGAATTTGCTCAACTTTTGTTTGTCTGAGAGTCTTTACCTTCTTGTGTTCCTGTTTTACTGGAAATAGATTTCTAGGTAGGTGGTTTTTCCTTTTCAATCAACACCTTAAATATTTCATTTCACTCTACCCCCTCTGCATGCAGGGTTCTGTGACGAGAAGTCAGCTGTAATTCTTATTCATGTTTTTCTACGGGTAAGATGTTTTTCTCTTCTAGTTTGTTCTTTCAGCATTTTCTCTTTTAGTTTTTTAATACGGTTGAATATAAAAAGTCTAAGGGTGTGTGTGTGTATATATGCTGCTTGGTATTCACTAAGATTCCCAAGTCTGTGCTTGGTGTCTGTCATTTATTTTGGAGCTCTTGGCCCTTAGTGCTTCCAACTTTCCTTCTTCTTGTTATCTCTGCTTCTTTCCTTTATGGAATTTGGATTAATATGTGAAACTTTTTCCAATTTCACACGGCAGGATGTTCAGTTATGGCTTTTTTTTTTTCAGTTTCTCTTTTTACTTCTTAGCATTTCCATTAGGTCATAGGTCAATAAAACTTTCTGATCTTCAGGCTCCTCAGTTCTTTCCTTCATTGTGCTGAGTCTACTGACAAATCCTCATTCCTGTTGTCGTGTTTTAGTTTTCTAGTATTTCCTTTTAATTTTTGCTCAGAATTGCCATCTCTGCATATGTACCCATCAGCTTTTGCATGTTGCCGATTTTTCCATTAGAGCCCTTAACAAATTAATCATAGGGGCACTGGGTGCCACAGCGGTTGAATGTTTCTCTTTGGCTCAGGGCATGGTCCCGTGGCACCGGGATCGAGTCCCACATCGGGATCCCCTCGAGGAGCCTGCTTCTCCTCTGCCTATGTTTCTGCCTCTCTCTCTCTGTATCTCTCATTAATAAATAAATAAAATCTTTTTAAAAAATAAAATAACTATGATTAATTTGGTGGGGTAACTATGATTAACTATGAAAATCTGTGGTTGTGCAGTGCTTTCAGATATAATCCACAGTTATTTCTCTGGAACCCCATGGATGGTAGTGGTAAGGTGGTTGGGGGGGGAGGGGGAAATTCTATAGTTTCATGATTAAATCTCTTATCTTTTAGTGGGGCCGTGTCTCTGGGCTGCAACCTTCCACAGGTATATCTTCAGTGGCGTCACCTTCTCCATGCCTTCTGTCCTTCCCCTGGCTGCAGTATTCTCAGATTAGTTCCTGGAAGGCTTCACCCCTGTTGCCTACTCTGTTTCCCTTAGGTGAGACAGGAAGTGTGTGTGTGTGTGGGGGGGGGTGCTGTGTGGGAAGGAATACCCTTCTTCCACCTAGGGTAAAGCTCTAGCAAAGTGTTTCCCTGGAGAGTAGGCCTCTGTCATGGAGAAGGCTCTGGGGTATTTTGACAATGATTATTCCTCCTCTCTCCCAGTCAGAAAAACTAGGGCATCTTTTCTCAGAACTTCACCCTGAAAATCCATTTCCTGGAGTGAAAGACCATAAACATGTAGCTTCTGCCTAAGACTTCAGTGGGTGAATGGGGGTGGGGTGGGCACAGGGTGGAGATGTAGTAGGGGAAGCAGATTCTCGCTCTCCTGTTAGTCCACACTCAGCTTCGAGCAATTCAACTTATGTACCATTTAAGTACTCTTAGCAGTTTATGACTGCAGAGGAATCTGATCCAGGAAAGCAGATCTCAG
Organism: Canis lupus dingo; assembly: GCF_003254725.2. Lineage (NCBI taxonomy): Eukaryota > Metazoa > Chordata > Mammalia > Carnivora > Canidae > Canis > Canis lupus. The sequence continues at coordinate 44,224,248 of NC_064281.1, forward strand.
TTTGAACAGTCTGAATTCAACTCTCTCTCGAGATCTTATGTGGTGTTTTGCCCCTGCCACCATAGTTCTCTGATAAGTTTAAAAAAAAAAAAAGAAGGTTTGATGCACTTTTTTGCAGTGTTCTCTTTTTTAAGGAGGGATTGGTGATTTCTACCTGTTTTATATATTGGAGCTGAAACCAGAAGTCTCACTTGTGACCATTTTTGAAACCTAGCACCATCATTATAAGCCTGTGATTTGCAAATATCATGGTAAGTCCCAAGAGAAGCAGATGCAAGTTGAAAGTATTTGTCTGAGGGAGCCAGTAGGAAGAGTGTGGTGTTTATGGTAGGAAGAGTGATGGGGCACAGTGTGTGTGGGGGGTGCGGAGGGGGTGGATTTAGAATCAAATGATTCTTAGTTTTATTCAATGCTAGTATTATTTAACTTTTAAAATCTCTTTCTCTACACACACAGACACACACACACACAAACACATGTGTGTTTGTGTTTTGAGAAAATTAAGAAATAGGTGGTGCCTCTTATGTAGAAATAGTCTATAGAGATTTTACATAGGAGAATACAAAGAAATTCTAAGCATTGATTTCCAGGAGATTGAATAAACACCCCCTAATATATACAATTCCTTAAAAAGTATCTCTCGCTTCTGGATGTCAGCTGTCACTGTTGTTAACTAATATGGATGTGTTACTTATGATCACAGCAGGTTTGCACAACAATTGGCTAGGGTAATAATGTGAAAATTGGCCTGTCCTAAGTCTTGGGGAAGCAATGAAAGAAAAGGGACTATGGGATCCCTGGGTGGCGCAGCGGTTTGGTGCCTGCCTTTGGCCCAGGGCGCGATCCTGGAGGACCCGGGATCGAATCCCACATCGGGCTCCCGGTGCATGGAGCCTGCCTTCTCCCTCTGCCTGTGTCTCTGCCTCTCTCTCTGTGACTATCATAAATAATTTTAAAAAAACATAAAAAAAGGGACTATGGGCCCATTTCACAAGTGAAGAAACGAAGGCTAAAAGAGATTCAGTAACTTGCTGAAAAGTCATGTGCCAAGTCCATCTGATGTCAGCATCGATGTCCTGTCTGGAATACTTCTCTGCCTATCCTGGAATACACACTTTTGAAGAGTCACAGCTTTATTGGAAATGGTGTTATTTTTTTCAACTAGGTTTGGGGACCAAATTTACTGAGACAAGTACAAGGAGAGATGAATACCATCAGCCAGTTCTTTTCAGAAATCACAAATTATTAAATTATTTAGAAACTAGAAACAGAGACACCTAGGTGGTTCCGTGGTTGAGCGTCTGCCTTTGGCTCAGGGCGTGATCCCGGAGTCCCGGCATTGAGTCCCACATTGGGCTTCCTACATGGAGCCTGCTTCTCCCTCTGCCTACGTCTCTGCCTCTCTTTTCTCTCTCTCTCATAAATAAATAAAATCTTTTTTAAAAATTAAACTAGAAACAAAGATAGAGATCTTCCAAATCTGTTTAATGAAGATAGCCTAAACCCTGATTCCCAAACCTGGAAAAGATGATATGTGCACACACGCCCACAGGCCCACATACCTGCGTGGTGCACAAGCACATGTGCACACTCCCACATGTGCCCGTACACACAGAAATATGGATCTGTCTCACTTAGGAGCATAGATTTCATGGTTTTATCCATCAATTCGAGTATGTAGAGTTAATGGTATATAGAAAATCTACACATCCTGGTAGTTTTTCTTGTCATGAGAGGATCGTTGTAATATTGAGAAATATTTTAGTATTTTAATAATCTATCATATCAATAGGGCAAAGGAGGAGAAACATATCCTTTGAAATGCTGGGGAAGAAACTCAAGAAATCCAGTGCATCTCTGATAAACTGCGGTCTTTCCTAGTTCTTGTCTTCAGCTGAGAAAATTGCATTAAAACCCTTTATTACTGCCCATCTGCAATCCCTTATCTGAAACCCCCTGGGACCAGATGTTGCAGAATTCATATATCATACGTTACATAAGAGCCATAAGTGGGGTCTGGAATAGCCACTGATGAATCTAATAAGACAATATTCCACAGAGAAACACAAATATTCATGCTGAGAAGGATAAATAAGTCTAAAACAGCCTCCTGTCAGTACAGGTCATGTTTATGTGCATATGAGACAGGAAAAATAACTCTGGTTTTCATAGCCTTTGAGATTTCAGACTTACGATAAGGGATTTTTGATTCTGAAGCATGTTTCTGTCAGTTCTTTCTGCATTTTATACGTGTTTTCCCCCCTCTATGTTGGTAGATTTTTCCTTTAGTGAAGTATAACCGACAAAGAGAAGGAGCACCAAATGATAAATGACAGCAATTTGGTGACATTTCACAAAGTGGACACATGCAAGTAACCACCACCCAGATCAAGATATACGACATTACTAGTGCCCCAGAAACCTATACTGTGTCCTTATCTAGTCATTACACCTGACAGTTAACCACTCTTCTGACCTATGTCACTGTAATGGTTTTTTGTTTGTTTGTTTGTTTTGTTTATTTTGGCTTGTTTTTAAACTTTCTACAAATAGAATTATCAGTCATGTGGCTTTTTTATGCCTGGCTTCTTTTGCTCAATGTTCTGATATTGAGATCTGCCCATGTTGTTGCACATAGAGATATTTGCTTGTTTCATGTCTGTATGGTATTCTCTACAATGAGTATACCACACTGTATTTATTCATTCAGCTGTTGATAGATGTTCAGATTATTTCCGGTTCATGACTATCATCAATAACGATGCTGTGAACATTTTCATTCATGTGTTCTGGAGAACATGTTTGCACTGCTGTTTGATATATACATGGATTGGGTGGTAGCCAGAGTTCCATGCTGATGCCCAGTGACCCTTGTTCTTTGCACAGTCTCCTCCCAGTGGTGTGGATGGAACCTGTGGACGTGATGAGATAGCACTCCCACGATTATGTGAAATTATTTAGCAAGAAGGATTTTGCAGGTGTAATTAAGGCCACAGATTCAGTTGACCTTAAGATGGGGTGATTGTTCAAGGTGGGCCAGACCTAATCAGGGGAACACTTACAAGGGCCGAGGCCCCGCCTGAAAGAGAGATTGGAGGTTTGAGGGGGCATTCACAGGGGGCCACATGGTGAGGAACTGAAGGCAACCTCTGGGAGAGGAGTGCCGTCCCAGCTGACACCCAGCGAGGAGAAAGGGGCCTCAGTCCTCCAGCAGCCTGGAACCGAATTCAGCTGACAACATGGTTGTGTTGGAAGGGACTCTCCCTGAAAGCCTCCAGAAAGGGGCACATCAAGTCCACTGCCATCTCATCCTGTGAGACCCAGAGCAGGGAAACCATTCACACTGGGCACAGGCCTCTGACCTGCGCAATTATGAGCTAATAAACGGGGGTTATTTTAAGCTGTTAGGAGTGTGGCCATCTACTCCACGCCAACAGGAAGGTAATACAGATGTCGGTACCTGAATGTGGGTGCCACCACTGCCAACAGTTAAAGATGTAGGTGTGGCTTTGGAATTGGGTAGTGGGCGAGGGCTGGAGGAATTTTGAGGTGTATGCTAGAGAGAGCCTTGATTGCCTCGGACCGACCATTAGTAGAAATCTGAACTTTGAGGATATGGCTGGTGAGGGCTCAGAAGGAAGCGAGGGACAGATTATTGGAAACTGGAAGAAGGGGGATTCCTTCTTCCAGTTTCCTGCTATGTAGTGGCAGAAAGCTTAACAGGATTGTTGCCTGTGGTTATGTGGAAAGGAGAAAGATACAGATGACAAACTTGGATATATGGCAAAGGGAGAGGTTGGAGGTAGCAGAATTTGGGTAGCATAATAGGAAAAACCTAGATTGCCTTGAGCAGAGTATTAGTGCGGATCTGGAATTTAAAAACCAAGGATTGGGACGCCTAGGTGGCTCGGTGGTTGAGCGTCTGCCTTTGGCTTGGGACGTGATCCCGGGTCTGGGGATCGGGTCCCGCACCGGGCTCCCTGTGAGGAGCCTGCTTCTCCCTCTGCCTGTGTCTCTGTCTCTCTCTCTCTCATAAATAAATAAAATCTTAAAAAATAATAAAAACCAAGGATTATTCTAGGCTTTGAAACTTTATCAAAGAATTCTGTCTGCTGTTCTCTCAGCTGGATTTCCAAACTACTTTCTGCCTTCCGATCCCTGCCCCCTTTTCAAACCCGAATGTTCTAGCTGCTATCCTATGCCCATCCCACCACTGTGTGTTGGGGAAGATTGCTTGTCACTTTAGTGTCACCAGTCCTCAGTTGCAGACGGATTGTGCCCCAGGAGTTGTATTGCATGGATTATACCCAGGAACCTCATCCATGCCTGATTTAGATGACTGGGATCATGAGATTCTGGACTTTTGAGCTGTGCAGTTTTGATGAGCTCTTGGACTTGAGCTGTTGCCATAATACCACGAGACATTTGAAGACTGTGGGATGGACTGAATGAATTTTGTCTGTGGGACAGACTGGATCACTGGGGGCCAGAGGGCATGCTGTGGTAGGGGGAGTTCAAAGAGGATTTCAAGTGACCCTCAACCTTGATATACTCCCCTCCCATTCAGTATAAGAGGAGCCCGTGAACATGATCAGACGTCACTCCTGTGACCATGTTACGTTACATGGGAAAAGAGATTTTGGCACATGTATTAAGGTCCCAAATCGGTAGACCTTCGAATAAGGATGTCATCCTGGGTGGGCCAGGCCCAATCAGGTGAGCCCTAATTTTTATTTTTATTTTTTTTGTTTTTTGTTTTTTACCATCTTGTTTTCTTTATTAAATTTTTTATTGGAGTTCAATTTGCAAACATATAGCATAACACCCAGCGCTCATCCCACCGATGCCCCCCTCAGTGCCCATCACCCAGTCACCCCAACCCCTGCCCACCTCCCATTCCACCACCCCTTGTTCATTTCCCAGAGTTAGGTGTCTCTCATGTTTTGTCACCCTCACTGATATTTTCACTCATTTTCTCTCATTTCCCTTATTCTCTTTCATTAATTTTTATATTCCCCAAATGAATGAGACCATATAATGATTGTCCTTTTCTGATTGACTAATTTCGCTGAGCATAATACCCTCCAGGTCCCTCCACATCGAAGCAAATAGTGGGTATTTCTCGTTCTAATGGCTGAGTAATATTCCATTGTATACATAGACCACATCTTCTTTATCCATTCATCTTTTGATGGACACCGACGCTCCTTCCACAGTTTGGCTATTGTGGACATTGCTGCTATAAACATTGGGGTGCAGGTGTCCCGGCATTTCACTGCATCTGTATCTTTAGGGTAAATCCCCAGAAGTGCAATTGCTGGGTCATAGGGCAGGTCTATTTTTAACTCTTTGAGGAAACTCCACACAGTTTTCCAGAGTGGCTGTACCCGTTCACATTCCCACCAACAGTGCAAGAGGGTTCCCCTTTCTCCACATCCTCTCCAACATTTGTTGTGTCCTGCTTTGTTAATTTTCCCCCATTCTCACTGGTGTGAGGTGGTATCTCATTGTGGTTTTGATTTGTATTTCCCTGATGGCCAGGGATGCAGAGCACTTTCTCATGTGCGTGTTGGCCATGTCTATGTCTTCCTCTGTGAAATTTCTGTTCATGTCTTTTGCCCATTTCAGGACTGGATTGTTTGTTTCTATGGTGATGAGTTTAATAAGTTCTTTATAGATCTTGGATACTAGCCCATTATCTGATAGGTCATATGCAAATATCTTCTCCCATTCTGTAGGTTCTGTTTTAGTTTTGTTGACTGTTTCTTTTGTTGTGCAGAAGCTTCTTATCTTGATGAAGTCCCAATAGTTCATTTTTGCTTTTGTTTCTCTTGCCTTCATGGATGTATCTCACAAGAAGTTGCTGTGGCCAAGTTCAAAAAGGGTGTTGCCTATGTTCTCCTCTAGGATTCTGATGGAACCTTGACTCACATTTAGACCTTTCATCTGTTCGAGTTTATGTTTGTGTATGGTGTAAGAGAATGGTCTAGTTTCATTCTTCTGCATGTGGATGTCCAATTTTACCAGCACTAATTACTGAAGAGACTGTGTTTTTTTCCAGTGGATAGTTTTCCCTCCTTTATCGAATATTAGTTGACCATAAAGTTGAGGGTCTACTTCTGGATTCTCTATTCTGTTCCATTGATCTCTGTGTCTGTTTTTGTGCCGGTACCACACTGTCTTGATGACCACAGCTTTGTAGTACAACCTGAAATCTGGCATTGTGATGCCCCCAACTATGGTTTTCTTTTTTAAAATTACCCTGGCTATTCGCAGTCTTTTCTGATTCCACACAAATCTTAAGATGATTTGTTCCAACTCTCTGAAGAAAGTCCATGGTATTTTGATAGGGATTGCATTAAACGTGTAAATTGCCCTGGGTAATATTGACATTTTCACACTATTAATTCTTCCAATCCATGAACATGGAATATTTTTCCATCTCTTTGTGTCTTCCTCAATTTCTTTCAGAAGTGTTCTGTAGTTTTTAGGGTATACATCCTTTACTTCTTTGGTTAGGTTTATTCCTAGGTATCTTATTCCTTTGGGTGCTATTGTAAATGGCATTGACTCCTTAGTTTCTCTTTCTTCAGTCTCATTGTTAGTGTACAGAAATGCCACTGATTTCTGGGCATTGATTTTGTATCCTGCCACACTGCCAAATTGCTGTATGAGTTCTAGCAATCTTGGGGTGGAGTCTTTTGGGTTTTCTATGTAGAGTATCATGTCATCTGCAAAGAGCAAGAGTTTGACTTCTTCTCTGCCAATTTGAATGCCTTTTATTTCTTTTTGTTGCCTGATTACTGAGGCTAGGGCTTCTAGTCCTATGTTGAATAGCAGTGGTGAGAGTGGACATCCCTGTCTTGTTCCTGATCTTAGGGGAAAGGCTCCCAGTGCTTCCCCATTGAGAATGATATTTGCTGTGGTATTTTCCTAGATGGCTTTTAAGATGCTGAGGAATGTTCCCTTTATCCCCACACTCTGAAGAGTTTTGATCAGGAATGGATGCTGTATTTTGTCAAATGCTTTCTCTGCATCTATTGAGAGGATCATATGGTTCTTGTTTTTTCTCTTGCTGATATGATGAATCACATTGATTGTTTTATGAGTGTTGAACCAGCCTTGCATCCCGGGGATAAATCCCACTTGGTCATGGTGAATAATCTTCTTAATGTATTGTTGGATCCTATTGGTTAGTATCTTGTTGAGAATTTCTGCATCTGTTTTCCTCAGGGATGTTGGTCTATAATTCTCCTTTTAGGTTGGGTCCTTGTCTGGTTTTGGAATTAAGGTGATGCTGGCCTCATAGAACGAGTTTGGAAGTATTCCGTCTCTTTTTATCTTTCCAAACAGCTTTAGTAGAATAGGTATGGTTTCTTCTTTAAACGTTTGATAGAATTCCCCTGGGATGCCATCTGGCCCTGGACTTTTGTGTCTTGGGAGGTTTTTGATGACTGCTTCAATGTCCTCCGGGGTTATCAGCCTGTTCAGGTTTACTATTTCTTCCTGTTCCAGTTTTGGTAGTTTGTGATTTTCCAGAAATGCGTCCGTTTCTTCTATATTGCCTACTTTATTGGCGTATAGCGGCTCATAATAAGTTTTGAAAATCGTTTGTATGTCCTCGGTATTGGTGGCGATCTCTCCTTTCTCATTCATGATTTTATTAATTTGAGTCTTTTCTCTCTTCTTTTTAATAAGGCTGGCTAATGGTTTATCTGTCTTATTAATTCTTTCAAAGAACCAACTCCTGGTTTTGTTGATCTGTTCCACAGTTCTTCTGGTCTCGATTTCGTTGAGTTCTGCTAGAATCTTTATTAATTCTCTTCTTCTGCTGGGTGTAGGATCTATTTGCTGTTTTTTCTCCAGCTCCTTTAGGTGCAAGGTTAGCTTTTGTATTTGAGTTCTTTCCAGTTTTTGGATGGATGTTTGTATTGTGATGTAGTTCCCCCTCAGGACTGCCTTTGCTGTGTCCCAAAGATTTTGAACGGTTGTATCTTCATTCTCATTAGTTTCCATGAATCTTTTTAATTCTTCTCTAATTCCCTGGTTGACCCTTTCATCTTTTAGCAGGATGCTCTTTAACCTCCACTTATTTGAAATCCTTCCAAACTTCGTCTTGTGATTTAGTTCTAGTTTCAAAGCATTATGGTATGAAAATATGAAGGGGACGATCCCAATCTTTTGGTATCAGTTAAGATCTGATTTGTGACCCAGTATGTGGTCTATTCTGGAGAAAGTTCCGTGTGCACTCGAGAAGAATGTGTATTCAGTTGCGTTTGGATGTAAAGTTCTGTAAATATCTGTGAAATCCATCTGGTCCAGTGTATCATTTAAAGCTCTTGTATTCTTTGGAGATGTTGTGCTTAGAAGATCTGTCGATTGTAGAAAGTGGTGTGTTCAAGTCTCCCAGTATCAGTGTATTATTGTCTAAGTATGTTTAGACATAAACATACTTACTTTGTTTATTAATTGATTGATACACTTGGCAGCTCCCACATTCGGTGCATAAATATTCATGATTGTTACGTCCTCTTGTTGCATAGATCCTTTAAGCATGATATAGTGGTCCTCTTCATCTCTTACTACAGTCTTTGGGATAAACTTTAATTTATCTGATATAGGGATGGCTACCCCTGCTTTCTTTTGAGGACCATTTGAATGGTAAATCGTTCTCCAACCTTTCATTTTCAGGCTATAGGTGTCCTTATGTCTAAAATGAGTCTCTTGTAAACAGCAAATAGATGGGTCCTGCTTTTTTATCCAGTCTGAAACCCTGTGCCTTTCAATGGGGTCATTAAGCCCACTCACGTTCAGAGTTACTATTGAAAGATATGAATTTAGTGTCATCATGATACCTATTCAGTCCCTGTTTTTGTGGATTATTTCCTTGGACTTCCTCTTTCTTTTACAGAGTCCCCCTCAATATTTCTTGCAGAGCTGGTTTGGTGGTCACATATTCTTTCAGTTTCTGCCTATCTTGGAAGCTCTTTATCTCTCCTTCTATTCTGAATGAGAGCCTTGCTGGATAAATTATTCTTGGCTGCATGTTCTTCTCATTTAGGACCCTGAATATATCTTGCCAGCCCTTTCTGGCCTGTAGGTCTCTGTGGAGATGTCTGCTGTCATCCTAATACTTCTCCCCACAAAGGTTATGGATTTCTTACCTCTTGCTGCTTTTAGGATCTTCTCTTTATCTTTGGAATTTGCAAGTTTTGGTATTAAATGTCGAGGTGTTGAGCGGTTTTTATTGACTTTAGAGGGGGAAGCTCTCTATCTCCTGGATCTGAATGCCTGTTTCCCTTTCCCAGTTAGGGAAGTTCTCAGCTATGATTTGTTCAAATACACTTTCTGGTCCTCTGTCCCTTTCGGCGCCCTCGGGAACCCCCGTAGATTAAACGTAGATTTTTTTCCTTCTGAGGCTGTCATTTATTTCCCTTAACCTATCCTCATGTTATTTTAATTGTTTTTCTCTTTTTTCCTCAGCTTCCTTCCTTGCCATCAACTTGTCTTCTATGTCACTCACTAGTTCTTCTACCTCATTATCCCTCGTTGTTAGGACCTCCAGTTTGGTTTGCATCTCATTTAATTGATTTTTAATTTCGGTTTGATTAGATCTAAATTCTGCAGTCATGAAGTCTCTTGAATCCTTTATACCTTTTTTTAGAGCCACCAGTAGCTTTATAATTGTGCTTCTGAATTGGCTTTCTGACATTGAATTGTAATCCAAATTTTGTAATTCTGTGGGAGAGAGTACTGTTTCTGATTCCTTCTTTTGTGGTGAGCTTTTCCTTCTAGTCATTTTGCTTAGTGCAAAGTGGACAAAAACAAGTTGTATTGCAAAAAGGAGAAAAAGAGAGAAAAAAGGGGGGGGACAAACAGAAAACAAAAAACAAGGGGGAGTATCCTCTGATTCTACATACTGTTAATCCCTCAGCTTCCCCTGGAACTTCCCATTGCTGCTTGGTCAATAACTTGCTTTTCCCCTGTCCTTCTAGCTGGTCTTCTGGGGGAGCGTCCTGCTGTGCTGATTCTCAGGTGTGTGCACCTGGGGGAGCTGCCCAGCCCCCTGCCAGGTGCACGGCTCAGTGGGAGCTGCTTATCCTGTGAGGCCCCTGCTCAGTCCCAGGTACAAGGTGACACCAGGAAGAACAACAACAGTGGCAGCGGCCAGCTCTCCAGCTCTGGAGTCAGCTCCAGCAGTAACTACCGCAGCTCCCATTCTGCAGGGGCCTGGATGCTCCGGGGGCGTGGGGTGCCTATCTGCACAGCTCAGGGCCGCCCAACGGCAGGAGCGTCTTTGCTGTCTTGTGTCCTCCCAAGCCTCTGCCTGTCCCGGGGGGAGTGCTGGATCTTGGACTGTGTCCCCCAGCGCTCTGGGCTCTGGGGCCTGCACCGCTGGAATTGCGCTCCCGGGCCCCGCAGCCCCCTCCACGTGGACCCGCTGCCTGAACCGCAGGAGCTGCTGGGGGGTGGGGACCCTCCCGGCGCGTGCTCCAGGTCTTTAGGGAGCTCAGCCCGCGCTGTGTGGCGCGCTCTCCCCTGGGGCGCAGTTCCTCTGTTAGTGCCCCTGGGAACCTGAGGCCATCCCTTCCCCTCCTGGGATCCTGCCTGGAGCTCCCTGCAAGCGCCTTTCCCTCCGGGAAGGTTGGTAAAGCTCCTGCTTCTCTGGGCCTGGGCTTTCCTGTCCTGGGGGCACTCCCCGGGGGCCTTAGCCCGGCTCCTCCTGGGGGCCCCTCCCCCTTGGATGCTTTTGTATTTCTTTTATTTTTTTTTCCCATCTTCCTACCTTGATAGAAGCGCAAACTCTTCTCGCTGTAGCATTCCAGCTGTTCTCTCTTTAAATCTCAGACCGAATTCGTAGGCTTTTCAGGATGATTTAAAAGTTATCTAGGTAAGTTGGTGGGGACAGGTGACTTGGGGACCCTACTCTTCCGCCATCTTGCCCCGCCTCCTCCAGGTGAGCCCTTAAAATGGGCACCTCCTGAGAGACTCAAGCATGAGAGGGTGTCTGGAGGGGTCCCTGTGACAAGGAACTTCAGGCAGCCTCTAGGAGCTGAGAGTGGGACCGAATTCTGCCAATAACCCAAATGAGCGTGGCGCAGTGGACTTCTCCTCAGTCTCTACAAAGAAACACCACCTGCCCAACACCTATTTCACCCTGTGATACACTGAACAAGGAACAAAGGTGTGCCACACATGTACTTGTGACCTACAGAACTGTGAGCTAATAAATAGACATTGTTTTTAAGTCACTGAGTTGATGGTACTTTGTTACACAGGAATAGACCACTAATACTGATGGCGTTGCTGGGTTATAGAGAATGTACATGTTCAGCCCTCATAGATAGTGCCAGTTTTCCAAAGAGGTGGTACCAAGCCAATCTACATTTGCACCAGCATTAGACAGTTCCTCCTTATCCTCATCAAACCTTGATATCGTTAGTTGTCTTGTCTATTCCGATAGATGTTTCCTGATACCTCTTTGGAACTTTATTTTCTAAAGATTTGTTTTTTTGGAGAGAGAGGGAGAGAGAGCACATGTGCGCAAGTGCACGCAGAGGGAGAGGGAGGGGAGAGAGAGTCTTAAGCCCCAAACGCTGGCTCCATCTCACAACCTTGAGATCTTGACCTGAGCCAAAACCCAGGAGTCTGAGGCTTAACCAAGTGCGCCACCCAGGCGCCCCACCTCACTGGGATTTTAATGTGCATATCCCTGGTGACTGAGGTTGAGCAGCTTTTTATTTGCTCTTCGGTTAGTTAGTTGGATGTCCTGTTTTGTGAAGGTCCTGTTCAAATATTGTGCCAATTTCTTATTGCATTGTCTTTTTTTTTCCTTCTGATTTTAGGAGGTATTATATCCTGTACATGAGACATGCATGGGATATACATGTCACAAATACCTTTCTCTCATTCCAAGGTTTGTCTTTTTACTCGCTAAATGTGTCTTTTGGTGAACGGAAGTCCTTATTTTGATGAAGTCCAAATTACCAATGTTTCCCTTTGTCGCTAGTGCTTTTTGTATGTTGTTTTCCAATATCTTTGCCCATCCCAAGGTCATAAAGATTTGTTCATATGTTATTTTCAATAAGCTTTAACTTCTGGAATTAATTTTTGTGTATGGCATAAGTTAGGGGCCAAAGTTAAGTTTTTTCCCAAGGGGATGGATATCCAGTTAGTCCAGCTCCGCTTATTTAAAAGACCATCCTTCCCCTAGAGCACTCTCGTGCCACAATTGTAAATGTGGTGACCATGCTTGTATGAGTCTGTTCGTGGACCTTTCTCTTTGTTTCTTTGGCCTGTTTGTCTATTCTTGTGCTCATACCACACTATCTTAATTATTATAGCGTCATAATTGATCTTGCTATCGGGCTGTAAAAGTCCTGAAAAGTCCTGGTTTTTGTTTTAGATGCCTTTGGCTGTTCTTGGATCTTAAGTTGTCCATATATAATTTAGAAGCAACTTGCCAATTTCCATTTAAAAAGAAAAAAAAAACTGCTGGGAATTTGATTGGGGTGGTGTTGAACCCATAGACCATTTTCACAAGAATTCTCTCTTCCATTCACTCCCATACTGTTGTCTTTCAATACACAAACATGACTAATCCCTGAGTTATGTAGGTCGTCTTTAATTTCTCTTGGAAATGCTATATCTGGGCAGAAGTCTTGGGACTCCTTTGTTAGATTTGTTCCTAGGTGTTTATTCTTTTCTGATGCTGTAATAGATGGCATTTAAACATATTTTTCTCCTTTTAATTTTAATGCCAGTATATAGAAATCCAATATCCAGCAACCATGCTAAGTTATTTATTAGTTATATCATCAGATATATACACTTTTTAATGTAAACAATTTTTACATTTTTTAAATGTAAAACAATTACGTTTTTTGATGTAAACAATCTGTTGTGTCTCTTTTCTTTTTTTATATCATTCCATTTATTTTTTTTAATTTATTTTTTATTGGTGTTCAATTTACTAACATACAGAATAACCCCCAGTGCCCGTCACCCATTCACTCCCACCCCCCGCCCTCCTCCCCTTCTACCACCCCTAGTTCGTTTCCCAGAGTTAGCAGTCTTTACGTTCTGTCTCCCTTTCTGATATTTCCCACACATTTCTTCTCCCTTCCCTTATATTCCCTTTCACTATTATTTATATTCCCCAAATGAATGAGAACATATAATGTTTGTTTCTTTAAGAGCCGAGAAAACTTACCCCAAAGACTCCAAGTGGACATGCAGCTCGTTGATATGGGGAGCATCAACTGCGGAATGCCCATTCCTAAACCAATCACTGGAAGGGTAATGAGATTACTATGACCTGGTTAGTCAACCACACTGTCCTGTATAATCAGATACATTGCACTGCGGGCTGCAGTTTTTCTCTATTTTAACCAAATATGTAAATACTTGGAAATGAAACCTTTGATCAGAAAGGTAAAAATCAGGAGATTGATGATGATGGACTGATACTGGTCTTTCCCCATAAATGAGCTGAAATTAGCTTTAAGGTACACCATTTCTTAAGCAAAGACTAGTATGGTTAATATCTGAAAACCGTTTTGTCCACTGTGAAGGAAGAATTAACTCTTAAAATGAAGTCGTTTACTTCATATATACCCTTCTGGTGATTATGAAATATAAAACTATCATAGAAAAGTTAACACATACACATGCCAAACTTTTAACAATGGTTATTGTTCACTGGCAGGATTGACTGTGATTTAAATTTTGTTTTAAACTTTTCCAAATTATCTAAATACCCCACCACAGGGTTTGTCAACCTAGACACTACTAACATTTGGACCAGATAATTGTTTGTTGTAAGAGGCCGGCTGGTGCATTCAGGGTTTTTAAGCAGCATCCCTAGTTTTGATCCACTGGATGGCAGTAGCATTTCCCTTTTCTCCAAGTCATCACAAACAAAAATGTCTCCAAACATTGTCAAGTGACCCTCTGGAGGGCACCGTGCCCCTGTAATGAGTAATGAGCACCATTACTCTCTAGTAAATGAGATTTTAATATACACAGAATTCTAGGTATATATAAAGATGATAGATAGATAGATATGTGAATATACACCAGTTTATTATTTTTATTTGCATAACGTAGCCATTTTCCAGTAGCATTAAAAGTTCTTCAAAAACATCCCATGAACTCTACACCAGTTTATTCTATGGATTTCCGGTATCCTTCCAGAAATTTAGGTGGTTTCAAAATTTTTTAAAAACAATGACACCAAAATAATCACTTCTGATCAAATAACATGGTGGATTTATATATGTATATTTCTTCAGAATCAATGCCTAGAAGAGGAATTGTAGCATCAAATGGATTTCATGTTTATATATGTCTTGTCAAATTTCCATCTGGCAAGGTGCTCTGAATGTAAAACGCCATCCGGTAGCGTAGGAGAGAGCCTGGTTTCTTACAACAGCTTAAATCATAATTTAACACTAAAAATTAGTTGCTTCCCAGAATGCAAATATCTGTATTTTTCTGAATGCAAGAGTAATCTATGCTCATTGAAAACATTTAGAATATAAAGTATGAGGCAAACAAAACTTATGCTTCCAGATTTCTTTTCCCCATGAGAATCACTGATTCCCACTGTGTCTCCTATCTGCAAGTCTTCCCAATTCCAGGAAGTGGCACCACCATCCACCCAGATACTATCGCCAAAATCTAAGAGTCCTTACTGATTGCTGTCCTTCCCTCGTGATCTCACGGTCATTCAAGTTTTCCCAGCTGAGGCCTCAGCCAACAACATTATAGAACAGAGATGAGCCACCTGCCCTCTGCCCTGTCTGAATTCTAGCACTACAGGATGCCAGAGCATGATCAAATGGTCGTTGTCCCATGACATTAAGCTATGGAGTGGTAGATGACCCAAATACATTCTGTTCATTTAAGCACATCCTCTATTTCATTTTCCATATTCCATTCCATTTTATTTGTTGTCTATTCCACTCTTCATGACTTTGTATTCTGTATTTCATTCTGAGTTTCATTCCATTTGTTTCTATTCTATCCTGGTACTTTTTTTGTTTGTTTGTTTGTTTATTTATTTATTTATTTATTTATTTATTTATTTATTTATTTTTTATTGGTGCTCAATTTGCTAACATATAGAATAACACCCAGTGCTCATCCCATCAAGTGCCCGCCTCAGTGCCCGTCACCCAGTCACCCCCACCCCCCAGCTTACCTCTCTTTCTAAGAAAATTATGGTTTTTTTTGTTGTTGTTGTTTTTGTTTTTTAATTTTTTATTGGTGTTCAATTTACTAACATACAGAATAACCCCAGTGCCCGTCACCCATTCACTCCCACCCCCCGCCCTCCTCCCCTTCCACCACCCCTAGTTCGTTTCCCAGAGTTAGCAGTCTTTACGTTCTGTCTCCCTTTCTGATATTTCCCACACATTTCTTCTCCCTTCCCTTATATTCCCTTTCACTATTATTTATATTCCCCAAATGAATGAGAACATATAATGTTTGTCCTTCTCCGACTGACTGACTTCACTCAGCATAATACCCTCCAGTTCCATCCGCGTTGAAGCAAATGGTGGGTATTTGTCATTTCTAATAGCTGAGTAATATTCCATTGTATACATAAACCACATCTTCTTTATCCATTCATCTTTCGTTGGACACCGAGGCTCCTTCCACAGTTTGGCTATTGTGGACATTGCTGCTATAAACATCGGGGTGCAGGTGTCCCGGCGTTTCACTGCATCTGTATCTTTGGGGTAAATCCCCAATAGTGCAATTGCTGGGTCGTAGGGCAGGTCTATTTTTAACTGTTTGAGGAACCTCCACACAGTTTTCCAGAGTGGCTGCACCAGTTCACATTCCCACCAACAGTGTAAGAGGGTTCCCCTTTCTCCGCATCCTCTCCAACATTTGTTGTTTCCTGCCTTGTTAATTTGCCCCATTCTCACTGGTGTGAGGTGGTATCTCATTGTGGTTTTGATTTGTATTTCCCTGATGGCAAGTGATGCAGAGCATTTTCTCATATGCATGTTGGCCATGTCTATGTCTTCCTCTGTACAGCAATTCGGTAGCGTGGCAGGATACAAAATCAATGCCCAGAAATCAGTGGCATTTCTGTACACTAACAATGAGACTGAAGAAAGAGAAATTAAGGAGTCAATCCCATTTACAATTGCACCCAAAAGCATAAGATACCTAGGAATAAACCTAACCAAAGAGGGAAAGGATCTATACCCTCAAAACTATAGAACACTTCTGAAAGAAATTGAGGAAGACACAAAGAGATGGAAAAATATTCCATGCTCATGGATTGGCAGAATTAATATTGTGAAAATGTCAATGTTACCCAGGGCAATATACACGTTTAATGCAATCCTTATCAAAATACCATGGACTTTCTTCAGAGAGTTAGAACAAATTATTTTAAGATTTGTGTGGAATCAGAAAAGACCCTGAATAGCCAGGGGAATTTTAAAAAAGAAAACCATATCTGGGGGCATCACAATGCCAGATTTCAGGTTGTACTACAAAGCTGTGGTCATCAAGACGGTGTGGTACTGGCACAAAAACAGACACATAGATCAGTGGAACAGAATAGAGAACCCAGAAGTGGACCCTGAACTTTATGGTCAACTAATATTCGATAAAGGAGGAAAGACTATCCATTGGAAGAAAGACAGTCTATCCTGGTACTTTTAAATCTATAGTGCAAATTTCATAGTCTGTTGATTTCATGACCTTGCATATTCTATCCCATAGGTTTCCTCCTATTTTCTTTAATAATCTACTTCACTGTATATGCCACTCCATTCCTTTTTTTCATACATTACCTATTTTTTTAATTCCACATGCCATCAGATATTTATTGCCATTTCCCCTTCCATTCCATTTTCCCATTATATTCCATTCAATTTCGATCCTGTTCAATTTTCCATTCCATATCCTGTTTAAGTCCATATTCCATCCCCCATTTCATTCCAGTTTCCACTGGAGTTAGTCTCCACTTCAACCCATTCTGCATTCCATTTTGAATCCATTTTCCATTCCATATTGTTTAACACTCCAAATTCCATTCCATTCTATTTTGCATCGTGTTTCACTCCAGTTGCTCCTCTGGTCCAGTTAAGCATCCAGTTCCATTTGGCCAAAATTGTTACAACAGTGACTTTCAGAGAACGTCTTGCTAATATTTTAATTAAATTACAAATGTGCATGGCCTGTGCCAAGCTTTTCTTCATCTGGGAGTCTATCCATAGCAAGGACATGATTGAGGATATAAACAATTTTTAGTAGGAAGGGCGTGCCTCGTAGTGATGTGTTATAGAGGGTGAAAAGTTGGTGGATATTGGCATGTTTGAAGATGTAAGCTTCTTGTATAAATGGAATATTTTGTGCTTAAAAAGGGCCTTGTGGAAATTTACTTATTGACATGAAGGGAGTGTTTTCAGGACCCAAAAACAGGTTACCAAACAATATCTATGGATAAGTGATTCCATTTTATAAAATAAACTATGTGTACTTGCCTTATGGGAGTGTCAGAATTTAGGTGCTAGCTTTCTTACATTTGCTTTTCTGTAAATGCAGCCCTTCTGTAATAATGGCTAAAAATCCGTTCTAAATATTGGACTTCAAGCCTGTGCATCACGGCATATTTGTATTAACAGAAACTAGAGAGTAGGTCAAATGAATGTATACTCATCAGTGGATTACTTTGCAGCCCATACAAATGTTGATGCATATTTAAGGGCAGTATCATCCTTGATCCTAGGCAACTCTGGTCTGTGTTCAGGTTGCAAGGCAAGGAGAAGCATCCTACTGAGTAATTCTAAATCCCCCTCTGGTGTGTGGCAGCAGTGCTGAACATCCCGAGCCCAGGCAATGTGGGTTCCGTCCCTTTTGTTGCCTTCAGGCTGCTCTCCCACCCCACACACCACTAGAGAGCCCTGTGTGGGGTTATTCGGATGCCGGGAGGAGTTCGGGACTGTCGCTTGTGGGGTCGGTCACCCATGGGCCCAGTGTCTTGACTGGATTCCAGGAGGGACGCCCGACTCAGAGGCATCTCCTATTGGCCAGTGGGTATTTCTTTTAAGCCACTGCTTGAAAGTTTAACCACCAGAGTGGTGCTGACAAGCTAAACTGATTTGGGGTGAACCAAACTGTTTATACAGATAGCATCACCACCCCACCCCCTCCCTCGAAACACACACACACATATACACACACACTCACTCACTCACTCTCATAGGGGTCCAGGTATGGATGGGGAATTCACATCATGGAGCCGGCAGCAACGACCCCCACAATGAGGGAGCACGCCGTCTTGTTTGGCACCAGATGGAACTAGGTTGGCTCGCTTCCTTGAAGACAAGAGTCACGTGACAGCCACCCAGCCAATCAGAAGCAAAGATCCGACCAGGGCACGCCCATCCCCTCTCACTCCTTCAGCCAGAACTCTACCTAGGCAGTCGTCTGGAGCCATGCTCTCGCGTCTCTGAGAGAGAATCTAGCATTATGGCCGCCCTGTGGTCCAAGGAGAAGGCACAGAAGCAACAGCAGGGTGAGGTGCCCACAGGGCCGAAGAATAATAAGGTCGCCCCTGCCCCTGACGACGTCTGTGGGGCTGGCAATCCAGATCCCGGTGCCTCGGTCCCCTCGGTCTCGAGCGACCTCACCGTCGCACAGCGGCCCAGCAGGTACCTCCGCCCTGGCTGCCGTGGGCGCCATTTCGATCACTGGCGAGGGCCTGGAGCTGCTCTCCACGGGCTGTGTGCCAGAGACGGAGTGTGCTGACCTCCAGGGCAGCCGCAGTCCCCACGCCGAGCTGAAATGTGTGGTTCCCCCGGCAGGCCAAGGTCTCCAGACCTCGCCTGTGGGTGGCGTGGCCATCATGGAGCAAGCCATGGAGCAAGCCGTGAGGGATGCGGGTGAGGCCAACAGGCCTCCGACCCAGGCCATGAGCCCGGGGAAGGGCTGTAGGAGGGAGCAGCTGGCCTGCGAGGAGGCTGCCCAGGCTCAGAAGCCTCCGTGGCGGCGCTGTTTCCTGGGCTTCCTAGGTCTCAGTGCCCCGTGCCTGTGCCGCCAACTTCGACGTCTCAGCCCCACGGCCGCCGCCGTTCTCGGGCTTCTCTGTGCGGTCTCGCATCCCAGCCAGGCCCTGCCCTCCGAAGTCAGGTCAGACCAGGCCCAGCTCTCCGCAGTCAAGCAGCCAGGCCAGGCCCTGCCATCCACGACCGCACCACCTCGCCAGGTATTGATCTCCTCAGCCATGAATCTGAGCCAGGCTCTGTTTGCCGCCACCGCCACTACACACCTGAGCCAGGCCCTGCTCGCCGCAGTCGCTGCCAGCCCCACCGTGGATCCCAGCCAGGCCCTGCTCTACGCCGCCGCCGCCGCCGCGGCTGCTGCCGGCCCCGCCGCGCTGTTGAGCCAGGCGCTGCCGAGCCAGGCCCGGCCCCGGGAAGCTGCACCACTCCACCAGGCCTAGGCCCAGCCCCTTCTGGCCACACCACCCCGCCACGCCCTTCTCTCCGCAGTCCAGCAGCCAGGGCAGGCCCGCCCTCCGAAGCTGCACCGCTCTGCCAGGCCCTGCGCTCCACAGGCATGCTTCTTCCAGGTGCGGCCCTGCCCTCCGCAGCCATGCTTCTTCCGGGTCCAGCCCTGCTCTCCGTAGCCGTGCATCCAGATCAAGCCGTGCGTCCAGATCAAGCCGTGCGTCCAGATCAAGCCCTGCTCTTCGCAGTAGTGCATCCTCACAGGGCCCTGCCCGTCGCCACCACCACCGCCGGGCCACCTCGCCACCTCGCCAGGTCCTGCTCTTCGTACCCGCACAACTAGGCCTGGCCAGGCCCTCCGCCACCCTACAGCCCCACCAGGTCCTGCTCTCAGCAGTCCTGCATGCTGCCACCTAGCTCCTCTTCGTTGCAACAGTGCATCCTCTCAAGGCCTTGTTCTCCATAGCGGCGCTACTGGGCCAAGCCCTGCTGTCGAAATCCATTCCTCCCCTCTGGGCCCTACTCTGCAGCAGCCTTGCAGCCAGTCCAGGCCCTGCTCTCCAGAGCCATGCCTCTGCACTGGGCTCTGTCCTCTGGAATCATGTTACCCAGCGAAGATCTGCTGTTTGCAGCCTCCCTTCTCAGTCTGGGCTGGCTGCCCAGAGCTCTTCTCCTGGGCTCGCCTTAAGAAGACTTGTCTTCCAGAGCAACTTGAACTCACCTGATCCTGAGGTCCTGTGCTTTGCCTCCCAGTCTGATTCTGCCATCCACACGACTTCCTCCTCCCCATCCTCTCTTGGCATATTCTCTTCTCTCTTCCTTAGGCGATATAGTGAGAGATTCTCCTCCTCCTCCCATGGGTGTCCAGGCCTGAGCCCCTGCCCCTCCCCCACTAGGTGTTCTGACCTCCTCTTCTTCCTCCCATGGGTTTTTCTGGCCTGGGCTCCATCTCCACCCCTAGCCCTGCTAGCATTAGGCATGCCTTGCTGCCAGCACTTGATGCCCTGAGCCCTCTCTCTCCAAGAGAGCAGGCTGAAATAGGGAACACACCTTACCCACCTACACCTCCTATGCTGTTACTCTCCATGAGCATCTTCCACCCACTGTGCTGAATGGGTTGCCTGCTCTGTAGTTACCTGTGAGGTTTCCAAGTTTTGTGAGCCAGCAACCAATGTCATGAGTTTTGAAACTTCCTCTCCCCAAAACTCCACCACCCAGCATTTACCTGCTGTTGGCCCTTGATTCCAGGACCCCTTCTCCCTCAAAAGGGCCTGCTTTTGCCCCTGAATTGAGATTACCCTTTTCCAGGGTTACTACTTATACAATGAATTTTTGATGAATAAAATTAAAATGTTGACTTTATTGTGTTTTATTTCTTAACATCCTGTGGGTTTCAATCGAGGTAAAAGGTTTGTGGTTTGCTGTCGTCTACTTGAAGTTGGGATATCAAGGGGTAACTTGTAATCTAAATTTTTTGTAAGTGCTGTTCACACTGTTTTGTTTTGTTTTTGCTTTTGCTATTTAATCAACCTCTTTTGGGGTAGTTGTTTGGTAAGTTTGAACAACTACGCAGACACCACTGCCACCATCATCCCAGAATGTCCGTCACCTAATATCCTTAGTATGTATGTATGTATTTTTTTTGAAATGGTGCTCACATGGGAGGATTGTGAGAATTTCTTTTTTTAAGATTTTATTTATTTGTGAGAGACACAGAGAGAGAGGAGAGACAGAGGCAGAGGGAGAAGCAGGCTCCATGCAGGGAGCCAATGTGGGACTCGATCCCAGGACTCCAGGACCACACCTTGGGCTGAAGGCAGGTGCTAACTGCTGAGCCACCCAGGGATCCCCAATATCCTTAGTTTTTAAAAATATTCTATCTCCACTTAGTTGTTTCCCCACTCTGACGATAAACATTTTCTGTAGTTAGTCCTTTTTAGAACTTATTAGCTCTCATAACAATACAAAGGATTTCATCTGCACTGAGAGTAAAATGGGGAAAAAAATCTTGGAAGAGACCTAAAATCTATTGGGCATCCCATTAAGAATGTTGGAGGTAAGAGAAATATTTCTACAATGTCTATTTATTAGCTCACAGTTCTGTAGGTCACAAGTACATGTGTGGCACACCTTTGTTCCTTGTTCAGTGTATCACAGGGTGAAATAGGTGTTGGGCAGGTGGTGTTTCTTTGTAGAGACTGAGGAGAAGTCCACTGCGCCACGCTCATTTGGGTTATTGGCAGAATTCGGTCCCACTCTCAGCTCCTAGAGGCTGCCTGAAGTTCCTTGTCACAGGGACCCCTCCAGACACCCTCTCATGCTTGAGTCTCTCAGGAGGTGCCCATTTTAAGGGCTCACCTGGAGGAGGCGGGGCAAGATGGCGGAAGAGTAGGGTCCCCAAGTCACCTGTCCCCACCAACTTACCTAGATAACTTTTAAATCATCCTGAAAAGCCTACGAATTCGGTCTGAGATTTAAAGAGAGAACAGCTGGAATGCTACAGCGAGAAGAGTTTGCGCTTCTATCAAGGTAGGAAGATGGGAAAAAAAAATAAAAGAAATACAAAAGCATCCAAGGGGGAGGGGCCCCCAGGAGGAGCCGGGCTAAGGCCCCCGGGGAGTGCCCCCAGGACAGGAAAGCCCAGGCCCAGAGAAGCAGGAGCTTTACCAACCTTCCCGGAGGGAAAGGCGCTTGCAGGGAGCTCCAGGCAGGATCCCAGGAGGGGCAGGGATGGCCTCAGGTTCCCAGGGGCACTAACAGAGGAACTGCGCCCCAGGGGAGAGCGCGCCACACAGCGCGGGCTGAGCTCCCTAAAGACCTGGAGCACGCGCCGGGAGGGTCCCCACCCCCCAGCAGCTCCTGCGGTTCAGGCAGCGGGTCCACGTGGAGGGGGCTGCGGGGCCCGGGAGCGCAATTCCAGCGGTGCAGGCCCCAGAGCCCAGAGCGCTGGGGGACACAGTCCAAGATCCAGCACTCCCCCCGGGACAGGCAGAGGCTTGGGAGGACACAAGACAGCAAAGACGCTCCTGCCGTTGGGCGGCCCTGAGCTGTGCAGATAGGCACCCCACGCCCCCGGAGCATCCAGGCCCCTGCAGAATGGGAGCTGCGGTAGTTACTGCTGGAGCTGACTCCAGAGCTGGAGAGCTGGCCGCTGCCACTGTTGTTGTTCTTCCTGGTGTCACCTTGTACCTGGGACTGAGCAGGGGCCTCACAGGATAAGCAGCTCCCACTGAGCCGTGCACCTGGCAGGGGGCTGGGCAGCTCCCCCAGGTGCACACACCTGAGAATCAGCACAGCAGGACGCTCCCCCAGAAGACCAGCTAGAAGGACAGGGGAAAAGCAAGTTATTGACCAAGCAGCAATGGGAAGTTCCAGGGGAAGCTGAGGGATTAACAGTATGTAGAATCAGAGGATACTCCCCCTTGTTTTTTGTTTTCTGTTTGTCCCCCCCCTTTTTTCTCTCTTTTTCTCCTTTTTGCAATACAACTTGTTTTTGTCCACTTTGCACTAAGCAAAATGACTAGAAGGAAAAGCTCACCACAAAAGAAGGAATCAGAAACAGTACTCTCTCCCACAGAATTACAAAATTTGGATTACAATTCAATGTCAGAAAGCCAATTCAGAAGCACAATTATAAAGCTACTGGTGGCTCTAAAAAAAGGTATAAAGGATTCAAGAGACTTCATGACTGCAGAATTTAGATCTAATCAAACCGAAATTAAAAATCAATTAAATGAGATGCAAACCAAACTGGAGGTCCTAACAACGAGGGATAATGAGGTAGAAGAACTAGTGAGTGACATAGAAGACAAGTTGATGGCAAGGAAGGAAGCTGAGGAAAAAAGAGAAAAACAATTAAAATAACATGAGGATAGGTTAAGGGAAATAAATGACAGCCTCAGAAGGAAAAAAATCTACGTTTAATCTACGGGGGTTCCCGAGGGCGCCGAAAGGGACAGAGGACCAGAAAGTGTATTTGAACAAATCATAGCTGAGAACTTCCCTAACTGGGAAAGGGAAACAGGCATTCAGATCCAGGAGATAGAGAGCTTCCCCCTCTAAAGTCAATAAAAACCGCTCAACACCTCGACATTTAATACCAAAACTTGCAAATTCCAAAGATAAAGAGAAGATCCTAAAAGCAGCAAGAGGTAAGAAATCCATAACCTTTGTGGGGAGAAGTATTAGGATGACAGCAGACATCTCCACAGAGACCTACAGGCCAGAAAGGGCTGGCAAGATATATTCAGGGTCCTAAATGAGAAGAACATGCAGCCAAGAATAATTTATCCAGCAAGGCTCTCATTCAGAATAGAAGGAGAGATAAAGAGCTTCCAAGATAGGCAGAAACTGAAAGAATATGTGACCACCAAACCAG
Organism: Canis lupus dingo; assembly: GCF_003254725.2. NCBI lineage: Eukaryota > Metazoa > Chordata > Mammalia > Carnivora > Canidae > Canis > Canis lupus. The sequence goes on from NC_064281.1 coordinate 44,248,107, forward strand.
CTCTGCAAGAAATATTGAGGGGGACTCTGTAAAAGAAAGAGGAAGTCCAAGGAAATAATCCACAAAAACAGGGACTGAATAGGTATCATGATGACACTAAATTCATATCTTTCAATAGTAACTCTGAACGTGAGTGGGCTTAATGACCCCATCGAAAGGCACAGGGTTTCAGACTGGATAAAAAAGCAGGACCCATCTATTTGCTGTTTACAAGAGACTCATTTTAGACATAAGGACACCTATAGCCTGAAAATGAAAGGTTGGAGAACGATTTACCATTCAAATGGTCCTCAAAAGAAAGCAGGGGTAGCCATCCCTATATCAGATAAATTAAAGTTTATCCCAAAGACTGTAGTAAGAGATGAAGAGGACCACTATATCATGCTTAAAGGATCTATGCAACAAGAGGACGTAACAATCATGAATATTTATGCGCCGAATGTGGGAGCTGCCAAGTGTATCAATCAATTAATAAACAAAGTAAGTATGTTTATGTCTAAACATACTTAGACAATAATACACTGATACTGGGAGACTTGAACACACCACTTTCTACAATCGACAGATCTTCTAAGCACAACATCTCCAAAGAATACAAGAGCTTTAAATGATACACTGGACCAGATGGATTTCACAGATATTTACAGAACTTTACATCCAAACGCAACTGAATACACATTCTTCTCGAGTGCACACGGAACTTTCTCCAGAATAGACCACATACTGGGTCACAAATCAGATCTTAACTGATACCAAAAGATTGGGATCGTCCCCTTCATATTTTCATACCATAATGCTTTGAAACTAGAACTAAATCACAAGACGAAGTTTGGAAGGATTTCAAATAAGTGGAGGTTAAAGAGCATCCTGCTAAAAGATGAAAGGGTCAACCAGGGAATTAGAGAAGAATTAAAAAGATTCATGGAAACTAATGAGAATGAAGATACAACCGTTCAAAATCTTTGGGACACAGCAAAGGCAGTCCTGAGGGGGAACTACATCACAATACAAACATCCATCCAAAAACTGGAAAGAACTCAAATACAAAAGCTAACCTTGCACCTAAAGGAGCTGGAGAAAAAACAGCAAATAGATCCTACACCCAGCAGAAGAAGAGAATTAATAAAGATTCTAGCAGAACTCAACGAAATCGAGACCAGAAGAACTGTGGAACAGATCAACAAAACCAGGAGTTGGTTCTTTGAAAGAATTAATAAGACAGATAAACCATTAGCCAGCCTTATTAAAAAGAAGAGAGAAAAGACTCAAATTAATAAAATCATGAATGAGAAAGGAGAGATCGCCACCAATACCGAGGACATACAAACGATTTTCAAAACTTATTATGAGCCGCTATACGCCAATAAAGTAGGCAATATAGAAGAAACGGACGCATTTCTGGAAAATCACAAACTACCAAAACTGGAACAGGAAGAAATAGTAAACCTGAACAGGCTGATAACCCCGGAGGACATTGAAGCAGTCATCAAAAACCTCCCAAGACACAAAAGTCCAGGGCCAGATGGCATCCCAGGGGAATTCTATCAAACGTTTAAAGAAGAAACCATACCTATTCTACTAAAGCTGTTTGGAAAGATAAAAAGAGACGGAATACTTCCAAACTCGTTCTATGAGGCCAGCATCACCTTAATTCCAAAACCAGACAAGGACCCAACCTAAAAGGAGAATTATAGACCAACATCCCTGAGGAAAACAGATGCAGAAATTCTCAACAAGATACTAACCAATAGGATCCAACAATACATTAAGAAGATTATTCACCATGACCAAGTGGGATTTATCCCCGGGATGCAAGGCTGGTTCAACACTCATAAAACAATCAATGTGATTCATCATATCAGCAAGAGAAAAAACAAGAACCATATGATCCTCTCAATAGATGCAGAGAAAGCATTTGACAAAATACAGCATCCATTCCTGATCAAAACTCTTCAGAGTGTGGGGATAAAGGGAACATTCCTCAGCATCTTAAAAGCCATCTAGGAAAATACCACAGCAAATATCATTCTCAATGGGGAAGCACTGGGAGCCTTTCCCCTAAGATCAGGAACAAGACAGGGATGTCCACTCTCACCACTGCTATTCAACATAGGACTAGAAGCCCTAGCCTCAGTAATCAGGCAACAAAAAGAAATAAAAGGCATTCAAATTGGCAGAGAAGAAGTCAAACTCTTGCTCTTTGCAGATGACATGATACTCTACATAGAAAACCCAAAAGACTCCACCCCAAGATTGCTAGAACTCATACAGCAATTTGGCAGTGTGGCAGGATACAAAATCAATGCCCAGAAATCAGTGGCATTTCTGTACACTAACAATGAGACTGAAGAAAGAGAAACTAAGGAGTCAATGCCATTTACAATAGCACCCAAAGGAATAAGATACCTAGGAATAAACCTAACCAAAGAAGTAAAGGATGTATACCCTAAAAACTACAGAACACTTCTGAAAGAAATTGAGGAAGACACAAAGAGATGGAAAAATATTCCATGTTCATGGATTGGAAGAATTAATAGTGTGAAAATGTCAATATTACCCAGGGCAATTTACACGTTTAATGCAATCCCTATCAAAATACCATGGACTTTCTTCAGAGAGTTGGAACAAATCATCTTAAGATTTGTGTGGAATCAGAAAAGACTGCGAATAGCCAGGGTAATTTTAAAAAAGAAAACCATAGTTGGGGGCATCACAATGCCAGATTTCAGGTTGTACTACAAAGCTGTGGTCATCAAGACAGTGTGGTACCGGCACAAAAACAGACACAGAGATCAATGGAACAGAATAGAGAATCCAGAAGTAGACCCTCAACTTTATGGTCAACTAATATTCGATAAAGGAGGGAAAACTATCCACTGGAAAAAAACACAGTCTCTTCAGTAATTAGTGCTGGTAAAATTGGACATCCACATGCAGAAGAATGAAACTAGACCATTCTCTTACACCATACACAAACATAAACTCGAACAGATGAAAGGTCTAAATGTGAGTCAAGGTTCCATCAGAATCCTAGAGGAGAACATAGGCAACACCCTTTTTGAACTTGGCCACAGCAACTTCTTGTGAGATACATCCATGAAGGCAAGAGAAACAAAAGCAAAAATGAACTATTGGGACTTCATCAAGATAAGAAGCTTCTGCACAACAAAAGAAACAGTCAACAAAACTAAAACAGAACCTACAGAATGGGAGAAGATATTTGCATATGACCTATCAGATAATGGGCTAGTATCCAAGATCTATAAAGAACTTATTAAACTCATCACCATAGAAACAAACAATCCAGTCCTGAAATGGGCAAAAGACATGAACAGAAATTTCACAGAGGAAGACATAGACATGGCCAACACGCACATGAGAAAGTGCTCTGCATCCCTGGCCATCAGGGAAATACAAATCAAAACCACAATGAGATACCACCTCACACCAGTGAGAATGGGGGAAAATTAACAAAGCAGGACACAACAAATGTTGGAGAGGATGTGGAGAAAGGGGAACCCTCTTGCACTGTTGGTGGGAATGTGAACGGGTACAGCCACTCTGGAAAACTGTGTGGAGTTTCCTCAAAGAGTTAAAAATAGACCTGCCCTATGACCCAGCAATTGCACTTCTGGGGATTTACCCTAAAGATACAGATGCAGTGAAATGCCGGGACACCTGCACCCCAATGTTTATAGCAGCAATGTCCACAATAGCCAAACTGTGGAAGGAGCGTCGGTGTCCATCAAAAGATGAATGGATAAAGAAGATGTGGTCTATGTATACAATGGAATATTACTCAGCCATTAGAAACGAGAAATACCCACTATTTGCTTCGATGTGGAGGGACCTGGAGGGTATTATGCTCAGCGAAATTAGTCAATCAGAAAAGGACAATCATTATATGGTCTCATTCATTTGGGGAATATAAAAATTAATGAAAGAGAATAAAGGGAAATGAGAGAAAATGAGTGAAAATATCAGTGAGGGTGACAAAACATGAGAGACACCTAACTCTGGGAAATGAACAAGGGGTGGTGGAATGGGAGGTGGGCAGGGGGTTGGGGTGACTGGGTGATGGGCACTGAGGGGGGCATCGGTGGGATGAGCGCTGGGTGTTATGCTATATGTTTGCAAATTGAACTCCAATAAAAAAATTTAATAAAGAAAACAAGATGGTAAAAAACAAAAAACAAAAAAAATAAAAATAAAAATTAGGGCTCACCTGATTGGGCCTGGCCCACCCAGGATGACATCCTTATTCGAAGGTCTACCGATTTGGGACCTTAATACATGTGCCAAAATCTCTTTTCCCATGTAACGTAACATGGTCACAGGAGTGACGTCTGATCATGTTCACGGGCTCCTCTTATACTGAATGGGAGGGGAGTATATCAAGGTTGAGGGTCACTTGAAATCCTCTTTGAACTCCCCCTACCACAGCATGCCCTCTGGCCCCCAGTGATCCAGTCTGTCCCACAGACAAAATTCATTCAGTCCATCCCACAGTCTTCAAATGTCTCGTGGTATTATGGCAACAGCTCAAGTCCAAGAGCTCATCAAAACTGCACAGCTCAAAAGTCCAGAATCTCATGATCCCAGTCATCTAAATCAGGCATGGATGAGGTTCCTGGGTATAATCCATGCAATACAACTCCTGGGGCACAATCCGTCTGCAACTGAGGACTGGTGACACTAAAGTGACAAGCAATCTTCCCCAACACACAGTGGTGGGATGGGCATAGGATAGCAGCTAGAACATTCGGGTTTGAAAAGGGGGCAGGGATCGGAAGGCAGAAAGTAGTTTGGAAATCCAGCTGAGAGAACAGCAGACAGAATTCTTTGATAAAGTTTCAAAGCCTAGAATAATCCTTGGTTTTTATTATTTTTTAAGATTTTATTTATTTATGAGAGAGAGAGAGACAGAGACACAGGCAGAGGGAGAAGCAGGCTCCTCACAGGGAGCCCGGTGCGGGACCCGATCCCCAGACCCGGGATCACGTCCCAAGCCAAAGGCAGACGCTCAACCACCGAGCCACCTAGGCGTCCCAATCCTTGGTTTTTAAATTCCAGATCCGCACTAATACTCTGCTCAAGGCAATCTAGGTTTTTCCTATTATGCTACCCAAATTCTGCTACCTCCAACCTCTCCCTTTGCCATATATCCAAGTTTGTCATCTGTATCTTCTCCTTTCCACATAACCACAGGCAACAATCCTGTTAAGCTTTCTGCCACTACATAGCAGGAAACTGGAAGAAGGAATCCCCCTTCTTCCAGTTTCCAATAATCTGTCCCTCGCTTCCTTCTGAGCCCTCACCAGCCATATCCTCAAAGTTCAGATTTCTACTAATGGTCGGTCCGAGGCAATCAAGGCTCTCTCTAGCATACACCTCAAAATTCCTCCAGCCCTCGCCCACTACCCAATTCCAAAGCCACACCTACATCTTTAACTGTTGGCAGTGGTGGCACCCCACATTCAGGTACCGACATCTGTATTACCTTCCTGTTGGCGTGGAGTAGATGGCCACACTCCTAACAGCTTAAAATAACCCCCGTTTATTAGCTCATAATTGCGCAGGTCAGAGGCCTGTGCCCAGTGTGAATGGTTTCCCTGCTCTGGGTCTCACAGGATGAGATGGCAGTGGACTTGATGTGCCCCTTTCTGGAGGCTTTCAGGGAGAGTCCCTTCCAAACACAACCATGTTGTCAGCTGAATTCGGTTCCAGGCTGCTGGAGGACTGAGGCCCCTTTCTCTCGCTGGGTGTCAGCTGGGGACGGCACTCCTCTCCCAGAGGTTGCCTTCAGTTCCTCACCATGTGGCCCCCTGTGAATGCCCCCTCAAACCTCCAATCTCTCTTTCAGGCGGGGCCTCGGCCCTTGTAAGTGTTCCCCTGATTAGGTCTGGCCCACCTTGAACAATCACCCCATCTTAAGGTCAACTGATCTGTGGCCTTAATTACACCTGCAAAATCCTTCTTGCTAAATAATTTCACATAATCGTGGGAGTGCTATCTCATCACGTCCACAGGTTCCATCCACACCCACTGGGAGGAGACTGTGCAAAGACAAGGGTCACTGGGCATCAGCATGGAACTCTGGCTACCACCCAATCCATGTATATATCAAACAGCAGTGCAAACATGTTCTCCAGAACACATGAATGAAAATGTTCACAGCATCGTTATTGATGATAGTCATGAACCGGAAATAATCTGAACATCTATCAACAGCTGAATGAATAAATACAGTGTGGTATACTCATTGTAGAGAATACCATACAGACATGAAACAAGCAAATATCTCTATGTGCAACAACATGGGCAGATCTCAATATCAGAACATTGAGCAAAAGAAGCCAGGCATAAAAAGCCACATGACTGATAATTCTATTTGTAGAAAGTTTAAAAACAAGCCAAAATAAACAAAACAAACAAACAAACAAAAAACCATTACAGTGACATAGGTCAGAAGAGTGGTTAACTGTCAGGTGTAATGACTAGATAAGGACACAGTATAGGTTTCTGGGGCACTAGTAATGTCGTATATCTTGATCTGGGTGGTGGTTACTTGCATGTGTCCACTTTGTGAAATGTCACCAAATTGCTGTCATTTATCATTTGTGCTCCTTCTCTTTGTCGGTTATACTTCACTAAAGGAAAAATCTACCAACATAGAGGGGGAAAACACGTATAAAATGCAGAAAGAACTGACAGAAACATGCTTCAGAATCAAAAATCCCTTATCGTAAGTCTGAAATCTCAAAGGCTATGAAAACCAGAGTTATTTTTCCTGTCTCATATGCACATAAAACATGACCTGTACTGACAGGAGGCTGTTTTTAGACTTTATTTATCCTTCTCAGCATGAATATTTGTGTTTCTCTGTGGAAATATTGTCTTATTAGATTCATCAGTGCTATTCCAGACCCCACTTATGGCTCTTATGTAACGTATGATATATGAATTCTGCAACATCTGGTCCCAGGGGTTTCAGATAAGGGATTGCAGATGGGCAGTAATAAAGGGTTTTAATGCAATTTTCTCAGCTGAAGACAAGAACTAGGAAAGACCGCAGTTTATCAGAGATGCACTGGATTTCTTGAGTTTCTTCCCCAGCATTTCAAAGGATATGTTTTCTCCTCCTTTGCCCTATTGATATGATAGATTATTAAAATACTAAAATATTTCTCAATATTACACGATCCTCTCATGACAAGAAAAACTACCAGGATGTGTAGATTTTCTATATACCATTAAACTCTACATACTCGAAATTGATGGATAAAACCATGAAATCTATGCTCCTAAGTGAGACAGATCCATATTTCTGTGTGTACGGGCACATGTGGGAGTGTGCACATGTGCTTGTGCACCACGCAGGTATGTGGGCCTGTGGGCGTGTGTGCACATATCATCTTTTCCAGGTTTGGGAATCAGGGTTTAGGCTATCTTCATTAAACAGATTTGGAAGATCTCTATCTTTGTTTCTAGTTTAATTTTTAAAAAGATTTTATTTATTTATGAGAGAGAGAGAAAAGAGAGGCAGAGACGTAGGCAGAGGGAGAAGCAGGCTCCATGTAGGAAGCCCAATGTGGGACTCAATGCCGGGACTCCGGGATCACGCCCTGAGCCAAAGGCAGACGCTCAACCACGGAACCACCTAGGTGTCTCTGTTTCTAGTTTCTAAATAATTTAATAATTTGTGATTTCTGAAAAGAACTGGCTGATGGTATTCATCTCTCCTTGTACTTGTCTCAGTAAATTTGGTCCCCAAACCTAGTTGAAAAAAATAACACCATTTTCCAATAAAGCTGTGACTCTTCAAAAGTGTGTATTCCAGGATAGGCAGAGAAGTATTCCAGACAGGACATCGATGCTGACATCAGATGGACTTGGCACATGACTTTTCAGCAAGTTACTGAATCTCTTTTAGCCTTCGTTTCTTCACTTGTGAAATGGGCCCATAGTCCCTTTTTTTATGTTTTTTTAAAATTATTTATGATAGTCACAGAGAGAGAGGCAGAGACACAGGCAGAGGGAGAAGCAGGCTCCATGCACCGGGAGCCCGATGTGGGATTCGATCCCGGGTCTCCAGGATCGCGCCCTGGGCCAAAGGCAGGCACCAAACCGCTGCGCCACCCAGGGATCCCATAGTCCCTTTTCTTTCATTGCTTCCCCAAGACTTAGGACAGGCCAATTTTCACATTATTACCCTAGCCAATTGTTGTGCAAACCTGCTGTGATCATAAGTAACACATCCATATTAGTTAACAAACAGTGACAGCTGACATCCAGAAGCGAGAGATACTTTTTTAAGGAATTGTATATATTAGGGGGTGTTTATTCAATCTCCTGGAAATCATGCTTAGAATTTCTTTGTATTCTCCTATGTAAAATCTCTATAGACTATTTCTACATAAGAGGCACCACCTATTTCTTAATTTTCTCAAAACACAAACACACATGTGTTTGTGTGTGTGTGTGTCTGTGTGTGTAGAGAAAGAGATTTTAAAAGTTAAATAATACTAGCATTGAATAAAACTAAGAATCATTTGATTCTAAATCCACCCCCTCCGCACCCCCCACACACACTGTGCCCCATCACTCTTCCTACCATAAACACCACACTCTTCCTACTGGCTCCCTCAGACAAATACTTTCAACTTGCATCTGCTTCTCTTGGGACTTACCATGATATTTGCAAATCACAGGCTTATAATGATGGTGCTAGGTTTCAAAAATGGTCACAAGTGAGACTTCTGGTTTCAGCTCCAATATATAAAACAGGGTAGAAATCACCAATCCCTCCTTAAAAAAGAGAACACTGCAAAAAAGTGCATCAACCTTCTTTTTTTTTTTTTTTAAACTTATCAGAGAACTATGGTGGCAGGGCAAAACACCACATAAGATCTCGAGAGAGAGTTGAATTCAGACTGTTCAAACTGAGATCTGCTTTCCTGGATCAGATTCCTCTGCAGTCATAAACTGCTAAGAGTACTTAAATGGTACATAAGTTGAATTGCTCGAAGCTGAGTGTGGACTAACAGGAGAGCGAGAATCTGCTTCCCCTACTACATCTCCACCCTGTGCCCACCCCACCCCCATTCACCCACTGAAGTCTTAGGCAGAAGCTACATGTTTATGGTCTTTCACTCCAGGAAATGGATTTTCAGGGTGAAGTTCTGAGAAAAGATGCCCTAGTTTTTCTGACTGGGAGAGAGGAGGAATAATCATTGTCAAAATACCCCCAGAGCCTTCTCCATGACAGAGGCCTACTCTCCAGGGGAAACACTTTGCTAGAGCTTTACCCTAGGTGGAAGAAGGGTATTCCTCCCACACAGCACCCCCCCCCCCACACACACACACTTCCTGTCTCACCTAAGGGAAACAGAGTAGGCAACAGGGGTGAAGCCTTCCAGGAACTAATCTGAGAATACTGCAGCCAGGGGAAGGACAGAAGGCATGGGAGAAGGTGACGCCACTGAAGATATACCTGTGAAGGTTGCAGCCCAGAGACACGGCCCCCACTAAAAGATAAGAGATTTAATCATGAAACTATAGAATTTCCCCCCTCCCCCCCCCCACCACCTTACCACTACCATCCATGGGGTTCCAGAGAAATAACTGTGGATTATATCTGAAAGCACTGCACAACCACAGATTTTCATAGTTAATCATAGTTACCCACCAAATTAATCATAGTTATTTTATTTTTTAAAAAGATTTTATTTATTTATTAATGAGAGATACAGAGAGAGAGAGGCAGAAACATAGGCAGAGGGAGAAGCAGGCTCCTCGAGGGGATCCCGATGTGGGACTCGATCCCGGGGCCACGGGACCATGCCCTGAGCCAAAGAGAAACATTCAACCGCTGTGCCACCCAGGTGCCCCTATGATTAATTTGTTAAGGGCTCTAATGGAAAAATCGGCAACATGCAAAAGCTGATGGGTAACATATGCAGAGATGGCAATTCTGAGCAAAAATTAAAAGGAAATACTAGAAAACTAAAACACGACAACAGGAATGAGGATTTGTCAGTAGACTCAGCACAATGAAGGAAAGAACTGAGGAGCCTGAAGATCAGAAAGTTTTATTGACCTATGACCTAATGGAAATGCTAAGAAGTAAAAAGAGAAACTGAAAAAAAAAAGCCATAACTGAACATCCTGCCGTGTGAAATTGGAAAAAGTTTCACATATTAATCCAAATTCCATAAAAGGAAAGAAGCAGAGATAACAGAGAAGAAGGAAAGTTGGAAGCACTAAGGGCCAAGAGCTGCCAAAATAAATGACAGACACCAAAGCACAGACTTGGGAATCTTAGTGAATACCAAGCAGCATATATACACACACACCCTTAGACTTTTTATATTCAAACCGTATTAAAAAACTAAAAGAGAAAATGCTGAAAGAACAAACTAGAAGAGAAAAACATCTTACCCGTAGAAAAACATGAATAAGAATTACAGCTGACTTCTCGTCACAACCCTGCATGCAGAGGGGTAGAGTGAAATGAAATATTTAAGGTGTTGATTGAAAAGGAAAAACCACCTACCTAGAAATCTATTTCCAGTAAAACAGGAACACAAGAAGGTAAAGACTCTCAGACAAACAAAAGTTGAGCAAATTCATCTGCAGGAAACCTGCCTCACAAGAAACGTTAAGAGATGTTCTTCAGGCAGAAGGAAAATAATATGGGTCAGAAACATGGGTCTACCTAAAGAAAGGAAGAGACTCGTGAAGTAAAATGGAGGTGAATTAACATCTTTTATGGTTCTCATTCTTGTGTCATCTAAAAGAGGACTGTTCTCTAAAACAGGATAGCACAATGTATCGAATGATCATAGCACACGGATAGGTGAAAGACAGAAGTATCCCAAGCAATGGGAGGGAGGAATTAGGAATACTCTGTGATAAGGTACCTGCACTACACATGAAGCCATATACTATTATCTGAAGGTGGACTTGGCTTAGTAAAAGTGTATATTCTAAACTCTAGGGCAACCGCTGAAAATAGTTTGAGAAGCAGTATAAGCAATACGGTAAAAGAGGGGAAAACAGGCGCAAATATCAATCCGATTATACCAATCATCACTCTAAGTGAGAATGGCTTAAGGACACCCACTAAAGACAGAGATTTTCTGAGTGGACAAAAGAAAGACCCAAGTATAAGCTGCCTGCAAGAACCTCACACTCAACATCAAGACTCAGGTAGCTTAAGAAGTAAAGGAATAGGAAAAGGTTTACCATGCTAACACTAAGCCAAAGCAAGACGCAGGAGCTACATTAATTTCAGATAAAGCCGACATGGAACAATGAAAACTGCCAGGGATAGGAATAAGGAGGGGCATCACATAATGATTAAGGAGTCAATTCTCCAAGAGGACATAACAATCCTAACTGTGTAAGCCCCTAATCACAGTGTTAAACAGCATCAAAATGTTTGAGGCAAAACCTGGTAAAAGTTCAAAAAGAAATGCATAAATCCCTGACTGCAGTGAGAGATTTCAACACCCCTCTGCCACTAATTGGTAAACCAAGCAGGCAGACAAGCAGATACCAAAAAGATACCGACAACCTGAACAGCATTATCCATCAACTCGATCTACTTGACTTGTATAGAACACTCCACTCAACAAGAGTGGAATCCGTAGCCTCTCAAGCTCACGGGGAACATTCACAAAGATAGATCATATGTGGGGACAGAAAGCACAACTTTACAAATATAAAGGAGTAGGAGTCCTACAAAGTAGGTTCTCACACCGCAATGGAATTAAGCTAGAAATCAACAACAGAGAAGTAGATGGATAAGCTGCCTAGGTTTGGAGATGAAACAAAACATTTCTAATCGGCACATGGATGAAAGAAGGAAGCTCCAGAGAAACCGAAAGACGTTTTGAACTAAATTAAAATGAAAATTCAAAAGTATTGTGATACAGCAATAGCATTGCCTCAGAGGGAAATGAAATTTAGAGCATACATTCAGGTACTGGAGAGGAAGAACTCTTTTATGTTCTAAACTCTTTTATGATTTTATGATCTAAAATCATAAACCTCACGAAAGTAGGAAAAGAGACCAGTTTAAGCCCAAAGTAAACAGAAAGAAATATATCATAAAAATCAGAGCAGAAGACAATGAAATCAAAAGCAGGAAAACCATAGCAAAAATTCAATGACAGGGATCCCTGGGTGGCGCAGCGGTTTGGCGCCTGCCTTTGACCCAGGGCGCGATCCTGGAGACCCGGGATCGAATCCCACGTCAGGCTCCCAGTGCATGGAGCCTGCTTCTCCCTCTGCCTGTGTCTCTGCCTCTCTCTCTCTCTCTCTCTCTCTCTCTCTCTCTCTCTGTGACTATCATAAATAAATAAAAATTTAAAAAAAAATTCAGTGACACCAAAAGCCGGGTTCTTAGCAAAGGCCAATAAGAGAGGCAAACCTCTTTCTGGCCAAGAAGAAAAAAAGGGGGGAAGACACAACTTACCAATATCTGAGTGGAAAGAATGGACATCACTACTGATCTCATAGGCACTAAAATGATAATAAAAAGGAATGCCACTGGCAATCCTATGCCTGCAAATTTGAACCAGTAGAGGGAATGGCCAGATTCCTTGGAAGACACTATCAAATCTCACACGGAAAAATAGATAACCCGAACAGTTATGTATTTATGCCCAGGGCCCAGACTTTTTCCTTGGTGAATTCCAAACAAACACTTAAAGAAAAAAAAATGATTCCAATTTTCCACCATCTCTTCCAGAATGTAGAGGCAGAAGAACATTTCCTAACTCGTTCTCTGAGGTCTGCATTTCCCCTAATAGCAAGACAGACAAAGATGATGCAGACCATGATCTCTCATGAACATTGTCATAAAATCCCTCAACAACACATCAGCAAATCGAATCCAACAATGCATGCAAAGAACTGTACACCACAAACAAATGACATATCTTTCAGGCACACAAAACCAGTTCAACATTTGAAAATCAACAAATGTAGTTCACCACATCAACAGGCTAAAGAACAGAAATCATATGATCATATCAATCGATGCAGAGAGCATTTGATAATTCAACAGACTTCATGTGAAAAGCTCTCGGTAAACTAGGAATGGAGGGGAACATCCCTAACCTGATGAAAAAGATCTGGGAAAACCCTACAGGCAACATCAGGCTTAAGGATGACAGTCAGACACTTCCCCTCGAGATAAGTCTGCTGTCATCACTCCTATTCAATATGTATTAGAATCCCAGCTTGTTACATAAGAACGGAAAGAGGAATTAAAAGGTGTACAGATTGGAAATGCTGAAATACCACAATTTTTATTTGCAGCAGACACAATTATTTACATAAAAAATACCAAGGAATCTACAAAAAAACCGTTGCATTAATAAGGGAGTTTAGTACGGCCCCCACGATATAAGGTACAATATACACATGGCAATTCCTTACCTACATATGAACACTGAACAATCAGAATTTGATAGTTTTTTAAATTACTTAAAAAAATAACTCATCAGGTCTTTAACATATCCATTTCTGAGTCTTTTCTCACTTATAGTTACTAGGTGTTGCGTTTTTTGTTTTTTGTTTTTGTTTTTGTTTTTGTTTTTTAGTTCCAGTGTAGTTAACATACAGGGATATATTAGTTTCAGGTGTACAAGAGAGTGATGCAACAATTCCATGTATTACTCAGTGCTCATCAAAATAAGTGTACTCTTTAATTCCCTTCACCTATTACACCCGACCTCCACTTGTTAATAGTCTGTTTCTTGGTTTGTCTCTCTTTTTTTCCTTTGTTCATTTGTTTTGTTTCTTAGATTCCACATATGAGTGAAATCTATGATATTTGTCTCTCTCTGACTGGCTTATTTCGCTTAGCATAATACTCTTTACATCCATCCATGTTGTTGCAAATGGCAAGATTTCATTCTTTTTTATGGCTGAATAATATTCCAGTGTGTGTGTGTGTACATGGATTCTTCTTCTGGGGTTCTGTATAAAACACACACACACACACACACACATACATAGTGTATGTGTGTATACATACATATCTTCTTTATCCATTCATCTATCAATGAACATTTGGGCTCCTTCCGTAATTTGGTTATGGCAAATAATGCTGCAATAAACACAGGGGCACATACATCCCTTTGACCTAGTGTTGTCATATTCTTTGGGTAAGTACCCAGTAGTGCAATTACTAGATCATATGGTAGGTTCTATTTTTAATTTTTTGAGGCCCCCTCCATACTGCCCTTCCACAGCGGCTACACCAGTTTGCATTCCCACCAACAGTGCTAGAGGATTCCTTTTTCTCTACATCCTCGCAAACACTTGTTGTTTCTTATGTTTTGGATTTTAGCCATTTGGACATGTGTGAGGTGATAGCTCATTCTGGTTTTGATTTGCATTTTCCTGATGATGAGTGATGTTGTGCATCTTTTCATGTGTCAGTTGGTCATCTGTATGTCTTCTATGAAGAAATGTCTGTTCATGTCTTCTGCCCATTTTTTAATTGGATAAAGGGTTAGTATCCAAATAACACCCCCTGCCCCCAAATAACCGTTTACAATAGCAACCCTACATATGAAGTACTTAGGTATAAATATAACAAATATACGCAGGATCTGTTTGTGGAGAACCACAAACAATGATGTAGAAATCAAAGAAAATCTAACTAAAAGGAGAGATATTTCATACACATGGACTGGAAAACCCATACTTGTTAAAATTTCAATTCTTCCCAGACTTACCTATAGAAACAACAGAATCCCCATCAAAATTGCAGCAAGCTCTCTGAAGATATTGACATCCCAATCTAAAACTTGTATAGAAAACCAGAGGCTCTAGAATAGATAACACAGGGCAGTCCTGGTGGCTCAGTGGTTTAGCGCCGCCTTCAGCCTGGGGTGTGATCCTGGAGACCCGGGATCGAGTCCCACCGTCAAGCTCCCTGCATGGAGCCTGCTTCTCCCTCTGCCTGTGTCTCTGCCTCTCTCTCTGTCTCTCTGTCTCTCATGAATAAATAAATAAAATCTTTAAAAAATAGAATAGATAACACTTCTTTCTGGAAAAGAAGAATAAAGGTCCAGGACTCATATTATCTGATTTCAAGGCTTACTATAAAGCTGTAGTAATCAAGACAGTGTGGTATCACCAAAGAATTGACACAGAGTTTAATGCATCACAGCAGCAAACCTGTAACAGACTTGCACAAATATGACTTAGTTGAACTTGACAAAGGTACAGGCACAATTTGATGGAGAAGGAATAGTCTTTTCAATAAATGGTGCTGGAACAATTTGGAGTCCAAGGCCATAAAAGTTTAACCTAGCCCCAGATCTGACACTCTTACACAAATTAACTCAAAAAGGAACAAGAGCTTATATTTAAAATTCAACTATAAAGTATCTTCCTTCCTTCTGAAGGAAACATAGGAGAAAATCAACATGACTTTGTGTTTGCTGCTGAGCTTTTACACAGAACACCGTAAGTAGAGCCCATGAAATAGAAGAAAAAAGAAAGAAAAGAAAAAAAGAAGAAAGAAAGAAAGAAAGAAAGAAAGAAAGAAAGAAAGAAAGAAAAAGCAAGCTGAGTTGGACTTTATTAAAAATAAAAAAACAAAAAAAATTGATCTCCAACAAAAAAAAATTTTAAAAATAAAATGTAAAGGATGACTCTGGGTGGAACCACAGAGTGCCATAAAAGCCAAAAAAAATTAAAATTAAAATTACAAAAAATAAGAAACCTTGCACTCTGCAAAAGAGGCTGTTAAGAAATGAAAGGCAATCCAGAGACTGGAAGAAAAATATTTGCAAAACTCATGCCTGAGGGATGCCTGGGAGGCTCAGCCATTGGGTGCCTGCCTTCAGCTCAGCTCGTGATCCCGGGACCCAGGATCGGGTCCCACATCGGGCTCCCTGAAAGAAGCCTGCTTCTCCCTCTGCCTACGTCTCTGCTTCTCTCTCTCAGTCTGTTTCTCTCATGAATAAATAAATAAATCTTTAAAAAACAAAACAAGGGCAGCCCGGGTGGCTCAGCGGTTTGCCTTCAACCCAGGGCATGATCCTTGAGACCCAGGATTGAGTCCCACGTCAGGCTCCCTGCATGGAGCCTGCTTCTCCTTCTGCCTGTGTCTCTGCCTGCCTCTCTCTCTCTCTCTCTCTCTCTCTCTCTCTCTGTCTCTCATGACTAAATAAATAAAATCTTTAAAATAAAAATAAAACAAAACAACCCATGTCTTGTTAAAGGACTTGCGTCCAAATATACAAAGGACTGATATAACGCAAAGACTAATTAAACAAATAACTCAATTACAAATGGACAAAAGATTGGAACATACACCTCACCAATTAAAATATACAAATGGCAAGTGAGCATATGAAAAGATGATCAAGATCATTTGGCACTTGGGAAATGCAAATAAAGTAGTGATGAGATAATGCTATGCATTATTCAGATGGCTAATATCCAGAAAACTGACAAAACCAACTGCTGGTGAGCATGTAGAGCAACATTCATTTGACTGTACAGCAGTCATTCATTTAAGGTTGGAAGCTCTGAATCATACAGCAACTTTAGAAGACAGTTTTGATAGGGTCTTACCAAGTCAAGACTCTGGTCTTACCAGAGTCTTACAGTAATAGGAGCCAATAATCGTGCTATTAAGTATTTGCCCGTTTGATTTAAAAACTTATCTCCTGTCAAATAAAAAGCAACCTCCAGAACTAATGCAGAGGTAGTAAGGAGAAACTGTTCAAAGGATTATTGTAAGGAAAAGGGGTGGGGAGAGGTACTATTATAAACAGAGAGAATACTCTGACCATAAGATCAGCAAGCATCTCAAGAGTTAGGCCAAAAGGCTCTTTATTTTCTAGAGAGGACACAGGGAACCCAGGGTGGAGGAATGGAATGAAAGGGTGGTGTGAAAAGACTGGGAATCAAGGAATGCTTCACCCTGAAGCCAGCCTACTCCCAGAAGGGGCTGTGTGCTGGCTCTGGCTGCCAGTGGGTCAAAGTTCAGAAACCCAGGGAAAGGACAGAACTTTAAGCAGAGTCTGATTAACAAGTATTTTGGCTCCAGTTTTTCAGTAAACACAAGTAGTTTGGCTAATCATTTACGAGTTGAAGAATGGGAATTTGGTGGGACCGTGTCTGGTTTTGCCACAGCAAACAAGGGGGCACCTGTGGATTCTCCTCTGAGTCATATGGGGAAGGAAGACTCCTTGCAGGAAGCAGTTTCCTGGAACACAAACTGGGGAGAGTTCTTCACCTTCTTTGTTTTCCAGGATCACAGGGCATCAGCAAAGTCCAACATCATCAGTTCGCACAAAATCCTACACGCCAATGTCTATGGCGCGTTTATTCATAATTGCAAAACAGGAAGCACCCAAGATGTGCATCAATAGGTGAATGAATAAAATGATCTTGGTGCCTCCATACGATGGAGTACTATTTGGCAAAAGAAAGGAATGATCTTTCAGGCCATGGAGAGATATGGATGAATCCTAAATTCCTATTGCTAAGTTTAAGAAGCCAGTCTCAAATGGCTACATATATGTATGTGTGTATATTTTTTCCTCTCTGTGATCCAATTACAAGAAATTGTGGAAAAGGCAAAACCAGAGATAGTGAAGTGGTCTGTGCTTGGCAGGAGTTGTGGGAGGGGAACTTGTATAGATAAAGGGGCTTTGAACCTCGTATAGATGTGTGCTATGCACTGAATATTTGTACCCCCAGCCCTCAGAATTCATATGTGAATTCTAAGCCCCAACGTGATAATATTTGGAGGTGGCCATTAACTAGGTTTGGATGAGGGTATGGCCCTCATGATGGGAGTAATAGTATCTGTAAGAAAAGGAAATGCCCAAAGCGCACTCTCATTCTGTCAAGTGAGGGAGGACATAACGAGAAGGAGGCCATCTTCAAGCCAGAAAGAGTATACTCATGGAGAACACTCTGGTGTTCTGGTATCCTGATCTTTGCCTTCTCAGTCTCCAGAACTGTGAGAAATAAATATCTGTTGTTTGAGCCACTGAGTGTATGGTCTTTTGTTATAGTAACCTGAGCAGACTAAGACTGTGTGATGTTTGATTGGTGCTCACATGACACTATGTAGTTGTCACAATCTATAGAGGCTTACAGCACACAGAATGAAATTTAATGTATCCAAAATTTTAGAACATCATTAAGGAATTCAGGAATATCAGGATGGAACGCAGAGTGTGACAGAAACTTCTAACCATATTTTGAATGCATGAAAAAAAAACTCACTGAAGGTTGTAAGGGAAACAGTGTTAACCTAAGCAACTTTGGAAATGAAAGAACGTGTTAAAATGACGAAATGACAAACTACATCCTTAGAGAGAATATTTCAAACCACACATCTTGAAAAGGATTAGTACCAGAATATATAAAACCTCTAAACTCGACAACAATAGCATTGAAAGAATAAAATACTTATGAACAAACTTAACCAATGAGGTGGAAGTTTTATATGCTGAAAACTATAAAAAAATTGCTGAAAGAAAAAGTTAAAGGACACAAATTAATGGAAAGACATACCATGTTCATTTATTGGAAGATTTAACATTATTAAGATGTCAATAGTACTCAAAGCATTCTATAGATTTAATGTAATACCTGTCAGAATACCAATGACATGTTTTGCAGATATAGAAAAATCCATCTTATAATTCATATAGACTCTCAAAGGGACCCCAAACAGTTTGGAAAAGAATGAACAAAGGTGGAGGATTCACACTTCCTAATTTCAAAACTTACTACAAAGGTACAGTAATAAAAAAAAAACAGTGTGGTTCTGGCATAAAGACAGACATATATACCAGTGGAATAGAAGAGTCAGAAATAAACCTTTGTGTATGTGGTCAGTTGATTTTTAACAAAGGTGCCAAGGTCATTCAATGGAAAAAGGACAATCTCCTCAACAAATGGTGTTGGAGAAACTGGAAGTCCACATGCAAAGGAATAAAGGCAGGCCATGAAGGTAGGCCATGTGGTGTATACGTACAGTGTAATACTTTTCAGCCTTAAAAAAGAAGCAACTTCTGCAATGTGTGACAGTATGCATGAACCTGGAGGATATTTATGCAAAGTGAAATAAGCCAGGCCAAAAAAGTACAAGTACTGCATGATTCCACTTACAGGAGTTATCTACGATAGTTAAATTCATAAAATCAAACTGGAATGGTAGTTAACAGGGACTCAGGGGGAGGAGAAAATAGGCAGTTATTAATTATTAGGCAGTTATTAATCCACAAGCATAAATTAAGTAAAATGAATAAACTGTAGAGATCTTCCATACAACACTGCACCTAATGTCAACAATAACATGCAGTTAAAATCTGTTAAGAGGCCAGATTGCACGTTAAGTGTTCTTATCACAATAGAAGTCTGTCTAAAACTTGCACTTCCTTAAACAGTCTTACTTGTGTTGGCAATAAATGCTGAATAAGCATTTATTCAGCACTACTGTGTGGTAGGCACTATGGATCTCAAAATCCAGTCCCCTCAAGGACCTCAGAGAGATGGAAGAGATAGTTGAGGGAGAGTATTCCAACAGAACACTGAGAGCATTAGGATAGCAATAAAACACTTTGAGCACTAGGAAAGCACAGAGATGGAGCATTTAACCCAGCCAGGCCATCAGGAGGCTACAGAAATCTTCTTGAGTAGATGGCATCTGAACTGTATGGAATGATAAACAGAAATTAGTACAGTGAATATCATTTCAGGTATAGGAAAGAATATTTTTTTTTTTTGGAAAGAACATTTTTTAAGTGCCCAGAAAGGAGGGTGGGCATGGTGCTTTCAGACAACTGGGATATTCCATATGATTCACGGCTCATAGGGTGTCAAGTTTGGAGAGAGTAGGGGTTGAAAACAGATAAGGCTGAAATCGTAGGAAGGGAGTATGTCCTAAAGGACTTCATATTCATGCTAAGAAGTTTGGGCCATCCTGACACCAACGGGAGTCACAGACTATTATGGAGCAAAGGAGTGCTTTTGTCCAGGTCTGTGGTGATAAAAAAAAAATCTCACAATCATTTCTTCCATTTCTAGATGTTCCCATAATGTGAATTTTGTGGTTGTGGAATGAGAGATTTGGGGATATCATACTTTGTTCTACTTACACATCTACTAGGTTGCCAGGCATTATGCCACAAATTTTTCATATACAGGATCTTATCTAATCTTCCCACTGTTGACAAGGTGTTGTTATTCCTGTTTACAGATCAGGAAACTGACGTTCAGAGAGGTCAGCAGATGTATCCACAGTTTGAGAGGTGGGAAGTAAAAGGTACGTGATGGAGGCCATCATTCCAGGTGATGTGCTCAGCCTTTCCTTAGACCTTTGCCTCTGCTATCTTCTAATTCATCACAACTCTTGTGTTCACCAGAGAGGCAACTTGGTGGGAAGCCATGGGTAATGAGGTTGAGGGATACTTTGGTATAAGGTAATAGCACTGGCGCCAATTTAGAAAACAGTGGCTAAAATTCCTGGGCTGCAGGGGTGGTTCAATATCTGCAAATCAATCAACGTGAGACACCACATTAATAAAATAAAGGATAAGAACCATACAATCCTCTCAATAGATGCAGAAAAAAAGCATTGGACAAAGTACAGCATCCCTTCTTGATAAAACCCTCAACAAAGGTAGGGATAAAAGAACATACCTCAAACATCGTAAAGGCCATATGTGAAAAAGACCCAGAGCTAATATCATCCTCAATAGGGAAAAACTGAGAGCTTTCCCCCCAAGGTCAAGAACACAACCGGGATGCCCAGTCTCTCCACTGTTGTTTCAACATAGTACTGGAAGTCCTAGCCTCAGCAATCAGACAACAAAAGAAATGAAAGGCATCCAAAAGTCAAATTTTCACTCTTCGCAGATGACATTGATACTCTGAAGTAGAAAACCCAAATGACTCCACCAACAAATTGCTAGAACTGATACAGGAATTATGCAAAGTCTCAGGATATAAAATCAACCACACAGAAGTCAGTTTGCATTTCTATACTCCAATAATGAAGCAGCAGAAAGAGAAATCAAGGAATCGATCCCATTTACAATTGCACCAAAACCATAGGATACCTAGGAATAAATCTAAACAAAGAAGTAAACGATCTATATTCTGAAAACTATAGAACACTTATGAAAGAAATTGAAAAAGATTCCAAAAAAATGGAAAAACAACCCATGTTCATGGACTGTAACAGATATTGTTAAAATGTCTATGTTACCCGAGGCAATCTACACACTCGATGCAATCCCTATCAAAATACCACCATCATTTTTCATAGAGACAGAACAAACAATTCTAAAACCTATATGGAACAAAAAGACCCTGAAGAGCCGAAGGAATGATGAAAAAGAAAACCAAGGCCAGAGGCATCACAACTCCAAAATTACAAGCTGTATAATAAAGCTGTAATCATCAAAACATTACGGTACTGGAGCAAAAACAAACTGACCCATGAATGGAACAGAACAGAGAACCCAGAAATGGACCCACAAATATATGGTCAGCTAATCTTCCACAAAAGCAGAAAGAATATCCAAGGGAATAAAAGACAGCCTCTTCACCAAATGGTGTTGGGAAAAACGGGACAAGCGACAATTCACAGGAATGAACAAACTGGACCACTTTTCCTATACCATACAAAAAAAAAAAAAAAAAGAAGTCAAAATGGATTAAAGACTTAAATATCAGACAGGAAACCATCAAAATCCTAGAGGAGAAAACAGGCAGCAACCTCCTCAACCTCGGCCGCAGCAACTTCTTACTAGATACGTCACCCGAGGCAAGGGCAGCAAAAGCAAAAATGAACTATTGGGACCTCATCAGGATCAAAAGCTTCTGCACAGTGAAGGAAACAATCAACAAAACTAAAAGGCAACCTATGGGATGGAAGAAGATATTTGCAGATGACATATCGAAGAAAGGGCTAGTAGTATCCAGAACCTATAAAGAATTTATCAACCTCAACCCCCAAAAATAAGTAATCCCGTTAAGATTACGGCAGAAGACATTTCTCCAAAGAAGACATATAAATGGCTAGCAGAACACGTGAAGAAATGTTCAACATCACTGATCATCAGGGAAATACAAATCAAAACCACAATGAGATACTACCTCACACCTGTCAGGATGCCAAACGCTAACGACTCAGGAAACAACAGATGTTGGCGAGGATGCGGAGAAAGGGGGAACCCTCCAGCGCTGTTGGTGGGAATGCAAACTGCTACAGCCACTCTGGAAAACAGTATGGAGGTTTCTCAAAAAAGCTAAAATAGAACTACCATACAACCCAGCAATTGCACTACTAGGTATTTCTCTGAGGGATACAAGAGTGCTGATTCAAATGGGTCCATGCACCCCAACGTTTGTAGCAGCATTATCAACAATTGCCAAATATATGGAAAGAGTCCGAATTGCCCATCAACTGAGGAATGGATAAAAGAGTAGTGTGTATATGTGTATGTGTGTGTGTGGTGTGTGTGTGCACAATGGAATATTACTCAGCCATCATTAAAATTAAAATCTTGCCATTTGCAGCAACATGGATGGAACTAGAGTGTTTTATGCTAAGCAAAATAAGGCAGTCACAGAAAGACAAATATCCTATTATTTGACTCATGTGTGGAATTTAAGAAACAAAACAGATGAACATAGGGGAAGGTAAGGAAAAGTAAATAAGATAAAAACAGAGAGGGGAGGCAACCTAAAAACAAATGCATAAATTCCTAGGAACATAGCTTCCAAAACTGAATGAAGAAGAAATAGAAAATCTGAACAGATCAATTACTAGGAAAGAACTTTAATTGGTAATCAAAAACCTCTCAAAAAAAAAAAGACTCTCAACAACCAAAAGTTGAGGACTAGATGGATTCACAAGTGAACTGTGCCAAATAGATATATTATTACAAAGAGTTGATACCTATTTTTCTCATAATATTCCAAAATTAGAAGAGGAAGGATAGCTTTCAAATACATTGTATCGGGCCAGCACCACCCTCATACTGAACTGGACAAAGGCACTACAAAAAAAGAAATCTAGGGCAGCCCCGGTGGCACAGCGGTTTAGTGCCGCCTGAAGCCCGGGGTGTGACCCTGGAGACCCGGGATCGAGTCCCACGTCAGGCTCCCTGGATGGAGCCTGCTTCTCCCTCTGCCTGTGTCTCTGCCCTCTCTCTCTCTCTCTCTCCTCTCTCTCTCTGTCCTGTCTGTCTCTCATGAATAAATAAATCTATAGGCCAATATCCTTGATGAACATAGATGCAAATTCCTCAACAAAATATTAACAAACGGCTCTCAACAATACATTAAAAGGATAATTCACCATAATCATGTGGGATTTATTCCAGGGATACAAGGGTGGCTCAATATTCATAAATCAATCAATATGATACACCACATTAATAAAATGAAGGCTAAAAATCATATGATCATCTCAATAGACGTAGGAAAAGCATTTGGCAAAACTCAAAATCTGCTCATGATAAAACCCTCGACAAAGTAGGTTTAGAGGGAACACACCTCAAAGTAATAAAGGCTGTCTGTGACAAACCCACAGCTAACATCATACTCAACAGTGAAAAAAATGAGAGCTTTTCCTCTAAGATCAGGAACAAGACAAAATCGTCCACTCACACCACTTTTATTCAACATGATACTGGAAGTCCTGGCCACAGCAATCAGATAGAAAAAGAAATAAAAGGCATCCATATTGGTAATGAAGAAGAAAATGGACACTATTTGAAGATGGCACGATGCTAAGCAAACTCTAAAGACTTAACCAAAAAACTGTTAGAAGTAAACAGATGAATTCAGTAAAGTCACAGGACACAAAATTAACATACTGAAATCTGTTCCATTTCTATACACTAAAAAGGAAGTAGCAGGAAGAGAAATTAAGCAAACAATCCCATTTACAATTGAGCCAAAAATAAAATACCTAGGAATAAACTCAGCCAAAGATGTGAAAGATCTGTACCCTGAAATCTATAAAACACTGATGAAAGAAATTGAAGACAACACAAACAATTGGAAACGTATACCATGCTCATGGATTGAAAGAATGAATAATGTTAAAATGTCCCTACTACCCAGGCGATCTACAGATTCAGTGCAATCCCCACCAGAACACCAACAGCATTTTTCACAGAACTATATAAATAATCCTAAGACTTGTACAGAACCACAAAAGACCCCAAGCAGCCAAAGCCATCTTGAAAAAGAAGAACAAAGCTGGAGGCATCACAATCGCAGATTTCAAGATATGCTACAAAGCTGTAGTAATCAAAACAGCATGGTACTGGCACAAAAAGAGACACATAGATTCAGAGAGCCCAGAAATAAACTCACCCATATATGGTCAATTAATCTATGACAAGGGAGGCAAGGATATATGATGGGGGAAAGACAGTTTCTTTAATAAATGGTGTTGGGAAAAACAAGACAGCTACACGCAGAAGAATGAAACTGGATCACTTTCTTACACCATCCACAAAATTAAAGTCAAAATGGACAAAAGACCTAAACGTGAGACCTGAAACCATAAAACTCCTAGAAGAAAAGATAGGCAGTAATTTCTTTGACATCAGCCTTGGCAACATTTTTCTAAATATGACCCCTCAGGCAGGGTAAACTAAAGCAAAAATAAACTATTGTCACCCTATTGAAATCAGAAGCTTTTGCACAACAAGGAAAACAATCTATGAAAGGAAAAGGCAAACTACTGAATGGGAGAAGATATTTGCAATTGATATATGCAATAAGGGGCTAACATCCAAATATATATGAAGGATTTCTACAACTCAACACCAAAGAAACAAATGATCCAATGAAAAAATGGGCAGAGGACCCGAATAAACATTTTTCCAAAGACAACATGGGAATAAGAGGCACAGCATAAGAAACGTAGTCAGTGATATTGTAATACCCCTGTAAGGTAACAGATGGTAGGTATGCTTGTTGTGAGCACAGCAAAATGTATAAACTTGTTGAATCACTACCTTGTACACTTGAAACTAATGTAACATTGTTTGTCAACAATCCTGAAAGGAAAGAAGGAAGGAAAGTAGGACAGAAGGACAGAAGCAAGGACGCAAAGAAGGACGGAAGGAAGGAATGAAGGAAGGCCATATGATCCAATAATTCTACTACCAGGCATTTCCCCTACGAAAATGAAAATACTGAATTGAAAAGATAAAAGCACCTCTATATTTACTGCAGCATTATTTGTATTAACTAAGACATGAAAGCAACCTAAGTGTCCATGGATTGATAAATGGATAAAGAAGATGTGGTGTAGATAGAAAGATAGATAGATATAAATGCACACAGGATGGAATATTACTCAGCCATAAAAAGAATCAGATCTTGCCATTTGTGACAACATGGATGGACCTAGAGGGTATTAAGCTAAGTGAAATCAGTCAGACAGAGAAAGACAAATATCATATTATTTCACTTTATGTGGAATCTAACAAACAAAACAAATAAGCAGAAACATAGCCATAAATACAGAGAAACAACTGATGGTTTCTGTGCAGTGAAGGGGGAGGATGCACAAAATGGGTACAGGGGAGCAGAAGGTACAGGCATCCAGTTGTGGAGTGAATAAGTCACAGAGATGAAAGGTAGAGCATAGGGAATACAGTCAATGGTACTGTAATAGTGTTATCACTCGTGGTAAGCATAGAATAACATATAGAGTTGTCAGATCACTATATTGTACACCTGAATCTAATGTCATAGTGTGTCATGACTCTACTTCAATAAAAAGAGAAGATTTCAAAGAATTGACAAAAATAAATAAATAAATAAACAAACTCTGGGAACTACTCAGCAACTATAGCAAGGTTGTAGAGTATAAGGTTAGTACACATAAGTCAATTTATTTCTTATATACCAGCAATGAACAATTGGAATTAGAATTAAAAACACAAAGCCATTTACTTTAACAACCCCTTCCCAAAAGAAATACTTATCTAATAAATTAGGTACAGGATATATAGGGAAAACTACAGAGGTCTGACAAAGAAAAATAAATATCTAAATAAATCTTTATTGAGAGATATTATGCGTTCATGGATTGTAAGACTCAATATTGTTAACATATCAATTCTTCCCAACTTGATCTGTAGATTCAATGCAATCCCTATCAAAATCCTAGCAAATTATTTTATGGATATTGAAAAACGGATTCTAAAGTTTATAGGGAGGGCCACCTGGGTGGCTCAGTCGGGTAAGCATCTGACTCTTGATTGCAGCTCAGGTCATGATCTCAGGGTCCTGAGTCTGAGCCCCACATTGGGCTCCACACTCAGCAGGGAGTCTCCTTGAGATTCTTTCTCTCCCTCTCCCTCAGCACCACCACCCCCCAGCTCTCTCACTCTCAAAAAAAAAAAAAAATCTTTAAAAAAATAAAGTTAATGAGGAAAGTCAAAAGATCCAAAATAGCCAACCTAGCGGTAACAAAGAACAAAGTTGAGGATTGATACTACCTGACTTCAGGATTTACTATAAAGCTACACTAATGGAGACTGTGTCAAGTATCTGTCAACAAAGGAACAAAGACAATTCAATGGAAAAAGCAGTCTTCAACAAATGGCGCTGTAGTAATCGGATGTCCACATGCCCCCCCTCCAAAAGGATCTAGATACAGATCTTACATCTTTCCCAAAAATTACCTTAAAATGGATCATAGACCTAAATGTAAAACCCAAACTGGAAAACTTATAAAATATGGTACAGGAGAAAAATCTAGATAACCTTGGGTTTGGTGAGGACTCTTTGGATACAACACCATGAAATAAAAATTTGAGAAGTGGGACTTCAGTAAAATTAAAAACTTCTATTTTGTGAAGGACCCTGCTAAGACAATGTAAAGACAAGCCACAGAGTGGAAAAAAATATTTACAAAACATATCAGACAAGGACTTATTTCCTAATACACAAAGACCTTTTAAAACGAAACATGAAGAAATCAAATAATGCCATTTAAAATGGGGAAATGATCCAAAAAATATACCTCACTAAAGAAGACATAGATAAGGCAAACAAGCCTATGAATATGAAACATCATATATGTCATAAGGGGACTGAAATTTAAAACAACAAGGACATACCCCTATACATCTACTGGAGTGGCTAAAATTTTTTTATAAAACAACTAATATATACAAAATGCTGATAAGGGCATGGAGTAACAGGAACTCTCAGTCATTGCTGGAGGAAACGCAAAATGGCACAGCCTCTTTGGAAGACATTTTGGCAGTTCCTTACAAATTTAAACATAGTTTTATCACATGATACAGAAATCGCATTCCTTAGGTATCTGCCAACCCAACTGAAAACATGTCAGAATGAAATCTTGCCACCTGCAATGACGTGGATGGAGCTAGAGTATATTATGCTAAGCGAAATAAGGCAGAGAAAGACTAATACTATGTGATTTCACTCATAATGGAATTTAAGAAACAAAACATATGAACATATGGGAAGTGAGGAAACAGGAGGTGGGGGGAAACAAACCATAAGAGATTCTTAAGGATAGAGAACAAACTGAGGGTTAATGGAGGAAAGTGGGTGGGGGATGGGTTAAATAGGTGATGGCACTTAAGGAGGGCATTTGTTGTGATGAGCGCTGGGTATTGCATGTAAGTGATGAATCACTGAATTCTATTCCTGAAATCATACTGCACTGTATGTTAACTAACTAGAATTTAAATAAAAATTTAAAAATGAAAAAAAAATGAATTCAAGCTTTAGAGTCAAAGCTGGGTTCTAGGGGCAGGAGGAAATTTTTGAAGGTGATAGATAAGTTTATGGCACTGACAACAATAATAGCTTCAGAGGTATATACAGATCGCCAAATACATCAAGTTGTAGACATTAAATATCTATAGCTCTTTGTATGTCAATCATAACCTTCATAAAGCAGTTAAAAAAGAGAAAACTTATGTCAACACGAAAAGCTACACACAGCCTTCTGTCAAAACTGGTAAGCAATTAAGATGCCCTTCTATAGATGAATGGATGAACGAAGTGTGCTAGTCCACGCGATGGGATATTATTCAGGGATAAAAAGTAATGAGCTATCAAGCCATGAAAATACACGAAGGAAGCATTAATGCATTTTGGTAAGCAAAAGAAGCCAGCCTGGCAGGCAAGAATTCTACTGAACCACCGATGCCAAAAGAAGCCAGTCTGAAAAGGCTACGTATGACTGCCTGATTCCATCTATATGATATTCTAGAAAAGGCAAAACTTATCAGTGGATAGCAGTGGTCCAGTGTAGTGGTGGTTGGTAGCTGAGGGATGAATAGGTGAAGCACAGAGGAATTTAGGATAATGGAACTATTTTGTTTGATACTGCAATGGTGGATACATGACTTTATGCATTTTAAAATTCCACTGAACATACAACACAAAGATTGAATGTCATTGTAAACTATGGACTTAGTGAATAAGAATGTCTTAGTATTAGTTTATTAATTACAACACATGTAGCACACTAACACAAGATCTTAGTAACAGGGAAAAGTGTGATGGTGGGGGGGCTATCATAGGAGAATCCTCTATGCTATCTGCTCAAGATTTCTGTAAATTTAAAACTATTCTAAAAAAGTAAGTCTATTAATTAAAAAATATGGAGTTGTGTGTCACATTGACATAACACTCACTCCCATCCCAGAGTGTGCTGGCATGTCCCATCTCACAAGGAAGTAAACCCAAACACTTTTCACAAGGCTCTGAAAAAGAAGGGGAATGGAAGGAGAATGGAGATTTTTTTTTCCAGTGATACATTCCCAGAAATCCCATTGGTTTGGCAACATCTTTGAAGCATCAGCCTCCATTCCTACTTAGCCTGATCTAGGACTTGGCCTGACATAGTTCTCCCAGTCATAGATCTGGTCAACACTGCAGACGTCCCCCTGGCTCCGCCATCTCATGCCCCTATGCCTCTCACTGTTTTGTCACAGGGCCACAGCTTATACTGTTGCTGTAACGTGTCAGGCTCTTCCTCTCCTGCCTTCATCTGCGGAAATCTTACTCATTGCTAAGACCCAGTTGAGATACCATATTCCCTAAAGCTTTACACCATTTCTCAACACAGCACCTGCCACCTTCTCTACCTCCCCTTGACATTCCAAGCTTGGGTGATAGCATCTGACACATCGCTTGGTGTTCTCCACGTAACCTTTGTTCATTTCTCTCTCCTCCCATTAAATCATTCATCCTCCTCCCTAGATGGAATGGACAGCAGTCAAGAACTCGTTGAAGATCAGGATGTTGAATCAAAGATTCTCACAACATACAACTGAAGGAGAAAATAAAATGAAAACTATAGAAAGCAAGAAATTTTGAGGTGGCTCACAAGAACAGGAGAGAAAAAATGAGGAGGAGACATTTCAGTATTTCCAAAACTGAAGAAATACTTCAGCTTTTGTAAAAATAAATAAATAAATAAATAAATAAATAAATAAATAAATAAATAAATAAAATAAAAACAATAAAAAAAGAATCCCCCAGGTAAGCACCAGAGTTAATAAAATGGGATCCACACCAAAAAATACCCTAGAAAATGTACTATTTCATAATTTCTTCACTCACTTGGTCAAGTGCTTTGGTCCTCTTCATCCTGAATTTCCCTTACATCTGGAATCCACGGCATTTCTCTTTTTCTTGCAGGCAGATCAGCTGAGGTTTAGAAATGGAAATTCCTGTAAAGAGAAAGGAAACATATAGTTGGTTAGGCTGGGAAGAAAGTACTGCCAGAGGTCAGTTCCAGCTAATGGGTAAGCAGAAACAAGACAGGAAGAAAAGAAAATATTCAAAGGGAAAGACCAAAGGAAAGGCAGAGTCTATGTGAGAATGTCTAGGTTCCTGCTATGTCTCCAGGCAAGAAGCTTATCATACTAATACTGGAACTACAAAGGACTAAACAAATATAATCAAGTGTTATAAGTGCTATCATACAAGCCAGAGACAAGATACAGACTAGCAAAAAAAGGAAATAAAATGTCCGGTAGTTCTCAAATGCTGGCCCTTGGGCTGGCTGCATTAAGACTCATGTGGAGCTTCTAAAAACAGTCTTCTGGGCCCATCAGCAGAAATTCTATTAATAGGTCAAGAGTGTGGGCTGGGAATCTTTTTTTTTTTTTAATTTTTATTTATTTATGATAGTTACAGAGAGAGAGAGAGGCAGAGACACAGGCAGAGGGAGAAGCAGGCTCCATGCACCGGGAGCCCGATGTGGGATTCGATCCCGGGTCTCCAGGATCGCGCCCTGGGCCAAAGGCAGGCGCCAAACCGCTGCGCCACCCAGGGATCCCTGGGCTGGGAATCTTTATCGGCATTCGCAAGCTCACCAGGACCACACAAAACAAAGACATCTTTCCATTTATTTGTGCTTTCTTCAAGTTTTTCATCAATGTTTTATACTTTTCAGCACACAGCTCTTTCACCTCCTTGGTTACATTTATCCGTAAGCATTTTATTGCTTTAGGTGATATTGTAAATGGGACGGTTTTCTTAATTTCTCTCTCTGATAGTTCATTGTTAGCGTATAGAAACCTACCTGATTTTTGTATATTTATTTTGTGTCCTACTACTTTACTGAATTTATTATTTCTCACAGATTTTTGTCTCTTCAGATGCATAATGCAGGCTACACGGAAGACTTGACCTTCAGGGTGCAGCTGGGAAAGAGTTAGGACATTAGATGCACAATTCGGCCCTTATCAGGGAAAAACTGAGAGCTAGTTGTTTATGCCTACTCACTCTGCTGAGCCAGAGGGAATAGTCGCTGGGAGTGCCTTTGTGCCCATGTATAATTATTACTTATACAATTTTAGGAATTTTTAAAAAGCCGAGAGATTATGGGACATGATAGAGGTATTAGCTAACACTGCAATGGCAACCATATTGCTATAAATGTATGAAATCAACATGTTGTCCACCTTAAACTTACATCATGTTATATGTCAAATATAAGTTTCAATAAACTG
Source organism: Canis lupus dingo (assembly GCF_003254725.2). Classification (NCBI taxonomy): domain Eukaryota; kingdom Metazoa; phylum Chordata; class Mammalia; order Carnivora; family Canidae; genus Canis; species Canis lupus. The sequence continues at coordinate 44,279,153 of NC_064281.1, forward strand.
AAATAAATAATGTATTTTTTAAAAGCTGAGAATTTTTTAAAATTCAAAGAGAAGTAACAACTGATGTAGCACAGTAGTACAAGGGATATTAACAGACTACTATGAAAACTTAGATGCCAACAAATTGAACAGCTAAAACAAATGCATAAATTCCTAGGAACACTGTAAAGAACTCTCATCAAACCATGTCCATATTTGAGTCTTTTGTCATTTCTAATGTTCTGATGCTCTCAAAAAATAGGTTTCAGCTTCAAGGTGATTCATGAAAAGGACTTCTGAGATTTACAGATTTCTGATACCCTTTAGATCATAAAAGTAAACTGAGTAAGGATTTCCAAAACTAAACTTAATGGGAAAACTTCATTTAAACAGAACAAAAATTCATAACATGGGACTAAATGAATTAAGGAAGATGATTATAGGTTTTTATGACTCTTGTTTGAAAATATTGCTGGTTCTCTAATGTTTGCTCTTCCAGATTTAGGGAAATCTTTTCCCTTAAGGTATTCATGACTTACAGATTTTCATAAAATACTTCTTTATGAACAAATTGAAGCATTTATCTTTTCTCCCTACCTGAGCCCTCCAGAATTCAGAAACTCTCAGTGAGTATTATTTCTTTCATGGCAAGTATAATTATTTAATGAGTTCAATAAAAATCTTTTCTCTGTATAACAGGACACCATTGGAAACATTGGTTATATTACCACGGCTTCGATGAAAATGTCATATTTGAGGGAGAAATGCATAAACTCAGATATGACGAGACAGTTTTAAGGAACTCAGGTTGACTTTATGAAGCCAGTAGAGTCCCTTGGAAATGTCAGCCTGATACCTTACTTACAGAGTCCCCAGCAGCCTTACCAGCCCTGCAGACTGAAGCTAGACAGCTTGAGGTAAACTTCAGAGAAATTGCCACAATAGTTCATATATAGACAATCTCTGTGCCTGTTGCTGTAGGGTCGGTCACTCAAAAGGATTACCAGAGACATTTCAACTAGAAACCAGAAAACTCCATCAGATTGCCACTACCTACTTCCACTCCATCTGAGGCTGCGTCAAGCCTGACATCTAAAATGTTCTCCCTGGCAGCACGAGGTTAATCAGGCACTGGGTTTATAGTTTGCTCCAACCATTAATACCTGTGTTTTTCTTTTGTTTCCATAAAAATGCTTCTTATTGATTACCTTATTGCTTACTAACTAAGGCAGAGTCTACATGGTGGTTGACACCATTTGCTGCACCTATATTAACTCTTCCTTATAGATAAAATTAGGCAGCAAGTCAGTTGGCTATAAGAAGCCCTTGACTACTCTAACCCTCTTTCTAAGGTGGTTGTGACTAGTTTCCTGATCTATTCTCTTGGATACCCCCATCAATATCAGATCAATTTTAGAGGGGATAATGAGTTTAACTATACTGTTACCTTTCCTAAAAGTATACTTGGGGATAAAATTAATGATGTCATGTAGTACCAAACTATGTAGGAAAATATCCAACATCTCTGATAAGGAGCTACCTCTGATAGTTCCCCTCTGTTAGCATAAGGGACCATATGTTGTATCTTGCGTCATGTCAAATCCTTCCATTCCAAAGCCCATTGTGTGTCCCCATTTAGCTTAAAGCAGTTACAGAAGATGGACTTCCACCAATGTTACATAGAAATGAAATGAATGTGAAATTATAACAGGAAAAGAAATAAGATGTCTGATTCCATGTTGCTTCTATTTCCCTTACTGCGACCTATAAGCTAAAAGCTTTTTTGCCTTGCTTTGCACATAAGCATGTTACAACTAAAATTTTCAGAAACTGCTCTTTCTGGAAAATCTACCTCACCTGAAGAGATAAGGAAGTAGCCAGAGTGGTCATCATTTAAACTCATGAAGTTTGAGGAATGATCATAACTCAGGGGAGAATTGAAATGGTTGCCCCACAGAGCTAATTAAATTAAAATGAACAAAAATTTAAAAACTTATTTTTGGACAACTCTAATCAGTTATTGTGTTTTTTTCAGACCCCGCTAACAAACCCACTAGCTATCTCTGCAAAAGCTTGGACTCAAGGTCAATTGATATGGGTCCAGCCTATGAACAAGCAAGGCTCTGCATTCCTTGCCAGGCACAAGCCTAAGTCCCCATCCAGGTTATATCAGTTTTTGGAGCATATTCGTAGTCCCTTCTCCTTATCCTAAGAAAGCCTTCTAATATCAGGGACTGAATTTTGTTTCCTTTGATGTTAAGTTTCCACCCCAACGAGTCATGGGAATATACATTATGTTTGCTCAATGCATAAACTCCATCTTTCCTCATAAATAATTATGAATTTCTCTATACTTTTATTAAGATGTATGAAAAAGAGTCTTTGGATTTTCTTCTGAGTCTATTGAACATCACATTGGTTCCTTCAAATTGTAGTTAGTGGAATTCTTTTACTGTCCATATCTCTTTTCATAATTTTTTTTGTCAAATGTAAATGTATGTATATTCACATCTAACATGTGGGATTTGATGGACCCAGAGCAAACAAGCCAGTCACCTTCGCACTGAGGTACATAAAATAAGGTTGATCATCAGTGCTTTCTGAGGAAAGATTATTGACCTAACGTGAGAAATGTAGGAAATTTTTAACTTTCTTTTTTTTTGGAAATTTTCAACTTTTAATGTTTGTGGGTTCTGCTCCTGGGCTCCCAGGGAACCTCTACTTTTACCAAGGTCGGAATGACTTCACCAAATTTCAAAGCCTGGGATCTATTTCTGCCCCCAGAACACATTGTACATCTGTTTCATTAGCAAAGAACCTAAAAGAAACATTTCAAACTAAAGAAAGGAGTAAAAACCTCCCTATGTTCCATTCCCGTAGCTCTGAAGCCTAAAAACTTGCATACACTAAAAACATAAGATAAAGTTTATAATTTTCTGGAATGTCCTTCATCATGGTGATTTGTAACACCTGATGTAACAAAAAACATATAACTCTGTATTAAACATTCCTTATCAGGCTCACTGTCTTCTTTATGCAGATTGTGTATCCCTCACTTAGACTCAAATAAAACTCTCTTCCTTTTTTTTTCTAAGATATTCTAAAGATATTTGTTCATTTTACATCAACAAGGTATATGACTGCCACTGTGCTTAACACTGCACCAAGCCATGTGGCCCCAGTCACTAGCATGTGCTGGTCCAAGCCACAACTAGCCGTGGTGGCAGCCTTGTGCCCCCAGCTGTCCCAGCACATAGCTCTCAGCCACTGCAATGCTTCAGGGAATCTGGCATAGGACTAATGGCCCAATGCAAATGTAGCTAACACCACTGTCCTGCTCCCAAGTTCCCTGGCAGGCATGCTCCCTCAGAGCTGGCCTACCTGGGTCCCACTAACACTACAGAGAGTAAGCCCAGCCAACAACCGGCAGAGAGTCAGTTCATATGACTGCACAAAAAGGAAAAGTGACTCAGACACAACAAGACATAAACAACACACTCTCTTGATGTATCAGGTTCTGTTGAACAGGGGACACTGCACTGCAGAACACTGCAGGATCTCCTCTTCATAAAGCCATTACTTTCAAGAGAAGAAGGCATATATGACTTTTAGCTCACAGAAACAGACACAGAGAGGCAAACAATATGAGGAGACAGAGAAATATATCCCAAGTGAAACAATAGGACAAGGCCATGGACAAAGATCCAAGTGAAACAGATATAAGTAATATGTCTGATAGAGAATTTAAAACAATGTTCATAAGGATACTCTTTGGACTTGAGAAAAGAATGGAAGACATGAGTGAAACCCCTAAGATAGAAAAAGAGAATAATACAGCAGAGATGAAGGGCACAATAAACAAAAGGCAAAACACATTTGATGGAATGAAAAACATGCTGGAAGAAGCAAAGGAACAATTTAGTGACCTAGAAGACGAGGAATGGAAAATAATTAACCTGAACATAAGCAAGAAAACAAGGGAAAGGGGGCAGAAAATTTATTTGAAGAAATAATAGCTGAAAGCTTCCCTAATCTGGGGAAGGAAACAGATGTCCAGATCTTTGAGGCACAAAGAAACCCCATCAAAATCAACAAAATCAGGTCAACTCCAAGAAATGTTGTAATTGAACTTGCAAAATACAGTAATAAAGAAAAAATACTAAAAGCAGCAAGACAAAAGAACTTAGTAATTTACGAGGGAAAACCCATACGACTAGCAGGAGATTTTTCAAAGGAAAACTGGCAAGCCAGAAGGGGTGGCATAATGTATTCAAAGTGCTGAATGGGAAAAATCTGCAACCAATGATACTCTGTCCAGCAAGGCTATCATTCAGAATAGCAGGAAAGATAGTTTCCCAGACCAAAGGAGTTAGTGACCACTAAACCAGCTCTGCAAGAAATATTAAAGGGGACTCTATTTTTTTAAAGTAATCTCTACACCCAATGCAGGGCTCAAACTCATGACTGAGATCAAGAGTTGCATGCCCTACTGACTGAGCCAGCCAGGCACCCCTAAAGGGGACTCTTTGGAAAGGAGAGACCAAAAGTGAAGGTATGAAGGTAGAAAACACAAAAGGAATAGGAATGAATAATCTGTAAAAAAACTAAGTGAAGCTACTCAAAAAATAAAAGGATAGGAAATACAGTAACATATACCTAAAACAAGGAGAAGAGAGAAGAAAAGAATGGGTTCAAACTTCAACAATCATCAACTTAATTGACTGCTACATGCGGAAGAGGTTATATACAAACATAATGGTTACCGCAGATCAAAAACTAATAAACAGGCAAGAATAAAGAGAAAGAAATCCAAATACATCATGAAAATCGGCAAAACATGAAAGAGACAAACACAGGAAAGGATCAGAGAAAATCTTTAGAAACCACCACAAAACAACTAATAAAATGACAATAACTACATATCTATCAATAATTACTTTCTAAATGGACTAAATGCTCCAATCAAAGACATAGGGTGGCAGTAGATTAAAAAAAAAAAAAAAAAAAACGAGACCCATCCATATACTCCGTATAAGAGATTCATTTAAGATCTAAAGACACTTGCAGATTAAAAGTGAGGGGATGGAGAAACATCTATTATCAAATCGATGCCAAAAGAAAACCAGAGTAGCAATACTTAAATCAGAAAAAAAAAAGACTCTAAAACAAAGACTGTAATGAGAGACAAAGAAGGATAATATTTAATAATAAAGGGGACAGGGGATCCCTGGGTGGCGCAGCGGTTTGGCGCCTGCCTTTGGCCCAGGGCGCGATCCTGGAGACCCGGGATCGAATCCCACGTCGGGCTCCCGGTGCATGGAGCCTGCTTCTCCCTCTGCCTGTGTCTCTGCCTCTCTCTCTCTCTCTCTGTGACTATCATAAATAAATAAAAATAAATAAATTTAAAAAAAATAATAAAGGGGACACTCACACAGGAAAATATAACTATTTTAAATATTTATGCCCCCAACATGGGAGCATCCAAATACATTAGACAGTTACTAGCAAGCATAAAGGAGTAAATTGATAGTATTACAATAATAGTAGGGGACTTTAACACCCCACTTACAAGAATTGACAGATAATCTAAACAGCAAACAAACGAGGAAGCAATGGCTTTGAACGACACACTGGACTAGATGGGTTTTTTAAAAGATTTTATTTATTTCTTCATGAGAGACACACAGAGGGAGGTAGAGACAGATGCAGAGGGAGAAGCAGGCCCCCCACAGGGAGCCCGATGCAGGACTTGATCCCAGAACCCCAGGATCATGACCTGAGCCAAAGGCAGATGCTCAACTGCTGAACCACCCAGGCATCCCTGGACTAGATGGGTTTAACAGATATTCAGAAAATTCCATCCTAAAGCAACAGAACACACATTTTTTTTGAGTGCACATGGGACATTCTCCAGAACAGATCACATATCAGCCCACAAAACCACCCTCAACAAATTCAAGAACATCAAAATCTTACATCTTTTCTGATCATGCTATGAACTACAAATCAACCACAAGAAAAAATCTGGAAAGACCAGAAATACGTGGAAATTAAATAACATCAATGAAATGATCAGGAAATCAAAGAAGAAATAAAAAATACATGGAAAGAAATTCAAAGGAAAACACAACAGTCCAAAACCTTTGCAATGCAGCAAAAGCAGTTCTGAGAGGGAAGTTTTAGCACTATAGGCCTACTTCAAAAAGCAAGAAAAATCTCACATAAACAACCTAACCTTCTAACGAGCTAGAAAAATAAGAACAAACAAAACATAAAACCAGCAGAAGGAAGGAAGTGATAAAGATTGGAGCAGAAATAAATGATATAGAAACTAAAAAATAATAGAACAGATCAATGAAACCAGGAGCTGGTTCTTTGAAAAAAATCATAAAATTGATAAAGCTCTAGCTAGACCTATCAAGAAAAAAGAGAATGACTCAAATAAATAAGTGATGAATGAGAGAGGAGAAATCACAACCAACAGCACAAATATATAAACAATCATAAGAAATTTCCAGCGAGGAAACTGAATCAGTAATTAAAAAAAAAAAAAACCCAAAAAACAAAACCTCTCAACAAGCAAGAGTCCATGGCCAGATGGCTTCACAGGTGAATTCTACCAAACACTTAAAGAAGAGTTAATACCAATTCTTCTCAAAAAATTCCAAGAAAGAGAAAAGGAAGGAAAACTTCCAAATTCATTCTATGAGGCAAGCATTATCCTGATATCAAAACCAAATAAAGACACCACTCACCCTGGTAAAAGTAAGTGCAAAAATCCTCAATAAAATTCTAGCAAACCAAATCCAATGATACTTTAAAAGAATCATTCACCATGATCAAGTGTGATTTATTCCTGGGTTGCAAGGGTGGTTCAGTATTTGCAAATCAATCAACATGATACATCACATTAATAAAAGAAAGCATAAGAACCATATGATCATTTCAATAAATTCAGAAAAATCATTTGGCAAAGTACATCTACTCATGATAAAAGCCCTCAACAAAGTAGGATTAGAGGGAACATACCTCAACATAATAAAGGCCATATATGAAAAACTCACAGCTAACATCATCCTCAGCGGGGAAAAGAGAGCTTTTCCTCTATGGTCAGGAATAAGACAGGGATATCCACTCTCACCACTATTATCTAACATAGTGCTGGAAGTCCTAGCTTCAGCAATCAGACCAAAAGAAAAAAAAAAAGAAATAACAAACCATCCAAATCAGCAAGGAAGAAGCAAAACTTCCACTATTTGCAGAGGACATAATTCTCTCTCTCTCTCTCTCTCTCTCTCTCTCTCTCTCTCTATATATATATATATATATATATATATATATATATAGTATGTATATATACATGCACAGTATGTAGTATGTATATATATATAATATGTATATATATATGTATATGTATATAAAATCTGAAAGACAACCAAAATCTGCTATAACTGATAAATGATTCAGTAAAGTTGTAAGATACAAAATCAATGTACAGAAATATTTTGCATTTCTATGCACTAAAGAAGCAGCAGAAGGAGAAACTAGGAAAAACATCCCATTTCCATTACACCAAAAATAATACCTAGGAATAAACCTAACCAAAGAGGTAAATGACGTGTACTCTGAAAACTATGAAACACTGATGAAAGAGATTGACAGAAAGACATTCCATGCTCATGGATTTAACAAATATTGTTAAAATATCTATACTACCCAAGGCAATGCAATCCCATCATCCCTTGATTATCTTTTATGCTCCTTTACTGGTATACCCTTTTCTAGTATATCCCTTTCCATGTATGTTCATATTGCACATTTAAGGCTCTATTAATTTTTCTTTATGCTTGTTTTTCTCTGATTTTAGGATTGCCTGATCTCTACCAATCTCTCTTCAAGTTTACTTTCTTCTGCCAAAACAAATTTTACTCTTGAGACCCTCTTGCAAATTTTTCATTTCAGTTATTGTACTTTTCAAATCCAGAAGTTCTTCATGTGGTTTCATTTTATAAATTCTCTTTCTGGATAGTCTCTATTTTGAGACATTGTCATCATACCTTCCTTTAAGCATAGTTTCCCTTAGTTATTTGACCACACTTATTATACCTGCTTTGAGGTCTCTTTCTGCTAGATCCAATTCTGCATCCTCTCACGGGCAGTTTTTGTTGCCTGAATTTTTTTTTAACCCAGTGCATAGTACACACTTTCCTATTCCTTTCTAGGCCCTCCAATTTTTGTTGAAAACTGGAGAATTTAGGTACTATATGGTAGCAGCTCTGCTCTTCCTGGACTTGTTGTTTGCCTATTTGTGGAATGATATGGCTGGAACATATCAGTGAAGCCTATTTCCCTACAGTGTGCAGCTTCTTTTAATATTTTTTAATGTATTTATTAATGAGAGACACAGAGGCAGAGACATAGACAGAGGGAGAAGCAGGCTCCCTGCAGGGAGCCCGATGCAGGACTCGATCCTAGGACCCCAGGATCATGACCTGAGCCAAAGGCAGATGCTCAACCACTGAGTCACCCAGGTGCCCCCAATGTGCAGCTTCTGATGTCATCACTAAAAGGGCATGGCCTTGGGCATGCATACAGTCTCCCTGACTCACCTTCTTCCCCATGGGTAACTGTTGTTGGGCCAGGATGTTTTTCACTGTCTCTTGTCCTGATAGTTTCATGAAGCTTCTGGATAGACTGCCTCTGCTGGTTTCAATTCCATCCGCTAGCCGCCATTAATTTCCAGCTGATTGCTTTCTTTTTATTGACAATGCCCTCCCTGGGCAATAAATGGATCCATATGCAGTGCCTAATAACTTTGGGACCCTTTGCAGGGGTAATCTTTCAGGTCACTCTTTGATGCCTGCTCCAACTCTAGGAGGACTCTTCTTAGGGATCTCTTTCCCTCTTTCTCTCTGTTAAACTTCCAAATGCCCTGCTGTTTGGCTTGTTACACCCACACAGCTACCAGTCCCCTCTTAAATGCTCACTATCAAGATTGCCATGCTTATCAACATTACCCTTAGGCCTGCACTTTCCCAGGATTTTGCAAATAATTCAGTCCCCTGAAGGACAGCTCCCCTTAGAGAAAGCTACAGAGGTCTCTGTAGTTATAGCCTGCCTGCCTCTCCCCTTGGGCGGCACTCCTGCTGCTCCAGAACTAGTAGTGGGGACAGTGGCTCTCTTCCCTCAGAGTAATACCCTTGCTCTACAAACCACCCTCTAGGCCGGGCTGATAGCTCTTCATCTGGTCAGCTTTACTTTCCCGATGTGGAAATTCTAACTTATAAGCCAGCTGGGGCAAGGGTGATTAGGGCCCCATAGTCTCAGCCTGTCACATCTAGAGTAGATCTTTGTCCTATGAATCAGGTCCAGGTGGGATTAAGGGAGCAGCAGATCTCCCACCTGCACTTGCCTGGAATAGAACTTCTGAAACGTGGTGCTGAGAATGATGAGAAGAAATTCTGGAGGCCTGCCTCTCTCATAGAGAAATAGTAGCTCTGGAGGGAGGGGAAGGGAGGAGAGGGAGGGAGGGGGAGGGGGAGGGCAGGAGAAGGAGCTCCACCTTCTTGGCTATAACTACCCCCACTAGAGCTTCCCTCATACTGAGCCAGGGAGAGGAGGTGAAGAGAAAATTTGTGGCTCATATGCCACAGTTGCTCATTGTTCTTTTTTTCTTTTTTTTTGTCTCATTGTTCTTACCGAAATTTAGTACATTTGTGTGAATTAATGTTTCTCTGTTTGCTATATACTCCTTGAACAATTTCTAGACAGTTAACAATGATTGTTCACCAGTTTGATTTTTTTCCTCTGGCAAATGATCTATGGAGCTCCTCACACCATCATTCAGGAATTGGTTCTCTTTTCTACTACTTTTTAAATATTATTATTATTACATTATAACACATTACATTATTATATATGATATTCTTATTATAAACATGCATGTTTTTGAAAGAAGGCAAATAGAGTGGTTTTATATTAAGGGAAGCAAAGGATGACCTTTGCTTGCACCAGCCCTACTTATCAGGGGTAGCAATCTGCTAGTATGTTTTCATAGGTATAGGTATATCATATTATATTCAATATAAGCTCCAGCAGTAGACTCATAAAAGGAATTAAATTTTAAAAATTACCTCTCACACACTACCACTGAATATATTTCTCCTATTTCCCAAAGCCAACAAATACTTCCAACTGATGTTAAAGATCAGTCAATTGATATGCACCTGCATATAAAATTTTGTCAGCTGAGAGGTTAATTCAATCCACTATCCCCATGGAACTTTTAATACATGTCTCAGAAAGTGAGCAATCAGGCAGGAAAAAATTTAAATACAGAAAATTTGAATAAGAAAATTAATATGCTTCTTATTCAGATGAACGAGAAAATACAAAATATGTATTAGATCATAACAGAAAGCTTAATGAATGTCAAAAGGCAGACAGTCTATACTTTACAATAAAAAACTAACAACAACAGATCAATTTAATTGGGAGGAGAAGGGCTATCTGCCTGAACAGATGTAAATGCTTTGCCAAGAAAATTCTCAGGTTAAGAGAAATCTAAAGCAGCAATTACACACTAATACACCATAGGCTTCCAGTTATGGAATGAATCAGTCACGGGAATAAAAGATACAGACAGCATAGGGAATCTTGTCAATGATATTATAATAGCGTCGTGTGGTGACAAATGGAAGCTACACTTGTGGGGAGCACAGCATGATGTTTAAACTTGTAAATCACTACACTGTACACCTGAAACTAATGTAATAGCGTGTGTCAACTACACAAAAATTTTTATAAAAGTAAATAAACCACAATAAAACAGAACCAACAAATCCTGTGCGTTCATACCAAGAGTACTTAGAGTGACCTTTGCAACCTTAAGCACATTTACTACAAAGAAAGACATGAAAAAAATCATTCAATTTAGGAAGCTCGAAAAACACCAACAAAATAACTACAATGAGGAGAGAATTAAGAAACATAAAACAAAATTAAAATAGTAATCCATTCAACCAATATCTGGTTCTTTGAAAAGACAATCAAATAGAAACACATCTGGCAAATGCGATGAAAACTAAGAATGGAGAAATCATTCAACATGATCAGAAATTAGAAGGGAGATTTTGAGGATTTTTTTAAAAATTTAAGAACATTTGTGCTAATTGATACCAGCAAATTCCACTAACATAACTATTGCAATTGGCCTAAGAAAAAGAAACCTGAATACAGCAATAATCAATAAAGAGACTGAAATCAGTAAAGAAAAAAGACTCCTAAAGGTACTATAATAAATACCACAATTATAGTACAGCTGATTACGATACAGATAATTACCACATTACATAAATCGTTTCATTGCACTACAAAATGCAAAGGCCACCTAGATTATTTTTCTAGTTTAGCATAACCCTGATGCCAAAACCTGACCAGAATAAATCTCAATTTAGAAAATGGATGCCATAGTCATTACAACAATTGGATACTGATGCAGAAATAGACTAATAGGTCAGTGTTAAAAGAATCTTCTGGGCATATATGAGAATTTAATTTACAATAAGGCTGCCACTTCTAGTCCACGGAGACATGCTACAATGAGACATTTCTAGCTATCCATTTAAAAAACTATAAACATTCTTTAAAAAAACAGGGCATTGGGTGGCTCAGTCGGTTAAGCATCCAACTCTGGATTTTGGCTCAGGTAATGATCTTTGCAACCTTCTCAGAGTTGTGAGATAGAACCCCGTGTCAAGTTCCGTGCTGGGTGTAGAGCCTGCTTAAGATTCTCTCTCCTCCTCTCTCTCCCTGTACCTCCCCATCCCCCCCTCTAAAAAAAGAAAGAGAACAGAAAAATATAAACATTCCTGTAACAAAGCATCCACACACATAGAAAAATATCCCAGTTGATTAAATGTACTTACTATGATAAAGAAAATGTTAAGAGTGTTAGAAGAAAAATTCAGGTTGTTTTTATAATATTGGGCAGGAAAGGCCTTATTGAAATAATACACAGGGGGAGGAAGCAAGATGGCGGAAGAGTAGGGTCTCCAAATCACCTGTCTCCACCAAATTACCTAGAAAACCTTCAAATTATCCTGAAAATCTATGAATTCGGCCTGATATTTAAAGAGAGACCAGCTGGAATGCTACAGTGAGAAGAGTTCGACTTCTATCAAGGTAGGAAGACGGGAAAAAAGAAATAAAGAAACAAAGGCCTCCAAGGGGGAGGGGCCCCGCGAGGAGCCGGGCTGAGGCCGGGGCGAGTGTCCCCAGGACAGGAGAGCCCCGTCCCGGAGGAGCAGGAGCTGCACCGACCTTCCCGGGCAGAAAGGGGCTCCGAGAAGTTGGAGCAGGACCCAGGAGGGCGAGGATGCCCTTGGGTTCCCTGGGACAGTAACAGCAACCGCACGCCCAGGAGAGTGCGCCGAGCTCCCTAAGGGCTGCAGCGCGCACGGCGGGACCCGGAGCAGCTCGGAGGGGCTTGGGCGGCGGCTCCGCGGAGGGGGCTGCACGGCCCGGGAGCGCGAATCCAACAGCGCAGGCCCCGGAGCACAGGGCGCCGGGACACAGCCCAGGATCCGGCCTTCCCCGGGACAGGCAGAGGCCGGGAGGGCCCAGGACAGCAAGGACGCTCCTGCCCCAGCTGAGCAGATCAGCGGCCCCGCCCCGGAGCCTCCAGGCCCTGCAGACGGAGAGCTCCGGAGTTCCTGTGGGGGCTGAATCCAGGTTTCCAGAGCTGGCCCCGCCACTGGGGCTGTTGCTCCTGGGGCCTCACGGGGTAAACAACCCCCACTGAGCCCTGCACCAGGCAGGGGCACAGCAGCTCCCCCAACTGCTAACACCTGAAAATCAGCACAGCAGGCCCCTCCCCCAGAACACCAGCTAGACGGACAACTTCCAGGAGAAGCCAAGGGACTTAAAGTACACAGAATCAGAAGATACTCCCCTGTGGTTCTTTTTTTGTTGTTGTTTGTTTTTTGTTGCTGTTTTGTTTTGTTTTGTTTTGCTTTGCTTTTTGATTTGTTTCCTTCCCCCACCCTTTTTTCCTTTCTTTTTCCTTCTCTTTTTCTTCTTTTTTTTTCTTCCTTTTTTTTCTCTTTCTCTCTTCTTTCCTTCTTTCTCTCCTCTCTTTTTCTCCTTTTCCCAATACAACTTGCTTTTGGCCACTCTGCACTGAGCAAAATGACGAGAAGGAAAACCTCACCTCAAAAGAAAGAATCAGAAACAGTCCTCTCTCCCACAGAGTTACAAAATCTGGATTACAATTCAATGTCAGAAAGCCAATTCAGAAGCACTATCATGCAGCTACTGGTGGCTCTAGAAAAAAGCATAAAGGACTCAAGAGACTTCAAGACTGCAGAATTTAGTTCCAATCAGACAGAAATTAAAAATCAATTGAATGAGATGCAATCCAAACTAGAAGTCCTAACGACGAGGGTTAACGAGGTGGAAGAACGAGTGAGTGACATAGAAGACAAGTTGATGGCAAAGAGGGAAACTGAGGAAAAAAGAGACAAACAATTAAAAGACCATGAAGACAGATTAAGGGATATAAATGACAGCCTGAGGAAGTAAAACCTACGTTTAATTGGGGTTCCCGAGGGCACCGAAAAAGACAGGGGGCCAGAATATGTATTTGAACAAATTCTAGCTGAAAACTTTCCTAATCAGGGAAGGGAAACAGGCATTCAGATCCAGGAAATAGATCCCCCCCCCCCTAAAATCAATAAAAACCATTCAACACCTCGACATTTAATAGTGAAGCTTGCAAATTCCAAAAATAAAGAGAAGATCCTTAAAGCAGCAAGAGACAAGAAATCCCTGACTTTTATGGGGAGGAGTATTAGGGTAACAGCAGACCTCTCCACAGAGACCTGGCAGGCCAGAAAGGGCTGACAGGATATATTCAGGGTCCTAAATGAGAAGAACATGCAACCAAGAATACTTTATCCAGCAAGGCTCTCATTCAAAATGGAAGGAGAGATAAAGACCTTCCAAGACAGGCAGGAACTGAAAGAATATGTGACCGCCAAACCAGCTCTGCAAGAAATTTTAAGGGGGACTCTTAAAATTCCCCTTTAAGAAGAAGTTCAGTGGAACAATTCACAAAAACAAGGACTGAATAGATATCATGATGACACTAAACTCATATCTGTCATTAGTAACACTGAACGTGAACGGGCTTAATGACCCCATCAAAAGGCGCAGGGTTTCAGACTGGATAAAAAAGCAGGACCCATTGATTTGCTGTCTACAAGAGACTCATTTTAGACAGAAGGACACCTACAGCCTGAAAATAAAAGGTTGGAGAATCATTTACCATTCGAATGGTCCTCAAAAGAAAGCAGGGGTGGCCATCCTTATATCAGATAAACTAAAATTTACCCCGAAGACTGTAGTGAGAGATGAAGAGGGACACTATATCATACTTAAAGGATCTATCCAACAAGAGGACTTAACAATCCTCAATATATATGCCCCGAATGTGGGAGCTGCCAAATATATAAATCAATTAATAACCAAAGTGAAGAAATACTTAGATAACAATACACTTATACATGGTGACTTCAATCTAGCTCTTTCTACCCTCGATAGGTCATCTAAGCACAACATCTCCAAAGAAACGAGAGCTTTAAATGATACACTGGACCAGATGGATTTCACACATATCTACAGAACTTCACATCCAAACTCAACTGAATACACATTCTTCTCAAGGGCACATGGAACTTTCTCCAGAATAGATCACATACTGGGTCACAAATCGGGGCTGAACCGATACCAAAAGATTGGGACCGTCCCCTGCATATTCTCAGACCATAATGTCTTGAAATTAGAACTAATCACAACAAGAAGTTTGGAAGGACCTCAAACACGTGGAGGTTAAGGACCATCCTGCTAAAAGATGAAAGGGTCAACCAGGAGATTAAGGAAGAATTAAAAAGATTCATGGAAACTAATGAGAATGAAGATACAACCATTCAAAATCTTTGGGACACAGCAAAGGCAGTCCTGAGGGGGAACTACATCGCAATAAAAGCATCCATCCAAAAACTGGAAAGAACTCAAATTCAAAAGCTAACCTTACACATAAAGGAGCTAGAGAAAAAACAACAAATACATCCTACACCCAGCAGAAGAAGAGAGTTAATAAAGATTCGAGCAGAACTCAACGAAATCGAGACCAGAAGAACTATGGAACAGATCAACAAAACCAGGAGTTGATTCTTTGAAAGAATTAATAAGATAGATAAACCATTAGCCAGGCTTATTAAAAAGAAGAGAGAGAAGACTCAAATTAATAAAATCATGAATGAGAAAGGAGAGATCACTACCAACACCAAGGAAATACAAACAATATTAAAATCATATTATGAACAGCTATATGCCAATAAATTAGGCAATCTAGAAGAAATGGACACATTTCTAGAAAACCACATACTACCAAAACTGGAACTGGAAGAAATAGAAAACCTGAACAGGCCAATAACCCGGGAGGAAATTGAAGCCATCATCAAAAACCTCCCAAGAGGGGATCCCTGGATGGCGCAGCGGTTTAGCACCTGCCTTTGGCCCAGGGCGTGATCCGGGAGACCCAGGATCGAGTCCCACGTTGGGCTCCCGGTGCATGGGGCCTGCTTCTCCCTTTGCCTGTGTCTCTGCCTCTGTGTGTGTGTGTGTGTGTGTGTGTGACTATCATAAATAAATAAAAATTTTAAAAAAAAAACCTCCCAAGACACAAAAGTCCAGGGCCAGATGGCTTCCCTGGGGTATTCCATTAAAAGTTTAAAGAAGAAACCATACCTATTCTACTAAAGCTGTTTGGAAAGATAGAAAGAGATGGAGTACTTCCAAATTCGTTCTATGAGGCCAGCATTACCTTAATTCCAAAACCAGACACAGACCCCACCAAAAAGGAAAATTATAGACCAACATCCCTGAGGACCACAGATGCAAAAATTCTCAACAAGGTACTAGCCAATAGGATCCACAATACATTAAGAAGATTATTCACCATGACCAAGTGGCATTTATCCCCGGGATGCAAGGCTGGTTCAACACTCGTAAAACAATCAAAGTGATTGATCATATCAGCTAGAGAAAAAGACAAGACATGACCCTTTCAATAGATGCAGAGAAAGCATTTGACAAAATACAGCATCGATGCCTGATCAAAACTCTTCAGAGTGTAAGGATAGAGGGAACATTCCTCAGCATCTTAAAAGCCATCTCCGAAATGCCCACAGCAAATGTCATTCTCAATGGGAAACACTGGGAACCTTTCCCCTAAGATCAGGAACAAGTCAGGGATGTCCACTCTCACCACTGCTATTCAACATAGTACTAGAAGTCCTAGCCTCAGTAATCAGGCAACAAAAAGAAATAAAAGGCATTGAAATGGGCAAAGAAGAAGTCAAACTCTCCCTCTTCACAGATGACATGATATTCTACATAGAAAGCCCAAAAGACTCCACCCCAAGATTGCTAGAACTCATACAGCAATTCGGCAGTGTGGCAGGATACAAAATCAATGCCCAGAAATCAGTGGCATTTCTATACACTAGCAATGAGACTGAAGAAAGAGAAATTCAGGAGTCAATCCCATTTACAATTGCACCCAAAAGCATAAGATACCTAGGAATAAACCTAACCAAAGAGGGAAAGGATCTATACCCTAAAAACTACAGAACACTTCTGCAAGAAATTGAGGAAGACACAAAGAGATGGAAAAATATTCCATGCTCATGGATTGGCAGAATTAATATTGTGAATATGTCAATTCTTCCCAGGGCAATTTACACATGTAATGCAATCCCTATCAAAATACCATGGACTTTCTTCAGAGAGTTGGAAAAATTATCTTAAAATTTGTGTGGAATCAGAAAAGACTGCAAATAGCCAGGGTAATTTTAAAAAAGAAAACCATATCTGGGGGCATCACAATGCCAGATTTCAGGTTGTACTACAAAGCTGTGGTCATCAGGACAGTGTGGTACTGGCACAAAAACAGACACACAGATCAATGGAACAGAATAGAGAATCCAGAAGTGGACCCTCAACTTTATGGTCAACTAATATTTGACAAAGGAGGAAAAATTATCCACTCGAAAAAACACAGTTTCTTCAATAAATGGTGCTGGGAAAATTGGACGTGCACATGCACAAGAATGAAACTAGACCATTCTCTTACATCATACACAAAGATAAACTCAAAATGGATGAAAGATCTAAATGTGAGACAAGACTCCATCAAAATCCTAGAGAAGAACACAGGCAACACACTTTTTGAACTTGGCCACTGCAACTTCTTGCAAGATACATCCATGAAGGCAAGAAAAACAAAATCAGAAATGATTATTGGGACTTCATCAAGATAAAAAGCTTCTGCACAGCCAAAGAAACAGTCAACAAAACTAAAAGACAACCTACAGAATGGGAGAAAATATTTGCAAATGACCTATCAGATAAAGGGCTAGTATCCAAGATCTATAAAGAACTTATTAAACTCAACACCAAAGAAACCATCGAATCATGAAATGGGCAAAAGACATGAACAGAAGTTTCACAGAGGAAGAGATGGACATGACCCACAAGCACATGAGAAAATGCTCCACATCACTTGCCATCAGGAAATACAAATCAAAACCACAATGAGAGTTACCACCTCACACCCATGAGAATGGTGAAAATAAACAAGACAGGAAAGAACAAATGTTTGAAAGGATGTGGAGAAAGGGAAACCCTCTTGCAGTGTTGGTGGGAATGTGAACGGGTACAGCCACTCTGGAAAACTGTGTGGAGTTTCCTCAAAGAGTTAAAAATAGATCTGCCCTACGACCCAGCAATTGCACTGCTGGAGTTACCCCAAAGATACAGATGCAGTGGAACGCGGAGACACCTGCACCCCAATGTTCATAGCAGCAATGTCCACAATAGCCAAACTGTGGAAGGAGCCTTGGTGTCCATCGAAAGATGAATGGGTAAAGGAGATGTGGTCTATGTATACAATGGAATATTCCTCAGCCATTATAAATGACAAATACCCACCATTTGCTTCAACATGGATGGACCTGGAGGGTATTATGCTGAGTGAAGTAAGTCAGTCGGAAAAGGACAAACATTATATGGTCTCATTCATTTGGGGAATATAAAAATTAGTGAAAGCGAATAAAGGGAAAGGAGACAAAATGAATGAAAATATCAGTGAGGGTGACAAAACATGAGAGACACCTAACTCTGGGAAATGAACCATGGGTAGTGGAAGGGGAGGTGGGTGGGGGGTTGGAATGACTGGGTGATGGGCACCGAGGGGGGCACTTGGTGGGATGAGCACTGGGTGTTATGCTAAATGTTGGCAAATTGAACTCTAATAAAAAAATTTTTTAAAAGAAAATAAAATAAATATATATACATATATAAGTATATACATATACATATATACATTTATAAGTGTATATATACATATATAAGTACGTATATGTATATATGTATATGTATATATATAATGGAATATTACTCAGATGTCAAAAACAATGAAATCTTTTCATTTTTGACAATGTGGATGGAACTAGAGGGTATTATGGTAAGCGAAATAGGTCAGTCAGAGAAAGACAAATACCATATGATTTGACTCATATATGGAATTTAAGAAAAAAAACAGATGAATATAGGAGAAGGGAAGGAAAAATAGAATAAGATTAAAACAGAGAGGGAAAAAAAAACAGGGAGGCAAACCATAAGAGACACTTAAGTATAGGAAACAAACTGAGGGTTGCTGGAGGGATGTGGGTGGGGGATGGGGTGATTGTGTGATGGGCATTAAGGAGGACACTTGATGTAATGAGCAGTGGCTGTGTAAATGATGAATCACTAAATTCTACTCCTGAAAGTAATATTACACTATATGTAAACTAAATTGAATTTAAATACAGTTTTTAAATTTTTATATAAGTAAGTTCTGACTACAGAAATCAAGCAAGAAAAAGAAAGATTAGAATCCAGATTGGAAAGAAGAACTAAAGCTATCTTTATTTGCAGATAGCATGATGCAATACATTAAAACTTCTATGGATTCATCTTTCGATGGACACTCAGGCTCCTTCCACAGTTTGGCTATTTTGGACATTGCTGCTATAAACATCGGGGTGCAGGTGTCCCGGCGTTTCATTGGTTTATGTATACAATGGAATATTACTCAGCCACTAGAAACGACAAATACTCAGCATTTGCTTCGACGTGAATGGAACTGGAGGGTATTAAGCTGAGTGAAATAAGTCAATGGGAGAACGACAAACATTATATGGTCTCATTCATTTGGTTAATATAAATAATAGTGAAAGGGAATAGAAGGGAAGGGAGAAAAAATGGGTAGGAAATATCAGAAAGGGAGACAGAACATGAAGACTCCTAACTCTGGGAAACGAACTAGGGGTGGTGGAAGGGGAGGAGGGCAGGGGGTGGGGGTAAATAGGTGATGGGCACTGAGTGGGGCACTTGACGGGATGAGCACTGGGTGTTATTCTGTATGTTGGCAAATTGAACGCCAATAAAAAATAAATTTATTATTTAAAAAAATAATAAATAAATTGGTAAAAAAATAAAAATAAAAAATAAAACTTCTATGGAATCAACAAAAACACTGCTAGAACTAAAGAATGAGTTCAGCAAAGTTTCAAGATACAAAATCAATACAAAACCCAACTGTATTTCTATAAGCTGTCAATGAGAAATACAAACATGAAATTAAGAAAACAATTCCATTGGTAATAGCATTAAAAATGTATGATATAGGTGGTTCAGTTAGTTAAGCTTCTGACTCTTGGTTTTGGCTCAGGTCATGGGTTGTGGGATTGAGCCCCATGTCGTGCTCTGTGCTCATCAGGGGTCTGCTTGAAGATACTCTCTACCCTTGCCCCCACTCATGCTCTTTCTTTCTCTCTCTCACATAAATAAATACATCTTTTTTAAGAAGTATAAAACACTTGGAAATTATTTTTTAAAAATTTTGTTAATCATTTGACACACTGATAGAGAGTACAAGTAGGCAGAGTGGTAGGCAGAGGGAGAGGAAGAGGGAGAAGCAGGCTCCCTGCTGAGCAAAGAGCCTGATATGGGGCTGGATCCCAGAACCCTGGGATCATAACCTGAGCCGATAGCAGATGCTTAACCAACTGAGCCACCCAGGTGAACTGAAAATAATTTTTTGAATATTTTATTTATTTATTCATGATAGACATAGAGAGAGAGAGAGGCAGAGACACAGGCAGAGGGAGAAGCAGGCTCCATGCCGCAGCCCGACACGGGACTCGATCCCAGGACTCCAGGTTCGCGCCATGGGCCAAAGGCAGGCGTTAAACCACTGAGCCACCCAGGGGTCCCCTGAAAATAGGTTTTTAAAAATAGAGTGAGATTCAGAATCCATCCTCCTTGGTATTTAACCAAATGAGTTGAGAACCTATATCCACACAAAAACCTGCACATGGTTTATAGCAGCTTTATTCATAACTGCCAACACTTGAAAGCAACCAAGATGTCCTCCAGTAGGTGAAGGGACAAATAAACTATGGGACAGACAATGGGATATTATTCAGCACCAAAAAGAAATGAGCTATCAAGCCATGAAAAAACATGGAAAAACCTTAAATGCATATTACTAAGTGAAAGAAGCCAACATGAAAAAGCTACATATAATTCAACTATCTGGCATTCTGAAAAAGTCAAAACTATGGAGACAGTAAAATATTTTATGGTTGCAAAGGGCTGGGAGGAGAGAGGGATGAATAGGCAGAGCACAGAGAACTTTTAGGGCAATAAAACTATTCTGTATGATACTATAATGGGGGATAGGTGTCATACATTTGTGAAATCCCATATATTGTACAACACCAAGCATGAACCCTAATGTAAAATAGAGACTATGAGTAACAATGACGTGTCAATGTAGGTTTATCAATTGAATAAATGTACCATTCTTCTGTGGGATGTTGATAATAGAGGAGGCTCTGCATATGTGGAAGAAGGTAAATGGGAACTCCCTGTACTTTCTGCTAAATTTCACTATGAAACTAAAACTGCTCTAAAAAATAGATTCTATTTTTTAAAAAATATAATACTTCTACACTAAAAACTATAAAACATTACCAAAATAAATTAAAGACACAACTAATTAAAAGGTATTTCATGTTCAGGTACCAGAAGACTTAATATTGTTAAGATGTCAATACGCCTCAAATTGATATACAAATTAAATGCAATTCCTATTATATCCTATCTGAATTTTTTATAAGAAATTAATTCTAAAATGCACACATGGGAAACTGATGCTAAAATTCACATTAAAATGCAAGAGACAAAAACAAAATAATCCTGTAAAAAAGAATAACGTTGGAAAATTCATTCATACTATTTGATTTCAAAACTTACAACAAAACTATAGTAATCAAGACAATGTTGTACTGGCATAAAGATTGATATATAGATTAATGGAATGGATTTTAGAGTCCAGAAATGAACCCTTAAATTTATGGTCAATTGATTTTTAAAAAGAGTACCAAGAAAAATCAACAGGGAAAGGATAGCATTTCTTTTTTTAAAAAAATTTATTTATTTATTTATTCATGAGAGACACAGAGACAGAGAGAGAGAGGCAGAGACACAGGCAGAGGGAGAAGCAGGCTTCATGCAGGGAGCCTGACGTGGGACTCAATCCCGGGTCTCCAGGATCATGCCCTGGGCTAAAGGCGGCGCTTAACCACTGAGCCACCCGGGCTGCCAACGAGTAGCATTTCAACAAATGATAAGGGACAACTTGATATTCACATACAAAAGAATGAATTAGGCTCATTCCTCATGCTGTATGCAAAACTTAACTCAAAATTGATCAAAGGCTGAAATGTAAGTGGTAAAACTATAAAACTCTTAGGGTTAGGCAACAGCTTCACGAGTAAAAAAAAAAAGGAAAAAAAACTAGATGAATTGGACTTTATCAAAAATAAAAACTTGTGTGCTTCAAAAGACAAACTCAAGAAACTGAAAAGACAACTCACAGAAAATATTTGCAAATCATATATCCAACAAAAGATGTACCCAGAATATGTAATGCTCTTGTAACTCAATAATAAAAAGACAAATAACCAAATATTTTAAGTGGGTAAATAATCTGAGTAGACATTTTGCCAAAGCAGTTATATAAATAGCCAATAAATACATGAAAAGATGCATATCTCCTAGGAAGACTATAATAAAAAAGACAGGCAATAACAATTGTTGACAAGGTTGTGGAAAAATTAGAACCCTCATATAATGATAGTGGGAATATAAAATAGTACAGCTTCTTTTGAAACAATTTGGTACCTCCTCAAAACTTGAAACATAAGAGTTTCCATATGATCCAACAAGTCCACTTTTAGGTACCTACCAAAGAGAAATGAAAACATACGTCTAAACAAAAAACTTGTACACAAATATTCTTAGCATCATTATTTATAGTGGTCAAAGGCTGTAAGTGGCCCATGTGTCCACTAGTTGATGAATGGATGGATAGACTATGGCACATTCCTTCAGTGGAGTATTGTTCAGCAATAAAAAGGAATAAAGTACTGATACATACCATAATATGGATGAACTTCGAAAACATTATGCTGGGTGAAAGAAGCCAATCACAGAAGACCACATGTTATATGATTCCTTTTGCATGTAATGTTCAAAACAGGCAAATCTTTTGAGTCAGAAATTTGATTTGTGTTTGCCTAAAGAAGGGGTGGAGGATGGAAATCACACTCTTTTGAAGGTGATTATAACATTCTAAAATTAATTGTAGTGATAACTGTACAACTCTATGAATAATACTAAAAAACATTGAATTGTATACTTTAAATGAGTGAAATTTATGGTATGTAGATTATACATCAATAAAGTCGGATTTTTTTAAGTATCATTTATTGTCCGCTAATTTGGAGAGACTTTTGAAAAATACAGGTCTGTTTGGGGGAAATTAAACAAAAAAATCAGTGGTAGTCCAGTATGGCAAGAGCTGTGACCACTGTGAATCTTGGTTTCCTCACTTTAAAGTAAATGTAATCAGGGGCACCTGAGTGGCTCCATGGTTGAGCATCTACCTCCAATTCAGGGCATGATCCTGGGGTCCTGGGATCGAGTCCCACATCAGGCTCCCAACAGGGAGCCTGCTTCTCCCTCTGCCTATATCTCTGCCACTCTCTCTGTGTCTCTCATGAATAAATAATAAATAAAAATCTAAAGAAAAATAAAGTAAATGTAATCACAACTACTTTACATAATGTGAAAACTAAGTCAAATAATGAATACGAAATATCCAGCTTAGCATTTGGCACTAATAGTAATTACAGAAAAGGTGAACCTCATATTACTTGTCAGAGTGAGGGGGGTTTTCATTAAAAGAGTAATTTTTTTAATGCACTGAGGCTACTATGTCAACATTTTTGTCCTAAGAGAAAGCAACGTTCAAGGCATTTATGACATGGTACTGTAAGTGTAAGTGCAACCATTGAAGTTATAACCAGATTAAGGTCCTGGCTCCCACTTACTAGCTGTGGGACCAAAGGAAAGTGACTGGAATTCTCAATTTCATTGCCTTATCTGCAAAACAGGGATAATTTTACCTTCCCTGGAGGACTGTTCTGAGAATAAGAGATTAGAAGGATAAAAATTGTCTGATTCTCTCCTACATTTTCACTTTCTTCCTTTTTAATGTGTTTTCCTCATTCTAAAAAATATATTCAAGTATTTTCTGTCCTAAATAACCTTCCCTTGCATCCCCTCTCTAACTACCAAACTCTGCTCCTCCTTTCCTTCCAAATGAAGGACCATCAAACAAAATAGCTTTCCCCTCCTCATTCTTCACTTTAATCCAGTCTCGCTTTATTCTCTTTGGGCCCCCAGCTGCCACAACTGACACAGCCCTCAATAAGGTAACAAGGATGTCCTAATTAAAGGAGTCATTTCTCAGTTTCATTTGATCTTACCTCTTTGTAGCATCACACCCCACCCCTTCCTTTGTGTCTATGATTCTAATGTTTTTTTTCCTGGTTACTTTCCTATGCTTCTGAAATTTCTTTTTCAATCTCCTAGTACTTCCAAGATCCCATCCTTGGCCATCAGCTCTCTATTTCCTACATCTTTGGATGAATTAATTCAAACTCATGGTTTCATCTGATATTGATAGTTGAGGTGACTTCCAAATATATATTTCTGGTCTAGAGCTAATTGCTGACCACTAGACTAAAATGTCTACTTGCCTCCTGCTCATTCTGGATGTTTTTACAAGCATCTCAATCTCAGATCTCACCTCAATGCACTTCCTTTACCTGCAAATATGTGCACACCTCTGTAGTCAATTCTTCATTTAAGGGCACTAGCATTACTCAGTCACCCTCAGAAACCTTCCTGTAGGGATCCCTGGGTGGCGCAGCGGTTTGGCGCCTGCCTTTGGCCCAGGGCATGATTCTGGAGACCCAGGATCGAATCCCACATCGGGCTCCCGGTGCATGGAGCCTGCTTCTCCCTCTGCCTATGTCTCTGCCTCTCTCTCTCTCTCTCTCTCTCTCTCTCTCTCTCTCTCTGTGACTATCATAAATAAATAAAAATTAAAAAAAAATTTAAAAAAAAGAAACCTTCCTGTATTAAAATATGGATGAGGGGCAGCCCTGGTGGCTCAGTGGTTGAGCGTGCCTATAGCCCAGGGCCTGATCCTGGAGACCCGGGATCAAATCCCATGTCAGGCTCCCTGCATGGAGCCTGCTTCTCCCTCTGCCTGTGTCTCTGCCTCTCTCTCTCTCCTCTCTGTGTATTCTCATGAATAAATAAATAAAATCTTTTTTAAAAAATAAAGTATGGATGAACCCAGGCCTGCAGTCAAGTAGCAAGCAGGCTTCTGGTAAAAAAAAAAAATGAATAGAGAGACCAGTACCATGTATAATGACAGACATCAACCTCAATCAAGCCCTAAGTAGTGTCCAATAAATTTACTGTATTTTTCTAATCAGCTCTCTCTCCAAATACTAGTAATGACAATTTCAAACTTAAAAACTCTTCAAACACCTGGTTTCCTCTCCTGTCACTCTTGGAAGCTGACTATACCTCTTATTTTACTGAGAAAATAAAAGTCCTCAGGAGGAACTATCTCAACTTCTTAACCAAATCCAAAAACATGCCTACATCTATAATTGTTGCTTCCCTCAAAGAACTTCAAAGTCAGTATAACATGATCTTCACTTTCCCACTCCCAACCTGGTCCTCCTTTGGTTTTAGCAGATGGTATCACTATCTGTACACCAGTTGTACAGGCCAGCCCTGGGAGTCATCTTTGACGTCCTCTACAACATTAAGTTCTGCTGACTTTAGCTCCTATATATCTCTTATATCTCTCCACTTTTCTCCATCTCTACTACCACTACTCTAATACAAGTGACTAGCATGCCATATCTGAACTACTACAATATTGTCCTATTGATCTACTCACATCAGGCCTGCTCTTCCATCTCTTATTTATAATGTAGACAGAATTTTCTGCAAAACTGATATCATACTCTAATTTAAAATTCTTGACCACTCTTTTTTTAAAGATTGTAATTATTTGTTCATGAGAGACACAGAGAGAGAGGCAGAGACATAGGCAGAGGGAGAAGCAGACTCCTTGCAGGGAGCCGGATGTGGGACTCAATCCCAGGACCCCAGGATCATGCCCTGAGCAGACGTTCAACTGCTGTGCCACCCAGGTGTCCCTCTTGATAACTCTTTAACAAAAACATCAAAATCCATAATGTGACCTACAAGTGCTATATGGCCCAACCACACACACCTTCTTTCAATCTCTCAGTACAGCAAAAGTCTCTCCCCTTTACCAGGACTTTTTAAAATGCTGTTATTTCTAGAATGTTGTGCCTAGAATAATCTCCATCTCTGCTCCCTTTTTTTCACCTAGTTAAAGCCTACTCTTTCTTCAAATCATAGGGCAAATGACTTACCTGGGGAGGTATTCCTTGGCCCCTCAAACTAGGTTAGGTCACTCTGTTATATAGCACTAGGTGCCTTTCCTTCATATCACATACCACAATGAATTAATACACATAAAACACTTAGAACACTGCTTGACATACAACAAGTATTCAATAAATCTCACTATTATTATAAACATATAATTGTGTCTTTTCCCCAACTATTATTTCATTTTAATAAAATTAGAGTCGTTCTAGATGTTAGAGATAGAGCAGTAAACAAAAAAGATTCAAATGTTATATTTGATTAATGTGCGTGTCCCCTCCTGGCTGCAAGATTCTGTGAAGGCAGAGACAAACACTGATTCCTTCAGAGCCTATTAGAGGGGTGCAGCTAAACGCAGGCTGAAGGGGCGCTAAGAAATCCATGCTAACTTTTAAAACAGAAACCCCATCTGCACAGGTGTCCATACTACTGTCCACAGCTCAAAAAAGCCAGGTTCGGTGAGAACCTCTCCTTTCCCCGTCATTATTCCCTTTGATGTGAGTGATCCTGGTGAAAGAATCTTCCTGTTTCATAGAAAAGAGTGTGATTATGTCCCTGAGCTGGGCGACCACCCCTCAGAAGTTAGGTAGAGTGGCCAGAAAGACAAAACCTCCCAGCGTCCTGCCCCCAACCCATCCCAAATCTCCTGACAAATCGCCACTCCCCATCCCTGCTGTTAAAAGAAAACAGGCTGGAGAGAGTCAGCGCAGCCAAAACTCACCAGAGTCAGAGAGAAAGTGCAGAGACACCAGCGGAAGTGCTGCCCCTCCTTCCCACCGCCGCCATTTAGAAGAACTTTCCGTGTCCCTCTAGCATGCTGGGAGGTCTGGTTTTATCCGCGTTGCTTTGGTTACCTCAGATTCCTTAGACATCTAACGTAGAGGAAAGACAGGCAGAACTGAAGGGATCGGGAGGTGGAGCTGAAATTCAATAATAGGGGTTACTTCAGGGGTTAAGTGCATAGTCTTTGGTGTCACACTGGCTCCAGCATCTTTCCTTGCCACTTGGGATATAATGTGGCTTTAGGCAAGTTACTTAACCTCTTCAAGCCCCTGCCTTTTCATTTGTAGAATGGAGGTAATAATCCCTCTACTGTTAGATTGCTGTGAAGATTAAATGTCATAATGTATGTAAAGCACATAGCACAATGCTTGGCACCAGTAACAACAACAACAAAAAAACCCTCTTAATAAAATTTTGAAAATTTAAACAGCCAATTTTCTCTTTAAAAAAAAAAAAAAAACGCCCTTCCTTTAGCTTATGAATCCTCCAAAAATTGTTCTCTCCCTCTCTTCACAACCAGATGTCTCAAAAGAAATGGCTCTGTTGCCATTATTCCACCTACCTCTTAGCTCTCAGCTTATATCTGACTTTTCATTCCATCACTCCCTGAAATATCTCTCACTATTTAAAATAACCAATGACCTCTGGAATGCTAAAGGCAACAAAAAATTTCCAGTCTTCAATCCCTTGACCTTCCTCCTTCCTCTGATCCCACAGAACATGCTTTTCTCCCAGAAACACTCTTTTAACTTCAATGACACTAGATTCCTTGTATTCTTCTATTCTTTCTGGCTATTTATCTATCTCCTTTGTAAGGTCACCCTCCTCTTTCTAGGCATTAAATATTTGAGTTTCTTCAGGCTTGATTCCAAGGCCACTTATTATCATTTTATGCTCTCCCTAAGGCAATGCCAATCATACCTTAATCTTTAATCACCATCTGTAAGTTACCGAGGACATTTATTTCTCAGTCCATACTGTTATCAGAACTCCAGACTAAAATAACCAACTTTCTATAAAATACATCCCATCAAATATCTCAAAAGCATCTTAAACTCCACATGACAAAGGAGAAATGCATGCTCTTTCTCCTAAATTCCATTCAGCATTATCATCTCTTTCAGTGTTATCACAGTCTATTCATTAATACACATCAAAAATCTAGGCAATGTCCTTATTATCTTTCACCTGCCTTTCACATGCTATTCACTGTCAAGTCCTGTAAGTTTTATTCCTAGATATTTATCAAAACTGTTTATGTCTTTCTATTCCACTGCCACCTTTTTTGTCCAAGATCTAACCTCTCATACTTTGACTATTTAAACTCTTTCCTAACTGGCCACTATATACATTGATTCCCTCCAATCCATATCTTTTTTCCCAAATGATATTTGCAAAACAATTGTTGCAGCATGTCACATGCATGCCCCATTCACTCCACCTGGTTAAAACTCTCAGAAATTTTCCCTTGCTCATTAGAGAAATATCAGTCTTTAACGTGGTCTGCATGGTCTGATCTCTCACTAAGCCAGGACTAAGGTGAGAAAAGATAAACACCTAGAATGCGGAAATGTCAGGGAATGCCCAAACTCAGAGTAGTCTAAGTACAGAGTCAGCACCAAGAAGTGAGTACCTTTTTAAATTTTGCACAGCTCTTATCTCATCCTACTCTCAGCACTGCCATCCTTGCCTGACCATCACACTCCTAATAACAGCTAACATTTAGTGAATGTCACTTGTAATCAGTTTTTATGATCCTATGTACTTTATAGACTTTATGTCACTGAATTCTCACTTTAAAAAAACCTATAAAGAAATTTTCAATCATGCCCCAGTATAAAGATAAGGCACAAAGAGGTTCAGGAATTGGCCCCCTGTTACACATTTGGTAAGTGATAGAGCTAAGGGCCGAATACAGGTAGTCTGATTACACAAACCACACTACTCAGCTTTATACTTCTTTGCCTCCCCATCTCACAATATTCACCTACTTGTAACTTGCACTCCTATCACATAAACCCCTTTCAGTTTCTTGAACCTATTGCAATTACTCTGATCACAGGGTCTTTCCAACATGCCATGCCGATGGTAAGGACTGACAGGCCATTAATTAATGTCCCATTCATTCTTCAGATTTGACTTTAGTGCTTCTCAATTGTCCCCTATCCTCAAGTCTAAATTAAATTCCTATTATCTTGAACTCACAAGAACGTGCTTCTTATCATCAAACCAGTTAAATCATTTTAGAATTCCATAACAATGGTCCCTGACTTATGATGGTCGACTTTGGATTTTTTGACTTTATGATGGTACAAAAGTGATACGTATTCAGTAGAAATGAAACTTTGAATATTGAATTTTTATATTTTCCTGGGCTAGAGATATGTGGTAATATTCTCTCTCATGATGCTGGGCAATGGCAGTGAGACACAGGTTCCAGTAAGCCATACAATCACGAGAGTAAACAGCCTACACACTTAAAACTGTTCTGTATACATACAACCATTCTGTTATTAACTTTCAGTACAGTATTCAATAAATTATGTGAAATATTGAATACTTATGATAAAACAGGCTTTGTATTAGGTGATTTTCCCCACTGTAGGCTAATGTAAGTATTCTGAGCATGTTTAAGGTAAGCTATGCTAAGCTACAATGTTTGGTAGATTAGTGTATTAAATGGATTTTTGACATACAATATTTTCAAATTATGATGGGTTTATCGAGACATAACCCCATTGTAAATTAAGCAAGATATTCATTAATGTGATGTTGAATGAACTTTTATCTTATCTGATTCACAGGAAGCAAAGGAGATATAAGACAATGTCTGTTTTTGATCATAGCAGCATTCCCTGTAACTAACACAATGCTTGACACAAGGTAACTTTTCACACTTATTTGTGGGAGTAATTAATTAATTGTAGAGATATTAGTAAGGTTAAGGAGGTTAGGAGAACAGTGCTCTAGGTAGAGTGAAGAGTATGTGCAAAATCCCGCGGCAAGAAAGAAATTAGCATGCTGGATAAAATAAAAGAATAGCTGATATTATATATGTCAACACCTTCCAGCCAAAGAGCACAGGAATACACAGACAGTTTTAAAAAGGTGCGTTGATTACTCATTGCAGTGAAGAAATGCATGATGTGGGAACGGTGCACGTATTTCAGGAAGATTATGCTAGAAAGAAACTATTATAGGACTTGAGTTTTCCTTGGGTGATTTAGTTGTTTATATCCAATGAGAGAACAACACAGTTTAGCCATGAGTGACAAGCCATGTTATCAGCAACACTAAGATTTCCTTGTAAGTATAAGATGCCAGTCACTACTTTTCTTTTCCATATGACTCAAGAGCAGAGATATTTGGGGGAAAGTAGCACAAGAGCCTGGAGAGAGAGGCAAGGCCAGGCCATGCAGAGCCTGTAAAATCGTATTTGCAGAGTTGACCTTTATCCTAATGCAAAAATAGAGTGATGTACTTAAGTCTGTGTGCCAAGGACTGTGGAAGGTCTGAGGCTTTATTCTACTTGCAAGCTCACAACTTAATTTGCCGCAGATTGACCCTGACAGAAGATGGAAGACACCTAGATGAGAGACAAAGGACTTTATTATTCACAGCAAAAGCAATAGCCAGAGCATCATGCTTGTACTGGTTCTACATGTGCCCTAAATCCCCTGGGGGTAATACAAGTAGACTTACCTGAATGGCTATACATGCAGAGGGTTGTGATACAGGAGGAGAACCCTGAGCTTGGGAGATGTACTTCTTTTACAGTGAGCAGCAGCAATTCTGCTCTTTGGGGAAGTATTACCTCATCCCTCAATTTGCTCAAAAGACAACCGTGAGAAATTTCCTGAGTAAAGAGTGGTTAGGGCTTTGAATTCTTGGCATACCCAGCACAAACTCAAGGGAACACTCAGGGTCCATACTGGATTTCATCTCCCAACTTTGTTTTCTCAAAGGTCAACATGTGGAGAACTGGCTCATTATATAGAGCAAGCTAACACTGAATTACTACCTTTCACCATATTTGATCCATCCTTCAGCTTACAAACATGTCCTAATTTCTCCTATGTTGATCCCCACATTCTCCTGCAGCTACTTCCCCAGCTGGTCACCCTATAAATGGGAAGGAGAAAGCTAACACACCCTGGGATAATGCCAATGAAAAGAATAAATACAGGGATGGTGGTACTTAGGTAAGTGAAAAGAAAAGATAGCAAACCTCATGAGGAAAGAAGGACAGGTAGAAGCAAGGAGAATGGTGTTCTGGGTGGGTGACATAGGAGATACCTGAACCATGGACACTGATGCTCCATGGAAGCATGAAAACAGTGCCCCAAAAGGTGATTTTTTATGTAGGCAGTGTGGGCCTGGGGTAACGTAGCTAGTATCCAGAAGAGAGGTACAAACTCTTCCCACCAACTTACAGGCCTACCACTTAGAGAAAGCCTCACCTTGTATTTGCAATGAACTGAGTCACATTACTTTATCCAAAACTGTAGGAGGAATACTCCTGTTTAACCTGTTGTAGTTCATGTTTCTATCTGTTGTGATGCTTGCATCTGTTCATTAAGTATTTTAATAAAGCATTTAATGATTTCAAATTCCAATATAATATTAACTCTTTGTTAGTTGATAATGTAATACAAATTATAATCTCAATAATTTAATAATGCTTAACTTGTAATGATTTATTACAGTGTGCTAGGTACTATGCTAAGCACTTTACATATAAAATCCCATTGAAGCCTCAAAAAGAAACCTATGAGGTTTTTTTTCCTTTATGCTCCATTCTAATGTAGAAGAAACTGAAGCCCCAGAGAAGTTAACTAACAACACACAGGTAAGAAATGGTAACAGGGCCACCTTTAAGGACCTGAACCAGTGTAGTTGGTCCCCACAGGGCCCATGCTGATAATGGTTGTCTGGGCTTGTGGATTAATGTTGATTCTCCAAATTCTTAACCTTTTTTCTTTGAATTTATGTCTTGTAAGTGATGTCCCATGAGACAGTACAGCATGTGCTAGGAACCTGGACCCTCAGCTCTCCTATGATCCAGTTCTACCAGCTCCTGGCTTCACTGGGACGGGTTCTCTAGTGTTCATTCATCCGTGCACTCACCCAGACTCCCTCTCTCCCTCCTGCCCAAGTGATTGCTACTGCATTCTGCCCTCTGATGGGGTCTAGGTGTGCTTGCAGAGAGATTCAAGACTGCAGTGCCAGGCCTGGGGCATGGCCCCCGATACCTCTGAGGAACTTCACAACATTAAACTACGATTACAAAATACAATAACAGGTCAAATAAGAGGCTGTGGAAGAAAGGGGGGAAAGCTTTTCCCTGATTTTTTAATGAGAAACCCCACATTTTCAGTTTGTACATTATACAGCTGGATAGGCATGGTGAAGGTCACAAATGCAGATTGCATGGCCCCTAAGTCTGTGTCATTGCTTTTTATTTTCTGTTCTTGCTTTTAACAAAGAGAAATAATTGACTATGTGATACATGCATTCATGATATAAAATTTGAAGGTTTCAAAACAGTGAATTAAAAGTATGCCTTTTACCCCAATTATGGAATCATCCAGTTCCCTTCCTCAATAACAAACACTCTTTTCAACCAGATCCTTAGATATCCATCCTTGCAGAGTTACATTACACATATATAAACATTTACATGTATTTTAACCACTCCCTTTTTATACAGATAGTTTAATACCAGTGTTCGGGACCTGCATTTTTATTTTTAATGTATCTTGGAGATATTTCTGTGTGATCATAATGAGGACAAAAACTACATGCTGTATCAATTTAAACCCACACTAAAAACTCAGTCATATTTCCCTTTCCCAACACCCTCATGAAAACAGTGTGTTTCAAATGATTATATATTTGGCAATATGATAGAAAATAGATGGTATCTTACTGTAATTAAAATACACATTTCATTTACCATGTGTGAGGCTGGGCATTTTGAAAATGCATAGAGGAATTTGTATTTTCTGTCCTGTGAACATATTTGTCACGCCAATAGCAGGGACTGACTAGCTGTTCTCCAAACTCATTTTCTTTTCCTCCTGGAGTTTCCCAGTCCTGCAGCAGGTAACTGTGGCTAGTGGATTGAGTCCTGGTCAAGGAAAAGTGGAACTAAGTGATGTACAACACTGACCAGCATGACTGCCAAAAGCTCCCTGTGAGATCTTTCTATTTTTCCTATTTTTCTGTCTTACCCTCCCTGCTGGCAAAAAT
Source organism: Canis lupus dingo (assembly GCF_003254725.2). Lineage (NCBI taxonomy): Eukaryota > Metazoa > Chordata > Mammalia > Carnivora > Canidae > Canis > Canis lupus. The sequence goes on from NC_064281.1 coordinate 44,312,192, forward strand.
GTTGCCACCAAGAAAATCCAGAAATAAACCCACAACTATATGGTCAATTAATCTTCGTCAGAGCAGAAAGAATATCCAATGGAAAAAAGGCCAGTCTCTTCAACAAGTGGTGCTAGGAAAACCGGACCACTTTCTTACACCATGCACAAAAATAAACTCAAAATGGATGAAAGACCTAAATATGTGACCTGAAACCATCAAAATCCTGGAGAAGAACACAGGCAGTGTCCACGTTGACACTGGCCATAGCAAGTTCTTTCTAAATGTATCTCCTGAAGCAAGGAGAAAAAATAAACTATTGAAACTTCATCAAAATTAAAACCTTCCGCACAGTGAAGGAATCAACAAAACTAAAAGCAACCTTACAGAATACATGAAGATATTCGCAAATGATATCTGATAAAAGGTTAGTATCCAAAATATATAAAGAAGTTATAAAACAACACACAAAACCACAAATAATCAAATTTAAAATGGGCAGGGGCACCTGTGTTTCTCAATCAGTTGAGTGTCTGACTCTTGGTTTCTCTCAGGTCATGATCTAATGGGTCCTAGAATTGAGCCCATGTAGAACTCCACACTCAGTGAATCTGCTTGAAGATTCTCTCCCTCTTCCCCTCCCTCTGCTCATGCATGTGTGTACTCTCTCTCTCTCTCTCTCAAATAAATAAAAAAATTAATCTTTAAAAAAATGGGCAGAAGATATGAACAGACATTTCTCCAAAGAAGACATACACATGGCCAACAGACACATGAACAGAGGCTCACCATGATGTAGCATTTAGGAGACACAAATCAAAACTACAATGAGATATCACCTCACACCTGTTAGAATGGGTAAAATCAACAACACAGGAAAAAACAGGTGTTGGCAGGGATAAGAAGAAAGGGAAACCATCTTGTACCACTGTTGGGAGTGCTAACTGATGCAGTTACCCTGGAAAACAGCAAGGAGAATCCTGAAAAAGTTAAAAATAGAACTACCCTACAATCCAGCAATCACACTACTGAGCTACCCAAAGAATAAGAAAACACTAATTCAAAGGGATGCATGCACCCCTATGTTTATAGCAGCAATATTTACAATAGCCAAATTATAAAGGCAGTTCAAGTGTTCATGGATAGATGAATGAGTAAAGAAAATAGCATATATATATATACATATATATATATATATGAAAGTATAATGTTAAGCAAAATAAGTCAATCAGAGAAAGACACACACCATATGATTTCACTTATATGTGGGACTTAGGAAACAAAATGAATAAAGGGGGGAAAAGAGAGGGAGAGAGAGAGAGAGACAAATCAAGAAACAGTCTCTTATTATTATTTTTATCCAGAGTGTGTGTGAGTGTGGAGGGAGGGACAGAAAGAGAGGGAGAGAATCTTAAGCAGACTCCATGCCCAGAGTGGAGCCTGATGCAGGGCTAAATCTCACAACCGTAAGATCCTGACCTGAGCCAAAAATCAAGAGTCAGACACTTAACCAACTGAGCCACCCAGGCACCCCAGTCTTTTAATTATAGAGAATAAACTGATGGTTACCAGAAAGGAGGGGATGGGAGGACAGGTGAAATAGGTAATGGGGATTAAGAAGTGTATGTATCATGATGAGCACCAGGTGATGTACAGAATTCTTGAATCACTGTGTTGTACCCCTGAAACTAATAAAACACTGTATGTTAAAAAAATTAAAACAATAAATATATATTCCCCCCCCCACACACACACACAAAAGACATTCTGTTTGAATTATATGTGCCATAGACCAGGCTTAGTCACATGGACATGCATGAGTTCATCAGGGATGTATAATACTCCCACTACGGAAAGTCACTTCAGGGTGTGGTGGTGAATATCTTGTAACAATAATACAAATGGCAATACTTGGTATAATCTATCTTTTTGAGTGTTGATCCCTCAACATTTGCAAATTATTCGACATAGATCTGCCTTGGAAATTCAGCATGCAGTTGATTTTGCTTTGTAATCCAATGAGAAAATACTGTTATGAATTCCTGACAGTAGTGTTGAATTTCCCAACTATAACTATGAATTTGTCTATTATTCCTTTCAGCTCTGTCAGGTTTTTGTTTCACATATTTAGTAGTTTGCTTCTGACTACATACATGTTTAGGAGAGCTATGACTTCTTGCTGGATAAATACTTATGCCATCATGTGTGCATCATGCCATGCCATGTGTGCCTAGTAATTTTATGGCTTTGAAGTATACATTCTTTAATACTGAAAAAGCTGCTCCTGTTTAAATAATTAGTGTTAGCATGATCTATTTTTCCATCAATTTACTTTTAATCTGTGTAGCTGTGTTTAAAATGCATTTCCTGCTCTTTTTCCACCATCTTGGAGTTTGTGGAGGCCTGCTGGGAACAAGACTCCTAAAGTGACGAATATGTCTGGAAGGCTTTTGGTCCAAGGCCATTTTTGCCAGCTATAAACAGGGTCTCCGGAACCAGAGGGAGCACACAGCTCTACTTAAGATTGAAGGTGTTTATGTTCGAGATGAAACTGAATTCTATCTAGGCAAGCGATGTGCTTATGTGTACAAAGCAAAGAACAACACAGTAAGTCCTATGACAAACCAAACAAAACCAGAGTAATCTGGGGAAAAGTAACTTGTGCTCATGGAAACAATGGCATGGTTCATGCCAAATTCTGAAGCAACCTTCCTGCAAAAGCCATTGGCCACAGAATACGTGTGATGCTGTACCCCTCAAGGATTTAAACTTACTGAAAAGTAAATAAATAAAGGTATAGATTTGTTCTCTTGTAAAAAAAAATGCATTTCCTATAGACTGAATATATTTGGGTCACTTTTCTTTCATCAGTGCTGCCCATCTCTATCTTTGATTGTGTACTAGATAATTTATATTTAAAGTAAATACTCGTACATAATGGCTTCAGTCTACCATTTCAGTTTTTGGATTTTGTTGCTCCCTCTTTTTCTCCTTGAGTTTCATTTTTTGCTCTCCTCGGGTTACTTGAGTATGTCTGAGAGTTCCATTTTGATTCCTTTAGAATGTTCTTGAGTATATCACTTTGTATCTTAATTTAGCAGTTGCTCTAAGTATTATAATGTACATACATGTATAACCCCTATTTACAAGTATTATGTTTTATAGTTTTGCATATACATAGAAACCTTACATCCATTTAGGTCCATTCACCTTTCTAACTTTGAAATTTTAAATAATTCCTTTGCATGCACTAAGAAACAAAACAGATATTCTAATTTTTGCTCCAACCATCACACACAATTTAACAACCTCCAGAAAAAAAGGATAGTGTACCTTATTTATGCCTCGTTTTATCAAACCCATTTTCTTTTTTCTTTTCTGAACCACCACTTTTTCTTTGGTTATTCCTTCTTTTTTTTTTTTTTTTTTGGTGGGGGACGAGAGTGGGGAAGAGAGCTTCTTCAAGCCATTGTATAAGGGTACATCTACAAATGACAAATTATTGTGCATTTCCTTATTCTGAGTATGCCCTTTTTCTCTTGATTCATGCAGGATAATATCTCTAGATGGAAATTCTAGAATCATCAGTTCCTTTCTTTAGAACTTGAAAAATATTGCTCAAAGGGCACAAATGTTCAGTTATAAGATGAACAAGTTCTGGGATTCTATACCTAATAATAGTGTACTGTATACTTGAAATTTATTAGAAGAGTAGATATTAATTTCCTCACAACACAAAAAGATAATTATGTGAGGTGATGTATATGATAACTGATTTGATAGTGATAATCTTATCACTATGTATATGAATATTAATTCACCACTGTACACTACAATCTCCGAAAACAAAGAACTTGAAAAACTAGCATGTCACATCCTTCTGTCCACCACAATTTGAGAATAAAATCTAGTACCAAATAGAATTGGCTGTCCACTATAAATTTCTGTGTCATGTCTCTGTGCTTCATCTCTTGTTTATTTCCTTGACTTGAGTTTCTGTAATTCGAACGTGTTGTGGGTTGACAAGGATTACGTTGGGGTTTCCCTATTTGGGGGTCACTCACTTTTCTGAATCTGTAGTTATATGGTTGTTGGGTTAGGGATTTTTCCTTACTCAATTTTGGGAACTTTTGAAACACTGTTTTATGAGTATATCTTTTTTATATTGACAGAAAAATACTTAAAGGTTTTAATTCTCTGAATAGCAAGAGTTAACATTTTATGATTACCCTTTGAGAATAGAGTACTTGGGAGCAATTTTGAAGTTTTCAAAATCCGTACAAAGCTTGTCAAATCCAACATCACTTTCACAGACTGCAAAATGACTTCCTTATAAAAGTGGAGCAGCCAGGATGGGCTCTCTCACTGGGGTGAGGTCTCTCACTGTACTCAGCTAAGTCTGTGTTGGACACAGAGTCCAGGGGCATCCCGCTCCCTCCATGAGCTCGTTGGTACAGTGACGCTTTATTACATGTGTTCCCTGAAGAGCCATTTCTAATGTTCCAAATCCGTGCAGTCCCATAAGGATGGTATGAAACTGTCACTGAATGCCTTCCTCTCAGCCTGAACGAATTCATTGGACTGTATGTGAAATAAAGAACCATCCTCCTGCAAGATGAACTTCTGATTCCCTGTGGCAGTTTCCTGGCAGAGATGCATGATGAGAAGATCCGTTCCTGCGTCCACAGCTATGCAGACCTCTGGCTGGTGGGTGTCACAGTGTATTTCATTCTGGGACGTGTATTCAAAAACTGGTTCTGACCTATTCCATGATAGAGGTTAGAAGGACCTGGCGTCCCACGATTTGGTTTTCACTGGGAGGGTTAGAGTCAAAGCAGTAATCTTTCAGTCCTCTGTTCCAGAGCATCCCAAAGAAGGCAGGCCTGTCATCAGGCACGTGCAATTCTGGGTACACGTTCTCCAAGAACACCTGAAATCCTTCCGCTGGAGCTTTGCATGGAGCTGCCTCCTCTCTGTCACATCCCCAAAGGGTTCCACGCGGGTGTGGGGGTTGTGATGGTCGTTAAGCTCTTTAAGTTCATCCATCCACACTTGAGTTATTCGGCTGCTGCTGGCCACAGCCTTGTTGTGGTAGTAGGGTTGAGTATACTTTGTAAAACACTGACACTTTATGTCTAAAAACATCTGTCCAGACAGCCTCAAGATGACTGCAACTCCTGCAACATGGTAGCAATGTGCTTCTTGAAAGGAAATCTTACTTTTTAAAGCAGTTTCAGGCTTAGAGAATTACTATGAAGAGAGTAAAGACAGTTCCCATATACCCGACAATCACATTCCCTATTACGATCATTTAATGTTGATGTGGCACAACTGTAACATTAATGAACTGATATTGATGTGTTATCATTAACCAAAGACTACACTTTATTCAGACTGTCTCAGCTTTTCTCGAATGGCCTTTTCAAGTTCCAAGATCCCATCCAGGATACTAACTCCTATTTAGTACTTATACCTTCTTAGGCTTCCGCAGTTGTGACAGTTCTGTCATTTCTGTTGAGTTTCATGCCCCTGACAGTTTGAAATTAATAGAAATACTCCACAGGTCTTTAGCTTACTGTTAGCATGGTATGTCTTTCTTCATCCCTTTACTTTATTTAGCCTCTCGGAATCACTCTCTTAAAAATAGGTGCTTGCAGACAATATACACTGGTGAATTTCTAAAATCCACTCTGACTTTGGATTGCTATTTATACGCCATTCCTTTTTTTTTTTTTAATTTTTATTTATTTATGATAGTCACACACACAGAGAGAGAGAGAGAGAGGCAGAGACACAGGCAGAGGGAGAAGCAGGCTCCATGCACCGGGAGCCCGACGTGGGATTCGATCCCGCGTCTCCAGGATCGCGCCCTGGGCCAAAGGCAGGCGCTAAACCGCTGCGCCACCCAGGGATCCCTATACGCCATTCCTATTTAAAGTGGATACTGATATACTTGCATCGATATCAACCATGTTTGTAGCTGTTTTCTATTCATTACAAGAGGCTCACTTTCCTGCCTTCTCTGGTTTTAATTGAGCATGTTTTATATAAAGCCAGGTTTTTTTGCACCTCTTAGTGTATAGATTATAGGTGTTTAAAAACATTTTAGAACTTCCCTTAGAGGTTACATATACATTGCAAACTAATGTAAGGCCAGCTTCAGATGACACTATTGACAAACTGAGCAGGTAACTTAACAATACTTCTGCCCTTTTTTTACATGACTGTCATTCTTTTCACTTACTCCTTGCAATACTCACCGGCTATGCTTAAGTCTCATTATTTAAACTTTTTTTTTTTTTTGCCATTTATCAAGAATAAAATAAATTTTATTATTTAAACGAGTTACTTTTCAATCTATTAAGAACATGAAAAATTAACTTTATTTGCCTTTCTGTGTTTCTTCTCTGGTGCACTTCCTTTTTAATGTAAATTTTTTTAAATCCAATTTTTTTACCTTTACCATTTTTCTTCTTCCTGAATAAAATCTTTTCCATTTTTTTTTTTTTGCAGTATAAATGGTGACAATTTCCTCTATTTTTCTGTCTGAGAGAAAAAGTTTTTCTTTACTCTGCCGTTTTTACAGAATATATTTTACTATATATATAATGATCCTAGGATGGTGAATTATTTTTCTTTTGGCACATTAAACTGTCCCCTTATACTCTCTTCTTGCTTGCATGATCACTCACAGGACTTCATTGTAATTTTCTTGTTCCTCTAGGGGTAATGAAGTTTCCTAGTTGTTGTTCCTGTTGTTCTTGAGAGAGAGAGAGAGAGAGAGAGAGAGACAGAGAGGGAGAGAGAGAGAGAGAGAGAGAGAGAGAGAGAGAGAGAGTGTGTGTGTGTGTGTGTGTCTTGGTCTTCTTTTCTTCAAGATTCCTTCTTTGCCTTTTCTTTAATTCAAATTTATAGTCCATGAGGTAGCCTTTCTGGTTTTAATAACTTGCTGTCCTGTGAGCTTTCTGGGGATCTGATTCAGTGCCTATCAGTAATTTGGAAATTGCACAGTCATCATTTTTCAATTTTTTTCCTGTTCTCTTTTTCTCTTGCTTCCACTTCTGGTACTCGAATTATGTGTATGTCATATATTTTGAAATTGTTCCACAGATATTGGATGTTCTTCTACTCTGCATTTTTTCATCTTTTTTTCTATTTGCGTTTCACTTTGGGAGGTCCTTGTTGGCCATTCTTCAAGGTCACGGATTCTTTACTTGGGCAGGTCACAACTACTGAGGATCCCATCAAAGACATTTTTCACAGCTATTGCAGTAGTATGAATCCTGGCATTCCTTATTTGTTCACTTTTACAGTTTCCATCTATCTACCTCCATTACCTATCTATTATTGCATGTTGTCTACTTTTCCCATTAGAAATCTTAACATATTTATCTTAGTTGCTTATCTTCCCTGTCTGATCATTCCAGCTGCTATGTCATATCTGAATTGGATCTATATTGCTTTGACTGTTTGTTCTTTCTGGAACTCAGATGATTCAAATGTTGGCCCTTCAGCTTTAGTCCCATAGCTCCCAAACTCTCTGTTCATGTTTGTTTGCTTGTTGTACCGTTTTCCTGAATACTATGTTCTGTTGATCTGTCCTCAAGTTCACTGATTTCATCTTCTGTCATATCTACATTCCACAATGGATCCCAACCAGCAAGTTTTTTATTTTCCTTATTCTATTTTTAAATATTTAATTCCCATTTGGTACATTTTATAACATTTCTGTGACTTGGCAAAGGTTTGCTATCTTTTTTTTTTTTAATTTCACAGTAATCCATAATTACTCCTTCAAGAAATTTTATATTGGCTACTTTAAAATCGTTGCAAACTAGTCCCCACATCTGATTCATCTCTATGGTTGTCGGGGATTGTCTTTTCTCATTTAAGTCTTGACTTCACTGGTTCTACACAGGGAGAATGATTTTTTTTATCATTGACCTGCACATATTGGATATGCCACAAAAAGACTCTTGATCCTTTCATAGTAAGTTGCCCTGTTTTAAGGTTTGGCCTGTCTGTTCTGGCCTACTTTGGTGGGCTGTAATTCCATAGTCACTTAGTTTCATGAGCTCTTGCAATGCATTCTGAACCACACTGATCTGAGTCCACCTGCTTTTCTGATGGGTGATTGCCAGAGATGCCCGTGGTAGCAGAAAATGCTTCCGTGGGCCATAGGGTGTCATTAGAGGGGGATATGGGATTCAGGATCTAAGGGATGTAGAGCATTTCCCCCTTGCCTGTTTTTCAGTCACCCAGTACCACTGGCTTTCCTACTCTGTATCTGCCAGTATACCCTGGGGAGGGAGGCATCTGCCAGGTCATCTGCTGCTGGGTGGAGTGTGGAGGCACCCCCAAACTAGTTCACCTCTGGTGCAAATACCAGACCTAGTTGCTTTCTGCCAATGAGTGGAGGAACTGCAAGTGCCTGACCTGGTGTTGTTTAGCAGGGCAGAATGCCATGAGCCACCATAACTAGTTGGAAACTTTCTGTTGACTGGAGTATAGGGAGATGCTGGCCTTGGATCACCTTCCACCATTGAATAGACACCTAGGAGACATGGAGCCTACTGGAGTCCCCTGTGCAGGTGCTGAGGCACACCTGCAGTAATCTTGAGAAGTGTGTGTGTGGGGGGGAGGGGGACGGATAAGGCCTCTGAGAAGCAGCTATAGGTGCTGCTTTGGGAAGGTGGATCCTGCTGTCCCCTTCATTTTGGGGGGCAGAGTGGGTTGACGTGCCCCACCCCCAAGGCGAGGACTAGCTCTTGCAAATGCTGTAGATAGTTCCTCTTGGTGCTTCTATTGTGTGTCCATCTCTCCTTTATGTCACAGTCGAGCTCCCATTTTTCCTGATGTTCACCCATTGAAAGCAGGCTCTGCTTTTGTGTGTGTGTCTATGTACTTTAATTGTTTCTACTGTCTTCCTCTGCTTTTCCATGAGAATTGGCATTTCTTTGTTGCACATCACTGGAACTTGAGTCAAGACTAGACAGCGGTAAAAACAAAGGTCAGGGAATCCACCACAGCGTAGATATTCAAATCCTTAGGTTCCTAGCTAGACCACCTTTTCCTTTCCACCGGTTACAGCCTTTTTGTAATGATTTGTTGAAATATTTCCAAGGAAATCATTTTAATTTGGAGGGTAGGAGCAGGAAGAAGTGAGTCTATTCTATCATCCCCACAAACCAAAAGTTCTTTTGGTATTTTTATAAGTAGGATTCTCTGCAATGCTCCTAATCTCCTGTCCTTTAGACGTTCTTTATTAATGCCTGGCTATGATCAAAGAAACAGAAAATCCTTCCCCCCTCTTTCCATCCCTCCATGTTTGCCTTAAAAATGTTAGTTTTATTCACATCAATTTCACTTGATTTGTTAGTTCTATGAAGATTTACTTATCAATAACAGCCCCAATTTGCCTCAGGTTTTCTATTTTATTATTGACTGAGTTCATACCATACCAAATTCCTGAAGGCAGAGAATAAACTTAGAATAAACATCCCTGAATTAGCACTAGCACATGCTTACAATCTTCTGCCTATTGTTTTTAAACTTCAATGACAGATTGATTGTAGAAAAAATTGTTAGGTCACACTTTTTTCCTTGATGATTTTGTAGTTTTGCTTTGCCAAAATGTATCTTTCAAACCCCAGCATTCTACTGATACCTGGTGGGACAAGCCTCTGATATTAATATCCTTTTGGAATGTAGTTTAGAGCTGGATTTGCATATTTATTTTAGACTTTAAAAAACGACTGGAAATAAACTTAAAAATCATCTTTGGATCATTTCCGCTTCCACCTATGGTCCTGAAGAAAGAGCTTGTTGCAGTCCTATTACCTCACAGAGAAAAACCAAAATCTGGGTAAAGGCAGGGAGAGGGGGAACCAGACCTTGCTTGAAGGCATCAGAGAACGTCTTCTCTGCCCAGCACATCAGGGTACAGGAATCTGGAGAGTAGGGAAGCTGTGCAGGGGAATGCAACAATCTTGTGCTCCTTTTCTCCCTCGGGGAGAAGGCCTGAAGGCCGCACTACCCTGAGTGACAGGGCATCATTCTATAGACAAAGCAGCCACTAAGTGAGAGAAGACAGCAGCTCCTCAGAAAACTCATGGGGCTAGGGAGACAAAACTTGGAGTTCAACTTACAAAGCAGTCAATATTTGAGAAGTCAAGACCTTAAGAAGAAGAAAGGCAGCCAGATGTGATGCCTGCATTGGGTGGTTTTCTCCCTGGAGGCATTTGTCTGTACCAAAGCTGCATAGGGCATGCGACTCTGAAGCTGAGCAGACAGCTGTTAAAAGTCTCAACAGATTTCTCAGCAGTCCCAGGGTTTAGGGAAGTAAAAAAGATGAGTGCAGAACTTACCAGCGCCCTCAGGAACACCCCAGTTCCTGGGACCCCTCAAGTGCTGCCATCTGGGAGGGGGGAATACCTGAGGTAGTCTAAATCATATAAAGCCCTGAGCACCTGTGAGTCAGCTCAGCCACTGTCTGGATTGATGTCATTGCCTCTACACTGGATGCTTGCCAGGGAGAAGGTGAAACTTCTATGGAGGGACAAGCATCAACTTTTCCATAAAGAATGCCTGACACTTCATTAAACCACCAGACATATCAAGAACCAGATGAAGAGAAAGAGGAAGAGAAAAACATCCCCAGAATACCCCCAATGGCATACTTATTAGATGCGGGCTGTGAAATCATTATGATTAATATGTTCAAGACTATGGATTGCAAACTTGAGATTTCATCGGAACGCTAGAATTTCAAAATCAATCAAATGGATACACTGAAAAATGGAAAGCTAGAAAATACAATTGCTGACATTACGAATTCTACAGTTGAGTGTAACAGCATATCGGAACCAGCAGAATGGAGGGAGAGGAGAGAGAAAAGTTCAGGGAAAGGGCAAGCAGAAGGCCGACAGGTGCATAGGTTTGTCCGTGGGACCTCAGAGACACAACTCGTGCATAGAAGGAAAAGGACAGGCGATGGTTTAAGCAGCAGCTTTTACCTATGGCGCCCTTGCTGGATACTGGACACTCTGTCTGGGCTCTGCAATCATTATCCAGAGACAGACTTAGGTATCCCTTCTAGAGGGCTGCCTCTGGCCCTCAAGAGACACTTCTGCCTCCTGATCCAAAGCCCTAAAAGTTTTTTGTTAACTTTCCTCGACATCTTAAAAGCCATCTACGAAAAGCCCACAGCAAATATCATTCTCAATGGGGAAGCACTGGGAGCCTTTCCCCTAAGATCAGGAACAAGACAGGGATGTCCACTCTCACCACTGCTACTCAACATAGTATTGGAAGTCCTAGCCTCAGCAATCAGACAACAAAAAGACATTAAAGGCATTCAAATTGGCAAAGAAGAAGTCAAACTCTCCCTCTTTGCTGATGACATGATACTCTACATAGAAAACCCAAAAGCCTCCACCCCAAGATTGATAGAACTCATACAGCAATTTGGTAGCGTGGCAGGATACAAAATCAATGCCCAGAAATCAATGGCATTTCTATACACTAACAATGAGACTGAGGAAAGAGAAATTCAGGAGTCAATCCCATTTACAATTGCACCCAAAAGCATAAGATACCTAGGAATAAACCTCACCAAAGAAGTAAAGGATCTATACCCTAAAAACTATAGAACACTTCTGAAAGAAATTGAGAAAGACACAAAGAGATGCAAAAATATTCCATGCTCATGGATTGGCAGAATTAATATTGTGAAAATGTCAATGTTACCCAGGGCAATTTACATGTTTAATGCAATCCCTATCAAAATACCATGGACTTTCTTCAGAGAGTTAGAACAAATTATTTTAAGATTTGTGTGGAATCAGAAAAGACCCCGAATAGCCAGGGGAATTTTAAAAAAGAAAACCATATCTGGGGGCATCACAATGCCAGATTTCAGGTTGTACTACAAAGCTGTGGTCATCAAGACGGTGTGGTACTGGCACAAAAACAGACACATAGATCAATGGAACAGAATAGAGAACCCAGAAGTGGACCCTGAACTTTATGGCCAACTAATATTCGATAAAGGAGGAAAGACTATCCATTGGAAGAAAGACAGTCTCTTCAATAAATGGTGCTGGGAAAATTGGACATCCGCATGCAGAAGAATGAAACCAGACCACTCTCTTTCACCATACACAAAGATAAACTCAAAATGGATGAAAGATCTAAGTGTGAGACAAGAGTCCATCAAAATCCTAGAGGAGAACACAGGCAACACCCTTTTTGAACTTGGCCACAGTAACTTCTTGCAAGATACATCCACGAAGGCAAAAGAAACAGAAGCAAAAATGAACTATTGGGACTTCATCAAGATAAGAAGCTTTTGCACAGCAAAGGATACAGTCAACAAAACTAAAAGACAACGGACAGAATGGGAGAAGATATTTGCAAATGACATATCAGATAAAGGGCTAGTTTCCAAGATCTATACAGAACGTATTCAACTCAACAGCAAAGAAACAAACAATCCAATCATGAAATGGGCAAAAGACATGAACAGAAATCTCACAGAGGAAGACGTAGACATGGCCAACATGCACATGAGAAAATGCTCTGCATCACTTGCCATCAGGGGAATACAAATCAAAACCACAATGGGATACCACCTCACACCGGTGAGAGTGGGGCAAATTAACAAGGCAGGAAACCACAAATGTTGGAGAGGATGCGGAGAAAAGGGAACCCTCTTACCCTGTTGGTGGGAATGTGAACTGGCGCAGCCACTCTGGAAAACTGTGTGGAGGTTCCTCAAAGAGTTAAAAATAGACCTGCCCTACGACCCAGCAATTGCACTGTTGGGGATTTACCCCAAAGATTCAGATGCAATGAAACGCCGGGACACCTGCACCCCGATGTTTCTAGCAGCAATGGCCACAATAGCCAAACTGTGGAAGGAGCCTCGGTGTCCATCGAAAGATGAATGGATAAAGAAGATGTGGTTTATGTATACAATGGAATATTACTCAGCCATTAGAAACAACAAATACCCGCCATTTGCTTCAACGTGGATGGAACTGGAGGGTATTATGCTGAGTGAAGTGAGTCAATCGGAGAAGGACAAACAGTGTATGTTCTCATTCATTTGGGGAATATAAATAATAGTGAAAGGCAATATAGGGGAAGGGAGAAGAAATGTGTGGGAAATATCAGAGAGGGAGACAGAACATAAAGCCTCCTAACTCTGGGAAACGAACTGGGGGTGGTGGAAGGGGAGGAGGGCGGGGGTGAGTGTGTGACGGGCACTGAGGGGGACACTTGACGGGATGAGCACTGGGTGTTATTCTGTATGTTGGTAAATTGAACACCAATAAAAATTATTTTATTAACAAAATAAAAAATAAAAAAATAAAAGTTTTTGTTGTTATACAAACATATGTAGAGTGTGAAATGGTCACTTTCATCATTTTAAATGTACAACTTAGTGGCATTAGTTAGGTTCACAGTCTTGTGCAACTGTCACCACTCTTGTCAAACTTGTTACTACTGAAACAGACACTGGGTGCACATTGATCAATAACCCCCTCTCTACTCTTCCCACCTAGTCCGTGGTATCCTCTACCCTACTTTCAACTTCTATCATTTTGCCTCTTTTACACATTCCAAATCTGTGTAAAAAGCCTAAGATATGTGTCTGCTTGTGTCTGGGTTATTTCACCTAGTATAATGTTTTCAAGGTTGACCATCTTGTAGCATGTATCCTAAAGACACTTTAAAGGTTAGAAATAACAAGATTTCCATCTGCTTTTGGGTTGGCAAGAAAGATTTGGAACTGACCTTTGGTATCCCACTGTAGGCATGTGCATAAGTCACTGCACACCTTTTCAGGCACACCTCCGATAATTTAGGGGTGAGTTTAGGCAAAGATCGAGTAAGAGTCCCCTTCCCTGACAACTCTGCCAGTCAAAGATGTATTGTTGGAATAAGTGAGTGAGTGAGATGTTCTCAATTCTGTGAGACAGAAAAGAACTAAAAGGGGTTTTCATCACAGAACCCTCATTCTCTATTCAAGATGAAATAAGGAATTATCGAGACTGGTTTCTGAGACATCTGATGGTCAGGTTTCTTTTCTTAGTGGATGAATTACTTCAAGATCAGAGCAGAGAAATTGTACGCTCTTTTCTAACTCTTCATCAAAGGAACTCAGCCATCTCCTATGGGAAAGAAAACAAACAAACAAACAAACATTGTTTTTTTCCCAGGTTCGGGGTTTGGGACACAACCTGTTCACTGTCTCTCTCACACCAGGTGACTCTTTTCTGATATGCACCCAATATAATTGACAGAGACAGCACCCAGCCACCACACTATTCCTCCTTTCTCATTTGGGTATCTGACGGGGTTTGCTTCATCTATTGCAAGACAGATTTTATAACCAATAGGCAGGCATGGAACCATCAAGAGGATAATAATAGAATTAATAATGGTAAGGCATCCTCCTGTGCCCTTGCTCTTACTCGCCTACAAGGATCTACTATGAGCAGGTATGTTTCTTACCTTCAGTGCCTTGATTTTCTAGGAAGGGTCGAGTAAGTCTACAATACGCTTTCAGAGAAAAGAGGAAACGTCACATGTCAACAGGTGAGTCTGCAGGATTATGATGTCTCAGTCGAGTTTCTCATGGCATATGAAAACATTGGTAGAAATTTAATGGAATATTTTTAAAACATCCAAAGACTAAGTCCTGAGTTGCTTTAATAAGGGGAATTTCTGGGGATCCCTGGGTGGCTCAGTGGTTTGGTGCCTGCCTTTGGCCCAGGGCACGATCCTGGAGTCCCGGGATGGAGTCCCGCATCGGGCTCCCGGCATGGAGCCTGCTTCTCCCTCCTCCTGTGTCTCTGCCTCTCTCTCTCTCTCTCTCTCTCTCTCCGTGTGTGTGTGTGTGTGTCTATCATGAATAATAAATAAATAAATAAATCTTTAAAAAAAATAAGGGGAATTTTCCTCTCCCCAGTACTCTTCAGAACAGACTCACACAACAAGAACTCGTCAGTCTACAAATAGCATTGAGCCACATGCATCTACCTAACTAGAGAATAGTGTTCGGTTGGCAGGATCCTCATCTCAGGAAACACAAGTCTGAAAGGATGGGCATTAAGGACAGAGGAGAACTGAGTCACAACCCTCTGGCATGGGGTAAAACTCGGTAGGGGGAGCAAAGCTGACATAAAAAAAGAACAATTCTTTGCTTTTGTGAATGGCAACCTATTATTGGCATGAAGTGGAGTGTGGGGTGTAAGAGAAAGGCCTTCCAGGAACTTTCTTTCATGTTCCGGCAGGACACCGGCAGGCCTCTGACGTCATGACAGAGGCACGTGGAACCAAATGCACATCAGATGCATTCTTTGTAATTATGGTGGGATGTGCTGGCAACACGACCAGTGTGGCAGCTACCTCTGAGTATGGTAGGATTGCTAAGACTCTAAGACAGTTTCCCTAGTAGCGTGGCAGGCCTCGAACTCTTCCTGTGTCAGTGCATGGTTGAGTTCACATGACCCCACATATCACCTTTGATCAGGCTGTGCAGAATGGGCAGCAGGGATAGTGTGGGGTAGTGTATTAGTTTACAAGAGCTGCCACAACAAAATGTCACCTGCTGGGTGGCTTTAGGAACATAAGTTTATTTTCTCACAGTTCCAGAGTTAGGAGGTTCCAAGATCAAGGTACCCATATGGCTCACGTTCCCCTGAAGCCTCGCTCCTTGCCTTGCACATGGACACCCTCTTAGATGCCTCTTCACATGTCGTCCTTCTGTGTTCACACACCGCTGTTTTTTTTTGTTTTTTTGTTTTTTTTTTTGTTTTTTTGCGTGTGCCCTAATCTCCTCTTCTCAGAAGGACGCCAGTCAGATTGGAGTAGGGGCCACCCTAACAGCTTCATTTTAACCCAATCCCGTATTCAAAAGCCCAATCTTTGGGATGCCTGGGTGGCTCAGAGGTTGAGTGTCTGCCTTCGGCTCAGGGCATGATCCCATGTCCCATGTCCCGGGATCGAGTCCCGCATCGGGCTCCCTATGGGGAGCCTGCTTCTCCCTCTGCCTGTGTCTCTGCCTCTCTCTCTGTGTGTCTCTCATGAATAAATAAATAAAAATCTTTAGAAAACAAAAACAAAAGCCCAATCTTCAAGTACAGTCATATTCTGAGGTCCTGGGGGTAAACGTTTTAATATAGGAATTCGGAGGGCACACAACTTAGCCCAAAACAGGCAGGATCAGTGCTGAGACACCCTGTCAGCCCCATTTGTGCCACCATCTTCCATCATCAGAGAAGTGGCCAGAATTAAAAGTGTGTCCCTTCCCCTGTTTATGTTTCCCTTAGTTAATGTAGTAAGTCAGAGGTCGAACGATGATCCAGGATAGAGGGAAAGTAATGTGCCATAGAGGCAATAATCAGAACCCCAAACAAGCCACTCCACCTCTTCTCTAGGAGTTTGTGGTCCCTCATGCATAACAAGGAGATTGATGCTGGTTACCTGTGTCATAGGATTATTGGAAGGACAGAACATGAAAGGACAGTTATGAAAGTGCCTGGAAACAGTTTGTGGCTAATCTTCGTGAATTTATCCCCTTCCGTGCATATTCAATCCTTACCATGGAGCGTGTTTTTGATCCTAGGAGCTCTGCCTCTCCTTCTCACTGGATTTGTTGATCTCTGGCCCAACAGTCTTTCCTACCAATGTCCTATTGTAAGAAAAACTGGTTTTGTTTAAAAATGCATCCTGCCCGATCCCAGTGCAGTCATGGCTATCCCATTCCCCTTTGCCGGGTGATGGTACGTCCAGCCTCCTCTACACCTAATGGTGGTGGCCATGTGACCCAGCTCTGCCCACGGAACTCGATGGGCCATATGTAGGTGTCTTCTGTGGAAGATTCTGTTTCTTGAGAAGAAGGACATATGTGCAGTGGGATGTTAATTCAGTCATCAGAAAGAAGGAAATCCTGCCATTTGTGACAGGGATTTAGAGCTAGAGCCTTCTTCTGATCTAGTCTGCATATTTTGGCAAGTGTGAGGCAGAGGCAGTGTTGCAGGTTTCTCTCGGGAGGCACAGATTGGTTGGCTCTCTCTCTTTTTATAATGCCAGCATGGGGCGCTGGCGCCCTTTGAGGCTTAAAATTGAGATATTTTAATTCTATGTACCCTTCTCTTCTTTATGTATTACATGGAATTCTTCTCTGATGAGCAACTTCCCTCATCCACTCTTTGGGAACCAGCGTTACACTTCATATGCCAAACATGGGATGATTGTTTCATTATTTGCCTCTGCTCACCCAATTTCAAAATAATGAATTTACGTCCCAGCATTTAATAATGGTGACTATGAGGTCTTTGTTTCTTTAGAATCACTATGGACTCAATGTTGATGTGTTTAGGTCCATCTTAGTTATTATTCTTGCTGACACTCAGTTTGTCCCTAAGTGATGCAGACTCCATCTGAATCTGCCTACACAGGGGCAAGCACACAGCAGGTGCTTAGTAAATGTGTGCTGAAAGTATGTCAAACAACTGAGTGAGGTGTATTGATAGCATACTTGATTGTTTTGTCATAACATTACAGTACTGTGCCCGCCACCTCCAGCAGATGTTTGAGGCTGACATGACCCCTTTGCTCTCTTTGGTGTTTTTCGAGTAGTGCTACCCTAGGATCAGAAAATTGATCACTCACTCTTCTTCATTGGAAATTTCTACTTTGACGGGGGCGTGGTCAGGGACAAGTGACCTCAACTCATGGATCTGATTATCTTTTGGCTTCCAAAATTCATTTCCTCACATGGCCATTAAGCCTCACTCACACTGTTTTCTCCGTGCTCACCTGTGCCATCATCTGCTATTGCTGTAATTCCCAGAACCCTGCAGAGCCCAGATTTCTTCTTTCCCTAACACAGCTCCTCCTTATTACCGTCCCAGCACTCCTATGGAAGTAGTTTGTCAGCAAATCAACAAATGTCTTTATTCTGCTTCTTCATCCAGTGGCTTTTCCAGTTATGGCTGTGCATGTTGAAGGCTGAGTGTTTGACCTTGGTCACGTCAAAGGCCCTTTGGTGACAAGCCTCCGTTTCCTCAAACTTCAACTTTCCAATTTCTAACATGGGGCTAAGAGCTAGCTTGCTCTCCTGTGTCTGTGTGAAATGAGTTCCACAGAAGATTGCTAGAACATTATAAATCATACAACGTCTGGTTGTGTGAATTTTTGGTACCCACAATTGCTTGAATACAGGCTGCATATAAGAAGTGTTGGATTAAATGTGGGGGAATTAGACAACACCTTCAACCTATCCCAGTACTCTTAGAGACGGCAGTAATACTTACACATGAATCACTGGATTATAGCCAGGATTCAGTTGGCCATCGTGTTAGCATATAAGGATCCTTTTTTCTCCTTTTAACCCCCAGATTTGACTACCTCCTGGGAGGGCTACTCCAGCAGTTGGCTATTGGGCAACTCAGTTCTAGCTGAGTTTAATTACCCATACTTTATTATTTGTTTTTTATTGATATAATTGACATTTTTCTGTTTTTATTGCAATATAATTGACATATTATTTTACATAACCTTAAGGTGGGCATATTTCCTTAAGCATGTTTTATTTTATATTTATGTATATTTATGTATATATATATATATATATATATATACGCACTCATAGTTTCTTGATTAGTGTTAACTAATATCACCATGATGTCCCATAATTATATTTACTATACGTATGCTTCCTTGAATTTTCCTACAGCATTTTGGTACTCATCAAATTGAACAATGTTGAGTGTAAATAATCTCTGTGTTTGGAGTTTTTCACGTTCCCCTTAATTGTGTGCAAATTTTTCTAAATGTAACAGGATTACTTCATCATCTTTGGTTTTGTACTTCTGTTCTTACCTAGTATTGGAACATTGGATGAATAACTTCTCAGAGTGTATGGTGTGGACAGTGCAGGCAATTGGGAATGCCTTAGAATGGAAATACATTTTTCCCATTTTAACTTTAAAATTAGTCTATTTTCTCTGTGCATACCCCCAGGCTTGGCTATCAGGCACTTCAATCATGATTGATGTTGCTTTGCCACATTTTACTATAGTAGTAGTGTTTGAGGAATAATGAAGCTGCTAAAGTATCCTGTAATTTCAGACGCTGTGGTTCTTTGTACCTGCCATGCATCCTTGCACCTAGCACCCCAGTGTGACCATGTGAATATGGATTCATCTCCACATATCTAAGGAAACTGAGGCACAGATTGGTTAAAGAAATTTAACAGAGTAAAAAAAAAAAAAAAAAAAAAAAAAAGAAATTTAACAGAGTAAATAGTTTGAAATGCCAGGCCTTGAATTTGAACCTCAACTTTTTTCACACTTCTACTAGTCAGTGTTCAGTTGCTGTTAATAGAAAACACTCTATGTTAATAGCACAGGGATTAATTGGGGAGTTAGAGGCTTTTAAATATTGTCTTTCTAGGGCCTGGAGATTTTGGTCTATTCGTGGAGTCTCAGAACGATGATTACATACATCAGAATTGGCCCCCAATATGAGTTGTCATTGTTGCCACAGTTGAGGAGTGTGGAAATCAGTATATTTTCAGTAAAACTTTTGGCTTTAGGCATAGTGCTTTTAGTTGCCTACCTGGAGGCAGGAAAGTCTACCAGAGTTGTTATCCTAGGGAAGATACTTCTTCAGCCGGATGCATACCTCCAAATCAAGCCTGCTTTACTCCACAACTCTCTACATTTAAATTGGCTTTAAAGTAAATCTGATCACTGTTCATCAGATTGACAGAAGGTAAAATGTATTGGGAACCGTGGTAGCAAAAACTATAGGAAATGGAGACTTAAACTTTGCATTTTCTTTAGTATAGAGAGGTAAAATTTTTGACAGAAATCAAAGATATCCTGAGAGAACCAATATAAGGCATCCAACACAGTCTTCTTAACCCTGTGTTCATTAGCCCCTTGATATTTTCTTGTTCTCCTTTTAGCCCATCTCATACTACTATTCCTCATTCCTGGATGAAACTTAAAATTTAGCTTGTGTTCTAGGCTGCTCAATGATGCTAGATGTATATTGGGGGAAAAGGAAAATCTCCAAACCTGGAGTACTGTATTATGTTTTTCAGTCTAAACTGCTTTTGTTTAATTGGAATTCTTAAAACAATAATTCTACTACTCCCAAGTCAGCCACCTCACCTATACTCCAAAAATCTATTCTATATCTTGCCCCATTTCTCATTTTTCTTATTACAATCTTCCCTCAGAATCTCCACAGGGTAATCTCTTACTTCAGGAAGAAAACATTAGTCCTAATAAAAGAATGCAACTGAATTATCCTTTCCTTTTTAAATTCATCCATATTTCCATTGTCTTCAGATAATCCTAAGACTTTATTCACTTCCTCCATTTGTGATTTATACCCATCAAATCTTCTGATCCCTTTCTTAATATATAATAGATGCTACAAGTCAGTATGGCCTTAGAATCTTTTTTTTTCCTTAGAATCTTTTTGTCCATGTCTGAACACCACTATTAATAAAGTTCACTAGTAAAGAGTGGACTCACTATTTACTAGCTTAAATAGTGGACTCACTATTTACTAGCTATGTAACCTTGAATAATTCACTCAGCCTCTCTAAACATCCATTTTTTATCTGTAATAGAGAGTGATTTAAGATTATCTTCTTCACAGAGTGGTAGGGAAAAATGAAATGAGAGAATCCATAGAAAATAATTGAAATATGACCTGCCACTAAAAAACACTCAACAAAAGTGAGTTATCATCTAGTTATACTAGATGTAGTTTAACTGTAATGTACTGGATGAGAACATGGAGAGCTTATGAAAAAAATCTGTTTTCTCTAATCATATTGGTGTTGATAGTACTGAGGTTACTATATGTATAAATGGGGTAAGTCAAATGAGTATTTTATTTTTTAATTTTATTATCCCTGTTATCATTGACAACCAGTATTCTTGGTTTAATAGAAATGTGTAGGGCAGCCCAGGTGGCTCAGCAGTTTAACGCCACCTTCAACCCAGGGCCTGATCCTGGAGACCCAGGATCGAGTCCCACATCAGGCTCCCTGCATGGAGCCTGCTTCTCCCCCTGCCTGTGTCTCTGCCTCTCTCTCTCTCTCTCTCTCTCTCTCTCTCTCTCGCTCTCTGTCTCTCATGAATAAATAAATAAACAAAATCTTTAAAAAAGAAATGTGTAAAATAGGTCTGATATACATTGTCATACAAGATAATAAACTAATTAGTATATTAAGAAAGATTGTTTAAAACACATCAAGTATATGTAAATCCAATAATTCATATTCTTTTGAAATATCCTTATTTATCATCTGTGAAGGATTATAGGCACTCAAATTATTTTGAAAACTCTCAAAGAGAAATAATCACTTCCCTGTGTTTCCTTTACAATTTATACCTCAAAGTAACAGAATTGTTGAAAGAAGATGGTTTTAAAGCTATATTCCAGTTAATAAGAAATGACAGAAGTGTATGATCACAATTTTGCAATCCCTAATGATATAATGTTTCTACACAATCATCATTAATCTTTTTTTTTGTTTGTTTGTTTTTTAAGATTTTATTTATTCATGAGAGACACACACAGAGAGAGAGCCTTGGGCTGAAGGTGGCGCTAAACTGCTGAGCCACTAGGGCTGCCCTCATCATTAATTTCTGCTAAGTGTAAAATGAGTCACAAACTGATCTTATATGCCTCTTTGCTAAAATGCTAAAAGCTGCACCTATAGTGCAAGCTCATAGATCTAGTTATTGATATACAAGAAATAGAGAAAAATATTCTAAACTATACTATAAAGATACAATCAACAAACTCAAGAATGTAGAAAACTCTACAAGTCTCAACATCCATTTTCTTCAATGAATAAATGACATGAAAAAAGGGAGGATAGGTTGGGAACCTGTAGATTGAAACTTAAAAGAAGTATCAAAAAAGCTGGGTAAAATTGAACTGTAGTGTTTGAGTATACATTAGTGTGATAAAACTATACAGGAAATAATGAATAAATCATAAATGTCAGGATAGTGGTTACACTTATGGAGAGAGGGAGTGGATTGTGACTGGACAGGGTACTGAAAAGCCTTATGGGTTGGCCAGCAAATTTCTTATCATTGGTTTGTGTGGTGGCTACAAGTATGTTTCCCTTCTAAATCAATAAACAATAATTTTGTGTTATGCAATTTTCTATATTTGTGCTATATTTCACAAAAAAATAAGGAGAAACAATTAGGCAATGGCCAGATACTGCCTGCACTTAAATCAACAACAACAACAAAAGAATACTCCACAAGAAATCTTTGGTGAAGACAATTATCTCACTTATTGATGAACTCTTTCAAAGTTCTAGGCAGATAAACTTGAGACATTCACCCTATCACACAAACCAAATAAATTTTGTCCAAGATTAGTTTCCATGAATAAACCCTTGTTAATGTTTCTCTCTCGGATGGACCTGCCTCCCCACTGAGCCCCAAGAATGATGACTTGTGAAGCTATCTTCTCACTATTTCTCATTTCTTCTTTAAGGTTTTAGAGGTGAATCATCCTCTGTTCTCTGATAGAGATGTTACTAAGTAGTAGTCATGTTAACATTCTCATGATCAGTGCAATTGACCCAGGTGAAGGAAACATCCCAGGTCTGTCCTGCTTCCTTGCTAGTCCTAACCTTATGTGAACACAACCGCCTAAACCTTGCTTGACAAGTTCTCCCAGACATTTTATTAAGTCTATCATAGGTGTACAGAATGCCCAAGGAAGGCTCTAGCACATGTATATTGTCCAAGGGTCTCTGCACATTTAACCTCTCAGTTCTTCCAATTCGTTGTGAATAAGTGTGCACACTCTATGTGACAACAAATAATTAAGCTATTACCAGAGGCAAAAAGAATGAAGGGTTTGATATTTAATGGCTTGGGAACAACACAGAACTAGTAAAATAGTGGCAGGCACAGGCCAAACCATCAAGGGTCCAAGTCTGTTAGACATAGGACATTTTTTTCTACTCCTAAAGTCTGGAGAACAAAATGGTTAAGTTATAAATCAGTCACCAGTTTTTAAAGTATTTTGAACCTGTTGGATTTATTTAATATCCAACTGTATGATCTTATCTTGTACTAGCAAACTGTATTTTCCCAAGATTTTTTTTTACTTCAGTTCTATCTAAATTAAGATAATCTACAGACTAGCTCTTCTAGGCTTTGGCTCAAATGTTATAAACTCTGTCTGAGGGTGAGATTCTATTGATTAGTGTCTATGGACTTTGTTCATCTCAGAGGTCTTAATTAGTTCAATTAGGCTGATATCCACAGCCCCCTGTTATTACCACTAACTGAGGAAGGTTCCAACATGATACTGATTTGTTCTTAGACAAATCCAGTACCAGCAACATAGGCGGTGAGTAGGGTTCCAAGCCTTCAAGATGTGGCAAGAAAGCCTATGGACCCACGGTGTACTCTGGAGAGGTGGAGAGATGCTTGTGAGTGGGGCAGGTATGCTCAGAATACAGTTGGTTAGAATACAAGTGATTTGAGTCCAGGGCTTGCCTGTGTGAACCATCACAGCATTCTAGGGTAGCCATTGCTCAGGCAACTGCAGAAAAGCTCTAAGTTGGGCAGCTTTGCTGGAACGAGGTTCTCCTTCGGCATTCCTTCCACACACACAGCCACAGTGCTTCACGTGAAAACAAGTTATGACCCCACCCTTACACCACAGAAGCCATCACAGCAAGATGGTTGTGGAGGTCCTCTGGAAGATGGAAAATCAAAAAGTTTCTGGGTTTCGAATTGAGTGGTCTTAAGTCTCATTTCCTGGGTTCAGCTGCATCTTCATGTATTTCACGAGTGCTTCTCTACTAATTTCTTCCTTTGGTTGCTGGGTTTCTGGATAGTTAACCCATCTCCTGCCTCCATTTTTGTTCAATAGCAATTCTCGCTTTTTTACTTGGATCTTGGGGTAGAATTGTAAATCAGGTGTGCCAGTCTAGGCCTGATCATTACATTGTCAAATTGCTCTCCCAAATCGTGTGAACAAAAATGAATGGAAAATTTCGTTTTACAAATCTTACTTTTATACTTGGCCCATGGCTGAGCACTAAGGAGGCCGAGAGTACGGATGGCAGCGAGGGGTCAATCCACGCCCCGCGTTGGGTCGGCGGTGGAGGAGTCGGAAGTGGTTGGGGTTTGGGGGAGGAGATCCGCTCACACACAGGAGGAGAGGGTTGATCCGCCATATCTGCTGCTGCTGCCGCAGTTGCGAATGCAGTGTTGGGAGTTAGCTGCCGCGGCGCTGCCCCTAAGGTTCGTGTAGCTCCCCCTTGGCCCTTCACTCTAGCAGCCTTACCCCCCTGCAGCGTAGCGCGCTCTTTCTGGCGTGTTAACCCCGCTCCCTCCCCGCCGCCCATCAGGTCCTCAGACCATGGATCCCGGCAGCAGCAGCAGCGACTCGGCGCCCGACTGCTGGGACCAGGTGGACATGGAAGCCCCGGGTTCGGCCCCGAGCGGAGACCGAGCTTCCTCGGTGGTGGCCGAGGCTCAGCGGGAGCATCTCAGCTCGGCCTTCAGCCGTCAGCTCAACGTCAACGCCAAACCCTTCGTGCCTAACGTACACGCCGCGGAGTTCGTGCCGTCCTTTCTGCGGGGCCCGGCTCAGCCGCAGACCCCCGCGGCCGACATCACCAGCATCGATGAAACCTGCACCGACGCAGGCGACCCTCAAGGTAAAAGGCTGGGACGGGGGGCACCTGTGGAACATTCCAAAGAGGAACAGTTAGTGTTGCGTGAAGGTTCCAATTCAGCCGTTACCATGGAACTTTCAGAACCTGTTGTAGAAAATGGAGAGGTGGAGATGATCCTAGAAGAGTCATGGGAGCACGATAAAGAAGTAAGTGAAGCTGAACCAGGGGGTAGTTCCTTGGGAGATTCGGGTCCCCCAGAAGAAAGTGGCCAGGAAATGATGGAGAAAGAGGAAGTGAGAAAATCTAAATCTGTGATGGTGCCCTCAGGTGCTCCTAAAAAAGAACACGTAAATGTGGTATTCATTGGGCACGTAGATGCTGGAAAGTCAACCATTGGAGGACAAATAATGTTTTTGACAGGAATGGTTGACAAAAGGACACTTGAGAAATATGAGAGAGAAGCTAAAGAAAAAAACAGAGAAACTTGGTATTTGTCCTGGGCCTTAGATACAAACCAGGAAGAACGAGACAAGGGTAAAACAGTAGAAGTGGGTCGTGCCTATTTTGAAACAGAAAAGAAACATTTCACCATTTTAGATGCTCCTGGCCACAAGAGTTTTGTCCCAAATATGATCGGTGGTGCTTCTCAAGCTGATCTGGCTGTACTGGTGATTTCTGCCAGGAAAGGAGAATTTGAAACTGGATTTGAGAAAGGTGGACAGACAAGAGAACATGCGATGTTGGCAAAAACAGCAGGTGTAAAACATTTAGTAGTGCTTATTAATAAGATGGATGACCCCACAGTTAATTGGAGCAGCGAGAGATATGAAGAATGTAAAGAAAAACTGGTGCCCTTTTTGAAAAAAGTTGGCTTTAGTCCCAAAAAGGACATCCACTTTATGCCCTGCTCAGGGCTTACTGGGGCAAATATTAAAGAGCAATCTGATTTTTGCCCATGGTACACTGGATTACCATTTATTCCGTATTTGGATAATATGCCAAACTTCAACAGATCAATTGATGGACCAATTAGGCTGCCAATTGTGGATAAGTACAAGGATATGGGCACTGTGGTCCTGGGAAAGCTGGAATCAGGATCCATTTTTAAGGGCCAGCAGCTTGTGATGATGCCGAACAAGCACAATGTGGAAGTTCTTGGAATTCTTTCTGATGATGCTGAAACTGATTATGTAGCCCCAGGAGAAAACCTTAAAATCAGACTGAAGGGAATTGAAGAAGAGGAGATTCTTCCAGGATTCATACTGTGTGACCCTAATAATCTGTGCCATTCTGGACGCACATTTGATGTTCAGATAGTGATTATTGAACACAAGTCCATCATTTGTCCGGGCTATAATGCGGTGCTGCACATTCATACTTGTATTGAGGAAGTTGAGATAACGGCCTTAATCTCCTTAGTAGACAAAAAGTCAGGAGAGAAAAGTAAGACACGGCCCCGCTTTGTGAAACAAGATCAAGTGTGCATTGCCCGTTTAAGGACAGCAGGAACTATCTGCCTTGAAACGTTCAAAGATTTTCCTCAGATGGGTCGTTTTACTTTAAGAGATGAGGGTAAGACCATTGCCATTGGAAAAGTTCTGAAACTGGTCCCAGAGAAAGACTAAGCAGTTTTCTTGATGGCCCTGCACAATACTGTGAGGATTGACTACAAAAGTTCATCACCTTCTCTTACTGCCCATTGACAGACTTCTCTTCATATTTTGCAGAGAAAATTCACAGCAAAAATCCATGTTTTGTCAGCTTTCTCATGTTGAGATTTCAGTTATGTCACTGTTGAATTTACCCACGACTTTCCTCCTCCTATGCCATTTTGCTTCCTTGGACAGAACCAGTAATAGCTTTGTAAGTGATGTGGGTGTAATTGTCTTTAACAATGAAAAATTAATATATTTTTTAATTTTTCATTTTCCCTTAGGATAAAGGACCCTTGTTCCACGCAGATCAATCAGAGTGTGTTGGTGTGTGTGTACATGTTAAAAAGACAACTAACATGTCAATAAAATATTCCATTTGAAACTCTTATCAGTATCCGAAATGCTTCTGAATATTTTTTAAAATTTGTACATAATAGTTCTCAATTAGCTTTTCTACTTAAGTAATTGATACATGTCATTACTCAGGCTTTTAAAGACTGTCCTCCACTCACTGTTTTAAACGAGGCATTTACAAACAGTGCACAGCTTTGTGTTAAAGGAAAATTTTTCATTTGGAAAAAAATCTTTTGGAGGGCTCTTCCCAATGAGCTTTGTTTTCTCTGTCCAATTCAAATCAATAAAGGATCTCCTCTGTTTCCCCACTTGTGATCTGAAGGAGAAAGCGTTGCCCAATTACGAATATACCTGGGTATTCAGACCATATGTTGACTAAACTCCTCCATACCCCATCGTCTAGACTCGTGATGTGGGGGACAACACAGCAAGGGGCATGATTGTTGAGAAGATAAATGCTTGCAATAAGACTGCAAGCCATTTACTGAAAAGTGAGGGTTAGTGTGGGCCCTGACTGGGAAATGAGCCCATCCCACCCTTGTATTCTTCAGTGCTTGGGGTTAGTAGGAAAGGCAGAAGGTCATTTTTCCAATCAGATCGCAACCCATTTTTGAGTCAGAGATAAGAGACTTGTTCTCTAAACAGTGTATTGAGGAAAACCCACAACTCTCCATCCTGAGGTGGCTGCTTTTATTGCCAGGACAGTGGCTTTATAACCTGCATAACTATCAACAGCTGCAAGAACTTGCAGTCTTGGTAAGTGCTTAGTGACCCAGTGTAAACACCTGCCTAGTGGTAGACAGGGCCAGTTCCTCACATTCATGGACTGCTTGAACAGGGATGGAGACTGGCTGCCAGACAACCTGGGCCCGTGTTTAGACAAAGACAGTGTTCCCTTCTCTGTGGTCCCTTGGTGGGTGTACCCATGTACCTCCAGGCTACCAGCAATAGCCACAGGTCATCTCAGAGCATCAATAGCATGGTTCTGTGAATCAACCACCATAGATCTTCAGGGGTACCCACATGGGAAACAAGAATTTGTGTTTTGTTCTTTGTCAGCTCACCTAATCCACATGGATACACCTCATATTTTCTTGGACCCCATCCTTTAATAATAGAATGTCAGTGGCAGGGGTACCTGGGTGGCTCAGTGGTTGAGCACCTGCCTTTGGCTCAGGTTGTGATCCTAGGGTCCTGGGATCAAGCCCTGCATCAGCTCCCTGCAGGGAGCCTGCTTCTCCCTCTGCCTATGTCTCTGCCTCTTGCTCTGTCTCTCATGAATAAATAAAAAGAATCTTTAAAAAAATAGAATGTCAGTGGCAAGAGTTTCATCTTTGAGATTCCTTCTCTTGCCTCTGTGCTCTGAATTTTATGCAAAATGCAGACCAATTCAGTGTCTGCCAGGAGTTTTGCCCTGCAGCCACTTAAATTATTTGTCATGCTGCATCAATCTCATTTTTTTACAGTTTTAATAATTTATTGATTGGATTATTGTAGATCTCTTTCACTAATAGGTCAAAGCTACAAGGCAGGACAGAACTTTTTCTCCATCCAACTTGGATAATTTCCCCTTCAAAAACTGGGTCCTACATACCTTTCTCGATAGCTAGTTGAATAGCAACTTCTCCACCAGGAGCTCTGAACTGTGTGTGTATGTGTGTGTACACATCTAGAGAGTTCAGGGCATAAACTTTTGGAAATAGGTTTTAGAAACTAATTCTTTTCATTTCAGTGAGAAACAGATCATCCAGGTCAATGGAGACATCAGACTCTGGATCTTTAGGAAACTGGATGTAAACTCATGGTAACATTTCTTTCTAATTTCCTGAATAACTTCCTCTTTAGTTCTTAATATCTTACGGTCTCCAATGCTGCAAACTTGAGGCTGTTGACAAACACAACACTAGTTTTCCCTAGGGCATACTGAGCAGTGTCCTTTCAGAGGTTCCCTATTGTCTCCATTTCAGGCCAATTTAACTGTCTTCAGAGCTTCATCTGGCAACCAAGATAATGTAGAATCTCCCTAAATCAGGCTGCATGCTGTAGATACATTACGAACTTCCTGCTACAGGCTTTCTCAATAAATGTCTTCCCATTGGCTCTTGGCAGCTTTTCCCCCAACCCTCTTCCTTTATTTCTCTGGGCATTATGGGACAAATCTGAAATTCAGGGAAAGGGGCCAACTTACTCTGTATTTTAGCAGATACCCAAAAAAGGAAAGAAAAGGGAAAGTTTGGACTAGGTAGAAGCTAGCAGACCTCCACATAACTCTCTTGGAGCATCTTTCTCTGGTACCCTGAAAAATGGCCAGTGCTTTTAATATCTACTATGCTTACTGTTCCTGTCTTCAAAAGACAAATACTTTCTCAAAATAGACACTCCTTTCACAATATCTTGATGCCAGTTTACTACGATGCAAAAATCTGCTTTTTATAAAGTTTACTTATAAACATTTTACAGTTCAAATATTGAACTCATTTTAGTTAAAATGGACTACTTGGCAGCAGGGAGATGACTAGTCACTGTTTCATGACCGTTAAAAAGGAAACTCTCCATTGACCATGGGAATTATGCCAAAACCTGAGCATTTGAACATGTTCACAATGATCCAGATTTTATGTTGAGTAGAGTTCTTTCTATGTTTTCCATTGAGAGTGTTGGTATATTTCCATTTGTTCTAGTTTTCAGTTACAATATCTACTTTACATACCCTTAAAAATATTGTATGGTTTCTTTTATAAGTTGGTGGGTAAAAGGTTCAGGCTCTAAGAATCCAACATCAATAAAAAGGAGTTCAGCAAAGCCCCTTATTTTCTACAGATTCATATTGAGTAATCAGATCTACTGATCATTTGAAGACATTTCTCAGCCATCTCTCTTTGATTGGTGAACTTCAAAAATCTTAGCAGAGAATATTGAGACCTGTACCCCAGTTTTAGTAGGAGAGGGCAAAAACAACAACAAAAAAGACTTGTCAACAGTCAGGCTGCACACAATCAAGTCACGGTATCTCTCACTTGATATATATCCAAAAAGTAGCCACTCATAGCTCTTTTTTTACACTTGGATAATTTCACACTCAAAAACTGGCTCCTCCTAAAAACAAAAACAAAAACAACAACAAAAAACTGGCTCCTAAATGTCTTTCTCAATAGCCAGTTGAATAACAACTTCTCCAGCAGGAGCTCTGAACACTGAACAGAGACTTAGATGAATTATCTCCTCTGGAGACTGCTTTTGCTAGCTCTACCACAGACTATCAGTGACCTTTTGCCACACCAATGAATTCACAGAAGAATATATTGTCACATGGTAAGTGGCTATGAAAGACTCCAAATGGCTTCTGCAGGTTTAACGGACAGTCCCTGGATTAAAGTCTGGTGTTTTATTTCTTTTGGCACCTTGCTTTAACTGATGTTCATGTAACATATATTATTTAGCTTTCTACACTGCTTTAGCCTCTTTTGCCAGTTTGGTAGAGTATAAGTGAATGGGTGAAATAAAATGTATTAAGTATCTAAAGGCTTAGCTCTGAGTGGTGCTAAGGACAGACTGCTCTGTCCCCATCAGTGTTCCTCAGTGCATGCTAAACCAAAAAGAACTGTGGTCTGAAATAGTAGATGAGCTACAACTATGCATTTCACACATTTAAGAAGGGCACACAGAGGGTTTGAAGAACAAGAGATATATCTAAGGAGGCCCTAACCTTAAAGGACAGTGATTCTGGATGGATGAGAGGTGGCTTCACAAGATCCTGGTGGTGCATAAAACATTGCAGTGACCACAACTTAATGTAATTCAAGAAGAACTGTTTGCCTCTATGGCTGGCACACTATTCAAGGTCCGGAGGGAAGTTAGGGGCATGAAAACTCTGAGAAATTTCATAGCAGAATCTGAACTGGGCCTGCTGGTATTTGGAGGTGGGGGTTGGATGCACATCAAATTCATTCTGTAAGACAAAAAGTTCAAAACTGCTGGCAATACTGGCAGCAAGAAAGCCAACTCTGAGGATAATGACATTGCCAAGACCCCAAGGTACAAGTGTCAGTCTCCACACTATCTACCAATGCCTGACTAAGTTAGTGGGATCCAAGATAACTCATATGACCTGAATGTGCAGACTGCTAACAACAAAAATGAAGGGCAAGCTCTGCTCTAGGTCATCCTAGTGTCTCTTCCTCTGCCAGAAGACTCCATCATTAGAGAAGTGTCCAGCATCAAAATACATCTGCTTCCTACCTAGGCATTAGCGAACTTCTTTTTTTTCCCCCGTTTCTGTTTCAGAAAGTGATCTTGGTAAGCCAGAAAAGGAACTATGACCCATGGCAGAGGGGTAAAGTGATGTGCTATGGAGGCACTAATAAGACCCCCAAACAAGCCACCTCACCCTACTCCTATGAGTCTCTGTTCCCTCATGCATAGCATGGAGATAATGCTGGCTGCCTGTGTTATAGGTTTGTTGTGACGGCTGAACTCGGTAGCAGTTACAGAAGTCCTGGAAATGGTTTGTGGCTCAATGCTTATAAGTTTATTCCCCTCAGGACATTTTCAATCCTTACCCTTGACAGTGTTTTTGACCCAATTAGCTCTGCTACTCCTTCTCACTGGATTTGTTGATTGCTGACCCAATAGCTTTTTTACCAATTCCTTGTGGTAAGAAAAACTGATTTTTTTTTTTTTTAGAAAGAAGCAGTATGTCCAGTCCAGGGAGGAGACTCAGAATTTCTCCAATCAAATCATGGCTATCCATTCCCCTTTGTCAGGTGATGGTTCTTTCCAGCCTCCCTTATACCTAAGCATGGCCATGTGGTCCAGGTCTGCCCAATGAAGGATATGGGGAATGTGTAGGGGATTTATACAGAAAAGGCTGTTTCTTAATTAAAAGGATAGATGTGAGAAAAGATGATGGTACTTGGAATGAGAGAGATACCTGGAGCTGTTGTAGCCATTTTGTGATAAGCATGTGGTCATAGAGTCAACCTGCTAAAAATGGTTAAGTAGGAGGTTAGAAGCTATGGTATTATGACATCTTTGAGCAGCTGAACCAATGGAAGTGTACTTCTGTACTTCTCATTCCCAGGGGGGGGTTGGGGAAGATAAGGCCCTGTTTATTTATACTATTGTCTCTAGACTTTATTTTTTAAATATTATTCATTTTTTAAAAGATTTTATTTATCTACTCATGAAAGACACAGAGAGAGGCAAAGACATAGGCAGAGGGAGAAGCAGTTTCCACGCAGGGAGCCAGACAAAGGACTTGATCCCAGGATCTAGGATCATGCCCTGAGGCTAAGGCAGCCACTCAACCACTGAGCCACTGAGGCATCCCATCTCTAAACTTTAGCTGCATAGTAAATTCATTGAAAGTAGCTTTTAGAAATACCAATGCCCTGGCTCCATACCCAGAAATTTGATTAATTAGTTTACATTGTGGATATATATATATATCGTCTTTATCCATTCATCCATTAATGGACACTTACGTGTCTCCAAATAGAAGCACACAGCACTACCTATGAGATATTCTTGTCAAAAAGAAGAAGGAGAAGAGAAGGAGAAGAAAGAAGAAAGAAGAAGAAGAAAGAAGAAATCTAACTTAAATCTAATAAAGGCTCTGTTTCTGATTTGAAAATCAGATTTCATAAGTCAGAGAACAACAAATACCATATGATTTCACTTGCATGTGAAATTTAAGAAACAAAACCGAGGAGGGGAAAAAGAGAAACACAAGCCAAGAAACAAACTCTTAACTATAGAGAACAAACTGATGGCTATGGGATGGGGGATGGTTGAAATAGATGACGGGGATCAAAGAGTACACTTATCTTGGTGAGCACCAGGTGATGTATAGAACGTTAGAATGAATCACTATACTGTATACCTGAAACTAATAGAACGCTATATGTTAACAATGGTGAGATTAAAATTTAAAAAGTGGGGTACCTGGGTGGCTCAGTGGTTGAGCATCTGTCTTTGGCTCTGGTTGTGATCCCGGGGTTCTGGGATTGAATTCTGCATCGACCTCCCTGCAGGGAGCTTGCTTCTCCCTCTGCCTATGTCTCTGTCTCTCCCTCTGTGTCTCTCATGAATAAATAAATAACATCTTTTTACAAATTGAAAAACTTAATAAAAAAGAAAATCAGATTTCAAATATTTATTTAAAAATATTTATTTCAACTCAAGATCCAGTTTACTCTCATGCATTATAATTTGGTAATATGCCTATTATGTCACTTTCAATCTATAGGTTGCTCCTTTCTCTCCTTTGTTTTTCTTGCAATTTATTCATTGAAGAATTTGGATCCTTTAATCTCTAGAGTTTCATAGATTTTGCTGACGTCCTCCCTTTGTCATTGTTTAACATATCCATATATCTTCTGACTTACCTGTATATTGGCTGTTAGAGACAGAGCCTTTATTAGATCCAAGTTTTTTTTTCTTTTAGCAAGAATACCTCACAGATAGTGCTGTGTATTTCCATCTGGAGACACATAATGTCTGGCTGTCTCTTTTTTTATGATGTTAGCAAACACTGATGATTATCACCTGGATCTAATATTTCATTAGATTGTAGCATGAAGATATTTTATTTATCCTTCTCATTTATTAGCTAGAATAAAGATTCTCTAAAGAGAATCTTCCTCACATAAATTATTTGATGACACAGTAGATGTACAAATGGAAGGATTATTATTTGATTTTTCCCTTCTATTTATGTTTTAAATTATGAATTTATTCCCTAGTACCTTTAAAGGTTATCACAGAGTACATTTTCAGAATCACTATGAATACAATATTTAGATCCACTTAATATGTTTAAATCTATTTAACTACGTTCTTACAGATGCTCAAATTGTTGCATTTTTAGGCATCTAGGCTCTTCAGATTAGCTCTTAAATCGTTTTTACACAATCACAATAGTCATTCCTCTGGTACATTAAGTTGTTCTAGGCTCACCTTATACATTTCCTAAAATTAGCTAATTCATCACATAATCTTGATGTATTTTTGAGTGGAAAATGCTGGTATAGAGCAAAATTATGTTGCTTGGCTGCATGTTACTGGATTCATCACAGTTTCTAGTGCTTTGTAGGGGACAGAGCTAAGAAATATGTATTTTTGAAGTAAACTATGAGTTTATACTGAGACTTCTCATTCAAATTAATGGCTTCAGGGTATTGACCTTTCATCAATGTATCCTTTCTCTGAAGACACAGTGCTGACTCCCAAGGACACCAACAAAATTATTCTTTACTGTTATGCCACAATTCACAACCAACAATGTAAAAAAAAAAAAGAACATGCCAACAATATCAATAAAAATACTGATTCTGAAAACAGTTTAAAATTTTCATCTGACTCTTGATTCTCAGGTTGTATCCCACTAGGAATTTATAGGACAAATGATTATATTTTACTATTCAAAATAGTTTCTGTGTTGTAATGCAACCAACTTCGTTCATGATAAAGTCCATTAGATTCATTCTGCTTTATATTGCTTTTATCTTATTTAGTTAGATTTTATAAATATGTAAAAGATTTGCATAATGCGAAAGTCAAACCTACTAAAGAACGTATTTTAGAAAAGTCCATCTTGTCTTCTTTTCCCTTTCAGTCTATACCTCCCATCCCATTTGTACATTTTTTTTTAGTTTTTTGATTATAATTCTACATGTATTCACACTCATCATGTGTTATATGTGATAATGTACTATACAGCTTTCCCCATCTTAATTTTTTTTCACTCATCAATATATCCTGGAGAGTTTTCCAAATCAATATGTAGAAATAGTCAATCAATTATTTTATTTTATTATATTTTATTTTATTTTATTTTATTTTTCAAGTCCTCTATTCATGGATATTTAATTATGTCAGTTTTTTGTTATAACCTATGTTGCTACAATCAACAGTAATTTCATATTTTCCCAATGTTTCTTTGATTTTGAGAATTGGGATTGGGACAACAGTTATATGCTAAATATTGCTGAATTCCCCTCCATAAAAATTTTACCATTTTGCAGAGTCTGTCTTTTTAGAAAATGTCCCAGGTGATTCTGAGGTTCCGGATGGGTTGAGAACCACTTGCTTAAGTCGTTTTAGTTGTTTTTTATTCTCATGGTTTTATTTTGTTGTTGTTGTTGTTGTTATTATTATCACTGGAGCTAAATGCATAACAGTTGAATGAACAATTCATCATTGAGATGTTCCTACTAGATTCGATACTAGTAGAGATCAGGAACTGTGCTGATTATATCTCTGTATGCTTAGTAGCTTGCACACGGACAAGAACAAAGCAGGTGCTTATTAAATATGTGTTGGGTGTTAAATGAGGTAGTGAAGTATAGTGACATCATACTTGATTGCTTCCATATAAAAACATATTACGGTGCCTGCCTCTACATCAGATGTTTCATTCTCTGAAGGCACGGAGTGTATATTATTCATACATCATGTAGCAAACACTTATTTAGAGTGTACCATGTGACCGGCAGTGTTCTGGGTGGTGTAGATAGAATAGGAAACAAAACAGGTAAATGTCTGTGCCCCTATAGAGTTTATATTTTAGTGGGGAGGGAGATATTAAACAAAATAAGAACTGAATATGAGCAGAGGAGTACTAAGTGTGAAGAAGAAAATTACAGCAGTGTAACAATGAGACAGATAAGGATTTTTGCAAAAAAAAAAAAAAAAAAAAAAAAAAAAAAAGGATTTTTGCTGCGGTTAGACCTGCCTGTACCTTTTAGGCAGAAACCTGAATTAAGTGAAAGATGGCTCATCAGAGAGGGCATTTTTGAATATTTATTAACTAAATGAATGCTTATGATTGCCAAGAGAATTTTATGTCTCTGGCTGTGTAGCAGTCCCCAGATCAAAACACCCCTCCTATTCCTGTGTGCTAAGCTCCTCTTTTCATCCCTCTAAGGTGGCCCACAAAGTCTGCCTGGGAGAAACTGAACCTCATTCTACCTAATCAATAAGGTAGATCTTCTGTATATATATCAAACTTTACAACTAGATAATAGAAAAATACCATCTGAAGCATACAAGGAGATTCATAAAATTTTACTATATATGCCAGATCACAAAGACAGGATTATCAAATTCAACAAAGTAGAAATAACACAACCAGCATTCTTTTATCATAACACAATGAAGATGATTTTTTAAAAAGTCTTTCTAACAGAAAATCTTAAAACTCTATTAAGGGCAGCAGAGTTGTACAACAGAAGCATGCTGGGCCCATAAAACTCTATTAAAAGCTCTTGAATAAAAAGGAATATACAAACCAAAGTTTCAGCATTGAAAAAAATGGTAATGGAAACCCTACATATTATGAGGGACATACTTAAACAGTTATAGAGGAAATTTAATATTTGTATCAATAAAATTTTAAAATGAAATTAATTAATTGAATTTTCAACTCCTGAAGTTAGGCAAAAAAACAAAGTAAACCAAAAGAAAACACAAGACTAGTTAATGTAATAAATAAATGGGTAGAAAACACAGATACACAAAATAAGAAATTAATAGAGGAAAAAACCATTAAGACAGAAAAATTTAAAAATAATAACAAAATAATTCTTTGCACAATAAATTGAAAACCTAAATGATAAGTATGATTTCCTAGGAAAAAATAATTTGTCAAAAATAACTCCAATTGAGATGGAGATCTTAAATAAACCAATTTCCATAGAAGAAATAAGGAGACTTATTAAAGAACTACCTCACAGAAATGCATCAGGTCTTAAAATTTTCACAAAAGAATTTTACTAAAATCTTAATCACCAAATAACCACAATGCTACATAAGTCATTAATCCTAATGCTACACAATATATTCTAAACATAGAAAAGTAATAGAAATTCAAATTATTTTTATGAAATGAAAATAGCATTGATACCAAAATCTGATACAGTACAGTAAGTTATAGAACAATTTCGATTATGAATATTGATGCAAATCTCTTATATGTAATCAGTAGACAGATTCTAACACCACATTGAAAAAATAATGTACCAAAGGGCCACCTGGGTGGCTGTTGGTTGGATGTCTGACTCTTGATTAGGACTCAGGTCATGATCTCAGGGTCGTCTGATCTAGCCCCAGGTGGGCTATGCGCTCAGTGGGGAGTCTGCTTTTCTCTCTCTCCCTCAGCCCCTCCCCCTGCTTGTGTGCTTTCCCTCTCAAATAAATACATTTTTTTAAAAAAGAAAAGAATATACTATTGAGCAAATGGGTTTTACTGTAGTCAACCAGGGTTATTCAAAATGTAGGAAATATGTTAATATAATTCACCTTATGATAGCCTAAGGAGAAAAATCATATAAAAATCTCAGAAATTCTGAAAAATAATCCAATACAATCCAACACTTATTCCAAAAAAGTCAAAACAAAACAAAATAAAATTTTTATTTATTTATTTAATTTATTTTTTAAGATTTTATTTATTCATGAGAGAGAGACAGAGACATAGGAAGAGAGAGAAGCAGGATCCATGCAGGGAGCCCGATGTGGGACTCCATCCCAGGTCTCCAGGATCACGCCCTGGGCCAAAGGCAGGCACCCAACCACTCAGCCACCCAGGGGTCCCCCAAAATAAAAATTTTAAAACTCAACAAAATAGGAAATTACAGGTACTTTCTATGTATAAATATATATACATATATATTATAGAGTATATATTTGTGTGTGTACCTAGAGATCTAGATCCACAAACACACACACAAAGGAAATGTCTATTTTATATCAATACTACGTAAATACTAAAATTCATCATGGGAAACAGAAGAGAACTTCCTGCCAACGTCAAGAACAAGGAAAAAGTTATGTTTTTTTTTTATTTACTCATGAGAGACACACACACAGAGAGAGAGAGAGAGAGAGAGAGGCAGAGACACAGGCAGAGGGAGAAGCAGGCTCCATGCCGGGAGCCTGATGTGGGACTCGATCCTGGGTCTCTAGGATCAGGCCCTGGGCTAAAGGCGGCGCTAAACCGCTGAGCCACCGGGGCTGCCCAGTTATCATGTTTTTAAAAAATATTTCAGCTTTCACTATTCAAACTTGCAGTGGAGGTATTACCCAACACAATTTAGAACGAACTAAAAAAATTAAAATAGGAAAACCAATTATAGGCATATGAATTACAAAAGGAATTGAAACTCCAGATTATGATATTGGGACAAGTCAAAAAATGTAGTGATAAAATTACACAAATAATAAAAGATTTGGTAAATTTAGAGGGATATAAATTAATATACAAAAATCAATGACTTTTTATGCATATAAACAATAACCAGAAACAAAATATAATGGAAGACAAAAACCTCAATTATAATAGCAACAAAGAACATTCATAGGAATAAACTTGACAAGAAATGTGGAAAAGCCATATGAGGAAAAGTTTAGACTCCTGAAAGCTATAAAAAGTAGAAAAAATATATTTTGCTTTTGAATGGGAAGGCTCAACATCACTAAAATATAATTAGTGTCAAAATTTAATGCATTCTCAATATAAATATACCAAGAAGCTGTTGCTGTTTCCTAGAGAAAGACGAGTTTTTTCTAAAGTTTCTCTGGAGAAAAAAAATAAACAAGCAAGAATAGCTACAACACACAATGAACAAAAGTAACAATGAAGGGAGACTAAAAAAAAGACAAGCAAAGAGAAATTGAATGATCAACTGAGAGAAAATATTTTCCCCCAAATATATAAAAAGATAAAGAACTAATATTGCAAATAAATGTAATTTTTAAAGTCAAGTAAAAAAGACCATAATCCATTACAAAAATGACCCAAAAACCCAACCCAGACCAAATAGTTTAGAAAAAGAAATACAAATGGCCCTTAAATATATGAAAAGATGTCAAATCCACTGATAGTAACAGGAATGTAAATTAAAACTATTTTGAAAAACCATTTCTCACCTACCAGGTTGTCTGTTCTCTGTTCCTATCTGTTATGATTCATGCACAATTATCTCATGCATATATTATTTTGGGTTTATTATACATTGAATACCAAGCTGGTGCTAATCAAGCTACCTTTAGAAGATAAGGAGTAGAGCTTGGTAGATAGCAAATGCTCAATAAGCACTAGTTAATTTTATTTCAATTCATTAAAATCATGAATAATATATTAAATGAATGCTCCTCCATCACTTCAGAAAGCAATTGCTGTGTTTTATCCAGTATTTCACATTGCACAAATGATTTATATATGCACATACCTGCTTACAATACTAAAAATTACAGAAGCAATCATGTCCAATTATGGCCCCAAATTACTTATACAGTAGTGAATGTCATTGGAAAAATAATTCTGTTGACTCTTTTCTCACTCCATACTGACAAAGGAGATGGTGCTGGAGGCTGAGGAAAATCTGCCTTTGGTGTGTCATGTCTGAACAAGACTGGGTCAAGTGCATGGTTACCATGGCAACAACACAATCAGGATGCATCATCTCCCATAGCAACAGCATTGAGGGGGCCTAATGTCTGAGTAAAAGCTTTCTTTCCTCCTCAGGCCCGGTTTGAATCCACATCTATAGCTATACTCTGGGGTGCTAGTTACAAGAGATACAGAGAGGCCAAAAAGAGCCACAGAAGCAAGAGTTATAAGGCATTTCAGCAGCTTCATCCTTTTTCAGAAAAAAACTGCCCAATACTATTAGATTAAGGTAAAAGAGATTACTTTCAGTCATAGGTGAAACGCCTAACAGCCAAACATGGGAGTGGAAAAAGGCAAAATTTTAGGTTAAACAGAAAAAAAAAATTATCTCCAGTCTGAGGGAGCCCCCATTACCTAAAACTTCCAAAACACACTCAGAAGTTGTTTATCAAATTTTTCCAAAATTAAGGAAGGATAGAACTACAAAACAGAAGTTTACTGTAATATTCTTAATGTCAAATTTGCACACAAATTCCAAAATCTAGGATAAATGAACCCACACTCAATCATTTTCTATCAGTATCCAAATGCTACTAAAAAAATAGGTGAAGCAACCTCAACTAGAACAGAATTGCCGAATAGCCAACTGCTGGAGTAGCCCTCCCAGGAGGTAGTCAAATCTGGGGGTTAAAAGGAGAAAAAAGGATCCTTATATGCTAACACGATGGCCAACTGAATCCTGGCTATAATCCAGTGATTCATGTGTAAGTATTACTGCCGTCTCTAAGAGTACTGGGATAGGTTGAAGGTGTTGTCTAATTCCCCCACATTTAATCCAACACTTCTTATATGCAGCCTGTATTCAAGCAATTGTGGGTACCAAAAATTCACACAACCAGACGTTGTATGATTTATAATGTTCTAGCAATCTTCTGTGGAACTCATTTCACACAGACACAGGAGAGCAAGCTAGCTCTTAGCCCCATGTTAGAAATTGGAAAGTTGAAGTTTGAGGAAACGGAGGCTTGTCACCAAAGGGCCTTTGACGTGACCAAGGTCAAACACTCAGCCTTCAACATGCACAGCCATAACTGGAAAAGCCACTGGATGAAGAAGCAGAATAAAGACATTTGTTGATTTGCTGACAAACTACTTCCATAGGAGTGCTGGGACGGTAATAAGGAGGAGCTGTGTTAGGGAAAGAAGAAATCTGGGCTCTGCAGGGTTCTGGGAATTACAGCAATAGCAGATGATGGCACAGGTGAGCACGGAGAAAACAGTGTGAGTGAGGCTTAATGGCCATGTGAGGAAATGAATTTTGGAAGCCAAAAGATAATCAGATCCATGAGTTGAGGTCACTTGTCCCTGACCACGCCCCCGTCAAAGTAGAAATTTCCAATGAAGAAGAGTGAGTGATCAATTTTCTGATCCTAGGGTAGCACTACTCGAAAAACACCAAAGAGAGCAAAGGGGTCATGTCAGCCTCAAACATCTGCTGGAGGTGGCGGGCACAGTACTGTAATGTTATGACAAAACAATCAAGTATGCTATCAATACACCTCACTCAGTTGTTTGACATACTTTCAGCACACATTTACTAAGCACCTGCTGTGTGCTTGCCCCTGTGTAGGCAGATTCAGATGGAGTCTGCATCACTTAGGGACAAACTGAGTGTCAGCAAGAATAATAACTAAGATGGACCTAAACACATCAACATTGAGTCCATAGTGATTCTAAAGAAACAAAGACCTCATAGTCACCATTATTAAATGCTGGGACGTAAATTCATTATTTTGAAATTGGGTGAGCAGAGGCAAATAATGAAACAATCATCCCATGTTTGGCATATGAAGTGTAACGCTGGTTCCCAAAGAGTGGATGAGGGAAGTTGCTCATCAGAGAAGAATTCCATGTAATACATAAAGAAGAGAAGGGTACATAGAATTAAAATATCTCAATTTTAAGCCTCAAAGGGCGCCAGCGCCCCATGCTGGCATTATAAAAAGAGAGAGAGCCAACCAATCTGTGCCTCCCGAGAGAAACCTGCAACACTGCCTCTGCCTCACACTTGCCAAAATATGCAGACTAGATCAGAAGAAGGCTCTAGCTCTAAATCCCTGTCACAAATGGCAGGATTTCCTTCTTTCTGATGACTGAATTAACATCCCACTGCACATATGTCCTTCTTCTCAAGAAACAGAATCTTCCACAGAAGACACCTACATATGGCCCATCGAGTTCCGTGGGCAGAGCTGGGTCACATGGCCACCACCATTAGGTGTAGAGGAGGCTGGACGTACCATCACCCGGCAAAGGGGAATGGGATAGCCATGACTGCACTGGGATCGGGCAGGATGCATTTTTAAACAAAACCAGTTTTTCTTACAATAGGACATTGGTAGGAAAGACTGTTGGGCCAGAGATCAACAAATCCAGTGAGAAGGAGAGGCAGAGCTCCTAGGATCAAAAACACGCTCCATGGTAAGGATTGAATATGCACGGAAGGGGATAAATTCACGAAGATTAGCCACAAACTGTTTCCAGGCACTTTCATAACTGTCCTTTCATGTTCTGTCCTTCCAATAATCCTATGACACAGGTAACCAGCATCAATCTCCTTGTTATGCATGAGGGACCACAAACTCCTAGAGAAGAGGTGGAGTGGCTTGTTTGGGGTTCTGATTATTGCCTCTATGGCACATTACTTTCCCTCTATCCTGGATCATCGTTCGACCTCTGACTTACTACATTAACTAAGGGAAACATAAACAGGGGAAGGGACACACTTTTAATTCTGGCCACTTCTCTGATGATGGAAGATGGTGGCACAAATGGGGCTGACAGGGTGTCTCAGCACTGATCCTGCCTGTTTTGGGCTAAGTTGTGTGCCCTCCGAATTCCTATATTAAAACGTTTACCCCCAGGACCTCAGAATATGACTGTACTTGAAGATTGGGCTTTTGTTTTTGTTTTCTAAAGATTTTTATTTATTTATTCATGAGAGACACACAGAGAGAGAGGCAGAGACACAGGCAGAGGGAGAAGCAGGCTCCCCATAGGGAGCCCGATGCGGGACTCGATCCCGGGACATGGGACATGGGATCATGCCCTGAGCCGAAGGCAGACACTCAACCTCTGAGCCACCCAGGCATCCCAAAGATTGGGCTTTTGAATACGGGATTGGGTTAAAATGAAGCTGTTAGGGTGGCCCCTACTCCAATCTGACTGGCGTCCTTCTGAGAAGAGGAGATTAGGGCACACGCAAAAAAACAAAAAA
Source organism: Canis lupus dingo (assembly GCF_003254725.2). NCBI lineage: Eukaryota > Metazoa > Chordata > Mammalia > Carnivora > Canidae > Canis > Canis lupus. The sequence goes on from NC_064281.1 coordinate 44,354,554, forward strand.
AAAAACAAAAAAACAAAAAAAAACAGCGGTGTGTGAACACAGAAGGACGACATGTGAAGAGGCATCTAAGAGGGTGTCCATGTGCAAGGCAAGGAGCGAGGCTTCAGGGGAACGTGAGCCATATGGGTACCTTGATCTTGGAACCTCCTAACTCTGGAACTGTGAGAAAATAAACTTATGTTCCTAAAGCCACCCAGCAGGTGACATTTTGTTGTGGCAGCTCTTGTAAACTAATACACTACCCCACACTATCCCTGCTGCCCATTCTGCACAGCCTGATCAAAGGTGATATGTGGGGTCATGTGAACTCAACCATGCACTGACACAGGAAGAGTTCGAGGCCTGCCACGCTACTAGGGAAACTGTCTTAGAGTCTTAGCAATCCTACCATACTCAGAGGTAGCTGCCACACTGGTCGTGTTGCCAGCACATCCCACCATAATTACAAAGAATGCATCTGATGTGCATTTGGTTCCACGTGCCTCTGTCATGACGTCAGAGGCCTGCCGGTGTCCTGCCGGAACATGAAAGAAAGTTCCTGGAAGGCCTTTCTCTTACACCCCACACTCCACTTCATGCCAATAATAGGTTGCCATTCACAAAAGCAAAGAATTGTTCTTTTTTTATGTCAGCTTTGCTCCCCCTACCGAGTTTTACCCCATGCCAGAGGGTTGTGACTCAGTTCTCCTCTGTCCTTAATGCCCATCCTTTCAGACTTGTGTTTCCTGAGATGAGGATCCTGCCAACCGAACACTATTCTCTAGTTAGGTAGATGCATGTGGCTCAATGCTATTTGTAGACTGACGAGTTCTTGTTGTGTGAGTCTGTTCTGAAGAGTACTGGGGAGAGGAAAATTCCCCTTATTTTTTTTAAAGATTTATTTATTTATTTATTATTCATGATAGACACACACACACACACACGGAGAGAGAGAGAGAGAGAGAGAGAGGCAGAGACACAGGAGGAGGGAGAAGCAGGCTCCATGCCGGGAGCCCGATGCGGGACTCCATCCCGGGACTCCAGGATCGTGCCCTGGGCCAAAGGCAGGCACCAAACCACTGAGCCACCCAGGGATCCCCAGAAATTCCCCTTATTAAAGCAACTCAGGACTTAGTCTTTGGATGTTTTAAAAATATTCCATTAAATTTCTACCAATGTTTTCATATGCCATGAGAAACTCGACTGAGACATCATAATCCTGCAGACTCACCTGTTGACATGTGACGTTTCCTCTTTTCTCTGAAAGCGTATTGTAGACTTACTCGACCCTTCCTAGAAAATCAAGGCACTGAAGGTAAGAAACATACCTGCTCATAGTAGATCCTTGTAGGCGAGTAAGAGCAAGGGCACAGGAGGATGCCTTACCATTATTAATTCTATTATTATCCTCTTGATGGTTCCATGCCTGCCTATTGGTTATAAAATCTGTCTTGCAATAGATGAAGCAAACCCCGTCAGATACCCAAATGAGAAAGGAGGAATAGTGTGGTGGCTGGGTGCTGTCTCTGTCAATTATATTGGGTGCATATCAGAAAAGAGTCACCTGGTGTGAGAGAGACAGTGAACAGGTTGTGTCCCAAACCCCGAACCTGGGAAAAAACAATGTTTGTTTGTTTGTTTGTTTTCTTTCCCATAGGAGATGGCTGAGTTCCTTTGATGAAGAGTTAGAAAAGAGCGTACAATTTCTCTGCTCTGATCTTGAAGTAATTCATCCACTAAGAAAAGAAACCTGACCATCAGATGTCTCAGAAACCAGTCTCGATAATTCCTTATTTCATCTTGAATAGAGAATGAGGGTTCTGTGATGAAAACCCCTTTTAGTTCTTTTCTGTCTCACAGAATTGAGAACATCTCACTCACTCACTTATTCCAACAATACATCTTTGACTGGCAGAGTTGTCAGGGAAGGGGACTCTTACTCGATCTTTGCCTAAACTCACCCCTAAATTATCGGAGGTGTGCCTGAAAAGGTGTGCAGTGACTTATGCACATGCCTACAGTGGGATACCAAAGGTCAGTTCCAAATCTTTCTTGCCAACCCAAAAGCAGATGGAAATCTTGTTATTTCTAACCTTTAAAGTGTCTTTAGGATACATGCTACAAGATGGTCAACCTTGAAAACATTATACTAGGTGAAATAACCCAGACACAAGCAGACACATATCTTAGGCTTTTTACACAGATTTGGAATGTGTAAAAGAGGCAAAATGATAGAAGTTGAAAGTAGGGTAGAGGATACCACGGACTAGGTGGGAAGAGTAGAGAGGGGGTTATTGATCAATGTGCACCCAGTGTCTGTTTCAGTAGTAACAAGTTTGACAAGAGTGGTGACAGTTGCACAAGACTGTGAACCTAACTAATGCCACTAAGTTGTACATTTAAAATGATGAAAGTGACCATTTCACACTCTACATATGTTTGTATAACAACAAAAAACTTTTATTTTTTTATTTTTTATTTTGTTAATAAAATAATTTTTATTGGTGTTCAATTTACCAACATACAGAATAACACCCAGTGCTCATCCCGTCAAGTGTCCCCCTCAGTGCCCGTCACACACTCACCCCCGCCCTCCTCCCCTTCCACCACCCCCAGTTCGTTTCCCAGAGTTAGGAGGCTTTATGTTCTGTCTCCCTCTCTGATATTTCCCACACATTTCTTCTCCCTTCCCCTATATTGCCTTTCACTATTATTTATATTCCCCAAATGAATGAGAACATACACTGTTTGTCCTTCTCCGATTGACTCACTTCACTCAGCATAATACCCTCCAGTTCCATCCACGTTGAAGCAAATGGCGGGTATTTGTTGTTTCTAATGGCTGAGTAATATTCCATTGTATACATAAACCACATCTTCTTTATCCATTCATCTTTCGATGGACACCGAGGCTCCTTCCACAGTTTGGCTATTGTGGCCATTGCTGCTAGAAACATCGGGGTGCAGGTGTCCCGGCGTTTCATTGCATCTGAATCTTTGGGGTAAATCCCCAACAGTGCAATTGCTGGGTCGTAGGGCAGGTCTATTTTTAACTCTTTGAGGAACCTCCACACAGTTTTCCAGAGTGGCTGCGCCAGTTCACATTCCCACCAACAGGGTAAGAGGGTTCCCTTTTCTCCGCATCCTCTCCAACATTTGTGGTTTCCTGCCTTGTTAATTTGCCCCACTCTCACCGGTGTGAGGTGGTATCCCATTGTGGTTTTGATTTGTATTCCCCTGATGGCAAGTGATGCAGAGCATTTTCTCATGTGCATGTTGGCCATGTCTACGTCTTCCTCTGTGAGATTTCTGTTCATGTCTTTTGCCCATTTCATGATTGGATTGTTTGTTTCTTTGCTGTTGAGTTGAATACGTTCTGTATAGATCTTGGAAACTAGCCCTTTATCTGATATGTCATTTGCAAATATCTTCTCCCATTCTGTCCGTTGTCTTTTAGTTTTGTTGACTGTATCCTTTGCTGTGCAAAAGCTTCTTATCTTGATGAAGTCCCAATAGTTCATTTTTGCTTCTGTTTCTTTTGCCTTCGTGGATGTATCTTGCAAGAAGTTACTGTGGCCAAGTTCAAAAAGGGTGTTGCCTGTGTTCTCCTCTAGGATTTTGATGGACTCTTGTCTCACACTTAGATCTTTCATCCATTTTGAGTTTATCTTTGTGTATGGTGAAAGAGAGTGGTCTGGTTTCATTCTTCTGCATGCGGATGTCCAATTTTCCCAGCACCATTTATTGAAGAGACTGTCTTTCTTCCAATGGATAGTCTTTCCTCCTTTATCGAATATTAGTTGGCCATAAAGTTCAGGGTCCACTTCTGGGTTCTCTATTCTGTTCCATTGATCTATGTGTCTGTTTTTGTGCCAGTACCACACCGTCTTGATGACCACAGCTTTGTAGTACAACCTGAAATCTGGCATTGTGATGCCCCCAGATATGGTTTTCTTTTTTAAAATTCCCCTGGCTATTCGGGGTCTTTTCTGATTCCACACAAATCTTAAAATAATTTGTTCTAACTCTCTGAAGAAAGTCCATGGTATTTTGATAGGGATTGCATTAAACATGTAAATTGCCCTGGGTAACATTGACATTTTCACAATATTAATTCTGCCAATCCATGAGCATGGAATATTTTTGCATCTCTTTGTGTCTTTCTCAATTTCTTTCAGAAGTGTTCTATAGTTTTTAGGGTATAGATCCTTTACTTCTTTGGTGAGGTTTATTCCTAGGTATCTTATGCTTTTGGGTGCAATTGTAAATGGGATTGACTCCTGAATTTCTCTTTCCTCAGTCTCATTGTTAGTGTATAGAAATGCCATTGATTTCTGGGCATTGATTTTGTATCCTGCCACGCTACCAAATTGCTGTATGAGTTCTATCAATCTTGGGGTGGAGGCTTTTGGGTTTTCTATGTAGAGTATCATGTCATCAGCAAAGAGGGAGAGTTTGACTTCTTCTTTGCCAATTTGAATGCCTTTAATGTCTTTTTGTTGTCTGATTGCTGAGGCTAGGACTTCCAATACTATGTTGAGTAGCAGTGGTGAGAGTGGACATCCCTGTCTTGTTCCTGATCTTAGGGGAAAGGCTCCCAGTGCTTCCCCATTGAGAATGATATTTGCTGTGGGCTTTTCGTAGATGGCTTTTAAGATGTCGAGGAAAGTTAACAAAAAACTTTTAGGGCTTTGGATCAGGAGGCAGAAGTGTCTCTTGAGGGCCAGAGGCAGCCCTCTAGAAGGGATACCTAAGTCTGTCTCTGGATAATGATTGCAGAGCCCAGACAGAGTGTCCAGTATCCAGCAAGGGCGCCATAGGTAAAAGCTGCTGCTTAAACCATCGCCTGTCCTTTTCCTTCTATGCACGAGTTGTGTCTCTGAGGTCCCACGGACAAACCTATGCACCTGTCGGCCTTCTGCTTGCCCTTTCCCTGAACTTTTCTCTCTCCTCTCCCTCCATTCTGCTGGTTCCGATATGCTGTTACACTCAACTGTAGAATTCGTAATGTCAGCAATTGTATTTTCTAGCTTTCCATTTTTCAGTGTATCCATTTGATTGATTTTGAAATTCTAGCGTTCCGATGAAATCTCAAGTTTGCAATCCATAGTCTTGAACATATTAATCATAATGATTTCACAGCCCGCATCTAATAAGTATGCCATTGGGGGTATTCTGGGGATGTTTTTCTCTTCCTCTTTCTCTTCATCTGGTTCTTGATATGTCTGGTGGTTTAATGAAGTGTCAGGCATTCTTTATGGAAAAGTTGATGCTTGTCCCTCCATAGAAGTTTCACCTTCTCCCTGGCAAGCATCCAGTGTAGAGGCAATGACATCAATCCAGACAGTGGCTGAGCTGACTCACAGGTGCTCAGGGCTTTATATGATTTAGACTACCTCAGGTATTCCCCCCTCCCAGATGGCAGCACTTGAGGGGGTCCCAGGAACTGGGGTGTTCCTGAGGGCGCTGGTAAGTTCTGCACTCATCTTTTTTACTTCCCTAAACCCTGGGACTGCTGAGAAATCTGTTGAGACTTTTAACAGCTGTCTGCTCAGCTTCAGAGTCGCATGCCCTATGCAGCTTTGGTACAGACAAATGCCTCCAGGGAGAAAACCACCCAATGCAGGCATCACATCTGGCTGCCTTTCTTCTTCTTAAGGTCTTGACTTCTCAAATATTGACTGCTTTGTAAGTTGAACTCCAAGTTTTGTCTCCCTAGCCCCATGAGTTTTCTGAGGAGCTGCTGTCTTCTCTCACTTAGTGGCTGCTTTGTCTATAGAATGATGCCCTGTCACTCAGGGTAGTGCGGCCTTCAGGCCTTCTCCCCGAGGGAGAAAAGGAGCACAAGATTGTTGCATTCCCCTGCACAGCTTCCCTACTCTCCAGATTCCTGTACCCTGATGTGCTGGGCAGAGAAGACGTTCTCTGATGCCTTCAAGCAAGGTCTGGTTCCCCCTCTCCCTGCCTTTACCCAGATTTTGGTTTTTCTCTGTGAGGTAATAGGACTGCAACAAGCTCTTTCTTCAGGACCATAGGTGGAAGCGGAAATGATCCAAAGATGATTTTTAAGTTTATTTCCAGTCGTTTTTTAAAGTCTAAAATAAATATGCAAATCCAGCTCTAAACTACATTCCAAAAGGATATTAATATCAGAGGCTTGTCCCACCAGGTATCAGTAGAATGCTGGGGTTTGAAAGATACATTTTGGCAAAGCAAAACTACAAAATCATCAAGGAAAAAAGTGTGACCTAACAATTTTTTCTACAATCAATCTGTCATTGAAGTTTAAAAACAATAGGCAGAAGATTGTAAGCATGTGCTAGTGCTAATTCAGGGATGTTTATTCTAAGTTTATTCTCTGCCTTCAGGAATTTGGTATGGTATGAACTCAGTCAATAATAAAATAGAAAACCTGAGGCAAATTGGGGCTGTTATTGATAAGTAAATCTTCATAGAACTAACAAATCAAGTGAAATTGATGTGAATAAAACTAACATTTTTAAGGCAAACATGGAGGGATGGAAAGAGGGGGGAAGGATTTTCTGTTTCTTTGATCATAGCCAGGCATTAATAAAGAACGTCTAAAGGACAGGAGATTAGGAGCATTGCAGAGAATCCTACTTATAAAAATACCAAAAGAACTTTTGGTTTGTGGGGATGATAGAATAGACTCACTTCTTCCTGCTCCTACCCTCCAAATTAAAATGATTTCCTTGGAAATATTTCAACAAATCATTACAAAAAGGCTGTAACCGGTGGAAAGGAAAAGGTGGTCTAGCTAGGAACCTAAGGATTTGAATATCTACGCTGTGGTGGATTCCCTGACCTTTGTTTTTACCGCTGTCTAGTCTTGACTCAAGTTCCAGTGATGTGCAACAAAGAAATGCCAATTCTCATGGAAAAGCAGAGGAAGACAGTAGAAACAATTAAAGTACATAGACACACACACAAAAGCAGAGCCTGCTTTCAATGGGTGAACATCAGGAAAAATGGGAGCTCGACTGTGACATAAAGGAGAGATGGACACACAATAGAAGCACCAAGAGGAACTATCTACAGCATTTGCAAGAGCTAGTCCTCGCCTTGGGGGTGGGGCACGTCAACCCACTCTGCCCCCCAAAATGAAGGGGACAGCAGGATCCACCTTCCCAAAGCAGCACCTATAGCTGCTTCTCAGAGGCCTTATCCGTCCCCCTCCCCCCCACACACACACTTCTCAAGATTACTGCAGGTGTGCCTCAGCACCTGCACAGGGGACTCCAGTAGGCTCCATGTCTCCTAGGTGTCTATTCAATGGTGGAAGGTGATCCAAGGCCAGCATCTCCCTATACTCCAGTCAACAGAAAGTTTCCAACTAGTTATGGTGGCTCATGGCATTCTGCCCTGCTAAACAACACCAGGTCAGGCACTTGCAGTTCCTCCACTCATTGGCAGAAAGCAACTAGGTCTGGTATTTGCACCAGAGGTGAACTAGTTTGGGGGTGCCTCCACACTCCACCCAGCAGCAGATGACCTGGCAGATGCCTCCCTCCCCAGGGTATACTGGCAGATACAGAGTAGGAAAGCCAGTGGTACTGGGTGACTGAAAAACAGGCAAGGGGGAAATGCTCTACATCCCTTAGATCCTGAATCCCATATCCCCCTCTAATGACACCCTATGGCCCACGGAAGCATTTTCTGCTACCACGGGCATCTCTGGCAATCACCCATCAGAAAAGCAGGTGGACTCAGATCAGTGTGGTTCAGAATGCATTGCAAGAGCTCATGAAACTAAGTGACTATGGAATTACAGCCCACCAAAGTAGGCCAGAACAGACAGGCCAAACCTTAAAACAGGGCAACTTACTATGAAAGGATCAAGAGTCTTTTTGTGGCATATCCAATATGTGCAGGTCAATGATAAAAAAAATCATTCTCCCTGTGTAGAACCAGTGAAGTCAAGACTTAAATGAGAAAAGACAATCCCCGACAACCATAGAGATGAATCAGATGTGGGGACTAGTTTGCAACGATTTTAAAGTAGCCAATATAAAATTTCTTGAAGGAGTAATTATGGATTACTGTGAAATTAAAAAAAAAAAGATAGCAAACCTTTGCCAAGTCACAGAAATGTTATAAAATGTACCAAATGGGAATTAAATATTTAAAAAATAGAATAAGGAAAATAAAAAACTTGCTGGTTGGAATCCATTGTGGAATGTAGATATGACAGAAGATGAAATCAGTGAACTTGAGGACAGATCAACAGAACATAGTATTCAGGAAAACGGTACAACAAGCAAACAAACATGAACAGAGAGTTTGGGAGCTATGGGACTAAAGCTGAAGGGCCAACATTTGAATCATCTGAGTTCCAGAAAGAACAAACAGTCAAAGCAATATAGATCCAATTCAGATATGACATAGCAGCTGGAATGATCAGACAGGGAAGATAAGCAACTAAGATAAATATGTTAAGATTTCTAATGGGAAAAGTAGACAACATGCAATAATAGATAGGTAATGGAGGTAGATAGATGGAAACTGTAAAAGTGAACAAATAAGGAATGCCAGGATTCATACTACTGCAATAGCTGTGAAAAATGTCTTTGATGGGATCCTCAGTAGTTGTGACCTGCCCAAGTAAAGAATCCGTGACCTTGAAGAATGGCCAACAAGGACCTCCCAAAGTGAAACGCAAATAGAAAAAAAGATGAAAAAATGCAGAGTAGAAGAACATCCAATATCTGTGGAACAATTTCAAAATATATGACATACACATAATTCGAGTACCAGAAGTGGAAGCAAGAGAAAAAGAGAACAGGAAAAAAATTGAAAAATGATGACTGTGCAATTTCCAAATTACTGATAGGCACTGAATCAGATCCCCAGAAAGCTCACAGGACAGCAAGTTATTAAAACCAGAAAGGCTACCTCATGGACTATAAATTTGAATTAAAGAAAAGGCAAAGAAGGAATCTTGAAGAAAAGAAGACCAAGACACACACACACACACACACTCTCTCCCTCTCTCTCTCTCTCTCTCTCTCTCTCTCCCTCTCTGTCTCTCTCTCTCTCTCTCTCTCTCTCTCTCAAGAACAACAGGAACAACAACTAGGAAACTTCATTACCCCTAGAGGAACAAGAAAATTACAATGAAGTCCTGTGAGTGATCATGCAAGCAAGAAGAGAGTATAAGGGGACAGTTTAATGTGCCAAAAGAAAAATAATTCACCATCCTAGGATCATTATATATATAGTAAAATATATTCTGTAAAAACGGCAGAGTAAAGAAAAACTTTTTCTCTCAGACAGAAAAATAGAGGAAATTGTCACCATTTATACTGCAAAAAAAAAAAAATGGAAAAGATTTTATTCAGGAAGAAGAAAAATGGTAAAGGTAAAAAAATTGGATTTAAAAAAAATTTACATTAAAAAGGAAGTGCACCAGAGAAGAAACACAGAAAGGCAAATAAAGTTAATTTTTCATGTTCTTAATAGATTGAAAAGTAACTCGTTTAAATAATAAAATTTATTTTATTCTTGATAAATGGCAAAAAAAAAAAAAAGTTTAAATAATGAGACTTAAGCATAGCCGGTGAGTATTGCAAGGAGTAAGTGAAAAGAATGACAGTCATGTAAAAAAAGGGCAGAAGTATTGTTAAGTTACCTGCTCAGTTTGTCAATAGTGTCATCTGAAGCTGGCCTTACATTAGTTTGCAATGTATATGTAACCTCTAAGGGAAGTTCTAAAATGTTTTTAAACACCTATAATCTATACACTAAGAGGTGCAAAAAAACCTGGCTTTATATAAAACATGCTCAATTAAAACCAGAGAAGGCAGGAAAGTGAGCCTCTTGTAATGAATAGAAAACAGCTACAAACATGGTTGATATCGATGCAAGTATATCAGTATCCACTTTAAATAGGAATGGCGTATAGGGATCCCTGGGTGGCGCAGCGGTTTAGCGCCTGCCTTTGGCCCAGGGCGCGATCCTGGAGACGCGGGATCGAATCCCACGTCGGGCTCCCGGTGCATGGAGCCTGCTTCTCCCTCTGCCTGTGTCTCTGCCTCTCTCTCTCTCTCTCTGTGTGTGTGACTATCATAAATAAATAAAAATTAAAAAAAAAAAAAGGAATGGCGTATAAATAGCAATCCAAAGTCAGAGTGGATTTTAGAAATTCACCAGTGTATATTGTCTGCAAGCACCTATTTTTAAGAGAGTGATTCCGAGAGGCTAAATAAAGTAAAGGGATGAAGAAAGACATACCATGCTAACAGTAAGCTAAAGACCTGTGGAGTATTTCTATTAATTTCAAACTGTCAGGGGCATGAAACTCAACAGAAATGACAGAACTGTCACAACTGCGGAAGCCTAAGAAGGTATAAGTACTAAATAGGAGTTAGTATCCTGGATGGGATCTTGGAACTTGAAAAGGCCATTCGAGAAAAGCTGAGACAGTCTGAATAAAGTGTAGTCTTTGGTTAATGATAACACATCAATATCAGTTCATTAATGTTACAGTTGTGCCACATCAACATTAAATGATCGTAATAGGGAATGTGATTGTCGGGTATATGGGAACTGTCTTTACTCTCTTCATAGTAATTCTCTAAGCCTGAAACTGCTTTAAAAAGTAAGATTTCCTTTCAAGAAGCACATTGCTACCATGTTGCAGGAGTTGCAGTCATCTTGAGGCTGTCTGGACAGATGTTTTTAGACATAAAGTGTCAGTGTTTTACAAAGTATACTCAACCCTACTACCACAACAAGGCTGTGGCCAGCAGCAGCCGAATAACTCAAGTGTGGATGGATGAACTTAAAGAGCTTAACGACCATCACAACCCCCACACCCGCGTGGAACCCTTTGGGGATGTGACAGAGAGGAGGCAGCTCCATGCAAAGCTCCAGCGGAAGGATTTCAGGTGTTCTTGGAGAACGTGTACCCAGAATTGCACGTGCCTGATGACAGGCCTGCCTTCTTTGGGATGCTCTGGAACAGAGGACTGAAAGATTACTGCTTTGACTCTAACCCTCCCAGTGAAAACCAAATCGTGGGACGCCAGGTCCTTCTAACCTCTATCATGGAATAGGTCAGAACCAGTTTTTGAATACACGTCCCAGAATGAAATACACTGTGACACCCACCAGCCAGAGGTCTGCATAGCTGTGGACGCAGGAACGGATCTTCTCATCATGCATCTCTGCCAGGAAACTGCCACAGGGAATCAGAAGTTCATCTTGCAGGAGGATGGTTCTTTATTTCACATACAGTCCAATGAATTCGTTCAGGCTGAGAGGAAGGCATTCAGTGACAGTTTCATACCATCCTTATGGGACTGCACGGATTTGGAACATTAGAAATGGCTCTTCAGGGAACACATGTAATAAAGCGTCACTGTACCAACGAGCTCATGGAGGGAGCGGGATGCCCCTGGACTCTGTGTCCAACACAGACTTAGCTGAGTACAGTGAGAGACCTCACCCCAGTGAGAGAGCCCATCCTGGCTGCTCCACTTTTATAAGGAAGTCATTTTGCAGTCTGTGAAAGTGATGTTGGATTTGACAAGCTTTGTACGGATTTTGAAAACTTCAAAATTGCTCCCAAGTACTCTATTCTCAAAGGGTAATCATAAAATGTTAACTCTTGGAACTCCTGGATGGCTCAGCTGTTAAGCCTCTGCCTTTGGCCTGGGGCGTTATCCTAGAGTCCTGGGATCTAGTCCCACATCAGGCTCCCTGCACGGAGCCTGCTTCTCCCTCTGTCTATGTCCCTGCCTTTGTCTCTCTCTCTCTCTCTCTCTCTCCCTCCAATAAATAAATAAAATCTTTAAAATAAATAAATAAAATATTAACTCTTGCTTTTCAGAGAATTAAACCTTTAAGTATTTTTGTATTGTACAAAGAAGGTCAATCTGGTCCAGTATGCCATTCTTAGACATTGTGTTCTTGTTGATGCTGTGTTATGATGATCTATCCTTTGATGTAAGTGGAATGCTAATGTCCCTACTGTCATAACAGTATTTTATCCACTCGTTCCTTTGTGTTTGTCATTAATTGTTTTATATATTTGGCTGTTCCTATGTTGGGTGCGTAAATATTTACAGTTTTTACATCTTCTTTTTTGTCTCCTTTATTATGACATAGTAGCCTTCTTCATCCGTTTTTACAGTCTCTGGTTTGAAATTTAGTTTGTCTGATATAAGAATGGCTATTCCAGCTTTCTTTTGATATCCATTAATATGATAGATGTTTCCTCATCCCCTCACTTTCAATCTGCACGTGTCTTTAGATCTAAAATGCATCTCTTGTAGGCAGCATATAGATAGGTTTTGTTTTTTATCCATTCTGATATCCTATATCTTTTTATTAGAGCATTTAGTCCATTTTCTTTCAAAGTAATTATTAATAGATATGTATTTAGTGACATTTTATTACTGGTTCTGTTAAAGTTTCTAGTGATCTCTCTGATCCTTTCTTGTCTTTGTCACTTCTGATCTGTTCTTCCCACCCAGAGAGTCCCCTTTAATATTTCTTGCAGGGCTGCTTTAGCGGTCATGAACTCCTTTAGTTTTTGTTTGTCTGGAAACTCTATCTCTCCTTCTGTTCTTAATAATTGCCCTGCTGGATAGAGTGTTCTTGTCTGAAGATTTTTCCCATTCAGCACTTTAAATATATTTAAATATATTATGCCACTCTTTTCTGTCTTGCCAAGTTTCTGTGGAGAGATCTGAGGCTAACCTTATGGGTCTTCCTTTATAAGGTAAGTACTTCTTTTTATGTTGCTGGTTTTAAGATTTTTTTCTTTATCACTATTTTTGCAAATTTAATTACAATGTGTCTTGGTGTTGGCCTGTTTTTATTGATTTTTATAGGGGTTCCTGTGCTGCCTTGGTCTGGATATCAGTTTCCTTCAAGATTAGGGAAGTTTTCAGCTATTATTTCCTCAAATAAATTTTCTGCTCCCCTTTTCTCTTTTCTTCCTCATTTCACACTTCAGGGAATGTCTCTGGTGTGTGCAGTGTGTTCTCTATTGTTGTGTTGTGACTGTTCTATCCTTCATGCTAGTCATCTGAGGAGGCTGTCCTTGCCTATTGTAGACAGTGTTTGGTCCTTGGCCAGAGTGTGGTGACTTTTAACATGTGCTACGGGTCTACTTGTGAAATGAGACCTGCCACTATCTCCACCAGAATAGAGGCCCTGTAGAACTCTCTGTTTGGTGATGTGGTATGGGCAGTGGTTTGTGCTTGTCTTCTGGGGAGGAGACTCACCGTGCTGAGACTGAGGCATGCATGACTGAGAAGGGTAGTACTACCAGATCATAGGGTGGTAGGGCTTGATGTAATCAAGTTGGGCATCCAGTGTTGGTGTCTCCATGAATGCTACCTTTCAGGGATACACTGTGAGGGGAGCAAATAATCTCATTGTGTGCCTCAGACATTCTTCAGACTACTGTTTCCATGCTGTCTGATCCTGTGTAGTTTTCCTGCCTTCTCTCCGGGAGCAGCACTGTGCCCGCAGCCTCTATCCCAGCCAAACTCAATGACCTTTGAAATTCCAGGATTTAAGCCCTGCTGGTTTAAGAGCTCATGAAATTCAGCCCTTCTCATTCTCCAAGGCAATGACTTTGGGGAAATGTTCTCTTTGTGCCTTCTCTCATGTGCTTATTTCTCCCCTTCTTTCCCTTCTCCACTAGGGCTGCCTCCCCCTGTAGCACCCACAGTATATTTCTCTCCTAAATCAGATCTCCATACTTCCTACCTTCTTTGATGTGAACTCTTTTCTGTTTAGTTGTAGAGTTTTTTCTGTCAGTTTTCTGGTTGATTTCTGGGATATTTAGGATGATTTGATAGCTATCTAGTTGTGTTCATGTGATGAGGTAAACTTCTACTCTACCACCATCTTCCTGTGTCCAGAGAAGATTCTTTTGTATGGTACATGGGTAATCCACATAACCTATCTTCTGGATCATAATACATTGGAGCCATTAATCTTATCTACATTAGCAATGCAAGTAACTTAAGGCCAAAGGCTGAGTTCTTCTTTTGTCATGAGTGCAGGGATGCGGAAGTATTTCCTTACAAATTAATGATCAGCAAGATATAGTAGAATAAGTAAATGTGTTGAGCTAAGCTCTAAAACCTACAGTACCAAAGCAGTCAGATTCACAGTGTCACTCTGATAACCTAAGTTATGGGAAGAAGCAAGCATGTTAGAAAACTGGCATTGGTGGTATATCCATCATCACTCCAACTCATAAGAAGTAAATGAACGTGGTGAAAGTATTGACAAATAATTTGAAATTATCATGAAGCCATCTTCTTTACCCCCTAAACCTCTTTCAGATAGTGCAGTTATCAAATCTGGATATTGTGTTAAGCAATGGATGGTGATGAAGTAACTGGAAGAGAAGATATTTTTTCAATTGGATAAAAATACAATAGGCTACTTCACATCTGAACTGGAAAAGGAACTTCTCCAGATAATACCACTTAAAGAAGATCATGGAGTACAGGAGTGTAGACAGAGCAATGTAATGATAAGGGACATTCTCTTTGAAATTGTAACATTGTTTTGAACTTTCTATGTGCAGGCTGATAGCCCTGAAGCAATGCACAACTGGACTAAAGAAATCTGTGGAGTTTACTAAAAGAAACCAAGTCCCAGGACTTACTCAATACTTACAACTGATGATAGAAAGTTGAGTTAACCAAACTGCCTTTTACAATTACAGTATCTGACTTTGTCAACACTAATGCAAACTATTTCTCTATAGTCATCAGGGTGTGTAAGTATATTTTTAAATGATAAATTATGAAAAAAGGAACTTTACTAATTGAAAAAAATCACATTAAACTATCTTCTAAAAGTTAATTTACTGAATTGGCTCTAGAGTTCCAATTTCTATGTTTTATGTATTTAAAAAATTTTGACCACACCACTTGAAATGCATAATTGTTTTAAGAGTATGTGCAAATTCATACATGTGTATGCACTGGATAAACTCTACATTACCATAGATTACATAGAATTTTAAATCTCAGATGAAATTTAGTCACCTTATAGGAATCTATAGTGTTTTGTTAATTTGTACCACTTTGTTTTAAAAAAAAATTTGTACCACTTTGTTTTCAAAGTGACTAGTGTCATAAATAAACACAATATACTAGGAACTATATGGCAGCTCATTTGCAATGGTCACATTTAAGGATATATTTACATTTGACTTAGTTGGAAGCAAATTGAAATCAATATTTACTACTGGTAATTCTTTCACTACAGTTTTTTATTACAGTGAAATTCAGGGAAGAAAACTGAATTTGTCAGACTGCCAGACAAAATAAAAGGCTTGAAAAATGTTGAGTTCTGCTAATTAAAGAAATATAAAGAAACATGACCTTTTATTTTTCTTTTCTGCATTTTCATTTTTTGTCCCAAAATATGTGAGATAATTCCTACTGCTGATTAGGAAAATACACTGAAAAAAAAAGTTAAAACTAGTAGGCTCCCTTTTATTTTTTTTAAGATTTTATTTATTTATTCATGATAGAGAGGTGGGGGGGAAGGCAGGCTCCACGCAGGGAGCCCAACACAGGACTCGATCTTGCCTGGGACTCCAGGATCACACTCGGGGCCGAAGGCAGGTGCTAAACCACTGAGCCACCCAGGGATCCCTGGTAGGCTCCCTTTTAAACAAGTTAGTTGCGACCAGAATGCTGCATTCTAGTTTAGGCTGACTGAATCTTCAGGTGGCAAAGCTGCCAAATTTGGCTTTGGTGACAGAACTGGTTTCTGATTAGAAATGACTGTTGAGTGTCATTGCTTTAAACTCACTCCTAAAAATGCATTGCCTTGGATTGAGAAAGACAAATATGGGATGCGTGGATGGCTCAGCGGTTTAAGTGTCTGCCTTCAGCTCAGGGCGTGATCCTGGAGTCCTGGGATTGAGTCCCACATTGGGCTTTCTGCATGAGCCGGCTTCTCCCTCTGCCTATGTCTCTGCCTCTCTCTGTGTGTGTCTCTCATGAATAAATAAATAACATCTTAAAAAAAAGAGAAAGACAAGTACCATATGATTTCACTCATATGAGGAATCTAAAAAGGGCAAATGAGTAAAGAAACAAAAAGCAGAATCAGACTATAAATACAGAGAGCAAAGTAATGGTTGCCAGGGTAGAGAGGGGTGAGGGGAATGGGCAAAATGGGTGAAGGGGAGTGGAGGATAAATATTTCCACTTATTGAATGAATAAGTCATGGCAATAAGAGGCACAGCCTAAGGAATATAGTTAATGATATTGTAATGGCATTGTATGGTGAGACGGTAGCTACACTTGTGGTGAACATAGCATAATATATAAACTTTTCAAATCACTATGTTCTGCACCTGAAACTAATGTAATGGTATGTGTCAACTATACTCAAAAAACTTAAAAAGAAATGAATTTAAAATGCATTCTCTTAGGAAGGAACTTGTACATGTATGCTGCATGGCTCATGCTTCTGTGTTTTGTTGTTTTTTTAGAGAATAAAGTCTCACACTGAGCTACTAAAAAAATTGTGGAATCATAATAACGATTCAAAGAACACAAAACTGTAGCCTAAGTGTTGTTTAATTTATTAGGCTGGATGGTGGGTGCATGGACTACATTGTACAACTCTGTATATATTTTTTAAAATTAAATTTATTTTAATGAAGTTGAATGAAGGCTTCCTTTTCTGTTAGTATAAATATTCAAGCATCAGCATCTTTATTTCTGTTGCACAGTTCAGGTAACAAAGAAATTATTATGAGCAATGGGCTAGACATTGTGCTAGGTGCTTGGGGTACAAAAGTGAAGACAAACACAGTCCCAACCTTTTCTAACAATCTAGTGAAACAACTGAAATAGTTCACATTGACTGTATGCTTATGTAGTATTTATGAGTGATAGAAGTATTTTAAATGTATCTTATTTAATTTTCACAATAGTGCTATGAAGTAGGTATTAATTTTATACTGTTTCTGAGACTTACATAAATTAAAAAGCCCAAGATCACCCAGCTATTAAATAGCAGAGCTGGAATTTAAAAGGATGTCAGCCTGGTTCAGTATGATGTTAGTTAACCTCCCAAAACATATCATTTCCATATAAGCAAGGAATTCCCATATAATGTAGGAAGTGATACTACCTAGCAAGCTGCATAGATGCTGTGGGTGCCAGAGGACAGGCACTGTGCCCAAGCATCCAGGTATGATGTCAGGAGACACTGCTAAGGAGACATGTGATGAACAAAATATCCCTATACTTCCTTTAAAAGATCAAAACCTGGTGAGGTAGTTCTGACTTACAGATTTACAGCAATAATTTCAAAAAATACCAAGAATTCTCACAGAGAAGATCCTAAAGAAGGAGACTTCATGCCTGTTCAACACAGACTCAGGAATCTCAACAGTGTATCTTCAAGTGCCATGGCAGCAGTATGGAAAGTACAATGTCTTCATCTTGAGCCTAGCTGGACTTGCACCTGATTTTTTCTCCCTCCTCAAAACTGAAGAACTTTATTGAAAACAATGACTGATAGAAACTCCAGATTTTTGCTTTAAAGTCAACTGACAACATCTTTCAGATTTTCCTAGTACTGCACATTCTTGTCACTATTTAAAAAACTCTGAGTTCCGGGCAGCCCGGGTGACTCAGCGGTTTAGCGCCGCCTTCAGCCCAGGGTGTGATCCTGGAGACCAGGATCGGGATCAAGTCCCACGTCGGGCTCCCTGCATGGAGCCTGCTTCTCCCTTTGCCTGTGTCTCTGCCTCTGTGTGTGTGTGTGTGCGTTTGTGTATCTCATGAATAAATAAAAATAAAATAAAAACTCTGAGTTCCAAAATCAAATTAACAAAAACTTTGCTGGCAAAGATTCTGCTCAAATATCTAGCCCTCACGCTACTTATTTTTCTAGATTGCACATATGTACCTTTGTTTGTTACTATATTCCCTATGCTGTACATTATATCATTGTGTGTTATTTATTTTGTAACTGGAAAACTGTACCTTACCGCTTAATCCCCTTCACCTATTTCATCTATCCCTCCACCTCCTCCACTCCGGCATCCATTAGATTGTTTTCTGTAGCTATCTATGTTCCCTGTACTATGAACAAAGCTCATAAATAGTTGGTAAATTTGTTAGATTGTTAGTTTGTCTTGTATTTTAGATTCTTCATATAAGTGAAGTCATACAGTATTTGTCTTTCTCTGTCTGGTTTATTTCACTCAGCATAATACCCTCTAGGTCCATCCATGTTGTCACAAATAGGAAGATTTCATTCCTTTTTATGACTAATATTCCATTGTATGTATATATGATCTTTCTCATCCACCCATTTATCAGTGGACACTTAGGTGGCTCTCATATTTTAGCTATTGTAAATAATGTTGTAACGAACATAAGGGTACATATGTCTTTTCAAATTAATGTTTTCATTTTCTTTGGGTAAATACCTAGAAGTGGAATTGCTGGATCATAATGTAGTTCTACTTTAAATCTTTTGAGGAACCATCATACTGTTTTCCATAGTGACTGCACCAATTTACATTCCCACCAACACTATATGAAGGTTCTCTTTTCTCTGCATCCTCCTAAACACTCGTTATTTCTTGTCTTTTTTTTTTTTAAAAGATTTTATTTATTTATTCATGATAGTTACACAGAGAGAGACAGAGAGGCAGAGACACAGGTAGAGGGAGAAGCAGGCTCCATGCAGGGAGCCCGACGTGGGATTCGATCCTGGGTCTCCAGGATCGTGCCTCAGGCCAAAGGCAGGCGCCAAACCGCTGCGCCACCCAGGGATCCCTTTCTTGTCTTTTTTATAATAGCCATGTTGACAGGTGTGAGGTAAAATATCAAACTGTTGTTTTGATTTGCATTTCCCTGATAGTGATGTTGAGTATCTCTTCATGTGCCTGTTGACCATCTGTATATTTTCTTCGGAAAAATATCTATTCAGGTCCTCTGTCCATTTTTTAACCAGTTTATTTTTGATACCGAGTTTTATGAGTTCTTTATAAATTTTGGATGTTAACCCCTTATCAGCTATATCATTTGCAAATATCCTTTCCCATTCAGTATGTTGCTTTGTTTTATTGCTGATTTTCTACACTGTGCAAAAGCTTTTTAGTTTGATATAGTTCCATTTGCTTATTTTTGCTCTTGTTGACCTTGCCCAGTGGTAAAAACGCAAGATGGTTTCTAGCCATTGAGAGATCATTGAAGCTGGGAAGTTGGCAGAGATGGTGCAGCACACACCATAGATGATATTGGTTCACAGTGAAGGTACAGTTCCACAGGGTTTGGAAGCTTCTGAAGAAGGTTTTCCAGAAAGTTCAGATATCATGGTTGAACATACCCCATCAGGTACACTACAGCACTACATCTTGTCAAAATTGGTCCATTTCTCAGTGCTAGTGGAGCCAGTGCTCCAGATGCAGGTGACACTGGATACCAAGCCCTCTGTATACATTTTTATGTATTTAACATGTTATAATATTTAAATTACTGATCATAAGAACTTATATAATTTAGTCATCTTTCTAAATTTATAAAGTCATTTTATAATGCCCTTAACATATGTTAAGTTCGCTTTAACAATTTTATTATGTATTATTCAGATATAAGGTGCTCTTACATAGCATACCATGATTTATCATGCATACTATATTTATATTCGTGTTTCCAAATTAGTATCTGAGGTAATTTAGCAATACATAGGTCTATATAAATGACAACAGTGAAATATTAAAAGAGTAGAATAGAATCCAAGAAATTTGAAACCCAAAACTATATTGGGCACAGACTGTAGAAAAATTAATAAGCAGAGGGGGAATGAGCTGTCAGTATGGAATCCAGAAAGTGGTGCATTAAGAAGAAAATTTGAACATTTAATGCCTTTTTGTAGGAGTGATGAATATGTTAAGGTCATTCACACAACCATGAAAATCATAACTCATAAGAGCTATGACTTACTGTGCACCAAGGAATCTTATCATTAGGATTTTATCCAGTGTAGATAGGAAAAGAACATGCAGACACAAAGATACAAATCATTGGTCTACTTGCAAACTAAAATTCTTATTAAAAATCACCTGTTGGAAAAAAAAATCACCTGTTGGTTTATGGTTCTGGTACAAGATAAATTCTTCCCACCAAGTACAACTAAAAACTTTACACATGATACATAAAAATGGATTTAAAAAGACCCTGGAAGGTGGAGAGAATGTCTTACGACTCTCCCCTCCAACTCAACAAAATAAAGCAACCCAGGTCTGACAATTTCCAAAGCCCAAACTATCAGTAGCAGACAACCCAGATAGGTTCATTTCTCCCTTGAATTGAAGTATTATCACCAATATCAATGAGCCAGGTGGCAATGGCCAGGAAGATCTATCAGGAGACCTGCAGATAAGCAGCCAGGGGAAGTGCTTTTCTTCCCTGCTAGGCTACCTTCCCTTGTCAGAGACAAGGGGCAAAAGTAGCTCCACCCAGGAAGCTTCTTCATCCCCAGGGTCTGAGACATCATCCATACTAAAAGTTTTAAAGCAACCATTATAAAAATACTTCAACAAACAATTTAGAATTCTCTTAAATGAAGAAAAATAGAAATCTTCAGTAAAAAATAATACAACTGAAATAAGAAAACTTTGCTTAAGTAGGCTCAATAGTAGAATGGAGAAGACAAAGCATAGAGTCAATGAACTGAGGATATATCCATAGCATTTATTCAATGTGGACATAGAAACAGAGTAGAAGCAAACAAAACAGAGC
The DNA here is from genome assembly GCF_003254725.2 of Canis lupus dingo. Taxonomy (NCBI): domain Eukaryota; kingdom Metazoa; phylum Chordata; class Mammalia; order Carnivora; family Canidae; genus Canis; species Canis lupus. The sequence continues at coordinate 44,375,314 of NC_064281.1, forward strand.
CTGAAGAACCTGTGACAAAATAACAACAACAACAAAATCTAACTGCATTCGGCTGTTTACAAGAAACTTCAAATTCAATGACATAGATTATAGTGAAAACTGGAAAAAAATATACAATGCAAGTACTAACAAAAGGAAATTTTTTGAGGAAAAGATCGATAACATTGATAAACCTTTTGCTAGAAGAGCAAAAATAGAATGAGAGAATACACAAATCATGATACCAAGAATGAAATTGGGGATCTCATTATAGATCCTACATAATTAAAAACATAACAGGGAATATTACAAACAACTTTATACTCATAAATTTGACAATTTTTTCTTTTTTTTTTAATTTGACTATTTAAAAGAAAAAGAAATATTCCTCAAAAATTACAACTTACCAAAACTCAACCAAGATAATATACATAATCTGATCATCTGATTAGTCCTATAACCATGAAAGATTTTGAATTGGTAATAAAAAAGTTCCAGAAAGAGGAATCTCTATGCCAAGATGGTTTCACTGGACAAGTCTATCAAACACTTAAAGAAAAATTAACACTAATTTACACAATCTCTTCTAGAAGATAAAAGGGAGGGGAACACTTCCTATAATCATTTTATGATTTAACTATTAATCCAATTCCAAAATAAGATAAAAGCAGTACAAAAAAAGAAAACTACAGAGCATTATTTCTCATGAGCATAAATGAAATAAAACAGTAAACTATCAAACTATTAAAACTAAAATCCAAAAATGCAAAAAAGAATTATTTTGACTTATTAATGTACATATGCCTATTCCCACTCTGCACAATGACTGGAACATACCCAATAATACTACAAATAATATTTACCGAAAAGGTAAATGCACCAATTAAAGACAAGCTACCACCATCCAACCACCTAAGCCCCAAATCAAAGGCTGTACAAAATGGTAAATGGCATACATTTTGGACTCAAATAAAATTGCATTCAAATTAAGGTTTGATATTTACCAAATGTGTGAACAGAAACAATTTTTTTAACTCCTCTGAGCTTCCAAAGAACTTTTTCTCACCATTTACTCTCTGACTGCTAAGTCAATGCCATATATTTTAGGGTTTCATGGGTTTTGTTTCTGTAACATTCCACTTCCAGTACCAGTAGCTATTTCAGTCAGGCTAAGCAAGATTAAGTTGTTGTAATAAAATACACCAAACTCTCAGTGATTTGACACTTATTTTTTGCTCACTGTACATGTTTTTCATGGATCAGCTGGGGTATTTTCTCTATATTATCCTTTCTTGGGAACATAGGGTAATGGAGGCTACAACCTCTGAATCTTCACCAGTTACAGCAGCAAGAAGAAGAAAGCATGGAGAAACATTCATCAATTCTTAACTGCTCCCAAAATAAGTGACACTTTTTACTTCCTTTTTAAAAAATATTTTATTTATTTATTTATTCATGAGAGACAGAGAGAGAGGCAGAGACATAGGCAGAGGGAGAAGCAGGCTCCTCACAGGGAGCCTGATGCGGGACTCAATTCTGGAACCCCGGGATCATGCCCTGAGCCAAAGACCAGTGTTCAACCGCTGAGCCACTCAGGTGTCCCTTTTACTTCCTTTTATATTTCATTTATCAGAGAAAGGAACATAGCTATGCCTAACTTCAAGAGAGCAAGGAAATGTGACACTTATCATTGCACAGCATTTCCCAGATTTAAAATTGGTAAGGAATAGTAATATTTACTGCATATTTAATTAAAATAAATATTAATAAGTATTTGCCTCACATGGCATATATGACCCATCGGCAAACCCTGTCAACTCTACCGTCAAAAATGTATCCTGAATATGTCCATTTCTCATCTCCTGCGATATAAACCTCTATCACAGATTGAGATTTTCAGAAAACAGATGCTGACGTGAAGTTGAGTGCAAAAATTATATTGCAGATTATAGTATATTTGTAAGTGTTCAAGCAACAGAACCAGAGATTGCTTAAAAGGAATTGGCTTACAGACACTGGCTGCCTAACTTGCTTATACCAAGCCCCATACTCCTGTGCTCTGTCCCAACTGCCCTTTTTGGCCACACTTACCTCAGTCCAGTGAGGCAGGCCCCTCCCCTCGAAGACGAGCACAAGGACTTGTCCACACCACATCCCTAAAGCCTAGAGTTTTAAACGTTAACAGGCTTGGCTGGGATAGAGCCTAGAGGGCACTGTGTTGCTCCTGGAGAAAAGGCAGGCAAACAACCTGAAGGCAGACAGTGTACAAGCAGTGATCTGAGAAACAATTGAGACACACAGGGGGAGAATATTCCATCTTCTAAGATTGCTTCCCTGAGAGGCAGCATTCATAGAGATGCCTCTCTGGAGACAAAAAGAGCTGTCTGGCATCATTTTCCTCTCCTGCCCTTTAGTATAAACACAGAGCCACCTGCAGTAAACAGCACAGCTCCAACACTGGCTGCCTAACTTGTTTACACCAAGTTCCACAACCTTGTGCTCTGACAGGACTGTCCTTTTCAGCCAAGCTTGCCTCAGTCTTAGAGAGGTGGGCCCCTGCCACAGAAGACCAGTATAAACTCCTGCACATACCATGTCTCTTCACCAGAGAATTCTGCAGGGCTTCAATTCTAGTGGAGGTAGTACCAGATTTCATTTAATAAGCATACCAGAGCACACCTAGTTAACAATCACCATCCTCTGGCCAAGGACCAAACATTGCCCACAGCAGGCAAGTAGAGGCTCTGCAGATAATGGCCCTGAAGGACAGAGCAGCCAAAACACAACAGCAGAGAGCATGCAGCATGCACTAGAGACACTCCCTGAGCAGCAGGTCCTGAACACACATGGCTTCTTCTTTATAAAGCCATTTCTTTCAAGAGCAGGATACACAAATGGCTTTTTTAAACATATTCAGAAAGGCAGGGACTTAGACAAAATACTAAAATGGAAGAATTCATCCCAAATGAAAGACCAAGATAAGACTAGGCCAAAGATCTAAGAGAAACAGACAAAAGTAAAATACCTGATGGAGAATTTAAAGGGAAAATCACTCAGCATAATACCCTCCAGTTCCATCCACGTCGAAGCAAATGGTGGGTATTTGTCATTTCTAATAGCTGAGTAATATAAAAAAATAAAAAATAAAGGGAAAATCATAAGGATACTCACTGGGCTTGAAAAAGAATGGAAGACATCAATGAGAACCTTACCACAGAGATAAATGAGTTAAAAAATTAGTCAGAAATGAAGAACATTATAACTGAGGTTGAAAACAGGCTTGATGTAATGAACAGCAGGCTGGAAGAAGCAGAGGAACAAGTAAGTGATATAGAAGACAAGACAATAAACCTGGACAAAAGAGAGAAAGAGGAATTATGGAACATAAGAATAGACATAATGAACTCAGTGACTCCATCAAACTTAATAACATTTGTATTAAGAAGTCCCAGAAGGAGAAGAGAGAAAAAGAGGGCAGAAAACTTATTTGAGGAAATAATAGCTGAAACTTCCTTAATCTTGAATGAAACTGATATCCAGACAAGGAGGCACAGAGAACCCCCATCAAAATCAATAAAAGCAGGCCAACATCAAGACACATTGTAATTAAATTTGCAAAAATAGTGATAAAGAAAAAAAATCTTAAAACCAGCAACATAAAAAGAAGTCCTTAACTTATAAGGGAAGACCCATAAGGTTAGCTTCAGATCTCTCCACAGAAACTTGGCAAGACAGAAAAGAGTGGCATAATATATTTGAAGTGCTGAATGGAAAAAATCTTCAGACAAGAACACTCTATCCAGCAGGGCTATCATTAAGAACAGAAGGATAGATAGAGTTTCCAGACAAACAAAAACTAAAGGAGTTCATGACCACTAAAGCAGCCCTGCAAGAAATATTAAAGGGGACTCTCTGGGTGGGAAGAACAGATCAGAAGTGACAAAGACAAGAAAGGATCAGAGAAATCACTAGAAACTTTAACAGAACCAGTAATAAAATGTCACTAAATACATATCTATTAATAATTACTTTGAAAGAAAATGGACTAAATGCTCTAATAAAAAGATATAGGATATCAGGATGGATAAAAAAAAAGACAAAACCTATCTATATGCTGCCTACAAGAGACTCATTTTAGATCTAAAGACTTGCAGATTGAAAGTAAGGGGATTGGGAAACACTTATCAAACAAATGGATGTCAAAAGAAAGCCAGAGTAGCAAAACTTTTTTCAGAAAAAGTAGACTTTAAAACAAAGCCTAACAGGAGATAAAGAAGGATATATATAATCATAAAGGGGACAATGCAACAAGAAGATAAAATAATTGTAAATATTTATGCATCCAACATGCAAATATATAAAACAATTAAATGCAAACATAAAGAAACTAATTGATAATAATACAATAATAGTAAGGGACTTTACACCCCACTTACATCAATTGACAGATTATCGTAACACAACATCAACAAGGAAACAATGGCTTTGAATGACACACTGGACCAGATTGACTTAGTTATATTCAGAACATTCCATCCTAAAGCAGCAGAACACACATTTTTTTTGAGTGCACATGAGATATTCTCCAGAATAGATCACATACTAGGTCATAGAATAAGTGTCAACAGATACAAAGAGATTGACATCACACCATTCACCATTTTGGACCATAACATTAAGAAACTAGAAATCAACCCAAAGAAAGATTTTGGAAAGACCACAAATACATGGAAGTTAAACAACATGCCACCAAACAATGAATAGACCAATGAGGAACTAAAGAAGAAATAAAAAATACATGGAAACAAATGAAATTAAAACACAATGGTCCAAAACCTTTGGGAGGCAGCAAAAGTGGTCCTAACAGGGAAGTATATAGAAATAGAGGCCTACCTGAAGAAGCAAGTAAAATCTCAACTAAACAACTTAAGCTTACATCTGAAGGAGCTAAAAAAAGAACAACAAAGCCTAAATCCAGCAGAAGGAAGGAAGTATTAAAGATCAAAGCAGAAATAAATGATATAGAAACTAAAAACCAATATAGCAGATCAATGAAACTAGGAGCTGAGTCTTTGAAAAAACTTAATAATATTGATAAACCTCTAGCTAGACTTATCAAAAAGAAAAGAGAAAGGACCCAAATAAATAAAATCACAAATGAGAGAGGAGAGATCACAATCAATATCACAGACATACAAAGAATTTTAACAGAATATTATGAAAAACTATATGCCAACAAATTGGGCCACCTGGAAGAAAGGAACAAATTCCTAGACACATGTAAACTACCAAATCTGAAGCAGGAAGAAAAGAAAACTTGAACAGACTGATAACCAGCAAATAAATTGAATAAGTTATGAAAATTTTCCAACCAACAAAGGTCCAGGGCCAGATGGCTTCACAGGCAAATTCTACCAAAAACTTAAGGAAGAGTTAATATCTCTTCTTATGAAACTATTCCAAAAAATAGAAGAGGAAGGAAAACTTCCAAATACGTTCTATGAGACCAGCATTACCCTGATACCAAAATCATATAAAAGCTCCACTAAAAAAAAAGAGAACCCTAGGCAAACATCTCTGATGAATATGGATGCAAAAATTCTCAATAAAATACTAGCAAATTGAATGCAACAACACATGACAAGAATCACACACCACAATCAAGTGGCATTTATTCCTGGGTTTCAAGGGTGTTTCAATATTTGCAAATCAATCAATGTGATATACCACAATAATAAAAGAAAAGATAAGAACTCTGATCCTCTGGGACACCTGGGTGGCTCAGTGGTTGAGCATCTGCCTTCGGCTCAGGGCGTGATCCCAGGATTGGGAATCAAGTCCCACATCGGACTCCCTGCGAGGAGCCTGCATCTCCCTCTGCCGGTGTCTCTGCCTCTCTTTCTGTATATCTCATGAATAAATAAATAAAACCTTAAAAAAAGAACTATATGATCCTCTCAATAGATGCAGAAAAATCATTTCACAAAGTGCAACATCTATTCATGATAAAAAAAAACCCTCAACAAAGTGTAGTTAGAGGGAACACACCTCAACATAATAAAGAATGTATCTAAAAAACCCACGGCAAATATCATATATGGAGAAAAACTGAGAACTTTTCCTCTATGGTCAGGAACATGACAGGGATGCCACTCTCACTACTATTATTTAACATAGTACTGGAAGTCCTAGCCAGAAAAGTAGACAAGAAAAAGAAATAAAAGCCATCCAAATTGGCAAGGAAGAAGTAAAATTGTCATGATTTGTAGATAATATGATATTCTATATGGAAAACCCTAAAGACCACCAAAAAAAAAACTGCTAGAACTGGTACATGAATTCAGTAAAGTTGCAGGGTACAAGATCAAGGTACAAAAATGTGTTGCATTTCTATACACCAATAATGAAGCAGTAGAAAGAGAAATCAAGGAGTCAACCTCATTTATAATTATACCCAAAACCATAAGATACCTATGAATAAACCTAATCTAAGAAGTGAAAGACCTGTATTCTGAGAACTATAAAACATAGATGAGAGACATTGAAGAGGACACAAAGAAATGGGAAGACATTCCATGCTCATGGATTGGAAAAACAAATATTGTTAAAATGTCTGTATTGCCTAAGGCAATCTACACATTCAATGAATTCCCTATCAAAATACCAGCAGTATTTTTCACAGAGCTAGAACAAAAATCCTAAAATTTGTACGGAACCACAGAAGACTCCAAATAGCCAAAGCAACTTTGAAGAAGAGAAGCAAAGCTGAAGTCATCAAAACAGTATGTGTTGGCACAAAAATAGACACTTTGATCAATAGGACAGAATAGAAAACCTAGAAATAAACCCACAACTATATGGTCAATTAATCTTCAACAAAGCAGGAAACATTGTTCAAAGGGAAAAGGGACGATCATGAAATGTCCCTTTCCACATGAAAGGGAAAAGGACGATCTCTTGAACAAATGATGTTTGGAAAACTGGACAGCACCATGCAAAAGAGTGAAAATGGACCACCTTCTTACACCATGCACAGAAATAAATTCAAAATGGACTGAGACCTAAATATGAGACCTGAAACCATGAAAATTTTAGAAAAGAACATAGGCAGTGACCTTTTGGCATTGGCTATAGCTACTTCTTTCTAGATATATCTCCTGAGGCACGGGAAACAAAAGCAAAAATAAACTATTGGGACTTTGTAAAAATAAAAAGCTTCTGCACAGTGAGAGAAATAACCAAGAAAACTCAAAGGTAACTTAGAGAATTGGTGAAGATACTTGCAATCCAATAAAGGATTTGTATCCAAAATATATAAGGAAATTATAAAACACAACTCCCAAAAACCAAATAATCCAATTAAAAAATGGGCAGAAAACATGAAGAGACATTTTTCCAAAGAAGACATATAGATGACCAACAGACACATGAAGAAATACTCATCACTGACCATCAGGGAAATACAAATAAAAACTATAATAAGATATCATCTCTGGGGATCCCTGGGTGGCTCAGCAGTTTGGCTCCTGCCTTTGGCCCAGGGCATGATCCTGGAGTCCCGGGATCAAGTCCCACGTCGGGCTCCCTGCACGGAGCCTGCTTCTCCCTCTGCCTGTGTCTCTCCCTCTCTCTGTGTGTGTGTTTCTCTCATGAATAAATAAATAAAATAAAAAAAGAGGTATCATTTCACACCTGTCAGAATGGCTAAAATCAACAACACAATAAACAACAGGTGTTGGTGAGGATGTGGAGAAAGGGGAACTCTCTTGCACTATTGGTGAGAATGCAAACTGGTGCCCCCACTGTGGAAAACAGTATGGAGATTTCTCAGAAAGTTAAAAATAGAAGTATCCCAAGATTCAGCAATTGCACTGCTGGGTAGTTAACCAATGAAAACAAAAATACTAATTCAAATGAATATATGCACTTCTATGTTCATAGCAGTATTACTTTTAATAGTCCAATTATGGAAACAGCCCAAGTGTCCACTGGATGGTGAATGGATACAGAACATGTGGTACATACCCACTATATTAGCCATAATAATGAATGAAATCTTACTATATGCAATGACATGAGTGGAGATAGAGTATTATGTTAAGTGAAATAAGTCAGAGAAAGACAAATACCATATGATCTCACTCATGTGCAGGATTGAAGAAACAAAAGAAATGAGCAAAAGCAAAAGAGAGAGAGAAAGAGAGAGAGAGAGAGAGAGAAGCAAACCAAGAGACAGACTCTTAACTATAGTGAACAAACTGATGGTTACCAGAGGGGAGGTGGGTCGGGGGTGGGTTAAAAAGATGATGGGGATTAAGGAGTGCACTTGTGATGAGCACAGGGTGTTGTATGGAACTGTTGAATTACTATATTGGACACCCAAAACAATTACACTGTATGTTAATTAACCAGAATTTTAATAAAAACTTAAAAAATAACTATCTTCTCTGGTATCCAGTGTGAAGTACCTTCAAAGAAGTTTCCCACTGTTTTCATTTTCCTCAAAGTCATAAAATCACAAATCCAACTGTGGCATTTCCCACAGGTATTCCTGAGCCTGAACATTACACTGAGTGCCCTTGGGTAAGTCACTTTCAACCCTGGCACCAGTTAACTACACCCTCAAAGTGTGAACATAAAGCATGATTCTATGGCACAGAGCAGAATCCACTTCTGACTCCGGGAATCCAGTGCTCACCAGCCCCTCGGCAGACTGGCATGTCAGGTGATGCCTTTCAATGAGAGATGAAATGATTACTCAGAGTCCAATATCTTGGAACAAAGAGAGGCCTGAAGGGGCTACACCATCAGGCACCATCAAGAAGTGCAGGTGCCGAGATGAAGCCCGGAGTTTAGGTTGGCTCTCAGTGTTATTATTGTAGAATGTAAAGTATGTGGAAACAAGGAAGGGAAAAAAACTCATGAAACCAATCATGTGAGGGGCAGCAGGAAACTGCGGAGGTGACTGAACTGTACAGGTCTCAGAGGAGCATTAACTAGGGGGCTGTGGGGGATGGGAGAACTGACCTCAGCAGAACTGGTTATCTATCCACCATCATTGCTGTTTTCAGCATGTACTGTTTTCAGTACAGACTGATGGCAGGAATAATTGGCTTTTGCTATATGCATAAAGCTGTTGCCATTTATGCATATATTTTTTTCTTATTGTTTCTTTCACCCACTGCGGTCTTGCTCTCCCACACCAGCAGATGCCTCACACCTTGCCAAGCTGCTCTTCAAACCATACTGCACTGCAATACTCCACCCATCTATGGCCTTCCACCCATGCAGCCCCCATGCCATTGTGGTTTGGTTTTCACAGGCATGAACTGTTGGCACTATACACGTATTCCTGCACTGTCTCAGCCTCCACATGGTTGGTTGGTGGTGGAGATTCCAGAGCCCACACTCCCAGTCCATGGAGACTCATGGTCCTGGAAATTTTGAGTACAGCATAACAATCATGGGTATTGATGTCAGGCCTAGGTTCTAGTCCAAGTTTTAACTGAACCAGACAAGTCATATAACCTCTTTGAGACTCTGTTTCCTCATCTGTAATACTGTGATAAGGATACCACCCATTGCACAAGGTAGTTGTGATACTTAAGTGAGATCATTTTGTTGATTAAGATACTTTATCACAATGCCTGGCACCCAGTAAATGTAGTTTCCATTGTCATTTTTGTGTCATCCCAAGCAGTCTAAGGGAAACAGAAATGAGTAAGCCATGGTTCTTGTTTCCAAGGAGCTTGTCAAAAAATAAGGATAAAGTATACATAGCTACTGTAAGAACTATAATAAAATAAATGTCATAAGGGTAGGGTTACCAAAATGCTGTGAGGTCCAACGAAAGATGAATGGATAAAGAAGATGTGGTTTATGTATACAATGGAATATTACTCAGCCATTAGAAATGACAAATACCCACCATTTGCTTCAACGTGGATGGAACTGGAGGGTATTATGCTGAGGGAAGTAAGTCAGTCGGAGAAGGACAAACATTATATGTTCTCATTCATTTGGGGAATATAAATAATAGTGAAAGGGAATATAAGGGAAGGGAGAAGAAATGTGTGGGAAATATCAGAAAGGGAGACAGAACGTAAAGACTGCTAACTCTGGGAAACGAACTAGGGGTGGTAGAAGGGGAGGAGGGCGGGGGGTGGGAGTGAATGGGTGACGGGCACTGGGGGTTATTCTGTATGTTAGTAAATTGAACACCAATAAAAAAAAAAAAGGAAAAAGGAATTTACAAGGGTTTTAGGAGCTCTGCTCCAGACACTGGAGGTTGAGACTAATATATGTTTGTTCTATTATGTTACAACTGTGGGATGCCTGGGTGGCTCAGTGGTTAAGCATCTGCCTTCTGCTCAGGTGTGATCCTGGAGTCCTGGGATCAAGTCCCATCTAGGGCTCCCTGCATGGAGCCTGCTTCTCCCTCTGCCTATGTCTCTGCCTCTCTCTGTGAATAAATAAATAAAATCTAAAAAAAAACAAATAAATTAATTTTTATTAATTTAAATACCATTGTAAGTAAAAGTTGAGAACTGAGATACTTCATTTCTTACAGAAAATTACTATAAATTAATTCTAGCTATAATGTTGAATTTTTGTGTAATTAGATAATTTAATACACTTGCATCTTGTTTTGTCTAGTCTCAATCCCATAGCTCTCAATCTTGGCAGCATAAATTACCTGGGGAGCTTTTATTATTTATTCGTTTGTTTATAAATTTAAATTCAATTAATTAACATATAGTGTATTATAAGTTTAGTGATTCATCAGTTGCAAGTAACACCAGTGCTCATCACCTCAAGTGCCCTGACCCGGGGAGCTCTTATATATATGAAAGACTAGGTATACCTGACTGGCTCAGTCAGTAGACTGTGCCACTCTTGATCTCAGGGTTATATATTCAAGCCCCTCGTTGGGTATAGAGATTACTTAGAAATATAAACCTTGAAAAAAGTTTAAGAAATATTGAAGACTATATCACGCTTCCAGAGATTCTAATTTGATTTGTCTGAGAGGCCCTGGGGTAATTGGATTTTTTCAGAAGTATGCAGGTGTTTCTCACTTGTAGACAAAGCAACTTTGGCATAGACCGAGATAGGAATGATTGCTTAGTAGGGCAAATTACCTATTGAATACAGAGGAAATGGATGATATGATTTGCTCAATGGATACTCAATTTTTCTTACTTCTCTAGTCCCAATCTAATCTCTTTTAGGGTGGTTTTTCAACTTCATCTCATATAAGTTGTCTACATTCACGTGCTCAATGATCACCAAACGTTCCTTCATTCATTCGTTTATTCATTCAATACTTTGTATGCTGCATTCAAATCTTGGGATTCAAAGAAAATAAGGCATAATTCCTTGGCTTTTACATGCCACAATCTAGTTAAGGGAGTGAACATGTTAACAAATCTTCCTTGTTATAATCCACTGTGTTCTAAGTGATTGTTCTTCATCATGCAGTCAGTTCTTGTTTTCCACACAATTTCTACCATCATCATGGGGCAACTTCAAGATTTCTTTAGATTGTCCATCAAATTTAGCTTCAAATCTCCTGCCCACAATTCAACAACCATTAATTCTATCCACTTCAAGCTCAAACTATGACTTTTACTATGAATCATACATTACAACTTAATATAATTTATCTCTCAACATTTACCAGTAATAATTTTCTTCAAAATTGATACCTTTCTATCTCTTTTACCCCTACTATTAGGTACTGTTAGCTTATGCCCCTTTCTTCTTGATGTCCTCCCAGGAATATCATACTTTAGGTGCCATACTCTATTTCAAGGACAAATTCAATTAATCAGTATTGATGCCTGAAGCAGTATATCAAAAATTTTAAGGCCATATCTCAGATCGAGTAGTAGTGTCTGCCAATAGATATAGGAAACGGGGTGTCAGCATACTTGCCCTCCTACCTTTAACATTGTATTCCCAGACATCAGCATTAACAAAATCACACATGTAACTATTAGATACAAAATTCTTTTTTTTTAAATAATAAATTTATTTTTTATTGGTGTTCAATTTGCAAACATACAGAATAACACCCAGTGCTCATCCCATCAAGTGCCCCCCTCAGTGCCTGTCGCCCATTCACGCCCACCCCCCGTCCTCCTCCCCTTCCACCACCCCTAGTTCGTTTCTCAGAGTTAGGAGTCTTTATGTTCTGTCTCCCTTTCTGATATTTCCCACACATTTCTTCTCCCTTCCCTTCTATTCCCTTTCACTATTATTTATATTCCCCAAATGAATGAGAACATATAATGTTTCTCCTTCTCCGATTGACTCACTTCACTCAGCATAATACCCTCCAGTTCCATCCACGTTGAAGCAAATGGCGGGTATTTGTTGTTTCTAATGGCTGAGTAATATTCCATTGTATACATAAACCACATCTTCTTTATCCATTCATCTTTTGATGGACACCGAGGCTCCTTCCACAGTTCGGCTATTGTGGACATTGCTGCTAGAAATATCGGGGTGCAGGTGTCCCGGCGTTTCATTGCATCTGAATCTTTGGGGTAAATCCCCAACAGTGCAATTGCTGGGTCGTAGGGCAGATCTATTTTTAACTCTTTGAGGAACCTCCACACAGTTTTCCAGAGTGGCTGCACCAGTTCACATTCCCACCAACAGGGTAAGAGGGTTCCCTTTTCTCCGCATCCTCTCCAACATTTGTGGTTTCCTGCCTTGTTAATTTTCCCCATTCTCACTGGCTTGAGGTGGTATCACATCGTGGTTTTGATTTGTATTTCCCTGATGGCAAGTGATGCAGAGCATTTTCCCATGTGCATGTTGGCCATGTCTAGGTCTTCCTCTGTGAGATTTCTCTTCATGTCTTTTGCCCATTTCATGATTGGATTGTTTGTTTCTTTGCTGTTGAGTTCAAGAAGTACTTTATAGATCTTGGAAACTTAGCCCTTTATCTGATACGTCATTTGCAAATATCTTCTCCCATTCTGTAGGTTGTCTTTTAGTTCTGTTGACTGTATCCTTTGCTGTACAAAAGCTTCTCATCTTGATGAAGTCCCAATAGTTCATTTTTGCTTTTGTTTCTTTTGCCTTCCTGGATGTATCTTGCAAGAAGTTACTCTGGCCGAGTTCAAAAAGGGTGTTGCCTGTGTTCTTCTCTAGGATTTTGATGGACTCTTGTCTCACACTAAGATCTTTCTTCCATTTTGAGTTTATCTTTGTGTATGGTGAAAGAGAGTGGTCTGGTTTCATTCTTCTGCATGTGGATGTCCAATTTTCCCAGCACCATTTATTGAAGAGACTGTCTTTCTTCCAGTGGATAGTCTTTCCTCCTTTATCGAATATTAGTTGCCCATAAAGTTCAGGGTCCACTTCTGGATTCTCTATTCTGTTCCACTGATCTATGTGTCTGTTTTTGTGCCAGTACCACACTGTCTTCATGACCACAGCTTTGTAGTACAACCTGAAATCTGGCATTGTGATGCCCCCAGATATGGTTTTCTTTTTTAAAATTCCCCTGGCTATTCGGGGTCTTTTCTGATTCCACACAAATCTTAAAATAATTTGTTCTAACTCTCTGAAGAAAGTCCATGGTATTTTGATAGGGATTGCATTAAACGTGTATATTGCCCTGGGTAACGTTGACATTTTCACAATATTAATTCTGCCAATCCATGAGCATGGAATATTTTTCCATCTCTTTGTGTCTTCCTCAATTTCTTTCAGAAGTGTTCTATAGTTTTGAGGGTATAGATCCTTTACCTCTTTGGTTAGGTTTATTCCTAGGTATCTTATGCTTTTGGGTGCAATTGTAAATGGGATTGGCTCCTTAATTTCTCTTTCTTCAGTCTCATTGTTAGTGTATAGAAATGCCACTGACTACTGGGCATTGATTTTGTATCCTGCCACGCTGCCAAATTGCTGTATGAGTTCTAGCAATCTTGGGGTGGAGACTTTTGGGTTTTCTATGTAGAGTATCATGTCATCGGCGAAGAGGGAGAGTTTGACTTCTTTGATAATTTGAATGCCTTTAATGTCTTTTTGTTGTCTGATTGCTGAGGCTAGGACTTCCAATACTATGTTGAATAGCAGTGGTGAGAGTGGACATCCCTGTCTTGTTCCTGATCTTAGGGGAAAGGCTCCCAGTGCTTCCCCATTGAGAATGATATTTGCTGTGGGCTTTAAGTAGATGGCTTTTAAGATGTCGAAGAATGTTCCCTCTATCCCTACGCTCTGAAGAGTTTTGATCAGGAATGGATGCTGTATTTTGTCAAATGCTTTCTCTGCATCTAATGAGAGGATCATATGGTTCTTGGTTTTTCTCTTGCTGATATGATGAATCACATTGATTGTTTTACGGGTGTTTAACCAGCCTTGTGTCCCGGGGATAAATCCTACTTGGTCATGGTGAATAATTTTCTTAATGTACTGTTGGATCCTATTGTTCAGTATCTTGTTGAGAATTTTTGCATCCATGTTCATCAGGGATATTGGTCTGTAATTCTCCATTTGGGTGGGGTCTTTGTCTGGTTTTGGAATTAAGGTGATGCTGGCCTCATAGAACGAATTTGGAAGTACTCCATCTCTTTCTATCTTTCCTAACAACTTTACGAGAATAGGTATGGTTTTTTCTTTAAACGTTTAATAGAATTCCCCTGGGAAGCCATCTGGCCCTAGACTCTTGTGTTTTGGGAGGTTTTTGATGACTGCTTCAATTTCCTCCCTGGTTATTGGCCTGTTCAGGTTTTCTATTTCTTCCTGTTCCAGTTTTGGTAGTTTGTGGCTTTCCAGGAATGCGTCCATTTCTTCTAGATTGCCTAATTTCTTGGCGTATAGCTGTTCATAATATGTTTTTAAAATCGTTTGTATTTCCTTGGTGTTGGTAGTGATCTCTCCTTTCTCATTCATGATTTTATTGATTTGAGTCTTCTCTCTCTTCTTTTTAATAAGGCTGGCTAATGGTTTATCTATCTTATTAATTCTTTCAAAGAACCAACTCCTGGTTCTGTTGATCTGTTCCACAGTTCTTCTGGTCTCGATTTCATTGAGTTGTGCTCGAATCTTTATTAACTCTCTTCTTCTCCTGGGTGTAGGATCTATTTGCTGTTTTTTCTCTAGCTCCTTTATGTGTAAGGTTAGCTTTTGTATTTGAGTTTTTTCCAGTTTTTGAATGGATGCTTGTATTGCGATGTATTTCCCCCTTAGCACTGCTTTTGCTGTGTCCCAAAGATTTTGAACGGTTGTATCTTCATTCTCATTAGTTTCCATGAATCTTTTTAATTCTTCCTTAATTTCCTGGTTGACCCTTTCATCTTTTAGCAGGATGGTCCTTAACCTCCACGTGTTTGAGGTCCTTCCAAACTTCTTGTTGTGATTTAGTTCTAATTTCAAGGCATTATGGTCTGAGAATATGCAGGGGACGATCCCAATCTTTTGGTATCGATTCAGACCCGATTTGTTGACCCAGTATGTGGTCTATTCTGGAGAAAGTTCCATGTGCCCTTGAGAAGAATGTGTATTCAGTTGAGTTTGGATGTAAAGTTCTGTAGATATCTGTGAAATCCATCTGGTCCAGTGTATCATTTAAAGTTCTCGTTTCTTTGGAGATGTTGTGCTTAGAAGACCTATCGAGGGTAGAAAGAGCTAGATTGAAGTCACCAAGTATAAGTGTATTATTATCTAAGTATTTCTTCACTTTGGTTAATAATTGATTGATATATTTGGCAGCTCCCACCTTCGGGGCATATATATTGAGGATTGTTAAGTCCTCTTGTTGGATAGATCCTTTAAGTATGAGATAGTGTCCCTCTTCATCTCTTACTACAGTCTTCGGGGTAAATTTTAGTTTATCTGATATAAGGATGGCTACCCCTGCTTTCTTTTGAGGACCATTCGAATGGTAAATGGTTCTCCAACCTTTTATTTTCAGGCTGTAGGTGTCCTTCTATCTAAAATGAGTCTCTTGTAGACAGCAAATAGATGGGTCCTGCTTTTTTATCCAGTCTGAAACCCTGCGCCTTTTGATGGGGTCATTAAGCCCTTTCACGTTCAGAGTTACTATTGAGAGATATGAGTTTAGTGTCATTATGATATGTATTCAGTCCTTGTTTTTGTGGATTGTTCCACTGAACTTCTTCTTAAAGGGGAATTTTATGAGTCACCCTTAAAATTTCTTGCAGAGCTGGTTTGGAGGTCACATATTCTTTCAGTTGCTGCCTGTCTTGGAAGCTCTTTATCTCTCCTTCCATTTTGAATGAGAGCCTTGCTGGATAAAGTATTCTTGGTTGCATGTTCTTCTCATTTAGGACCCTGAATACATCCTGCCAGCCCTTTCTGGCCTGCCTGGTCTCTGTGGAGAGGTCTGCTGTTACCCTAATACTCCTCCCCATAAAAGTCAGGGATTTCTTGTCTCTTGCTGCTTTCAGGATCTTCTCTTTATCTTTGGAATTTGCAAGCTTCACTATTAAATGTCGAGGTGTTGAACGGTTTTTATTGATTTTAGGGGGGGAGCTCTCTATTTCCTGGATCTGAATGCCTGTTTCCCTTCCCAGATTAGGAAAGTTTTCAGCTAGAATTTGTTCAAATACATATTCTGGCCCTCTGTCCCTTTCGGCACCCTCGGGAACCCCAATTAAACGTAAGTTTTTCTTCCTCAGGCTGTTGTTTATTTCCCTTAATCTATCTTCATGGTCTTTTAATTGTTTGTCTCTTTTTTCCTCAGTTTCCCTCTTTGCTATCAACTTGTCTTCTATGTCACTCACTCGTTCTTCCACCTCGTTAACCCTCGTTGTTAGGACGTCTAGTTTGGATTGCATCTCATTCAATTGATTTTTAATTTCTGCCTGATTAGCTCTAAATTCTGCAGTCATGAAGTCTCTTGAGTCCTTTATGCTTTTTTCTAGAGCCACCAGTAGCTGTATAATAGTGCTTCTGAATTGGCTTTCTGACATTGAATTGTAATCCAGATTTTGTAACTGTGTGGGAGAGAGGACTGTTTCTGATTCTTTCTTTTGAGGTGAGGTTTTCCTTCTAGTCATTTTGCTCAGTGCAGAGTGGCCAAAAGCAAGTTGTATTGGGAAAAGGAGAAAAAGAGAGGAGAGAAAGAAGGAAAGAAAAGAGAAAGAGGGAAAAAAAAGGAAGAAAAAAACGAAAAAAAAGAAGAAAAAGAGAAAGAAAAAGAAAGAAAGGAAAAAAGGGGGGTGCGGGAAGGAAACAAATCAAAAAGCAAAACAAAACAAAACAAAACAACAACAAAAAAAATAAGAAAAAAAGAACCACGGGGGAGTATCTTCTGATTCTGTGTACTTTAAGTCCCTTGGCTTCCCCTGGAAATTGTCCGTCTAGCTGGTCTTCTGGGGGAGGGGCCTGTTGTGCTGATTTTCAGGTGTTAGCAGTTGGGGGAGCTGCTGTGCCCCTGCCTGGTGCAGGGCTCAATGGGGGTTTTTTACCCCGTGAGGCCCCAGGAGCAACAGCCCCAGTTGCGGGGCCAGGTCTGGAGCCCTGGAGTCAGCTCCGGCAGTAGCTCCGGAGCTCTCCGTCTGCAAGGCCTGGAGGCTCCGGGGCGGGGCCGCTGATCTGCTCAGCTCGGGGCAGGAGCGTCCTTGCTGTTCTCGGCCCTCCAGGCCTCTGTCTGTCCCGGGGGAGGCCGGATCCTGGGCTGTGTCCGGGCGCCCTGTGCTCCAGGGCCTGCGCTGTTGGATTCGCGCTCCCGCCCGCAGTCCCCTCCGCGGAGCCCCCGCCCGAGCCCCTACGAGCTGCTCCGGGTCCCGCCGTGCGCGCTGCAGCCCTTAGGGAGCTCGGCGCACTCTCCTGGGCGCGCAGTTGCTCTGTTACTGTCCTAGGGAGCCCGAGGGCATCCCCGCCCTCCTGGGGTCCTGCTCCAACTCCCTGCGAGCCCCTTTCCGCCCGGGAAGGTTGGTGCAGCTCCTGCTTCTCCGGGACGGGGCTCTCCTGTCCTGGGGACACTCGCCCCGGCCTCAGCCTGGCTCCTCGCGGGGCCCCTCCCCCTTGGAGGCCTTTTGTTTCTTTATTTCTTTTTTCCCCGTCTTCCTACCTTGATAGAAGCGCGAACTCTTCTCACTGTAGCATTCCAGGTGTTCTCTCTTTAATTCTCAGGCCGAATTCGTAGATTTTCAGGATAATTTGAAGGTTTTCTAGGTAATTTGGTGGGGACAGGTGATTTGGAGACCCTACTCTTCCGGCATCTTGCCCCTCCTCCCCTTGTAAATTCCTAAGTGATAAAAAGCACCAGGAGCATCTTCTGTTACAATATTTGCTCTTTGACCCAGATTCCAGACCCAGGGCTCCTGAAACTTATGCAAATTCCCAAGTGATAAAAGGACTAGTGATGTGGGAAACAAAGGCAAAAATGTAGATTAAATTAAAATATCCTGGGATACCTGGGTGCCTCAGTGGTTGAGCATCAGCCTTCAGCTCAGGGCATGACCCCAGGATCCGGGATCAAGTCCCACATTGGGCACCTTGCAGGAGGCCTGCTTCTCCCTCTGCCTGTGTCTCTGCCTCTCTCTCTATCTCTCATGAATAAATAAATAAAATCTTTTTAAAAAAATCTCCTTACAGCTTGCAGACTTCTGAGAAACACCTGAAACATGCAGAGTGTGACGTTCCTCAAGGAACTCTTGGCTGCCTTTGTGACTTACTGTTTAAAAGGGACTTTATCCTGGCAACAGCTGGCCTCTCAAGGTCCTGATAGCCTTGCTTCCAGATTTCTGAGAGACTTGCACTATCCCCAATCCCCACTAATTAAAATGTATACACTCCTCACAATCCCAGTGTAGCTCTTTCTGTCCACAGGTCCTGTCTTATGTATAGGGAAGGAGTTAAGGTATAGGTAGGAGAGATAGGAGGCCCCTGACTCCCCTGACTAGGCTCTGAAACTATTCCTGGCAGATGTAGATGCTGTGACAGAGCTGAACAAGAGATAAGGGAACAAACTAAGATGGCACAAGAATCTCAAGGCCATGAGCTTCCTAGTCGGATATCAATAAAAGATTGCCACTAAAATCCCTCAGTGGGAACCCTTTGAGGACCCCTCTGATTTTGGAGAGCTTTTTTCTTTCCTTTCTGCTCTCATCTTCACTTAATAAACTTTCACTTCACTTCACCCTTTTGTATCCACAAGATTCATTCCTCAACTCTGTGAGACAAGAACCCTGCAATCCTGCAACACTAGAAGCATTTTTTGTTCCAGTGAGGTGACTCTAGGTGGGATCTTGGATGGTGATTGGTCACTAGAAAGTCCAAGCCAAGATTAGATTCTTGAAGTTTTCAGCCTTATCAACCCTATCCCCATCCTCCAGAAATGGGACAAGGGCTGGAAATGGAGTTAATAATTGACCATACCTATGTGAGGAAGTCTCCATAAAATCCCAATAGTGTGGAATTCAAAGAGCTTCTAGGTTGGTGAAAACATCCACATACCAAGAGAGTGATGTACCCCAAAAGCATGGAGCTAGAAGTTCTGGTGCTCAGAACTATCCTAGACCTCATCCTATGTATCTCTTCAACTGACTATTCCTTTGTATCTTTAATCATATCCTTTAATAAACTGGTAAAAATAAGTGTTTCCCTGAGTCCTGTGAGTCACTGTAACAAATTAATCAAATATAAAGAGGGAGTTATGGGAGGCTCAGATTGTAATCCATCAGTCAAAAGCACAGGTCTTGTGGGCCTGAGTTCTTAACCTGTGGACCTGATGCTATCATCAGGCAGATAGTGCCAGAACTGAATTGAACTGAGTTAAATCATAGGACACCCAGCTGGTGCAGCAGATTATTACTTGGTGGGGGAAAAACCCACACACATCTGGTGTCAGAAGTGTTGTGAGTGTGGCAATACTGTGAAAATAAAGGAGAAACACATGAGGAGGACTGGGTTTTACCCTAACACAGCAGTTCTATAAGGTTTTCCTCCGTGTATTTTGATGCTCTTTTATTAGGTACATAAACATAATTGTTATGTTCTCTTACCTAATTGACTAATTTATCTTTATTAAATATCCTTATTTTAATGTGGTAATAGTCTTTGCCCTAAAATCTACTTTGTCTTTTCCTTACACTAGAGTTAACATGATATTTTTTTTATCAAACATTTTATTTTTATTCTTTTTGTCTTTAAAAGAAAAATGATCTTCTTATAGGCAGCAGATAGTTATTTCATTTTTATCCAACCTGCCAATCTAAGACATTAAACTGGAATGTTCAGACCAGTTATGTTTCATCATTATTGATACAGTTTGGTTTTGAGTAAATACTTTTCTATCTTTTATTTGTCCTATTTGTTCCTTTTTCTCTCATTTTCTGCCTTCTTTTCCATTAGTCAAGTATTTTTCTGAATCCATTTTATCCCTGTTTTAAGCTTATTACCTATAATTTTTAATTTTTTTTTATTTTCATGGTCTGTCTTGGATTTATGGCATACATTTTTAACTTACTGTAGTCTACCTTCATGTCATATTATACCAGTTTGGGGATCCCTGGATGGCTCAGTGGTTTAGTGCCTCCCTTCGGCCCAGGGTATGATCCTGGAGTCCCGGAATCGAGTTCCACGTAGGGCTCCCTGCATGGAGCCTGCTTCCCTCTGCCTGTGTCTCTGCCTCTCTCTCTCTCTCTCTCTCTCTCTCTCTCTCTCTGTGTCTCTCATGAATAAATAAAATCTTTAAAAATATATTATACCAGCTTGTGTACAATCTATGATCCTTAAAATAGCTTACTCATTTTTGCCTCTTGACCTTTATTCCATTGTTGTATACATTTTACTTTTACATATGTTATAAAACTTACAATATATATTATTATTTAGTTTTCTTTTAAAAAGTTTTAAATAATAAAAACATTTTATTATCCACTTTATTACCATTTCTAGATGAAAAATACACTTTTGTGTGTCTTCTCCACTCTCAGTACTTTACTATAAATACTATTTCACTTCTAACACCAGATGTGTGTGGATATGTGTGTGTGTTGGGGGATATAACCCCATACCAAACAATTATGCACTAGTTGAGTTTCCTACAATTTAATTCCACAGGTTAAAGTGTCAGTCCCACAAAATTGCTCCCCACAACTTCAGACACCAATAGCAAGTCGAAGTTGTTTCCTTTGATTCTGACCTACTTGATAGGGGAACAGGATTAGGTGAGGACAAAGCACAAGCCTGAGGCAGCACATTGACAAATCCTTGAAACAGGCAGAGGGACATTCCTCTACAGATTCAACTGCCTTGATGTTAATAATCTTGCTAAGAGCAAATGGCAATCTTAGCCCGACCCCCAGGATCCTGTAAGTCTACTTTAACATATAAAAATTTCTTTAGGGGCAGCCCGGGTGGCTCAGTGCTTTAGTACTGCCTTCAGCCCAGGGAGTGATCCTAGAGACCTGGGATCCAGTCCCACCTCAGCCTCCCTGCATGGAGCCTGCTTCTCCCTCTGCCTATGTCTCTGCCTCTCTCTCTCTCTCTCTCTCTCTCTGTCTCTCTCATAAATAAGTAAGTAAGTAAATAAATAAATAAATAAATAAATAAATAAGTAATTTTTAAAAAAAATTCCTTTAGAAATTTCCCTTTATCTCTAAACCACCAAGATACGTGCTGGCAATCATCCTCCAAGCACATGGCCCACTGATATACATCTGAAGGGCCTCATGACTCAGGTTATATTAGATGGTAATAAATGACCTTTTCCCAACAATGGCTAGCCCCGTCAAGGTTCTGGAAACCTTGCTTCCAAAATTCCTTAGAGAGTACGCCATCCTCAAACCCCTCCCAACTCCCAGGTATATAATCAGCCACCCCTCATAGGCCCAGGGCAGCAGCTCTTCCTGCCCATGGGTCCTGTCCCTGTGCTTAATAAAACCACCATTAGCACCAAAGACGTCTCAAGAATTCTTTCTTGGTCATCGGCTCTGGACCTGACCCCACCAAACTTCATCTATATTCCAAAACTTCATCATACTATGAATCAGAGTTTCATATTATCCCTCTTCAAGTTTGATTAATTTGCTAAAGCAGCTCTTATAAGGTAGAAAAATATTTACTTACTAGATTACTGATTTATTATAAAAGAATATAAATCAGGAACAGGCAGATGGAGGAGATACATTGGGCAGAGTTTCCATGCTCTCTTCGGGCACACAATTCTCCTTACATCTCCAAATATTCACTAACCTGGAAGTTCTCTGAACCCATTCATTTGAGTTTTTCATCGAGGCTTTATTACATAGGCATGATGGATTAAATCTTTGGCTATTAGTGATTGAACTCAATCTCCAGCCCCTCTCCCTTTCCTTCAGTTTGGGGCAGGGCAGGAGCAGGGGTGTGGGTGTAGATAGAACTAAAAATTCCAACCCCGTTATCAAGGTTGGTTCCCCTGGCAACCAGCCCGCATCCATAGAGGCTTTCCAAAAGTCGCTCATTAGCATAACCTCAGGTACGGTTGAAAGGGGTTTGTTATGAATAAAAAGAGACATCCACTTCACCTTTATGCTCTGAAGCTATTTCAGGAACTGAGGACAAAAGACCAAATACTATAACAAAAGATGTCCCTACAGCTCTTGAGAAATTACAAGGATTTTATGGGACGCCTGGGTGGCTCAGCAGTTAAGAGTCTGCCTTCAGCTCAGTGCGTGATCCTGGAGTCCCTGAATTGAGTCCCTGGATAGAGTCCCTGGATAAAGTCCCTGGATCAAGTCCCTGGATGGAGTCCCCGGATCGAGTCCCACATCAGGCTCCCTGAATGGAGCCTGCTTCTCCCTCTGCCTGTGTCTCTGCCTCTCTTTGTGTGTGTCTCTCATGAATAAATAAATAAAATATTTTTTAAAAAGGAAATTACAAGAATTTTATAAAACATGTGCCAGGAATAGTGAACAAAGACCAAATATGTATTTATTATAAGCAGCAATATCACACCATTTCTGGCCATCTTCATTCCTTTCTATAGGTGCATATTTTTATCTATCATTTTCCTTCTGCATAAAACACTTTCTTTAACATTTCTTATAGTAAAGGTCTGCCAGTGGTAAATTATTTCAGCTTTTTGTGGAGGCCGAGAAAAATTAAGGCCATCCCACCTAAAGTTTAGCATTAGCACAAGTACAGCCATCTTAGGCCCCTGTGAATAAGAGCTGAACCTTATGGGAAAAACTGCAGAATGTCCCCAATGTCCTCGGCAGGGAATCCCATATCAGAAAGACAACAGAGCTCAGAATTGCCCTCGGCAGAGAATCCCATATCAGAAAGACAACAGAGCCCACGCCCATGGTAGAAAGTCCCATATTAGAATGAGAACAGAGCTCAATGCCCTTGAAAGCCCCACATCAGAATGTAAACAGAACTTGGAGAAATTCTTCCACCCCTTCTGAAAATCCCCTAGACCAGCCTATAAAAAACCCAGCTGTAACCCACTTCGGGGTCCAAGTCCCTGCTTCGCTGTGTCCGGCACACTTGGATCCAAGCTCTAGCTTGCAAATAAACCCTCATGCGCTTGCATCGGTGTGGGCTCCTTGGTGGTTTCTCGTATTCACAATCTTGGGGACAACATTTTGTAAGTCTGAAAAAAGTCTTTATTTTACCTTCACTTTCGAAAGATATTCTTGTCAGATATGGAATTTTACCTTGACTTTTTTTTCTCTCAGTATGTTAAAAATGTTTCCTCACTGTATTGCATGCATTGTTTCCAAGGAGAAATAAGATGTCATCGTTATTTTTGTTACTCCAGACATAACATGCCTTTTATCTCTGGATGTTTTAAAGATTTTCTTTTTCACTGGTTTTAATAAATTTGGTCATAATATACACAGGATGTAGATTTCTTCATTTTTCTTGTGCTTGGAATTTATCTTCCTGGTTCTGTATGGTTCTGTATGTTTATAGTTTTCATCAATTTAGAAATTTTCAGCTGTTATTTCTTCAAATTTTCTCTATCTCCTTCCCCTCTCCTCTTTCAGACCCTCCAATTACCCGTCCATTTGTCACTTGGTAAATTGTCTCACAACTTACTGATCTCACTGATACTCTGTTCAGTTTGTAAGGATTCATTTTTTTCCTCTGTGTTTTATTTTGGACAGCTTATACTATCAACTACATTAATCTTTTTTTTTTCTGCAGCCTAATCTGCCATTAATTCTATCCATCATATTTACATTGAACAAAGTTTAGTTTTCATCTCCATTATGTCTATTTGGGTCTTTTTATAAATATTCCATCTCTACTTAATTTTCTGAATAGATGGAATATAGCTATAATGTCTATTTAAATGTCTATGACTCCTAATTCTTTTTTAAAAAAGATTTTATTTATTTGAGAGGGAGACAGAGAAAGTGAGAGAGAGCACAAGAGCAAGGGGAGGGAGAAGCAGACTCTCCACTGAGCAGGAAAGCAAGGTAGGGCTCAGTCCCCGGATGCTAGGTTTAAGATCTGGGCAAAAGGCAGACACTTGACTGAGCCGCCCACTGCCCTTATGCTCCTAATTCTAACATCTTTATCAGCCTTGGATCAGTTTCAATTGTTTTAATTTTCTCTTCGATGTAATTTATATTTTTATGCATTCTTTTCATTCTTTGTGATGTTTAGTTGTATATTAGCCAGACATTGTAGATTTTACCTTGTTCAATGCTGAATACGTCTATATTCCTTTAAATATTCTTGACATAGTTCTGTGACATGTTAAGGTACCAGGACATACTTGGATCCTTTTGAGTCATGCTTTTTAAGTTTTGTTACAGGATTGGAACAGTGTTCAACCTAGGCCTAATTATTTCCCTACCAAAGCCACCCTTCCGCATACTTGATCCAGTGCCCAATGATTTTTGAGGTTTTTTAGTATGGCTGGTGGGAACAGGCATTGTTTCTGGTCCTGAATTCACCCCACAGTTAGCTCTAATTCTTTTGGATGATTCTCTACCTGGCCTGGAGGGTACTTTCCTCAAATGCGTGTTCTGATCAGTCCTTAGCTACATGCTGAAGGGGAATCTTTGTAGATATCTGGAGTTTTACCTCTATGCAGTTTCTTTTCTTTAGTACTCTTTCTTGAAAATTCTAGCCATCTAGATCTCTCTGGACACTTAGCTCTATCTTCTCAATGTAGGGAGTCCATCAATCTTTTTTCAATTCTCCCTCCTTGAACCATAGCCCAGAAAAATCTCTCACAGCAATAGACAGGGAAAATCTTTGAGCTCACCTCATTTGTCTCCAAACTTGAATCTCTGGATCTCCAGTATCTTGAAAACTGATGTATCGTATGATTTGAAACATTTACTTGTTGTCTCAGCTATGAGAGTATTTCTGATCTTTTTTACTCTATATTGCTCATAAGCAAAAGCGTCTATTCTTTTTTCTTAATATCTTCTAGATGTAGGTATTTTACAGACAGTAATATGCACTACTCATATATGTACAGCTCAATTATTTATATATCTGTGCAATCACCACGAAGATCAAGATATTAAACTTTTCAAGCACTTCTAGAAGGCTCCCTCATCCCCCACCATTGCTCTGTTTTATTGAAAACTACCTTGTTCAGGGACGCCTGGTGGCTCAGTGGTTGAGCGTCTGCCTTCAGCTCAGGGCGTGATCCTGGAGTCCTAGGATCAAGTCCCACATCAGGCTCCCTGCATGGAGCCTGCTTCTCCCTCTGCCTATGTTTCTGCTTCTCTCTCTGTCTCTCATGAACAAATGAATAAAATCTTAAAAAAAAAGAAAGAAAACTACCTTGCTCTTCATTTTGACCTTGAAGAAACTTACGCTACTGTCAGAATAAAGCCATATAATTTTATTGCTGCCACACTTCAACTATAAATCCCTGTCTTCTATAAGTAGTCTCATTTTATATATTCTGTATTTTTTTTGCAGTTGGCAATTTCAAAATACAGTAAACTTTTTGCTTTTTTTGTTGAGGTATAATTGACATATAACATTATATTAATTTCAGCTGTATAACATAGTGATTCAGTACACATATATATTGTGAAATGATCACCACAAGTCTAGTTAATATCTATCATTATACATAGTTATACAAAAGAATTTTTTTCTTGTGATGAGAACTTTTAAGGTTTACTCTCTTAGCAACTTTCAATGCAATGCAGTATAGTTAATATAACTATAGTCAACACGCTTATATTACACCCCAAAATATATTTATTTTATAATTGGAGGTTTATGTCTTTTGACCCCCTTCACCCATTTTGCTGACCCCCTACCCTCTGCCTTTGGCAACCAGGTGTTGTCTGTGTCTGAGCTTGGTTTTTGTTTTGTTTTAAATTCCACTGTAAGCAGGATCATATGGTACTTGTCTTACTCTGACTTATTTCACTTAGCATAATGCCCTCAAGGCCCATCCATGATGTTGCAAATAGCAAGATTTCCTTCTTTTTTGGATGAATAGTATTCCACTGTGGAGTGTGTGTGTGTATAACACATCTTCTTTATCCATTTTTCCACTGATAGACACTAAATTGCTTACATATATTGGCTATTGTAAATAGTGCTGCAATGAACATGGGGGTCCATAGATTCTTTTCAAATTAGTGATCTTATTTTCTTTGGATAAATATCCAGAAGTGGAATTCCTGGATCATATGGTAGTTCTATTTTTAATATTCAAATAAGCTTCATACTATTTTCCATAGTTGTGACACCAATTTACACTACCATTAGCAGTGCAAGAGTGTTTCCTTTTCTCCACATTCTTGCCAACAATTTTCCCCAAAATACTGGGCCTAAATGTACAGTAATGGTCATAATATACACAGGACAGTTTGACACTAAAACCAGTTTGACACTAAAACCCACCCCAATCTCACTGTTATCTGTTGTTTATCATTCACATAGTAGAATATTGGTAGATGGTAGCAAAAATGAGTGATGCTAATGGAATTATGATCATGATTTTAATCGGGAAAAATAATGACTTACTCTTTTTCATTTTTTGTCTATGCAATAAGTCAAAGTTTTTGTTTTTAAATGATATTCTTTTCTGAGTTTACGATTTTTTTTTACCGTATCATTATTTTTAATGTCCAATGTTTATAATATGAAGGCCGGGGCTTTCTCCTCAACTCAAGTTTATAAATTTTCAATTGGCTTGTGAGGCCAATAGGGATACTTCTTCTTGTCTAATTTGGTTTCTGGGAAGACTTCATTCAGGTCCTCAATGGTCATCTGATCAAATGGAATTATGTTCTTCATCTTCTCCAGCTCTTTTTCATATTCTTCAATCCTGGCCTTTGAGAGGGACAAAAATTCAGCACAGCTTTTCACATCTTCTTTTTCCTCAGCATCCACCTGAACAGTGTATTTATCCTCTGGCACAGGAAACTTCAGGGCATTAAACTTCTTCTCAAAGTCATCTACCAAGCCAGCCTTTGCCACATTGGCCTTGTAGTAAGCCCAGTCAATAGCAGGTGGTTTCTCAGGAAGAGTAGCCAACCTGGAGGTAAGCATCTCATTCCAGGATTTCAGGGAGTTGGCAATGGCCTTCTGGTTTCGGGGTATGATCTCCCCAAAAGCTACCCAGTCAATGGTTTTTAGAGCAAGTTTTCGCCCAGCCATCTTGAGATCCTTCACCAACCCCGGCAGCCCACGGTCCACAGCCGAGTTTACAGATTTTTTTGTCTGCCAATTACCAATATTTCATGTTTCCCATACCTCAGCAACCAATAAATAAAATAATACTTTAAAAGGAACATTTCTTTTTTAAAAAACAGTACAATGATATAGAGAAGTTTATTAATTCATACAAGTAATTTCTCAGATCGATACAGTGAAAGGCTAGACTGATCTGGGGGGGGAAATCCTTACATGATAGCAAAATATCTTCTAGTCTCCATAAACCATCTGTAATCACTTGCTAAGAAAAAAATTCCATAACCACATAGGTCATGCAGACTTGTTTTTATGCCATGTGTATTTGTTTTCTTTCAAAGTGAGCAAAACAATGTAACCTTTTACTTTTTATACATTTCAAAATCTTACTTTTATTAATGGAGCTCCCCACCCCAATTCATCTTATTAATTTTTTTTAAGATTTTATTTATTTGTTCATGGGAGACAAAGAGACAGAGAGAGGCAGAGACACAGGCAGAGGGAGAAGCAGGCCCCATGCAGGGGGCCTCACGTGGGACTCCATCTTGGGTCTCCAGGATCATACCCTGGGCTGAAGGCAGTGCTAAACCGCTGAGCCACCAGGGCTGCCCAATCCATCTTATTACTAAATAAGAATGAGATAAGGGGTGAGAAAAAGATCCTTGATTGTTTTTTCATTTTCTTCCTTTTCCCTCAGAGTAAACCAAGAATTCATCAAATATTTTCTAAAGTCAGAAGGATAACAAAAGACTCGATTTTTTCTTCACAGAAAAAAAAATAGACTAAATAAGTAAATAGCATTCAAATCTCAGTAACGAAATAGGCCCCCAATACAGCTTTAAGATAGTTCCATTTAACAGGGAAGTGTTAGAATGGAAAAGAAGGTTCCTGAGAGGCACTCATTTAACAAATAAATTATAGCTTAAATTATTACTGTATAGAATATACCTGGCAAAGGCAGAAAGAATGAACTTTTTTCCTCCTTTCGTGAACTTTGTGAGCTATGATGGGCTGTAAATCATCCACCATATTTAAGTCATGTTTATTTAAAGTTCTCCTAATATTAGACATTTTTGTGGGAATAAAAAACTTAGTAAACAACTATTTCTTTCCCCCTCCTTTTCTAGCCACATAAGCCAGCTGTAGTGGATGACACAGATTTGTAAAATATTCCAAAGGCTGCCACCGTGGAGGCTGAGAAAAATTAAGGCCATCCCACCTAAAGTTTAGCATTAGCACAAGTACAGCCATCTTAGGCCCCTGTGAATAAGAGCTGAACCTTATGGGAAAAACTGCAGAATGTCCCCAATGTCCTCGGCAGGGAATCCCATATCAGAAAGACAACAGAGCCCACGTCCATGGTGGAAAGTCCCATATTAGAATGGGAACAGAGCTCAATGCCCTTGAAGGTCCCATATCAGAATGTAAACAGAATTTGAGAAATTTTTCCACCCCTTCTGAAAATCCCCTAGACCAGCCTATAAAAAACCCAGCTGTAACCCACTTCGGGGTCCAAGTCCTTGCTCTGCTGTGTCGGGTATACTTGGACCCAAGCTCTAGCTTGCAAATAAACCCTCATGCGCTTGCATCAGTGTGGGCTCCTTGGTGGTTTCTCGGATTCGCAATCTTGGGCACAACAGCCACAGTCCCAAGAACTAGAAAAAACGCCACCCACTAAAAAGCATCAAGGTAAATGTAAATACAGTGTGGTTCTAATTTTTTTCATACAATCTCAGACAACCCCAAGTAACTTTATAAATATCTTATGAAAAAAAGCAATTTTAAAACCCATCAAAACTATTTAAAATATTTAAGGGCAGAGATCTCAAATTTCCTTCAATCAGGCCAGAAATCATCACCAAAAATTATGATCACAGTTACAAATAGAATGGGTAGAATGTTTAAGTTTAGGATAACCAAAAAAGCCCATGTAACTTTTTAAATATAATTATTTACTCAAATATACTGTAAAAAGGAATGGTGACAACTCAGGAAGCAAAAATAAGCTTGCAAGTGAAATTTCTAGAAGCTCATGGAAACAATACCATCCCATATTGCAGATGCCAAAGGAAAAACAGTCAAATGGGATTAAGAGTACTCTGGTCATCTTCGTTTATTTGGTCGTGCAAGGTGTTAACTATTTTCACTGCCTGTATCACAGTTAGTCCACAGGAGGGGCTGTTGGATCTTGTCCATTATGAGGACTGGTTGGCTTGCCAGTTAGGTTGGATCCTCTTAAATTAGGAGGTCTCAGTAGAAACAAGATCACTGCAATAACCATCCAGGTCATCAAGATCATGGTAATACTGATGCCATTATCACCAGAGGGCCCTGGTAATTCCTGAAGACATGCTGTCTGTGCAGTAGGACTGAGACTGCCTCAAGAAATTGATCAGCCTTCTCATTGCATGCTGCTCATGAGAGCAAACACATTCACGAGGATCGAATCCACCTTCTGCCATGATTGCCCAGCTTGATTTAACTTGACTGTTTAAATCTGCCCAGACAACAACCGATGGGTCGGGGAAGATGGGGGCTGGGACCAAGGCTCCGCAGAAAGACCGCCTGAAGCTTCCGGAACTGGCTGCTCGGGCGCCCGAAGCCGCTGCTGCTCCTGGCCGCTGGCTTCCTCCCCTCCTCTGTTTTCGGAATATTTCTTTAATTCTGTTCTCACTTAGTCTTCAGAAACTTCAGTTCTTGCCAAATTCTACCTAAATGGCTTTGAATAAACCTAGGGAGGTTTAATATGCCTCCAGGTTTCCTCACCTTGATCATTATCAAAATTATCTCAGATTCCATCCTCAGGGAATTGTTATGGTTCCTTTTATTTTTGCATCCTGCTTTTATTACCATAATCTTTCTCAAAAACTCAATCTTGGGCAGCCCGGGTGGCTCAGCATTTTAGCGCCGCCTTCAGCACCTGGGATCAAGTCCCACGTTGGGCTCCCTGCACGGAGCCTGCTTCTCTCTCTGCCTGTGTCTCTGCCTCTGTGTGTGCGTGTGTGTCTCTCATGAATAAATATAATATTTTTTTAAAAACCCTCAATCTTTGGGTCCCTGAGACAGGGCTGGTTGACGGTCTGAATAACTGACAAGGTTATATTTATAATTCCTCTCTTCGTGGCTTTGATATACATTTTCCTGATGGCTAATGATGTTGAGTATCTTTTCATGTACTCACTCGCCATTTGAGGAATGTCCATTTCTATCTATCGCCCATATTTTAAGTTGAGTTATTTGTCTTTGTTTTTGAGTTGTACAAATTCTTTATATATAATATATACAAGTCCTTTATCAGATATATGATTGACAAACATTTTCTCCCATTTTGAGGGTTTTCGCTTTCTTGATGGTATCCACTGAAGCATGAAAGATTTTAATTTTGTAAGTCCAAGTTCACCTATTAGTTTTTTATTTTGTTATTTGGACATTTGTATCCTATCTAAAAGGACTTTGTCTAACTAGTAGTCAGAAAGATTTACTTCTATATTTTCTTCTTAGATTTGCATAGCTTCAGCACTTATATTTAGTCCTATGATCCACGTTTTGCTAATTTGTGTATATAGTATGAGGTAGGGTTGAGGAAGCTTCATTCTATTCCTAGTTTGATGTTTTGTTTATTTATTTATTTATTTATTTATTTATTTATTTATTTATTTAATTTATTTATTTTCATGAAAAGGTGTTGGATTTTGTAAAATGCTTTTTCTGTTTGTCCAAATGATTATTTGGGTTTTGTCCTTTATTTTATTGATATGATATCATCTTACTTTAATAGATTTTCAGATGTTATACCAACTTTGCATTTCTAGAATATATTCCACTTGATCATGAAGTATAATTCTTTAATTCTATAATTCTTGTCAGTGAGTTTGGTTTGACAGTATTTAAAAAAATTTTTTTTTATTCATGAAAGACACACAGAGAGGCAGAGACATAGGCAGAGGGAGAAGCAGACTTCCTGCAGGGAGCCCAATGTAGGACTCAAGGCAGACACTCAACCACTGAGCCACCCAGGCGTCCTGATTTGTTAGCATTTTATTGAGGATTTTGGCATAAATGCTTGTGGTTTTCTTTTCTGCTCATGCTTTTGTCTACTTTTATTTGTAGGAAAATACCAGCCTTACAGAATTTGGAAAATGTTTCTCTTCTATTTTCTGTAACAATTTGTAAAGAATTTGTATTGATTATAATTAGTTATTTAAAAGAATTTGGATATGGGCTTTTTCTTGTGAGAAGTTTTTTAAATTACAAATTCAATCTCTAGTTGTTATAGGTCTACTCTGATTTTCTACTTCTTGAATTTGTTTCAGTAGTTTGTTTCTTTCTAGGAATATGTCCATTTCACCTAGGTTATCTAATTTATTGGCAAACAGTTATTCATAGTATTCTCTTACATTCTTTCTCTTTCTTTAATGTCAGTAGTAACAACTGCTGTCTCATTACTTCTTTTAGTAATTTGAGTCTTCTCTTTTTTTTCTTGTTCTGTTTAGCTAAAGATTTATGAATTTGTTAGTCTTTTCAGAGAAACATTTTTTGTTTATTTTGTTGATTTTCAATTTATTGAAGCTTATTTTATGGCCTAACATATTGTTTATCCTGGGTAAGGTTCCATGTGTACTTGAGAAGAATATGTATTCTACCTTGTTAAAGGGGAGTTTATTATTAAGTCTCGTTTCTTTATATTGTTGTTCAAGTCTTCTGTTTCCTTGTTGATCTTCTGCTTTGTTGTCCTATACATTCCTGAAAGTGGAGCGTTAAAGTTTCCAACTATTGTTGAATTCTCCTTAACATTCTTCAATTCTATGACTTTGTTTCTCTTCTTTGGGGCTCCAGTTTTAGGTGCATATGCATCTGTGTTTGTATTTTTAATATCTTACAGATGGATATACTCTGTTATCATTATAAAATGTTTTTATTTACTTGTAATAAATTTTTCTGTTTTCAAGTCTATTTTTTTCTAATATTATAGCCATTCCTGCTTTACTTAATGCTGAAAAATAGAATGTTTTCCCTTTAATTTCTGGAACAAAGCAAAAAGATTCTTCTCATCACTCCTAGTCAACATCGTAGCGGAAGTCCAAAATGGTACAACTACTCATGAAGAAACAACATAATACTAATTGGAAAGGGGAAAACATTTTGCAGTTTCTTAAAAAGTTAAGTTAAAACAACTTAAAAAGTTAAGAAACAACATAATACTAATTGGAAAGGGAAAAACATTTTGCAGTTTCTTAAAAAGTTAAACTTCCACGTACCGTAACCATTCATGACCAATCCTACTCCTAGGTATTTCTTTCGAGATATTAAAACTATATTCATACAAAAAACTGCATATGAATATTATAGTCTTTTAATTCATCATCTCCAGAAGTGAAAACTACCCAAATGTTTCAATTGGTGAATGGATAAAAAATTTGTGATAATCTATACAATGAAGTACTATTCAAAAATAAAAAAACTAATGAACAAATGATACATATAACAACTTGGATGAATCTCAAAGGTGTTATCCTAAGCAAAAAAAGCCTGTCTCAATAGGTTACTTGTTCTATGCTTCCATGTATGACATTTTAGAAAAGCAGAAACTAGATTGAAAGAAAACAGGAGGGCAGCCCTGGTGGCCCAGCGGTTTAGCACCGCCTTCAGCCCGGGGTGTGATCCTGGAGACCCGGGATTGAGTCCCACATCGGGCTCCCTGCATGGCGTCTGCTTCTCCCTCTGCCTGTGTCTCTGCCTCTCTCTCTCTCTCTCTCTCTGTGTGTGTCTGTCATGAATAAATAAATAAATAAAGTCTTTAAAAAAATTTTTTTTTAAGAAGAAAGAGAACAGGAGTCTTTGTTAGGATTTGTGGGTAAGGAAGACTGTGTGACTAAAACAGGATATCATAGAGACTTTGGGGGGTTATGGGATTGTTATGTATCCTGATTGTGGTGTGGTAACATGAATCTATGCATGTGTTAATGTTCATGGTACTGTTCATACCAAAAAAGTAATCTATTATGTGTAATTTTAAGAAAAGACAGATCTCTTTATATGTAACAAGGTGAAACACATGCCTGCATATATAGTTAAGTAAAAAAAAATATTGATGCAAAATGGTTTGTATTATATGCTATTGTTTGGCAAAAATGTTAAAAAATATGTGTGTGTTTACTTTATGTATAAAATATCTTTGAAAGAATAACTAAGAAACTCACCAGATGACTAGGGGCCAGGTATAAGGTAGAAAATTTTTACTGCATATGATTTTGTGTCAGTTTTGGGTACCTGTTTAAAATTATTCTTTTTAAAAAAGATTATTTATTTATTTACATGAGAGAGAGAGAGCAGAGTAAGTGGAAGAGAACATGAGTAGGGGGAGAGTAGAGGAAGAGGGAGAAGTAGGCTTCCTGCTGAGCAGGGGCTTGATCCCTGGACCCTGGATCATGAACTGAGCTGAAAGCCAGATGCTTATCTGACTGAGCCACCCAGGCACCTCTAAAATTATTCTTTATATCTTTATTATAATATATGATATATAGAAAATAATGCATGTGGTTATAATGGGCACCCAGAGGCAAGAACTACAGCTTTATAAATTCGTATTTATTATGTTATTTTGCTTATTGCTTGTCTTCCTCACTAAAATGTAAGTTTCAAATGTGTGAGGATTTTTTTCCACTCCTTTAATTAAACATGTATCTGTATTGCCTTGAACAGTGACAAGCACACAGTAGTTGACTAACAAATGTTTGTCGAGTGAATAAAATAAAGTGATAAGAACAAGGTACATGGTGGAAGCAGAAAAGAGGAACAGTTGTCTGGTTTTGATTAAGGAGTGGAAGGAAGAGTCAGCAAGGCTTAATGATAGAGATAAAATATGAGCTGATCTATGAAAGGTGATACTAGATAGCAGGGTGTGAAAGCATGTAGATTTGAGGTCTCAGTGCGCTTTCCAAATTGTAAGCACTTGTATGAGACTTTGACTTAGGGTGGGAAAAGGAAAAGCTGAGTAGTTAGAGAGGAGCCTGGAGAGAGAGAGAGACAAAGTTAGACTACCAAGGTTTTTGTATACCATGCTAAGGAGTTGGGATTTGGGGAGAAACATGGAGGGTTTGAACTAAGTGATCCTGATGACTGAGAGAAATGGATGAAATCTGTAACTATTCATATATCATCCTTTCAGTGAGTTTTTCCATAATAGCATTCGTCTCCTCTTCCCCTGTGTACATTGCTATCCTACTTACTTGCTTTGTTTCTTCATAATACTTGTCACCTTCTGGTATGTTTTTTCTTAAATATTTTATTATCCGACACAAAAATGTAGTTCCTGTGAGGGCAGAAATTTTTATCCATTTTGGTCATGGCTCTATCCTCAGAGCCTGGTGCATATTAACTGTTCGATAAATATTTGTTGCATGGATTTGTCAAAATTTTGAATGTGGAGGAAGTCGAGGAAAAATTATCAGATTTCGATGCCTCTGGATTTCTGATAATCCACTGGCTAACTTTTCCACCTCAATTCCCAAATACAATTAATTATTAATAGCATAAGCCCCTAATTTTCTGTATTTATTCTTTGATTACACCAATATCCTCTGAATCAACCTCTCTGCCTCCAGATTGCACCAGTACAACCCATTTTCTGTATTCTGGTTTTAAATATTACTAAATACTTTCTTGCTTAAAATTTTTCTTTGGCTTTCTGTTTTCCTCATAATTAAGCTCAAACTCCATGATCCTTCCTTCTCTGGCCTCTTCTAACATTCAGATTCATGACCCATTACTACTCCTTTCACAGTATACTTCAAGTCCACTGCCATTCTTCCCTTTCATTCGTCCATTCAATAATCTATTCAACATTAAACAAATCTTTATTGAGCACTCTCTAGTAGATAAGGTGTATTTTAGGTTTTTAGTATTCACCAATCAATGGGATAGTCATAGTTCCTACAAGGTCTCCTTTACCTATTATTTTGTCGCATTATAGCGTTGCTACTTGTTTATGTATTCATTTCCCCCACTGTTTGGAGGGTCTTGAAATCCAGGACTGAGTCTTATTCTTCTTTATATGGGCAATATCAGGAACGGAACCTTACGCTGAGTGGTTGTTCAGAATCTGCTGTTTGAATGACAAAATATGAGTTAAAATGTTGAAATGAACTATAAAAATACCATCAAAAGTAAGAACCTGGTGCTGGCCCCTGTCATTTCCCTGATCACATTTTGGTTATTTATTCATCTGACAAACATCAATAATCACCTATTTTATGCCAGGCTCTTATGTGTTTAAAATGTCACGTTTAGCTCCTAAGCTGTGGGTTCCTACTGCAATGCCCATGAGTGTAGCGCAGTATTTGGGACATGGTAGATGCTCACTGTATAGTAGTAGATTGACTGAAAATAACCACAAAAAAGGAAAACAGGTACAGATTTTGGACCCAGTGTTTTCTGGAGGTAGTGGCAATAGGTGATTCAATATTGAACTTTTAACCAGAGTAAGGATTATTCTTATTATTGAAAATTTTGGGAATCCCTGGGTGGCTCAGCGGTTTAGCACCTGCCTTCAGCCCAGGGCATGACCCTGGGGACCCCGGATCGAGTCCCACGTCGAGCTTCCTGCATGGAGCTTGCTTCTCCCTCTGCCTGTGTCTCTCATAATAAATAAATAAATAAATAAAATCTTAAAAAAAGAAAATTTTGTCAGTTGTCATTTTCTTGGGGGGGGGTATATACATATACAAGAATGCTTTCTAGATGAATTTACCTTTATTTGTTAATTTGAGTATAGCATGTAACTCTTTGGATACTATTCCGAGACAAAAATGATTCAGATCTAAGATTTTTTAAAATCTCGAAATCGAAGTATGCCACTTATAAAAATGAACTTTTTACTCAACATGGTATGTTAGAAAATGGTAAACCAGTATGGCAAATACATAACTGTTGGCATCCAAGAGTCAAGGCACTAAGGGTTAGGAAGGTATTTTAAGGGCTAAATCAATAAGGCGAGGTGACAAATTTGGATATGTGGGGTTTGGCTGAAATAATGCAGTTCTTCGGATGACTAGAGTTAAAATTTCTTTTTTTTAAAGATTTTAGGGCAGCCCCGGTGGCTCGGCGGTTTAGCGCCGCCTTCAGCCCGGGGTGTGATCCTGGAGACCCGGGATCGAGTCCCACATGGGGCTCCCTGCGTGGAGCCTGCTTCTCCCTCTGCCTGTGTCTCTGCCTGCCTCTCTCTGTGTGTCTCTCATGAATAAATAAATAAAATCTTTAAAAAAATAAAGATTTTATTTATCCATAAGAGACACAGAAAGAGAGAGGCAGAGGGAGAGGGAGCCCGATATGGGACTCAATCCCGGGACTCCAGGATCACGCCCCGGGCCAAAGGCAGGCTCTAAACCGCTGAACTACCCAGGCGACCCTAGAGCTTTAATTAGTAAAAAGTTACTGTCTCTGAGCCGGTTCACATCACTAACCAGCTTCTGATACGCTGAAAGCCAGAGCAATAAAGTATTGTAAAAGCTTGCTAGAGAGGCACAGGAAGTTGCCTGTAAAGGGGGCGTGGCGTCGGAAAATAAGTTTCCGCCAAACGAAGGAAAATAGCGCTTCCGGTTACGCCATCGTTGTGTCGGGGCTTTCTTCACTGAGGTGAGTGGAAAGAAAGAGGCTCATAATTTTCACAAGTGAGTCTCCAAACCCTCCCGGGAAGCTTTCCTCCTTGCTTCAACATGGGGTGGAAAGATTTCATCCCCAGAGCACATTGTGTGAAGGATGTTTCTGACGCTTATGGTTCCGGTCGCCTG
Source organism: Canis lupus dingo (assembly GCF_003254725.2). Classification (NCBI taxonomy): domain Eukaryota; kingdom Metazoa; phylum Chordata; class Mammalia; order Carnivora; family Canidae; genus Canis; species Canis lupus. The sequence goes on from NC_064281.1 coordinate 44,412,681, forward strand.
TCTACCTATTCTGAAGATGGCAGGCTGTCCTCCCTCTCTATTTTTGTCCTTTTATCCCTGGTCATTCTTCACCTCTCCTCGTTACCCCAGATCCTCTTCCTGATATTTCTGAGCCTGGGCCATTTCCTCTACCACAGATTTTTTTCCTACCTCTTAACTTCCACCTTCTTCCCCGGCCCCTTTTAGCCTCAAAACTTTTGCAACCCCCTTCTCCCGTTAGGAATCTACGCCCTTCCTTTTTCTTCAGCTCCAGTACTTTACTTTCCACCCCCCCCGCCCCTCCTGCCCGCCTCTTTCAGAGTCCTTTGAATTAAAAACTTGCCAAAACCAGGTGTGACTTCAGTTTCAAGGTCAACTCTTTTATTTCCTTAAAATAAGCAGTGGCAGAAATTTTAGTCCTAAGACACAGGAGCTTGTTCAGATTATTATATTATTGCTGAGTTTATTTTTACTCTTAACCAAAATGATACATCAGAAACTGCACTGATTTTAACCCTCCTGACATAAAAAAAAAAAAAAAATTGGCACAGAACTCAATCCCCACTTTTTAGAGGAGCAGTCATAGGGGTTTTGCCTGTAAAACTTGTGTCAATTCTTGATGGTCGAAGCTTTCCCATCTCCTTTAGAACTTGTCATAGGACAGAAATGGTTGACGGATATGACATCCAATCACAAATTTATTTTTTCATATGAGTTATGCCTATTCAAATCTTTTTCTGGTCTTTGGTGGCAACATTGAACAGCAAGCTGACAGATTTTCAAAGTTTTCCTGGGAACTTCGCAAGTATTCTCTATTTCGTGCAAGGTGAAATATATTTTTCTGTTCCATTCATCATGTTTACTTTGTCTCGTGAGAACGTTAGTTAATCACAATTTATTATTCAATTTTTTACCCAAGAGAGGGGATATGATCATTAAACTTAAAATGAGTGTCAGGATTATTCAGGCTCTAAAGAGGAATTTATTCACCAAGAATTCCCTTGAACAAGCAATTTATTCCTTTCCTCCTGTAACTAGTGTGTTATACTTGCCAAAATAAGACGTAAATCTTTTTCTGGGCTAGGTGTAATTTTCAGTTCGTTTAGAAAAAAGTCAGGCTCGACTTCATGATACTAAAACACTTAAAAACTTTTTTGAAGGGTATTGCTGATGTCTCTGTATTCTCTAGTCAAGTTATAGTAACACAGCATTTAAATATCCCACGGCTTCAACCCAGTGTGCAACCATCATTTATTCATCTAAGAATTTTTTTATTGAATAACTTTATGTGTCAGACAGTGTTAAGCACTGAGGATACAACAGTGGAAAATAAAAAGCTTATTAAACTTTAGTTGAGAGACAGTAAATGAATATATAGTAAATATGAGTAAGTTGTAATGGAGAGGAGATGTAGTATTTTAAATAGGGATGGTGAGGAAGGCTTCCCTGGTAAGGCAACATTTGAGCAGAAACCTAAAGGAAGTGAGGGCACGAACTATGTACAGCTATTAATGGGAAAAACAGGATATATCTTATGTTGGTGTCTCTGTATTTGTTCACTCTGCTTCCACACCCCCCTTGCCCATTGTCACTTTTTTGCATGGCTTTAATGTAGCACTCTACATACTGAAATAACCTAATCCAGGCACATACATTTCCCATATTCTTTTGTTTTTTAATCTTGGCGAGCTTCTTGCTATCAATTAGGTATGTTGTTAGTTACCAGCCCTCTAGGAAGACATGTCTTTACATACATTTAGGTATGTTGTTAGTTACATACCTAATACGTCTAGAAGACGTATCTTTACATCCATCCTCACGTCTTCTTCAATCTTTTATCCGCAGTGCATTGTGTGCTATCCTACAGCATATTTGCTTACCTCTCTCACTGCTCTTATCACTGTGTGCTCATGATATGTTGCCCATAAATGTTTGGTATGTTAAATTGGAGGAATTGAGTACTTGTCTGTCTGTACAGGCAATCTTTTAAATATAGTTGGCCCTGGGATGCCTGGGTGACTAGGTAGTTGAGCATCTGCCTTTGGCTCAGGTCGTGATCCTTGGGTTTTGGGATTGAGTCCCGCATCAGGCTTCCTACAGGGAGCCTGCTTAACCTATGTGGTGGTATTGTTTGATCTTTCATTTGTATTCACAATTTATTTGTAATTGATTTCTTTGTATGTTTTCAGTATGAGTTATTGGTATGCGTAAAGGCCCCCCTTTTGTACATTTTTTGAAATGGACATTCAAGGGTGCCTGAGTGGCTCAGTCGGTTAAATGTCTGCCTTTGGCTCATTTCATGATCCCAGGGTCCTGGGATCAAGCCCTGTATTCGACTCTTTATTCAGCGGAGAGTCTACTTCTGCCTCTCCCTCTGTGCCCCCACTTCACCTCATGCTCCCACTCTTTAAAAAAGCAGATATTTAATCAACCTAATATCACTATTGAAAAGATAGCTATTTCCCTCCTATAGAGTCATGTTTTTCATAAATCAAATGACTAAGTTATTTATGTGGGTTTATTTCTTCTGAATTTTGTTCTGTTTGGTTAATTTTTCTATCCTTATATAAGTACCACTGTTATAATGGATGTCCTTTTATAATATATATCATATGTATATAGTCATTTAGTCTTACAGTTTTGTTCTTTTTTTTTCAATAATGCCTAGTGATTCTTGGTCTTTTGAATTTTCATATGCATTTTTAAAAAATATTTTATTTATTTACTCATGAGAGACAGAGAGAGGGAGAGGCAGAGACAGAGGCAGAGGGAGAAGCAGGCCCCGTGCAGGAAGCCGGATGTGGGACTTGATCCTGGGTCTCCTGGATCATGCCCTGAGCCAAATCAGACGCTCAACTGCTGAGCCACCCAGGCGTCCCTCATATGCATTTTAGACTCAGCTCATCAATTTCCACAAAAATTCTTCTTGACATTTTGATTGAAATACCACTTAATACATCCATTTGAGAAACATACATCATGGCACTTTACCCTTAAATATCTCAGTGTTTATCTCCTAATATTAGGGACATTTTATAGATAATTTAATTACCATTATGTCACCAATAAAAATTAAGAATAATTTCCTAATATCATCTAATACCTATACATTTTCTTTTTTTAATTAAAAGTTTTTTTAAAGATTTTATTTATGACAGAGAGACAGAGCATGAGTGGGGATAGAGGGAGAGGGAGAAGCAGACTCCTTGCTGAGCAGGGAGCCCAATGTGGGGTTCCATCCTAGGACCTGGGATCATGACCTGAGCCGAAGGCAGACGCTGAACCGACTGAACCACCCAGGTGCCCCACTTAATCCGTTTTCAAATTTCTTTCTTTTTCCCAATGTGCCTTTCATAGCTGATATTTCTGTTTTAAAAAAGACAAGTGGTGCTTACTAAGGTTCTATTTATCATCAGGCAATGTATAACATTTTATTTAATTAAAACAAAAAAAAGAATTATGATGTACAAATTCTTCCATTTAATAGGAAAGGAAAGGAATCAAATTGGTTAAGAAACTTGTTCAATTACAAAGCTTCAAAAGCTGGGACGCCTGGGTGGCTTAGTGGTTGAGTGTCTATTTTCGGCTCAGGGCATGTCCCGCATCGGGCTCCCTGCGAGGAACCTGCTTCTCCCTCTGCCTATGTCTCTGCCTCTCTCTGTGTGTCTCTCATGAATAAATAAATAAAATATTTTTTAAAAAGCCTCAAAAGCTCTTCACATTCAAATGCATAGTTCTATAATATCCCATGCTCTTATCACTGTATATCATATACAAAAGAATAAAGGTAAAAATCAAATAATAAAGAGGTAGGGAGAGGAAGAAATCCTGCTGAGGGACCTGTTATTTATAAAATGCAAAATATAAGTCTTAAAGCTGGTATTTAAAACCATCACCCATAAGGTATATTTATATTTTTTGAGATGTTTTTGTTGTCCTTTTCTCTATTTGTTCAACTTGTGCATATTTATATATTTAGTACTTTTCAATCCATTGCAGTCATCATTTCTTCTGTTGATCAAACTATCCAGTTTGGAAGAAGCTAGTTGGAACCCTTGACGTTGGCTCCTTTTTTCATTTATTACTAAAATTTTCAAATACATTTAAAGTTAGTAAAATAGACAAACATGTATCCATTCCACAGCTTCAACAATTAATACCATTTGTACAAATTCCTTTGATCTTTTCTCCTCACCCACTTTTTTCCCTGGGGTATTTTAAAGCAATCCCAAACATTATGTCATTACACAGGTAAATAACTCACTATACATCTCTAACTCTTAAATGCATTATACTAAGTAACCACAGGGCCATTATACTTAATAGGATTAACAGTAATTCCTTATATTATCTAATACCCAGGCTATATTCAAATTTCCATGATTGTCTCAAAGATGTCTTTTTAGGGGCACCTGGGTGGCTCAGTTGGTTAAGCATCCGACTTTTGATTTTGGCTCAGGTCATAATCTCAGGGTCATGATATCAAGCCCTGCATTGGGCTCAGGATTCTTTTTCCCTTGCCCTCTGCCCTTCCCCCCGCTTGTGCATGCACACACTCTCAAATAAATAAATCTTTTAAAAATCTATTATTTTTTTTAAAGATTTTATTCGTGAGAGACACAGAGAGAGGGGCAGGCTCCATGCAGGGAGCCTGATGTGGGACTCGATCCCGAGACCCCAGGATCTTGCCCTGGGCTGAAGGCAGGTGTTCAACTGCTGAGCCACCCAGGTGTCCCATTAAAAAGATATTAATAAAAATGTCATTTTATATTTGCTTTGTTTTGTTTTTTAAAGATTATTTATTTATTCAGGAGAGACAGAGAGGTGGAGACATAGGCAGAGGGAGAAGCAGGCTCCATGTAGGGAGCTTGATGTGGGACTTGATCCCAGGATCATGGGATCATGACTTGAGCCAAAGGCAGATTATGCTTTGTTAAATCTGTATCTAAACAAGGGCCACTGTTTATTACCACTGGATATTTTTCTTTTAAGTCTTTTCCTAACCATCTGTAGTCACCCCCCCATTTTAAAGACCACTGGTTTATTAGAGAAACTAAGTCACTTATCCTATCAACAAATGGATTTAGATGATTGCTTCCTTGAGGTGGTATTCAGTTTTTCCACTGCATGTTTCTGTTCACTGGCATTTAGAACTAGAGGATTTATTAGATTCAGTTTCAATGATTTTTTAAGGGAAGAAATCATTTCAGGTAGTGATATGCACTTTCTATGGCATTTCATCATATCTGGTTTAACTTTTTAACTGGTTCTGGGGTTGATTTTTGTTTTCAGGTTTTGTCAGCCTGATCTCTCCATTGTAGCACCTCCTCTCAACCTTTCTCCTATTGATTTTAGCCATTGAAGATAATTGTCTAAATTCACTATTTCAGTAGTAGTTGAAAAAGAGTGGTCTAATTTTATCAATCCTTCTGCATTTATTAGCTGAAATTATTTTGTAAAAAATACCTTTTCTTTATTAGCTTTTTTTTTGTCCCAAAATATTTTAGTAAAAGTCAGGATAAATGTTTTTTTTCATCTATCAGAGTAATGGGTTGGTTTCCTAGAGACTTTCGTTGTTTTCTTCAGTATCCTTGGGAATTCATGGATTTTTATGTATTTTATTGTATATATCTACTGTGATTTATTTTTGATGCCCAGACTGTGTCATCTTAGAAATTAGGAGACTTTTCTGTTTGGCTCCTGTATCCTTTACATGATTTCATTAGATCTTGGCCTCCTTGGTTTCTTTTTTTTTTAATTTAAATTTTAGTTAGTTAATCTGCAGTGCAGTATTGGTTTCTAGAGTAGAATTCAGTGGTTCATCACTTATATGCAGTGCTCATCACAAGTGCTCTCTTTAATACCCATCGCCCAGGGGCACCTGGGTGGCTCAGTCGGTTAAGCATCTGCCTTTCGGCTCCGGTTGTGATCTTGGGGTGCTGGGATCGAGCCCTACATCGGGCTCCCCACTCAGCAAGGAGTCTGTTTCTCCTTCTCTCTCTCCCTGTCCTCACCATTTGTGCTCTTTCTCATGCTCTCTCTCTGTTAAATAAATAAGTAAAATCTTTAAAAAAAAACCCCACCCATCTAGCCTTTTCTTGCTTTCTGACACAAGATATTTTAGGCTCATTAATAATGAGTACATTTTCTGCGCCAGTCCTGGAATCAGCCATTTTGCAAGGAGGCATATATTCCTTCAGTAGTGATTGGTACTAAGAAAGCAAGATGTGAGTGCTCAGGGGATTATTCCTATTTTCAGTCACACTATGTGACCTTCTGTTTTGCCCTTTTCCTCACCTTTTTGAATACAAGTGAATGACTCCAGCAGCATTCCATTGAAAATTAGCTAAGTGTGGCTTTCATTTGTTTATGTAGTCATTCATTCAGTGAAAATTTATAGACCACACTACCTTGTATCTGGTCTCATGCTGGATACAGGCGATGTAAAGGTAAACCTGACTGGTTTCCTGTTCTTGATGAAGATTCATTATAGTGGGGGTATGAGTAAATGAACAGACAGTGTCTAAAGAGTATGATGAGTACTATGGTGGGTATCGGCAAGTGAGGGCAAATGATAGGCCGTGAGGAGGCCCAGAAGGAGCATTTGCAAATGATTTGGAAGGGAAGATAATGTTTGATATTGGATAAATAGAGGAAATATGAAGGTAGAAGAGCTATGAGGTGTGTTCTAGTCAGATGAACCTAGAAGAAGTGGGGGTGGGAATCTAGATATATTTAAAGAAAGGCACTTGTGTTGTTGGTTTTAACTGGAACATAAGTTTTATGTAGAGGAAGAGAAATGAAACTGAGATATAGATAAGGGCCAGGATATTGAGAGCCCCTAAAGTCAGGTCAGAAAAGTAGGATTTCACTCTGAAACCTATGAGGAAGAAATAATGGAATTGTCCTAAGTGGATGAGATATACAGTTCTCTTTGGGATGTACTGATGATGTGCGGGGTGGGCAGATGGGAGTGGGACAGTAGGAGACTCATGAGGAGGATAGAGGTGTAGCGGTCCAGGAGAGAGACAATGTCATGTTACACTGCACCTTATATTTGTGTGTGGTATATGGGAGAGTTGTGTGTGTGTAGTAGTACATCTGTTATAATCTAGTGTAATACATAATATATACATACACAAACATAGAGTACAGTGTAGCATGACATTTTATATATAATATATGTGATAAATATTACAGGTATATAAGATCTGTGCATACACATGGACATAGTGTTGCATGTCTATAATTCTATATGTGCATATATATCCTGGGGCCATCTCATTGCAACAGGTCTAAAATAGAGAATATTTCAGTGAAGAAACATTGCCCAAGGACAGGACAGCTGAAGAGTGGAAAAGGGCTAACAAATACTCCCTCCTTGACCAAATGGGAGTCATGCTCCTTGGAGCCCTCATTTCAACTAGATCTTATCTTTGGGCATGGTCTTTGACCTGCCTAGTCCAGTTTTAGAAAGAATCCTGCTGAATCAATTTAATGCGACTTTCCCCTACCCCTGATATATGTGATCATCCTGGTCTGCCTTCAACAAGAATTCTAAGTCTGTTTAGCAAGATTTCCCTGTTCTTAATGTTTCCTCTTAATTTTCTACCCATTGAGCCCCCCTCCCTGCATTCCCATCCAGATCTACTGCTTAGCTATAGATTCCCAGGTGTCTTTACCCTATTCAGATTGCAGTCCATTTTCTCTTCCCTATTGCAATAGTCTTGACACTATCACAATAGTCCTTTTAATCTTATCATTTTAACAAGTGTCAGGATAATTTTTTCTTTAACAGGCCCCACCAGAACTTTTGCTGATTGTGTTTCCTCCTTCAAAGCTCCACCAATTGGCACTGAGGCCCAGTTGTGTATCCTTAAGTAATCTGAGAATTCCTCTTCCTCTTCTTCATGGGATTCAAGAGTATGAGGAGGAATGAGATGATTGCTCAGCATTCCCCAGAGGTTGGACTGTAGCCTTAACAGTTATCTCTGGGAGAGTGGAATGATAATCAAAGATACTGAATCTCCTTTTATGAGTTTCTGTGTGTCAGGCACGGTTGTATACTAATGAACATGTATTGTGTTTGTCTTTTAAGACTACTATCTTAAACTTTTTAAAATATAAAATGTGAAATTTCTGTACATAATTAGATAGGATGTAGACTGAGAGGGTTCTATTTAATCTAATAGATTTAGGGGAAACCAGGGCAGCGAGTATGTATGGATCAGTGTTAGTGAAGGCTCATGTGCTGAGGACTAATATAATTGGTGAAAGTGTTGATGAAATGAGTGTAGACTTTGATGTCAAAGATCTTATCTGAAAAGTAGAATAGATAATAGGTGGTACATGTATATTTTTAAGATGAGAGATTTGAAAATGTTTAGGTGTTCTGCAGGGGAGGAACTGATAAAAACAGTTTAAATAATAGGAGCGAAAGGGGATAACTAGTGAAACAAAATGTAGAAAAGATTTGTAGAGACATATGAAGTACAGGCCATGAACAAGAGAAGGGGCATTACTTTTGACATTGGAGTTAAGGAGAGTCAGAAAGGGATGTTTTTAAGGTTTTGGAGAAGCAAGAAATAGGGGGAGTTTCTTGGTGCCCCTTTATTCTCTGTGAATAAGGTAGTAAGGGCATTTTGGAGTGTGAGAGGGGATGGCCAGGGGCCAGAGCAAAGAGGAGGAAGCTTGCAACTTTCTTTAGAGAATGAAAGAAGATTTATAGGCAGTATTGAACACCTATCTAGGTTGGAAATAAAATGTTTTTAGTTTTGTCTTTTTATCCAGGTATGTTAAGCTGCCTAGAAGTAGGAGCAAAGAAGGCAAACATTGGGTTTGATTTTAGACTGAATGGGGTGGTGATGATTGTGGGTGGTAGAAGGTTTGAGGGGCGAATAAGTTGTTGAGGTTACTGATGAGATTTGTTCAGGTTATAGGCCATGGGATCTAGTCTCGTCAGGGAAGAGTATATTCTCAGAAAGATTATTCTGTGGATCCAGAGAAAGAGAAGCTGTGTGAATATGTGCATGGGCGTGGGAGAAGTTACATAGAAATTTCAAAGCTCAAAGAGTAGAAGTAATAAGGTGATATGGCAGACAAGAAATTGTGGTCAGAGTAGGTTATTGGAACTTAGGATTTCAGAGGAAAAGTAGTTCTGGATGATGAGTAAGTTGAAGTAGAGGAGGTCAAGGAGCTGTGAAGCTGGGGTGATGGACAAGTTAGCTATGGGATCATCAAAGATATTTCAGAAGATAAAAGGTGATAAAAAGAGTAGAGAGGAAGACAAGGAAGATGCTATATTTTGTGGAGGGAGTGAGTATAGCTCTGAGATAGATGGCATGAAAATCAAAGGAGCAGAGATTTTCTTTTTTTTTTTTTTTTTTGAGGCAGCCAGTTTATTCACATCTTCATTTAAGTTCTTCAAGTCTCTCAAATGTAAAAGGCAAAGTCCCTGCACTCTCACCTAAGATACAAATTAAGGTGATATTCAAAATATTTATCGGCTAGTACAAAGTGGACACCAGGTCCTCGTGCTCTTACCCCGGCCTCCCCTTCAGCCTGTGCTTGGTTGCTTTCACGTAACCACTTTGTGCTTCAACAACGTAGATTCCATCTTACTTTGGCCCCTGAAAGATTCAGAGCTTCAGAGCTCATCTTATGTCCCAACTTTAGTAACAATATGGCCTACCAAAGCATGCATTTCAAAGCACAAACGTTCTTTGTAATCATGCTACTTCTGCCCATTTGTCCTTAGCCAAAATAGTAGTCCTAAATTATACGTATGCATACATTTCTATTTTGTATATCTACATATTTTATGATATATGCATGATATAAATATGCTTAGGATATAAACGTAGAGAGTGGTGCGTGTGTATGATGTTAAGTGTCCCAGAGAGGAGCAGAGATTTTCATAGCAGAAAGAAGAAGTAGGGAATGGAAGCAGCAGTGGCTAGCATGAGTTGTTGCCCTTAACCAGCTTAGCAGTATATTCCTTGGCCTTGGCTTTGTTTGTTTCAGTTCTGTCTTTGTCTCTGTCTTTGCCTTTTGGCGGTGCATAACCAGGATTAGGGCCAAGAAAGAACTGGTGGTAAAATCTTGAATGTAAGAGCTAAGATAGCATTCTATATTGATCTCTATTCTTGGAGAGACTTGAACAACTGCCTTTAGCAACTTTAAGGTAAATGGTATGGCTGGTAGGACCCTGGCTTGCCCAGGTGTGTGTTTCCAAAAATCCTATTGCAAATGGATATGATAGCCAGTCCCTGCAGCTTTTATAGAAGTAGATGCTTTTTTTTATAATAATATTAATCACCTCAGAAAGGTTGAGAACACATGCTTTAAGGAACTTCCATAGGAAGGCCCTGGATTATTCCTTTTTTTAAAAAAAAAATTTTAAATGTGCAATGTAACAAAAATACAGAAAGTTGCATAAAATGTAAATGTACACTAAAGTGAATAATTATAAAGTAAGGACCCATAAAAGAACCTTCCAGAACCAAAAAAACAGAACATTGGAAGTTATTCAGAAGCCTCCATTTGTAATCCTCTCTCTCTCTCCCAGAGGTAACCATATTTCCTGACTTGACTTTGTCTATGTGTATAGACACATGTGTACATATACACCTATTTATACATTTTACTGTTTGTAGACACTTGGTTTGCCTCCCATTTTTGCTGGTAAGAACATTCTTGTACACATCTGTTGCATCTGTGCATGAGTTTCTCTAGGATACATTTATGGCAAAGGGATTATGTGGTAATAGTATGTGCATCCTTTCAACTTTATTAGACAATGGAAAAATTGATCTTCACAAGAATTGTACCAGTTTTGACTATGAAATGTATGTGGATTTATACCTTGTTTTTTTTCCTCCCCCACAGTTTTGAGGCCAGAAAACTATGGCTTGGAGATGATCAGGGTCAGCCAGGACCTGTAATTGGCTGTGGATATGGGGGACTTGGTTACTATTTCACATTTCTCCTGGAACAGTTACATTTAGCTGCTTCAGGGGTATTCTACAGGAGAACCTTGGTTTGGTTTTATCTTTTCCAGAATCTTAAGGCCCAAGAATTGGGCACCACAATTGAATGTGGTTGCCCAGCTTCTGAGGCCATTTGAGAATGAGGGAGGCTGCTTTATTATTCTGTGATACACATAGTTGATTTTAGCAATTATTTTTTTATTTTATTTTATTTTATTTTTTAAATTTTTTTAAATTTATTTTTTATTGGTGTTCAATTTACCAACATACAGAATAACCCCCAGTGCCCGTCACCCATTCACTCCCACCCCCCACCCTTCTCCCCTTCTACCACCCCTAGTTCGTTTCCCAGAGTTAGGAGTCTTTATGTTCTGTCTCCCTTTCTGATATTTCCCACACATTTCTTCTCCCTTCCCTTATATTCCCTTTCACTATTATTTATATTCCCCAAATGAATGAGAACATACAATGTTTGTCCTTCTCCAATTGATTAGCCAAGGGTTCTGTAGGGGGGCTTTGAGCCCGTTGTCTCTTCTTCAGACTCAAGGGTCAAGAATCAGAACCAGGAAGTTAATAACCAGCATCTGTGGATGGCAGAGTATAAAGACTAGTGTAGTGGCTTAGATGACCCTGTGTCTTTGGAGGGTCCTTGAACAACTGTCTTTAGCCCACTCTCTCCTTATTCTTTTCTTTCCCAGAATCTGTCCTTTAGGGAGCCCTTGCATAGGGCCAGGAGGGCCCTGGCTTTTTTCTTTCCTTGCCAGAGTTCAAGGTTTTATAGAAGTAAATTGTAGTGATTAAAAATTAGGAGTTTATTAACTTTCAGAAAGTTGACAAAATGTTCTATATGAAGATGTGAAATATCATACATATATATTATTGATTTTTAATTTAATTTAATTTTTTGAAAGATTTTATTTATTAATTCATGAGAGACACACACAGAGAGAGAGGCAGAGACACAGGCAGACGGAGAAGCAGGCACCACACAGGGAGCCCGACGCCGGACTCCAGGATCACTCCCAGGGCCAAAGGCAGCGCCAAACCACTGAGCCACCGGGGCTGCCCTTGATTTTTAATTTTAAAACAGATAATGGAATAATAATTCCAAATTTTAATTACAATTAGTATTTAATGTACCTTTTGGACCTGACTATATTTTTTAGATATTTCACAAATATGAATGCATTAGCATATTTACACTTAGGAGATGCTTATTTCATGTTTTAGTTCATTATTTCTTTACTTTTTACTACTGTTACTACTTTTGCTTTCTCTATACATGTTGAGAATTTGAATTTTCAAGATAAATCATTGAAAACAGTGGCATGTTGTAGCTCTTCACTTGATTTCCTTTCATCCTTTGGCTGCTACTTGTGTAAAGTTGTTTTAATGCCTTGACTACAACCTCTCACATATTTGCAAGGCAAAGATATTCTAGAAAACATGTCATCTTTCTTTATTATCAGTTGGACACTAAACTAACCCTGTTATCTTTTACATGTTGTGCTTTGCTTTATATTACATGCAAACCCAGCTGAGGATGCCCATCTCACAGACACTGCTTGAATAGTGTGTTATTCATAGGTTTGGCATACCAGGGTACTGGGGTTTACTAGTTGGGAATGTTGGAACCGAGTGGGGGTGGGGAGAATCAGCATGCTTATGAGAAAACTATCTCATCTATGGCAAGGTGAAGGGTCGTTCTAAAAATACTGAAGGGTTTAGGTAAGCTTATTTTTTAAGGAGGGGGGATTCTAGAGGCCACTAAGGAAGGATTTCAAATGGGAAGGAGCACAGTGAACTGATAGTTTGAAGGGGAAATGGGCATAGCTTACTACTTTTCACTCCCTCTATTTATCTTCTTGGTTTTCAGGAAAATGTTTTCCCCAGGGCCCTGAAAGACAAGAAGTATGAGTGAACAAAAGGGGAAGTCATAGAAGGTGAGAAGGGAAATATACATAGTCTAAGAATATCGGAAGTGCTGGGATACTACTGGGAAAGATAGAGTGGAAGCCTTAGAAAAGTTAGATATACCATTAACTATCAATCAATTAAGTAAGCAAATATATAGTGATCTAGACTCTGCTGGATAATGAGGACATAGCTAAATTAGATGTATTTTCTACTGAGTCTGGTGGATGAGATAGACACAGACAATTGCAACAGGGAGTGCTATGATGGAAGGGAGACTGTACTGTCAGTAGAAACATGGAAGAGGGTCCTCCAACCCATTCTAGAACTCAGTGAAGGCCTCCTGGAAGGCATCAGGTTGAGAACTTAATTTTGCATAGAAGTAGCCATTAATCTGGCAGATAAGAATCCCTGAGTGTGGGGCCTAGCGAGCTACTGGTCATTAGACCATGTAGCTACCTGAGTATGCCATATAGCTTTTGAGTTTGGAAAGTACCTGAAGAAATGGGAAGTTCAGAAGCCATTCTGGTTTAGTAGAGCTAGGGAACAGGAGTCAAGCAGAAGTGAATAGTTTCAAAATGGTTACAATGATTGATTGATTGATTGTATATATTTTTATTGGAGTTCAATTTGCCAACATATAGCATAACACCCAGTGCTCATCTCGTCAATTGTCCCCCTTAGTGCCCATCACCCGTCACCCCAACCCCACGCCCACCTCCCTTTCGATTACCCCTTGTTCGTTTCCCAGAGGTAGGTATCTCTTGTGTTCTGTCACCCTCATTGATATTTCCCACTCATTTTTTCTCCTTTCCCCTTTACTCCCTTTCACTATTTTTTATATTCCCCAAATGAATGAGACCATAAATGTTTGTCCTTCTCCAATTGACTTACTTCATTCAGCATAATACCCTCCAGTTCCATCCACTTTGAAGCAAATGGGGGGTATTTGTTGTTTCTAATGGCTGAGTAATACTCCATTCTATATATAGACCACATCTTTATCCATTCATCATTCAGTGGACATCAAGGCTCCTTCCACAGTTAGGCTATTGTGGACATGGCTGCTATGAACATCGGGGTGCAGGTGTCCCAGCGTTTCACTGGATCTGTATCTTTGGGGTAAATCCCCAGCAGTGCAATTGCTGGGTCATAGAGCAGATCTATTTTTAACACTTTGAGGAACCTCCACGCAGTTTTCCAGAGTGGCTGCAGCGGTTCACATTCCCACCAACAGTGCAGGAGGGTTTCCCTTTCTCCACATCCTCTCCAACATTTGTGGTTTCCTGCCTTGTTAATTTCCCCCATCCTCACTAGTGTGAGGTGGTATCTCATTGTGGTTTTGATTTGTATCTCCCTGATGGCCAGTGATGTGTAGCATTTTCTCATGTGTTTGTTGGCCATGTCTATGTCTTCCTCTGTGAAATTTCTGTTCATGTCTTCTGCCCATTTCATGATTGGATTGTTTGTTTCTTTGCTGTTGAGTTTAATAAGTTCTTTATAGATCTTGGAAACTAGCCCTTTATCTGATAGGTCATTTGCAAATATCTTATCCCATTCTGTAGGTTGTCTTTTAGTTCTGTTGACAGTTTCTTTTGCTGTGCGGAAGCTTTTTATCTCGAAGAAGTTCCAATATTTCATTTTTGCTTTTGTTTCCCTTGCCTTCATGGATGTATTTTGCAAGAAGTTGCTGTGGCCAAGTTCAAAAAGGGTGTTGCCTTTGTTTTCCTCTACAATTTTGATGGATTCTTGTCTCACATTTAGATCTTTCATCCATTTTGAGTTACCTTTGTGTATGGTGTAAGACAGTGGTCTAGTTTCATTCTTCTGCACGTGGCTGTCGAATTTTCCCAGCACCATTTATTGAAAAGACTGTCCTTAATCCAGTGGATATTTTTTCCTGCTTTGTTGAATATTAGTTGACCATAGATTTCAGGGCCCATTTGTGGGTTCTCTATTCCATTCAGATGATCTGTGTGTCTGTTTTTGTGCCAGTGCTACACTGTCTTGATGATCGGAGCTTTGTAGTCCAACTTAAAATCTGGCATTGTGGTGGCCCCGGCTCTGGTTTTCTTTTTTAATATATCCCTGGCTATTCGGGGTCTTTTCTGATTGCACACAAATCTTAAGATGATTTGTTCCAACTCTCTAGAAGAAAGTCCATGGTATTTTGATAGGGATTGCTTTGAATGTGTAAATTGCCCTGGGAGCATTGACATTTTCACAATATTAATTCTTCCAATCCATGAGTATGGAATATTTTTCCATCTCTTTGTATCTTCCTCAATTTTTTCAGAAGTGTTCTGTAGTTTTTAGGGTATAGATCCTTTCCCTCTTTGGTTAGGTTTATTCCTAGGTATCTTATGCTTTTGGGTGCAATTGTAAATGGGATTGATTCCTTAATTTCTCTTTCTTCAGTCTCATTGCTAGTGTACAGAAATGCCACTGATTTCTGGGCATTGATTTTGTATCCTGCCGCACTGCCGAATTGCTGTATGAGTTCTAGCAATCTTGGGGTGGAGTCTTTTGGGTTTTCTATGTACAGTATCATGTCATCTGCGAAGAGGGAGAGTTTGACTTCTTCTTTGCCAATTTGAATGCCTTTTATTTCTTTTTGTTGCCTGATTAGTGAGGCAGGACTTCCAGTACTATGTTGAATAGCAGTGGTGAGAGTGGACATCCCTGTCTTGTTCCTGATCTTAGGGGAAAGGCTCCCAGTGTTTCCACATTGAGAATGATATTTGCTGTGGGTTTTCATAGATAGCTTTTAAGATGCTAAGGAATGTTGCCTCTATCCCTACACTCTGAAGAGTTTTGATCAGGAATGGATGCTGTATTTTGCCAAATGCTTTCTCTGCATCCATTGAGAGGATCTTATGGTTCTTGTTTTTTCTCTTGCTGATATGATCTATCACATTGATTGGCTTTAGGAATGTTGAACCAGCCTTGCATCCGGGGATAATTCCCAGTTGGTCAGGGTGAATAATTTTCTTAATGTTGGCTATTGGCTAGGATCTTTTTGAGAATGTTAGCATCTGTGTTCATCAGGGATATTGGTCTATAATTCTTTTTTGGTGGGGTCTTTGGTTTTGGAATTAAGGTGATGCTGGCCTCATCGATCGAGTTTGAAGGTATTCCATCACTTTCTATCTTTCCCAACAGCTTTAGTAGAATAGGTATTGTTTCTTCTTTAAATGTTTGATAGAATTCCCCTGGGAAGCCATCTGGCCCTGGAGTTTTGTGTCTTGGGAGTTTTTTGATGACTGCTTTAATTTCCTCCCTGGTTATTAGCCTGTTTAGGTTTTCTATTTCTTTCTGTTCCAGTTTTGGTAGTTTGTAGTTTTCCAGAAATGCGTCCATTTCTTCTAGGTTGCCTAATTTATTGGCGTATAGCTGCTCATAATAAGTTTTTAAAATCATTTGTATTTCCTTGGTATTGGTGGTGATCTCTCCTTTTTCATTTGTGATTTTATTAATTTGAGTCTTTTCTCTTGTGTTTTTAATAAGGCTGGCTAATGGTTTATCTATCTTATGAATTCTTTCAAAGAACCAACTCTGATTTTGTTGATCTGTTCTACAGTTCTTCTGGTCTCTGTTTAATTGATTTCTGCTTGAATCTTTATTATCTCTCTTCTGCTTGGTATAGGTTTTATTTGCTGTTCTTTTTCCAGTTCCTTTAGGTGTAAGGTTAGCTTGTGTATTTGAGTTTTTTTCCAGTTTTTTGAGGGAGGCTTGTATTGCAATGTTCCCTCTGTTATTTCTGATGTTCCCTAGTTCCGTCTCAGGACTGCTTTTGCTGTATCCCAAAGATTTTGATTGGTTGTATCTTCATTCTCATTAGTTTCCAATCTAATCTCATTAGTTTCCAAAGAATCTTTTTAATTCTTCCTTAATTTCCTGGTTGACCCTTTCATCTTTTAGCAGGATGCTCTTTAACCTCCACGTGTTTGGGTTTCTTCCAAATTTCTTCTTGTGATTTAGTTCAAGTTTCAAAGCATTATGGTCTGAAAATATGCAGGGGACAATTCCAGTCTTTTGGTATGAGTTGAGAACCTGATTTGTGACCCAGTATGTGGTCTATTCTGGAGAAAGTTCCATGTGCACCTGAGAAGAATATGTATTCAGTTGCTTTTGGATGTAAAGTTCTGTAAATATCTGTGAAATCCATCTGGTCCAGTGTATCATTTAAAGCTCTTGTTTTTTTGGAGATGTTGTCCTTAGAAGATCTGTCGATTGTAAAAAGCGGTGTGTTCAAGTCTCCCAGTATCAGTGTATTATTATCTAAGTATGTCTTTACTTTGTTTATTAATTGATTGATATACTGCAGCTCCCACATTCGGGGCATAAATGTTCATGATTGTTAGGTCCTCTTGTTGCAAAGATTCTTTAAGTATGATATAGTGTCCCTCTTCATCTCTTGACTACAGTCTTTGGATAAACTTTAATTTATCTGATATATGAATGGCTACCCCTGCTTTCTTTTGAGGACCATTTGAATGGTAAATGGTTCTCCCACCTTTCATTTTCAGGCTGTAGGTGTCCTTAGGTCTAAAATGAGTCTCTTGTAGACAGCAAATAGATTAGTTTTTCTTTTTTATCCAGTCTGAAACCCTCCGCCTTTTGATGGGATCATTAAGCCCATTGATGTTCAGAGTCACTATGGAAAGATATGAATTTAGTGTGATCATAATACCTATTCAGTCCCTGTTTTTTGTGGATTGTTTCCTTGGACTTCCTCTTTCTTTTAGAGTCCCCCTTAATATTTCTTGCAGAGCTCCTTGGTGGTCACAGATTCTTTCAGTTTCTGCCTATCTTGGAAGCTCTTTATCTCTCCTTCTAATCTGAATGAGAGCCTTGCTGGATAAAGTATTCTTGGCTGCAGGTTCTTCTCCTTTAGGACTCTGAATATATCCTGCCAGCCTTATCTGGCCTGCCAGATCTCTGTGGAGAGGTCTGCTATTAACTAATACTTCTCCCCATAAAGGTTAGGGATCTCTTGTCTCTTGCTGCTTTAAGGATCTTCTCTTTATCTTTGGGATTTGCAAGTTTCACTATTAAATGTTGAGGTGTGAGTGGTTTTCATTGATTTTTTTTGGGGGCGTGGGAATCTCTCTACCTCCTGGATCTGAATGCCGGTTTCACTTCCCAAGTTAGGGAAGTTCTCAGCTATGATTTGTTCAAATACAGTTTCTGGTCCTCTGTCCCTTTCGGCGCCCTCAAGAACCCCAATTAAAGGAAGATTTTTCCTTCTGAGGCTGTCGTATCCTCCAGTTCCATCCACTTCGAAGCTAATGGTGGGTATTTGTCGTTTCTAATGGCTGAGTAATATTCCATTGTATACATAAACCACATCTTCTTTTTCCATTCATCTTTCGATGGATGCTGAGGCTCCTCCCACACTTTGGCTATTGTGGACATTGCCGCTATAAACATCGGGGTGCAGGTGTCCTGGCGTTTCACTGCATCTGTATCTTTGGGGTAAATCCCCAACAGTGCAATTGCTGGGTGGTAGGGCAGTTCTATTTTTAACTCTGAAGAACCTCCACACAGTTTTCCAGAGTGGCTGCACCAGTTCACATTCCCACCAACAGTGCAGGAGGGTTTCCCTTTCTCCACATCCTCTCCAACATTTGTGGTTTCCTGCCTTGTTAATTTCCCCCATCCTCACTAGTGTGAGGTGGTATCTCATTGTGGTTTGGATTTGTATTTCCCTGATGGCAAGTGATGCGGAGCATTTTCTCATGTGCGTGTTGGCCATGTCTATGTCTTCCTCTGTGAGATTTCTCTTCATGTCTTTTGCCCATTTCAGGTTGGATTGTTTGTATCTTTTCTGTTGAGTTTAATAAGTTCTTTATAGATAATGGATACTAGGCCTTTATCTGATACGTCATTTGCAAATATCTTCTCCCATTCTGTAGGTTGTCTTTGAGTTTTGTTCACTGTTTCTTTTGCTGTGCAAAAGCTTCTTATCTTGATGAAATCCCAATAGTTTATTTTTACTTTTGTTTCTCTGGCCTTTATGGATGTATCTTGCAAGAAGTTACTGTGGCCAAGTTCTAAAAGGGTGTTGCTTGTGTTCTTCTCTAGGATTTTGATGGAATCTTGTCTCACATTTAGATCTTTCATCCATTTTGAGTTTATCTTTGTTTATGGTGTAAGAGAATGGTCTAGTTTCATTCTTGTGCATGTGGGTGTGCAATTTTCCCAACACCATTTATTGAAGAGACTGGTTTTTTTCCAGTGGATAGTCTTTCCTGCTTTGTCGAATATGAGTTGACCATAAAGTTGAGGGTCCACTTCTGGATTCTCTCTTCTGTTCCATTAATCTATGTGTCTATTTTTGTGCCAGTACCACACTGTCTTGATGACCACATCTTTGTAGTACAACCTGAAAATGAAATAAAAGGCATTCAAATTGGAAAAGAAGAAGTCAAACTCTCCCTCTTTGCAGATGACATGATAATGTACATAGAAAACCCAAAAGACTCCACCCCAAGATTGCTAGAACTCATACAGCAATTCAGCAGTGTGGCAAGATACAAAATCAATGCCCAGAAATCAGTACACTAGCAATGAGACTGAAGAAAGCGAAATTAAGGAGTCAGTCCCATTGACAATAGCACCCACATGCCTAAGATACCTAGGAATAATCCTAACCAAAGAGTGAAAGGATCTATACCCTAAAAACTACGGAACACTTCTGCAAGAAATTGAGGAAGACACAAAGAGATGGAAAAATATTCCACGATCCTGGATTGGAAGAATTAATATTGTGCAAATGTCAATGCTACCCAGGGCAATTTACACATTTAATACTATCCCTATCAAAATACCATGGACTTTCTTCAGAAAGTTGGAACAAATTATCTTAAGATTTGTGTGGAATCTGAAAAGCCCCTGAATAGCCAGGGTAATATTAAAAAAGAAAACCACAGCTGGGGGCATTACAATGCCAGATTTCAGGTTGTACTACAAAGCTGTGGTCATCAAGACAGTGTGGTACTGGCACAAAAACAGACACATAGATCAATGGAACAGAATAGAGAATCCAGAATTGGACCCTCAACTTTATGGTCAGCTCATATTCGACAAAGCAGGACAGACTATCCACTGGAAAAAAGACCATCTCTTCAATAAATGGTGCTGGGAAAATTGGACATCCACATGCAGAAGAATGAAACTAGACCATTCTCTTACACCATACACAAAGATCAACTCAAAATGGATGAAAGATCTAAATGTGAGACAATATTCCTTTTATCTCGTTAAGCCTCGTCGTTATGACCTCCAGTTTGGATTGCATCTCATTTAATTGATTTTTATTTTCGGCCTGATTAGTTCTAAATTCTGCAGTCATGAAGTCTCTTGAATCCTTTATGCTTTTTTCTAGAGCCACTAGTAGCTTTATAATTGTGCTTCTGAATTGGCTTTCAGACATTGAATTGTAATCCAAATTTTGTAACTCTGTGGTAGAGAGTACTGTTTCTGATTCTTTCTTTTGTGGTGAGTTTTTCCTTTGCTCAGTGCAGAATGGCTAAAAATAAGTTGTACTGGAAAAAGGAGAAAAAGAGAGAAAAATAGGAGTGTAGGGGAACAAAGAGAAAACAAAAAACGAGGGTATCCTCTGATTCTATATACTGTAAATCCCTCGACTTCCCCTGGAACTTTCTAGTGCTGCTTGGTCAATAACTTGCTTTTCCCCTTCTTCCAGGTGGTCTTCTGGGGGAGGGGCCTGCTTTGCTGATTTGAGGTTGTGCACCTGGGGGAGCTGCCCAGCCCCCTGCCAGGTGTATGGCTCAGTGGGAGCTGTTTATCTTGTGAGGCCCCTGCTCCCTGGTGGCCCTGCTCAGTTCCAGGCACTAGGTGACACCAGGAGGAACAACAGTGGCGGTGGCCAGCTTTCCAGTTCTGGAGTCAGCTTCCACAGGAACTACCGCAGCTCCCAGTCTATGGGTTCCTGGATGCTCCAGGGTGAGGGTGCTGATCTGCACAGCTCGGGGCCACCCAGAGGCAGGAGCTTCCTTGCTGCCCTACATCCTCCCGGCCTCCGCTGAGTGCCGGATATTGGGCTGTGTCCCCCAGCGCCCTCGGCTCTGGGGCCTGCACTGCTGGAATCCCGTTCCCGGGGCCACATGGAGCCGCTGCCTGAGTTGCTCCCAGGCTCGCCAGGCGTGAATTCCAGCCCTTTTGGGAGCTTGCCCCGTGGTGTGTGGTGCACTCTCCTCCGGGGAACAGTTCCTCTGTTAGTGCTCCTGGTAGCATGATGGTATCCCTGCCCCTCCTGGGATCCTGCCCGAGTTCCCCGGGAGCGCCTTTCCATCTGGGAAGATTTGTACAGTTTCAGCTTCTCCCGGACTGGCCTTTCCTGTCCTGGGGGCATTCGCCATCCCGCCCTAGCTCGGCTCCTGACGAGGGATCCTCCCCCCTAGGATGCTTTTCTATTTCATTTTTTCCTCGTCTTCCTACCTTGATAGAAGCACGAACTCTTCTCACTGTAGAATTCCAGCTGTTCTCTCTGTAAATCTCAGGCCGAATTCATAGGTTTTCAGGATGATTTGAAAGTTATCTAGGTAAGTTGGTGGGGACAGGTGACTTGGGGACCCTATTCTTCTGCCATCTTGCCCTGCCTCCCTCTCTGTATAAGTTTTATAGTTTTCTTTTCACAATTAGTTTCTAGTTGGAATTTATTTTTGTGTATTGTATGATGTAGAGAATTTATTATTTTTTTCTCAATGATATATCATTGGTTCCGGGACTATTTACTGCATAGTCTCTTCTTTCACCACAGATTTATAATGCTGTGCCTATCATATACCAAGTTGTAATAGATGTATATGTCTGCCCTTAGACTTTCTTTCTGTTCTATTGGTCTATTTTACTGTATCTATACTAATACTATATTGTTAATTACAATAGCTTTGTAATGCATGTTAATATTTGGTAGGGAAAGGCCTCTTATTCCTCTTCCTCAAAAGTACATTTTTTACCCTTCACTTTTCCATACAGATTTTAAGGTAAGCTTAATATGATCTATATGAAACATTGAGATTTTGACTTGAACTTCTTCGTATTTATTGGTTTATAGATTCTGTTACATCTTTTCAACAATGCAAGTGGTTCATCCCTCCTTTTGTCTAGATATCTTTAATACCTTTGAAAAAATGTTTTATAGTTTTCTCCATAAGGGTGTCATGCATATTCTTTTAGAGGTATTTCTATGACCTGTAAGTTTTTGTTGCTCTCATGAGTATTTTTAAATTACATTTTTTAACTGATTGTGACTGGTGTATGGGAGTGTTTGATTCTGGTGCACTGTTTTTAGATCCATTCACTTTGCTTACCTGCTTCTCTAGGTCCAATTGTTGTTTATAGGTTTTGTTGAATTTTTATATAAACTTTATATAAAACATACTTAGAAGTATGTAAATCTTAACTATACAGCTCACTGAATTATCACAAAGTGTTTTGGGCTTGTTAGTGTAATTTGTGAATAATTGTAATTTTTCCGCTTTCAGCCCTATGCCTCCAAATATTGATATCATTTTGTATAAAATAAAATAGAATTTCTTTTCTAAAGCAATTTCACTGAAGTGTTTCCGAGGCTTTGTGCTCTAAATAGTGGTGTTTGATATGTAAATACTTTTGAAGTTATCAAAGAAAGGAAATTATCTTTATTTGGAAATTCCAACAGTATTTAATAAAAGAGCCTTGATCACTTCTGCAAAGTCCCATTTGCTGTGTAAAGTCACATATTCACAGGATCAGGACATCTTGGGAAGGTTATTATTCTGTCTAGTATACCAGGTTAATGAGTTAATAAACAAGATATCTAGTTAGAATTACACATTCCTTTTGTAGGTTATTTTCATAGTTTGTCAATTTCTAAAGTTGTGGGAGTCCTTACAAAATGTCTTTCTTTAAATAGTACTTCTAAGGAAAGATTTGTATTAACAAAGAATAGAACTAGTTGGTAAGTTATTATTGATAAGTCTCCGTATTGTAAAAGAGAACTAGATTGACATTCTTGTTAAAATGTTTCAATTTAACATCTTTTAAATTTAGATTATTTGAAATAAGTGTGAAGTACTATGGTTTCTATCCCTCCACAGCTGGAGGGAAGAGAGTACAGAACCTTTATGTCTCTGTAAGTTTCCTTTTTGTTGATTGTGAAGATTTGTATTTGTAAAGTTAGGCTCTGGATTCCATAAGTTAATTTTAAATAAAAGGGAATCTGGAGCCTAATTTTGCTTGTAGAAATGGAGAAAGGGCTGAAAAGAATTTTATTATCAATGAAACACTATATTTTGTGCCTTGTATAAGATTCAGTGTGATCACTTCACAAGGCCCTGACGCCTGTTAAGTGAAAGAGAGAAGTTTGAGCAGTTCAGAGTTTTAAAGAATCCTCTCTCTGTACTTTCCACCTTTTTGTCTCTTTGTACTGTACTCTAATAATTTTTTTTACAAATTATTAATCTCTTGATTAATGCAATCTCTTGGGTTTTTCATGTGAGATGCTATATTTTTCTTCCAAAAGTTTGATTAGGTTTGTGATATATTATGTATTATGGTTTCCTGATGCTTGGAAATATCTTCAAGTTTGTTTACTTCTTTATCTGTAGTAAAGTTGTTGTCTTACAGTTTGTTATTTGCTAACCCCAGTGTTACGTCTTTTCTTTTATCAGCTGATCCTGCTGTTTTGCCTCTTTATCTAATTCGTCTCAAGGATCCCCAGGGCTAGTCATGTAATTTAGCCTGAACTGCAAAATGACCTGCTTGCATTCATTCAACCCCCTGAGAGGGTAGCCTTTTGGCATCCCTACTTATTGTAGGGAGAGTCTCCTATTAGTTTTCCTACTCTGTGTAGATCTGACTTTAATCTGTCTCTTTTGCCTACAAAACAACCAAAATGAAAGTTAAAATTTTATTGGGAATGGATAGATATCCTCAGGGCAGAAATTGCCTCCCTGCATACCTGTTTCTCTACTCTAGATTCCCCTTTTCTCCTGCTGTGCCCTGTTGTTTCCATATTTTAATTGCCCTCTATTTTTACTGTTTTTAAGTAGATGTTGTTTCTCTTTTGTCAAAAATTTGTTTTGTTTTCAGCATGAGGGTTTGTCCAAAAAGCCTTGTGGGCAATTACCAGAAATATGAAAATTTCCTGTAACTCTTTCCTACATTTTCTTTGAGATTAAGTTTAGGCTCAGAACTTTTCGTTACCTTGTAGGTTTTCTTTACTTTATGGATGAAACATCCAGGGCTCAGAAAAATAAAGATACTTGCCCAAGATCATATAGCAAGTAAGTAGTAATACCGGTTTTGAGCCCAGCTCTGTCCAGCCCTGAAGCCTGTGTGCATAACCAGTTCAGTGCACAGCATCCTTTAGATTCCATTGTTTTTTGTGCCTGGAATATGGGACATGTAGGAGAGTAAATGTCATATTGTTTTCTCCTATCAGGTTTTTCTCCCTCAAAGTCAGCACTCTCTCTTGTTCCTGGGGCACCATGCATTTCTATGCCTCTTTCAGAAGATCCATGCCTGTTTACGAGACATCCTATTAAATAACAGACCCTCTTCTACCACCTACACTGTACCTTTCAGAACTGAATTTAGGGGCAGTTTCCCAGCTTTAACTACAAAGTTTTATGTTCTTTTTAACTGCAGGATTTTCCACCTCGAAAGACCAAAATGCATTCCCAGCTCAATTTGGAAAGATCTAAGGACAAAGGGATCGAGGAAGAAATTCTCTTAGGTGAGCAAAGAAGGGAGAATGAAACAGGTAGGAGCTTGAGAACTTGTTTTGTTAGTGTTAGGATGGTTTTGGATTTTGGTTGGTGAATGCCCATGGCACCTTGACTTGGTGGAAAACACAGGAGCTTTGGAGCTGGACATACTTGAATTGACACTCGGTTCCCTTACTTACTCACTCTAAAATATTCGGTAAGCCAGTTCTCTTTTCTTTTTTTTTTTTTTTTTTTTTTTATTTTTTTTTATTTATTTATGATAGTCACAGAGAGAGAGAGAGAGGCAGAGACACAGGCAGAGGGAGAAGCAGGCTCCATGCACCGGGAGCCTGATGTGGGATTCGATCCTGGGTCTCCAGGATCACGCCCTGGGCCAAAGGCAGGCGCCAAACCGCTGCGCCACCCAGGGATCCCTAGTTCTCTTTTCTGACATCAGTTTCTTCAGCTAGACGATTTGAATAATACCTATTTCTCAAGGTTTCCATCTGAAATATAATTAATATATTTTGGTGAAGTGTTGTGTTTGGTACATGCTTACTAAGTATTTGTAGTATTATTATCATTATTGTTACAACTATAGGGGCAGAAAAATGTTCCTTTTTTTTTCTAGGTGTATTTAATTTTCTGTTTGCATTTCTTTTTTGTGAATGGTTTACTCATGTTCTTTGCCCATTTCTGTATGTGGGTCTATCATTTAGTTGATAAAATTTTGACTAGGAATAGTGTCTACTTCAAAGAGGGAAATTTCAGAAAAAAATCAAAATTCTAAAGAATGTTATGGATCTAGAATCCAAGGCTGCTTCATCATAATCTCTACTGTAGAGAAGACTTGGCATGTGATGACAAAGGCTGAAGGAAAGCTTGGCAGAGAAGTATCTAATATACTCCTTTTTCTGTGGAAATCTGCTGTGGGCACAATACCGCCACTTAGAAAAAATAATCCTACCGAAGAAGACTGTAAGTACCTTGACTGAGGAAAGACTGAGCTAGATGTTTTTATATGAGGAAAACCTGTAGGAGAAAAAGCAGAGAGGTATGGTTTATTTATTTATTTTAAAATTTTTATTTAAATTCAATTAATCAATTAATCAACATAGAGTATATTATTAGTTTCAGAGGTAGAGTTCAATGATTCATCAGTCTTGTATACCCAGTGCTCAATACATCATGCCCTCCTTAATGTCCATCACCCAGAGATGGGGTAACTGGGTAGGTAACAGAGGTATAGTTTATAGGACTAAAACTCTGCAAAGGTTTTAGAATTTGTGAGATGCTGGAAAATTTCCAATGGGTAGAAGCGCTACATGTATGATTAATGTCTAAAAGCCTTTTGTCGATGTTGAAGGCTGATGCCTCAGAGTACTCATAGTAGAGAGAAACCCTATGAAGGTAATAAATATAGAAATTTCTTGTCATGATGCCCAGCTTATATGACATCTGAGAATCCCCACCTGAGAATTTATTAATTCATATGGCTATGAAAACAAGGGAAGGCCTTCAGGCAGAATTTAATTCTCTTTTCAACACCAGAGATTTTATAGGGTAGGAAAACTTTCCCAGTGTGAGAGAAATTACAGTGAGTAATCAAGCTTTTCCAACATACGAAAATGCACAGTGGAGAAACTCTATGAATGTGTTGACTATGGGAAAGACTTCAGGACAAACTCATACTTTTTTTTTAATGTAAGAGAGTTCATAGAGAAGAACTCTATGTTTGCAATGCTTGTGGGAAGACTTGCAGATCCCGCTCAGACCTTACTCAGTATGAAAGAATTGGTAGTGCAAAGAAACCTTATGGTGTGTAATGAGTGTGGGAAAGGGATTTTGGTGATATCAGTCCTTATAGAACATCAAAAAATGTATAATGGAGATGGAAGGAGGAGATCCTTGTTTAGCATCTGTAAATTCATAGTGGAGGGAAACTGTACCCATAATAATAAGCCTTCATTTAGAGGCTAAGTCTTAACTATCATCAAATGATTCATAGAGGCAGGATCTTCTATGTATGTAAAAAATGTGAATCTGCTTTCAGTAGGATTTAGTCTTATTTGACGTCAGTGGGTCCATAGTGGAAAAGAATCTTTCAGATGCAGTGAATGTGGAAAAGCCTTCCATTTGAAGTATAATCTTACTCAGCATTAGACAGTACAGGCATCTTACTAACGTAATGCTATGGAAAGGTCTTTGTGAGAAAATCAGATTGTAGTAAAAATGAAAATAAAGATTCATAATAAAAGTTGATTAAAATACATTTTTCCCATATAATTATACACCTACCATGTGCCAAGCAGTATAAGAACTTTATGTAGTCTGTTTAATCATTTAACTGTTGCAACAATCATGTAATATAGGAACTCTCATCCTTGTTTTACATGTGAAGAAACTAATGAAATGAGATGGAAGAATTTTCCCAAGGTCACATAGCTATCACTGGAAGAGCCAGGATTTGAATGCTACATCATTTAATTGTTATGGTTTTATAATGACAATGTGTAAATATTCAGAGATGTGTTAGCCTTTATTTGTCACTAAGAAATGCATTCCAGAAATTGGAATTCACTCGTCAGTGCAATGAGTTTTGGAAGCCTTATGTCAATTTTGGGATCTGGTAGATACTCCCAGAAACTCCACATCGGGCTTCATAAAATGAAGTAAGGGTTATAAAGAGTTAATCCTGTAACTCTCTTTGAATGGGGATTACCTCTGGAAAGATTTCATTAATAGCAAAATTCTGTTCTCAAATGTCCATCCTAACCACTTCTCATGGCTTAGACAATTTGGTGTACTATAGAGAACACAGACTTGGGGATTAGCTTGGACAGCTTCATCATCAGGAAATAAGGGAGAGCAGCAGTCCAATTCTGAGTAGAAATGGAAGACAGATGTGCTGGGAGCTTTAGGAACAGAGCCAGGTCATTTTAGGAATTATAACTAGACAAGCCAAAATAAACAGAATCTAGCCCATAAGATGTAGAGAAACTAGATTATATACTATGATTTTCCTCCTTGGATGGGTATAGATACAGGTTGCTTGTCTGTCACCCAGTATTCAGAGGAACTGCTACTTGAAATTGCACAGGAATATTAATTGTTCTAGCAGTGAAAGATCAGTGTGACTTCCAGAAACCCAAAGTATAAGAAATAATAATAAATTGATTTTTATACCCTCTCATTCTAAGGAGGCAACATGGTATAGCAGAAAGTATCTGGGTTCTAGAACTGGATATACCTAGATTTATTTCCCAGCTTAACCACCTTCTAGCTATGTGACTTAATTACATTAACAAATCTCTCTGAGCTTCACATTGTTCATTTTTAGGTCAGAATATTAATACCATGCCCAGTTGTGAATATTCGAAGGATTATAAGGGATATAAAGTGTCTAGTATAATGCCCGCCACGTAGTACGCACTTAATGAATGTTTGTTATTATTTTTGTTGCCAGGGCCTCAAGCCTCTATAATACAGAATTCTTCCACCCTTGTGGTTTTACAGCTGTGTTGAGATATTGATCCCTTTAGACCATGGGGCTTCTGCTAACTCATATGGTACCTTTGTGTAAATTGGAAAATGGTACCTCTTTATCAAAATACTTTATTACTACTTGTTAGAAAAATGTCATAATCAATATAAGTATCTATGATGTAATGTGAATGATATTCTACAGAATCACATGATGCACAGTTTGTGCCACCTGCATTTGGTAGGCTAAATAATGGACCTCCAAAAATGCCCTTTTTTTTGAGAGAGAGTGAGAGAGCATGCACAAGTGATGGGGAAGAAGAGGGGCCGAGAGAAAGGGGGAGAGTGAATCCCAAGCAGGCTTCACACCCAGCACATAGCCTGATGCGGGGGCTCGATCTCACGACCCTGAGATCATGACCTGAGCCAAAATCAGGAGTTGGATGCTTAAGTGACTGAGTCACCTGGGAGCCCCACAAAATGTTTGCCTCTTAATCCCCAGAACCTGAATGTAAACTTGATATGTTACCTGAAATGGTCGAAGGGACTTTGCAGGTATGATTAAGATTTTGAGATGGCAGAGATTATTCTGGACTGTTAAGGTGGGCCCAATGTAGTCACAAGGGTCCTTATAGGAAAGAAGATCAGAGTTCTAGATAGATGATGCAATGAGGACAGAAGCAGAGGTCAGAGAGGAAAGAAGATGTTAAGCTGCTGGCTTTCATGATTAAGAACCAAGAAGTGTAGGCACTTGCTAAAAACTAGAAAAAGCAAGGAAATGGATTCTTCCTTAGAGCTACCAGAAGGAATGTAGCCTTGCGAACCCATTGTAGATTTGTGACTGCCAGAATTGTAAGAAAATAAACTTATACTGCTTTAAGACACTAAGTTTGTGATAGTTTGTTGTGGCAGTAAGAAATGAATTCCCTGCACAGGCGGCCCAGTTTGCCTGGAGTCTCCAGGCCAGTTACTTGTGGTCATGAACAGTCTTATACCTCCATGAGCTGTACATAAATCATCATTTTATTTATGCGTTAATGGATTTTGGTATTTGGGAAAAATGCTCCAAAAGATTGTTTTTCCTTTGAGAAAGAGGTTTTTAGTCTCCATTGTACTTTTCCAGGGGGTCTAGATATAGAAGGAATGAATAAGATAAATTGATCCATTGTTTCTCTAAGTATGATAGGCCTGTTACCTGGTTTCTCAGGTGTAGTACTTTGCTTGTTATCAGATTTTTGATCCTCAGAGATGAATATTTTTCTGAATGAATTGATAAAGCTGGAGTATAAATCAGAACAACAGTATATGGGGTTTTGTCTTTGATGACAAGATGTCTCTTCAGTGGGTGATGTTGGATGCACATGGACAGAACTTACCTCTCAACACCCAATTTTTGCTACAACATTCCTTTGTTATATGGGCCATTGCTGTATTCATACTGTTGCAAAGATGGTTTAGGAGATACTCTGCCTAATCCCATATTAATTTGCTTAGACGAACTCTGATAATTATTGAGGCACATCATTGTGGTGCCCTGCACTCCAAGAAGAGAATTGTATATCTCATGCCAATTCCAACTGATTGAAGTAGATTTTCATGGTATGCTGTCTTGAGAATGACTCTGAGGTCCAGGGCACTATATTGGGGTTGATTACTGATGTCTGCCATGGATGTGAGATTGGTGTCAGACTGGCCTCATATATTACATCCTCATGATGACTCTTACTTATTCAGAAACATTTGTTAAGCATCTTCTCTGTGCCAAGCACTGTGATAGATGCTTTGAGTAGAGATGTTAATAATATCCTTCTGCTCCCAGAGGAGCTGATATTAGTAGAAGAGACAGGTAAACAAATATACACAGTAGAATATTACACATGTTTGATAAAAAATACATATGGAATACATTAGAGACATAAAGGAGGAAATAGTTAATTCCAGTGGGTGGGAGAGGGTTCCAGAAAGAAATTAATGCTTAAGTATTGAAAGGTATGTAGATGCTATCAGTGTTAACTGCTGGGGCTGAGGAATAGAAGAGTTAGTCCAAGCAGTGGTGGTATGAGCAGAGATTTATATGAAATATCTCTGTTTATAGTATGTTTATGGTCCCTTTAAGAAGCTAAGTGTAGTTGGAACATAGAGAATGAGAGAGGATGTAATGAAAAGGAGACAGTGGGTTAGATCAGGGAGAACCTTGAATGCTATACTAAGAACAGTGGAGAGATATTTGGAAATTTTAATCAATAGATTAACAGAATCAGATTTGTATTTTAGAACTATCCAGTGGATGAGAATAAAATGGGTAAACTGGAAAAGATAGAACTGGGTATAGGAAGACTAATTCAGAGGCTATTACAGAAGAGAAGAGATGTTGAAGCCTGAGTTAAAGCAATGGGAATGAAATGAGAATACAAATGTGAGAAACTATGATCACTGGGATGCCTGGGTGGCTCAGTGGATGAGTCTGCCTTCAGCTCAGGGCATGGTCCTGGGGTCCTGGGATCGAGTCCCGCATCGGGTTCCCCATGGGCTGCATACTTCTCCCTCTGCCTATGTCTCTGCCTCTCTTTCTGTATCGCTCATGAATAAATAAAATCTTAAAAAAAAAAAGAACTCAGTCACTGACTGGATATGGGAGCGGGGCAATGGAGAAGAAGGAATCTAGGATGATCTTCCATTTTCTTTCTGCCTTAGGTGGTTGAGAAGACATAAAAGCCATACTATGAGGGCTGCCTGGGTGGCTGAATTGATTAAGCATCTGCCTTTGGCTCAGGTCCATGATCCTAGGGTCCTGGGATTGAGCCCCACATCTGGCTCCCTGCTCTCAGCTTCTCCCTCCCTCTCTGCCCCCCTCCCCTTGCTTGTGTGCACATGCTCTCTCTTGCTCAAATAAGTAAAATCTTAAAAAAAAAAAAAGTAGGGAACCCTGGGTGGCGCAGTGGGTTTAGCGCCTGCCTTTGGCCCAGGGCGCGATCCTGGAGACCCGGGATCGAATCCCACGTTGGGCTCCCGGTGCATGGAGCCTGCTTCTTCCTCTGCCTATGTCTCTGCCTCTCTCTCTCTGTGACTATCATAAATAATAAATAAATAAAAAAATAAAGTTTTAAAAAAAAAAAAAAGTGCCATTCCATGAGCTGGAGAATTTAGAACGAGGAACAGATTTGAGTTGGGGGGCTAGAAATGATGAGTTTCAATTTTGAGCATGCAAAATCTCAGGTACCTTCAGAGTGTCCAAGAGGAATTATCCAGTAGGCAGGCAGGAATTTATTCTGCTGCCATGAAGTAAGATTATGGATAGATTTGGAAGTCATCAGGGATAGAGGTGGTGGTTTTAAGGTATGAATGAGATTTCTCCAGGGGAGTGTGTGGAGTGAGGGAGAAAAAGGCAGGGCCAGAGAGCATAGCAGAATCCCAGAAACACAGGCATTGTAATGGAGGGAGGGCAAAGCAAGCTGAAAAAGAGCTGCAGGGAAGGTAGGAGGGGAACCAGAGGAACTTGTGCATTCAAGTTGTGCCCTCTTGTGGTGGTCTGAGTTTCTTTCCCAGAATAAATCTCTTTCCTGTGTTCAGTCTCCCGTCTCTCCTGTCCCTAACTGATTTGGACCTATAATTCTCAGCCCCACTCTTCATGTAAGACTGGGACTACTGGGTCCTTTGGCAGTTACTTCTCAAGTGTAAAACTCCTCTTTGCACAATTTAAGAGCGATTTGGAACATCCCCACCCCTCAAAGAGTTGTAAAAGAATTAAGAAGCAAACATTGGAGGCCCTTCAGTTTCTCTCTTTATATCTTCCCCACCTCTTTTGATCTGTACTGTTGGCCACATTAATTTCAGTAAATCCCAGTTCTCATCACATCCCTTTCCTTTATAATTAAATGGCTCCCTTTACAACGAAAATATATTTTTGTTTTTATTATATGTATAATAGTATAATATATATTCTGTATTAATGTAAGACCTATATATGGCTTAAAAACCAAATAGTAACAAAAATAGTAGTATTTACCTTCATCTTTTCCCACTCACCAGGCTTAAATACCCGAAGTAGCCAGCTTTGAAATCTATTGGCTATTTGTTTTGGTTTTTATCTCAGTTCATGCTAAACAATATGGCTATACCAGCATAGCTTGGAGGTGCTGCAGGTTCAGTTCCAGACATAGAATAAAATGAGTAAAATATTTATGGTTTCTCAATGCATGTAAAAGTTATGTTTATACTATACTGTAGTCCATTAGGTATTCAATAACATTAGGTCTACAAAAACAATTTACAGACCTTAATTGGAAAATACTTTATGGCTAAAAAATGCTGACCATCCTATCATCTCAGCTTTTGGTGAGTTGTAATCAGTGATCACAGATCACCATAGTAAATATAATAATACTAAAAAAAACTTGAAATCTTGCAAGAATTACCAAAACGTTGCACAGAGACACAAAGTGAGCAAATCCTGTTGGAAAATTGGTACCAATTGACTTGCTTGATGCAGAGTTGCCACAAATCTTCAGTTTGTAAAAAAAAAAAAAAAAAAAAAAATGCAACTATCCATGAAGCTCAATAAAATGAAGTGCAATTAAAATATGCCTATATAATGGGATGAGTACTGGGTGTTGTATGTTAGCAAATTGAACACCAATAAAAAATAAATTTATAAAAAATGCCTATAATATTTCTTGCATTATTTCAGATATTAACTGTTGATTGCCTGTTATAGTAGACGAAGATTAAACTCTTTTTCTCTTCCACTTTTCTTCTCCACCTCTTTAACATCGTTGTAGCATATATTTTGGTTAATGATAATGTTTATGTCATAATTGTGCAAACACTGTACACTAAAGATACAAGTGATTAATTGTGATTACATTTCTCTTGTATACATTTTTGTCATTTCTAGAGTTAATAATTGCTTTTCATCTTCATATTTTTAATATATTCCTATCTTTTCCATCAGATCTATCATGTCTTTTTTATTTCAACACAAGTCAGATTATCCAAACAAATTTTTTTCTGGAAATCCCCTTTCTAGGGCCTTCTGTTCTGCTTCAGTCTGGACTATTTCCATTCCTGATTCCTGGAAGCTTTTAGAATTTCCATTTTATAACTGATATTTAGAAATTTCATGATCATATGTAGATATTGCATCTATTGTGCTGGACACTTGGTAGACCCCTTCAGTTTGTATGTTCTTGTACTTAGGCTCTAGAAATTTTTATTATTTATTTTTATAATTTGTGAGCTCCATAAAGACAGTGATTTTTATTTGTCTTATTTCTGTGTCCCCAGTGCCTGAATAATAATAATAATTCCTGATATATGATAGGCACTTATTTGTTGAACGAATTGCTATTTACATTTAAAATAATATAAATAAAGTGACGCCAGTAAACCCACTAGCCAGGACAAGTAATAGAACATTAGTAGTACCTTAGTGTCCACCCTCCCCACGTGTCCTTTTCTGGTCTCAGTCCTGTCTACTTCCACCTAGAGATAGCAGTAGTCTATGTATTAATAATCACCTTGGTCTTCTCCTTCTTTTTTTTTAAAGATTTTATTTATTTATTCATGAGAATACACAGAGAGGAGAGAGAGAGAGGCAGAGACACAGGCAGAGGCAGAAGCAGGCTCCATGCAGGGAACCTGATGGGGGACTTGATCTCGGGTCTTCAGGATCGCGCCCCGGGCCGAAGGTGGCGCTAAACCGCTGAGCCACCCGGGGTGCCCTCACCTTGGTCTTCTTACAGTTTTATCACCTATATGTATTACTGGGTGATACTATATACAGCATGTTATTTAGTTTAAAAAAAATTGAAAAGCAAGTGGAAATCTAGTTGAATGAGGAATGGGTACTATTGCCCTTGTTAAGGTCTTCCAGGAAAACAGGTTCTGGGTCAGACTGACTTCACCTTCCCTGAGAATTTAATAAAGCCATTTCTGGGAAAATTAGTGAATGATATCATGAAGTTTGGTGTTACTGATGAGAATCCTGTGTGTGTGTAGTGTACTTTTTCCAATTTAGGCAATTTTTCCTTTCTATCTGTAAGCTTATAGGATGTTTTCTTTATTTTTTGAGTTCAGGAATTTGATCAGGGTATGCCTAAAGTGTGTCTTAGAATGTAAGCTCCATGAAAACAGGGATTTTTTTTTTGTCTCTTTTGCTCACTGATATATCTCAAGTGTCTAGAAGAGTGCCAGACACATAATAGATCCTTATTAAATGTATTGATAAGATGACTGTATGAAGTATAAATTAATAAATGGATGGGTGAATGGATAAATAAATCAATCTTGTCTGGAACTCTGAGGGCCCTTTCTATAGCTGAGAGAAATTTTCTTCTGTCATTTATTTAATATGGCCTTTCTTCTCCATGTCTCTTTTCTCCTTTATATCTACCCACCCATAGTCACCTGGTAGGTCCCTAAGTATCTTGTCCCTCACTGACTCTATTACTTTATAATAATAGTAATTCTTATTATTATTTCAGTGCTTTGATATAAATCTTGCATTTCATTTTCTAGTCCAGTAACTCAGAGCTCATTAGTGACCCATCATTTTCATTTTATTATTTAATTGGAATGTTTTAAAGCTTTGAGTTTCCAGAAAATTTTTGATATGTGTGTGCTGTACTTGACTTTTCTTAGGTGTTGTTATTACTTTTTAGTCAGGTTTTCACATATCTTATCCAACAGTTTTTATTTCATTTTGTTGAGACATACTTTTGTTTATATGTTTGTTTTTATGAATGATCACTTTTTAAGCCCTGATGTAAATAGGAAAAGGTGTATTTGGGTCAGTACCTCTAGAACACCAACTATGTGTGAGTATGAAAAGTGTTCCTTTGCAAAAGAGGTCACATATGAATTCTAATCCTTACTCTGCTGTATTTCTAGAGAACAGTTGGCATTTCTTCACAACACTGATTGTCCCAGGGTAGAACTGAAAATTCCAATATTTGGGCCTAGTAACCTTGGACACAAATTGTACTCTGAAATGGTGTTCTTTCATGGACAGCAGACAAACACAGTATTTAAATTTGTATGCAAAGGTTCAAAAACTAGCATGAAGCTAACTAGCAAAAAGAATGAAAACTAAAATGACTGTTAGATCTAAATTTTCAGAGAATTTGTTGTTAACAAGCACATCCTATGAGACTAAATTCTAGTTTTGTATTAAAAGGTTTCTTACTTTTTAAGAAATGATTCTTATTGATCTTTCTTTAAAAAAAAAGATTTTATTTATTTATTTGAGAGACGGTGAGCAAAAACACAGAGGGAGAGGGAGAAGCAGACTCCCTCTGAGCAGAAAGCCTGATGCCAAGGCTCAATTCCAAGACCCCGAGATCGTGACCTGAGCCAAAGGCAGACGCTCAACCCATTGAGCCACCCAGGTGCCCCTTGTTTTTTTTTTTTTTTTTTTTTTTTAGGATTTATTTATTTTGAGAAGAGAACAAGGCTTCCATACATCTGGATGAATGGCTAAGCCCCTTTCTGATACTCCATATAAGGTTTGCCACCCCATCCCATGACAGAGCTCTTTGGTTTTGCCCTCCTAGGACTTAACAGTATGGCCAGGGAAGATAGATCTGGTTGGTGCCTGCTCCCCACCATTCTGATTAAGTAGTACCTACTGTACAATGGTAACTCTACTCCTTCAGATTTTGGACTCCCCAAGCCAGAGGAACTGAGAGTCTAGGGATGGTGGACATTCACTTTTCTTGTTTAGACCTAATCTTAGTTGTTGCCAAATGTTTGTCTTAAGTGCTAATCAAAAACAGACTTCACTTAGAGACTTCTCTGTGTTAAAACATGGATAAAGCCAATAAAGAATTTCCATGATTTCAGTGGTGTGGGAATTGTAAGCAACCAACCAATAAATAACACTTGTCTTCCCTGCCTAGGTTCAGAACCAAGGAATCAGAAAGATGGAGATCAAAATATCTTCATTAATAATAAGGATGGTTGGAGAAGGTGGTTTTGGTGTGAACTTCCTCATGCTGGGCCCCAGAATTAGGTAGACGTATCTAGGCAGTTACACACAATGCTGAAAGCCAAGAGACTCCAGGCCAAAAGTAGGCCCCTATTGCATGGCAAAGAGATAGTCAGAATGCATGTTTTCTATAAGCATACAGACCCCTGGGAGAAAAGCAGAGAGCAAGGGCGTGAGCCAAGCACACTCAGGTATGTCTCTCAAACATACTAGTCTTATAACTCATTCATCCTCCAGTGGGCAGAAAAGCAGGAGTGCTAGTCTACTTGAAGTTCTTCTGCATGGAAACATGAGAAGTAAAGATTAAGTGTTCCCTCTAACATCTCAGTGATATATTCAGTATTGCCATTTGCTTGAAGCTCTCTGTCTCTTCAGGACCAAAAATATCACAATTTTGCTGTAGTGAAACAAGCTATTAGGATATTTTAGGAAGACTTAAGTATAGTGCAAATAGCTTAACTGCATAGATCATAATTAAAGACACATTAGTGAAATGTTTAAAAACCTCATCTAAATACTGTAACAAAACATGAAGAAATGCTTCTTGAAGGCAAATATATCAAAAGGAATCCATTCACAACTATTTACCAAGTGGGAACATTAAATATTGTACCTTTTGAGTGTGATATGTACCTCTACTTACTAGAGCTTTGAAATGAGGCTTTGGGTGAGAAGTTTCTCTGTATTATCTGGGTTCATGTAGTATCCGCATGTAGGGAAAGTGTGTACATATAGGTAGGGAGAAGAAAAGGAAGGGAGAAAAGGAAATGGGACTTCAGGGGATGGGCACCATGTGTAAAATTGTGGATGATTTGGGCCATGTGTTTGCAGAGATGGGGAGAGTATTGAGTGACAGTGGGATAGTGGGAGTGATATGGGCAAGC
This sequence comes from Canis lupus dingo, assembly GCF_003254725.2. Taxonomy (NCBI): domain Eukaryota; kingdom Metazoa; phylum Chordata; class Mammalia; order Carnivora; family Canidae; genus Canis; species Canis lupus. The sequence goes on from NC_064281.1 coordinate 44,449,633, forward strand.
AAGATATATGTGATAATCATGACATTGGGATCAATGTGAATGATGGGGGAGAATGGTCTGAAATCACTGAAAATGAAGGGGGGCAATGTGAATGATAGTGACAGGACAACATCAGAATGTATGTGATAATGGTAGTTAAGGACGGGAAGTATGTCATACTGTGGAAGATGAGAACTGTGCGTGTGCATGTGTATGGTTGTGTGAGAGAGTAAGAAAGGAGAGAGTAGTGTTAAAGGACACAATGAGAAAGTGGGATTGTTGTGTGTAAAAATGTGGAGGGATATTTCAAGTGGTCATAGGAGGACGTAAATGGTGTAATGGGGAAAGTTTAAGTAATGATAGAAGATAGATTCATAGTGGAAGTGATAGGGTTAGTGTTTGTATATGTGTCATGCTGGGGGAAATGAGAAGTATATTTACTTTCGGGAGCAGACAGATGCAGTGAGTATGTGTGATAAGGGGGAATGGAAAAGTTTTATGATAATTTGGAGTGTGGATATCATGAATGCCTGAGGGGGGTTGTTGAATGAAGCATATGGGAAAATGCAGAGTATCAGGTGTCAGTGAGGAACAGGAAAATTATGTATGTGATAATAGAGGCGATGTAGGTATTGGTTGTGAGTGTATATAATAGGGAGATGGCATTAGCATGTGAGAAAGTTTTGGAAGATGATGAAGGTTTTATAGTGGGGTTGTGAACTATGTGATTGTGAATGTGTTAGACACTGATAGTCTAGGGATTGAGTGATTATAGGTGTGACGGGGTGGCAGTGGTATGTGTTGATTAGAACTAGTTGTATTTGACAGTGAGTCATGGTACTGTATGGACATTGTGTGTATAATAGTACAGGATAGAACAATGTATGTGCAGAAATGGGAGTAATAGAGTAGTGTGCATGCTAGTGGGATAGTTTGGAGAATTGGGACAGTGTGTAGAGATCATAAGTCATAAATCATAGACATTGTAAGTCATAGAGGGAATCATCTGTGAATGAGATAGTCTGTTAAAGACTGTGTACATGCAGGAGAAATTTTTCATGTTAACAAATCTGAAAATGAGTTGTTTAACATGATTAGGGAGTGTCTTTATCTTATCTAAAATCCAACGGATTGAGGTCCAGGACCTCCATGATTTTATCAATGTCTCAGGCCCCTCACATACACATACTTTTTTGATTCATGATCTTTAGCATGTGGTTCCCATCTTTCAGGTGCCTCGTGGTTGCAGGATGCCTTATACAACTTTATCCATCATGTCTGTCTCAGGTAGGAAGGTAGGGAAGAGGAGAGAACAAAATACCTTGTCAGTAGAAGTAGTCTCCTTTTTACAGAGCTTTCCCCAAGATCTTACCCAACAATTTCCACTTACATCCATTGAACAGAACTGACACATATGGCTACCACTGTCTGCAAGGGGGTCAGGGAAATGTAAGTTTACAGCTGAGAACGTTGTCACCTATAATAAAAGTTGAGGTTTATTTAATAAGAAAGAAGGGATGCTAGGTAGGATATAGCCAGGAAAGAGTGGTTGCAGATATGAGAGAGAGGGTATAATTAAAAGATCAAAATCCCAGAGGTAACAGATATAGGTAGGATTCAGCGTACAGGGGTACTATAAGACTGGCATAGTTCAAGATGCTGGAGATACCAGGGCAAACAAAAATAAACATGTTTTCTCTGCCCTCATGGAGCTACTGTCTTCTAATTTAAGACAGACGATCACAGACCCAAATATTTGTGAGATTGACATTGTAATAAGTGTTATAGTTTAAAGAGAGTTTGACCTACTCTGGAAGGCCAACGAAGGAGGAAGTGACAATTGAACTGAGACCAGAAGGTAGGTAGGTTCAGAATTTATATATATATTTTATTGGAGTTCGATTTGCCAACATGTAACACCCAGTGCTCATCCCGTCAAGTGCCCCCCTCAGTGCCTGTCACCCAGTCACCCCATCCCCCCTTCCACTTCCCCTTCCACTACCCCTTGTTCATTTCCCAGAGTTAGAAGTCTCTCATGTAGATTCAGAATTGATTGGTTGAAGGATGGATGGATGGTTGGGATGGGGGAAGAGTATTCCCAGAAGAGGAAATGGCATGAACAAAAAGCACTTAATGTGCTGTTTATTTTTGTATTTTAATTTTATTTCATTTAGAATATTTGCTGTTATGTCTTAAGTTCACTAATTTATTTACTAGTTAATTCCATCCAGTAAATTCATTTCAAATATTATGATTTTTATTACTAGACATGATTTGTACCTTACTAATAATGTCTCATTTCTCTACTTAATATGACAATTCTTCTAGGTTTTTGCACATAAGGAACACAGTTATAGTAACTTTTTAGGGAGAGCGACAGAAAGCACTTGTAGGGAGTAGAGGGAGGGGCAGGGGGAGAGAAAGATTAATTTAAGCAGGCCAGTGTGGTAGAGCCTGAGGCAAGGCTCAGTCTCACCACCCTGAGATTATGACCTGAACTGCTGAAATCAAGAGTGGATTCTTAACTGACTGAGCCATCCAGGCACCCCAGTTATAGTAACTTTTTAAATGAGCTTGTCTGCGAAATATAACACATATGAAAGTTGTGGGTCAGTTTGGATTGATCGATTTTTACCCCCTCACATTTTTCTGCTGCCTTGCATGCCTGGTTATTACTATTATTATCATTTTTGAATGCCAGGCATTACGAACTTTACCTTTTGAACTTTACATTTTGGTGAAATTTTGGTAAATTTTTTGCCTTTTGGTGCTAGATATCTTTGTATTATTATACATCTTCTTGACACTTACTATGAGATGCAGTTATTTGGAAGCAATTAAATCTTTTTTGAGTTTTGCTTTTAAGATTTTAGGCAGGACCACAGCAATGTTTTCCATAAAACTAATTATCCCAGACTACTGAGGCAAGTCCCATCTGAATAGCCCATGCCTCATGAATTAAAGAGTTTTTCTGCTGTGGATGGTAGGAACAGGCGGGAAGAGGCATGATCCCCCAGACCTGTTTGAGCTTTTGACACTTGTTCCCTCTAATCTTTTCAAGTGGTTCTTTCTCCAGCTTTGGGTAATTTACTTTTATGCATTAACTGATCAGTATTCTGCCAAATACTTTATGGCATCTTTCAAAATTTTTCAAAATTCTGCTTAAGTGCAGTTCTCTGCTTCTTGGTATTCTGTTCTCCGACCTCTAGCTGCTTTGGTCTTTCTGATGTCATCTGTCACCTCAACGAAGGAAAACCTCTGGGCTCTGACTGCATTCTCCTTCATTGCACTATGAGCTGGAAACATCCAAATTGTTAAAGCTCACCTCATTCCCCTGCCCCCTCCCAATCTCTCAGGGATCACGGTTTTTTACTGCCTAGTGTCTAATGTCTTAGAAACAATGATTTCATGTGTTTGTCCTTTTTTGTAGTGTTTTTCTTTTTTTCAGATTGGAGGGTAAATCCAGTCCCTGGCTTCCCTCTTAAGAAGCTATATAGTGGAGACTTGTTAGATAATCCTTTCCTTTTTAGTTTTCCTTTTTTCTCTTCCTTTTTTCTCCTTCTCCTCTCTTCTCCTTTGAGCTTGTTGGTTTCCTTAGTACTGCCAAGTATCAGATAATAAGTGACAGTTGTACTTCTAAAATTTTTGTTATCAAGATGAGAAGGAAGAGTCTGAACAAAATGAGAAACATATTCAACATCAGGGGTTTGAAGATTTTTGGATCACAGGGGACATGACCACATATATCAAGGGTAAATCTTTATACTTGAGTATAAAGTTAAAGAGACAGATTAACGTCCCTTCAAAGGATAGATGTTTAAGGCTTGGGATAGATACAGGATTGGCTCCCAACCAGGGAGCTTCCAAGACTATAGTAAATGTTGGAATAATCGTGCTCTAATCTCAGACACTGTCCTACATGAGGATGAACCCATACATAGGATAGGCAGCCTATGGTGTGGGTCACAGGATCTTAACTTTACCCAATTTCAGAGATTACAGGTCACCAAGAAGGTTATGATGGTGAGAAAACACATCTAAAGAGCATTAAAGAGCCTTTAGCCAGGCTTCTGATTTTGTTAACATCAGAAAATTCATCAGTAGAGATAAACCCTATAAATGTAATGATCATGGATCTTTCAGCCAGAGTTCAAATGTTAATTTGGTATAGTTGAATACAGAGTGAAGAGAAGCCATAGGAATGCAGTCTATGTTGAAAAGCCTTTAGGAGTGAGTCAAACTTGAGTAACCATCAGAAATTTCAATCTGGAGAGAAACTATTAAATATCCAAAATGTGTTAAAATACTTCCCTCTATTCTTATCCTATGCAGGCTTCCCCAAACTCTATAAGTGATTCTTTGGATCTCTCCTCTCATGGCCTTGACAAAGGAGGGAGACCACTCCTTATAAGACAAGGACTTATAACACTGTGAATTCTCTCATTTTTCCTGGTCTCTTAAGCACATTTGGTCAGAGAAGGGATAAAATATGTATCAGTAGGGTGACTAGTCTGCTATTCTGACTAAGTCTTGTAAGAATGTGTTGTTCAGAACTCCTTGGTGGCTCCCTTTAGGATAGGGAGATACTTGGTGTCTTTTTTTTTTTTTAAGCTATGTGGCTTTAACTAAAATTTTGAGGCAATATTAAAAGTCGCATTCAATATTCTGCTAAATTTGTATTGTGTTTTCTTCATGCTATAAAAGAAGTTTCTGTCATTGTTTAAACATCAGAATAATTTAGATATTTTGATTTCCAGCTAAGAACAAAGTTTCATAGGTAAATTACTGAGAAAGCATAGATTATTTTAGGCATAAGTATGCATTTCTGAATTACTTTCCATAAAAATGAATATTTACTTGGGTTTTGAATGGGTAAGGACACCCCTAGTGTTTTTCTAAAAAATGGAGGAAATGACAGTGGAAAAGAAAGTAATAGTTTGCAGGTTATCCTAGATCAAGAATTCACGAGCAAGATTGATTGCTATTATTTCTTTTCTTTTCTTTTCTTTTTAAGGTTTTATTTATTTATTTATTTATTTATATTTATTTATTTATTTATTTATTCAAGCCACAAACCAAAAAAAATGTATTTGCAATGAATATGATAGACATAAAGTTAATATCCTTAATGTTTAAAAAACTCTCACAGAAGTAGAAATGACTAAAAAACACTGAAAGTGTGTTCCCCTTCATTAATCACAAAATGAATACAATTTAAATCAATTAAATATTTTGTTTAACCAGACTAATATTTTTAAAGCAAATACTTAATATGATCAAGGGTACATGAGAACTCTTCTATATTACTAGTGTTGTAAAAACTTTCTGGAAAGCATTTTGGTATTGAATAACAGCCTTAAAATGGTTCATACCCCCTTGACCTAGTAATTCTATTTCTAATAATATATCATAAGGAAGTAATTGGAGATATGCACAGAGCTTTGTGGGGAAAAATCACCACAATGATAATCTGATGAACAAAAATAAATGGAAACTACACCTTTGTTAATTAGTTGAGTAGATAAATTTATATAATGGGATATTATATAATTATAAAGAAGTTTGCAAAGGCTTTTTAATATCTTGGAAAATGTTTTATCAGAATAATTATTATATAACATTATGTTCTAAAAATTTCAGATGCAGTGTATGTATCATTGTGCATGTGGGGGTGTATGTGCAATGTTGGAGTTGGTATGGACCATCTTTTCAGTGTTTTTCAGATGATTCTTGTGTCATTAAATGAAATCAGAAAATGCCTTAAGCTCAAGTATGTGATGACTTAAGTCCAGGTCTATATCCGTTATAGTTGTTAATGCTTCATGATTCTCAAATTAGGTGGTTTATAAGTTTTATATTGATGCTAAACATTGAGGACACCTGTGGAGCTAAATCATATCCCAGGTATCTAAGAACATTTACATTCAGATATACCTGTGAATTTTCCAGTGCAAATGACAGGTCTCCAAGTCATAAGATACCAAAAGCCCATGTGGTACAATTATCTGATGAGATATCAAACAAACACCCTCAAACTGCATAGAGGTTCTACTTGCAGGCTTCCTCCTCTTGTTTCTTCTGATAACCTTCTCCCTAAATGAAATGTTAATTGCTGTGGTGATGGGAGTGAGGAATCAATTGGAAGGGAATAAGAAATTGTTCAATGTGAAGGAAGATGTAACCTATTTAAGTTTATGCCAAGATCATTTGATATAATCTTGGGAGGTCACTTTGCCTTCTCTTATGGTGCAAATTGGCATCACAAACTCAATAAAAATATCTCAAAATTGTGCAGGTCTAACTGGACTAAGTTTTGTTCATATTTGACTGAAATCCAGTAGTCCTTGAAAACAGGTAATAAATGTGTTTTTTCTCATCATTGTTTCCCCAGGACTTACACAATGCATAGCATTTAGTAGGCATACTTTAAAATTTCTTTTAAAATACTTGCACATATATAAATCAAGTTAACTTCTACCCAAAAACACAGAAGAAGGATTTAAGAATTCTGTAGTGCGCATTTTGAGGCAACATAATGTTTTTATTAAATTTTTTAAGTTTTTAAATTCCAGTATAGTTAACATACAGTATAATATTAGTTTCAGGTGTACAATACAGTGATTCAGCAATTTCTAAAGTTTTTTATGATTTATGTATTCATGAGAGACACACAGAGAGGCAGAGACATAGGCAGAGGGAGAAGCAGGCTCCCTATGGACATCCTAATGTGGTACTTGATCCTAGGACCCTGGGATCACTACCTGAGCCAAAGGCAGATGCTCAACCACTGAGCCACCCAGATGCCCCTGATTCAGCAATTCTATACACAACTCAGTGCTCATCATGATTAAGTGTCACCTTTAATCCTTGTCACCTATTTCACACACACACCCACTTCCCCTCTGGTAGCCATCAATTGCTTTCTGTAGTCTGTTTCTTGGTTTCTCTCTCTCTTTCTCTTTTTCCTTTACTTGTTGGTTTTGTTTCTTAAATTGCACATATGAATGGATTCATATTGTATTGTCTTCCTCTGACTTATTTTGCTTAGCATTATACCCTCTAGCTCCATTCGTTCTTTGTTATGGCTTAATATTCCACTGTATATATACATCACATCTTTATCCATTCATCTGTCAGTGGATTGCTTGGGCTGCTTCCATAATTTGGCTATTGTAAATAGTGCTGCAATAAGCGTATATCCCTTTAAATTAGTGTTTTTATATTTTTTGGGTAGATACCCAGTAGGAAGCACCATAATGTTTTATGTTTGGGTCTCAATGTATAGAACCTATGTAGAAATTTCAAGAAGGACCCATTATTTTGCATGATTATTCTATCATTAACTCCTCTATGATTTTGGTTTTAGTATTTCTTCATGCATATCTGTTAAATTATGATTTGTGTATTATTTATATTATGCCGCGAACTTTTTCATCTAAAATGTTTTGCCTTAAAGTACTATGTCTGATATTAATACATCATTTGTTTATTGTATGCCATAATTTATTCCATTCTTTTATTTTTGATATATGTTTATGTTTGAAATGTTTCTCTTATGTGTTGCATGCAATAATGGAGAAATGTATCGCATAAATTTCCTTTGATTAAAGCACGCCAAATTATCTATAATTGCAGTTTTCTAAAAAATATTTTATTTATTCATGAGAGACACAGAGAGAGGGACAGAGACATAGGCAGAGGGAGAGGCAGGCTCCCTGCGAGGAGCCCAATGCAGGACTCGATCCCAGGACTCTGGGATCACGCCCTGAGTTGAAGGCAGATGCTCTACTGCTGAGCCACCCAGGCTCCCCTATCATTGCAGTTTTGATTTCCTCTTTGAAGGAAAGCTTCATTTGTCCCCTCTCCAATGCTCCTGTTTTTATGTAATTACAAGTTTCTGCTATATATTGTTTTCCTTCTGCTCCAAGAAAATCTTTTAACATTTCTTGTAGGATAGATCTAAAGGTGATGAATTCCTTGTTTTTGTTTGTCTGAGAAAGTATTTCTCTTCCACTTTTAAAGGATACTTTGCTAGATATAGAAATGTAGGTCAGTGGGTTTTTTTCTTTAATGTTTTAAATATTTCACTCCACTCTCTTCTTGCTTGCATGGTTTCTGATGAGAAGCTTTTAGTTCTTAACCATGTTCCATTATAAATGAGAAACTTTTTTCATCTAGCTTCTTTCAAGATTTTCTCTTTTTTTAAAAAAATATTTTATTTATTCATGAGAGACACAGAGGCAGAGACGAAGGCAGAGGGAGAAGCAGGTTCCCTGTGGGGAGCCTGATGTGGGACTCGATCCCAGGACCCCGGGATCATGACCTGAGCCAAAGGCAGACGCTCAAGCACTGAGCCGCCCAGGTGCCCCTCAAGATTTTTTCTTTGTCTTTGGTCTTATGCATTAATTCTCTTTGAGTATTAATGTGCCTCAGTGTAAATCTTTTAATATTTACCTGTTTGATGTTCTTTGAGCTTCCTGGATCTGTACTTTGTTGTCTTTGTTAATTCTGGAAAATTCTTAGCCACTATTATTTGCAATATTTCTTCCACTTCATTCTTCTCCCTCTGTGTTCCAGTTATGCATATGCTGCATATTTTGAAATTTTCCCACAGTTCTTAAATGTTCCTTTTTAAAAAATTATTTTTCCTGTTTACCTTTCAGTTTAGAAAGTCTCTCTTAATCTACCTTCCAGCTTTCTTCAGCTATGTCTAGTCTACTAATGAGTCACCAAAGGCATTCTTCATTTGTTAGGATTTTTTTCTAGCATTTCCTTTTGATTCTTAGAATTTCCATCACTCTGCTTATTTTACCCATATCTATTCTTGCGTGTTGTTTGCTTTTCTCATTAGGTCCTTTAACATATTAATTACAGTGTGTTGAATTCCCCATCTGATAAGTCCAACACTCTGTCATATTTGAGTTTTATGTTTCCTTTGTCTCTTCAGACTTTTTCTTCTTGCTTTTTGGTGTGCCTTCTAATTTTTTGTTGAAAGCTGGACATGATATACTAGGTAATAGATAGATTGGTCTCTAGTGTGAAGATTTATGTTAATATTGTTAGGACTGGGCTTTGTTTAAAGTTTCCATTAGCATTAGGTGCCAAAGGCTCCATATTCTTTCAGCATCCTTGATTTTGTTTCCTCTCTTGACTTTAGGCTTCCTTAAGTCTTCTTCCTTAGAGAGTCTTTGTTTTGAAGTTCATTCAGCTGTAACCCACTGTTAATATACTGGAGCCCCTGTTGGTGTGGTGGTATGGTATGGGAGAAAAGAGAGTGTTTTGTAAGATTCCAATTAAATCTCAGAGTTTTAGTGGGCCTGTGACCTTTACAGATATTTCTTCTTGTGTAGTCCCCCTCTCTGTGACCCTGTCTTAGATGAGATAGGAAAACTAGAGGGGTTTGGAATGAGAAGGATGTCCTTCTTCCATGGCTCGGGAACAAGGCCCTGGTAATCTTTTCTCCTAGAAATTAGGCCTTTGTTATGGAGAAGGCTCTGGGCATATTTCATAAAGATATTCACAAAGATTCTTCCCCTCTTCCTGCCAGGACTACAAGGGTGTCTTTTTTGGACCTGCACTGTGAGAACCTGGTGAGATTCCTGGAAGTAAAGCCCATGAAAGTGTGCCTCCCCCCAAGACTACCACTCCCAGGAGTTTCTCACTTTCACTCTAGTCCACACTCAGCCTCCAGCATCTTGTCAAAATTATCAGTTAAGTGTTCCTACAAGTTTATAGCTCTAGTGGCTTCTGTTTCAGGTAAGTATATCTCATTTGTGATTCTGGATTTGCCTGTTCCTCAAGACTTCAGGATGGTGGTTTATTTTAAAACTTCATTTCTCTGTCGAGTCCAAGAAAAGTCATTGATTTTTATTTGTTTAGCCTTTTGTTGTTTTTAGCACTTCTTTTCAAGGCTGTGCCTCCAGCTTCACATTGATTGTGTTAAGAAGAAAAGCAGACAGGAAGCAAAGAGTCAGTAGCTATTGTGGGTTCCTGAAAACTGAAAAAACCTAGGCCCTGTATTTCAGGGATAGGAAGAAACCCCAAGGTAGGTTTGTGAGCTCCTCTAGCAATGTGGCTTCTAGCTTCACTTCCTGGGTAAGACCAGCTCCTTGTTGATGAAGACTACAAAATAGATAGAAATGGTTGTATGGTGTCCGTAGGGATTTTGAGCTTTGGGTTTCCTCACATAGTTTCTCTCAGCTCAGGATGTCATGGGAATATAAGGATATGTTAGGCAAAGTCAGCCGCACAGAGTTGAACAGGCCCCATCGCAATAGATATGATAGGAGAAGCAGAATGTTTCTCATGTATAAGAGTGGTATATGACACCCTCAGAGAGACCCCAAGAGGGTTTTGTAGTAAAGAATGAGGCTCAACTCAACAGCTACCTGCTTAAATAGACACTGGTAAACCAGCTATCTATCACATGAATGTCAGAATGGATATAGGAGACTCCACGGAACCCATTCTGATGGTTTAACACTAAGGTCTCATAAATTAGATACAACCCCAAAGAAAGGGATGAGGAGAACTCCATACTGCTGGAGATTGAGTTTCAACCACTCAAAAGATTGGGAAACTGGCACAGAATTTATAAATTGAGTTGCAGAGAAAAAGAAAACTTATTATTTCCTGCATACCTGAAATGTCAGATAACATCCATACCTGATGAACAACCAGCAGCAGAAAGTATGTGGTAAATGATGAGTATTGCAAACAAATTTATCTATTCAAAATGTGGGGCACATGGCTCTTACTAGTTGAAAACCACAGTGGTCTTACCTTAAGAGTGACATAATGTGAGAAATGACCTTGGGCACTTTGGTGGGTACCAAATATAAAGGGAACTGGGTATTTAAGGAGAAAAAAGAGGAACTTCTTATAGTGGACATTCTCTCTGCAGAATGAAATCTGCCATTTGTGAGGTGTGACTCCACATCATTTCTTCTTGTCCCCGTCCCTCTTACTTCAAACACACTCTTTTCTCCCGTATTACTTCCTTTGCTCCCTTCTTCCCCATTTTCTTCCTTCTCCTTTTTTTATTTTCCTTTCTTTTCCATCTACTTATTAATCTCTCTCCTTCTGTCTCCCTTCATACTCTTCTACATCTTTTCTTCCTTCTGCATTCTGGTTCCTTATTCTCTTTCTTACTGCTTTTTCTGTTTCAACTTAATATCTATTCTTTCTCCACTCTTATTTTTCCTTATCTTAATTATTCCATTTATTTACAAGTATTTTCATTCATCCTTTCTTTGATCCTTGTTTTCTTCTTTTTTCTTTCCTTCTTCCATCTATTCCTCTTCTGCCTCATTCTTCAAATTTTCTTTCTCCATTTCCCTCTTTATTCATGCTCCCTTCTAACAATAGGATGATAGAATAGACGGTAGTTAAGGTGTACTTAAAATAGTAGAATCAACAGGAATAGGTGGTGGATTAGATTTGTGACTAAGACAGAGGAAGCATTATGAATAAGTAAAATAAGAAGAGAAACTACTATATATAAAAAAATATATAAAAAATAAAAAGAAGAGAAACTACTAAATATGATTTTTAAAACTACTTGTAAAAAAGCAACAAACATTCTAAATTGGGGAAATGGTAAAGTCATTTCAGGAAAAAGAAAAGTATGTTACTTACTGAAATTATTACCCCAAATTGTTCTTGATGTTTTAGCAAATCATCTAAGACAACAAGATAAGTGCTGTATATATTGTAAAATAAGAGATCAAATTATTTTTCTTATAGTATGATTGTACATTAGAAATGCCAGTTAGTTGTACTTTTTCTTTTTAAAGCATCAGAATTGAGGACTTCTGCTTCCAGCAGGAAGGGCAAATGGTGTAGATGTACTTTTTCCTATTGATCCTTGGGGATTATATATAAACCAAACATGAGAAGACCTTGAAAGTTAGAGATAAGATGGCATACCCTCTAGGGAATTTGGATCCCAAAGAATGACATGGTGGTGAGTTCCCTGGGATTTCTTTTGGCCTCATATATCCCAAACCAGATGCTGGGGAAGCTTGCAAACTAGAAACACGTAAGGACATAGATCAAAAAATAAAAAGCCCCAACATCTTTATATACCTAAAAGACAAAGATAGAATAGCAAGACAGAAAAAAATTTTTAGACAGTAACTTCCCTACTTTAGCTAAATGCCAGAGGGGAGACTCTGGCCCTACACTTACCAACAAAAGCCAACGAGAGACTGTATACTTCCATTCTTGCCCTACACTTACAACAAAAGCCAACGAGAGACTGTATACTTCCACTCTTGCCCATGAGGTCTTTAGTCTCCTGACAGAGTGTCAGGGTAGGGCAAATGGGGAGTGGGAATAGCCCAATCTCCACAATGTCAGAAACCATGTGGGGACCCTGGATCTCCATCCCTAAAGATGATAATGAGATGCATCTTTCCCTAACCAATGAAGTCATGTTAAAAGAAGCTAGTGGAGAATTGAGATTTTTATCACCACCCAGCACTAAAAATGATACACATTTACCATGTAATGAGGTACCCAGGTCCCTCCCAGTGAGGCTGATATCAGTAAAACCTTAATATGAAGCTGGAACTCTCACTTAGCCATCAATAAAAAGGAGATCTTCTCTCTCAGGTGTCAGTGGAGGCTGAGTGGGAATGTGGACTTACCCACATGTGATAAAACAGAAGATTTAAATAAGATTCAGATCCTCCTACTATGCAGAATATCTAGGATTCATTTGAAAATGACTTGTTATATCAAGAACTATGATAATTACGACTAGAATGAGAAAAGACAGTCAACACACATCAACACCAAGATGACACAGATATTAGAATCATCTAATAAGGATTTTTAAATAGCCATCATAAACATGTTTCTTTTTTCAAAAAGATTTTATTTATTCATGAGAGACAGAGAGAGAGAGAGAGAGAGAGGCAGAGACAGAGACATAGGCAGAGGGAGAAGCAGGCTCCATGCAGGGAGCCCAATGAGGGACTCAGTCCGGTACTCCAGGATCACACCCTGAGCTGATGGCAGATGCCCAACTGCTGAGCCACCCAGACGTCCCTCATAAACATGTTTCAGTGAGCAGTTGTGAGCATTCTTAGAACAAATGGAAAAAGAGAAAGTCTAAACAAAGAAACAGAACATCTTCCAAAGAAATAGAAAGTATAAAGACAAGTCAAAAAGAAACTTAAGAACTGAAAAATCTAATAAATGAACTTTAAGAAAAACCTCAATAGATGACTTCAACAGTAGAATAATATGACAGAATGAATCTGTGAACTCTAAGATGGAATAGAAATTATTCCATCAGACCAAGAGAAAAGAATAAAGTGAAAAACAAAAACAGCCTCAAGCCCATGTTGGACTATTACAAAAAATTTAACATACTTGTCATAGTCACAGAAGAAGAAAGAAGGGCTAGAAAGTAGCTGAAAATTCCCCAAATTTGGAAAAAAGCATAATCCTATAGACTTAAGAAGCTGAGTGAACTCCAGAAAGGATACAGCCAAATAAATTTACACCCAAGGCGCATCATTTTCAAACTTCTGAAAGCTAAAGACAAATTAAAAATATTGAAAGCCACCAGAGAGAGAAATGATACCTTACTTGTAAGAACACCAAGTCAATGACAACAGACATCTCATTAGAAACCATGAAGGCCCGGGGGCACCTGGGTGGCTCAGTGGTTTTTTATATATATAGATATCTCAAAACATAAATAAAATAGACTTTGTCGTAATCCATTTGGGTTGCTATAATAGAATACCACAGACTAGGTATAAACAACAAATTTATTCATCACAGTTCTGGAGACCGAGAAACCTAAGATCAAGGCACCAGCATGGTTGCATTTGGTGAGGGTCTTTTCATAGCTGGCCTTTTCTCACTATGTCCTCACATGGTGGAAGGGATTAAAAGTATCTCTGGAGCCTCTAAAGCACTAATCCCTTTCATGAGAACTCTATTTTCACAACCTAAGCACTTCCCAAAGGCCCACCTCCTAATACTATCATCTATGGTGAGGTTTGGATTTCAACATGAATTTTGGAGGGGTACAAATAGAATAGCCCAATTCTACAAAAAAGTTTAGCTCATCGGAAGGCAAGAAATAGAGAAATGAAAAAGAGAAAGAAGAAGAAAAATGAATTAGAAAATGGGCAAAAGACAAACAGTTTACCAAAGAGGATATATGGATGACTATAAATAAGTACATGTTAAAAATCTTCAACATCATTAGACATTAGGGAAATGGAAATTAGAACCACAATTAGTTATTAGTTCACATTTATGAGAGTGGCTAAAAAAATGCAACAGATGCTGGCAAGGATTTGGAGAAAATGGATCACTCACACGTTGCTGATGAGAATGAAAAATGATACAACCACTCTGGGAAAGTTTGGCAGTTTCTTATAAAACTAACATGTACTTACTGTAATACCCAGCAGTTGCACTGTTGAGCATTTGTCCCAGAGAAATGAGAACTTCTGTTCACAGAAAAAAAAATTGTAGACAAATGTTTATAGCAGCTTTATTCATAATAGCCCAAAATTAGAAACTACTCAGATATGATTCAGTGGGTGAATTGTTAAACCGACTGTGCCACATCTATATCATGGAATAGTACTCAGCAATAAAAAGGAACAAACCATTGATACATACATATAACAGTTTGGGTGTATCTCACAAGCATTATACTGAGTGAAAAAAAAGTCAGTGTGACAAATGGTGTGATTCCAGTTTTATAACCTTTTTAAGTGTCAAAATTATAAAAATGGAGAACACATTAATGGCTGCTAAGGGTTAGGGATAGTGGAGGGAAGGTTGATGAATGTGAGTGTAAAGGGGAGTACAGGGAAATCTGTGGAGGTGGAATAATTCTGGATATTGATTGCTGTGGTGATTACTACAGAAAACTCCACATGTGATAGAACTATGTATGTATACCAATGTCGTTTCTTGGTTTTTATATTGTATTATAATTTTATAACTGTGCCCATTGGAAGAAGTGGTTGAAGGGGTACATAGGACTTCTCTGTACTATCTTTGCAATTTCCTATGTATCTATAATTATTTCAAAATAAAAAGTTAAAACATTTCTAAAGTAGAATTAATAAAATAATTTGTTATTTCAAAAATCATGCCATAATTATTAGCTGGGTGGCTACCATTACTGCCACCAGTGAACACTGGATACTAGCTGCCCGTGGTCCTGCTACCAATACTGCTCCTAGAAACTGGATTTTCTTCTGGCTGCTGCTCCCACCACTACAGATATGGCATGAATTCCTTCATCGCATCTCTGAATCACTCCACTCAGACTAAGTGTTAGGTTGGAGTTGTGATTATTTATGCAGTAAAAGCATTGACTCCACAGGTGTGTGGGCTCTATAAACCCTGTGATTTCCAGAAAATATCTACACATTCTAAAGATAGGTCTGGCTCTTGACAAACTCCCAGGGGAAAATCTCCAAGCCCTTGGAATATCCTGCTTGATTAGAGTGCCTTTTGGTTCGCTTGGAACTTTGGGCCATACTAGATTGTTAACAGTGTGATTTATAGTGGGCCTGTGGCCTTGTGGTACCTCTGTAAAGCCTGGAGGTTGAGTAGCTAAGGTCAGCCACGCTGGTGTCCCGTGCCTACCTGACTGATCCCCAGTAAAATTCCAGCTTAGGCAAACTTCCCTGGTTGCCACATCTTGCTGGGAGATTGAAGCACGACCATACAACTCCACTGAGAGAAGACAACCAGAAGCATATGCCTGGTTTCTCCTGGAGTCTTACCTATGTACCTTTTAGTTTTGTTGATTTAAAATCAGTATGCTTTCACTGTAATAAACAATAGCTGTGAATATAACTATTTTTCGGAGTTCTGTGAGTCCTTCTAGTGAATCAAATGAATCATTGAATCCCAGAGTAGATTTCAAGACCTTGCCACATTGGTAAATCCTAGATCACATTCTCTTGGCTGCTAAGGGAATGTAAAAAAGTGAATATCTGGCCCTCAAGGCTTTTGCAGTTGAACTATTATGTAATATAGAGTATATTCCCTTACTAAAATGTGAAAAAAAATAATTGAAATGTAGGGTGGATCTAGTTTTCAATAAGTATCTGTAAGACTATATAAAGTAAAGCAGTCCTAAAAATAAGACAAAAACAGACAACACAAGATAAATAGATAAAAGACTTGCACAATTACTTTACAAAAGAAATCTAGAAGTTCCGTTATTAACATATGAATGTGTTTCACTACTTACATCAGAAATGTAAATTAGGGCAGCCTGGGTGGCTGGCTAAGCGGTTTAGTGCCCCCTTCAGCCCAGGGCCTGATCCTGGAGACCCAGGATCAAGTCCCATGTCAGGCTACCTGCATAGAGCCTGCTTCTCCCTCTGCCTGTCTCTGCCTCTCTCTCTGTGTGTGTCTCTCATGAATAAATAAATAGAATCTTTAAAAAAATGTAAATTAAAACCACAGGAGATAGCCAATAAAACCGACATCACATTGGCAAAATGTTGGAAAAAGTTTTTATATTGCCAAGCACTGTAGAGGATGTCAGTCTTAGTCCTGGGAATCTAGTGTCACAGGAATGAAAAACATGAAGCATAAAATACAAGGATATATGTACGAATATTTTATTTCAGTGTTGTTTGTATGTACGTGCTCCCCAAAACCTTGAAACTAAAATGGCCATGAGTGGTGAAATAATTGACTACATCATGGGACATCCCTATCATCGAATATTATGCAGCAATGTAAAAGAATTAATAGATTAGTGTTAAATAAATATGCATTAAAGTGTATATGATCTTAATTTTTGTAAAATGGTTAAAAATAACATGACTTTTTGAACATGGAAAGATACAAAAATGGTTGTTAAAATGCATGTTTGGCAGAGTAGGGTATAAGTGGAAGAAAGGAGTGGGAGGCAAGTAAGCAAAAGAATGCAATTTAAAATATGTATGGCATACATAGTCCCATTTATGTAAGCATATATATGCACCAAGTATTACATGAAAAGGTAGCATCAAATCTTAACAAATATCTCAGGTCGGTGCCATTTGGAGTGATGTTTACTTAATTTCTAAAATAATGCTTAAATTTTTATTTTTATTTTTATTTTTTTAAAGATTTATTTATTTAGAGAGTGTATGTGAGCGAGGGAGGGACAGAGGGAGAGGAAGAGAATCTCAAGCAGACTCCATACTGAGTGCGGAGCCCGACTGGGGTCTCGATCTCAAAACCCTGAGATCATGATCTGAGCTGAAATCAAGAGTCAGACACTCAACCGACTGAGCCACCCAGGTGCCCCAATGTTTAATTTTAATGACAAATATGCATTGTTTGTATAAGGAAAAGTAAGTGAATTCATCACAGGAAGGAAAAAAGAAAAAATACCTGTCAGTTTTCTTGCTTGAGCAATAGGGTGGATAGTGTGATTTATCCATTTATTAACAAACATTTATAAGCATATAAAATACACCAGGTATCATTGTAGGTACAGGGTATTTATACAGCAATGAATAAAACCAAAATCCATCTCCCTAAAAGGTTTTATTCTAAGTGGGAGAGAGTGACATAACTAAAGGAGAAACACAGCGTTGGTAAGGAAGAGGATATATACAAAGGAATCAGTTTGAGACCTGTTAGATTTGAACATATTAGGAATATCCAGTTGCAGAAGTGAGGCAGGCAGTTGAATTATGGATCTAGAATTCATAGGCCAAGTCAAGACTGGAGATACAGATACAGAAGCAGGTAGCATATAAAATGGTGTTTTCAGACCTCCTTTCCTGAGTCTGATCACGTCCCACTGCAGACATTTTACAGAGGAAGTGCTTAGGAAAAACAGGCAGCTGACAGGGGAGGTTGCTATGCAACAGATGAGGAAAGTCATCCAGCCAGGCAGAATTGATGTTGGCCCTTGGGGACCAAATGCTGCCATCCTTCCTAGTATTAGCTTTCTTTCATATGCAGACTCCCGGCAGGAGCTGTTGCCAGAACAAATGTGAAATGTACCAAGGTCTGCCTTGTATTTTTGGAAAGTATCCGTTCAATTTGAGTCATTTCACATCTGTATATGATTTTCTGTCTGAGTCTCCAGTCATCTGGAAGCACAGCAGCATGTGTGTCCTTCGGTTGGACTCCAGGCAGTGCTATTTGTGCTTCCCATTTTGTATTGAGAAGCTGGCTCAGAGAAGTGGAATGACCTGAGTCAGTTCACACAGCGAGGGATAGAACGGCCCAGCAATTTGTCCCAGGAATTGAGGCGCAAGGCCTGGAAGGAACCAGGGTAAACATTTACACAGAATCAGGGTTTGCCATGGTTCAGGCACACAACTGCCTGATTGTCCTGGCTGCTCAAGCAGGCACCAAGAAGGCCTCAGGGGTAGCGGTGTTCATGCCACTCAGGGGGGGAGACCCGACAATTTGAGCAGGGAATGGGCCCCAAGGAACAATTCCCACACTTGGATGTATCCATATAGAGGGGGTGGGGACTAGGAATCTCTATCTGGGTACACCTAAATGCAGAGCATGAGCTTAGGTCTTGGAGAACACAAACCTTGCTTGTTTGGGACAGGTGTTGACAGT
This sequence comes from Canis lupus dingo, assembly GCF_003254725.2. Taxonomy (NCBI): domain Eukaryota; kingdom Metazoa; phylum Chordata; class Mammalia; order Carnivora; family Canidae; genus Canis; species Canis lupus. The sequence goes on from NC_064281.1 coordinate 44,468,191, forward strand.
GCAGGGGAGGTGTATGTGTGGGAACTGTCGCTCAAACTGGAGAGGAGAGGGTGCCTCAGTTCCCAGGCCAGCACTAGTGGAACATAGGTTTTGGAGTCAAGAAGACTCCAAGGCCCACATTTTGCATTTGCTCTTTACTGGCTCTGTGGCCTTGTCTGGTTCATGCAGTGTGTCTGTGCTTTGGCTTCCTGACCTGTAAAATGGGGATGCTGACATCCACCTCCCAGGGCTGCTGTGAGAGACAAGTCCCAGCACAGATTGCGCTGTGGTGGTCAAGCTGTTCCCTTCCCTCCCTTCCTCACCTGCGCAAAAAATATGCGCATGGCTGGAGCTGCACAAAGGGCACGAAAGAAGCTAATGTTTATGACCCTGGGATCTGTTGAGAGAGATCATACAGATTCATGTGGCAGGTGCACACTTTTTCTACCTCTTACAACGTATTCTCTCTGGCCATTCCTTCTCCTGGGTCCCAAAGTCGGAGAGCTTAGCGGGAGCCTAGCACTTGTTGCAGTTAGAGACCCCACACGGACACCTCCTTATTAATGACCTAAGTGTTGCTAAGCGGGGGGTGGAGATTCTTGCCGAACGAAAGGACAGGACTGGAGGGGCCGCTAGAGGGGAGGGATAGAACTGAGACGCATTGCGGAAAAGGTAGGGGGCCAGTGTGTGGGCAAGGGGTGGGACCTAAAGGCACAGCGCATCTGTTTGGGGGAGGGGATGTTGTGGAGGGGGGTGGGGCCGTGGTGTACTGTCGACCTGGTTGGTAGTGGGGTGGTGTGTTGGCAAAGGGGCGGGATTGCCTCCCACTGCACATGCGCACCATGGCGTTAAGGACGAAGCTTTTGTTGGGAAAGCGGGCGGGACTTTTATTTGGTCGGTCAGTTCTTGCGCATGCGCACAACTATCTGAGGCGGTGGGTGGTATATTAGGCGGAGAGGCGGGGTCGTCCTAGCTGCCGCGCTGGCATTTTCTCCTGGACAAGGAGAGGGTGCGGCTGCGGAGAGCCGAACACTGCAATCCCGATCCTCTGAGTCGTGAAGAAGGGAGGCAACGAGGGGGTTGGGGTTGGGGCCTGAGGCAAGGTGAGAATTAGCCCCCAGACAGGGCATCTGCCCCCTGGTGCGGGCCACCCATTTTTCATTTCAATCCCTTTACCCCGGATTCTGATTCCCCTTCCACTCCCCTAATCCCCATTCACACCCTTCACCCGATCCTCCCTTACTCAGAACCCCTGTTCATCCTCCGAACCCCTCCCATCGTTAAAAATCTCCACAGATTTCTCGAGCTTAATCTGTACTGTCATACGATTCCTCCTGATTGGAAACCTCCATTCAATTTACCATATGCGCGTCCCAACCCATTCCCCCTAGATTCAGAACTGTTGTTGGCTTTCCGAATCCCGATTTGAAGCTTCTCCCGGGTCAGTAGCTTCTCAGGATTCAGAGCCTCCATCCTGACATCCATTCACTTTTCCCACTCTGATCCAACCGGTTCCCCTCACATTCAGCGCCTCGTTCGCCCCCACAGTCAAATCCCAGACACCCCCCCCCCATTCAGTCCTTCGCATTTGCCCTTTGGAGTATAACGCCCAGCTCCTCCTACCCCCACCCAGGCTCTGCTCTTGCCAGAGGGACTGGAGCCATGGCTCAGAAAATGGACTGTGGTGCGGGCCTCCTCGGCTTCCAGGTGAGATATTCACTCCCCACCCCACTATTTACCTAGCCGATAGTTCCCTGGGGCCCCTTTGGCCGCCCAAAACCCTCGATCTGATTTTGCCCTCTTCATGCCTAGACTCCATCGCTTTTCAAATTCCCATGGTTTATCGGGGGGGAGGGGCGTCCCCTTTCAGCCATCAATCCCTGCTTAGAGAAAGGGGAGACCCTGTTAATAGTGAGGGCAGTCTATCCAGAGAATGCGGGTTGGGTAAGGAACCATTTTTTTCCTCAGTCCTGACGCTTGTAGAGAGAGCAGTCTGCCACCCCCTCCCCCAACCTCCGGCCGCCACCCTCTCTTCTGCATTCCCCACCGCTGAGACCCCCCCCCCCCCTTATTCTCCTCAACTCCTCGAGGCGGCACCCTTGCTCTGGCTCCCCTCGCGTCCGCCCTTAGCTTCTGCCGCACACCGCATTGCTCTGCTCTAACCTCCTCCATCAACCCCCACCGCTCCCTTCATTCTACTTCTTCCCCACTATTCATTCCGCCCCACCCCTCACTTAGTCCCTGCCCCACTCCAGCCCTACCACACGTTTTGTTACCACTCTGCCTCCCATCGCCCCTTGCTGGTGGTCTAGATCTGTGCCTCAGCCTTTTTGCACCATCCGCCTGCCTGTACCTTCCCAGCACTGCTCCCCCTACCCTCCTGCTTCTACTTCGGAGGCCCAGAAATTTCATTCCCACCCCCCATCCCCCCCCCCCCCCCCCCCCGCTGTATTTGCAGGCTGAGGCCTCCGTAGAAGACAGCACCTTGCTTATGCAGACCCTGATGGAGGCCATCCAGATCTCAGAGGCTCCACCTACCAACCAGGCCACAGCAGCTGGGCTGAATGCTAGTGCCCAGAGTTCACAGCCCCCAACATCCAGTGAGATGGCTGATATTCAGGTTTTGGCAGCTGCCACTAGGCCCAAAACAGCCTTTAAGGCTCAGAATGCCACCACAAAAGGCCCAAATGGTGCCTATGATTTCTCTCAGGCTCTTAATGCCAAGGAGATGCCCAATGTACCACCTAAGGCAGCCTTTAAGTCCCAGAATGCCACCCTAAAGGGCCCAAATGCTGCCTATGATTTTTCCCAGGCAGCAACCACCAGTGAATTAACTGCTAACAAGTCCGAGATGGCCTTTAAGGCCCAGAATGCCACTACTAAGGTGGGCCCAAATGCCACCTACAATTTCTCTCAGTCTCTCAGTGCCACTGAGATGGTTAATGCTCAACCTAAGACAGCCTTTAAGGCTTGGAATGACACCACTAAGGCCCCAACAGTTGATACCCAGACCCAGAATATTAACCAAGCCAAGATGGCCACTTCCCAGACTGAGGTAGAGACCAACCCAGGTATCCCTGAATCTGATGGTGCAGCTGCACAGACATCAGCAGATGGTTCCCCTGCTCAGAATCTGGAGTCCAGGACTATAATTCGGGGCAAGAGGACCCGCAAGGTGAGATCCCTGCTAGCTTCATTTTGCTTTGGGCTCTCTCCTTTCTTCTCTGAGTTTCATTTGTTCTCCACAAAACAAAGCATACATATGTAATGGCCTGTGTTGAGTTAGGTTGTAGGGGATAATAAGGTGAATGTCATAATTTCTGCCCTCTGAATATCCAGACTAATGGGGAGATGAGACATGGACAGGTAATATGTACACTATGTAATTCAGTTTACATTTTCATAATAGCCACCATGTGTTAGGTCTTGAGCTAGGCATATTCACACAGGTTACCTCATTAAATCTTCAAGGTATTACTAGCTAAGGATAATAGTCCCAGTTTTACAGAGAAGGAAACTCAGTCCCAGAGAGGTGAGTGACTTGAGTGATTTGTCCAGGGTGGTACAAGCAGAGCCAGTGTTGGACATAGGAAGAGGAGAAGCCTCAGGCCCCACCCTTGGGTTGCTCCTGGCCTGATTCAGAGATGAAACTCCTGCCTGGAAGACAGTGAAAGACAAGCCCAGGACTCAGGGTGACCATTGACTAGTGGGTCAGGCTGTCACTACAGGTGAGGGTTTTAGAGGGCCTTCCTGGAATAGATAGGGTGAGGACACAGAAACAACTGGTGACTCTGGACTTTCCTTCTCTCTGATGATGCAGATTAATAACTTGAATGTGGACGAGAACAGCAATGGGGATCAGAGGCGGGCCCCACTGGCTACAGGGACGTGGAGGTCTGCACCTGTTCCAGTTACCACTCAGAACCCACCTGGCGCACCCCCCAATGTGCTCTGGCAGACCCCATTGGCCTGGCAGAACCCATCAGGCTGGCAAAACCAGCCAGCCAGGCAGACCCCACCAGCACGTCAGAGTCCCCCAGCTAGGCAGACCCCACCAGCCTGGCAAAACCCGGTTGCTTGGCAGAACCCAGTGATCTGGCCGAACCCAGTGATCTGGCAAAATCCAGTGATCTGGCCAAACCCCATTGTCTGGCCCGGTCCAGTTGTCTGGCCAAACCCACTGGCCTGGCAGAATCCACCTGGATGGCAGACCCCACCTGGATGGCAGAACCCACCAGGCTGGCAGGGTCCTCCAGATTGGCAGGGCCCTCCTGACTGGCCACTACCACCTGACTGGCCTCTACCACCTGATTGGCCACTTCCCACTGACTGGCCACTCCCACCTGACTGGATCCCCACTGATTGGCCAGTTCCACCTGACTGGCAGAACCTGCGGCCCTCACCAAACCTGCGCCCCTCTCCCAATTCACGTGCCTCACAGAACCTGGGTGCCTCACAGCCCCGAGATGTGGCCCTTCTTCAGGAAAGAGTAAGAACTTATTCCCAGTCACTTTTTCCTCTCTTCCTTTTGTCTTTATTGGCCTTCTATCTATAATCCAATCAAGTTTTCTTGAAGTATCAATAAATTTAATGATTTCCTTTTCCCCTTCCAGGCAAATAAGTTGGTCAAGTACCTGATGCTTAAAGATTATACCAAGGTGCCCATTAAGCGCTCAGGTAGGCATCCAGTGCCCTCCCCCAAGCACACTCTCCTTCCCCTCACCCCATGCTCTGTGGACATCCCTTTGCTTATATGTCCCCTCGCCTTCCATGGTTTTAATCCCCTTTCCATGGCTGATTCTTCATTTTTCATCCTTGAGGGTCCTGACTGTGTTCCCTTTAGCAGGCCTGGCAAAGAGGATGTAGCTCTGTGGCCTCTGCTCAGCTCAGGTGCTCTCTTCTCTCTCCTACAGAAATGCTGAGGGATATCATCCGTGAATACACTGATGTTTATCCAGAAATCATTGAACGTGCATGCTTTGTCCTGGAGAAGGTGAGAAGGCAGCCCTGAGGAACACAGGAATGAGGGAAGATTTTGATATCAAAGATGTGTGGGATTCCTACTGGTAATTTAGAGCTGAAGACTCACAGGGTGGTAAGCAACTGAGCATGGGTAGTTGATGCTGGATTTTGTAATTTCACAGTCCATTTTCTTGTCCATGTAGAAATTTGGGATTCAACTGAAGGAGATCGACAAAGAAGAACACCTGTATATTCTCATCAGCACCCCCGAGTCCCTGGCTGGCATATTGGGAACGTAAGATGGGAAAAGAGGTGGAACATTGCCTTTCTCAGTGGTGCTTTTTTTCCCTGGGAGCATCAAGTAGTTCGGGGTCCAAGATTCAGGGTCGTATACCAGGTCATGGTCGGGACTGTGGCAGAAATAGCCCTTTGCTGAGGAATACTGGGGAAGCTAGATGAATAAGCTGCCTGAGCTGTTTCATACAAATGGCTGCTGAAAATATCTTTTTTTGTACACTTTTAGGACCAAAGACACACCCAAGCTGGGTCTCCTCTTAGTGATATTGGGCGTTATCTTCATGAATGGCAACCGTGCCAGTGAAGGTGAGTGGCTGGACCTGCAGCTGGGGATTGGCTACCACCTGATTTCCATGCTCATCTTCCATCCCTTGTCTCTCCCCTTGCCTCCCACTGCAGCTGTCCTCTGGGAGGCACTACGCAAGATGGGACTGCGTCCTGGGTATGATTGGGCTCTCTCATCTCTTGCCTGTTCATATCATCCTTTGGCAACAGAGGATGGTCCCAGGATTGCATCAGCCTGGTGGTATAGGGAATTGGTCTGGGGAGGTACCAGAGCCCAAGGATGTGACCTGGGTGGATGGGCAAATAGTTCTGAACTCTATGCCTCTCCTCTCATCTCTGATCTCCACTAGAAAGCTCTTTTCTTTTCTTTGGGCAATGTCATAGTCTTTGATTATGGGTTTCTTTTTTTTATACTATCAGTGTGAGACATCCTCTTCTTGGAGATCTGAGGAAACTTCTCACTTATGAGTTTGTAAAACAAAAGTAAGTGATGTCTAAGGGTTTTTTTCTGGTCTTCATGAGTTCTGTGTGCTAGTCAGCCTCAGACAGTCCTTACTATGCTCATTTCTTACACTATACCTATATATCCCCATAGAAAAACACATACATACTTGGAAGTGTTTATTGAGTATCCCTGCTTGTGGTTGGATTTTTCTGCAGTATTATAGTTATCTTGCAGGTGAAGTCTGTCCACTATACCCACAGTAGACATTTCCAAGGCTGAGGTTTACATTGCATAGTAATCATTGCAATGGGCCAACTGTGGCTCAATAACAAGATTACAAGAACATGGAGCTAGAGCTGTGACACAAGGGGAGAGATTAAGTGTTGCCCTTTCTATGACCCTATATAAGCCACCCTGCAGTTTTAGGTGACTGCTTAATGTAGAAGCACTGGTACAGGAATTTGAAGGCCTGACTATTAGAATATAATTAAGCTAGGTTTATGGGGCAGCTGGGTGACTCAGTTGGTTAAGTGTCTGATTCGATCTCAGCTCAGGTCTTGATCTCAGGGTCGTGAGTTCAAGCCTCAAGTATGGAGCCTACTTTAAAAAAATAAATTTAAAAAAGAATATAATTAAGCTAGGTTTAAGAATGAGTCTGGGTGGGATTGCTACCTGAAATTGGGGGTATCAAAATAGAGTATTATGCATTGTTGGACTACTATCTGGGTGGGATTGCTACCTGAAATTGGGGGTATCAAAATAGAGTATTATGTATTGTTGGACTACTGTTCTTTCTTGGGTAGAAACAAAGACCTTTCTGCTCTAAGGTACCTGGATTACAGACGAGTGCCCAACAGCAACCCTCCTGAGTATGAGTTCCTCTGGGGCCTCCGTTCCTACCATGAAACTAGCAAGATGAAAGTGCTGAGATTCATTGCAGAGGTAATAGAGGAACTGCTCCAGACTTGATAGGTCAAAAGATGAGGTGTGGCTGGCTGGAAAGGGTCCAGAGCAGGGATAAGACCTTAGATACTGCACGTGGTACTGCATTACTGGTGGTATTGATTGTTGCTGTTACGTAAATAGTAGCACAAAGTAGGGCACTAAATATATAGCAAGTGCTTCATAAATATTAACTCCCATTATTACGGGTTTTGTTTTATTTTCTATTTTCTGTTCTTCATCTCAGGTTCAGAAAAGAGATCCTCGTGACTGGACTGCACAGTTCATGGAGGCTGCAGATGAGGCCTTGGATGCTCTGGATGCTGCTGCAGCTGAGGCTGAGGCCCGGGCTGAGGCGAGAACCCGCATGGGGATTGGAGATGAGGCCGTATCTGGGCCCTGGAGCTGGGATGACATTGAATTTGAGCTGCTGACCTGGGATGAGGAAGGAGATTTTGGCGATCCCTGGTCTAGAATCCCATTTACCTTCTGGGCCAGATACCACCAGAATGCCCGCTCCCGATTTCCTCAGACCTTCACTGGCCCCATTATTGGCCCTGGTGGTACAGCCAGCACCAACTTTGCTGCCAACTTTGGTGCCATTGGTTTCTTCTGGGTTGAGTGAGATGTTGGGTAGGTATATCACTTTGGTTTGGGCAGTTAGGGTTATCGGGAGATACAGGGTCCATGGGAATGTGTTTATGTCACAACCTGGGAGTCCTAGAAAACCCATGGTGGGGAGGTGAGGGAAGTATAGGGAAGCATATACTTGGTATATTTCTTACTATTTGATATATATCACTGATTATTTGGGTTTTTTTCTTTCTTATGTTCACAGATATTGCTAATCAGTTGCAATAGTCTTTCCCCTGAGTGAGGCTGAAGCCTCAGATTCCTTCTAAACACAGCTATCTAGAGAGCCACATCCTGTTGACTGAAAGTGGCATGCAAGATAAATTTATTTGCTGTTCCTTGTCTGTTGCTTTTTTTCCCCTTGTGTGCTGTCAAGTTTTGGTATCAGAAATAAACGTTGAAACTGCAAAGTGAATTACGTGTGCTCTCTGTTTTTAACACATTGGGGAGAGATTGACTTGTTTATATGGGAAAGAGAGCGCCTCACTTCTAGCCTGAGGGGCAGATTAGCTTTCAATTGGTAAAAATATGGGTAGATTCCGTTAATGGATTGGAAAACAAAGGAGGAAGTAATGAACACAAGTGTTAATGAGGTCCAAGAACCAGTATAGTTTACCTTAGAAATATTACCTCAGGAACTCATGTGATAGGCTGCTAGGAGTCCTGGAGTGATGATGCTTAAAGAGATGAGAGACAGGGTGTAGGTGGTCAGACAGTTGAATTTAAGAAGGCAGAGGAGGTGGAACCCCAGTTAATGACAAAGTCCAGAGAGTGGGTGGTTGAAGGGGAGTGAAGATAACTGTTTCTGGTGATGCATCTCCTGAGATTCTAGGGTGTTGGTTGTATGTGGAAAGTGAAACAACTCCAGGATGGGGGCAAGAGGAGGAACAGAGAACACTGTGATCCAGGTGCTGGAGTCTCCTGTGTGAAAAGGAAGATCTCATACTCCTAGTCACATTGCCCATAAAGAGATGGGCTCATAGGGCCCCCTTCATCTCTGGAAATGCTACCCAGGAACTTGTCCCTCTAGAAAGCCCTCACAATCCCCCTGCCCTGCCCCCCACAACAGGACCAGGGCCTCATCACAGAGACAAGTTCTTATGGATAGTGAAGGAAACCTCACATTGGCCTCTTCTCTCCTCCTGCAGGGAGAAAGGAATCTTTATCGCTTAGAGAATAAGAATTGAGAAAGTAAGACGGGCAAGGTTTTATGGTTTTATGTAAAGCTAGACTGCCTTTCAGTGTTACTGTGAACAAGGACCTGGCTTGAGCTACTGAAGTCTTCACTAGAACTCTGAGGATGAAATTAGGCCTAGGCCATAAATTCCTCAGAGGCTTGGTGATACTTAAGCATGTGGGCAAGGGCAGAAACAGGAGCTCCCAGGGTAGAAAAAAGCAAGAGCAAAGGTAATTTAGCCTCCTGGGAAGGTCTCGAGAGTGGGAAGGGACAGTGTCCAGGGTTTCCTCAGATTCTGGAGTGATGTCCACATTCTAGGGGGATAGAGCCCAGGATTAAAAGGAAGGAGTCAGCACTGTGAAGCCCCAGCCCCTCACCTGCCTTTTGTCCTCACTGCCAGGCTCCTTTCCTTCAGCCAGGCCTGGATCCTGACCTTTTCTCAGGCAAGCTTCTGGGGAATCTCAACCTGAGGACTTTGGGGTAGGGGTTGCTATAGCCCTGCGTCTCTATGGCACCTCAGGCCTGAGCCACAGTTCCTGCATTTCTGGGTGCTGATTATTCTACCTGTTGGTATGAAACACCCAAGTGCTGAGGGATTGGGCCAGCCTTTCTCTGCAGGTGGGTGCTTTCACCATGTGCCAGCTCAGGCCACAGAATCCCTCACCTACTTCAAGTTTCTCCTGGTTTGTGTTTACGGCTCCCACATTCAGATAGATGGACTCCACTTTGCAGCCTCAAAAGAACAGCCTGCCTATCCATAAGATCCCTAAGTTGGGGTCTTTCTTTGAAGTGCCATTCGCTCCCACACCCCTACCCCCAGCTCTACCCTGTGTGGAGATTGTGACTGCTCTCTAAGGAAGGAAATGTAGACCAGCTGGGTGATGTATGGGGAAGACACCAGGTCTAAGAGAAGACAATGGGATGTTCTCCCAACTGCCCCTAATAGTCTCAGAGTTCTCTGAGCCTCAGTTGCTCAAATGGGAATGGAAAGATAAGAATAGATCACCTCTGGGGCCTCCCCCAACTCTTGTACTCTGTGAGACAGCAATCTAATCTATATAATAGTGATGGAACTCTCTGGGTATTCTAAGCTGTGCTAGGAGTTGAAGTGTTGGAAGAGTCTTGGGACAATCAGTCCCAGGTAAAGTTTATTTAGAGAAAAACGTGTTTAGGGCAACATCAGAGGTGTGGAAGGTCACAAAGGAATTCTGGAAGCCTGAAGAGAGGAGGGGTTGTATCATTGGAGCCTGGGGATAGCAGAAAGGCCCAATACCCATGGAAACATTCTTAACTCTGTGGGGATTGTACCCTACTCTGGGCTTTAGTACACTGTCTGCCCTGGTCACACCCCAGAAGAGATTTGATTCTGTCCCTTCCTTGCTCAGAAAATTCAAGTGCAATGTGGACAGTTGCCAAAATCTATTGAATCTATTGAATAAGTTCTTTAAATTAGATAAGAGTATTATATTGTTAGTGATGTGATTTTGATTATTGTACTGTCTTCCGTAAGAAAATGCCTTTGTAACTTACATTCAAACTATTTTAAAAAGTGTGTGTGTGTGTGTGTGTGTGTGTATGTGTGTGTGTGTGTGTGTGTGTGGAAAGAGAGAGATGATAAATACAATAAATGTTAACATTGGAGAATCTAGGTTAAGTGTATACAGGAACTTTTTACTATTCTTGGAACTTTTTTATCGGTCTTATCTTAGATCAGAATAACAAGTAAAAACTAAAAATTATTTTTATTTTAACAAATTTCACTAAAGTTTGCTTATCCACTTCTTGCCATTGCACCCTTTGGAAAAAGGACACTGTAACACAATGCAGTTATTCTTCATGCAAACAAAAGTGCCTTCGCTCCTCTCTAAAGAGAAAAAAACCCCTAAGTTTCATGAATTGTTGCATCTAGATCCAAATCCAGGGATAATGGTTTATCCTAATTAGCAGAGATTTTGAATGAAGACATTTGGGGAAATGGACAAAAAAAAACCTTTAGGGAAGTGGTATATTAACTTCTTGGGGGCAGATCAGGAGCATGAGACTAGTATGTTAGATGTGAATGCTCACCAAAAGGCTTTCTCAGTAATCAGGTGGGCAATATGACCTACTCAGTGGTGGTCAATAAGCCTCTTTACTTAGCTACTCCTGTGCTTGCTCAGTGGGCACCTGTACAAAATGGTCACAGAGCATGAACAGGGGCTGTATATGGCCTCAGCAACATGGTTTCCCCTCACAAGGGCTGATGTGACCACCCTCCTACCAATTGTTGAGTGCCCAACTTCTGAGTTAGGACTATACTGAGTTCCTGGTATGTACCAATCTCAAGGGGACCAGTCAGATACCTGAGAGTATGGTAATTACTTTGGATCCATTATATCATGGAGAAATTACTTGGCCTTATGATTTCTCTGGAATAAATATTTTAGATATGGATTTGCCCTTTCTGCCTGCAGTACTTCTCTCAGCTCCACCATCTGTGATCTTACAGAGATCCCAGTTGTGAAATTTCATGCAATGTTGCTTCTGATCAAGGGACTCACTTTAAGACCAAAAGTGTGGTGATTGTCTTTTACCCATGGAATTCACTGGTTTTATCATGCACTGCACCACTCAGAAAAAAAGTTGTCCTTATACAATGACCCTATTGAAGACAGTTATATCACCAGTTGAGAGATAATGTGTTAGAGGTACTGTCTTACAATATATAGTATACAGTATGTATTCTAATCTAGTCACCTCTAGATATAACACCATCTAGTCAAGAACCAGGATTCCTAGGTCTAAGAACTAAATGATGGAAATTAGAGTTGTTTCTAAAGACCTATTCATAAAATGTTTTGTTTATGGTCCCTGTGACTCTGGACTCTACCAGATTAGAATTTTTAGTACCTAGGCAAGACATATTTCTATCAGGTTCCTCAACAATGATTCCATTGATTTGGAAGTTGAGATGTCCACCTGGCAGTTTTGGAATCATCATGCCAATGGAGAAATAGGTAAAAATGGGCTTTTGTACTGGCTGAGGTAATTGATTTCAGTTTTCATGAGAAAGTAGGGTTGCTGCTACATAATGGGGACGGAAAGGAGTGTGCAGTCAGGAGATCTTCTGGGGTGCCTTTATCACATCCCAAAGTGGTTAAAATTATTAGGCTACTACAGCAACCCCATAATGTGCAAGGCTACCAATCCCTCAGACTACACATAAATAAATGTTTAAATCATTTCTCTAGGTAAGAAGCCTATCTGACTGAGATGGTGACTCGATGACAGAAAACATGATATATAGTAAAGAAAAAGTTTATACCAATTTTGACCAGGTAACCAGTTTTAGAAATGAAGACTACAATAGTTACTCATATTTTATTTTTTATAATAAGTATATATTTATATATTTTAATGTACCCCATTTTATTTATCTTTTACCTACTATTTTATATATGGTGAGCTGGTGGCAGTTGAGTTTTTTATTCATCCACATTATTCCAAAATATTGATATAGCATTCATTTGAACTAGAGGAAGAATGGATGTCATCTGAAGATCCTAAACATGAATGTAGATACTATGATTGGTAAGACTTTATGTTTATCTCCATTTGAGGATGAGTGAGTGCATTTTGCTCATATGAAGAATAGTTGCATGTTGTCATTTTTCCAAACTATGGGATGGCAAAAGTATGTGCAGATGTTGAACAAACATACTGTAGTGAATATCTCTCTTGTAGGTATCCATTTATCTTTCCTAGTGGCACTCAATTTCCTTTTAGGTAATACAGTTCCCTCATTTTTGTGGTAGATGAAACTGTGGTAGACAGGATTTAAGGATGGCACACAAGATCTCCATCCCTTGGCTACATAGACTTTTTAGTCATTATTCAAGAAAATACTAATCTAGTTGATGCTGTGAAGAGATTTTCCACATGTAATTAAGAGACCAAATCAGTTGAACTTAAAATATAGAAATCAGCTTGGGTGGGCCTGACCCAATCAGGTGATACCTTGGAGGGGACTGCTCTCTTACTGGCAAGAAATATTGGAAGAGTGAGAGAGATTTGATGCATGAAAATTCTATATTCCTGAATTTGAAGGTGAGGGCTATGTGGCAAAGAATATGGGTGGCCTCTGTGAACTAAGTGAGGCCTTTAGCAGATAGCCAACAAAGAAACAAGGACATCAGACCTACAGCTGCAAAGACAGGAGTTCTGACAACAATCTGAATAGCTTGGAAGTGGATACTTCCCCAGAGGCTCCAGAAAGGAATGTAGTCCTGCCAACCCCTTGATTTCAGGCTTGCCTAAACAGAGTCAAACCCTGCCCAGACTTCTGACTTACAATTACTATGAGATAATAAATGGATTTTGTTTTAGTCACTCGAGTTGTGGTCATTTGTTGGGCATTAATAGAAAACTAATATATAGTCTTTGTGAGATGACATGTCCAGATGTTTGCCTACCCCTATTGAAATAGGGTAAGCCAAGTTCTTCCTTTCCTTGTTCTAGTATTGCCAAGAGGCAGGCATACAATCTACTCTTACTCAATAACATGCCCCTTTGTTGCACTTTGAAACTTAAGTGATTGACACGGGTGAAAAAGAATGGTTTATGTGATTTTATCCCCAGAACAGAATCCTGATCAGACAACTCCCATCTTTGTGTTTCCGATCCAATTCTCAAGTTACTTTCTTCAGTCGCCCTTCAGTTCTGTGAGTCTGTGACATCTTTCTAGTAACATCCATTTATTTACATTGGCAAGAAAAACTTTTTTTGCTTATGACCAATAATGTGTTGGGGACAGCTTGTAACTGTGTGCACTTTATCCTGCATTTACATTCAGTGAAATTGGTAACCTGAAATTGGTTGTGGTGGGATTATTTACTCCATGAAAAGTGGCAATGGCTACCAATCAAGGCTTTTTTCTTTTTTTTGGCAAGTTGTTAAATGTTTGATAATTTTTTTATAAATTTATTTTTTATTGGTGTTCAATTTGCCAACATCTAGCATAACACCCAGTGCTCATCCCATCAAGTGCCCCCCTCAGCACCCATCACCTAGTCACTCCCACCCCCCACATCCCCTTCCCCCACCCCTAGTTCGTTTCCCAGAGTTAGGAGTCTCTCATGTTCTGTCTGTCAATCAAGGGTTTTTATATTTGTTTTGAGAACCAGTTGTTTACCATTTACCAACACACCATTTCTCACAATCAAAATCATAAATGATGGAACATGTGAGTGCATGGAAAAGGCTGGGATAGTATGAGCTCTAGGAGGCCAGAGGCAGCAGGGTGTTGTAGAAAGAACTTGGACTTTGCCATCAGAGAGCAATTCAGATTCTAATTCTGAATCCTCTAATGAGTGATTTGGGGCAGGTATTCTCTCCTCTCTGTGTCTTAGCTTACCCATTTATGAAAGTATATGAGGAAAATAAAATACTTGGGGGAAAAACAGCACTTTGTGTTTATGACATTTCTGTGCACTCTCCTACATTTCTCAGCTGCATTGCAGTTTTGTTGGGGTCTTATGACTATTTCTAGCTGATGAATGGTAGTGATATATGCACTTCCAGGACAACAGAACATACATCTTCAAAATATTGTATGCCCAGTGGAGTCCAAGTTGGGTGGTTCTCTGGGTGAGTAGTCAGATATCCTGGTGGAGGCAAAGCTGGTGGTAGTAGAAAGAGAACAGGGAAAGACCAGAATGGTCTTTAAATCTGGGTCCAGCTCTAATTTCTCTGCCAGTGTACCCAGCTATAAAAGGGCTCAAATGCAGGAGTTGATTTTAATATTTCTTTTGGAGTGGAGGGGGTAAGTGAAAGACATAGACTAGATTGGGAGACCTACTCCAAAGGTGACAAGTGGGACAAGTGTAGATTGGGGCCAGGTTGAAGAAAAGCTTCAAAGATCAGACTGAGGAATTTAGACTCTCTTCTGGGACATTAGCCATGCACATGATGTTCTTTTTTTACCCACTAGTGTTAGTGTCCATTGATGATTCTTACCTCATTCAATTATTACTATGCTTATTGTCCAGAGATGATTTTCTAGTTTCATCACTCTACTTTGTAAAGGCTGGATTTCTATGTTGATTATTTTTTTGCTGTAGAGAAATTTATCCTCCCATGTAAGAATGCATATAAGTATGTATGTACCAGTGTTGCCTCGTTGATATTATTCTATTCAATGTGTTATAATCCTTTACTAAGATTAATTGTTTAGATATGATAATAGTTACAGATTTAGTCAGTAGGAAACACTTCAAGTTGACTCCTGAGTCCATTTAAAATATCCCCATCATTTTAAGCATTTCTTACATCTGGCCCAACAAGATATTACAGATTCATCTTGAATGTTTCCTGCCCCAACCATCATACATTTCATCATGGAGCCCTGGCTTTCATCAGTGGGTAGTAATGCTTATAAACCAAGACCTGGGTGTTAAGTGCACTCACTGCTATTGTAGTATCATTGCTGATAGACTCTCTCAGAAGACACATCTTGGAGATATATATATATGTATATGTATGTGTGTGTGTCCATATTTTAATCTATTTTATATCCATATTAAAAACCATGTTCATATCATTATCCAAATTACAGTCCAATATAGGACTCATTTCAACTTTCTTCTTTCAATAATTGTAACCCACTTCTCGGACAGTAAGAAACATAGCTCCCATTATCCAACTATGTATATAATTTATTTATTTACTCAATGCCAGTTGTCACAGACATTAGTTTCAGAATTTCTAACCCATGATTCTTTTTTTTTTAAGGTTTTATTTATTTATTTATTTATTTATTTATTTATTTATTTATTTATGCGAGATCCAGAGAGAAAGAGGCAGAGACACAGGCAGAGGGAGAAGCAGGCTCCATGCAGGGAGCCTGACGTGGGACTCGATCCTGGGTCTCCAGGGTCATGCCCTGGGCCAAAGGCAAGCGCTAAACCACTGAGCAACCTAGGCTGCCCTAACCCATGATTCTTGAGGAAAAATAAAATCAACAGCAAAAGCAACAATAAAATTATTACTTAGAGTTCCACTTTTTGTGTATTTTTTATTTTAATTCTAGTATAGTTAACATACAGTGTTCAGATTACAATATAGTGAATCAACAATTCATTACATCACCTCTTGCTCATCATAAGTACATTCCTTAATCCCAGTCACATATTTCATAACCCCCCACCTACCTGCACTCTGGTAAACCACCAATTTGTTCTCTACAGATAAAAGCTGTTTCTTGATTTCTCTCTCTCTCTCCTTTTCCTTTCCTCATTTGTTTTGTTGCTTGAATTCCATGAGTGAAATCATATGGTATTTGTCTTTTCCTGACTTATTTCGCTTAGCATAATACTCTTAGATCTATCCATGTCATCGAAAATGGCAAGATTTCATTCTTTTTTAATGGCTATTTTGAATATTCTGTTATATATATATATAATATATATATATATAGCACTTTCTTTATCCATTCATCTGCTGATGGACATTTCAGCTGCTTCCATGATTTGGCTATTGTAAATAATGCTGCTATAAACATAAGGGTGCATATATCTTTTTGAATTAGTGTTTTCATTTTGCTTGGGTAAATACTTGAAAGTGGAGTTATTGAATCATATGGTAGCTCTATTTTTCACTTTTTGCAGGACTTTCATACTATTTTCTACAGTGGTCGCACCATTTTGCCATTTTGCATTCCCACCAACAACATAAGAAGGTTCCTTTTTCTCCATCATTACATCATTGTAAACACTTTTTAAAAGATTTTATTTATTTATTAATGAGAGACACACAGAGAGAGGCAGAGACACAGGCAGAGGGAGAAGCAGGCTACCCCCCGGGAGCCTGATGTGGGACTCGATCCCAGGATCCCAGGATCCCAGGGTCACAATCTGAGCTGAAGACAGATGTTCAACCACTGAGCCACCCACGCACCCCAACACTTGTTTTTTATTGCGTTTTTTTATTTCAGTGATTCTGACAGGTGTGACGTGATATATCATAGTTTTGATTGGCATTTCCCTGATGATCAGTGATATTGAGCATCTTTTGCATCTTTTCATGTGTCTGTTGCCCATCTGAATGTCTTCTTTGGAGAAATGTCTATTCATGTCTTCCCATTTTTAATTAGAATACTTGGGTTTTGGGTGTTGAGTTGTAGAAGTTCTTTATATATTTTGGGTACTAAACATTTATTGGATATGTCATTGGAAATATCTTCTTCCATTCCATAGGTTACCTTTTAGTTATGTTGACTGTTTCCTTCCCTGTGCATAGCATTTTATTTTGATGTAGTGCTAATAGTTTATTTTTGCTTTTATTTCCCTTGCTTCAGGAGACAGATCTAGAAACACATTGTTATGGATGATGTCAGACAAATTACTGCCTGTGCTCTCCCTTAGGATTTTTACGGTTTCAGGTTTTACATTTAGGTCTTTAATCCCTTTTGAATTTATTATGGTGTATGGTGTAAGAAAGTGATCCAGTTTCATTCTTTTGCATGTAGCTGTCCAGTTTTTCCAACACCGTTTGTTGAAGAAAGTGTCTTTTTCCTATGGGCTATTTTTTCCTACATTGGGAAGATTAATTGACCATATAATTGTGGGTTTATTTCTGGGCTTTCTATTCTGTTCTATTGATTTATGTGTCTTTTTTGTGCCAGTAACATACTGCTGTGATTATAACAGCTTTGTAGTATGACATGAAGTCTGGAATTGTGATACTTCCAGTTTTGCTTTTTCTTTTTCAAGATTGATTTGGCTATTTGGGGTCTTTTGTGGTTTTGTACCAATTTTAGGATTGTTTCTTCCAGTTCCATGAAAAATGTTAATGGCATTTCAATAGAGAGTGCATTAAATGTGTAGATTGCTTTGGGTAGTATACACATTTTAACTACATGCGTTCTTCCCATCTATGAGCATGAAATGTCTTTTCATTTCCCTTTATCCTTTTCAATTTCTTTCATCAGTACAGTACTTTTTTGAGTACAGATCTTTCACCTGTTTGGTTAGGTTTTATCCTAGGTACTTTATTATTTGGGGTGTAATTGTAAATAGGGTTGTTTTCTTAATTTCTCTTTCTACTACTTCATTATTAGTGTATAGAAATGCAACAGGTTTCTGCACATTGATTTTGTATCCTGCAGCTTTACTGAATTCAGTTATAACTTGTAGTATTTTTTTTGGTGGAGTCTTTAGGGTTTTCCATATAGAGTATCATGTCATCTTCAAATTGTGAAAGTTTTACTTCTTCCTTCCTAATTTGGAGTTCTTTTCTTTCTTTTTGATGCTTAATTACTGTGGCTAGGACTTCCATAGACGTGAATAGAAGTGGTGAGAGTGGTATGTTCCCTCTAAACCTACTTTGTTGAGGTTTTTTTCTTTTTATCATGAATGGATGTTATATTTTGTCAAATTCTTTTTCGGCATCTACTAAGTTGATCATATAGTTCTTATTCTTTCTCTTGTTAATGTGATGTATCATGTTGATTGATTTGTGAATATTGAACCACACTTGCAACCAAGGAATAAATCCCACTTGATTGTGGTGAATGATTTTTTTAATGTATTGATGAATTCGCTTTGCTAATATTTTGTTGAGCATTTTTTGCATCTATGTTCACCAGATATAATGGCCTCTAGTTCTCTTTTTTAGTAGTGTCTTTATCTGGTTTTGGTATCAGGGTAGTGTTGGTGTTATAGAATGAACTTGGAAGCTTCCCTCCTCTCTTATTTTTTGGAATAATTTGAGAAGAATAGGAATTAGCTTTTCTTTAAATGTTTTGTAGAATTCGCCTGTGAAGCTATCTGGTGCACTTGAAAAGAATGTGTATTCTGCTGTTTTAGGATGGAATGTTCTGAATGTAACTGTTAAATCCATCTGGTCCATTGTGTCATTCAAAGCCACTATTTCCTTGTTGATTTTGTTTTCATGATCTGTCCATTAATGTAAGTGGGGGTATTAAAATCCCCTACATTATTATTGTATTACTATCAATTAGTCCCTTGATGTTTATTATGAATTGTTTTATGAATTTGGGTGCTCCCATGTTGGGTACATAAATACTTATAATTGTTTTTAGCATCTTGTTGGATTGTCCCCTTTATTATTATATAGTGTCTTCTTTGTCTCTTGTTACAGTCTTTGTTTTAAAGTCTATTTTGTCAGATATAAGTATTGCTACTCTGGCTTTCTTTTGACACCCATTTGTATGATAAATGTTTCTCCATCCCCTCACTTTCAGTCTGTAGGCATCTTTAGGTCTAAAATGAATCTCTTGTAAGCAGTATATAAATGTGTCTTATTTTTTTATCCACCATGTCACCTTTTTATTGAAACATTTAGTTCATTTCTATTCAAAGCAATTTGTTGATAGATATGTATTTATTGCCATTTTGTTACTTGTTTTGTGGTTGTTTCTATAGTTTTTCTCTGATCTTTCCTTCTCTTGCTCTTTTTCCTGGTTTGTTCGCTTTCCTCAGTGATATATTTGGATTCCTGTCTCTTTATTCTTTGCATGTCTGTTAATCGTTTTTGATTTGCGATTACCATTAGGTTTATATATAACAACTTATGCTTATAGCAGGATATATCGATGGTCACTTACGTTTGAACCCATTCTTTTTTTTTAAATACTTCATCTATTTATTTATGAGAGACACACACACAGAGAGAGAGGCAGAGACAGAGGCAGAGAGAGAAGCCGGCTCCATGCAGGGAGCCCAACGTGGGACTCCATCCCAGGACTCCAGGATCACACCCCGGCCAAAGGCAGGCACCAAACTTCTTAGTCACCCAGGGATCCCCTGAACCCATTTTTTACTCCTCTCTCCCCCACCCATATTTTAGGTATATGGCATCATATTTTACATAATTTTATTTTGTGAATTCCTTGATTGATTTTTGCAGATATACTTATTTTTTACGGTCTCATTTATTGTCTTTCCTTTCCATTCAAAGAGTCCCTTTTAATATTTCTTGTAAGACTAGTTTAGTGGTCATGAACTCCTTTTTATTTGTCTGATAAACTCTTTATCTCTCTTTTTACTCTGAATAAGATATAGTATTACTGACTATAGATTTTCCCCTTTCATCAACTTGAATATATCATGCCACTCCCTTCTGGCATACATAAGTTCTGCTGAGAACTCTGCTGATAGCCTTAGGGGTTTCCCTTGTATGTTACTGTCTTCTTTGGTGTTGCTGCTTTAAAATTCTTTTATCACTACGTTTTGCCATTTTCATCACTATGTGGCTTGGTGTGGACCTCCTTGGGTTGATTTTGTTGAGGGATCTCTTTGCACACAGGGGTGTCTCCTTTTTTTATTTTTTTTTTATTGGAGTTCAATTTGCCAACATATAGCATAACACCCAGTGCTCATCCCGCCAAGTGCCCCCATCAGTGCCCATCACCCTGTCACCCCAACCCCCCGCCCGCCTCCCCTTCCACTACTCCTTGTTCATTTCCCAGTGTTAGGTGTCTCTCATGTTTTGTCACCCTCACTGATATATTCACTCATTTTCTCTCCTTTCCCTTTATTCACAGGGGTGTCTCCTATATGTGATGCATGTGCCCTGTTGTTATGGTTGAGCCACTTTTTCTTTATGTCTAGTCATTGGCATTGACTTTCTGCCTTTGTGGGCAGGGATTGTTCTCTGTATTGTTAGTGGGCCAAGCTGCAGATGCTTTGAGCTTGAGTTGAGTCAGACCAGGCATTTGCCAGAGATGCAGTATCACCAATCTGTAGGATGTTTTCCCTGGATTGTACCCTAAGAAGCTGTCATTGGTGGATGAGGCTGGCAAACAGACCAGTTGTCTGCACCAGCCCACTGCTGGGGCCTCCATCATACTGTTGTATGAGGTTATCTTCCCCTTTCTCTGGGGCAGTATTCACTTTGGAGTGGTGGTGGCCACTGTAGGGGCTATTTGCACACTGCCACACCTGCAGCACTGCCCCGTGTGGGCTCTGGCCAAGAACACATTGGAGAGAGTGGATGGGCAGAAACACAGCATGTGGGAGTGGAATGGCACTGCTAGCAATTTAGGTAGCCATTCCCTCAGGTGCCATGTGTTCATGATGGGGAGCAGAGGAAGGAAATGGCACCTGCCCATTTCCTTGTTCCCCAGCAATTTCTGTCTCTCCAGGGCAGGCATTGATATAAGTAAATAACTTTCCCTATATGTGCAGGCACATTTTAACCTGCTGCTTATATGCTGTATCTCCAGAGGCTGTTTGTTGTGTTGTCTTTTAAGGTCAGGGACTCAGTTTCCTCTCACCCTTCTGGCTCTCCCAAAGATGAGTCTGCTGATTTTTTTTATAATAAATTTATTTTTTATTTGTGATCAACTTGCCAACAAACAGAATAACACCCAGTGCTCATCCCATCAAGTGCCCCCCTCAGTGCCCGTCACCCATTCACCCCCACCCCCGGCCCTCCTCCCCTTCCACCACGCCTAGTTCGTTTCCCAGAGTTAGGAGTCTTTATGTTCTGTCTCCCTTTCTGACATTTCCCACACATTTCTTCTCCCTTCCCTTCTATTCCCTTTCACTATTATTTATATTCCCCAAATAAATGAGAACATATAATGTTTGTCCTTCTCCGATTGACTTACTTCACTCAGCATAATACCCTCCAGTTCCATCCACGTTGAAGCAAATGGTGGGTATTTGTCATTTCTAATGACTGAGTAATATTTCATTGTATACACAGACCACATCTTCTTTATCCATTCATCTTTCGATGGACACCGAGGCTCCTTCCACAGTTTGGCTATTGTGGCCATTGCTGCTAGAAACATCGGGGTGCAGGTGTCCCGGCATTTCATTGCATCTGTATCTTTGGGGTAAATCCCCAACAGTGCAATTGCTGGGTCGTAGGGCACATCTATTTTTAACTCTTTGAGGAACCTCCACACAGTTTTCCAGAGTGGCTGCACCAGTTCACATTCCCACCAACAGTGTAAGAGGGTTCCCTTTTCTCCTCATCCTCTCCAACATTTCTGGTTTCCTGCATGGTTAATTTTCCCCATTCTCACTGGTGTGAGGTGGTATCTCATTGTGGTTTTGATTTGTATTCCCCTGATGGCAAGTGATGCAAGCATTTTCTCATGTGCATGTTGGCCATATCTATGTCTTCCTCTGTGAGATCTCTCTTCATGTCTTTTGCCCATTTCATAATTATTGGATTGTTTGTTTCTTTGCTGTTGAGTTTAATAAGTTCTTTTTTTTTAATTTTTATTTATTTATGATAGTCACAGAGAGAGAGAGAGAGAGGCAGAGACATAGGCAGAGGGAGAAGCAGGCTCCATGCACCGAGAGCCCGATGTGGGATTCGATCCCGGGTCTCCAGGATCGCGCCCTGGGCCAAAGGCAGGCGCTAAACCACTGCGCCACCCAGGGATCCCCAATAAGTTCTTTATAGATCTTGGAAACTAGCCCTTTATCTGATACGTCATTTGCAAATATCTTCTCCCATTCTGTAGGTTGTCTTTTAGATTTGTTGACTGTATCCTTTGCTGTGCAAAAGCTTCTTATCTTGATGAAGTCCCAATAGTTCATTTTTGCTTTTGTTTCTTTTGCCTTCCTGGATGTATCTTGCAAGAAGTTACTGTGGCCAAGTTCAAAAAGGGTGTTGCCTGTTTAGGATTTTGATGGAATCTTGTCTCACATTTAGATCTTTCATCCATTTTGAGTTTATCTTTGTGTATGGTGCAAGAGAGGGGTCTAGTTTCATTCTTCTGCATGTGGATGTCCAATTTTCCCAGCACCATTTATTGAAGAGACTGTCTTTCTTCCAGTGGATAGTCTTTCCTCCTTTATCGAATATTAGTTGACCATAAAGTTGAGGGTCCACTTCTGGGTTCTCTCTTCTGTTCCATTGATCTATGTGTCTGTTTTTGTGCCAGTACCACACTGTCTTGATGAACACAGCTTTGTAGTACAACCTGAAATCTGGCATTGTGATGCCCCCAGAAATGATTTTCTTTTTTAAAATTCCCCTGGCTATTTGGGGTGTTTTCTGATTCCACACAAATCTTAAAATAATTTGTTCTAACTCTCTGAAGAAAGTCCATGTTATTTTGATAGGGATTGCATTAAACGTGTAAATTGCCCTGGGTAACATTGACATTTTCACAATATTAATTCTGCCAATCCATGAGCATGGAATATTTTTCCATCTCTTTGTGTCTTCCTCAATTTCTTTCAGAAGTGTTCTATAGTTTTGAGGGTATAGATCCTTTACCTCTTTGGTTAGGTTTATTCCTAGGTATCTTATGCTTTTGGGTGCAATTGAAAATGGGATTGACTCCTTAATTTCTCTTTCTTCAGTCTCATTGTTAGTGTGTAGAAATGCCACTGATTTCTGGGCATTGATTTTGTATCCTGCCACGCTACCAAATTGTTGTATGAGTTCTATCAATCTTGGGGTGGAGGCTTTTGGGTTTTCTATGTAGAGTATCATGTCATCGGCGAAGAGGGAGAGTTTGACTTCTTCTTTGCCAATTTGAATGCCTTTAATGTCTTTTTGTTGTCTGATTGCTGAGGCTAGGACTTCCAGTACTATGTTGAACAGCAGTGGTGAGAGTGGACATCCCTGTCTTGTTCCTGATCTTAGGGGAAAGGCTCCCAGTGCTTCCCCATTGAAAATGATATTTGCTGTGGACTTTTCGTAGATGGCTTTTCAGATGTTGAGGAATCTTCCCTCTATCCCTACACTCTGAAGAGTTATGATCAGGAATGGATGCTGTATTTTGTCAAATGCTTTCTCTGCATCTAATGAGAGGATCATATGGTTCTTGGTTTTTCTCTTGCTGATATGATGAATCACATTGATTGTTTTACGAGTGTTGAACCACCCTTGTGTTCCGGGGATAAATCCTACTTGGTCATGGTGAATAATTTTCTTAATGTATTGTTGGATCCTATTGGCTAGTATCTTGTTGAGAATTTTTGCACCCATGTTCATCAGGGATATCGGTCTGTAATTCTCCTTTTTGGTGGGGTCTTTGTCTGGTTTTGGTGATTTTTTTTTTAATTCCAGGTTTTTAGTCCCACTCCTTATAAGAACTCATGAAATTCAGTCCCTCTTGGGCAGCCTGGGTGGCTCAGCGGTTTAGCGTCCCCTTCAGCCTAGGGCCTGATCCCGGAGACCCGGGATCAAGTCCCATGTCAGGTTCCCTGCATGGAGCCTGCTTCTCCCTCTGTCTGTGTCTCTGTCTCTGTCTCTCTCTCCTCTCCTCTCCTCTCTCTCTCTCTCTCTCTCTCTCTCTGTCTCTCATGTTAAATGAATAAATCTTAAAAAAAAAAAAGAAATTCAGCCCCTCTGGTTTTCAAAGCTAAATGTTATGGAGATTCATCTTCCCCTTACAGGTGCCATAGTGTGGAGCTCTTGGTCTCTCCCCTTTCCATGCCGAAGGCATCGCCCCCCACCCCATGGACATTCCTGCAAATCTATTTAGCTCTCAAGTGCATCTCTGCCCTTCCTACCCTTTTTGAGGTGGCCTCTTCTACACATTTAGTTGTGTAATTTATTCTGCCAGTCTTTGGGTCATTTTCTGAGTTACTTACACTGCTATGAGTGTTCTCTAGTGTTATCAGTAGGATAAGATGTGCCTAGGGTCTTCCTACTCTGCCATCTTTCCCAGAAGTCTTCCTAGAGTAAATATTTAAGTTGGTTTTTATTGTTAGTCCTAAAGAATGCAATGGAAATAATTTTCAAAAGTCACTTGATCTTGCTTCCAGAATTATGGACTAGGTATTTTTTTTTAATTCCTGAAAGGAATACAAATTTCTGACTGTTACTGCCAAACACCATGGAAAAAGCTACCATGCACCCCACTCCTTATCCCCACTGAAGTTTGGGTGGAAAGCTTAGATTTCTACCCTTACCTGGGTGTAAAGAAACACTCCAGATTCTGACCCTGCCAGGATGGTGTCAGACAAGATGGGTGGGGAGCCAGGACTTTTATCCTTTCTAGGTAGTAACTACTTCAGTCCCTCACCTCAGGTGTCATGAAGACATGTTGGAGAGATTGGACCTCCATTCCAATCCAGCAGTAATGAGTAGTCCTTCCCATTCCTGACTGTGGTGGTGTAAGAGAATACCTAGCAGACAGTCAGAAATTTCATCACCTCTAGGGTAAAGAGTCCACCCTTGTTCCTAGTAGCCTTGGTGGAGACCATGTGAGGAGCCTAGACTTCTACATTCACTCAGCAGTAATGGGTTGGTGTCAGAGGAGACCTGTATTGAGCCCAAATTATCACAACCCCTTATCAGTAAAAAGGCCACCATCCCACTGTGTCAGTAGAAGCCACGTGGGGTATAGTAACAAGGCACTTCTGTCTTTCCAACCAGTGGTATCACAAGAAGCCTAATGGGAACCTGAACTCCTGACTATGCACAGCAGTAATAAGGAGTCTCTCTTGCACTCTGGGTATCAACAGAATCCACATAGAGAAACTGCACTTCCACTCTTCTGTAATAGGAATGAGGCAATGCCATTAAACCACTGGAGTACTGTCAGAGGATGCAATAAGATTTGAATGAGATATCAAGTCTTATCACAAAATACTCCCAAGTTTCCAGATTACAGTATGAAATCACTCATCATAATAAAAACTGAATTTGTTTTAAAAATATTTTATTTTTTAATGTTTATTTTTATTATTTTTTATTGTGGCAAAATACATACAACATAAAATTTACTACATTAATCATTAAGTATACAGTTCAGTGGTATTAAGTACATTCATATTGTGCAACCACGACCACTATCCATCTCCAGAATTCTTTTCAAACTTGCAAAACTGAAACCCTTACTCATTAAACAATAACACCTCATGACCCAAACTCTGGTAACCACTATTATAATCTCTGTTACTATAAGTTTGGATTTTTTGTAGTTTTTATTTATTCCACATATAAGCGAGTTCATGCATTATTTGTCATTTTAGGTCTGGCTCATTTCACTCAGCATAATGTCCTCCAGGTTAGTCCATGTTGTCACAAATAGCTGAATAACATCCCATTATATATATTATTAATATATTAATGTTATTATTACCATGATTATGTATTATATGTTACATATATTATGATATAATTAATAATCAATATAATTAATATATAATTTATATCACATTTTGTTTACCCATTCATCTATTTATATATTTATTTATTTATTTATTTATTTTTATTTTTATTGGAGTTCAATTTGTCAACATATAGCATAGTACCCGGTACTCTATCAACCAAGTGCCTCCCTCGGTGCCCATCACCCATGGACCCCAAACCCCCGCCCAACTCCATTTCCACTACCCCTGGTTCATTTCCCAAAGTTAGGTATCTCTCATGTTTTGTCACCCTCACTGATATTATAACTCATTTTCTCTCCTTTCCCTTTATTCCCTTACACTATTTTTTATATTCCACAAATGAATGAGACCGTATAATGTTTGTACTTTTCCGATTGACTTATTTCACTCAGCATAATACCCTTCAGTTCCATCCATGTCGACGCAAATGGTGGATATCTATCATTTCGAATGGCTGAGTAATATTCCATTGTGTACATAGACCACATCTTCTTTATCCAAACATCTTTTTTTTTTCATTCATCTTTTGATGGATACTGCGGCTCCTTCCACAGTTTGACTATCGTGGACATTGCTGCTATAAACATCGGAGTGCAGGTGTCCCGGCGTTTCACCTGCATCTGTATCTTTGGGGTAAATCCCCAACAGTGCAATTGCTGGGTGGTAGGGCAGATCTATTTTTAACTCTTTGAGGAAACTCCACACAGTTTTCCAGAGTGGCTGTACCAGTTCACATTCCCGCCAACATTGCAAAATGGTTCCCCTTTCTCCGCATCCTCTCCAACATTTGCTCTTTCCTGTCTTGTTAATTTTCCCCATTCTCACTGATGTGAGGTGGTATCTCATTGTGGTTTTGATTTGTATTTCCCTGATGGCAAGTGATGCAGCGCATTTTCCCATGTGCTTGTTAGCCATGTCTATGTCTTCCTCTGTGATATTTCTCTAATAGTCTTTTGCCCATTTCACAGCAATCCATTTCATGATTGGATTGTTTGTTTCTTTGCTGTTGAGTTTAATAAGTTCTTTATAGATCTTGGATACTAGGCCTTTATCTGATACATCATTCGCAAATACCTTCTCCCATTCTGTAGGTTATCTTTTAGTTTTGTTGACTGTTTCTTTCGCTGTGCAGAAGCTTTTTATCTTGATGAAGTCCCAATAATTCATTTTTGCTTTTGTTTCTCTTGCCTTCATGGATGTATCTTGCAAGAAGTTACTGTGGCCAAGTTCAAAAAGGGTGTTGCCTGTGTTCTCCTCTAGGATTTTGATGGAATCTTGTCTCACATTGATATCTTTCATCCATTTTGAGTTTATCTTTGTGTATGGTATAAGAGAATGGTCTAGTTTCATTCTTGTGCATGTGGATGTCCAATTTTCCCAGCATCATTTATTGAAGAGACTGTCTTTTTTCCAGTGGAAGGTCTTTCCTGCTTTGTCAAATATTAGTTGAGGGTCCACTACTGAATTCTCTATTCTGTTCCATTGATCTATGTGTCTGTTTTTGTGCCAGTACCATACTGTCTTGATGAACAAAGCTTTGTAGTACAACCTGAAATCTGGCATTGTGATGCCCCCAGCTATGGTTTTCTTTTTTAAAATTACCCTGGCTATTCGGGGTCTTTTCTGATTCCACACAAATCTTAAGATGATTTGTTCCAACTCTCTGAAGAAGGTCCATGGTATTTTGATGGGTATTGCATTAAATGTGTAAATTGCCCTGGGTAACATTGACATTTTCACAATATTATTTCTTTCAATCCAGAGCATGGAACATTTTTCCATCTCTTTGTGTCTTCCTCAATTTCTTTCAGAAGTGTTCTATAGTTTTTAGGGTAGATCCTTTCCCTCTTTGGTTAGGTTTATTCCTACGTATCTTATGCATGTGGGTGTAATTGTAAATGGGATTGACTCCTTAATTTCTCTTTCTTCAGTTTCATTGTTAGTATATAGAAATGCCACTGATTTCTGGGCATTGATTTTGTATCCTGCCACACTGCCAAATTGATGTATGAGTTCTAGCCATCTTGGGGTGGAGTCTTTTGGGTTTTCTATGTACAGTATCATGTCATCTGCAAAGAGGAAGAGTTTGACTTCTTCTTTGCCAATTTGAATGCGTTTTATTTCTTTTTGTTGCCTGATTGCTGAAGCTAGGACTTCTAGAACTATGTTGAATAGCAGTGGTGAGAGTGGACATCCCTGTCTTGTTCCTGATCTTAGGGGAAAGTCTCCCAGTGCTTCCCCATTTAGAATGATATTTGCTGTGGACTTTTCATAGATAGCTTTAAGATGCTAAAGAATCATCCCTCTATCCCTACACTCTCAAGAGTTTTGATCAGGAATGGATGCTGTATTTTGTCAAATGCTTTCTCTGCATCTATTGAAAGGATCATATGGTTCTTGTTCTTTCTCTTGTTGATGTGATCTATCACATTAATTGCTTTATGAGTGTTGAACCAGCCTTGCATCCCAGGGATAAATCCCCCTTGGTTATGGTGAATATTCTTCCTAATGTATTGTTGGATCCTCTTGGCTAGTATCTTGTTGAGAATTTTTGCATCCATGTTCATCACGGATATTGGTCTATAATTCTCCTTTTTGGTGGGGTCTTTGTCTGGTTTTGGAATTAAGGTGATGCTGGCCTCATAGAATGAGTTTGGAAGTACTCCATCTCTTTCTATCTTTCCAAACAGCTTTAGTAGAATAGGTATGGTTTCTTCTTTAAACGTTTGATAGAATTTCCTGGGAAGCCATCTGGCCCTGGACTTTTCTGTCTTGGGAGGTTTTTGATGACTGCTTCCATTTCCTCCCTGGTTATTGGCCTGTTCAGGTTTTCTATTTCTTCCTGTTCCAGTTTTGGTAGTTTGTGGTTTTCAGGAAATGTGTCCATTTCTTCTAGATTGCCTAATTTATTGGCATATAGCTGCTCATAATATGTTTTTAAAATTGTTTGTATTTCCATGGTATTGGTAGTCATCTCTCCTTTCTCATTCATGATTTTATTAATGTGAGTCTTTTCTCTTTTGTTTTTAATAAGGCTTGCTAATGGTTTATCTATCTTATTTATCTATCTTTCAAAGAACCAACTCCTGGTTTTGTTAACCTGTTCCACAGGTCTTCTGGTCTCTATTTCATTGAGTTCTGTTAGAATCTTTATTAAATCTCTTCTGCTGGGTGTAGGATCTGTTTGCTGTTCTTTCTCTAGTTCCTTTAGGTGCAAGGTTAGCTTTTGAATTTGAGTTCTTTCCAGTTTTTGGATGGATGCTTGTATTGCGATGTATTTCCCCCTCAGGACTGCTTTTGTTGTATCCCAAAATTTTGAATGGTTGTATCTTCATTTTCATTAGTTTCAATGAATCTTTTAAATTCTTCTCTAATTTACTGGTTGACCCTTTCATTTTTTAGCAAGATGCTCTTTAACCTCCACGTGTTTGAATTCCTTCCAAACTTCTTCTTGTGGTTTAGTTCTAGTTTCAAAGCATTATGGTCTGAAACTATGCAGAGGACAATCCCAATCTCTTGGTATCATTTGAGACCTGATTTGTGACCCAGTATGTGGTCTATTCTGGAGAAAGTTCCATGTGCACTTGAGAAGAATGTGTTTCCAATTGCGTTTGGATGTAAAGTTCTGTGAAATCCATCTGGTCCAGTGTATCATTTAAAGCTCTTGTTTCTTTGGAGATGTTGTGCTTAGAATATCTATTGATTATAGAAAGCGCTGTGTTCAAGTCGCCAAGTATAAGTGTATTATTATCTAAGTATGTGTTAACTTTGGTTATTAATTGATTGATATGCTTGGCAGCTCCCACATTCGGGGCATAAATATTCATCATTGTTGTTAGGTCCTCTTGTTGCATAGATCCTTTAAGTATGATATAGTGTCCCTCTTCATCTCTTACTACAGTCTTTGGAATGAACTTTATCTGATATAAGGATTGCTACCCCTGCTTTCTTTTGAGGACCATTTGAATGGTAAATGGTTCTCCAATCTTTCATTTTCAGGCTGTAGGCATCCTTAGTTCTAAAATGAGTCTCTTGTTCACAGAAAATAGATGGGTCTTGCTTTTTTATCCAATCTGAAACCCTGCACCTTTTTATGGGATGATTATGCCAATTCACGTTCAGAGTTACTATTGAACAATATGAATTTAGTGTCATCCTGATACCTATTCAGTCCCTGTTTTCCTGGATTTTTCCGTTGGACTTCCTCTTTCTTTTACAGAGTCCCCCTTAATATTTCTTGCAGAGCTGGTTTGTTGGTCACATATTCTTTCAGTTTCTGCCTATCTTGGAGGCTTTTTATCCTTCCTTCTAATCTGAATGAGAGTCTTTCTGGATAAAGTAATCTTGGCTGCAGGTTCTTCTCATTTATTACCCTATATATATCATGCCAGCCCTTTCTGGCCTGCCAGGCCTCTGTGGAGAGGTCTGCTGTTAACCTAATACTTCTCCCCATAAAGTTTATGGATCTCGTGTCTTTTGCTGCTTAAAGGATCTTCTCTTTATCTTTGGAATTTGCAAGTTTCACTATTAAATGTCAGGGTGTTGAACAGTTTTTATTGATTTTAGGGGGGGAATCTCTCTATCTCCTGGATATGAATGCCTGTTTCCCTTCCCTCATTAGGGAAGTTCTCAGCTATGATTTGTTCAAATACAGTTTCTGGACCTCTGTTCCTTTCAGTGCCCTCAGGTACCCCAATTAAACATCGATTTTTCCTTCTGAGGCTGTTATTTATTTCCCTAAACCTTTCCTCATAATCTTTTAATTGTTTTTCTCTTTTTTCCCCAGCTTCCTTCCTTTCCATCAACTTGTCTTCTATGTCACTCACTCTTTCTTCTACCTCATTAACCCTCATCCTTAGGACCTCCAGTTTGGATTGCATATTATTTAATTGATTTTTAATTTCGGCCTGATTAGATCTAAATTCTGCAGTCATGAAGTCTCTTGAATCCTTTATGCTTTTTTCTAGAGCCATCAGTAGCTTTATAATTGTGCTTCTGAATTGGCTTTCTGACATTGAATTGTAATCCAAATTCTGTAACTCTGTGGGAGAGAGTACTGTTTCTGATTCTTTCTTTTGTGCTGAGTTTTTCGCTCCAGTCATTTTGCGCAGTGCAGAGTGGCTAAAAATAAGTTGCACAGGAAAAAGGAAGGAAAAAGAGAATAAAAAGGGGGGAACAAACAATAAACAAAAGGGGTATCTTCTGATTCTACATACTGTAAGTCCCTAGACTTCCCTTGGAACTTTTCTGTGCTGCTCCGTCAAGAAATTGCTCTTCCCCTGTCCTTCCAGCTGGTCTTCTGGGGGAGGGGCCTGCTGTGCTGATTCTCAGGTGTGTGCACCTGGGGGAGCTGCCCCACCCCCTGCCAGGTGCACGGCTCCATGGGAGCTGTTTATCCTGTGAGGCGGCTGCTCCATGATGCCGCGCTCAGTCCCAGGCACAAGGTGACACCCAGAGGAACAACAACAGTGGTGGCGGCCATCGCTCCAGCTCTAGAGTTAGCTCCTGCAGTAACTACTGCAGTCTCCCAGTCTGCAGGGGCCTGGATGCTCCAGGGGCGGAGAGTGCTGATCTGCAAAGTTCGGAGGTGCCCGGCAGCAGGAGCGTCCTTGCTGTCCTGTGTCCTCCCATCCTCCGCCTGTCCCGGGGGGAGCTCCGTAACTTGGGCTGTGTTCCCCGGTGCCTTGGGTTCTGGGGTCTCACCACTGGAATCTCACTCCCGGGGTCCCGCAGCCCCTTCCCCACAGAGCCGCCACCTGAGCTACTCTCAGGGCCCCGCTGAGTGCACGCTGCAGCCCTTTATGGAGCTCAGGCCGTCGTGTGTGGCACACTCTTCCCCAGGGTACACTTCCTCTGTTAGTGACCCCAGGAATCTGGGGGCTCCACTGCCTCTTCTGGGATCCTGCCCAATTTCCCTGTGAGCTCCTTTCCGTCCAGGAAGTTTGGTAAAGTTCCTGCTTCTCCAGGCCTGGGCTTTCCTTTCCTGTAGGCTCTTGCCACCTGGCCTTAGCTTGGCTCCTCACAGTGGCCCCTCTCCCTTGGATGCTTTTTTATTTATTTATTTTTTCCATCTTCCTACATTGATATAAGGGCAAACTCTTCTCACTGTAGCGTTCCAGCTGTTCTCTCTTTAAATCTCAGGCCGAATTTGTAGGTTTCAGGATGATTCGAAAGTTATCTAGGTAAGTTGGTGGGGACAGGTGACTTGGGGACCCTACTCTTCTGTCATGTTGCCCCACCTCCTCTACCCATTCATCTATTGATGGACACATAGGTTATTTTTTTGAGACATGAATTTTTAAAAATTTAAATTCAATTAATTAACATATAACATTAGTTTGAGAGGCAGAGGTTAGTGATTCATCTGTTTTTTTTTAAAAGATTTTATTGATTTATTCATGAGAGACAGAGAGAGAGAGGCAGAGATATAGGCAGAGGGAGAAGCAAGCTCCCCGTGGGGAGCCCGATGTGGGTCTCAATTCCGGGATCATGCCCCGAGCCAAAGGCAGATGCTCAACCACTGAGCCACCCAGGCATCCCTCATCAGTCTTATATAATACCCAGTACTGAATACCCAGGACATTACATGCCCTCCTTAATGCCCATCACCCACTTACCCCTCCCGCCATCCCCCTCC
The DNA here is from genome assembly GCF_003254725.2 of Canis lupus dingo. Taxonomy (NCBI): domain Eukaryota; kingdom Metazoa; phylum Chordata; class Mammalia; order Carnivora; family Canidae; genus Canis; species Canis lupus. The sequence goes on from NC_064281.1 coordinate 44,500,641, forward strand.
CCTTAGCATCCCTCAGTTTGTTTCCCATGATTAAGAGTCTCTCATGGTTTGCCTCCCTCTCTGATTTTATCCTGTTTTATTTTTTCTCTCTTACTCTATGGTCTTGTGTTTTGTTTCTTAAATTCCACATAGGAGTGAGTTCACATGATAATTGTCTTTCCTTGACTGACTTGTTTCACTTAGCATAATACCCTCTAGTTCCATCCACATAATTTCAAAAGGCAAGGTTTCACTTTTTGATGGCTCTGTAGTATTCTCTTGTATATATATATATATACCACCTCTTCATTCATCTATTGATGGACATCTGGGCTCTTTCCATGGTTTGGCTATTGTGACATGGCTGCAATAAGTATTGGGGTGCAGGTAACCCTTTGGATCACTACATTTGTATCTTTGGGGTAAATACGTAGTAGTGCAATTGCTGGGTCAGAGGGTAGCTCTATTTTCAACTTTTTGAGGAAACTCCATACGTTTTTCCAGAATGGCTGCACCAGCTTGCATTCCCACCAACAGTTTAAGAAGGTTCCCCTTTCTCTGCATCCTTGCCAACAGCTGTCATTTTCTGACTTGTTAATTTTAGCCATTCTGACTGGTGGGAGGTGGCATCTCATTATGGTTTTGATTTGTAATTCCCTGATGCCAAGTGATGTTCAGCACTTTTTTTCATGTGTCTATTGGCTGTTTGTATGTCTTCTTTGGAGAAATGTCTGTTCATTTCTTCTGACCATTTCTTGATTGGATTATTTGTTCTTTGGGTGTTGAGTTTGATAAGTTCTTTATATATTTTGGATACTAGTTTTTTATAGAATAAGACATTTGCAGGGATCCCTGGGTGGCTCAGTGGTTGAGCATCTATCTGCCTTTGGCTTAGGGCGTGATCCCAAGATCCAGTCCCACATCAAGCTCCCTGCATGGAGCCTGTTTCTCCTCTATCTCCCTCCCTCCCCCCTCCCTCTCTCTGTCTCTCATGAATAAATAAATAAAATCTTTAAAAAAGAGATTTGCAAATATTTTCTCCCATTCTGTCAGTTGTCTTTTGGTTGTATCAACTGTTTCCTTTGCTGTGCAAAAGCTTTTTATCTTAATGAAGTCCCAGTAGCTCATTTTTGCCTTTGTTTCCCTTGCCTTTGGAGACGTGTCTATCAAGAAGTTGATGTGGCTCAGGTCACAGAATTGCTATATTTGTTCTTCTCTAGGATTTTGATGGATTCCTGTCTCACATTTAGTTCTTTCATCCATTTTGAGTATATTTCTGTGCATGGTGGTAAGGAAATGGTCCAGCTTCATTCTTCTGCATGCAGCCGTCCAATTTCCCCAAACCATTTGTTAAATAGACTGTCTTTTTTCCATTGGATATTCTGCTTTGTCAAAGATTAGTTGACCATAGAGTTGAGGGTCCATTTCTGGGTTCTTTATTCTGTTCCATTGATCTGAATCTGTTTTTGTGCCAGTACCAAACTGCTTGATGATTACAGATTTTTTGTTTTGTTTTTATTGAAGTTCGATTTGCCAACGTATAGTATAGCACCCAGCACTCATCCAATCAAGTGCTCTCCTCGGTGCCCGTCACCCAATCACCCCAACTCCCCTTCCACAACCCTTTGTTCGTTTCCCAGAGTTAGGAGTCTTTGTAATAGAGCTTGAAGTATGGTATTATGATGCCTCCAGCTTTAGTTTTCTTTTTTTTTAAATTTTATTTATGAGAGAGAGAGAGAGAGAGAGAGACAGGCAGAGGGAGAAGCAGGCTCCATGCAGGGAGCCCGATGCGGGACTGGATCCCGGGACTGCGGGATCATGGCCCTGAGCCTAAGGCAGACACTCAGACGCTGAGCCAGCCAGGCTTCCCGGGACTATAATGTTTAATACCCATTTCTGTCTCAGCGCTTTCTCTGAGACACACCGTCCACTAAGGGTATGTCGGGGATGCATAGGAGTGATTGGGTGCTTGGAAAAACAGACGCTTCAAGCGTCATTTCTTCACGTCAGCAGATACCGTGTGGCGAGGCTCTGCATCACAGGCGGGAATGCCTCACCCCTGCCTGCACGCACACAATGCTGCGCGCACGCTCACCGCTGGGAGCCGCCAGTGCGCGTGCGCCTTGCTCTGAGCAACCGTTGCCGGGCATGCGCATTGCTGCCCGCCATTCCGGGAGTGGTACTGAGATCGACTGGTCAGGGTCGCTTTCTCTCTGTCCTGAGCGTCCTCGCTACCTTACTTGGAGCGGTAGGCCTCTCTCTCTCTCTCTCTCTCTCTCTCTCTCTCTCTCTCTCTCTTTCTCTCTCTCTTTCTCTCTCTCTCTCTCCCACATCATATAATTTATATACAAAAAGCCCATAACGAATATTATTCTCAGTGGGGAAAAACTGAGAGCTTTTCTCCTAAGGTCAGGAACATGGCAAAGGTGTCCAGTATCACCACTGTTGTTCAAGATACTTGAAGTCCTAGCCTCAGCAATCAGATAATAAAAGGAATTAAAGACATCTGAATTGGCAAGGAAGTAAAACTCTCACTCTTCACAGATGATATGATGCTACATGCGGAAAGTCCAAAAGAATACACTCCAAAATTGCAAGAACTCATACAGGAATTCAGCAAAGTGGCAGGATACAAAATCACTGCACAGAAGTCAGTTGCATTTCTATGCACTAGCAACGAGACAGAAGAAAGAGAAATTAAGGAGTTGATCCCATTTACAATTGCACCAAAAACTATAAGATACTTAGGAATAAACAAAACTGAAGAGGTAAAGGATCTTTACTTGAAAAACTACAGAATACTCATGAAAGAAATCAAGAAAGATACAAAGAGATGGAAAAACATTCCATGCTCATGGATTGGAAAAACAAATATTGTTAAAATGTCTATGCTACCTAGAGCAATCTATACATTCAATGCAATCCCTATCAAAATACCATCAATTTTTTCACAGACTTGGAACAAATAATCCTAAAATTTGTATGGAGTCAGAAAAGACCCTTAATGGCCAAAGGAATGTTGAAAAAGAAAACTAGGGCAGCCTGGGTGGCTCAGTGGTTTAGCGCTGCCTTCAGCCCAGGGCGTGATCCTGGAGACCCAGGATGGAGTCCCAGGTCGGGCTCCCTGCATGGAGCCCGCTTCTCTCTCTGCGTCTTTCTCTGTCTTTATGATGTTGAGGTATGTTCTCCCTATCCCTACACTGTGAAGAGTTTTAATCAAGAAAGGATGCTGTACCTTGTCAAATGCGTTTTCTGCATCTATTGAGAGGATCATATGGTTCTCCTTTCTTTTATTAATAGAGTGTATCACATTGATTCCTTTGCAGATGTTGAACCACCCTTGGAGCCCAGGAATAAATCCCACTTGATTGTGGTGAATAATCCTCTAAATACACTGTTGGTTCCTATTTGCTAGTATGTTGGTGAGAATTCTTGCATCCATGTTCATGTTGGATATTGGTCTGTAATTCTCCTTTTTGGTGGAGTCTTTGTCTGCTTTTGGGATCAATGTAATGCTGGCCTCATAGAACAAGTTTGGAAGTTTTCCTTCCATTTATATCTTTTGAAACAGCTTCAGAAGAATAGGTATTAGTGTTTCTTTAAATATTTGGAAAAATTCCCCTGGAAAGCCATCCAGCTCTGGACATTTGTTTGTTGGGAGATTTTTGATTATTTTTTAATTTCTTTGCTGGTTATGGGTCTATTCAAGTAAAAGGTTAAAGTAAAAAAGTAAAAGTAAAAAGGTTACAAATACATGAAGGATAACAACTAAAAAATGAATATGTCAACCAAGAAAATCAAAGAAGAAATTTTAAAAATACATGGAAACAAGAGATGGAAATGGAAACACAATGGTCCAAAACTTTTAGAACGTAGCAAAAGCAGTCCTAAGAGAGATGTATATAGCTAACAATACAGGCCTCCCTTAAAATGCAATAAAAACTTCAAGTAAACAACCTAACCTTACATCTAAAGGAGGTAGAAAAAGAACACTGAATGAAGCCTAAAGCCAGCTGAATGAAGCAAATAACAAAGATCAGAGCAGAAATAAATGACAAAGAAACTTAAAAAAAAACCCAATAGATCAATGAAACCACAAGCTGGTTCTTTGAAAATTAATTTTATTTTTTAAAATTAACTTCATAACCCTGAGATCATGACCTGAGCCAATATCAAGAGTCAGATGCTTAATGGACTGAGCCACCCAGGCTCTATCACCAAATGATAGAACTTCTTCAACTTAGTAGAGGGTAACTGCAAAGAATCTGCAGCTAATATCATACTTAATGATGAAAGACTTAATGCTTTTCCCCTAAGGTCTGGTACAAGGCAAAGATATCCATTCTCACCACTCCTTTTCAAAATTATACCTTAAATCCTAAGCCAATGCAGTAAGGCAATAAAAGAAATAAAAAACATACAGGTTGTTATGGAGAAAACAAAATTGTCCTTGTTTGGTGTAGAAAATGTCAATTAATTCTTCAAAAATATAAAATAATTAAACTCCTATAACAAATACATGAGGGGATCAAGGTTATAGATTACAAGATCGACACATAAGATCCAAACCTATTTTTATATGCTAGCAATGTATAATAGGAAACTTTAAAAAACCACTGTAGATATTTAGCTCAAGCAAAAACAAAAGAGGTACATAGTATGATGGTCAGTTTTATGTTTCAGATTGCTATGTTATAGTGCTCAGTTATTCAATCAAATACTAATCTATGTTTCACTGTAAAGAGATTTTGTTGTCGTGATTAAAGTCTATGATCAGTTAACTTTAAGTAAGAAAGATTATTTTAGATAATCTGGGTGGATCTGAGATAACCTGGTGGGTTTCAGATACCTGTAGTCAACTGTGGTCTGAAAGGAAATGATCTTTCTGAAGAATTATCAGAAGATCAATAGTAGTCTAGTGGTAGGTCACAATGCCTATGTCAGTCACCTCACTTCATCTCATCACATAGGCATTTTAACCCTTTCACATCACCACAAGAAAAAGAGCGAGTACAGTATAATAAGATATTTTGAGAGAGACCATATTCACAAAATTTTTAAAAGTATATCTTTATATTCATTCTATTTTATTGTTAGTTATTACTGTTAATCTCTTGCTGTGTCTAATTCTTGAATTAAACTCTATCATAGTTGTGTAAAGGAAAAACATTAGTATGTATAGGGCTCAGTACTATTCATGGTTTCATGCATCTGCTGGAGGTCTTGGAACATATCCTCTGCAGATAAGGGAAAAACTACTGTACATGCATTGTATCAGTACCAATTTCCTGGTCTTGATATTGTGCTATAGGTGTGTAAAATGTCACCTTGGGAGAAACTGGGTAAGAGGTATACAATAACTATCATTTTTTGTAACTTCCTGTGAATCTATAACTATTTCAAACTAAAAAGTTTCAGAAAAGTTAATGAAAAAATCAAATGCTAGAGAAAATTGGAGCAACTGGAAATCTCATACATACATTGTAGATGGGAATGCAAAATAGTAAAAACAATTTGGAAAATGGCCTGGAAGCTTCATATAAAGTTAAACATGCATTTGCTATATAACTCAGCAATCACTCTTCTGGGTATTTATCCTTGAAAAATTAATTTATGATTAAATGGAAACCTGTACATGAATGTTTGTACCTATTCCATTCAAAATCTTAAAAATCTATAAACCAGTCAAATGTCCTTCAACAGGTAAATGGAATTTTAAAAATCTAGGGTATAGTAAAAAAAAAAGTAGAACGTACATCAGCTGTGGGCGGGGGGGGGGGCAGGTGGCTCAGTCAGTTAAGCCTCTGACTCTTGATCTAGGCTCAGATCATGATTTCAGGGTCATGAGACTGAGCCCCACTCAGGCTCCATGCTCAGCACAGAGACTGCTTGGGATTCTTCCCCTCTTCCCCTGCCTCCCCCTTTACCCCTCCCCTCCCTCTAAAATAAATAAGTAAGTAAATAAATAAATAAAATAAATCTTTTAAAAAAGAACATACTTCAGCAATAACAAGAAGTGAACTATTGATATATGTAATAACCTGGATGAAACTCAGAAGCATACTTAGCCAAAGAATTCAGTCTGAAAGACTTACATAATGTATTGTCCTATTTATATGACATTCTGAAAGAGATAAAAGTAGAGTAATGTAGAACACATAGTGATCATTGCCAGAACAAGGGCTGGGGAGAGGGTGTGACTATAAGCAGGGATTTGTAACTAAGGAAGATCTTCTCTTCTCCCAAAAGAACATTTGTTTTTGTTTGTTTGTTTGTTCATCTTTTTTTCTTTTTGTTTTTAAGATTTTATTTATTTATTTATTTATTTATTTATTTGTTTTTTTTTAAGATTTTATATATTTTTTTACATATTTTTAATTGGAGTTCAATTTGCCAACATATAGCATAACACCCAGTGGTCATCCCATCAAGTGCCCCCCTCAGTGCCCATCACCCAGTCACCCCCACCCCCCGCCCACCTCCCTTTCCACCACCCCGTGTTCATTTCCCAGAGTTAGGAGTCTCTCATGTTCTGTCTCCCTTTCTGATATTTCCCACTCATTTTTTCTCCTTTCCCCTTTATTCCCTTTCACTATTTTTTATATTCCCCAAATGAATGAGAACATATAATGTTTGTCCTTCTCCGATTGACTTATTTCACTCAGCATAATACCCTCCAGTTCCATCCACTTCGAAGCAAATGGTGAGCATTTGTCGTTTCTAACGGCTGAGTAATATTCCATTGTATACATAGACCACATCTTCTTTATCCATTCATCTTTCGATGGACACCGAGGCTCCTTCCACAGTTTGGCTATTGTGGACATGGCTGCTATAAACATCGGGGTGCAGGTGTCCCGGCGTTTCACTGCATCTGTATCTTTGGGGTAAATCCCCAGCAGTGCAATTGCTGGGTGGTAGGGCAGATCTATTTTGAACTCTTTGAGGAACCTCCACACAGTTTTCCAGAGTGGCTGCATCAGTTCACATTCCCACCAACAGTGCAAGAGGGTTCCCTTTTCTCCACATCTCTCCAACATTTGTTGTTTCCTGCTTTGTTAATTTTCCCCATTCTCACTGGTGTGAGGTGGTATCTCATTGTGGTTTTGATTTATATTTCCCTGATGGCAAGGAATGCGGGGCATTTTCTCATGTGCTTGTTGGCCATGTCTATGTCTTCCTCTGTGAGATTTCTGTTCATATCTTTTGTCTATTTCATGATTGGATTGTTCATTTCTTTGCTGTTGAGTTTAATAAGTTCTTTATAGATCTTGGATACTAGTTGGATACTAGTCCTTTATCTGATACGTCATTTGCAAATATCGTCTCCCATTCTGTAGGTTGTCTTTTAGTTTTGTTGACTGTTTCTTTCGCTGTGCAAAAGCTTCTTATTATTCTATTGATGAAGTCTCAATAGTTCATTTTTGCTTTTGTTTCTCTTGCCTTCATGGATGTATCTTGCAAGAAGTTACTGTGGCCAAGTTAAAAAAGGGTGTTGCCTATGTTCTCCTCTAGGATTTTGATGGAATCTTGTCTCACATTGATATCTTTCATCCATTTTGAGTTTATCTTTGTGTATGGTGTAAGAGAATGGTCAACTTTCATTCTTGTGCATGTTGATGTCCAATTTTCCCAGCACCATTTATTGAAGAGACTGTCTTTTTTCCAGTGGATAGTCTTTCCTGCTTTGTCAAATATTAGTTGACCATAAAGTCCACTTCTGGATTCTCTATTGTGTTCCATTGATCTGTGTGTCTGTTTTTGTGCCAGTACCACACTGTATTGATGACCACAGCTTTGTAGTACAACCTGAAAAAGAAATAAAAGGCATTCAAATTGGCAAAGAAGTCAAACTCTCCCTCTTTGCAGATGACATGGTACTGTACATAGAAAACCCAAAAGACTCCACCCCAAGATTGCTAGAACTCATACAGCAATTTGGCAGTGTGGCAGGATACAAAATCAATGCCCAGAAGTCAGTGGCATTTCTATACACTAACAATGAGATTGAAGAAAGAGAAATTAAGGAGTCAATCCCATTGACAATAGCACCCAAAAGCATAAGATACCTAGGAATAAACCTAACCAAAGAGGTAAAGGATCTATACCCTAAAAACTACAGAACACTTCTGAAAGAAATTGAGGAAGACTCAAAGAGATGGAAAAATATTCCATGCCCTGGATTGGAAGAAATAATACTGTGAAAATGTCAATGTTACCCAGGGCAATTTACACATTTAATGCAATCTCTATCAAAATAGCATGGACCTTCTTCAGAGAGTTGGAACAAATCATCTTAAGATTTGTGTGGAATCAGAAAAGACCCCGGGAATAGCCAGGGGAATATTAAAAAAGAAAACCATAGCTGGGAGCATCATAATGCCGGATTTCAGGTTGTACCAAGGGAGCATTTGACGATCACTCCAGACAACTTTGGTTGCCACAACTTAAGAGATGCTGCTAACTGACACCTCTTGGGCAAAGGCAAGGATGCTTCTAAACATCTTACAATGCATACAACAGCCTCTCACAACAAAAAATTATCCAGACCAATAAGTCAATAGTGCCAAGGTTGAAAAATCCTGCTGAAAGAGATAGCAAAAGGGAGTTTGAGAATGATGGAACTGTTCTCTATCTTGACTGTGACAGTGATTGCATAAATGGGTGCATGTGTTAAAATTCATAGGAATAAGGGAAAGTCAGTTTTAATGTATGATGATTTAAAAAGTAAAATAAATTAAAATTTTTATGTCAACTAAGTTGTAGAACCAAATAAAGCAGATGGGAGCTATTCAATACTGGTCTAAATATATAATAGTAATAAGCAGAGGGGCAAGCTAGAGGGTGTAGAATGCTCAGAAAGTATGCACAATGCTTTACATCTCAGGTCCAAAGTTTTTATGCAAAATAAATTGAGAAACATTGAGCACTAGCATACAAATTCATATCCAGTGTCTCCAAAGCCATACTGTTTCTGGAAATCATTTGTTCTACAAACTTAAAGTACTCTTTGAGGAGCTAATATTTTCCAAATAAATAAACATTTAAACAATTTTTTTCCTCTTTCTTATTTCATCTTCATTTATCTAATTATACTTAATTATTGCTTTTGGTTCTGAACAGAATGTAGGGTATAATCCTATTGTCAAATTCATTTATGTCAAGTTACCTTTATTTCTAGCTATCTACATCTTAATCTATCCTTTTATTTCACAAGTGAATGGAAATATGTATAAATAAATTTTTAGAATTAAACTTTAAATTTTGAGTTAACTATAGATTCTTAAAAAGTATATGATATTTTGAGATTGGTTTTTTAAAAATTCACATAATGCTTTTAAGATTCCTACATATTGGGATCCCTGGGTGGCGCAGTGGTTTGGCGCCTGCCTTTGGCCCAGGGCGCGATCCTGGAGACCTGGGATCGAATCCCACGTCGGGCTCCTGGTGCATGGAGCCTGCTTCTCCCTCTGCCTATGTCTCTGCCTCTCTCTCTCTCTCTCTCTCTGTGTGACTATCATAAATAAATAAGAAAAAAATATTTTAAAAAATAAATAAAAGATGAAGAGCGAGTCAAAGCGTTTTTTAAAAAAGATTCCTACGTATTGTTGCTTTTCAATTTTTAGTTCCTTTTTATTGCTCAGTAGTATTTCATGGTAGGCTGTATCACCATTTGTTTGCTCATTTACCCACTGAAAGACATCAGAGTCATGTTCAGTTTTAGCTATTATAAATAAAGATGTTATGGACATACATATACAGATATTTGCATGAGTCTAAATTTCCAATTCCTTTGGAAAATACCCACTAGTGGAATTCCTGTATATATGATAATTGCAGATTTAATTATATTTCACTGAATTATAACTCATATATAATAAATTTCATTCTTTTTTTTAAAATTTCATTCTTTTATAATGTTCAATCGAGTAGTTTTTAGTATATTCACAGAGTTTTGCATTCATTACCACTATCTATTCCAAAACACTTTAATCACCCCAAAAAGAAACCTATTAGCAGTGATTTCCCATTTCTCCTTTTTTATTTTATTTTTTTAAGATTTTATTATTTATTCATGAAAGACACAGAGAGGGAAAGAGAGGCAGAGATACAGGCAGAGGGAGAAGCAGGCTTCACGCAGGGAGCTGGACATGGGACTCGATCCCGGGGCTCCAGGATCATGCCCTGGGCCAAAGGCAGGCACCAAACTGCTGAGCCACTCAGGGATCCCCTCCTTTTTTATTTAAGAATTTGGCAATCACTCAACTAGTTTCTGCCCTATGGCTTTCCCTATTTTGGACATGTCATAAATAAAGATCATAAAATATATGCTGTTTTCTGACTGGCTTCATTCAGTATTGCTCCATGTTGTAACATATGTCAGTACTCCACCCCTTTTAATGGCTAAATAATATTTCGTTGTGTGAATTTGTCATATTGTGTTTATGTGTTCACTGGTTGATGGACATTTGGGTTATTTTCACTTTTTTGGCTACTATAAACAATGCCTTTATAAAAACATTTGGATACTAGTTTTTGCTTAGGTAAATGTTTTGAATTCCCCTGAATATATACGTAGGAGTAGAATTGCTGTTTAATATGGTAATTCTATGTTTAATTTTTGGAGGAACCATTATCCAAAGTGGATGAATTATTTTATATCTCCACTCATGCTTTACAAGAATTCAAATTTCTCTATATCTTCCCCAAAACTTGTTATTCTCCACATTTTTTATTGTATCCATCCTAATGGCTGTGATGTTATTTCATTTTGGTTCTGACTTACTGCCTCTAATGACTAATGATGTTAAGCATATTTTCATGTACTTGTTGGCAATTTGTACAGTATTTTGGGAAAATGTTGGGCCAAATCCTTTGATCATTTTAAAAATTGAGTTATTTCTTTGTTTTTGAGTTGTAAATATTTCTATATTCCAGACACCTATATATACCTATGTATACTTGTATTCCAGATATCTGTATTATTAGATATATGATTTGAAAATATTTTTCCCATTCTATGGATTGAATTCTCACTTTCTTGATAATGTCTTTTTGAAGCATGAAAGTCTTCAAATTTCATAAAGGCCAATTTGTACGTTTTTCTTTTGTCACTGTAATTTTGGTGTCACATCTAAGAAACCACTGCCTAAACCTAGTTCACTAAGATATACTCACATTTTCTTCACAGAATTTTATAGTTTTAGCCATTATATTTAGGTTCGTTATATATTTTGTGGTTTTTTTCTTTATGGTATAAGGAAACAGTCCAATTTAACTGCTTTTGTATATGGATATCCAGTTTATCAAGCATCACTTGTTGAAAAGACTATATACTTCTCCACTGAATTGTACTGATACAGTTTCAAAAATCCATTGAACATGAATATAAATTCAATTCTATTCCATCAAGCTATATGTCTATCCTTGTGCCAGTACCATACCACCTTGATTATTGTGGCTTCTTAGTAAGTTTAAAAATTATGAAGTGTGAGTCCTCCAACTTCATTCTTTTTGAAAATTGCTTCAGCTACTTTTGGCCAATAGTATTTTTCCTCCAGCTTTATTGAGGTATGATTGACTAATTAAAATGGTACATATTTAGGTTGTACATGATATTTTGATATATGTATACATTGTGAAATAATAACCATAGACAACCTAATTAACATATTTATATCTCACATTGTTATCCTATTTTTGTGGTGGAAACACTTAAGATCTTATCTTTTAGCTAATTTCAAGTATTCAATACAGTCTTATTAACTTTAGTCATCCTGTTATACATTAGGTCTCCAGAACTTATTCATTCTTTAAATAAAAGTTTATACCCTCTGGGACGCTTGGGTGGCTCAGCAGTTGAGCGTCTGCCTTTGGCTCAGGTCATGATCCCGAAATCCTGGGATTGAGTGTCGCATCGGACTCTGCATGGAGCCCGCTTCTCCTCCCTCTTCCTATGTCTCTGCGTCTCTCTGTGTGTCTCTCATGAATAAATAAATAAAAAATCTTTTAAAAAAAAGTTTATACCCTCCCTCTAATGAACAGTTTCCCTTTTTTCTCACTCCCCAGGCCCTGGTAACCACCCTTCTACTCTCTGTTACTATGATCTTATGTTTTTTTTTTAAACATGCTCTTTTTTTATTTTTATTTATTTATGATAGTCACACACACAGAGAGAGAGAGAGGCAGAGACATAGGCAGAGGGAGAAGCAGGCTCCATGCACCTGGAGCCCGACGTGGGATTCGATCCCGAGTCTCCAGGATCGCGCCCTGGGCCAAAGGCAGGCGCCAAACCGCTGCGCCACCCAGGGATCCCCCATGATCTTATGTTTTAACTTAAATTCCACACATAAGTAAGATCATAGAGTATTTGTCTTTCTGTGTCTGATTTATTTCACTTAGCATAATGTCCTTCAAGTTCATCCATGTTGTCACAAGTGACAATTTCCTTTTTTAAAAGGCTGAATAATATTCTATTGTTTTTTTCTCTACTCATTCATCTAGCAATGGACATTTAGGTTGATTCCATGTCTTGGATACTATAAATAAAGCTGCAGTAAGCATGGGAGGGTAGATACCTCTTTAAGATAGGGATTATTTCCTTTTAATATATACTCAGAAGTGGGATTGCTGGATTGTATGGTAGTTATATTGTTAATTTTTTGAGGAATCTCCATACTGTTTCCCATACTGGTTGTGCCAATTTATATTCCAAACAACAGTGCACAAGGGTTCCCTTTTCTTCATATCCTCATCAGTGTTTTTTATCTTTTGTCTTTCTAAGAGTCATTTTAACAGATGTGAGGTGATATCTCATTGTGAGTTTCCTGATGATTTTAATTTTAATGTTGAATGTCTTTTCATATACTTATAAGCCATTTGTTAATTGTGTTTTGTATGCCTTATAGCTTTTTTATCCCATCTTTCCTCTCTTACTGCCTTCCTTTGTGTTTTATTGATATGTTTTAGTGACAAGCTTGCATTACCTTATTTACCTTTATGTCTATTCTACAGATTTTTTGTGCATATCATGGAGAGTATATAAACATCTTAAAGTCATAACTATCTCTTTAAACTGACAATAACAACTTCAACATTATAAAAAATCTCCACTCCTTTACAGTTCCATTACCAATTTATGTTATTTACGTCAAAAATTACATCTTTATTGGTATATATATGTATATATATATGTATATATATATACATATATATATACACAATGGAATATTACTCAGCCATTAGAAACGACAAATACCCACCATTTGCTTCAATGTGGATGGAACTGGAGGGTATTATGCTGAGTGAAGTAAGTCAATCAGAGAAGGACAATCATCATATGGTTTTACTCATATGGGGAATATAAGAAATAGTGAAGGGGATTATAAGGAAAGGAGGGAAAATGAGTGGGAAAAATCAGAGAGGGTGACAAAACATGAGAGACTATTAACTCTGGGAAACGAACAAATGGTAGTGAAAGGGGAGGCGGGCAGGGGGATGGGGTAACTGGGTGATGGGCACTGAGGAGGACACTTAACAGGATGAGCACTGAGTGCTATACTCTATGTTGGCAAATCGAACTTCAATAAAAAATATATATAAAGTTATCTTTATATATTGTATACCCACTAATATAGATTTACAATTGTTTTTGTGCTTTTATCTTTTAACTCCTATATTAAAACTGGAATTATGAACCAAAATTAAAATAAACCCAGGTTTTATTTTTTTATTTTATTTTTTTATAATAAATTTATTTTTTATTGGTGTTCAATTTGCCAACATACAGAATAACACCCAGTGCTCGTCCCGTCAAGTGCCCCCCTCAGTGCCCGCAACCCATTCACCCCCACCCCCACCCTCCTCCCCTTCCACCACCCCTAGTTCGTTTCCCAGAGTTAGGAGTCTTTATGGTCTGTCTCCCTTTCTGATATTTCCCACACATTTCTTCTCCCCTTATATTCCCTTTCACTATTATTTATATTCCCCAAATGAATGAGAACATATAATGTTTGTCCTTCTCCGATTGACTTACTTCACTCAGCATAATACCCTCCAGTTCCATCTACGTTGAAGCAAATGGTGGGTATTTGTCATTTCTAATGGCTGAGTAATATTCCATTGTCTACATAAACCACATCTTCTTTATCCATTCATCTTTCAATGGACACCGAGGCTCCTTCCACAGTTTGGCTATTGTGGCCATTGCTGCTAGAAACATCGGGGTGCAGGTGTCCCGGTGTTTCATTGCATCTGTATATTTGGGGTAAATACCCAACAGTGCAATTGCTGGGTCGTAGGGCAGGAATATTTTTAACTCTTTGAGGAATCTCCACACAGTTTTCCAGAGTGGCTGCACCAGTTCACATTCCCACCAACAGTGCAAGAGGGTTCCCTTTTCTCTGCATCCTCTCCAACATTTGTGGTTTCCTGCCTTGTTAATTTTCCCCATTCTCACTGGTGTGAGGTGATATCTCATTGTGGTTTTGATTTGTATTTCCCTGATGGCAAGGGATGCAGAGCATTTTCTCATATGCATGTTGGCCATGTCTATGTCTTCCTCTGTGAGATTTCTCTTCATGTCTTTTGCCCATTTCATGATTGGACTGTTTGTTTCTTTGGTGTTGAGTTTAAGAAGTTCTTTATAGATCTTGGAAACTAGCCCTTTATCTGATATGTCATTTGCAAATATCTTCTCCCATTCTGTAGGTTGTCTTTTAGTTTTGTTGACTGTATCCTTTGCTGTGCTTCTTATCTTGATGAAGTCCCAATAGTTCATTTTTGCTTTTGTTTCTTTTGCCTTCATGGATGTATCTTGCAAGAAGTTACTGTGGCTGAGTTCAAAAAGGGTGTTTGTTGCCTGTGTTCTCCTCTAGGATTTTGATGGAATCCTGTCTCACATTTAGATCTTTCATCCATTTTGAGTTTATCTTTGTGTATGGTGAAAGAGAGTGGTCTAGTTTCATTCTTCTGCATGTGGCTGTCCAATTTTCCCAGCACCATTTATTGAAGAGACTGTCTTTCTTCCAGTGGATAGTCTTTCCTCCTTTATCGAATATTAGTTGACCATAAAGTTCAGGGTCCACTTCTGGGTTCTCTATTCTGGTCCATTGATCTGTGTGTCTGTCTTTGTGTCAGTAACACACTGTCTTGATGACCACAGCTTTGTAGTACAACCTGAAATCTGTCATTGTGATGCCCCCAGATATGGTTTTCTTTTGTAAAATTCCCCTGGCTATTCGGGGTCTTTTCTGATTCCACACAAATCTTAAAATAATTTGTTCTAACTCTCTGAAGAAAGTCCATGTTATTTTGATAGGGATTGCATTAAACGTGTAAATTGCCCTGGGTAACATTGACATTTTCACAATATTAATTCTGCCAATCCATGAGCATGGAATATTTTTCCATCTCTTTGTGTCTTTCTCAATTTCTTTCAGAAGTGTTCTATAGTTTTGAGGGTATAGATCCTTTACCTCTTTGGTTAGGTTTATTCCTAGGTATCTTATGCTTTTGGGTGCAATTGAAAATGGGATTGACTCCTGAATTTCTCTTTCTTTGGTCTCATTGTTAGTGTATAGAAATGCCACTGATTTCTTAAACCAAGGTTTTAATATTTGTCCATACTTTGTTGGAGCACTTTATATTTTTATGTAGCTTCAAGTTATTGCCTAGCCTCCTTCCATTTCAGCTTGAATGACTCATTTTGGCATTACTTATAGGGCATTTCTAGTGATAATAAACTCCTTAGGTTTTGTTTAACTGGGCAAGTCTTAATTTCTCCTTATTTTTGAGAAATACATGTGCTGAATGTAGTGTTCTTGGTTGACAAGTTTTTCTTTCAGCCCTTTTAAAAAATATATTTTATTTATTCATGAGAGACATACAGAGAGAGAGAGAGGCAGAGACACAGGCAGAGGGAGAAGCAGGATCCCTGCATGAATCCCTTTGTGGGACTCGATCCCGGGACTCTAGGATCATTGGATCATGCCCTGGGCTGAAGGCAGGTGCTAAACCACTGAGCCACCCAGGGATCCCCATCTTTCAGCATTTTGAATTTATCATGCCACTCCATTCTGCCCTGAAAGGCTTCTGATGAGATTCCCACTGATAATTTTATAGAAGCTCCATTGTAGGTGATGAGTCACTTTTTTCTTACTGCTTTCAAAATTCTTTTTATTTGAATTTTGACAGTTTATTTATAACATGTCTCATTTGGGTCTTTTTGAGTGTATACCAGCTGGAGCTAATTTACCTTCTTGCATGTGGATATCCATTTTATTCCCTCAATATACGGAAAGTTTTGGGCCTGTTAAAGAAAAAACTCTCAGCCCCTTCTCTCTCTCTTTCCCCATTGGGACTCAGATAATGTGTTTTGGTTTAGTCAATATTTTCTACTCTGGAAAACAGTATGGAGGTTCCTCAAAAAGCTAAAAATAGAATTACCTTATAATTCAGCAATTGCACTACTAGATACTTATCCAAAGGATACAAAAATACTGATTTAAAGTGGTACATGCACCCCAATACATATATGCATGCAATGGAATATCATTTCTAACAACATGGATGGCAGTAGAGTCTATTATGCTAAGTGAAATAATTCAGTCAGAGGAAAACAAATACCACATGATTTCACCCATATGTGGAATTTAAGAAACAAAACAAATGAACATATAGGAAGGAAGAAAAAAAGGGAGGGAGGCAAATCATAAGAGACTACAGAGAGCAAACTGAGGGTTGCTGAAAAGAAGGTGAGCAAGAGATTGGTTAAATGGGTGATGGGTGTCAAGGAGTGCACTTGTGATGAGCACTGGGTATTATATGTAAGTGATGAATCACTAAGTTCTACTCCTAAAGCCAATTACACTACATGTTAGCTAACTAGAATTGAACTAAAATCTTGAAATTAAAAAATATATTAAAAAAATAAAATTTCCATAACCATGAAAAATAAGTTTCTCATAAGTCTTTTTAGGCTTTGTTAACTTAATTTTTTTCTTTTTCTTACTCAAAGTTTTCAAATGACTATCTTCATTGATTCATTTTTCTACTTAATCAAATCTGTTACTGATCTCCTTTAGTGAACTTTTCAATTCAATTATTTTATTTCTCTGCTCTAAAATTTCTACTTGGTTCATTTTTATAACTTTTATCACCTCATTAATATACTCATTTTGCTGTCATTTTGCTGATTTTTTAGGTCTGTCTGTGCTCTCTTTTACCTCACTGAATATCTTTATAACAATTATTTTATTTTTTTAAATTTAAATTCAATTAGTCAACATATAGTATATCATCAGTTTCACGTGTAGAGTTCAGTAATTCATCAGTTGCATATAATACTTACTTGAGAAATAATTTAAAATAATTGTCTTATAACACTCAGTGATGTGATAAGCCCTGGGTGTTATAAAACAATTATTTTAAATTATTTCTCAAGTAAGTCAGAGGCCTGCATTTCTTTAAGTTGATTTAAACAGACTTATTTTGTCCCTTTGAATGGGCCATATTTTTCTGCTTCTTTGAATTCTTTGTGATATTTTGTTGAGATTTGGGTATTTGAAAAAGAAACAGCCACCTCTCCAAGTCATTATGGATGGCTTTGTTCAGGGAAAAAGCTCCACTGACCAGTCCACCTTAAAGGCTCAGTGTACTTTCAAGACTTTTCTGATAGGTGTCTTCACTAGGCTTGTGCTTCTATTTTTATTCCAGCTCCTAGAGTATATAGCTGATTTTAAATAACTTAATTTCCTTAAGAGTCTCACCCTTGCTTCTCCTCAGAAGCTTTGGTTTTTTATTGTATCCTTCTGTCCATAATCTCTAGCCCCTTGTTACCTTTGGGTCTGCAGACCCCCTGAGACTCTATCACACCCACCTCTATTCTCTGGGGCCTCCAAGCTGATATTCGAACGATGTCCTTATACCCACTAGTGTCCTAAGTCAGGGGAGACAGACACCAGTCTCTTAGGCATCCCTAAAACAAGCTAGAATATTGCAAGCAAGTTCCATTCTTTTCCTTCTATCCTGAGGGAGGAACTGGGAACTGGGAATTGGGAAGTTTCCTCCTGACCATTCTGTCTTGTGCCAAGGAGCAGGTGGGCAAGAGTGAACAAAATGCTATGAAGTTTCCTACCATCTTCATTGTGGTTTTTCTTGTTTAGATGTTTTCTTGGTTGCTGCTGCTTTTCATCTGGGTTCTAGAATTCTCACAAAGCAATTTTGGTTTATGCAGTATTTCTGTGGAGGAATGAGTGTCAAGAACTTCTTTTCTTTAAAGAAGAAAATATATTTAGTTTTTATTAAAAACATTTCTTTGGGGATCCCTGGGTGGCGCAGCGGTTTGGCGCCTGCCTTTGGCCCAGGGCGCGATCCTGGAGACCCGGGATCAAATCCCACGTCGGGCTCCTGGTGCATGGAGCCTGCTTCTCCCTCTGCCTATGTCTCTGCCTCTCTCTCTCTCTCTCTGTGTGTGACTATCATAAATAAATAAATAAAAATAAAAAAAAAAACAAACAAACATTTCTTTGTTTTGTTCTAAATTTTCTTTAAGTTTTTATTTAAATTCTAGTTAATACAGTATAACATTAGTTTCAAGTATACAATATAGTGACTCAACATTTCCATACAACTGGTACTCATCACAACAAGTGCACTCCTTAATCCCCATCACCTGTTTAACCCATCCCCACACCCCTCTCCCCTCTAGTAACCATCAGTTTGTTCTCTATAGTTAAGAGTCTGTTTCTCCAATTGAGTGATGGGCATTAAAAAGGGCACTTGATCTAATGACCACTGGGTGTTATATGCAACTGATGAATCACTATATTCTACCCCTGAAACTAATAATACTCTATATGTTAACTACATTGAATTTAAATAACAATAAAAAAGAGTCTATTTCTTGGCTTCTCTTCTCTTTTTCCCTTTGTTTTGATTCTTAAATTCCACAGATGAATGAAATTATTGGCATTTGTCTTTCTCTGACTGACTTATTTCACTTAGCATAATACTTTCTAGCTCCACCCATGTTGTTGCAAATGCCAAGCAAGAATGAAAAAAGATTTCATTCTTTTTTTTATTATATATTTACCATATTGATGGACACTTGGGTTTCTCCCATATCTTGGCTATTGTAAATAATGATGCAATAAACATAGGGGTGCATAGATCCTTTTGAATTAGTGTTTTCATCTTCCTTGGGTAAATACCCAGTAGTGGAATTATTGGATTATATGGTAACTCTATTTTTAACTTTTTTAAGAACCTCCATTCTGTTTTTTTTTTAAATAAATTTATTTTTTATTGGTGTTCAATTTACCAACATACAGAATAACACCCAGTGCTCATCCCTTCAAGTGCCCCCCTCAGTGCCCGTCACTCATTCACCCCCAACCCCCCGCCCTCCTCCCCTTCCACCACCCCTAGTTCGTTTCCCAGAGTTAGGAGTCTTTATGTTCTGTCTCCCTTTCTGATATGTCCCATTCTGTTTTCCAGAGTGTCAGCACCAGTTTGCATTCCCACCAACAGTGCAAGAGGGTTCCATTTCTCTGCATCAATGCCAACATTTGTTGTTTCTTGTGATTTGATTGTAGTCATTCTAACAGGTGTGAAGGGATATCCCATGTGGTTTTGACTGGCATTTCCCTCATGATGAGTGATATTGAATATCTTCTCATGTGTCTGTTGGCTATCTGTATATCCACTTTGGAAAAATGTCTGTTCATGTCCTTTGCCCACTTTTAATTGGATTATTTGTTTTCTTGGTATTGAGTTGTATAAATTCTTTATATTTGGGATATTAACCCTTTGTTAGATGTATCATTGCAAATATCTTCTCTCATTTGGTGGGTTGTCTTTTTGTTTTGTTGATTGTTTCCTTTGCTGTGCAAAAGCTTTTGATTTTGATGTAGTCCCAATAGTTTAATTTTGCTTTTATTTCCCTTGCCAAAGGAGACATATCTAGAAGAATGTTGGTAAGGCTGGTCAAAGAGATTACTGACTATGTTTTCTTCTAGGAATTTTATGGTTTCAAGTATCACATTTAGGTCTTTAATTCATTTTGATTTTGTTTTTGTGCATAGTATAAGAAAGTAGTCCAGTTCCTTTTTTTTCTTTTTGCATGTAGTTGTCCAGTTTTCCCAGCGCCATTTGTTGAAGACACTATGTTTTCCCCATTGCATATTCTTGCTTCCTTTGTTGTAGGTTAGTTGAGCATACAAACATGGGTTTATTTCTGGGCCATCTGTTCTGGTCCATTGATCTATGTGTCAATTTTTGTCCAGTACCATACTGTTTTGATTATTACAGATTTGTAATGGATCTTGAAATATGGTATTATGGTACCTCCAGATCTATTCTTTTTCCAAATTGCTTTGGCTATTAAGAGGCTTTTTGTGATTCCATACAAATTTTAGGATATTCGTTTTAGTTTTGTGAAAAATGCATAAACAGATCCAGATTTTAATAGTAAAGTTAATTTTTGTGCATAGTGTAATTTGTCTATGATCAAATAAGTTTCTGTCAAAGCAGTAATGATCTATGACATTGAGGTGGGGAAAGTTCTCCTACAACTGCTCCTTACCTCAGGGAAAGCCTTCTCTCCCAAGCCCTTTCCTCGTTTTTCCTTTAGAGGGAAGACTGATGTGATGGGCCAGATTCTGGAGAACTGAGAGCTGTACCACTGCACACTGTGAGGTGACACCCATGCATATAGGACGTATATGTGCTTTCTTTCTTACAATACTAAGTGGTAAGCTGAGCCAGTGCCGACTTGGAAAGGCTGGGTGCTGCCACATTACTCTCTTCCTTCCGTCTCACTGAAGATTTTGGAATGAGTCACCATTCTTGTACATTAGGGGTCAGTAGTGCATCTAAGATGCAGAATTAGAATCAAAGAGAATCTGTTTTATTCTGGAGCCCAAACCTTTGTTTCAACCCAACTTGATCAGAAGTCTACTTTTTTTTTTTTTTTTGGCCACATTAACTGGATATGATCATGTTCCTATCAACACACGATGTTCTGTTCTCTTGGAAGTTACCCTCCCCCCCTAATTTCACTGTTTTTCTTGATTACTTCTACCCTCTTTGATCCCTTTTTCTTTTTTTTTTTTTATCCCTTTTACTAATTAGCTCCAGGATTAATGTCTAGGAGACAAAATTAGCACATCATTATATTCAAACTTTTTTTATAAAATAATTTTTATTGGTGTTCAATTTACCAACATACAGAATAACAACCAATGCTCATCCCGTCAAGTGTCCCCCCTCTGTGCCCCTCACACACTCACCCCCTCCCCCCGTCCTCCTCCCCTTCCACCACCCCTAGTTCGTTTCCCAGAGTTAGGAGTCTTTATGTTCTGTCTCCCTTTCTGATATTTCCCACACATTTCTTCTCCCTTCCCTTCTATTCCCTTTCACTATTATTTATATTCCCCAAATGAATGAGAACATATAATGTTTGTCCTTCTCCGATTGACTTACTTCACTCAGCATAATACCCTCCAGTTCCATCCACGTTGAAGCAAATGGTGGGTATTTGTCGTTTCTAATGGCTGAGTAATATTCCATTGTCTACATAAACCACATCTTCTTTATCCATTCATCTTTCGATGGACACCGAGGCTCCTTCCACAGTTTGGCTATTGTGGACATTGCTGCTAGAAACATCGGGGTGCAGGTGTCCCGGCGTTTCATTGCATCTGAATCATTGGGGTAAATCCCCAACAGTGCAATTGCTGGGTCGTAGGGCACGTCTATTTTTAACTCTTTGAGGAACCTCCACACAGTTTTCCAGAGTGGCTGCACCAGTTCACATTCCCACCAACAGTGTAAGAGAGTTCCCTTTTCCCCATCCTCTCCAACATTTGTGGTTTCCTGCCTTGTTAATTTTCCCCATTCTCACTGGTGTGAGGTGGTATCTCATTGTGGTTTTGATTTGTATTTCCCTGATGGCAAGTGATGCGGAGCATTTTCTCATGTGCATGTTGGCCATATCTATGTCTTCCTCTGTGAGATTTCTCTTCATGTGTTTTGCCTATTTCATAATTGGACTGTTTGTTTCTTTGGTGTTGAGTTTAAGAAGTTCTTTATAGATCTTGGAAACTAGTCCTTTATCTGATATGTCATTTGCAAATATCTTCTCCCATTCTGTAGGTTGTCTTTTAGTTTTGTTGACTGTATCCTTTGCTGTGCAAAAGTTTCTTATCTTGATGAAGTCCCAATAGTTCATTTTTGCTTTTGTTTCTTTTGCCTTCATGGATGTATCTTGCAAGAATTTCCTGTGGCCGAGTTCAAAAAGGGTGTTGCCTGTGTTCTCCTCTAGGATTTTGATGGAATCTTGTCTCACATTGATATCTTTCATCCATTTTGAGTTTATCTTTGTGTATGGTGAAAGAGAGTGGTCTAGTTTCATTCTTCTGCATGTGGCTGTCCAATTTTCCCAGCACCATTTATTGAAGAGACTGTCTTTCTTCCAATGGATAGTCTTTCCTCCTTTATCCAATATTAGTTGACCATAAAGTTCAGGGTCCACTTCTGGGTTCTCTATTCTGTTCCATTGATCTTTGTGTCTCTTTTTGTGCCAGTACCACACTGTCTTGATGAACACAGCTTCGTAGTACAACCTGAAATCTGTCATTGTGATGCCCCCAGATATGGTTTTCTTTTTTAAAATTCCCCTGGCTATTCGGGGTCTTTTCTGATTCCACACAAATCTTAAAATAATTTGTTCTAACTCTCTGAAGAAAGTCCATGTTATTTTGATAGGGATTGCATTAAACGTGTAAATTGCCCTGGGTAACATTGACATTTTCACAATATTAATTCTTCCAACCCATGGGCATGGAATGTCTTTCCATCTCTTTGTCTTCCTCAGTTTCTTTCATAAGTGTTCTGTGGTTTTTAGGGTATAGATCCTTTACCTCTTTGGTTAGGTTTATTCCTAGGTATCTTATGCTTTGGGTGCAATTGAAAATTGGATTGACTCCTTAATTTCTCTTTCTTCAGTCTCATCGTTAGTGTATAGAAATGCCACTGATTTCTGGGCATTGATTTTATATCTTGCCACGCTACCAAATTGTTGTATGAGTTCTATCAATCTTGGGGTGGAGGCTTTTGGGTTTTCTATGTAGAGTATCATGTCATCGGCGAAGAGGGAGAGTTTGACTTCTTCTTTGCCAATTTGAATGCCTTTAATGTCTTTTTAAAGACATTATTGTTGTCTGATTGCTGAGGCTAGGACTTCCAATACTATGTTGAATAGCAGTGGTGAGAGTGGACATACCTGTCTTGTTCCTGATCTTAGGGGAAAGGCTCCCAGTGCTTCCCCATTGAGAATGATATTTGCTGTGGGCTTTTCGTAGATGCCTTTTAAGATGTCAAGAAAAGTTCCCTTTATCCCTACACTCTGAAGAGTTTTGATCAGGAATGGATGCTGTATTTTGTCAAATGCTTTCTCTGCATCTAATAAGAGGATCATATGGTTCTTGGTTTTTCTTTTGCTGATATGATGATATATTCAAACTTTTAATCCATGTTGTACTTTACCAGATTTTCTTAGTGTTTAGTATATTATATGGTATTTTGTGTTTGTTGCTATTTTTTACATGCCACACATATTCTATAATTTATTAGAAAATGTGCTTTAGTGAAAAGATCATGTGGTTTGAGTTCTGACTTAACAATTTTTTAGTTGTGCTGAAGGCCTTACATTGAAGGGTACTGGGAGCTTGCCCAGTGAATAATATTACAGGTTCTTCAGCATATGTGTCCTTTAGGAAAAGTCCTGGGAGGAGGTAGAGTGGCAATTTAGGGTAGGAGTGTCCCTTAGATAAATACCAGCTTCATATTGTCCGATTCTCACCAGGAACCTCATACTCTACTGTACATGGTAAACATACCCACCCAAATGTCATCACCTACATTAAAATGTCACATGTACCATTTAAAGGTGAACACTGGTGTTTGCAGACAGAGTTAGTGGACTACATGTATGAAAAGACAAGGTAAGTTTCTGCAATTCTTAGTTGTTTCAGCCATTTGCAGGGTCGTCATTCCCTTCCTGTTCTTCTTTCTGCTTCTTCCCCATTCATTCCTTAGAAGAATCTATCCTACTTAGCCCTTTTGTCACATGTTCTCATTTTTTGCATTCATATTAAGATATCATTAGTGCCCTTCTGCTTTATTAGGGCACATTGTGGTGCAAAAACATGTCTACTGATAACCTGAATGGGAATACTGGTTGTTTGGAGGTTGGGTCAAGGCCTCCTAAATTCTGGTTCTTAATCTGTTCTTATAATAAAACATCATTTTGTCTCTCAGTAGTTTGACCTTGTCATTTAGATGGCCCAAACTGGCAAACATATCCCAGGCCAACTTACTGATTTTTGCTATTTCTCAGTTGTCTCAATTATAGTTGAAAGGAACACATCAGTTTATCTTTAAGAGCCAATCATTTAGATATAACTAATTATAGTCTTTCCTTATACATGATGTTATGTACAATTGCCTTGAAATAGGTAATATATACTGATCAATGCCTTTTAGCAGTCACTGTTATATATTTTGAAGCATCACTATCATTTTCCAATATAAAATTTTCTCTTGCACAATAATCTCATACTTACAGGCTCATATCAACTATTAATATAAACATAGTCAAAATGGAATGAGATAAATTTCTCTTTGGTGATCAGTTGCCAAATATGCCTCCACATGAGCAGGTGGAGTCATCTCTGTAGCCTCCATAATCCATCCTAAACTGCCTGTTAACACAACAGTTTCTCCACTGTTGGAAAATCGATTCTCTGTTATCATATGGTATCATATCATACCATATCTGGTAAAGTTGCATTCTTTTGTCATCCCAAAATAAATCCACTACTTAGATCACACCCGTATCACATGGTGCCATCACTCAAATTAAGCCCTAGTGGAATGGTCATACCCTAAGTACTCCCTAATACAAGCTCAAGAAAGAGCAATAAAAGATGTTATGACAAAGCTAAATTTAATGCAATAAAGTGGTTTCAGAATGGAAGGCAATTTTCCATTTTAGTTCATATGAGTACCAAATATCTTGGCTAAAAGACTCCTTATCACCAGTGTTAACAATACTGGCCCATCATGAATTATAACACAAAATATATCTTAAGAAATATATAGCACCATCTGAGAGCTTTACATCAAGATTACTTTGGTGTTTAATTGTCATAGTTAATAATATATGTATCAGAGAACTAACATTTTCATGGCTCCTGAATGTAAGTTCCTTATTTAGTAGATTTATTTTTGTCCAGTGAATTAAAAATACCAGTGTATGGGTGCCTGGGTAGCTCAGTTGGTTAAGCATCTGCCTTTGGCTCAGGTCGTGATCTCAGGGTCCTGGGATTGAGCCCCACATTGGACTTTCTGCTGAGCAGAGAGCTTCTCCCTCTGCCTCCCCCACCTTCCACCACTCGTGTTCTCTCTCTCTCGGTCAAATACCAGTGTATTTTGCTAAGAGAAGAGATTAGATAATACGCCAGTGTTCCCAAAAGAATAATGGATATTTTATACCAAAATATTCAAAAGATTCCCAAGAGTATCATTTTAGTAATGATAAATGCAACAGTTTGTTATTCACTATGTGAGAAAGGAGGCATCCACCACTTTTGCCCATTCCCTGCAATTGATGCTAGCATGAATTTTATAGAAACAAATCTCTGTTAAAATTATTTCAGCTATTTTTTCAACTATTCTTTCTTTCGAGAATAAAGATAAAACTCCTTGGCATGTGATTTTTATTTTTATTTTTTTACTGATGTATAATTAGCTTACATGCAATGTTATATTAGTTTCAGGTATACAACATATTAATTCAACAATTCCATACATTATTCAGTGATCACCATGATAAATGTAGTCACCATCTGTCACCACACAATGTTATTACAATATTATTGACTACATTTCCTATGCTGTGCTTTTCATCTCTGTGACTTATTTATTTTATAGCTGGAAGTCTTTACCTTTTGATCCTCTTTACCTATTTCACTCATTCCCCCAACCATCTTCCCTCTGGCAACCACCAGCTTGTTTTCTGCATGTGACTTTTAAAGGCTTCTTGTGTTTTGAACACTTCTGAAAGAAATTGAGGAAGACACAAAGAGATGGAAAAATATTCCATGCTCATGGATTGGCAGAATTAATATTGTGAAAATATCAATGCTACCCAGGGCAATGTACACATTTAATGCAATCCCTATCAAAATACCATGGACTTTCTTCAGAGAGTTAGAACAAATTATTTTAAGATATGTGTGGAATCAAAAAAGACCCTGAATAGCCAAGGGGAATTTTAAAAAAGAAAACCATAGCTGGGGGCATCACAATGCCAGATTTCAGGTTGTACAACAAAGCTGTGGTCATCAAGACAGTGTGGTACTGGCACAAAAACAGACACATAGATCAATGGAACAGAATAGAGAACCCAGAAGTGGACCCTCAACTTTATGGTCAACTAATATTCGATAAAGGAGGAAAGACTATCCACTGGAAAAAAGACAGTCTCTTCAATAAATGGTGCTGGGAAAATTGGACAGCCACATGCAGAAGAATGAAACTGGACCATTCTCTTACACCATACACAAACATAAACTCAAAATGGATGAAAGATATTAATGTGAGACAAGATTCCATCAAAATCCTAGAGGAGAACACAGGCAACACCCTTTTTTAACTTGGCCACAGGAAATTCTGGCAAGATACATCCATGAAGGCTAGAGAAACAAAAGCAAAAATGAACTATTGGGACTTCATCAAGATAAGAAGCTTTTGCACAGCAAAGGATACAGTCAACAAAACTCAAAGACAACCTACAGAATGGGAGAAGATATTTGCAAATGACGTATCAGACAAAGGGCTAGTTTCCAAGATCTATAAAGAACTTATCAAACTCAACAGCAAAGAAACAAACAATCCAATCATGAAATGGGCAAAAGACATGAACAGAAATTTCACAGAGGAAGACATAGACATGCCAGCAAACACATGAGAAAATGCTCCGCATCCCTTGCCATCAAAACCACAATGAGATACCACCTCACACCAGTAAGAATGGGGAAAATTAACAAAGCAGGAAACAACAAATGTTGGAGTGGATGCGGAGAAAGGGGAACCCTCCTGCACTATTGGTGGGAATGTGAACTGGTGCAGCCACCGTGGAAAACTGTGTGGAGGTTCCTCAAAGAGTTAAAAATAGATTCGCCCTACCACCCAGCAATTGCACTGCTGGAGATTTACCCCAAAGATACAGATGCAGTGAAACGCCGGGACACCTGCACCCCGATGTTTCTAGCAGCCATGCCCACAAGAGCCAAAGTGTGGAAGGACCCTCGGTGTCCATCGAAAGGTGAATGGATAAAGAAAATGTATACAATGGAATATTAGCCATTAGAAACAACAAATACAGAGGGAGGGGCAAGATGGCGGAAGAATAGGGTCCCCAAGTCACCTGTCCCCACCAAATTACCTAGATAACCCTCAAATCATCCTGAAAATCTATGAATTCGGCCTGAGATTTAAAGAGAGAACAGCTGGAATACTACAGTGAGAAGAGTTCGCCCTTCTATCAAGGTAGGAAGATGGGGAAAAAGAAATAAAGAAACAAAAGGCCTCCAAGGGGGAGGGGCCCTGCGAGGAGCCAGGCTAAGCCCTGGGCGAGTGTCCCCAAGACAGGAAAGCCCCGTCCCAGAGAAGCAGGAGCTTCACCAATCTTCCCAGGCGGAAAGGCGCTCGCAGGGAGTTAGAGCAGGACCCCAGGAGGGCAGGGATGCCCTCAGACTCCCTGGGAAACTAACAGAGCAACTGCGCGCCGGGGAGAGTGTGCCGAGCTCCCTAAAGGGCTGCAGCGCATGGCTGGACCCGGGAGCAGCTCGGAAGCGGCTCTGGCAGAGGAAGAGGCTCCGTGCAGAGGGGGCTGCGTGGCCTGGAGCACGAATCCAACAGTGCAGGGCACAGAGCACTGGGAGCCAGGACACAGCCCAGGATCCGGTCTCCCCCCGGGACAGGCAGAGGCCGGGAGGGCCCAGAACCGCAAGGACGCTCCTGCCCCAAGCTGAGCAAATCAGCAGCCCCGCCCCCGGAGCATCCAGGCCCTGCGACGGAGAGCTCCGTAGTTACTGCAGGGGCTGAATCCAGGGCTATAGAGCTGGCGGCCGCCACTGCGGTTGTTCCTCCTGGGGCCTCACGGGGTAAACAACCCCCACTGAGCCCTGCACCAGGCAGGGGGCAGAGCAGCTCCCCCAAGTGCTAACACCTGAAAATCAGCAAAACAGGCCGCTCCCCCAGAAGACCAACTAGACGGAGAAATTCCAGGGGAAGTGAAGGGACTTAAAGTATACAGAATCAGAAGATACTCCCCCGTGTTTTTTGTTTGTTTGTTTGTTTGCTTCTTGGCTTTTTGATTTCTGGTTTTTTCCCCCACCCTCTTTTTCCTTTCTTTCTTTTTCTTTCTCTTTTTCTTCTCTTTTTTTCTTTTTTTCTTCCTTTTTTTCTTTTTCTCTTTTCTTTCCTTCTTTCTCTCTTCTCTTTTTCTCCTTTTCCCAATACAACTTGTTTTTGGCCACTCTGCACTGAGCAAAATGACTAGAAGGAAAACCTCACCTCAAAAGAAAGAATGAGAAACAGTCCTCTCTCCCACAGAGTTACAATATCTGGATTACAATTCAATGTCAGAAAGCCAATTCAGAAGCACTATTATACAGCTACTGGTGGCTCTACAAAAAAGCATAAAGGACTCAAGAGACGTAATGACTGCAGAATGTAGATCCAATCAGGCAGAAATTAAAAATCAATTGAATGAGATGCAAACCAAACTAGAAGTCCTAACGATGAGGGTTAACGAGGTGGAAGAACGAGTGAGTGACATAGAAGACAAGTTGATGGCAAAGAGGGAAACTGAGGAAAAAAGAGACAAACAATTAAAAGACCATGAAGATAGATTAAGGGAAATAAACAACAGCCTGAGGAAGAAAAACCTACGTTTAATTGGGGTTCCCGAGGGTGCTGAAAGGGCCAGAGGGCCAGAATATGTATTTGAACAAATCATACCTGAAAACTTTCCTAATCTGGGAAGGGAAACAGGCATTCAGATCCAGGAAATAGAGAGACCCCCTCCCCAAAATCAATAAAAACCGTTCAACACCTCGACATCTAATAGTGAAGCTTGCAAATTCCAAAGATAAAGAGAAGATCCTTAAAGCAGCAAGAGACAAGAAATCCCTGACTTTTATGGAGAGGAGTATTAGGGTAGCAGCAGACCTCTCCACAGAGACCTGGCAGGCCAGAAAGGGCTGGCAGGATATATTCAGGGTCCTAAATGAGAAGAACATGCAACCAAGAATAATCTTGGCTCTCATTCAAAATGGAAGGAGACATAAAGAGCTTCCAAGACAGGCAGCAACTGAAAGAATATGTGACCTCCAAACCAGCTCTGCCAGAAATTTTAAGGGGGACTCTTAAAATTCCCCTTTAAGAAGAAGGTCAGTGGAACAATCCACAAAAACAAGGACTGAATAGATATCATGATGACACTAAACTCATATCTCTCAATAGTAACTCTGAACGTGAATGGGCTTAATGACCCCATCAAAAGGCGCAGGGTTTCAGACTGGATAAAAAAGCAGGACCCATCTATTTGCTGTTTACAAGAGACTCATTTTAGACAGAAGGACACCTACAGCCTGAAAATAAAAGGTTGGAGAACCATTTACCATTCAAATGGTCCTCAAGAGAAAGCAGGGGTAGCCATCCTTATATCAGATAAACTAAAATTTACCCCGAAGACAGTAGTGAGAGATGAAGAGGGACACTATCTCATACTTAAAGGATCTATCCAACAAGAGGACTTAACAATCCTCAATATATATGCCCCGAATGTGGGAACTGCCAAATATATCAATCAATTAATAGCCAAAGTGAAGAGATACTTAGAAAATAATACACTTATAGTTGGTGACTTCAATCTAGCTCTTTCTACCCTCGATAGGTCTTCTAAGCACAACATCTCCAAAGAAACGAGAGCTTTAAATGATACACTGGGCCAGATGGATTTCACAGATATCTACAGAACTTTACATCCAAACTCAACTGAATACACATTCTTCTCAAGTGCACATGGAACTTTCTCCAGAATAGACCACATACTGGGTCACAAATCGGGTCTGAACCGATACCAAAAGATTGGGATCGTCCCCTGCATATTCTCAGACCATAATGCCTTGAAATTAGAACTAAATCACAACAAGAAGTTTGGAAGGACCTCAAACACGTGGAGGTTAAGGACCATCCTGCTAAAAGATGAAAGGGTCAATCAGGAAATTAAGGAAGAATTTAAAAGATTCATGGAAACTAATGAGAATGAAGATACAACCGTTCAAAATCTTTGGGATGCAGCAAAAGCAGTCCTAAGGGGGAAATACATTGCAATACAAGCATCCATTCAAAAACTGGAAAGAACTGAAATATAAAAGCTAACCTTACACATAAAAGAGCTAGAGAGGAAACAGCAGATGGACCCTACACCCAGCAGAAGAAGAGAGTTAATTAAAATTCGAGCAGAACTCAACGAAATCGAGACCAGAAGAACTGTGGAACAGATCAACAGAACCAGGAGTTGCTTCTTTGAAAGAATTAATAAGATAGATAAACCATTAGCCAACCTTATTAAAAAGAAGAGAGAGAAGACTCAATAAAATCATGAATGAGAAAGGAGAGATCACTACCAACACCAAGGAAATACAAACGATTTTAAAAACGTATTATGAACAGCTATACGCCAATAAATTAGGCAACCTAGAAGAAATGGATGCATTCCTGGAAAGCCACAAACTACCAAAACTGGAACAGGAAGAAATAGAAAACCTGAACAGGCCAATAACCAGGGAGGAAATTGAAGCAGTCATCAAAAACCTCCCAAGACACAAGAGTCCAGGGCCAGATGGCTTCCCAGGGTTATTCTATCAAACGTTTAAAGAAGAAATCATACCTATTCTACTAAAGCTGTTTGGAAAGATAGAAAGAGATGGAGTACTTCCAAATTCGTTCTATGAGGCCAGCATCACCTTAATTCCAAAACCAGACAAATACCCCACCAAAAAAGGAGAATTACAGACCAATATCCCTGATGAACATGGATGCAAAAATTCTCAACAAGATACTAGCCAATAGGATCCAATAGTACATTAAGAAAATTATTCACCATGACCAAGTAGGATTTATCCCCGGGACACAAGGCTGGTTCAACACTCGTAAAACAATCAATGTGATTCATCATATCAGCAAGAGAAAAACCAAGAATCATATGATCCTCTCATTATTCAGAGAATGCATTTGACAAAATACAGCATCCATTCCTGATCAAAACTCTTCAGAGTGTAGGGATAGAGGGAACATTCCTCGACATCTTAAAAGCCATCTATGAAAAGCCCACAGCAAATATCATTCTCAATGGGGAAGCACTGGGAGCCTTTCCCCTAAGATCAGGAACAAGACAGGGATGTCCACTCTCACCACTGCTATTCAACATAGTACTGGAAGTCCTAGCCTCAGCAATCAGACAACAAAAAGACATTAAAGGCATTCAAATTGGCAAAGAAGAAGTCAAACTCTCCCTCTTTGCTGATTACATGATACTCTACGTAGAAAACCCAAAAGCCTCCACCCTAAGATTGCTAGAACTCATACAGCAATTCGGTAGTGTGGCAGGATACAAAATCAATGCCCAGAAATCAGTGGCATTTCTATACACTAACAATGAGACTGAAGAAAGAGAAATTAAGGAGTCAATCCCATTGACAATTGCACCCAAAAGCATAAGATACCTAGGAATAAACCTAACCAAAGAGGTAAAGGATCTATACCCTCAAAACTATAGAACACTTCTGAAAGAAATTGAGGAAGACACAAAGAGATGGAAAAATATTCTATGCTCATGGATTGGCAGAATTAATATTGTGAAAATGTCAATGTTACCCAGGGCAATATACACGTTTAATGCAATCCCTATCAAAATACCGTGGACTTTCTTCAGAGAGTTAGAACAAATTATTTTAAGATTTGTGTGGAATCAGAAAAGACCCTCGAATAGTCAAGGGGAATTTTAAAAAAGAAAACCATAGCTTGGGGCATCACAATGACAGATTTCAGGTTGTACTACAAAGCTGTGGTCATCAAGACAGTGTGGTGCTGGCACAAAAACAGACACATAGATCAATGGAACAGAATAGAGAACCCAGAAGTGCACCCTGAACTTTATGGCCAAACATAGTCAGAAGTTGTTGTGGCCAAGTTCAAAAAGGGTGTTGCCTGTGTTCTCCTCTGGGATTTTGATGAAATCTTGTCTCACATTGATATCTTTCATCCATTTTGAGTTTATCTTTGTGTATGGTGTAAGAGAATGGTCCAGTTTCATTCTTCTTCATGTGGAAGTCCAATAACTGTTTTCTAACAACATTTTTACTCACAAATTGCATGGCATAAACATGAATTTTTGTTAAAGGAGATATTGTTAGTATTTGGGTGAAGTGACTAGGGAATTAAGATAAAGAAAATAGAAGAGGGAGAAGGCTCAAGCCCTGCTCAAGGCACTTCTTGTCCAGGGTAAAGAGTTTAACTTTTATTTTAATTGCAATGCATCTCAGTAAATACCAACATTCAGTCATATTTTCAATCTAGAAACACTTGGGTCTTCATCACAAATTCCTTTCCCTCATTTCCTTTTCCACATTCAAATGACCACCAAATCTTGAATATTCTACCTTAAATATATACCAACTTCTCTCCCTTTCTACCATCCTACACGATGCCTCCAGTATCTCTCTTTACTGAGATAAAGAAGTCAAGTGAAGGAATACATGATGATTGTGAGAAGAATATATTCAAGAGGTCAGTTTGGGACATACTAATTTTGAGAGTACCAACCAAGACATATCCAACTGGAAAAGTAAGGTACGCAATTGGATAATGGTTAGAAAAGTTATAGACCAAGTTAGAATTGGAGATACAGATTTAGACAACATATAAAATGGTGTTTCAGGGACATGTGGATGGCTCAGTCTGTTAAGCATCTGTCTTTGGCTCAGGTCATGATCCCGGGTCCTGGGATTGAGCCCCGCATTGCATTGGGCTCCCTGCTAAGCAGGGAGTCTGCTTCTCTTTCTCCCTCTGCTTGCCACTCTCCCTGTTTGTGCTCACTCTCTCTCTCTCTCTGTCAAGTAAATAAATAAAATCTTTAAAAAATAAATTAAAATGGTGTTTCGGATCTTTTCTGACTGTTCATATTCCATTATGGACACTTCACAGAGAAAGTGCTGAAGAAGCCATTAGAAACAACAAATACTCACCATTTGCTTCAACGTGGATAGAACTTGGAGGCTATTATGATGAGTGAAGTAAGTCAATCAGAGAAGGACAAGCATTATATGGTCTCATTCATTTGGGGAATATAAAAAATAGTGAAAGGGAATAAAGGGGAAAGGAGAGAAAATGAGTGGGAAGTATCAGAGAGGGTGACAGAACATGAGAGACTCCTAACTTTGGAAAACAAACAAGGGGTGGTGGAAAGGGAGGTGGGCAGGGGGGTTGGGGTGACTGGGTGATGGGCACTGAGGGGGGCACTTGATGGGATGAGCACTGGGTGTTATGCTATATGTTGGCAAATTGAACTCCAATAAAAATTATACAAAAAAAGGAAAAGAAAGTGCTGAAGAAATACAAGCAGCTGACAGGGGTGGTTGCTATGCAACAGATGAGGAAAATCATACAGGCAGAATTGATGTTGATCTTTGGGACCAAATGCTGCCATCCTTCCTAGCATTAGCTTTCTCTCATATCCAGATTCCCGGCAGGAACTAATGCCAGAACAAAGTGAAATGTACAAAGACTTGCCTTGGATTTTGGAAATATATCATTTCAATTTGGGTCACCTTACATTTGCATATGATTTTCTGCCTTTTTTAGTTTCTCCAGTCATCTTGGAATCATAACAACATGCATGTCCTTTAGTAAGACCCCAGTAAGTATGTCTTACACCTTATATTTTGTATATTAAGAAACTGGGCTCAGAGATGTCCAGTGACCTGAGCAGGCTCACACAGCTAGCAACATTCTGGCCTGGCACTCCATCCCTGGAATTCTGAAGGCTGGCCCAGATTCTTTTTGTAAAACAACAGCTGCTCTAGGCCATAGCCCTGGAAGGAACCCAGGCAAGCATTTACTCTGAATCAGAACTTGCCATGGCTCAGATACACAAGTGCCTGATTATCCTGGCTGCTCCAGCAGGCACCAGGAAGGTCTCGGGGGCAGCATGTTTGTGCCACTCACAGTGAAAAGACGTGAGAGTTGGGGTTGGGAGTGGATCCCAAAGAGCAATTACCACACCATGGTAGAGTAGGCGAGGGGTGAAGCCTGAGGAATTTCTACCTGTATCCTAGATGCAGAGCTTCAGCTTGGGTTTCAGAGAACACAAACTTCACTTGTTTGGGACAGGTGTTTGCAGGGAAGGAGAGGTGTGTGTGTTGGGGAGGGGGTAATGTCACTCAAACTGGAGAGGGGAGCATGCCTCAGTCCCCAGGCCAGCACTATCGGGATGCGGGGTTTGGAGTCAGGAAGACTCAGGCCCACATACTGCATTTTCTGTTTAGTAGCTCTGTGGCCTTGTCTAATTCATACAGTGTGTCTGTGCATCAGCTTCCTAATCTGTACAACAGGAATGCTGACATCCACCTCTCAGGGCTACTGTGAGAGGAAGATAAGGCCTAGTACAGATGCTATAATACACAAGCTATGCCCTTCCCTGCTCTCCTGCCCACCTGCACACACAAAGTAAGGTTATGGCTGGAACTGCACAAAGGGCAGGGAAAAAAGATGTAGGCAATTCATGAGTGAGGGGCTCACATGGAGCCAGTTGGTATTCGCTAAGGTAATTGCCTTCCCCCTTAGTGTATTTTCCATATGTTCTTCTTTTTCATGAGGCCTAGAGCTGAAGAGATGCTTAGTAGTTGTTTGGTATAGAATTTCTTCCCTCATAGAGATCTATTTCAGAGAGGCATATGGATTCTTGGACTGATCACTCTTATGGCTAGTCATGTTGGTCACCAGATTTCAAGTCATGGGTACTCTGCAAATATTCAGCCTGGAAAGGCTGGCCAATGACATTTAGACTGAAAAGAGACTAATATATAGCAAAAGCCAATACATTAACTTTTAACTGGCTGGTGATCAGTCTTGTACACCCCTTCTCTCAGTAAAGGAAAACAGTCATGGTCCTCTTGGAGTCTTTGGCATCACAATGAGGAAAGTTGGTCAGTCATTTCAGTAGTTGAAATTCTTTAGTTGGGATTCTGCAGGTATACATAGGCTGTGTAAAGAATTTCTGGTCACAAGTTCCAACTGTCCTGTCAGCAGCTGGGTTACTCTTTTATAGGTACACTGCCTCACACAAAGAGACACATTTTTCTGTTGCTTGGATGACCCCTCCACAGATTTCATACAGACCATTCCTCTTCTGCCTATATAGCCCTTCATGACACAGGACACAATATCACTAATTAGGTATTAATATCAATGTAGCATTGCCTTTCCCATATGACATTCTGGCCACCTTGATGGGAGGAGTGTCCCCAGGCTTCTTACATCTACAGATGCTCCCTTGGGTCAATCCTAAAGATGTTTCATATCATTATTTTTTTTCATATCATTCTTTAAATGGTGATTTTTTCACCATTCCCTAAGGCTGTAAAAATATTCAAAAACAGCATGAAAGTATGGATTCACATCATGCATAATGTAATTGAAAAATCTTATATTGTTGAGCAATTTTCCAATTTTCACTATTGTATATGAAAAATGAATAATTTTGCTCTTAAATATTAAAGTAAATAAACCTATGAGGGTTTTTTTTGCTGTTAGTTATTGAAAGTGAAATCATTGAGGAAAACGTATGAATATTTGTAAGGCCTTCATGTATATATTTGTCTCCGGAACAGCTGTACCAATTTATAGAGCTACAGCTATGTGTGAATGCCAATTTTACTGCACAATC
This sequence comes from Canis lupus dingo, assembly GCF_003254725.2. Lineage (NCBI taxonomy): Eukaryota > Metazoa > Chordata > Mammalia > Carnivora > Canidae > Canis > Canis lupus. Next base: position 44,536,702 of record NC_064281.1, read on the forward strand.
ACCAACACTGGCTACTATTCTCTTTAAAAATTTGCCAATCACATATTTGAAAAATAAGTGGTTTAATATTGCTGTATTTGAGAAATATATTTACTCTTTTTTGATTATAGAGGCAATTCATAATCTATGTACAAAATTGGGAAATACAGAAAGAAATGAAGACCAAAATAAGAATAAAATATAATTTCACAACAATATAACCAGTCATAATTTTAAACATTTTCTTTACACTTGTTTATTTATCCTGGCTCTTTTCTTTCTTTCCACATTCCACATCCAACCAATCCATAAGGAAAATATTTCAGTTTTATTTTCAAAATTTATGTTTGCAATTTGACTATTTCTTACCAGTTCTATAGTAATCACCCTGGCTCAAACCATTATCATTGCTCATTGCTCATATGGACCATAATAATAGCATCCTCACTGGTCTCCCTGCTTCCACTGTGTCCCATTCAGAAAGATCTTGCTAAAATCTCATGCCCCTCCTCTGCTCACAACCTTTTCATATCTCCTACCAAACTTCGAGTACAACTAAAGTCCTTGGAGTGATCTATAAGGTCCAACATGATTCACTCATCCCCTCTCTAATTTCATTGCCATAACCCTCTCACTCATTCCAGTCATACTACATTGGCTTCCTCCTGGATATTAAATATACCTGGCTTGCTTGCTTCTACTTTAGGTGTTTACTCAGCGGTTTCCATTGCTAGGAATACTATTTTACAATATAACTGCATCACTAATTCTCTCACAGTGAAGAAATTTCTCAAATAAGCACCTTTTGAGTATTCTGATCCCCTTAATCTGCTCTATTTTTCTTTTACCCATAACTCTTACTTGTAATGTATCGTGTAATTTAGTTATTTTTCATATTATTGTTTATAATCTGTTTCTCCACTAAAATTAACATCCACAAGGAGAGAGAGATGTGTTTTATGTTTCCAAAGGACATTGAACAAGGACATGACACAAAGAAGGCACTCAATAAATACTTCCTGAATCTATCTATCTATCAATCTATACCTATATCTATATCTATATCTATATCTATATCTATATATCTATATCTATCTATCTATCTCAATTAATGCTTGAGCTATTTAATGGGCCTCAGTAGGAATAAGACAAAGGAAAGGTTATTTTGTTGCTCCACAAAGGTAAAGAGTTGATGAGGGATTTAAAAGAAAAAAAAAAAAACTAAACTAGGAGCCAAGAAAATGGTGGAAGCTGTCTAGGAGCTTGATGTAACCCCTTCCATCCAATTCCAAGAACTTTTCTAAATTTCACAAAATCTCATGTGCTGTTTAGTCTGAGTGAATGTTTTGGAGGATGCGGATGAGATAGGTGATATGACAGTTGTAAGTTAAGAGACATATGGAAGTACACCCAACAATAGCATAATATACATTCTTCTAAAGTGTATAAAAACCATTCTCCAGGAGAGACTACATGTTAGTCCATAAAACAAGTCTTAAAAGATTAAAATTTTTAAATATTGAAATTAAAAAAAGTGTCATTCCTGATCATAATAGAATGAGACTAGAAACCAATAACAGAAGGCAAACTGGTAAATCCATAAATATGTGGAAACACAGCCTTCAACAACCAATGGCTTAAAGAAGTCAGAGAAAAATTAGAAAGTACTTGGAGACAAATGAAAATGAAAACAAAACACACCAAAACTTAGGGGATGCAGTGAAAGCAGTATTAAGGGAAAGATTAGAGTTATGAAGACATATATTAAAAAAGAAGAGAGATCTCAAATAAACAACCTAACTTTCTAACTTGAGGAACTAGAAAAAGGAAAACAAACTAAACCCTAGTTAGCAGAAGGAAAGGAATAACAAAATTAGAGCAGAAATAAATAAAATAGAAAATTAAAACAATAGAAAAAATCAATGATAGAGTGGATTCTTTGAAAAGACCTACAAATTGACAAATATTTAGTTATATTGCCTAAAAAAGGAGAAGATTCAATCAGAAATAAAAGAAGACATTACAACCAATGCCACAGAAATTAAAAGGATTATAAAACATTATTATGAACACTTGTACACCAACATATTGAGTAACTTAAAAAAATAGTTTAGGGCAGCTAGGTAGCTCAGTCAGTTAAGTGTCTGCCTTCAGCTCAGGTCATGATCCCAGATTCCCCTGATCAAGTCCTGCATCAGGCTCCCTGCTTAGGGGAGAGCCTACTTCTCCCTCTCCCTCTGTCCCTCCCTCTGCTCTTGTTCTCACTCATTCTTTCTCCCTCAAATAAATAAACAAACAAACAAATAAATAAAATCTTTTAAAAAGAAATAGCTTAATTCCTAGAAACAAATGACTTAAAAACTGTATCATGAAGAATAGAAAATCTACAAAGACCAATAACTAGTAAGGAAATTGAATCAGTATTAAAAAAACTCCTTCACCCAGGAAAAATTCCAAATTCATTGTATGAGGCCGGCATTACCTTGATACCAAACCAGATAAAGACAGCACACAAAAAAGAGAACTACAGGCCAATATCTCTAATGAACATAGACATAAAAATCTCAACAAAATATTAGCAAACCAAATCCAACAATATATTTAAAAAATCATTCAGCATGATCAAGTTGAATTTATTTATTCCTGGAATGCAGGTGTGGTTCAATATTCACAAAGCAATCAATGTAATGTGCCATATCAATAGAAGAAAGGATAAAAACCATATGATTATTTTAATAGATACAGAAAAAGCATTTGACAAACTACAACATCCATTCATTATTTAAAAATCCTCAACAAAGTAGATTTAGAGGGAACACCTCAACATAATTAAGACCCTATATGAATAATCCACAGCTAATATCCTCAATGGGAAAATGAGCTTTTCCTCTAAGGTCAGGAATAAAACAGGGATGTCCAATCTCACCACCTTTAATCAACATAGTACTGGAAGTCCTATCCACAGCAATCAAACAAGAAAGAGGAATAAAAGGCAACCAGACTCATAAGGAAGAAATATAACTTTCATTATTGGCAGATGGCATGATACTATAGATATAGCTCTAAAGATGCCACCACAAAACTACTAGAACTGATAAATTCAGTAAAGTCACAAAATAAAAAGTCAATTTACAGATTTCTGTCACATTTCTATAAACTAATAATGAAGTAGCAGGAAGATAAATAAAGAAAACAATCCTATTTACAATTGCACCAAGATAATACAATACCTAGGAGTAAACCTAACCAAAGAGGTCAAAGACCTTTACTCTGAAACTATAAAATATTAATGAAAAAAATTGAAGAAGACACAAAGAAATGGAAAGACATTCCATGCTTATGGATTGGAAGAACACATATTATTAAAATGCCTATACTAATCAAACCAGTCTATACATTTAATGCAATCCTTATCAAAATACCAATAGCCCTTTTCACAGAACTGGAAGAAAAAAATCCTAAAATTTATATGGTACCATAAAAGACTCTGAACAGCCAAAGCAATCTTGAAAAAGAAAAGAAAAGCTGGAGGTATCACAATTCCAGACTTCAAGTTATATTACAGGGCTGTAATAATCAAAACAGTATGGTAATAGCACAAAAATAGACAGAGATCAATGGAATAGAATATAAATCACAGAAATGAGCCCACAATTATATGGTCAGTTAATCTTTGAAAAAACAGGAAAGAATATCTAATGGGAAAAATACAGTGTCTTCAACAAATGGTGTTGAGAAAATTGGGTAGCAACATATAAAAAAATGAAACTGGACCTCTTTCTAACACCATACAGAAAATTGAACTCAAAATGGTTTAAAGACCTAAATGTGAGACCTGAAACCATAAAAATCCTAGAAGAGAGCACAGGCAGTAATTTATATGACATTGTGGCAACATCCTTCTAGACATGTCACCTGAGGCAAGAGAAACAAAAGTGAAAATAAACTATTGGGGCTACGTCAAAATTAAAAGTTTCTGCACAGCAAAGAAAACAACCAACAAAACTGAAAGAGATTCTACTGAATGGCAGAAGATATTTGCAAGTGACATATCCAATAAAGGGTTAGTATCCAAAATATATAAAGAAATTATACAACTCAACACCCCAAAACCAAATAATCCAATTAAAAATGGGCAGAAGACATGAGAAGACATTTTTCCAAAGACATCCAAACGTCCAACAGACACATGAATAGATGCTCAACATCACTGACCATCAGGGAAATGAAAATCAAAATCACAAAGAGATATCACATCACACCTGTCAGAATGGCTAAAATCAAAAGCTCAAGAAACAAATGTTGGTGAGGATGTGGAGAAAAATGAACCTTTTGCGCTGTTGATGGGAATGCAAACTGATGGAAGACAGTACTGGGGTTCCTCAAGAAGTTAAAAATAGAACTACCCTACAATCCAGTAATTGCACTACTGGGTATTTAAGAATACAAAAACATTAATTACTGGATTGTCTATTCCAGAATTATTTATAATAGCCAAACTATGGAAGCAGCCTAAGTGTCCATCAATAGATGAATGGATAAAGAAGGTGGAGTATATAGGGGCACCTGGGTGGCTCAGTTAGTTAAATGTATGCCTTTGGCTCAGATCATGATCCCAATGTCCTGGGATCAAGTCCCAAGTTGGGTTGCCTGCTCAGCAGGAAGTCTGCTTGTCCCTCTCACTCTCCCTCTGCTCCTCCCCCTGCTCATGCTCTCTCTCTCTCTCCAATAAATAAATAAATAAACAAACAAATAAATAAAATCTTTAAAACGTTGTGATACACCCCCCCACACACACAATAGAATATTACTCAGCCACAAAAAAGTGAAATCTTGCCATTTGCAGTAATGTGGATGGAGCCAGAGACTATTATGCTAAGTGAAATAGGTCAGTCAGAGAAAGACAAATACCATATGATTTCACTCACATGTGGAATTTAAGAAACAAAACAAAGGAAAAAAGAGATGAATCAAAAAACAGACTATTAACTATAAAGAACAAAGTGATGGTTACCAGAGGGAAGTTGTGTGGAGGGATGGGTTAAATAGGTGATGAAGATTAAGTAGTGCATTTGTCTTCACCAGCACTGAGTGTTTTAGGGAACGGTTGGATCATTATATTTTACATTTGAAACTAATATAGTACTATATGTTAACTACACTGGAATTAAAGAAAATCTCCTTCATTTCCCATCTCTACACAAACAACAACAACAAAAACCCAACTCCTCCACCATGCAGCTTCACTGGAGAATTATACCAAACATTTAAATAAAGAACTAAGGGGAGGAGTTAAGATGGCAGAGGAGTAGGGGGACCCTAGGTTTTTTTCATCCCTCAAATACAGCTAGATAGTTATCAAATCACTCTGAACACCCAATAATTCAATAGGAGGTTTGAGAAAACAAGTATTGCAAGTCTACACATAGAAAAGCAACCACCTTTTAGAAGGTCCAGAGACTTGAGTCCAATGTAATATAGCTGTAGATACAGCAGAGGGGAGGGAACCTGCTTAAGGAGGTTACTGCTATTATAAATAATTCTGGAATAGACAATCCAGTAAAGGAGGTTACTGCAAAGTTTTATAAGCAGTGGAGTACAAAATAAGAACTCTTAGAAGTCTGCTATGGTGGGGGACATGCCTGGCTTAAAGTGGTCATGTGGCAAAGCAGGGAAGAATTCCAGTTGTGGCACCAAGGTCTGAGGATCCCCTGGGTTGCAAGAGGATGGGTGGCACTTAAGTGCTGCACTGTTCTAGGCATAGGAGCGTGAAAGCTGGCTGAGAGCAGCAAGTCTAAGTGACAGCTTTCTGCTCTGTATCGCCATAAACTTTGAACCGCTTGGTGGTCCTGTGACCACTTTCCTGAGAAGGGTCAGGCAAAAGGCAGAAAGAAGCCTGGCAACACCCTCCCCAGGAGAAACAGTGACGGTCTGCACCACAGCAGTCCCTATAAATTGGAGTTTTGGAACTCAGTCACATGCTTGAGATGAAAAGGATTGGACACAGGCAGGGTGAACACAGCGTTCTGACAGAAACCAGGGAGACCAGAGTTATGGATTGCTCTTCTGTGAGGGCTCACTAAAGAGTGGAGGGCTCAAATACTCGGCTCTGGGGCTTGAGAGCAGGGCACTTCCCATCAGAGCTGAAAGCATTCAGGGAGCAAAACAGCGCCACCTAGTGGAGACTGGGGCCACTTACACAAAGCCCAGCCTCCCAGCCCATTGGAGACACATTTCCAATAGGGCAAGTCCATCCTGTGCAACAGGATCCTCCCCCAAGAAGACCAGGAAAAACAACCTACTCCCAGCAAGTTTACTGATCACAGAAGGCTAGGAAGCTTCAGCTTTAGGAGAAAATAGTATCTAACCTCTTCTGCACTTTTATTCTTCATATTTTTTATTATTTTTTCATTTATTTTCTTATTTTTTAATTCTTTTAAAATTTTTATTGTTTTGCTCCCTGCGGGGAGCCCGCTTCTCCCTCTGCCTGTGTCTCTGCCTCTTTCTCTCTCTCTGTGCCTGTCATGAATGAATAAATCTTAAAAAATAATTTTTATTTTTATATATACTTTATATATTTTATTTTTGGTTCCTTTTATTTTATTTTTAAATTTATTTATTTATTTATTTATTTATTTATTTATTTATTTATTTATTTATTTATTATTTTGGGATCTACTTTCTTTTAAGAAGCAGACCAAAACACACCCAGGATCTAGTTTTTTGTTGTTGTTGCTGTTTCTTTTTCTTTCTTCTTTTCTTTTCTGGACAAAATGATGAGATGGAGAAATGCACTCCGAAAGAAAGAACAGGAGGCAGTACTCACAACCAGGGATTTAATCACTACAGAATAAGTAAGATGTCTGAACTAGAATTTTAAACAATTATTATAAGGATACTAGTTGTACTTGAAAAAAAAGCATAGAAGACACCAGAGAATCCTTTACTGTAGAGATAAAAGAGCTAAAAATCTAGTCAGGTCAAAGTTAAAACTGTGATAACTAAGAGGTAGTCCCAAGGGGAGGCCATAAAAATAAGCATGGATGAAACAGAAAAGTAAATCAGTGAAATAGAAGATAAAATTATGAGGAAAATGAAGCTGAAAAGAAGAGGGAAAGAAAACTATTAGATCATGAAGGTAGACCTTGGAACCTCAATGATTCCATAAAGTGAAATAAGATCCATATCATAGGCGTCCAAGTCTTGGATTTTCTTTTGGGGTGAATCCTTCCATCTTGTGTTTTTGCAGAGAAAAACAAAACAAAATAAAATAAATATTTAAAACATTTAAAATAAATAAAGGAAGCTAGGTATGTTTTGGTCTGCTTGTTAAGAGAAGCTTGATAGACAAAAGAAAGAAGATAAAAAATTTAAAATAAAAAAACATAGAAAATAAAAAAATTGCTCTTTCTCTATCCAAAAACCAAAACCAACCAAAACCAAAAAAACAACAAAACCATACCATAAGAGACTCTTAACTATAGAAAACAAACTGAGGGTGGCTGGAAGGGGTGGGGGTTGGGGGATGGGGTAACTGGGTGATGGGCATTAAGGAGGGCACTTGTGTAATGAGAACTGGGTGTTATATGCAATTGATGAATCACTAAATTCTACCTCTGAAACTAATAATATGCTATATTTAATTAAAATGATTTTAAATTTAAAAATTAAAAAATAAACAACCACAATAAATCCATAGGAAGCTAGATCCTGTTTTCCCTAGATCCGAGGCTTTGTAGCATTCTATGATTGGTAGACTTGGTGCAGGCAAGATGTTTGTAATAGTCTTCCGGGTTAGGGGCCTCCGCTCTCATTCTCACGTGGATTTACCCTACAGGAGAGGTGCCTGCAAGAGCCAGAGGGGCGGGGCTTGGTGTAGCTGCTCAGTTCTCCACTTGGTGGTACTGTTTAGCTCACTGAGGTCTATCAGTGCTGGTGGGAGAGGGGTGAAAATAGTTTTGCCCCACTTTCTCATCTCTGGAGCGGGTAATTCACACCCACCTTTCTTCAAGAAGCCCTCACAGACATGCCGACAATCACCCCTCCTGTGACTCTAGCTTCTGTCAGATCCCACCTTCACCTTGTCCTTGACCAAGCTGTGTAGGACTCCTGGATTTTATCTCAGGCACAGCTATGTTTCAAAACCCCCCAGTTCAGAGACCCCCCCACAGCACAGACCTGGACTAATCCTCGGGGAAAAGGTCTCCCTGCACTGTAGCCAGTGCAGAATTGTCCCGGAAAACAGTCACAACAACAGCTGGCGCCAGGGTTTGCCCTCAGCAGGCATCTTTGTTCCAATACTGGTAAATAGGGCAGCTCATCGGTGCCTGAAAGGTCCTTTGCCCATGGATAGGCCATGTAACCCCTACGAAATGCACTCCAAGCAGGGGAACACCTTCTTCCCATGCAACCCAGTGGATCCTCAGACAGTGCTGCCTGCTCCTGGGCTCTGCCTTGCTTCCCCACTAGAGCACCACCAGGTATGACCTTGGCTATGGTGCTGACCTCCAAAACTTCAGACTCTGTGCTTAGCTGTTTATTAAAAACTGGCAGTATTAAAACCCTCTTTTTTCCCACTCAGTGGTTTTGAGAAATAATTTTCTTGTACAGTCCCCTGTGTATGTTTTTACTCTCTTTTTTTTTTTCACTATTTCCCTCTCTCCTTCTTTCTCGCTACTCTCTCTGCAATCAGGCCTCCCTCCCCTTGCAGTGCCCATGGCTCTCTTCTTCCACAAATCAACTCTCCACAATTCCTACCTTCCACGGGTCATTTTTTCTGTTTGTAGACATGCAGCTTTGTTCTCTAAGACTTCTGAAGAATTTCTTGGGTGTTCAGAATGATTTATCAAGCTGTGTTCCAGGGAGGAGTCAAGCTTAGGATTGCCTAACTCCTCTGCCATCTTAACCCCCTCCCCTGCAACAGATTTCTATATATTGCTTTTGTATCCTGCAACTTTACTGAATTTATTTATTAGATCTAACAGGTTTTTTTTTTTTTGGTGGAGTCTTTAGGGTTTTCTATATATAGTATCGTGTCATCTGCAAAAAATAAGTTTACTTCTTCCTTACCAATGTGGATGCCTTTTATTTCTTTTTCTTGTCTAATTGCTGTGGCTAGGACTTCCAGTACTATGTTGAATAACAGTGGTGAGAATGGACATAGTTGCCTTGTTCCTGACCTTGGAAGAAAAGCTTTCAGCTTTTCACCATTGAGTATGATATTAGCTGTAAGTTTGTCATACATGGTCTTTATGAGGTTGAGGTAAATTGTCTCTATACCAACTTTGTTGAGTGTTTTTATCATAAATGCATGTTGAATTTTGTCAAATGTTTTCTGCATCTATTGAAATTATCATATGATTTTTATACTTCATTTTGTTTATATGGTAAATCATGCTGTTTGATTTGCAGATGGTTAAACATCCTTTCATCCCTGAAGCTTTACTGAGGCCAGATAAGGGTCCTAGGGGTGGGACATGCTTATAGCTTTAGCAATGAGAGAAGAGCATTGTGGGCAGAACACACCAGTGGCTTTGCGGAGGCTCTGTCCATGTGGACCTGCATGCACTAACAAGATAGGGGCAAGTGCAAAAATGGCACTTGTTAGTGCCTCTGTCCTTGAAGAAGTCGCAACTAGTTCTTGCCCCTCTGGCAGATACTTTAAGATTAGCAAATGAAATCTCTTTTATAAGTAATCTAATCACCTCTCAAATTTCTGCCTTTAAGTTGAGTCCTGGAACAGGTGGGTCTATGTGTGAGCCTCTCAAAAGGAGTATCTGAGGTCCCCATAGAGCCTCCTGGTACGCTGAATGTAAGCCCCATTGATTTCCAAAGTCAGATGTTTTGGGGATCACATTTCTCTGGTGCAGTTTCCAAGAGTTGTTGTGCCTGATGTGGGGCACAAACCCCCTCATTCTTCAGGGAGAAGCTATAGGCCCACAATATCCCTCCCTACTTTGTGTTGTCATGCCATGGGTAAGGTTTTTGGTAAGAATGTGTCATGTCTCTGCCTCTCATACCCATCTCTAATCCCTTATTCAGGGAGGGAGCTGTTTAGTTAGTTTTCATTTTCTTTTCAGTGGGAATTATTTTATATGTAGCTGTAGATTTGGTGCATCCATAAAAGGAGTTGAATTCAGTGTCTTCCTATGCAGCCATCTCAGACCAGAGACTTCTTTCTTGACCTATGAATTATTTATAAATTTATTGCTTATTTTCTAAATAATTAAGGATTTTCTATATTTTTGTTATTAATTTTTAGTCTAATTTAATTATGATCTGGCAGTGTGCTTTGTATGATTTGTATTCTTGCAAAATTTCTGATGAGTGTTATGATGTAATTATTATTCCTGTTTCTCTATAATATGCCCCTCCTAACCCTGGGATACCTTCAAGATTTTCTTTTCACCTTTGGTTTTCAACAGTTTGAATATGATATGGCTAGATGTGGTTTCATTTTAGTATTTATCCTTCATGGTGTTTTCTGAGCTTTTTGGATCTGTGGTGTCTTTTCTCTCATTAATTTTGGAAAATACTAGGTCATTATTTTTCAGATATTCTCTGTCCTTTTCTTTCTTCTTCTTCTTGGATTCTAAATATGCAATATGTTACACTGTTTAATATTATCCCACAGATCTCAGATGCTCTGTTCTCATTTTCTAAGTCTCTTTTCACTTTATGTTTCAATTTCTAAAACTTTTAATTACCTTGTGTCAAGTTTATTAGTTCTTCCCTTGGCTGTGTTGAGTTTATGGATAAGCCCACTGAGCAGTCTCCATCTTTACTACTATGTTTTCCTTTCTACCATTTCCATATAACTCTTCTAATAGATTTCACCTCTCTACTATAATTATCTATCTGATTTCAAATGTGTCTAATTTTCTCCTTAATTTTTTTAAAAGTAAGCTTCATGCCCAGTGTGGAGCCCAACACAGTACTTGGACTCACGACCCTGAAATCAAGACCTAAGCTGAGATCAAGAATTGGACAAATAACCAACTGAGCAATGCAGGCACCCCTAGAGATTTTAATATTTTGATCTTAATTGTTGTTATTTTTAATTTTTAATTCCTTCTGATCCGCCATCTGTGAGAAACCTAGATCTGGCTCTAATGATTGCTTTGTCTATTCATAATCTATTTTTTCTATTCTATTCTATTCTATTCTATTCTATTCTATTCTATTCATTTTTGTATATCTTTGTTTTCCTCTCCAAATTTAAATAAAATTTGTTTTTATTTAAATTCCAGCTAGTTAACATACAGTACAATATTAGTTTCAAGTGTAGAATTTAATGATTCATCAGTTACATACAACACCTGGTGCTCATCACAGCAAGTGTCCTCCTTAATACCCATCACTTGTTTAACCCACCTCCCCATCAGTTTTTTTCTCAATTTGCCTTTTTCCCCCATATTCGTCTTTTTTTTCTTGAATTTCACATATGAGTGAAATCATATGGTATTTGTCTTTCTCTGACTGACTTATTTCACTTAGCAAAATACTCTCTAGCTCCATCCACATCATTACAAATGGTAGGATTTCATTCTTTATGACTATATATATATATATATATATACACATCACATCTTTTTTATCCATCCATCAGTTGATGGACATTTGGGCTCCTTCCATAATTTGGCTATTGTTGATAATGCTGCTATGAACATCAAGGTCCACTTGCCCCTTTGCTTCAGTATTTCTGTATCCTTTGGGTAAACACCCAGTAGTGAAATTATTGGATCATTGGGTGTTCTATTTTTAACTTTTGGAGGAACTTTCTTTTTTTTAAGATTTTATTTATTTATTCACGAGAGAAAGAGAGAGAGGCAGAGACACAGGCAGAGGGAGAAGCAGGCTCCATGCAGGGAGCCAGACATGGGACTGGATCCCCGGTCTGCAGGATCATGCCCTGGGCTGAAGGCGGAGCTAACCTGCTGAGCCACCCAGGCAGCCCTTGGAAGAACTTTCATACCGTTTTCTCGAGTGGCTGCACCAGTTTCCATTCCCACCAACAGTATGAGAGTGTTCCCTCTTCTCTGCATCCTCACTAACACCTGTTGTTTCCTGTGTTAATTTTAGCCATTATGACTGGTGTAAGGTGATATTTCATTGTAGTTCTGATTTGTATTTCCCTGATGATCAGTGATGTTGGGCATCTTTTCCTGTGTCTATTAACCATCTGTCTGTCTTCTTTGGAAAAATGTCTATTCATGTCTTCTGCCCACTTTGTAACTAGATTATTTGTCTTTTGGGTGTTTTATACGTTCTTTACATTTTTTGGATACTAACCCTTCATCAGATATGCCATTTGCAAATATCTTCTCCTAGTCCATAAATTGCCTTTTAGTTTTGTTGATTGTTTCCTTTGCTGTGCAGAAGTTTTTGTATTTTGATGAAGCCACAATAGTTTATTTTTACTTTTTTATCTTATTTTTTATTGAAAGCTGGACATGTATAGAGTAGTAGAAATAACAAACATAAATAATATTTTTATCCTTGTAAATGAACATGATTTTTTCTAGACCTTGATTTTATTTTGTTTGCTACATTCATACTTTGAATTTCTCTCCCCACCTTTTTCTTTGCATCTTTCCTTTCTGCTGCTCCCTTGAGTGATTCTATTTCTTGAGATCTTTCAGCTGTTTTCCACTTTTACTCCAGGTTTGTTAGCATGGCAGTAAAGGGGTCAGGCAGGTGGGGTTTCCTGGTAACATGAAGGGTGAACTTTTCCAAAGGAGACAATGAAATCTTGTCATTTGCAACAACATGGAGCTAGAGTATATTATGCTAAGTGAAATAAGTCAGTCAGAGAAAGACAAATACCATATGATTTCACTCATATGTGGAATTTAATAACAAAACAGAGGATCATAGGAAAGGAAGAAAAAAAGAGAGAGAGGGAGGTAAACCATAAGAGACTCTTAACTAGGGGCAACCCGGGTGGCTCGGTGGTTTAGCGCCGCCTTCAGCCCAGGGTGTGATCCTGGGAATCCGGGATTGAGTCTCCTGTGTCGTGCTGGGCTCCCTGCATGGAGCCTGCTTTTCTCTCTCTCTCTCTCTTTCTCATGAACAAATAAATAAAACCTTTTTTTTAAAAAAAAGACACTCTTAACTATAGAGACCAAACTGAGGACTGATAGAGTGGAAATGGGTGAGGGATGAGCTAATGGGTGATGCATATGAGGGCACTTGTGATGAGCACTGGGTGTTATATGCAAGTGTTGAATCCCTAAGTTCTAATCCTGAAACCAATATTACACTCTATTTAACTAACTAGAATTTAAATAAAAGCTTGAAAAAATAAAATGTATTTATTTATAAATGTCATAATTATGTACATATACAATGCAAAAAATCTGCAAGCTCTTAGAACATATAAGTAAGGTTTGCAGGGTTAATATATAAAGGCCAATTATTTTTCTATATATTAACAATCAACAAATGGGAAGAACTTAAAACCACACCATGTACAATAGCATAAAAAGACGAAATACAAAGCAATGAATCTAATGAAAGAAGTACAAGGTAATCTTGCACAGTAATCTACAAAATATTATTCAGAAGTAATTTAAGAATTTAAGAAGTTCCCAAAAATGCCATGTTCTTGGATTGGAAGAATCAAAGTTGTAAAAATGTAAATATTTTCAAATTCTTCTCTACAAATTCTATACAATTCCAATAAAAATTCTAGTGTTATTTTTGCTGGTGGAAATTGGGAAGACGATTCCAAAATGGACTTATAGAAATACAGGGGATCCCTGGGTGGCTCAGCGGTTTAGCGCCTACTTTGGCTCAGGGCGTGATCCTGGAGTCCCGGAATCGAGTCCCGCGACGGGCTCCATGCATGGAGCCTGCTTCTACCTTGGCCTGTGTCTCTGCCTCTCTCTCTCTCTCTTTCTGTCTATCATGAATAAATAAATAAAAATCTTAAAAAAAAGAAATACAAAGAAGTGCCAAGACAATCTTGAAGAATAATAATAAGCTGGGAGATGCACAACTACTATAGATAACAAAAATTATTTATATACAGATAAAATATTAAAGATTATTAAACTTCTTATTATTCTATTGATGAAGTCCCAATAGTTCATTTTTGCTTTTGTTTCTCTTGTCTTCATAGATGTATCTTGCAAGAAGTTACTGTGGCCAAGTTCAAAAGGGTGTTTGTTGCCTGAGTTCTCCTCTAGGATTTTGATGGAATCTTGTCTCACATTTAGATCTTTCACCCATTTTGAGTTTATCTTTGTGTATGGTATTAGAGAATTGTCTAGTTTCATTCTTCTGCACATGGCTGTCTAATTTTCCCAGCATCTTTTATTGAGGAGACTTTTTTCCAATGGATAGTCTTTCCTCCTTTGTCGAATATTAGTTGACCATAAAGTTGAAGGCCTATATATTAATTACTTCTCTATTGTGTTCCATTGATCTATGTATCTGTTTTCGTGCCAGTACTACACTGTCCTCATGATCACAGCTTTGTAGTACAACTTGAAATCCAGCATTGTGATGATCCCAGCTCTGGTTCTTTTTTGATATTCCCCTGGCTATTAAGGATCTCTTCTGATTCCACACAAAATTTAAGATGATTTCTTCCAACTCTCTGAAGAAAGTCCATGGTATTTTGTTAGGGATTGCATTGAACGTGTAAATTGCTCTGGGTAACATTGACATTTTCACAATATTAATTCTTCCAGTTCATGAGCATGGAATATTTTTCCATCTCTTTGTGTCTTCCTCAATCTCTTTCAGAAGTGTTCTATAGTTTTTCGGGTATAGATCCTTTCCCTCTTTGGTTAGATTTATTCCTAGGTATCTTATGCTTTTGGGTGCAATTGCAAATGGGAGTGACTCCTTAATTTCTCTTTCTTCAGTCTCATTGTTAGTGTACAGAAATGCCACTGACTTCTGGGCATTGATTTTGTATCCGGCCACACTGCCGAATTGCTGTATGAGTTCTAGCAATCTTGGGGTGGAGTCTTTTGGGTTTTCTATATACAGTATCATGTCATCAGCAAAGAGGTAGAGTCTTTGTCAATTTGAATGCCTTTTATTTCTTTTTGTTGCCTGATTGATGAGGCTAGGACTTCTAGTCCTATGTTGTATAGTACTGGTGAGAGTGGACATTCTTGTTTTTTTCCTGATCTTAGGGGAAAGGCTCCCAGTGTTTCCCCATTGAGAATGATATTTGCTGTGGGCTTTTCGTAGATGGCTTCCAAGATGCTGAGGAATGTTCCCTCTATCCCTATATTCTCAAGAGTTTTGATCACGAATGGATGCTTTATTTTGTCAAATGCTTTCTCTGCATCTATTGAGCAGATCATATGGTTCTCGTTTTTTCTCTTGATGATATGATCTATCACGTTGATTGCTTTATGAGTGTTGAACCAGCCTTGCATCCCAAGGATAAATCCCACTTGGTCATGGTGAATAATCTTCTTAATGTATTGTTGGATCCTATTGGCTAGTATCTTGTTGAGAATTTTTGCATCTCTGTTCATCAGGGATATTGATCTATAATTCTCCTTTTTTTGTGGGGTTTTTGTATGGTTTTGAAATTAAGGTGATGCTGGCCTCATAGAATGATTTTGGAAGTATTCCATCCCTTTCCATCTTTCAGAACTGCTTTAGTAGAATAGATATTGTTTTTTCTTTAAACGTTTGATAGAATTCCTCTGGGAAGCCGTCTGGCCCTGGACTTTTGTGCCTTGGGAGGTTTTTGATGACTGCTTTAATTTCTTCTGTGGTTATCGGCCTGTTCAGGCTTCCTCTTTCTTCCTGTTCCAGTTTTGGTAGTTTGTGGTTTTTCAGAAATGCGTCCATTTCTTTTAGATTGCCTAATATATTGGCATATAGTTGCTCATAATATGTTTTTTAAATCATTTATATTTCCTTGGTATTGGTTGTGATATCTCCTTTTTCATTCCTGATTTTATTAATTAGAGTCTTTTCTCTTTTGTTTTTAATAAGGCTGGCTAATGGTTTATCTATCTTATTAATTCTTTCAAAGAACCAACTCCTGGTTTTGTTGATCTGTTCCACAGTTTTTCTGGTCTCTATTTCATTGAGTTCTGCTTGGATCTTTATTATCTCTCTTCTTCTGCTGTGTGTAGGTTTTTTTTAGGACCACCAGTTTGGATTGCATCTCATTTAATTGATCTCATTTAATTAATCTCTTTTAACTGATTTTTAATTTCAGCCTGATTAGATCTGAATTCTGCAGTCATGAAGTCTCTTGAATCCTTCATGTTTTTTTCCAGAGCCACCAGTAGCTTTGTAATTGTGCTTCTGAATTGGCTTTCTGACATCGAATTGTACTCCAAATTTTGTAACTTGTGGGAGAGAGTACTGTTTCTGATTTTTTCTTTTGTGGTGGGTTCTTCTTTCTAGTTATTTTGCTCAGTGCAGGTGGCTAAAATCATGTTGTACTGGAAAAAGGTAGAAAAAAGAAAAAAGGGGGAGAAAAACAAAGAACAGAAAACAGAAACAAAAAAACAAGGAGGAGTATCCTCCAGTTCTATATACTGTAAATCCCTTGACATCCCATGGAGTTTTCCAGTGCTGCTTGGTCAATAATTTGCTTTTCTCCTGTCCTTCCAGTTGGTCTTCTGGGGGAGGGGCCTGCTGTGCTGATTATCAGGTGTGTGCACCTGCGAGAGCTGCGCCGCCCCCTGCCAGGTGCGCGGCTCAGTGGGAGCTGTTTATCCTGTGCAGCCCCTGTTACCTGGCGGCCCTGCTCCATCCTAGGCACAGGGTGACACCAGGAGGAACAACAGCAGTGGCAGCGGCCAGTTCTCCAGTCCTAGAGTCAGCTCGAGCAGCAAGTACCACAGTCTCCCGGTCCACACTGGCCTGGATGCTTCGGGAGTAGGGGGCAGCTCGGGGGCGCCCGGTGGCAGGAGCGTCCTCAATTTCCTGTGCCCTCCTGGCTTCTGCCTGTCCCGGGGGGAATGCAGGATCCTGGGCTGTCCCTCGGAGTCCTGGGCTCTGGGGCCTGCGCCACTGGAATTGCGTTCCTGATGCCGCGCAGCACCCTCTGTCCAGAGCCCCCGCCTGAGCTCTTCCCGAGGTCCCACCCGGCACAAGCTCTAGCCCTTTACCGCACTCTGCCTGTGGTGTGTGGCACGCTCTCCCCTGGGGCACACATCCTCTGTTAGTGACCCTGGGAACCTCGAGGCTCCACTGCCCCTCCTGGGATCCTGCCCGAGTTCCCTGAGAGAGCCTTTCTGTCCGGGAAGATTTTTAAAGTTCCTGCTTCTCCGGGGCTGGGCTTTCCTGTCCTGGAGGCACTCACCGCCTGGCCTTAGCCCGGCTCCTCGTGGGGGACCCTCCCCACTTTATTCTATTTTAGTTATTTATTTTTTCCATCTTCTTACCTTGTTAGGAACGCAAACTCCTCTCTGTAGCATTCCAGCTGTTCTCTCTTTAAATCTCAGGGCGAATTCATAGGTTTTCAGGATTATTTAAAAGTTATCTAGGTAAATTGGTGGGGACAGGTGACCCTACTCTTCCGCCATCTTGCCTCCTGTCCCTGTTCCCAGGTATATAGTTTAGTGATTCAGCATTTACATACAATACCTGGTACTCATCACAAGTGCACTCCTTATTCCCCATTATTTACTTAACCCATCCCATCCACCTCCCCTCTGGAATCCCTCAGTTTGTTCCCTATAGTTAAGAGTCTGTTTCTTGGTTTTCCTCTCTCTTTTCCCCATGATCGTTTGTTTTGTTTCTTAAATTCCACATATGAGTGGAATGATATGGTATTTGTCTTTCTCTGACTGCCTTATTTCTCTTAGCATTAATACTCTAGCTATATCCATGTCCTTGCAAATGGGAAGCCTTCATTCTTTTTTATGTCCAATACGATATTCCATTGTATAGCTTTTTATTTTTTAGTGTTTTCTTGTATGTTTGTTTTTCAATATAATATTTATTAGCAACTTGTGTAGCTCTGCTAAAATTCTTGACATTTTTGTTGAAATTGAGTAAAATTTATTAATTAAGGAACTTTATGATGTTGAGTCATCCCATCTAAGTACAAGTAGAATCTTTTCATTTGTTCAATTTAAAAATTTTTCTTGATTGGGGCATGTAGGTGGTTCAGTCAGTTAAGTGTCCAACTCTTTATTTCAGCTCAGTTCATGATCTCAGGGTCATGAGATTGAGCCCTGTAAAGGGCTCTGCACTCAACAGGGAGTCTGCTTGAGGATTTTCGCTCTGCCCCCCCCCACACTTGCTGTCTCTCTATCTCTCAAATTAATAATGATTTTTAAAAATTTCCTTGATCAGACTTTCTATTTCATTTTTTTTTACAATTTTTAAAATTTTATTGAGAATGTGTTTGGTAAGTTTGAGCATTATGTATACACCCATAAAATCATTCATCAATGACACAAGATAACATATCCGTGACTCAAAATGTTTTCTTGTGCCTCTTTGTAAATTTCTATCTTCTTTTTCTCTGCCTATGTCACCTCCATCCTCAAGCAACCACATATACTTTCAGTTATTATGGTATACATTTATTAGAATTTCACATAAATTATCTAATATATACTTTTTTACATGAACTCTTGCTCAGAATCTTATTCATTTATGTTATTGTGTATTTATTTTTTTATAAATTTGTTTTATTGGTATTCAATTTGCCAAATTATAGAATAACACCCAGTGATCATCCCATCAAGTGGCCCCCTCAGTGCCCGTCACCCAGTCACCCCCACCCCCGCCCACCTCCCCTTCCACCACCCCTTGTTCGTTTCCCAGAGTTAGCAGGCTCTCATGTTCTGTCTCCCTCCCTGATATTTCCCATTCGTTTTTCTCCTTTCCCCTTTATTCCCTTTTAGTATTTTTTATATTCCCCAAAAGAATGAGAACATATAATGTTTGTCCTTCTCTGATTGACTTATTTCACTCAGCATAATACCCTCTAGTTCCATTCATGTCGAAGCAAATGGTGGGTATTTGTCATTTCTAATGGCTGAGTAATATTCCATTGTATACATAAACTGCATCTTCCTTATCCAGTCATCTTTCGATGGACATCGAGGCTCCTTCCACAGTTTGGCTATTGTGGACATTGCTGCTAGAAACATCAGGGTGCAGGTATCCCGATGTTTCATTGCATCTGTGTCTTTGGGGTAAATCCCCAGCAGTGCAATTGCTGGGTTGTAGAGTAGATCTATTTTTAACTCTTTGAGGAACCTCCACACAGTTTTCCAGAGTGGCTGCACCAGTTCACATTCCCACCACCAGTGCAAGAAGGTTCCGCTTTCTCCACATCCTCTCCAACATTTGTTCTTTCCTGCCTTGTTAATTTTCCCTATTCTCACTGCTGTGAGGTGGTATCTCATTGTGGTTTTGATTTGTATTTTCCTGATGGCAAGGGATGCGGAGCATTTTCTCATGTGCATGTTGGCCATGTCTATGTCTTCCTCTGTGAAATTTCTGTTCATGTCTTTTGCCCATTTCAGGATTGGATTATTTGTTTCTTGGGTGTTGAGTTTAGTAAGTTCTTTATAGATCTTGGATACTAGTCCTTTATCTGATACGTCATTTGCAAATATCTTCTCCCATTCTGTAGGTTGTCTTTTAGTTTTGTTGACTGTATCTTTTGCTGTGCAAAAGCTTCTTATCTTGATTAAGTCCCAATAGTTCATTTTTGCTTTTGTTTCTCTTGCCTTCGTGGATGTATCTTGCAAGAAGTTACTGTGGCCAAGTTCAAAAAGGGTGTTGCCTGTGTTCTCCTCTAGGATTTTGATGGAATCTTGTCTCACATTTATATCTTTCATCCATTTTGAGTTTATCTTCATGCATGGTGCAGGAGAGTGGTCTAATTTCATTCTTGTGCATGTGGCTGTCCAATTTTCCCAGCACCATTTATTGAAGAGACTGTCTTTTTTCCAGTGGATAGTCTTTCCTCCTTTGTCGAATATTAGTTGACCATAAAGTTGAGGGTCCACTTCTGGGTTCTCTCTTCTGTTCCATTGATCTATGTGTCTGTTTTTGTGCCAGTACCACACTGTCTTGATGACCACAGCTTTGTAGTACAACATGAAATCTGGCATTGTGATGCCCCAAGCTATGGTTTTCTTTTTTGTAATATTCCCCTGGCTATTCTGGGTCTTTTCTGATTCTACACAAATCTTAAAATAATTTGTTCCAACTCTGTGAAGAAAGTCCATGGTATTTTGATAGGGATTGCATTGAATGTGTATATTGCTCTGGGTAACATTGACATTTTCACAATATTAATTCTGCCAATCCATGAGCATAGAATATTTTTCCATCTCTTTGTGTCTTCCTCAATTTCTTTCAGAAGTGTTCTATAGTTTTTAGGGTATAGATCCTTTATCTCTTTGGTTAGGTTTATTCCTAGGTACCTTATGCTTTTGGGTGCAATTGTAAATGGGATTGACTCCTGAATTTCTCTTTCTTCAGTCTCATTGTTAGTGTATAGAAATGCCACTGACTTCTGGGCATTGATTTTGTATCCGGCCACCCTGCCAAAGTGCTGTATGAGTTCTAGCAATCTTGGGGTGGAGTCTTTTGGGTTTTCTATATACAGTATCATGTCATCGGGAGAGTTTGACTTCTTCTTTGCCCATTTCAATGCCTTTTATTTCTTTTTGTTGCCTGATTGATGAGGCTAGGACTTCTAGTCCTATGTTGTATAGCACTGGTGAGAGTGGACGTCCCTGTCTTTTTCCTGATCTTAGGGGAAAGGCTCCCAGTGCTTCCCCATTGAGAATGATATTTGCTGTGGGCTTTTTGTAGATAGCTTTTCAGATGTTGAGGAATGTTCCCTCTATCCCTACACTCTGAAGAGTGTTGATCAGGAATGGATGCTGTATTTTGTCAAATGCTTTCTCTGCATCTATTGAGAGGATCATATGGTTCTTGTTTTTTCTCTTGCTGATATGATCAATCACATTGATTGTTTTACGAGTGTTGAACCAGCCTTGCATCCCAGGGATAAATCCCACTTGGTCATAATGAATAATTTTCTTAATGTATTGTTGTATTCTATTGGCTAGTATCTTTTTGAGAATTTTTGCATCTCTGTTCATCAGGGATATTGGTCTATAATTGTCCTTTTTGGTTGGGTCTTTGTCTGGTTTTGGAATTAAGGTGATGTTGGCCTCATAGAATGGGTTGGAAGTATTCCATCTCTTTCTATCTTTCCAAACAGCTTTAGTAGAATAGGTATGATTTCTTCTTTAAACGTTTGATAGAATTCCCCAAGAAGCCATCTGGCCCTGGACTTTTGTGTCTTGGGAGGTTGTTGATGTCTGCTTCAATTTATTCCCTGGTTATTGGCCAGACTTTCTATTTCAAATAGATTTTCTAAATCATTATAATCTCCAGCTAATTATTGTTTGCTTATGTAAAGGCAATTAGGTTTTATGTGGTCATTTTCTATCATGTTTATTTTATTGAATTCTGTTCTTGTTTGAGTGACCTTTGTCATTGATTCCTCTGGGTTTTCCAGATATATGATCATATCATATAGTAGTAAAGGTAGTTTGGATTTTTATTTCCTAGGTTTTATGCCTCTATTTAATTTCTATTATCTAATTACATTGGTTAATTTCTCTATAACAGTAAATAATATAGTTGAAGACAGAGGGAATGCTTGTCATTTCTTTTTTAAAAAGATTTTATTTATGTATCTGAGAGAGAGAGCACATGCGCTGAGCAGAGGAGGGGCAAAGGGAGAGGGAGAAACAGGTCTCCAATGAGCAGGGAGCCCAACCCCAGGCTCACTCCCAAAATGCTGGGATCGTGACCTGGGCTGAAGGCAGATGCTTAACTGACTGAGCCACCCAGGTACCCCTGATTTCTTAATGTCTTAATGAGAAATGCAATTAGTCTCTCACTATTAAAAAGGATGTTAGACTTAGCACTAAGATTGTATATATAATGCGTATGCATGTGTGTATATAATATATGCAATATTCATAAGTGATATCAGCCTAGCATTTTTAGTATTGTGTTTATTAGATTTAGATATAAATGTTTTAGTTGATTTATAGAAAATTATAAAATGCTCATTTTGATACTTGTAAAAAGTTTATGGGGCACTTGGGACTATCTGGTTTTTGAAATTTGGAAGAATTCCCCCTGAAAACATCTAAGCCTCATACTTTTAGTGGGGATAATTTTAACTGTCTTTCTTTCTATGGAAATCAGTTTGTTTAAGCTTTCTATTTCTAATTGGGTCAAAATCAATAAATGGTTTTTCCTAAGAAATTCCACATTTCATATACATTTTCATATTATATGTGTACAGGAATAGAAAAAATGTATGATTTCTTTAAAAGTGCTATTTCAATGTTTATTATCCTTTATCATATCATAAATTAGTAATTTCTGCATTTTTATTGATCAGCACTAGTGAGTTGTCTATATTGGTTTTTTCCTACCATTTATCTCTCTCTAGTTCATTACTTTCTCCTTTTATCTTTACCATTGGCATGCTTAGATTTATTGCAGGTTCAGTTCCATATTCAATAAAGTGAATATTACAGTAAAGTGAATCTTTTTGCTGCTGGAAGGTCTCACCTTAATGTTGATAGCTGCTGATTAATCAGGATAGTGATTACTGAAGTTTGGGATGACCATGGCAATTTTTTCAGGTTTACATATTTTAGAGAGAGAGTGTGTGAGCAGGTGGAGGGGCAGTGGGAGAGGGAGAGAGAGAATCCTCAAGCAGACTCTGTGCTGAGTGTGGAGCCCAGTTGAGGGCTCTATCCCAGGACCCTGAGATCATGACCTGAGCCAAAATCAAGAGTCTACCACTTAACCAATTGAGCCACTCAGGCACCCCTGTGGCAATTTCTTAAAATAAGACAACAGTGAAGTTTGTCCCATTGATTGACTCTCCCTTTCACAAGTGGTTTCTTCGTAGCATGTGATGCTATTTGACATTTTACCCACAGTAGAGCTTCCTCCAAAATTAGAGTCAAGGGTCAAGCTTCTTAAACCCTGCTGCTGCTATATCAACTAAATTTATATAATATAAATTTCTTGTTGTCATTTCAACAATATTGACAGCATCTTCACCAGAAGTAGTTTCCATCTCAAGAAACCACTTTTTTTGCACATCCATGAGAAGCAACTTCTTGACCATTAAAGTTTTACCATAAGATTGCAGCCATTCATTCATATCTTCAGGCTCCACTTCCAATTCTAATTCTTTTGCTATTTCTAACATATTTGCAGTTGCTTCCTCTGTTGAAGTCTTAAACTCTTCAAAGTCATCCATGAGGGTTGTAATGAACTCCTTCCAAACTCCTGTTACTGTTGATATTTTAATCTATTCCTATGAATCATAAATGCTCTTAATGGCAACTAGAATGGTGAATTGTTCCCAGAAGGTTTTCAATTTACTTTGCTCAGATCCATCAGAGGAATCACTATGATAATTATAGCTTTATGAAATGTATTTCTTAAATAATAATATTTGAATGTCAAAATTACTTCTTGATCCAGGGGCTGCAGAGTGGATGTCATGTTAGCAGGCATGAAAATAACATTAACCTCATTGTACATCTCCATCAGAGCTCTTGAATGACCAGGTGCATTGTCAATGAGCAGTAGTATTTTGAAAGGAATCTTCTTTTTCTCAACAGTAGGTCTCAACAGTGAGTTAAAAATATTCAGCAAACCATGTTGTAAATAGATGTGCTATTATCCGGGCTTTGTTGTTCCACTTATAGAGCACAGGCAGAGTAGATTTAGCATCATTCTTAAAGGCTTTGAAATGTTCAAAATGGTAAATTAGCATTGGCTTCAATTTCATGTCACCAGCTGCATTAGCCCCTAACATGAGAGTCAGCCTGTCCTTTGAAACTTTGACGTCAGGCATTGACTTCTCACTAGCTATGAAAGTTCTAGATGGCATCTTCTTTCAACAGAAGGCTGCTTCATCTACATTGAAAATCTGTTGTTTAGTTTAGCCACCCTCACTAATTATCTTAGCTAGATCTCCTCTATACTTTGCTGCAGCTTCTACATCAGCACTTGCTGCTTCACTATGCATTTCTATGTTATGGAGATAGCTTCTTTCCTTAAACCTCACAAATCAACCTCTGTTAGCTTCAAACTTTTCTTCTGCAGCTTCCTCATCTCTCTAAGCCTTCACATAATTGAAGAGAGTTAGGCCATACTCTAAATTAGGCTTTGGCTTAAGGGAATGCTGTGGCTGGTTTGATCTTTGATCCGACCGCTAAAACTTTCTCCACATCTTCAACAAGACTGTTTCACTTTTTTATCATTTGTATGATCACGGAGGAACATTTTTAATTTCCTTTGAGAACTTTTCCTTTGCACTGTAAATTTGGCTATTTGGCCCAGGTGGTCTAGCTTTTAGCTTATCTCAGATTTTGTCCTTCTTTTCTCATGAAGCTTAATTATTTCCAGCTTTTGATTTAAAGTTAGAGACATGTGACTCTCCCTTTCACATGAACACCTTAAATTAGCCTAATTTCAATATTTTGGTGTCTCAGAGAATAGGAAAGCTCAAGGAGAGGGAGTCAGAACACACACATTTACTGATTAAGTTTGCTAGCTTATATGGGTGCAGTTCATGGTGTGCCAAAACAATGACAATAGTAACATTAAGGACCATTGATCACAGATCACCAAACAATGTAACAATTATGAAAACGTTTAAAATATTACAGGAATTAGCAAAATGTGATGCAGAGACACATGAGCAAATGCTGTTGGAAAATAGAACTGTTAGGTTTGCTTGACTCACGATTGCCACATTCAATTTGTAAAAAATGCAGTACCTGTGAGGCACAGTAAAACAAGATATGCCTGTACTTCATACCTCATGTCTTCTTTACGTTAATTTCCTGTTATTTTTCCAGCTTTTTGAGATGAGAATTTATTTTCAATACTTTTAGTTATGAAAATGTAAGATTCTGAAATTTTCCTTTAATTACTGTTTTATGTGTATGGCACAAACTTCCATATGCAGTGTTTTTGCTAATTGTTTTTAAAAAGCCCATAGTTTTGGTTTATAAATCTCATTCTTAATAGTTTAAAATTCTTAGGTGGAAAGCTTCATAGGCTTTCTTATTTTGATTAAAATTGTCTATTTTATTCCATTATGATTAAGGGTGCTGTTTGTAATACTTCTGCTTTATAGAATGTAATATGCATTATTTGTAACCAAATGGAAAAGATTTTTAAGCAAAGTCCAAAGTCCAAAAACAATTTTAAAAAAACACAAATGGAAGGATCCCTGGGTGGTGCAGCGGTTTAGCGCCTACCTTTGGCCCAGGGCGCGATCCTGGAGACCCGGGATCGAGTCCCACGTCGGGCTCCCAGTGCGTGGAGCCTGCTTCTCCCTCTGCCTGTGTCTCTGCCTCTCTCTCTCTCTCTCTCTCTCTCTCTGTGACTATCATAAATAAATAAATAAAAATTTAAAAAAAAGATACACCTCAAAAAAACCACAATGGAAAGGAGAAAAAATGAGTGGGAAATATCAGAAAGGGAGACAGAACATGAGAGACTCCTAACTCTGGGAAATGAACAAGGTTGTGGTGGAAAGGGAGGTCGCCGGGGGGTAGGGGTGACTGGGTGATGGGCACTGAGGGGGGCACTTGGTGCAATGAGCACTAGGTGTTATGCTATATGTTGGCAAATTGAACTTCAATAAAAAATTTTAAAAAATAAAAAATAAAAGAATAAAAGACCACAAATGTGTACATATATATATACAAAAAATAAAGAATAAAAATGATAATAATTGTACTCTTTGTGGTTCTTATGAACTTTTGTTCATGAAAAGATACTATTAAGAGTGAAAAGACAAACCACAGAATGAGATACAATATTTGCAATACATATATTCAAAATTACTCTTACTTAGTATGTATAAATAAAACTAAAAAATCACTATAAACAAGGCAAACAAATCAGTAGAAAAATTGACAGAAGTGTGGAGCAAGCACTTTACAAGAAAAGATTTCAAATGATTAAAAAAAATAGGTGACAAGGTGCTAGGCATCAGGAAATCAAACCTACAATTCATGTCCCACTACATACCAACTCCATTGACTAAAAACAACAACAGTAAATAACAATGCTAACTTCTGTTAAGAACATGGAGATATGCAAACTGTTATACATAACTGATGGGAGTGTAAATTGGTATGACCATTTTGGTAGCATATATTAATCTGAACATATGCAATGCCCTGTGACCTAGTGCTTCCACTGTTGGATAAACATTTGCAGAAATCCACATAGATGAGTCCAATTATTACCAAAAGATATATACAACATTGTGCTTAAGCACAATATTGTATACATGCATGTGCTTCATGTAATATGCCACATGAAGAACTACCCAAATATCTATAATGAGTAGAGGTAATTAATAAAATCTGCTACATTCATATGATGAAAACATTCCATTAAAATGTTCCAAACCAACAGTGTTTTTGAAAGTTTATTTATTTAATCTTGGAGGAATCTTCTAGGAATTAATATCTGTTCAATTAAAAGGATCTTTGACAAAGTTCCACCTCTTTTTTGTTTCCCTTCTATTTTATTTTACTTTAATAAAATGAAAACTAATACTTATTTTGAAGACCATATAAACTAATCATTCATTCAAAAATTCATTTCTGTAAAGGTATCTTTCTTTTTTGCTTTTCACCTACTAGCCTATCCTTTTATTTTAAAAATGAATGGGACAATGTTTGTAGTGATTTTGACTCAGTGTAAAAACTAGATAATTCTGACATTACAAATTAATATATTTATTGAATCTGCCTTCATATGTTCTTATAATACTTGATTTTACAGTAATTAACATGGTATAATAAATTTATTAAGAGACTAACCTTTATTTTTAACATATATA
Organism: Canis lupus dingo; assembly: GCF_003254725.2. Classification (NCBI taxonomy): domain Eukaryota; kingdom Metazoa; phylum Chordata; class Mammalia; order Carnivora; family Canidae; genus Canis; species Canis lupus. Next base: position 44,563,568 of record NC_064281.1, read on the forward strand.
TCTCACACATATTTTATGAACATTTCTATATGTTGTCAATTAAACTATGTGGTCAATTTGCACTTTGATGAAAAGCTTTAAGATTCTTAGCATTTATATGCTAGATTTTGTTATTTTTTAATTGAAAATTTACAGAATTCACGTTTGTTTTGAAAACAAGTCTATGTTTTAACAGTTTACAAATTTGATACATTGCAGACTTCAACAGCAAAATTGGTTTTACACATGACCTCCTTTATCTATGATCAAATCAGTTTCTCTTTTTTTTGATATTTTAAAAGTTTATTTCTATTGTAACTAGCCAGCAGCCCCAATTCTTTGAGAAATGAGCTCATGTCTTTCTAGCACAATGTCTATGGACCTCGCTCATGGTAACTTTCTTCCCATCCCCTTCCAAAAGGCACCTTCTATCATGATGCACATTTTAAGTTGAAATTGTCAATACAACCCTCAAAGTGCAAGCTTATTGAATAAGGCTGAGAAGAGCAGTAAACAGACAAAAATATGCATCACCTAAATAAAAGAAAATTCATGTATTTACAAAGTTTAGTAACAGGTTTTTAAATGCAGAAATTAATGCACAGGAAAATGTTGGTAATAGAGTTTGGATGTCTTGAATGCTGAAAGAAATGAACAGACACAGAAACACATTAAGTTTTAGCTATAGGTCAATTAATGAACCTATGCGGTCCCCACACAGTCACATATTTTAGTTCCAATTCTTCCTTTTAGGCACGAGCAGATTACCATATTCTTTGTAATGGTTGATGGTAATCATTAATAATGTTGAATTATGGTAGCAAGTTTAAATATCCCTTCATTTACAGAGCCATCCATCCCATCAGGGAAGTATGCAACATGCCTCATAGAATAAGAACAGAATTTTAAAAGCTGAGGTTCTATCATAAAAGTATGAATGGAGGAAAACCAAGTAGTATCTGTGCAACACAGTGCAGTATTTTGTACAGAATATTGTTAAGGCAGTCCATAAATTAAAACTGATATTCATTAAAAGAACTTACTGCTGACTGCACTTTCGAGTGCTCAGCATGTTTAGAAATGCACTGTCTACATGAGTGCTGCTTAACAAAAAGAACAAGATCACACAGTGTGGGGCAACACATACATGGGTGTAGCATAAAGTTTTATCTACTACAGTGGCTTATGTGAATAACAATTTAAGTGACCAAGTATTAATATATCCCTTTATGTATATGGAAATCACTAAACTACAAAACTTGTTCGTTTTAAGTTTTTATACAACTCCGTATCATAGAAGCAAACAATACACAGTATCAGTTTGTCAGTTCTCTCTGTGATTATTAAACAACCTGCAGACACTGCGCATGATTACATTAGTTAGAGCAGGCAGGTCTAGAGTTGTCACAATAATCAAGATGTCTGATGGCACCAGACAAAAGACTGCCAAACTTTACATTAATAAGAGAGAAAAATAAGAATTTTTACTTATTTCAAAATAAATACTGTGCTGAAAGTCTATGACTGGATATAAAAAGTCAAGAGTTAGAGTGTCATGCAGCAGCACTGATTTAATGACTAGAGATAAAAAGAACAAATGGGGGGTGGGGCAAGATGGCAGAGGGCCAGGGTCCCAAAGTCACCTGTCCCACCAACTTACCTAGATAACTTTCAAATCATCCTGAAAACCTAGGAAATTGACCGGAGCTTTAAAGACACAACAGCTGGAATGCTACAGAGAGAAGAGTTTGCGCTTCTAACAGGTACAACTCATTTTTAGCCACTCTGCACTGAGCAAAATGACTAGAAAGAACTCACCACAAAGAAAGAATCAGAAACAGTCCTCTCTCCCACAAGTTACAAAATTTGGAGTACAATTCGATGTCAGAAAGCCAATTGAGAAGCACAATTATAAAGCTACTGGTGGCTCTGGAAAAAAACATGAAGGATTCAAGAGACTTCATGACTGCAGAATTCAGATCTAATCAGGCCGAAATTAAAAATCAATTAAATGAGATGCAATCCAAACTGGTGGTCCTAACGATGAGGGTTAATGAGGTAGAAGAACAAGTGAGTGACATAGAAGACAAGTTGATGGCAAGGAAGGAAGCTGAGGAAAAAAGAGAAAAACAAAAGACCGTGAGGAAAGGTTAAGGGAAATGAATGACAGCCTCAGAAGGAGAAATCTACGTTTAATTGGGGTTCCAGAGGATGCCAAAAGGGACAGAGGACGAGAAAGTGTATTTGAACAAATCATGGCTGAGAACCTTCCTAACTTCGGAAGGGAAACAGGGATTCAGATCCAGGAGATAGAGAGATCCCCACTAAAATAAACAAAAGCCGTTGAAAACCCCGACACTTAATAGTGAAACTTGCAAATTCCAAAGATAAAGAGAAAATCCTTAAAGGAGCAAGAGACAAGAGATCCCAAACTTATATGGGGAGAAGTATAAGATTAAAGCAGACCTCTCCACCTGGCAGGCCAGAAAGGGCTGACATGATATATATAGGGTACTAAATGAGAAGAACCTGCAACCAAGAATACTTTATCCAGCAAGGCTCTCATTCAGAATTGAAGGAGAGATAAAGTACTTCCAAGATAGGCAGAAACTGAAAGAATATGTGACTACCAAACCAGCTATGCAAGAAATATTAAGGGGGACCCTGTAAAAGAAAGAGGAAGTCCAAGGAAACAATCCACAAAAACAGGGACTAAATAGGTATCATGAAGACACTAGATTCATATCTTTCAATAGTAACTCTGAACGTGAATGGGCTTAATGACCCCATCAAAAGGCGCAGGGTTTCAGACTCCATAAAAAAGCAAGACCCATCTATTTGCTGTCTACAAGAGGCTCATTTTACACAAAAGGACACCTATAGCCTGAAAATAAAAGGTTCAAAAACCACTTACCATTCAAATGGTCCTCAAAAGAAAGTAGGGGTAGCCATCCTTATATCAGATAAATTAAAGTTTATCCCAAAGACTGTAGTAAGAGATGAAGAGGAACACTATATCATATTTAAAAGATCTATCCAGAAGAGGACCTAAAATCATGAATATCTATGCCCCAAATGTGGGAGCTGCCAAGTATATCAATTAATAACCAAAGTTAAAAAAAAAAAAAGTTAAGACATACTTAGATAATAATACACTTATACTTGGTGACTTGAATATAGCACTTCGTACAAACGACAGACATTCTAAGAACAACATCTCCAAAAAAACAAGAGCTTTAAATGATACACTGGACCAGATGGATTTAACAGATATTTACAGAACTTTACATCCAAACGTGACTGAATACACATTCTTCTCAAGTGCACATGGAACTTTCTCCAGAATAGAACACATACTGGGTCACAAATCAGGTCTTAACCGATACCAAAAGATTGGGATCATCCCCTGCATATTTTCCGACCATAATGGTTTGAAACTAGAACTAAATCACAAGAAAAAGTTTGGAAGGATTTCGAACACGTGGAGGTTAAGTACCATCCTGCTAAAAGATGAAAGGGTCAACCAGGAAATTAGGGAAGAATTAAAAAGATTCATGGAAACTAATGAGAATGAAGATACAACCAATCTTTCGGATACAGCAAAAGCAGCCCAGAGGGGGAAATACATCACAATACAATCATCCATCCAAAAACCAGAAAGAACTCAAAAACAAAAGCTAATCTTGCACCTAAAGGAGCTGGAGACAGAATATTACTCAGCTATTAGAAATGACAAATACCCACCATTTGCTTCAACGTGGATGGAACTGGAGGGTATTATGGTGAGTGAAATAAGTCACTCAGAGAAGGACAAACATTATATGGTCTCATTCTTTTGGGGAATATAAATAATAGTGAAAGGAAATAGAAGGGAAAGGAGAAGAAATGGGTAGGAAATATCATAAAGGGAGACAGAACATGAAGACTCCTAACTCTGGGAAATGAACTAGGGGTGGTGGAAGGGGAGGAGGGCGGGGGTTGGGGAGAATGGGTGACGGGCACTGAGGGAGGCACTTGACGGGATGAGCACTGGTTGTTATTCTGTATTGGCAAATTGAACACCAATAAACAATAAATTTATTATTAAAATAAAAATAAAGGAGTGGAGAAAAAAGAGCAAGTAGATCCTAACCCAGCAGAAGAAGAAAATTAATAAAGATTTGATCAGAACTCAATGAAATACAGACCAGAAGAACTGTGAAACAGATCAACAAAACCAGGAGTTGGTTCACTGAAAGAATTAATAAGATAGATAAACCATTAGCCAGCCTTATTAAAAAGAAGAGAGAAAAGACTCAAATTAATAAAATCATGAATGAGAAAGGAGAGATCACCACCAACACCAAGGAAATACAAATGATTTTTAAAACATATTCTGACCAGCTATACGTCAATAAATTAGGCAATCTAGAAGAAATGCATGCATTTCTGGAAAAACACAAACTACCAAAACTGGAAGAGGAAGAATAAGAATACCTGAACAGGCCAATAACCAGGGAGGAAATTGAAGCAGTCATCCCAAAACTCCCAAGACACAAAAGTCCAGGGCCAGATGGCCTCGCAGGAGAATTTTAGCAAATGTTCAAAGAAGATACCACATCTATTCTACTAAAGCTGTTCGGAAAGATAGAAAGAGATGGAATACTTCCAAACTCTTTCTATGAGGCCAGCATCACCTTAAAATTAAGAAATGTTAAATACCCAAAACCAGGCAAAGACCCCACCAAAAAGGAGAATTATAGACCAGTATCCCTGATGAAAACAGAGGCAAAAATTCTCAACAGGATACTAGCCAATAGGATCCAACAATACATTAAGAAGATTATTCACCATGACCAAGTGGGATTTATCCACGAGATGCAACGCTGGTTCAACACTTGTAAAGCAATCAACGTGATTGATCATATCACCAAGAGAAAAAACAAGAACCATATAGGAGGCTTTCCCCTAAGATCAGGAACAGGACAGGGAAGTCCATTCTCACCACTGCTATTCAACATAGTACTAGAAGTCAGCCTCAGCAATAAGGCAACAAAAAGAAATAAATGGTATTCAAATTGGCAAAGAAGAAGTCAAACTCTCCCTTTTCTCCGATGACATGATACTGTACCTAGAAAACCCAAAAGACTTCACCCCAAGATTGCTAGAACTCATACAGCAATTTGGCAGTGTGGCAGGATACAAAATCAATGCCCAGAAATTAGTGGCATTTGTGTACACTAGCAATGAGACTGAAGAAAGAGAAAAGAAGGAGTCAATCCCAAATACAATTGCACCCAAAATCATATGATACCTAGGAATAAACCTAACCAAAGTTGTAAACTATCTATACCCTGAATACTACAGAACACTTCTGCAAGAAATTGAGGAAGACACAAAGAGATGGAAAAATATTCCATGCTCATGGATTGTAAGAATTAATATGCGAAAATGTCAATGTTACCCACGGCAATTTACACATGTAATGCAATCCCTATCAAAATACCATGGACTTTCTTCAGAGAGTTGGAACAAATTATTTTAAGATTTTTGTGGAATCAGAAAAGACACCAAATAGCCAGGGGAATATTGAAAAAGAAAACCAGAGCTGGGGGCATCACAATGCCAGATTTCAGGTTGTACTACAAAGCTGTGATCATCAGACAGTGTGGTATTGGCACAAAAACAGACACATAGATCAATGGAATAGAATAGAGAATCCAGAAATGGGCCCTTGACTCCATGGTCGACTAATATTCAAGAAAGGAGGAAAGACTATCCACTGGGAAAAGGACAGTCTCCTCAACAAATGGTGCTGGGATAATTGGACAGCCATGTGCAGAGAATGAAACTAGACCATTCTCTTACACCATACACAAAGAGAAACTCAAAATGGATGAAAGATGTAAATGTGAGACAAGATTCCATCAAAATCCTAGAGGAGAACACAGGCAACACCCGTTTTGAACTTGGCCACGGCAACTTTTTATTTATTTATTTATTTATTTATTTATTTATTTATTTATTTAAGTTCAATTTGTCAACGTATAGCATAACACCCAGTGCAACTTCCTCCAAGATACGTCTATGAAGGCAAGGGAAACAAAAGCAAAAATGAACTATTGGGACTTCATCAAGATTAAACGCTTCTGCACAGCCAAAGAAACAGTCAACAAAACTAAAAGACAACCTACAGAATGGGAGAAGATATTTGCAAATGACCTATCAGATTAAGGGGTAGTTTCCAAGGTCTATAAAGAACTTCTTAAACTCAACAGCAAAGAAATAAACAATCCAATCATGAAATGGGCAAAAGACATGAAGAGAAATCTCACAGAGGGAGACATAGACATGGCCAACAAGCACAGGAGAAAATGCTCCGCATCACTTGCCATCAGGGAAATACAAATCAAAACCACAATGAGATACCACCTCACACCAGTGAGAAGGGGGCAAATTAACAAGGCAGGAAACCACAAATGTTGGAGAGAATGTGGAGAAAGGGGAACCCTCTTGCGCTATTGGTGGGGATGTGAACTGGTGCAGCCACTCTGGGAAACTATGTGGAGGTTCCTCAAAGAGTAAAAGTAGAACTGCCCTAAGGACCCAGCAATTGCACTGCTGGGGATTTACCCAAAGATACAGATGCAGTGAAATGCTGAGACAGGGCTGCACCCCAATGTTTATGGCAGCAATGTCCACATTAGGCAAACCTTGGAAGGAGCCTCGGTGTCCATCAAAAGATGAATGGATAAAGAAGTTGTGGTCTTTGTATACAATGGAATATTCCTCAGCCTTTAGAAACGACGAATACCCACCATTTGCTTCAACATGGATGGAACTGGAGGGTATTATGCTGAGTGAATCAAGTCATTTGGAGAAGGACACACGTTATATGGTCTCATTCATTTGAAGAGTATAAAAAATAGTGAAAGGGATTAAAGGGGAAAGGAGTGAAAATGAGTGGGAAATGACAGTGAGGGTGACAGAACATGAGAGACTCCTATCTCTGGGAAACGAACAAGGGGTGGTGGAAAGGGAGATGGGTGGGGGGTTGGGGTGACTGGGTGATGGGCACTAAGGGGGACACTTGACGGGATGAGCACTGGGTGTTATGTTGTATGTTGGCAAATTGAACTCCAATAAAAAAATTATTTAAACTCCAAATAGTTAACATAGAGTGTAATATTAGTTCTAGGTGTACAATACAATGATTGCAGACTTCCATATAACAGCTGATGCTCATCATGTCAAGTGCACTGCCTAATCCCCATCACATATTTACCCATCCCCCCACTAATCTCCCCTCTGGTAACCATCAGTTTGTTCTCTGTGGTTAAGTGTTTGTTTCTTGTTTTGCCTGTCTTCTTCTCTCTTTTTTCCCCCCTTTGCTCATTTGTTTTGCTTCTTAAATTCCACATATGAGTGAAATCATCCAGCATTCGAATTTAAAAAATTCTTTGAATAGCATTTTGTGGTTTAATTGCAGAGACCTTGCACTTCTTTCATTTGATTGGTTCCTTTGTATTTTGTCTGTTTAGTGCTATTGTGTATGGTTTGGTTTTAATTTTTTTGAAAACATTGGTTGGTTGCTAATACATAGAAAATGATTGATGTTTATTTATTGGCTTTACACCCTGTGATCTTGCTAAACTCACGTATGTATTCTAAGAGCTTGTAGGTTCTTTTGAATTGAGTATACATGTAACTATACCATCTGTGAATAAAGATATTTTAATTCCTTCCTTTCAATATAGTTGATCAATTATTTATTTATTTATTTATTTATTTATTTATTTTTAAGATTTTATTTATTTATTCATGATGGACAGAGACAGAGACAGAGACATAGGCAGAGGGAGAAGCAGGCTCTCCACGGGAAGCCCAATGCAGGACTCAATCCCGGGACCCTGGGATCATGCCCTCAGCTGAAGGCAGACACTCAAACACTGAATCACCCAGATGCCCCTTGATCAATTTTTTAAATTGATTTTCCTCTACTTCAGTAGTCAGGGTTACCACTATATTTTTGGACATAAGTGGAGATAATAGCCAACCTTGGATCCTTTCTACCATTCAAGTCTCAGGAAGAACACTTTCAGTAATTCACCATTAATTATATTGTCTGAGTGTGATCCTTATCAGAACAAATAATTTTCTTCTATCCCTTTGTTTCTATATATGTATGTGTATATATGTGTATATATATATATGTAATATTATATCTATTTATCTATGTTTTATTGGAGTTTTGTTTGCCAACATATAACACCCAGTACTCATCTAGTCAGGTGCCCCTGCCCCACCTCCCCTTCTGCTACCTCTTGTTCGTTTCTCAGAGTTAGGAGTCTCTCATGTTTTGTCACCTCTCTGATTTTTCCCACTCATTTTCTCTCCTTTCCCTTATAATCCCACAGGTAGGCCATGTTATTCTACTAACAAACAGAAACATATTCACTAAATACAAGTCTCATACAGGGTTATTCTGAGACCATGATAAAATGAAACAAAGCATGGCTGTTCCATAATTGTGTCCAAGCACAGGCAAAAGGAAAGTCCCTGTGCCACACATAAAATACCATACACCCACTCTCTTGGACAAAATGAGTGACTGCTGCTTCTTTACCAACTATAAATTTATCATCCTTTTAATCCCTCCTTCCTGTAGATAAGGTGTAGTGAGATAGACAACCAATGAGAAGATTATCCATGCCTTCTGAAAGCATTCAAATTAGACTGGATCTTCCCTTGTGTTACATCGTCCTTCAATCATTCGACCAAAGCTCAAATCCTGTAGAAGGTTCTCTTTAACAGCCTCTTACTGACACTCCCTGTGATTCTCCATGGCGTGTGTTCCCCCTCATTGCAACTTGTTTAATTAATGTTCCTGGAGCTCTTTTGGCTGGAGGACATTGAAACCTTAACCTACGAAATTTGCTTGATGCTTTGGATGAAAATCAGTTGGCTCTGTGAATAGGTGGCTCTATTTCTGGAATTGATTATCATCCATTTGTCTATTTGTCTACTCTTAAAGTCTTGATTGCTGTATATTGTCTTGATTACTGTAACTTTATAGCAAGTCCTGACGTAGGGTAACATAACCTGTCTTCCTCAAGAATGTGTTGACAATTCCGATACTTGGTTTTTCTACATACGTTTTTAGTCAATTTGTAAATTAGTTTTAAAAGTCTGCTGCAGTTTTCATAGCAGTCAAAATGAATCTGTAGATCAATCAGGGGAGAAATGACATATAACTTGAGTATTTTTTAAAAAAGAAACAAACCAAAACACATACTCTTAACCATAGAGAACAGAGAGTTACCAGAGGGGAGGTGGGTGGGGGATGGGTAGGTAAAACAGGTGAAGGGGATTAAGAGCACATTTACCTTGATGAGCACCGTGCAATATATGGCATTGTTGAATCACTACATCGTGCACCTGAAAATGATAGAACACTGGACGTTAACTACACTGCGATTAAAACTTTTTGTTTTTTAGCCTTTTTGCATTTATTTAGTTCTCTTAAGCTTTCTCTTTGTGATATTTTGTAGTTTTGGTGTAGGAATATTGTACACTTTTGCTAGATTTATTCTTAGATATTTGGAATTATAACCGTATTATTTTTTAAACTGCACTTCCAATTGGTAATAATCAATATATAGAGACAGCTGATTTTTTTAAATGACTTACCTGCAACCTTGCTTTTTAATTTAAATTTTGTTAGTTAACATACAGTGCAATATTGATTTCAGGACTAGAATTCAGTGATTCATTGCTTACACAAAATACACAGTGCTCATCACAACAACTGCCCTCCTTAATACCTGCCTGCAACCTTATTAAACACACTTGTTATTTGGAGCAAGTTTTTGTAGGCTGAACATGTTTTTCCATGAAAAAAAATCATGTTATCTAGAAAATCACATTTTGACTTCTTCTTTGCCAATATTTATGATTTTTATTTTATTTTCTTGTCTTCTAGCACTGATGAGGATCTCTGGTACATCGTTAAATAAGGGAGGGGTTGCCCCTGATCCTATGGGGTGAACACTTAGCCTTTTATATTTGAGTATAATGTTACACGGAAGTTTTTCACTGCTATCCTTCACAGGTTGAGGAAGTTTCCTTCTCTTCCCAATTTTCTGAGAATTTTTATCATATATGTGTGTTAAATTCTGTCAAAAGCTTCTTTTCTTTCTATTCATAACACCATATCATTTTGTTTTTATTCTGTTGAGATACATTACATTACCAGATCTGTAAATGTTTAAGCAACTTAACATTTTATCCAGTTCACACTGGCCTCATAAAAGGACTTGGGACATTTTCACTTTTAATCAATTTTCTGGAAAAATTTGTGTAGAAATGGCATAATGTCCTCCTTAAATGTTTAAGAGAATACACTGGTGAAACTGACTGGGATGGAGTGTGCTATTTGGAAAGTTTGGATTGTAAGCTCTATGTGGGACCATGTGCATAGCCTGTTTTGCCATATGTCAGTTTGGTAAGTTTGTATTGTTTCAAGGAGTTTTGTCCTTTCCACCTAAATGTTCCAAATTGTTGTTACCAGTTTTTATGGTATATTTTACATTCTTTTAAATTCTTACAGAGCCTATAGTGATGTCCAATTCTGCATTTCTTATGATTTTGAGACTTTCTCTCTTTTTCTTGATCTTGTATGTCTCAGGCTATATAAACCTGCCTAATATTTTTAAAGAATGACTTTTTGAATTTGTTGACTTTCTAGAGTTTTTTATTTTTGTTTTGATGCTCTTCACTGTTATTTTAAGCATTTCATTCTTCTATCTACCATGGATTTGATTTTCTGTTCTTTTTTTTTTTTCATTTCTTAAGGCAGAAGATGATTGATTTAAGATGTGTCCCACAAATTTAACTTTGATTCAGTTCAGAATATTTTGTAAATTCCCTTGTGATTTCTTCTCAAAAAGATTTATTTTCGATTGAACAAACTTGAGCCTTTTTCTATCATAATCACACCCTGATTCATACAGAGGTTGGCAGGTGTGTGTTTGCAGTCATAAGGGGAAAAGAAATATGTTCTATTTTATTTTTAAGCCACATTAGTGAGATGTGATTGACATACGAATAGCTGTATATATTTAAGGCATATAAGTTGATTAAAAGTAACTTAGAAAATGTACAAAAGGAAGAAAGGAGGATACAGAGCACCAGCCTAGAGCGTGTCAACCTGTATAGATGTTTAGAGGAAGAGGAGCCCTTAACTAAGTCAAAGGATAGGATCCACGCAGGAAGGAAGAAAACCAGAAGAGAGTGGTTTCATGAAATTCAAGAGATATCAAGGAAGAGGAAGCAGGCAGCATGTTTAATGTTACTAAGAAGTTAAACAGAAGCACAGCAATGATACTATGATGTCACATCATGCTGGTTGTTGAAGAGCACGAAAAAAGAAGTTTAGAGGGCAGAGGGGGATGCAAGACTTGTTGGAGGGAGAGGGGAGAAGTGGAGACAGCCCAATTAGACAACTTATGATAGAGGCTTTGCTGTAAAGGGTAGCAGGTATGTGGACCAATAATTGGTAGGGAAGTGTAATCAAGGAAAGGTATTTGTTTAAAATGGAGTAGAATGGAGCATGATTGTATGCTGATGGGAATAACCACTAGAGCAAAAGAACATGAGGATGCAAGAGAAACAGTGATTACCTGCAGGAGTTAGATCTCTTAAAGGGTCAGAATAAGGATTAGATCAACTGGAGATCTAGCCTTGTTATAATTATGACCTACCTGCCTCAGGCTTCATACTCTTACTTAAAGACATGCTGATACTTACATCCTTGTATGTATGGCCAAATTGAGAATGAGAATATTAGCAAACCAGTAATGGCCAGAGGATGAGGGAATGAGGTTTGAAGTCCATGAGATCCAGACTCAGTACTGGAGGTTAATGTAGACTGACAAATTTAAATGTTGAGAAGTGTATTGGTTAGGGATTACTGTGTGCCACTGCTAGATCTAGGGCATGCGTGTGAGTGCCTTGGTGTGTTTGTATGTTCAGAGTTGGGGGTTGGAGATGTGGAAAGATCCCATTGTTAAGAAAAGGCCAAATCCCTACAATGAAGGAGAGAATGGAGGGGACTTTCTCTTCCTTGAGGGCAGGGGGTGGGGAGAGAAAAGGGCAGTCCTCAAGACAGAAGAAAAGCTAGGAACAGGAATCAAACCAGAGTGGAATATCCCCAGAAGGCATAACTTTTTGTGGAGAAGAAGGTGATGGGTGATTTTCTATGGGCTCTAAGAACATTGATATTTAGCCATCATTTCCCAGTAGTTTTGTTCCATATTATAATTGCCTCTAGTTCCTCTACTTACCTTTTACCTGACAGTAAGATCTACTGCTCTCATAAAGTCTAGAGTGGTGTTTGGGGGGATTTCAGGAGAAGGGCATCAGGCAAAGCATTGCATTACTGTTCCACTTTGGTCCTACTCCAAGGGAATCTCCTCCTGGACATCCAGACGGAGACCAGCATCCAATCTAATCTGTGATCCCCTGAGAGGGTTTTGACACATAGAGAAGTGGCTGGCAGGTGGATACTGGCAGTGGGCTTGAAGCAAACTCCTCTTACAAACATAACTTGGGTGACTCAAAGAGACCCTGAGATCAGGAGAATGGGCAAGGCTTTGGGTTCTGTCCAGTGTGGGTTATTCAATAGGAGTGGGGATGAGATTCCTCAGATTTTTTGGACTTCCAGTACAGGGAAGGGATTCCAGTACATGGGAAATGGTGCCCAGCTGCAACCCAGGAAAAGAGAGTGAGGCTGGACAAATGGACTTCCAGAGATATCTACAAAACTGGGAGAGAAGGGAGGGGCAGATGGGACATGCCCTCACATTTGGTGCTGTCTCTCCTCACAAATTGGTGCACCGGGAAGCCTCATGTCCTGCCTGGCACCATGCTTGCCCAGCCTCAGAAATGGGGAGAAAATGCAAAGGAAGAAGTTGGCTACACTGGATAAGGGGAGAGGGAAGGGGCGCTTCAGTACTTTTGCTGTATTCCAAAATTGGGAGCCTGGCAGAGACCTCCCTCCTCTGAGTCTCTCCAAGGCCCTTAGTGGAACAGGGGAGGTGGAGCAGGAAGTAGGAGTTTTAATAACTGGTCTCATGGTCTGGGTAGAGGTCTCCCAGGCTAAAGAGGAGAGGAGGAAGTTGTCTGTCCTGAGTGACTCGTGGAGTCACTGTGGATCAAAGACCTTTTCTGGAAGCAGTACTTTTGAAATCTGGCCAGAACTGAGGCTCATGTCAGAAAATGGGGCTACTGGAACCCCCACCACCCATAATGTGATAGAGGCTACAGGGTAGGACGAGGAGGAGCAGGTTATGGGGCAGGAATCCTGGGTTTCATGGGCATGGTTTGGGGGTACAACAAATTATTGGTGAGAAGGTGGCTAAGGGGCAAGGGAGTCCAGGTCTTCCAACCATGTGGGTACATTATGGAGAGGTAGAAATTCTGGGTTCATATTGGACCTCTCTACAATTTCTGTCCTCCTCCACCAGGCATGGGCACAGGGCAAGATGGAACTAAATAGACTGTGCTTTTATTGTTTTTTTTAATTTTAATTTTTTTAGACTGTGCTTTTAAATCCCTGAATAGGGGCTTGTGTACCTCAGTGGAAGACACATTTCTCTGCCTTTCTCTTTGTCTCATTCTTAGTCCCTAGACGTGACAGGAAACAGATAGCTTGGTTACCATGGGAACGGAAGCTGAGTGATGCATTGGACTGTGGGAGAAAAGCAGAGGTGGTCCTGACATAAAGGCCCTCAGGGGAAGAGATTTGAGCAACGCACTCATATTTGAAAGAATTCACAATTTCTACAGGTAGGTTGAGCCCAGCCCTGTAATTATTATTACACAGAAAACACGCAGGTGCATGCACGCACACACACACACACACACACACACACACACACACACACACAAGGAAATGCACATTTCTCTGCAGCATACTGCAGGCCCACAGAATTCATTATCCTCTTCCTTTTCTCACTCCTCCCTGCATTGTTTTTCGGTTTCTCCTCATTGCATCTTCCTCTATCCCTCATCTCAGTCTCTCCCTCCTTAGTTTTTCATTTTGGTCCCCCTTTGTTCTGTCCTCTCTTTCCCTCCTCCTTCTCTCTGTTCTTCCTCGCACCCACTCTCCCCTGCCCCTACCCAGCTGCTTATGGAGTGACTAAGAATTAATTCATCCAATTATGATCGGCTAATATGGCCATGCATATTGAGCTTTCAGCCTGGTAGGGCAGTGCGTCATAAAATGAATCACAAAGGCATCATTGTTACATTGCAAATTATGATAAGTGATATGTAATTAAATGACAAGGAGCTATGACTATGAACAATAGGGGAACTAATTTCCATGGTGGGTTCAGTGGAGGGAATGTCACTGGCATTTGGTGTTCTGCCCTCCAGTGTTTTCTTATTGCCTCTTTAGGTAACTGTCTTCCCCTTAATGTTGAGGACAACTATCCTCTTCCATCGTTTGCAGCGGGATGGAACTCTCATGACAAGACCTAGCGATCCTGCCCTCTACTACCCAAGGTGTGAACATGAAGTCCAACTGCATGCCCACTCCTTGGGATCTAACACATGCACCGAAACAGGGTGAGGAGCTGTTTTATCGTGTCACTGGACGCTTGCTCCTGTTTCCAAGTGCCTCCAGGCACCTCTGTTCATGTCCTTCATCCATTCTCCTTCTCATTCTTTGTTCTTCTGTTGATTCTTCCTTCGGTACTCCTGGCTATATCCTCTTCGTTAGACACCTAACCCCACAAGGACAAACAGGATGGGTGAGGAGACAATAATTATAAAGTATGAGAAGGTGGAAAGCAGACAGATGAGTGATGTCTGACTTAACTGACTCAAGAGCATTTAATCCTAACCCACCAGTGACGAAAAGTCCAAAGCAATGGTCTTTAATCCTCCTCACCAGACCTTCAGTAGTTTGTGAGATTGGCAGTGGCATGTTCCCCTGCACTTTAGGGGTAATGGTAGGGGTTGTAAATTACATGATGGCTCTAAAGTATAGATAAGACACAGATAGACACCCAGAACCCCTCTCGGCAACCTCTGGCGGGGAAAATTGCTTTCCCCAAACCCTTGGGAGCTTGAGGAAACACTTACTCTCTGAAGGGGATAAATGGATGATTAATGGACTTTAAGATCTCAGCCTCAGGTGAAGGCAGGCCTCCAAACCCAATATAGGGATTTAAGTAAAAAAGCTACATAACAGTTTAATTCCTAGCTTCATTCCCAACTTGTACAAACTGCTGGCATCTTGCCTTTTCCCATAGATGCAGGAGATCCTTCCCTGAGAAATCGAACCATCACAGGAGGAGAGATTCAATAATTATAGCAGGCACAAGACTCTCGAGTTTTCATACTAGTCAGTTCAAAATAGTTTCAAATTTCAACGTGATTTCTTCTTAGAGCGCTGGGTATTCAGGAAGATATTTCTTTCTTTACAAACATATGAGGGATTTTTCTAATGATTTGGGTTATTAATTTACAGTTTAATGGCATGGTGGTCAGAGAATATACAAATCACCAAAGAATCGATTCTTTATGTACACTCCTGGGACTCTCCTTATTAGAATATGTTTCTCTAACTTTTCAGTGGAATACAACACCAAAACGGAATTGCATGAATCATAAATGTACCACTCAGTAAATTATTATATCACAAATATCTGAGTAGCTACAATCCAGGTCAAGAGATCTGGCATTGCCAGCAACCAAAAATCAGCCTTATGCCTCTACCTAGTCATTGCTATGTGCCACCTCAGCAAGTCTAACCAGTATTTCGACTTTTAACATTGGAATTTTGCCTATTTGTGAACTTCATTGCAAGTGATAAATACAATCATTATAGTACATATTCTTGTAATCTAGCTTTCTTTTGGCAACATTATATTTTTCACTTACTACTCTTCATTCTTTTGTAGTTTGTTAACTGAGTTCCTGGATATTCATTGCTGAATAATATTTCAACGTGTGTAAATATACCACGATTTTTTGTACAATCTGTTTCTGATGGACATTTCAGTAGTTTCCAGTCCTGGAGTATTAAAAATATTACTGTGGACAACATTCATATGCATGTCCTTTGATTCACATGTGTATGCATTTAGGGCTGTACTGCCTGGATCATTTTTATTACTTTTTCTTTCCTTATGGTATACCAGGGATAACCTGGTCTTCTTCATGGTCTCAGAGGGATGACTTTCAATATTTCATGATTAAGTGCAATGGTTTTGGTAGGCTTTTATATTTTCAAGTTTTTTTTAAAAAAAGACTTATTTATTAGAGAGAGAGAGAGAGAGAGCACTTATGAGTGGGGGGAGGGACAGAGGGAGAGAAACTTCAGGCAGACTCCCCTCTGAACAGGGAGCCCAAGGCCAGGCTTGATCTCACAACCTGTGAGATCATGACCTGAGCCAAAACCAAGAGTCAGAAGCTAAACTAAGCTAAACTGAGCCACCCAGCTGCTCCTGTTTTTGTAGGCTTTTCAAAATATTCTGATTGGTTTGGTTTTTTTTTCTGTTGTTTTTTTTCCTGATTGGTTTAAGAGAGTTCTCTTTTATTGCTAGTTTGCTTAGAGGTTTTATCATAAATGTATTTTTACTTTTTAAAATATTTCCAACATTATTGGTATATATATTTGGCATATAACATTTGTAAATTTAAACAGCATGATGATTGGATACACACACACTCACATATATGTGAAATGATCACTACAATAAAGTCAGTTAATAACTCCTTCACAGTACATAATTATAATAGTTTGGTGAGAATATTTAAGATATTGGTTTTTAGCGACTTTCAAATACATGTAACACTATTGTTAACTATAATCACCATGCTGAACATTAGTACTCCAGAACTTTTTCATCTTATAACTGAGAGTCTGCCTCCCTTGACCAACATCTCCCCACATCCCCCACCCCCTAGCCCTTGGCAAGCACCTTCTACTGTCTGTTTCTATGATGGCGTTGTTTTAGATTCCACATATAAGTGAGATCATACAGTATTTGTCTTTGCCTGTTTGACTTATTTCACTTAGCAGAATGCCCTCAAGGGCCTTCCATGTTGTCACAGGTGGCAGGATTTTCCTCGTGTTTATGACTGAATAATGCCCCACTATAAAACCTTTTTTATCCATTCATCTGTTGATAGACACCTAGGTTATTTTCAAGTTTTGGCTATTGTGCATAATGCTGGAATAAACACCGGGGTGCAGATATCTCTTAGAGATAGTGCTTTTACTTTCTTCAGATATAAACTCAGAATCGGAACTGCTAGATCCTAGGGCAGTTCTATTTTTAACTTTTTGAGGAACTTCCATACTATTTTCCAAAGTTCCTGTACCAGTTTACATTCCCACCAACAGTGCACAAGGGTTCGCTTTCTCCACATTGTTGGGTGTTTAGTTTTTAAAACTCAAATTCATGACATATTTTCTTCTGCATCTGCAGGGAATGTAACGAATTTTTCTTAATATATTAATTCTGTGAAATACATCTATTTTTCAAGTGCTCAACCACTCCATTTGTAGAACTGTCTTGACTTTCTTCTGATATATTAGCCTTTTAAAACATATAACGGGATTTGTTTTGTTAGTGTTTTATTCGTGATTTTTCCTTCTATGCTTTTGTGAAGGATTGGCCTGTGCATTTCATTTCTTATAATGTTCTTATAATGTTTAGGCCTCATAGAATGAAATGAGAGGTGATTCCTCTTTTTTCCCATTTTCTGGCTGGTATGCAAGATTGCCATTATTTCTTCCTAAAAGTTTTGTAGATTTAATTGGTGGGGTCATCAGAATATGGAAATTGTTTGTTGCTGTTTTCTTCAGATTCCACGTATTTAGTATTTAGAAGCATTCAGAGGATGGTTTGTTGTTTTTGTGTCATTTGTGTTTTCTTGAAGTTTGCACATTGTATCTAAACCTTCAGATTTATTTACATACAGCTGCTCATGATTTTGACTAATGATCTTGTAATATCCTTATTGTCCGTAGCTATGTCTCTTCATTTGTTCCAGACATTGTTTTTTAGATAACTTCTCTCTTTTACCTTCAGGCCCACAAAGGTGATGGTCAATTGTGCTGTCCTTCTGAAGAACCAACCTTGGCTATTTTGTTTTATCTTTAATGTATTAATGCTCTTATCCTTATTTCATTTCACCTGCTTTCTTTGACTTTAGTCTGCCATTCTATTAAATTACTGAAATAGACATGCAGGTTATATTTATTTTTTTATGCCTTTCTTTTTGGAGTATATACATTAAATCAGTATCCTACAAATTTTCATAATACACAGTTAAAATATATGTATTTAAATTTTTTGTTTTATTTTTATCTTATTGTTAGCTAGAAAGACTTTTCAATACGCAAATGTATTTCTTCCAAGGGTCGCCCCAATGTGATCTCAAGAGTCCACGTTAACTCCTTTTCTGGGAACTTCCTTTTCTCAGTTGTTGTATTCCTGAAGAGCCTGGGCCATGAAGAGTTTGCCTAAGTTTTGGGCAGTGAACTCCTTGATGTTCTGGCAGTAAGTGTTAATCTGGCCTGCAATGAGTAGAGAATCCATCCTGGCAGGAGGCTGGGGTGGTTTGAAAAGTTTGGACAGATCCTCCTCAGGCAGTGGGGCTTCTCTTTGACTCTGGTGCTGCATATTCTCCTGCCGGCGAGGCTGCTGATACTGACGTTTCTGCTGCTGTTGTTTACTCGTGTTCCTCATGTATGTGTTATATTTAACTATATCTTGGCTCATTTCATCCACTCTGTCCATCAGCAACTGTAGATTCTTCCCCAAATGATTGCTGCTAGCAAGACTGAGCAATTCATGTTTATCTGCTACAGCTGACTTCTTCTCAAGCTCCCACAATAGGACGTTGATCAGATGTGAATTTTTAATTCCAATCGGCACTTCTTCAAACGTGTGCTCAAAGGTGATATTTCCCTTTTTCAATGCTTCAGGAGAAAAATCCTTCTCTTCACAAACTTCCATTAGTTTAGGAGTCAGTCTGTATGCTTTCAGCGAGAGAGACCCTTGGGCAGCTTTTATGGGATTGTAAATGAGAACGACAGATTCTTCAATGGCATGCTGGTAACTGAACTGAGAATCCAGGAGTGCTCAGGTGACGAACAAACCATAGTATGTGGACTGGTACCAGCCCACGTGGAGGTGATTGATGTTGACATGGCAAAGGCTGCACATCATTTCCACCTGATACTGGACTTCATCAAAATCAGCATCATCTTCTGTGTGCTGGGGGAAAGGGAAGCAGTTGGTAATTTCAAGTCAATCTTCTACAACCAAGCCCAAAAGCACTTCTTGAACCACTTCGGTTGCTTGTCCCTCTTCTTGATAATGTTCGATTATTTTTAATACCACCAAGCCATCTATCTGCCCTTGTTTCACGGCAGAATCTCTGGACCCGCCTTTGCCTTTGCCTTTCCCCACCTGGCCGGTGGTGGAGCTGGAAGAAGGGGCAGCAGAGCCGGTGCCTTCCTTGCGGGATGCCATCTTTTCCTAAAATTTCATTAACACTTTCTTCTTTGAGCTCTGAGTTAAATATCCTCTAAGGAAGGATATTTCTTAATAAAAAGCACATGGGTGATTTTCTAGCTATCACTGGTTATTAACTTAAAGCCTAATGGCATGGTAGTCAGAGACACTACTCCTTATTATTTCATTGTCTCAAAATTTGCTAAGATGCGCATCATGGTCAACGTGTAGTCAGTTTTGATAAATATAAATATCACTTAAAAGCCCATGTATCCTGCAGTTGTCGAGTGCACCAATATAAATGCATTCGTTCAATGAGACCAGCATTACATTACCCTGATACCAAAGCCAAACAAAGACACGACAACAAAAGAGAATGAATACCTCTGATTAACATAGATGCAAAAATCCTTAACAAAATACTAGCAAACCAAACCTAACAATACAATAAGAAAATCATTCACCACAATCAAGTGGGATATATTCTCAGGATGCAAAAACGGTCCACCATTTGCAAATCATTCAACACGATACATCAAACTAATAAGAGAAAGTTTAAAACCATATGATCCTTTCAATAGATGCAGAAAAAAACACTTGACAAAGTGCAACATCCATTCATGATAAATACCCTCAACAAAGTAGGTGCAGAAGGAACATACCTCAACACAATAAAGGGCTTATATGAAAAACCCACAGTCAACATCAATATTCAATACTCAATGGAGAAATACTGAAAGCCTTTCCCTTCACGTCAGGAACAAGACAAGGATGTCCACTCTCATCAGTTTTATTCAACACAGTACTGGAAGTCCTAGCCACAGCAATCAGACAACAAAAAGGAATAAAAGTCATCCAAATCTGAAAGGAAGAACTAAAACTTTCACATTTGTAGATGGATGACATGATATAATTTATGGCAAATGAGTGAATGGGTGACGGGCACTGGGGGTTATTCTGTATGTTAGTAAATTGAACACCAATAAAAAATAAATTAACTTTAAAAAAAAAACAAATGTTAACTAATTGAAAGAGTGCTCATTCAATAAATCATTCATTCAGTGAAAAACAAACAAACAAACAAACAAAAAAAAAAAACAAAAGACTCCACCAAGAAACAAATAGAACTAATAAACAAATTCAGTAAAGTCACAGGGTACAAGATGAATGTACAGAAATCTGTTGCATTTCTTTTCTTTAAGATTGTATTTATTTATTCATGAAAGACAGAGAGAGAGAGAGAGAGGCAGAGACATAGGCAGAGGGAGAAGCAGGTTC
The DNA here is from genome assembly GCF_003254725.2 of Canis lupus dingo. Lineage (NCBI taxonomy): Eukaryota > Metazoa > Chordata > Mammalia > Carnivora > Canidae > Canis > Canis lupus. The sequence continues at coordinate 44,584,345 of NC_064281.1, forward strand.
CCTGTGGGGAGCCCGATGCAGGACTTGAACCCAGGACCCCGAGATCACGCCCTGAGCCGAAGTCAGACTCTTAACCAGTGAGCCACCCAGGCGTCCCTCTGTTGCCTTTCTATACACTAATAATGAAGCAGCAGAAAGAGAAGTTGAGAAAACCATCCCATTTACAATTGCGCCAAGAAGAACAAAATACCCAGGAATAAACTTAACCAAAAAGGTGAAAGACCTGTACTCTGAAAACTACAAAACATTGATGAAAGAACGTGAAGAGGACACAAAGAAATGGAAAAACATTCCATCCTCACAGATTGGAAGAACAAATATTATTAAAATGTCTATGCAACCCAAAGCAATCTACGGATCTAATGCAATCCCCATCAAAACAACTACAGCTCTTTTCACAGAACTGGAACAAAAAAAAAATCCTAAAAATTTATATGGAACCACAAAGGACCACAGGGAGCTAAAGCAATCTTGAGAAAGAAAAACTAAACTGGCAGTATCACAGTTCTAGAATTCAAGTTCTATTACAGAGCAGTAGTAATCAAAAGCAGTATGGTACTGCCCCAAAACTAGACACATAGTCAGTGGAACACAATAGAGAGTGCAGAAATTAATGCACAGCTATATGGTCAATTAAGGTATGACAAAAAGGGTGAGAGTATACAACGGGGGAAAAGACAGTCTCTTCAACAAAGACTGTTGGGAAAATTGGATAGCTACATGCAAATGAATGGAACGGGACTGCTATCTTACACCATACACAAAAAGAAACTCAAAATGGATTTAAAGATCTAAATGAGAGACCTGAAACCATAAAAATGCTACAAGGGAGCACACGTAGTAATTTCTGTAACATCAATCACAGCATCATTTTTCTAGATACGTCTCCCGAGACAAGGGAAAGAAAAGCAAAAATATACTGTCGGGACTACATCAAAATAAAAAGCTTCTGTAGAGGGACACCTGGGTGGCTCAGTGGTTAAGCGTCTGCCTTCAGCTCAGGGCGTGATCCTGGAGTCCCGGGATCGGTCCCACATCGGGCTCCTTGCATGGAGCCTGCTTCTCCCTCTGCCTACGTCTCTGCCTCTCTCTCTCTCTCTCTCTCTCTCTGTCTCATGAATAAATAAACTTTTAAAAATGCTTCTGTACAGCGAAGGAAGCAATCAACAAAACTAAAAGGCAACCTATTGAATGGGAGAGAATATTTGCAAATGATATATCCAAAGATATTGGGTTAATATCCAAGATCTATGAAGAACTTGTACAAATCAATACCTAAAAACCAAATTTAAGGGCAGCCCTGGTGGCTCAGCGGTTTAGCGCCGCCTTCGGCCCAGGGTGTGATCCTGGAGACCCGGGATCGAGTCCCATGTCGGGCTCCCTGCATGGAGCCTGCTTCTCCCTCTGCCTGTGTCTCTGCCTCTCTCTCTCTCTCTGTATCTCTCATAAATAAATAAATAAATAAATAAATAAATAAATAAATAAATTCCTTAAAAAAGCAAATTTAAAAATCCAACTTAAGAATGGGCAGAAGACATGCACAGATATTTCTCCAAAGAAGACATCCAGATGGCCAACAGATACATGAAAAGATGTTCTACATCACTGATCATCGGAGAAATGCCAATCAAAAGTACAATGAGATCACACCGCACACCTCTCAGAATGGCTAAAATCACCAACACAAGAAACAACAGGTGTTGACGAGGTTGTGGAGAACGGGTAACTGGATGGAAATGCAAACTGCTACAGTTGCTGTAGAAGACAGTAAAGGGTTGCTCAGAAAGTTAAAAGTAGAACTACCATATGATCCAGCAATCAGATTACTAGGTAGTGACACAAAATATACAAGAACACTAAATTCAAAGGGATATTTGACCCACAGTTTTATGGGTTATAAACCTATATTTATTGCAGCATTACTTACAATTGCCTAATTATGGAAGCAGCAAAGGAGCAACGGAAACAAAGGAGTAAAGGGAAAAGAGGGAGAGAGAGAGAGAGAGAGAGAGAGGGAGAGAGAGAGGGAAACCAAGGAACAGACTCCTAACTATAGAGAACAGATTGATGGTTACCAGAGTGGAGTTTGATGAGGGGATGATCAAAATAGGTGGTGGGGACTAGAGAGTACAATTATCATGGTGAGCACTGAGTAATGTACAGAAATGTGGAATCACTATATTGTACACCTGAAACAAATAAAGACTGTATATCAACTATACTGGAATTAAAATTTAAAAACAATAAAAACATACATGCATATTGCCAAGTTTGTTCATTATATTTTTTATGTATTTTTTTTATTGGAGTTCAATTTGCCAACATATAGTATAACACCCAGTGCTCATCCCTTCAGGTGCCCCCCTCAGTGCCCATCACCCAGTCACCCCATCCCCTCACCCACCCACCTCCCTTTCCACTACCCCTTGTTCGTTTCCCAGGGTTAGGAGTCTCTTATGTTCTGTCACCCTCTCTGATTTTTCCCACTCATTTTCTCTCCTTTCCCCTATAATTCCTTTCACCATTTTTTATATTCCCTGTATGAGTGAAACCATATAATGACTGTCCTTCTCCGATTGACTTCTTACTTCACTCAGCATAATACCCTCCAGTTCCATCCACGTCGAAGCAAATGGTGGGTATTTGTCATTTCTAATGGCTGAGGAATAGTCCATTGTATATATTGACCACATCTTCTTTATCCATTCAACTGTCAATGGACACCGAGGCCCCTTCCACAGTTTGGCTATTGTGGACACTGCTGCCATAAACATTGGGTTGCACGTGTCTCAGCTTTTCACCGCATCTGTATCTTTGGGGTAAATCCCCAGCAGTGCAATTGCTGGATCGTAGGGCAGTTCTATTTTTAACTCTTTGAGGAACCTCCACACAGTTTTCCAGAGTGGCTGCACCAGTTCACATTCCCACCAACAGTGCAAGAGGGTTCTCCTTTCTTCACGTCCTCTCCAACATTTGTCTTGTTAATTTTCACCGTTCTCACTGTGTGAGTGTTCATTGTATTTTTCAAATCTTTTATATCTTTGTAATTTTTTATCAGAACATTCTGTCGGTAGTGAGAAAATTGTTTTAAAACCTCCCATCATGCTTATGGATTCACATATATGTCCTCGCAGCTCTGCCAAGGTTTGTGTTATATTATGAGACTGTTGTTCAGTGCAAACAGGCTCATAACTTTTATATCTCTGGTGAGTTATGCCTGTTATGATTATTAGGCATCCATTTTTACCTATTGTAATGCTTCTTTGCCTAAAAGGCCATTGTTTCTGATGTAAATCAAGCTACACCAGCTTGTCTTTCTTAATATTTTAAGGTATATGTTTTTCTAATTTGTAACGTTGAATTTTTTGTATAGCTATACTTGAAGTACATTTTTGTAAGCACCATAAGGTTGGTTTCCGTCTTCTTCTCCTCCTTACCCGTCCTTCATCCTCCTCTTTTTCCTCCTCCTCCTCCTCTGCATCCAGACTATTAATCTTTGTCTTCTAATTGGAGTATTTACCTCTATAGTGATTATTGACACATTCAGGTTTAAATCTAACATCTTAGTATCTTCTATTTCTCCTGCTTGTTTATGCTCATTTATCTCTTAGTTTTTGCCTTCTTTTGGATTAATTTAAAAATGCGTCTATTTTCCACCTCTATCACCTTGATAGATATTTGCTTTTTAATTGTTCTTTTAGCGGTTATTTGGAGACTACTACATGCATTTTTAACTTCTCAGCGTCTAATATAAATTGACCTTTTCATGTCATCACAGAAAAAGTAACTACCTTAGAACACTTAGCGCACATTTACTCTCTCCTTACTTTAATGTTCCTGCTGCCAATTTAATCGCTCGTAGACAGACAAATGCAACCACACGTGGTTTTAACCTCAAAAGACATTATCCTTTTTAGTGTCATTTTCTAAAACCAGCTTCATTACTTCCTCATCTTTAAGTTTGATCAGGGGTCGTTCTCTTTCTGCTTAAAGAATACACTTACGTATTTCCTTAAGAGTGGTGGTGCTGGTGAAACATCCCTTTCTAATTTAAATTAATAGATTTTAACATTTGCCTCAGTGTTGTGCTTATACAGAATTGTTTGGAAAGTATAGAGAGTTCCTGCATACTCCTCCCCACCACCTGCACCCTGCCCTTGGATTCCCCTATCACTGACATCTTGTATTACTGCGGTCCATCTGTTACAACTGATGAACCAATCAATATTGATTCATGATTATTAAAGTCTATAGTTTACACCCCAGTTAATTCTCTGTGTTGTACTTTTGACAAGTGTGTAACGACGAGTCCATCATTACTGTAACATAGAGAATACTTTCACTGTCCTACGGCTCTCTTTTGCTCCATTTATCCTTCCTTCCTTCCTTCACTCCTCCCAAAGCCTGGCAACCATTGATCTTTTTAGGGTTTCCACAGTCTTGCCTTTTCCAGAATAGCATATGTGCTTGCTGGAATCATACAGTCGGTAGCCTTTCCAGGTTGTCTTTTTCCATGTGGCAACATGCTTTTAGGTTCCTGAATGTGTCTGCAACTCGGTAACTCTTTTCTCGCTATCGCTGAATAATACTGCATTACATGGATGTAGCACAGTTTATCCACTTACCTATTACAGGTCATCTTTTGTTCGAGCTCTAACGAGGTATGGTTGACAAGTAATAATTGTATACATTTAGGTGGGGCAACGTAAGGTTTTGATCTACACAATGGAACGACTACCATGATCAAACCAATTAATGCAGCTACTTTTTTTTTTTTTTTGCGGTGAGAACACTTGGTATGTACTCTCTCGGCAAATTTCAAGTATACGATGCATTATTATGAGCTATAGTCACCATGCTGTAATTATTTCATTCAAGTTTTAGCAATCATGAATAAAGCTGCTATAAATTTTTGTGTGCAGGTTTTAGAGTGGACAAATGGTTTCGACTCACTTGGGTAATTACCAAGAGGCATGATCGCTGGGTAATAAAACAGGAATATGAAACATTCATTGTTTTGTTTGTCTGAAAGTATCTTTATTTCCCTTTCTTCTTGGGTGGTATTTTTCCTGGTTATATAACCCTAAGTGGGCCATTATATTCTTTCAGTACTTTGAATATATCACTGTACAGACTTCTGGACTTCCTTGAAAGTCAATTGTCACTCCCATTTGTCCAGCTTTGAAGCAACCATTTACCCTGGTTGCTTTCATGATGTTCTTCTTGTTTGCCTTTCTTTGTTGTTGTTGTTGTTGTTTTCGGTTTGGTTTGGTTTGGTTTGGTTTGACAATGTAAGTTTAAAAGCTCTTTCCTTTAGAATTATCTTGCTTGGGATTCTAGTCTTCCTTGAGTCTTGAGCAAGATGTTATTCATCAGTTTGGAAACACCAGGCCCTTATCAGTTCAAATATTGCTTAGGCACTTTTCTCTATCATCCCTTCACTTAACTCCAATTAAAATATGTTACATGTCCGTTCGCCTCTGCATCTGCTGATTCTCTTCCTACCCATTCTGTATTTTCCAACGTGTTTTCTCTCTACATTTTGTTCCGGATATTTTTATCTGATCCATCGTCGAGTGCACTAATCTCTCCTCACCAAGTGTTAAAAACATACCCAACACAGTTCTTGCTTTCAGATATTTTTATTTTTTATATGTACAATATCCGTTCTGTTTATTTTTTGTTTTGTTGAGACATATATTACGTTCAATAAACTCAGTGGACAATGAACCGTAAGTGTACGGTTTGATGGGTTTTGACAGATTGAAACGTGTGTGTAACTATCACCAATATCAAGATAGAGAACATTTCAAGTGTCCTCCAACGGGCTCTCCTGTGCCTTTCAAGTCATTCTCCTTGCTCCACCTCCAGCCCTGGGCAACCACCTAGCTCCCTTGTCTCGTTTGAGTTTTAACTTCTCAAGAATTATATGCCAAACGAAACAGACAGCATGCAGAATAGTGTTTCCAGTCTTCCATGTAATGCTTCTGATATTCCCAAGCATTGTGTATGTTGTTGGTAGTTTGTTCCTTTCTGATACACTGTATGGAGGATACTTGATGTAAGGAGCACTGGGTGTTATATGCAACTGATGAGTCACTAAATGCTACCCCTGAACCTAATAATATACTATAGGTTAACTAAATTTAAATAAAACATTTTCTTGAAAAAGGATATCAATGAAATAGAAGACAAACCACAGAGGAAAATGGAACGAAACCAATGGCTGTTTATTTTTTTTAAGATTTATTTATGTATTCATGAGACAGAGAGGCAGAGACACAGGCAGAGGGAGAAGCAGGCTCCCTGCAGAGAGCCTGATGTGGGACTGGATCCCCAGACCCCGGGATCAAGCCCTGAGCCGAAGACAGATGCTCAACCGCTGAGCCATCCAGGTGTACCCCAACAGCTGCTTAATCAAATAATTAATACAATCAATACAACTCTATATAGACTAATCAAGAAAAATTAGTTAAGACGCTAATGACCTGTATCAGGAATAGTGGAGGGGACATGACTTTAGAGTGCAGAACCGCAAAAGTAACAATAAGGGAAAGTATGAATAATTTCATTACCGAAAAATTGCCAACGTAGATAAAATGGACAAATTCTCTCAAAGATGCAATCTATCAAAGTCCATACAAGGAAATACAGAATGCTTAAATATACTTGTATCCCTTAAAGAAATAGAATCTGTGGCTAAAAACCTTCTCACAAAGGAAGCTCCAGGCACCATTGGCCCCGCTGATGTGTGTTCTACAAACTATTTCAGGAAGAAATAGCACCACTTTTACAGAATTCTGTCAGAAAAAATGAAGATGGAATACTTCTCAGTTCATCCTGTGAAAGCTAGAAGTGTCCTTGTGCCAAAACCAGAGGCATTACAAGGAAATATAACTGCAGATCAATATCCCTCAAGAACATAGACACGAAAAATTTTAACAAATGTTAGTAAATTGAAACCCCAATATATGGAAGACATTCTTTATGGCAAAATGAGGTTTCTCTCAAAATGTAAGTCCTTTCAAACATAATCAGATTAATCGATTTGTAATCTATTAAGATGGCCTCTAGAGCATAGAAAAGGCAAGGAACGGATTCTCCCCTAGGGTCCTCAGATGAACATAACTCCTCCGTAGACACATTGATTTTGGCCTTGTAAGACCCATTTTACACTTCTGACCTCCAGAGCCCTAAGATAACACACCTGTGTTGTTTCAAGTCACTGAAGTATGTGGTAATTTATGATAGCTGCAATGTGATACTTATATAAACCAGAAAAGGCATTTTAATTTTTTTGTAAGAACTTTTTTATTTTTTATTTTTATTTTTTTATAAATTTATTTTTTCATTGGTATTCAATTTGCCAACATAAAGAATAACACCCAATGCTCATCCCATCAAGTGCCCCCCTCAGTGCCCGTCACCCAGTCACCTCCACCCCCCGCCCACCTCCCCTTCCACCACCCCTAGTTCGTTTCCCAGAGTTAGGAGTCTTTCATGTTCTGTCTCCCTTTCTGATATTTCCCACTCATTTTTTCTCCAGAAAAGGCATTTTTAAATATAAATTCAATTAGTCAACCTTTAGTACATCATCGATTTCAGATGTAGTGTTAAATAATTCATGAGATGGGTATAACACCCAGTGCTCATCACATTACGTGCCCTCCTTAAGGCCCATCATCCAGTTACCCCATCCCCACACCGACCTCCCCTCCAACAACCCTCAGTTTGTTTTCTAGAGTTGAGAGTGTCTTATGGTTTACCCACCTCTCTGTTTTTTATCTTATTTTCCTTCCTTTCCCTTATGTTCATCTTTTTGTTTCTTAAGTTCCACACATGAACGTCAGCTTCTTTTTTTTTTAAGATTTGTTTATTTATGAGAGAGAGAGAGAGAGAGAGAGAGGCAGAGACACAGGCAGAGGGAGAAGCAGGCTCCATGCCGGGAGCCTGATGCGGGATTCGATCCGGAGACTCCAGGATCGGACCCTGGGCCAAAGGCAGGCGTCAAACCGCTGAGCCACCCAGGGTGCCCGAACGTCAGCTTCTGATATCTTTTTGCTTCCTTCTTTCTACTTCCTCTCAGTTCATTTTTTACACCTTTTTGTTGCATCTTAGCTTCGTATTTTATTGATGTTAAACCTTTCTTCTTTCCTAATATAAACACATAAAGCTACAATTTTCTCTCTAGGTGGTGCTTTAGCTGAATCATACAAGAGTCTACAGGATGTGATACAATTCTCTTCAGTTCAAAGGACTTTCAAATTTCCCCAGTGCCTGTCTCTGGCCCTGTGTTATTTTGAAGTCCGTTGGTTAATTTCAATGTTTTGCGGATTCTCTTGAAATCTTCTTGCTATAGATTGCTTGTTTAACTCCACTGTGCCCAGAGAACATCCTTTACATGGATTTCAGTCCTTCTTCATTGATGGAGCATTATTTTATAACCCATGATAGACTCGTGCTTGTTGCACATTTCATTGCTTGTCAAGAAAATGCGTCGGGCAGCCCCGGTGGCTCAGCAGTTTAGCGCCGCTTTCAGCCCAGGGTGTGATCCTGGAAGCCCGGGATTGAGTCCCACGTCAGGCTCCCTGCATGGAGCCTGCTTCTCCCTCTGCCTGTGTCTCTGACTCTCTCTCTCTCTCTCTGTGTGTGTGTGCGTGTGTGTGTCTCGTGAGTAAATTAATAAAATCTTGTTTTAAAAAGGAAATGCAAAAAAAATTAAATTAAATTAAAAAATAAATTAAAAAAAGAAAACGCATATTCCACTCTACTGGGTGGGATGTTCTATAATTGAGTTGATTTAGCTGGTAGTGTTGTTAAAGTCTTCTTCATACTTCTGGACCTTCTATGTATTTGCTATATCAAAATCTAAGAGAAGTTCTGAAATTTCCAACTATTAAATATATTGGTCTATATGTCTTTTCAGTTCTATCAGTTTTTCACTTTATGCCATTTAAAGTTCTGTTTTCCAGTGTACCTGAGGATTGTTATGCTTTCCTGAATTATTGATGCTTTTATCATTATTAAATGTCTCTGTGTATCATCGGTAATACTCCTGGTCCAAACATTTAACTTAGCCATTATCATAACTTGTTTTCTTACAATTTATGTTCACATGGTATCTCTTTTTCAATGCTTTTACATTTAACCGATCTCTGTCTCCATCTTAAAGTGAGTTTCACACTTCCCTTCTGCAGCCATCACTGAAGCGCCAGCAACCAACGTGATGTTCAATCCCTCTGTGACTTCTGACCAGAGCAAAACCATGAAAGACATTGCAGTGCACCTTCCCACATTCGCAGGAAGGTTATGTCTTCCCCTCTTCCTAAAGAGCTGAGACAGAAGTACAACCTTTAATCTATGCCCACCTGAAAGGATGATGAGGTACAGGTTGTGCCAGGACACTGCAAAGGCCAGAAAATTTCAAAGTAGTCCAGGTTCACAGGAAGAAATATGTCATCTACATTGAATGAGTACAGTGTGAGAAGGCAAATGGCACAACTGTCCATGTGGGCATTCACCCTAGCCAGGTGGCTACCACTAGACTACAAGTAGACAGAAACTACAAAATGATCCTTGAAGGTAAAGCCAAATCTCGCCAAGTAGGAGAGGAAAGGGGCAAATATAAGGGAGAAACATTGATAAGAGACAGGAATAAAGTATTCTTATATAAGTCTTTAAATAAAAAAAATTGTTATAATGAAAAAACACCAAAGTGAGTTTCCATTCAATGGCATGTTGTGTCTTGCAGCTCTCCTGCCTAGCAATCTCTGCCTTTCACTGGGAAAGTTTAGAACATGTACAATTAGCTTAATTATAGACATGATTGGCTTTAAAGTCATCATCTTTTTTGAGTAGCATTATTTCTTCTTTTCTTTCTTCTTTTCAAGCTTGCTTATTTGCTTCCTTCCTTCTTTTATTTCCTTCTTTCCTTTATTTTTCTTTTCATTCTTTCTTTAACCCAATTCTCTCACCAACTTATGTATTACTGAAGTATTTTTCATTCTCTTTTCTTAGTTTGAAATATTCTTCTGTATCCCAATTTCAATCTACAATATTTCAATATTGGTTTAATACTTACTCCTTTTGTTTTTCATTCAAGTGGTTCCTGTAGGGATTATATTATACATAGTTAAAATTAGGCATTTCATAAGTCAATCGGAGAAGGACAAACATTATATGGGGAATATAAAAAATAGTGAAAGGGAATAAAGGGGAGAGGAGAAAAATGAGTGGGAAATATCAGAAAGGGAGACAGAACATGAGAGACTCCTAACTCCGGGAAACGAACAAGGGGTGGTGGAAAGGGAGGTGGATGGGGGGTGGGGGTGACTGGGTGACGGGCACTGAGGGGGGCACTTGATAGGATGAGCACTGGGTGTTATGCTATATGTTGGCAAATTGAACTCCAATAAAAAAATTAGGCATTTTACCTTTAATGATAAAATTTTTCTTCATGTACAAAGTATGCTTTTATTTCTACACTCCCATCTGTTTGCTTTTATTTCCATAGACTTTATTTATACATACATTGTGTCCCCCACAATGCATTGTTATTGGTGGTGTAAACAGAGTTAACTTTTTAAAAAAGATTTATTTATTGATTTGAGAGAGGGAGAGAGAGAGAGAGAGAGAGAGAGAGAGCGAGCACGGGCACACAGGAAAAGGGGAAGGCTGAGAAGGAGAGAGAGAGAGAGAATGTCAAGCAGACTCCCTGCTGAGCATGTAGCCTGATGCAGGGCTCAGTCTCAGGAGCCTGAGATAATGACCTGAGCCAAAATCCAGAGCTGGACGCTTCACCGACTGGGCCACTCAGGCTTCCCAACATTCAGTTAACTTTTAAAGAAAGGTTTTGAAAGGTAAAATAATTAACCCTCGCTGTATTTACCATTTATATAGCTATTCATTCATTCAGGTTTATCTGGGTTGACGTTTGGGGTGGTTTTCTTTAACCCTAAAAGAATGTAGTCAATATTTTCTATAGTGGAGTACACTGCTGTTCAATTCTAATGATTTTTTTGGTCGAAAAGAACTATTTTGTCATTCTTTCTTTAATTGTATTTTAAAAATCGTGACATGGACTTCTTTTGGACATCTGGTTCTAGGGATTTGAACACATGTATGGATTCTTGTAGCCACCATAACCATATGTGTTCAGAATGCTTCCATAGCCCCCCTGAAGTCCCTGGTGCTATCCCTTTGTAGTCACATACTCTCTCTACACCTCACTATGGGACCACTGACTTGCTCTCTTTTATGATAGTTTTGTCACAGCAGGAGAGCCATAGAAATGGAATCATTTAAAATGTGACCTTCTGAGACTGGCTTCTACCACTAAGCAGAATGCTTTTGAGTTTTATCCAAGTTGTTGACTATATCAATGCTTCATTCCTTTTGGCCATTGAATAGTATTTAATTGTATGGAAAGAATACACTTTGTTGGCAGGATACTTGGGTTGTTTCAAGTTTTGAGTGATTAGGAACAGAGCTGCTACAAACACTCATTTACAGGTTTTTGTATGAAATCCAGTTGAAACTTCTCCGGGAGAAATACTTGAGAGTGCGATTGCTAGGGCCATATGGCTGAGTATATGTTTAACTTCATAAAAAGCAATAAAATTGTTTTTCAGAGTGGTTGTGTTGCCTTACGTTCCCTCCAGTAACATGTGGTGAATCCAGTTGCTGCCCATCCTCAATACCATTTGATATTGTCACGTGTTTGTGGTTTCCTTGCTTGTTTTTTTTTTTTTTTTTGTGGCAATTTCAGCAATTTTAATATAGGAATACTGGTTTCTCACCATCATTTTAATTTGCATTGCCTGAGAGCCAGTGAGTGTGATCATCCATTCATGTGCTCAATTGCCACCTATATATCCTTTTGGTTGAGGTATCTGTTCAAGTATGTTCTCCATTATTTTCTTGCTGTTGAGTTTTGACAGCTCCTCATATACCCTGGATATATGCTCTCTGTTGTTTAGGTAATTGTAAATCCATTCTCCCAGCCTGAGATTTTTCTGCTCAAACACTCAACAGCGTTTTTCGCAGATAAAAAACAAGGTGGCGGGAAAGTGGGTGGTGTTTTACATAGAACATCTTTCTCAAATGCAGGTCAAAGATTTTGTTGTTTCCTTCTAAATGTTTTGCAGTTTTATAGTCTTGATTTATATCTAAGATTTATTTTTCCTGAGTTATAAGATGTGAGATTCTTTTTCTTTTCGATGGACATTCAGGTTTTTCCACACATTTGTTGAAACCTTCTGTACTTAGGTAATGTGATTCCTCCACATTTATTTTTTTCCCCCATACTTGTTTTGCCTATTCCTTTTGCTCGTGTGTTTGTTTTTTCTTTCCATATAAACTTTAGGATAGGCTTGTCTATATCTACAACACATCCTGCTGCCAGGATATTGATTGAAATTATAGTAAGTCCAGACATAAATTTCAGAATTGACTTCTTTATCATGATGAATATTCTAATCTGTGACCATGGCATGTTCTTCTATTTATTTGGATATTCCTTTATTTCTTTTTTTCCCCAGTGTTTTGCTGTTTTTAGCACATAAATACCCTGCATCATTTGTTAGATTCGCATCTAAGAATTGACTTTCTTTTTTGAGTGGTAGATTTCATTTTCCAACTCTTCTTCGCTAGTGTATAGAAATATGGTCGATTTTTGTGTTTTAATCTTGTATCCTGCACTCTAGATTGATTAGCTTATTAGTCCTAGGATATTTTTGTATGTCTGTATGACTTTAACACAGACAATCAGGTTGTCTGTGAATAGGGGCCATTTTGATTGAGTGATTGATTGATTTTTAAAATTTTTATTTATTAGCTTGAGATAGAGAGCTAGAGAGAGGATGAGCCGTGGGGAGGGGCAGAGGGAGAGGGAGAAGTGGGTTTCCCGCTAAATGGGGAGCCCCAAACCAGGCTCCATTCCAAGACCCTGAGATCATGACCTGGGCTGAAGACAAACGCTTAACCGCTTAACCGACTGAGCCGCCGAGGTGCCCCACCATTTTGATTTAATCTACTGATTCATGGTGTCACCGCACGGATGAATAGCCAAAGCATTCAAGCAGAGCAAAAGAAGGCGGGCACGAAAGATTACATACTGCACGTTTATGTGTATAACAGACACTAGGAAAGAGAATTCTAATCTATGGTGATATAGAAAGAAGGTCACTGGTGGCCTAAGGCTGGATGTGGATGCTAGGGATTCACTGGGAAGGGGTGCAAGGGAACACGATTAAGTGGTGAAAATGTTCTCTTCCTTGATTGGAGTGGGAGTGACATGGATGGAAGCATTTGTCAGTGTCCATGGAACTGGACACTTCAATGGGCATTATTTTGTTTGTAAATTAAACCTCAATAAAGCTGATAAAGAGAACCCCATTGTTAGGTCAATTTGGAGTTCCTCAAGTTGCTAAAAGGCAAAACAGAGACCTGTGATAATGAAAACATTCAGGGCCTTATCATCATTCAAAGGTTGTGCTCGTGGGCACCATGCAGAAGGCTCTGGCCAGCCTCCCCTCCCACCCACCCCTGCCACCACACAGATGAATGAACAAAGTGTGCTTCAGAACAAGAATTTGAAACTACAATGGTTGGACTCCATCTCCTGGGAAACGGCCTTCTGCATTGATTTTTTTTCTCTTAACTTACCCTTGCCCTCACTGCATTCTGACCCTGTGCCTTGTGCCCTTTTTTTCAGGTCAAGGGGGAAAAAAAGCAAGAGGAGGAGATTTGAGATGGTGGCCTGATTGTAGAGGTGCTCCACTGTGTCTCCATTCCAGTTGCTAGGACCCCAAAGTTTCATAGGCAGCTTCAGAAACAGGCTAAAGCATCACATGCAGCTGCTATTCTTCCACAAGGCACGTGATTCTCCAGCTCTCAGGGATCTCAGATTCCTGGCTAATAGCGATGGGCTAGTGGTAGTAGAACTACATCTTTCCATTTCTTCCCTCTCTATGTCAGGAGGCCCACGTTCACCTAGACCTTGTCTCTGATATCTCTTCCCCTGAGGCTCATGAGGTAGCACCACGCTGTAATTGCCTAATGTTTTTCAAAGGCCAGGTACAAATCGAGACTTCCATGGACAGGGTAGGGGAGCTGCTTTGTTCCATACCCTCCTAAACTGTAACCCCACAGTCTCTGTAATTTTCTTCCTTCATGTGGTGATTGGTATGTACACTGCTTTCATTTCTTGAGCTTTGTAACCCATAGATACGTCAACTATTTCCAAAGAAAATTGCCTGCATTGGTTGAGCCACAGACTAAGGCGGGAAGCCTGGCAAGGAACTGTTGTGTCACCTTCAGGTGTGAGAGCCCTTTTCTGACATGGAAGCTGAAGTGCTGGCACCTCGGGAAACCGTGAGGGTGTGTGAGCAGCGTTCAAAGTCATGTTGGAAGTGTACGATGTCCTGCAGATTTGTATCATTTCTATGATGGTAGTTTCCAAATAAAGCACACTTGCAGTATGGAGTCATCCAAAATTGAACCCCGGGGAACTTGGCAACTTGACATCGGACAAGTAATTTCCTCTGTCTGGCCTTCCGTCTCCTCACTGGAAAAGATGGTTGAGTTTAGGCTGAGGTTTCTGGTGCTAGTAGATTTCCGATACCTTCCAATCTCTACTGCTCGGTACCATCTTGGAGACGGTGAGGCAAGCACTGTAAGTAACCCTGGCTGCGCAGATGAGAAAATGGAGACTAGGCTCTGAGAGGTGGAGTGACTTGCCTGAGGTCACAGGGCTCAGGGGGACAGGGAGGAGTGTTAGTCTCAGGTGCTTTCCAGAGGACCTCCATCTCAGACATGTGGAGATTGAGAAGGGGGCACATGCACCTGTCCTTCTCCGACTGCTTTACCCACTTCCTACCCACTTTCATGCACAGGTCATACCAGCTGCTCCCAGCCCCCATGGGAGCTGGGCCAGGCAGTGCTGGGTACATGCTTTTACCCTTATTACTCAGTGAGGAAACACTTGAGGCTCAGAGAGATGATGTGACAGGGGAAAGCAGATCCACAGGACCTCAGAGCTGGGGCACACTAAGAGTACATCTAGCCCAATCCTGTGCTGTGAGAGGTGGGAACTCTGAAGGCCAGAGAGAGAAAAGGCTGAGCCAAGGTCACTCGTCCAGGTGGTGGCAGAGCTAGGTCAGAGGCCTCAGGCAAGTCACTCCCCTTCTCAGAGTCCATTTTGTCATGTGTGCCGTGGGAACAGTCACCCCTGCAGAGTACCAGGGAGGATGGAATGAGATCCTGCACCCAAGCACTGGGCCCCAGGGCCTGACAGTGATGATGACAAAGAGGAGGAGGAGGCTGGGAGGGTGGTGGGGGCCTTAAAAGCCCAGGATGAACCATGGGGACAGGGAAGCCGCGAGGGGTGGGGTCCTGGCCCAGTGAAGGGAGATGGGAAGTACTAAGCACAGCCTGGATGGGTGAGAGTGGCTGTTGTTGGAGAGTGGTGAGAGATAGAAGTGTGGCTCCCATGACACTGTGAGCCCCTCTAAGGTGGTGGCAGCCAGCTACAGTGGACAGAGCACACATTTAGCCTTGGAGGATCTTGGGTTGGGGCCCCAGGAGGGAGACTTGCCTTGGTGGCACGTTTGCCCTGTGAGTAAGCAGGTGGGCTGCCTCTCAGGTGACCAGCCTGAGAGTCAATCTGTCAGCATTCCCCTGGGTGTTCCTTCCTCCCTCTTCCAGAGGCCACCCCACTGTGTTCTTCCTCCCCGCCCACCCTGCTCTCAACTGTCCCATGCAGAGTGCAGCTCCAGGGAAGCCCCTTGCCCCCATCCCGCCCACCCCATGAGAGGGGCCAGCCAGGGGAAAGGAAGATGGAAGAGGGGAGTGTTACAAGCCCACAGGCCTGGGGAGGTGGCACCCTCACCAGCACCCTGTTTCTGAGAGCTGCTTTCTCCTCCTTGCCAGATGAGATGCTGTACCTCAGGTGTCCTCTGCACACAGTGCTCACGCTCACACCTGTGGCTTTGGGTGAGTGTCTGCACCCTCATCCATGAAAAGGCATGTGCCTGCTGTGTGCACAACAGGGTCCTGGGAGGTTCCCAGGGTGAGCGTGCCAGAAAAATCTTGGATCATTCATCACCCCAGGACTCGGATGCCAGGCATCGTTCATCCCTCTCTCATCCCAGACCATGCATCAGGAAAGCTAAAGTGAAGGGGACTCAATTTCTGTCGGAATCACAGTGTCCACGTGGCCAAGCAGGGACCCAGCAGCCAGGCAGGCAGACACCACAGAAGTGGTCGGCTAGACAGAAACCCAGCTGAAGCCTGACTTCAGGGGAGGAAACCTTATACAGCTAGCATCCTGAGGGTGTGACCTATGCAGCCCCATGGGACCCTTGCTCCGAGGGCCTGCACACGTAGTTCAATGCGTTACCGTCACTCTCTTGGGATTCTTAATGATTTCCGAGCAAGGGGTCCCACGGTTTTCATTCTCCACTGGGCCTGTGAAAGTATGTGCCTGGATCTGGGTCAGGAGCCAAGTCTGGGTGAGAGGAGGGAACCTCTTCTTGGGGGAAAAGAGGCAATGGTGTGCAGGGGCCCTCACACGATCCTCTTCTTCTTCTTAACCTGGGGCCTCGTTCTTCAACTGTGGGCATCACTGAGGGACCTGAGAGAGCTCTGGACACTGTTACTGCGTGCCACTGAGCTCTTCCCAGGCATCTCTGCTCTTACTGTCGTCCCTTGCAGGAATCGCAGTCCCAACCCCGCTCCTACAGGGATCACCCCAAGCCCTGGAAGACACCAGAACTTAGGCCCAGCCTTGGCCTTCACTGGTTCCCAGCAAAGGAGAGCTCTGGAGCCCACAAACAGGCCTCGGGTCCGGTCACAGGTTGTTGAGGTCTGTTTTCATTAAACCTACTCTGTGGGCAATTATGGCTCCTCCCTCAACCTGCTGGAGGGGTGAAAATGTCCCCGAGGCCTATCTCATTGTCCTGAAGACTCCACCTGAGGGAGAGATGAGGTGCTAAAGTTGTGTGGATGATGAGGGAAGGGTTCCAAGATGGCACCTCCAAAGATGAGGTGGAAGGGTCTTGGTGGATGTCTGTGGACCCTGCACCTTGGTGGGAGGGATAGTGGCACCAACCCACAGCCTTTCATTCCACCCCTCTTCCTGCCAACCCCCCTCCCCCTGCCACCGTTGGCGCCCAAGTGAGGTTGTACCTCGTAGGAAGTCACGCCACCGTGGGGACTGGAGCCTCTCAAAACTCATGGTCTGGACACCCAGCTGGCACCTCCACATCTTCCCAGCACCCTACCCACACCTGCTGCCTTCCAGGCAGAGGCGGGTAGTATCTACCTCAAAGCCCTCAACCACGTGCCCCCCAGATGGCCACGTCCCCAGGTCCATGCACAAGGGAAGGAGGAAACGCCCCAAGTAACTTTGCAACTTTAATGTAACACTGATACCAAAAACATGAAAACACGACAAAGGCGCACCACGGAAGCGCACAAGGAAAGCACATGATGAAAGCAGGAAGGGCAAAGAGAGCTTCATCTTGCATGCCATCTGGGATGGGCAGGTCGAAGCTGCCTAGAGTGCCTTGTTAAGGAGGGATCCGAGGAGGCACTCTGGCTTGGTGAGGGACGGTTGCGGTTCGGCAGCGTCAGCGTTGCCTGTAAAGGAAGACACAGGAGCAGGTGCAGAAGTATAAACACATGGCAGTGGGGGAGGGGTACGAAGAACGAAACAAGGGTCTTTCACACTCTTTGCTCCCCCACTGCACCCAGGCCTTCCCCCGACTGGACTCCTCACAGCCCCTTCCCATCCCTTGCTTCGGGGTTTTGTTTATGGACTGAAAATCTTACTGGATCCAGGAGAAGAAGTTGGCACTCGTTCTGGCGGCATTTCTGGTCCGGATGGTGGAGCTGGTGCTGGGCCCATCCAGAATGCTGGTGCTGGCCCCGCCATTGGTGCCACTGCTGACGCCGGCTCTCCAAGTGGCTCTCCGGTTGGCACGGTTGCTATTCAGGATGTACTGATGGTATCTGGCCCAGAATGCAAAGGGGATCCTGGCCCAGGCGTCGCCAAAATCTCCATCCTCATCCCAGGTCAGGAGCTCCACCTGTATGTCATCCCAGCTCCACCGTCCAATCAGGGCTTCATCGCCGATGTTCATCTGGGCTCTCATCTGGGCCCTGGCATGTTCCTCAGCCATATCCACGTCCATCGTCTTGAAAGCATCATCCACGGCCTCCAAGAAATGAGCCTTCCATTCCCGGGGGTCTCGGTTCTGATTCTGCGGTAGAGCAACAGAGACCATGCAAACAGCGACCCCACGTTCACGGGGCACCTGCTTCCTGCCATACACTGCCACCACCAGCTCCCACCCCCAGTGCCTTGTGCATGGTCCCGACGAAAGGAAAGACCATTGGGATCCGGCTCTCCTAAGGACTCCCTGCCAGCCCCAGGACCTCACCCCATGCCTCCCACTTACTACACCTCTGTGAACTTGGGGAAGACACCTACTTAGGAATGCATCAGTATCCTCACTGGACAGACAGCCTAAGGAAGGGGGCCATGACCAAGAAACAGAGAAGGTATGGCACAGACCAAACCCACACCCCACCGCCTGGCCCCAAACAGAGGCAGTTACCTGGGCGATGAATCTCAGCACCCTCATCTTGCTGGTCTCGTGACGGGCTCGCAGACCCCAGAAGAATTCATACTCGGGTGGGCTGCTATTGGGGACCTTCTTGTATTCCAGGTACCTCAGTGCGAGAGGAAGATAAACGTTTGCCTCCAGCCAAGCAGACCTGCTGTTGTGCCAAGGGCTCCCGGGTCGTCCCTTCCCAGCCCCGATACTGCAGCTCAGCTCCTGCAGGAGGACTGTCCTGGCCCTCCAGCCCATGCCTCACGCCCATGCTCACTCCCAGGGTTTCTGCCTCCAGGACCGAGGCCTCCACGTGGCGCCGGTCCTGCCCAGACGCCACAGGAAGTGCATGCAGAGTGGAACACGTGTAGGGTGTCTCTGTTTGTAGTAAGGCCACCAGTTTCTGGCCCCTTGTCACAATGAACCCAGATTCCCATTGGGTGTGTCGTAAACAGAGGAGCCATTTCTTCGGGTCCCCTGCTCTGAGCACACTCCTCGGCAGGGTCCCGCCCATGGCCTGGCGGAACCCCAGGACAATCCACCATAGGAGAGGACTGTAAAGGGGAGAAACGCAGCATACTCTCCGCACACCCCCCAACTCCGTGTCTGTTTGTGTGCGCACACATTCGCATGTCTGTGTGCACCCGGGCATGTGTAGTGCGCCTGCATGAGTACACACGTGTTCTCCTACGACCAAGGACCGGGTGGGCCCTGACCAGAAAGGTAGGCGGGCTGGGCTCCAGGACCCAATGGGCCCCTCACCAGCTGGGGCCACGCTCAGGCTTCCAACTCTCTGAGCCCCAGGTTCCTGGGATGTAAAGCAGGAGACATTCTCCTACAGCCTAGGGGGACAGGGGCCAAATGGCACAGTGGTTCTAACACAACCTGCACTGGAGTCTCTGTCGACTTCTACTCCCTCTCTCCAAGGCTGCGCTGGAAGTCTACTCCCCGCCAACACTCACACACCCCACCCACCCTCACAGAAGAGACGCCTATCCCGCTGTGCTAAGATCCGGCATGGAGAGTGGCTCGCTCAGCCTGATCAGCCCACGAGGAATGCGCGAGTGTGAGACAGAGTTAACTTGGCCAATACTTACTTCTGCTTCACAAAGTCCTCTGTAATGAGCTTCTTCAGATCTCCAAGGAATGGGTGCCTCACCCTGAGGGCCAGGAAAGGAAGGAATCCATAACCGCACACAATGGCAGTGCCTGGATGTGGGCAGGTGTGCTCCCTAGCGGGATGGAGAGCGTCCCAGCCTGTGGGGCATCCCCATGGAGGTCTGGAGTGGCAGCAGGGGCCACATGGCCCCATGTCAGGGATGCCCTCGGCAAGGGTCGGATTTGAACCCTCAATTCTGATGGGTTCTCTGAGATCTCATCTGGGGACAGAGGGGGGACACGGAGCAGAGAGGGGCTTGAGAGTCCAGGGCCATTTCACCATGCACCCTCAGCGCTCAACCCAGTCCAGGACATCCACCCTCCTGCACGAGGCCACCAGGCTATTTACAATCCCGGGGCCACCAGTGCCCAAGGACAGCACTGAGGAGCGGGAGCCGAGAGCCCAATCATACCCAGGGCGCAGTCCCATCTTGCGTAGTGCCTCCCAGAGGACGGCTGCGAGAGGAGAAGAGACACAAGAATTCAGCACACCAGGCTGAGACTGGGCAACCCCCTGGCTGCGGGTCCAGCCACTCACCCTCGCTGGCACGGTTGCCATTCATGAAAATGACTCCCAGGATCACCAAGAGGAGGCTCAGCCTAGGAGTGTCCTTGGTCCTAGAGGGGTAGAAAGAGGGATCCTGTCCAGCAGCCGTTTGCCCAAGAGACTAGGGCTGGCTCACCCAACCAGCTTTGCCCACAGGCCTGGGCTACGGGGTTGTTCTTCGCACACTACGCACAAGTTGCTCTCTAATCCAGACCATTCATTCCTCTGTCTGAGACTGAATCGCTTCATGCCTCAAATGCGGATGTGAATGCCCCCTCACAGAGTTCCATCCAGGAGGGGGTCAGGCAGGGAGCAACCACTTGGCAGTGGCAGCAGCGGCAGCAGCAGCAGCAGCAGCAGCAGCAGCAGTAGCGTGTTCGTGTTCGGGGGCACATCCAGACCTTCCCTGCCCCTTGAGCATCGGGAGTTACACTGGACAGGAAGCTTCCTTCCTCCAGGACCACCACTGCCAAGCCCAGGCCAGGCACATAGCAGGAAGAGGCAGGCAACAAGGAGCCCACTTTTTTTTCTTTCCCAGAAGATGGGGTTTGGAGGTGGTGTGGGGGGTGGGGTTATGGGCGTGGGGAGGGGAAGCCCCCCCCGAGAGCATCAAGAGCATCGAGCAAGGCTTCAGCCTAGGCCACTTCCCCTTTCATCCCCTAATCACTGGGTACCACGGACTGCGGGGCTGGGAGCCGGAGCTGTGCCAGGCACCAAAGGCCCCTTTTCCAGCTGCTCTGAGAGGAAGGGGAGGGGGAGGCCACAGTGAGGAAGGCCACAACCCTCCTGCCCTTTCTTACTTTCCCAGGAGGCGAGCTGAGGAATCCCGGGTGCACACGAGAATATACAGGTGTTCCTCCTTGTCAATTTCCTTCAGGTGGATCCCAAACTTCTATGTGGGGGAGAAGACAACATGGGATCAGAAACCCGTGCTGCCTGTCCTGCAGGCAGTCCTTGAGTTCCCCGCTAGAACTTTCCCTCCACAGGCACCCCGAAGTTATTCGGAAGGCTCAAGGAGAGAGGCTGCAGAGAACTGCCCTGTGGGAGCTCTGGCACTGGCTTCAGGAGACCAGGGAGGCTCAGAGAACAGACAGCATGAGGGAGGGGAAGCCTCGAAGAAGGGATCATGCGGGAGAAGCTAGGAGAGCCCGCCAGAGGAGGTGTACTGAAAGTGGACCTCAGGGGGCTGCAGGGTGCAAGGCTTCCCTGCAGCTCTTGTACCACAGTGAGCTGCCTCTGCCCCTCGCTCACCTTTTCCAGAGTGTATGTTGCTCGTTCGATGATCTCAGGGAAATGTTCATCATATTCTCGGATGACATCCTTCATCATGTCTGCGGGGGAGTGGGGTGGAGAGAGCACCTGGGCTGAGCAGGGTCCAAAGAGCTGCAGCAACCCTCGGTCAACCCTGCTGAGGGGAGCACCGTCGGGAACCCCACTCCCCCCTCCACCCCGTACTGTGCACATGGAGGGATCAGCTGGGCCTGCCGGGTGGAGACATCTGATGCCAGGCCCCATAGGGTAGAGATGGGGATTGTGGGGGGTGTGCAGAGCTCGGGGAGGGGGCCCGGGCTGCCCACCTGAGCGCTTGATGGGGATCTTCTTATAGTCCTTAATCATCAGATATTTCACCAACTTATTTGCCTGGAGGAGGAAGAGGAGCACACGGGGAGAGCAAGGCATGGGTGACCTCCAGGAACTGGCCCACAGGAGAGGAGAGGAGGGAGATGGGAGAAAAGCAGGTTTCTTACCCTCTCTTGCAGAAGGGTCACGTTGCGGGGTGGCAAGCACAGCACGTGTCTTGAGGGCACCTGGGACCTCAGGGCCATCGAGGGCCGGGGAGCCACCTGAGCCCGCACCGTCAATGGGGGCTGCGGTGCTCTCCAGGTTGGTGGGACCGCAGGAGGCTCTCTCTCCTCCTCGCTGCTCTCATATTCGTCATCCAGGTGCTTGGACTATAGTCAGAGTGTCAGAGAGAGGAGACCCAGGGCTAGCAGGCTCACCGTCCAAGAGTGCCCAGCACACATCTCAACCAAAGCACGTACTTGGAAATAAGAGTAGTACAAACAGTGGATGACATGTGCTGAGTGCTTACTACGTGCCCGGCACTGAGCCAACCTCTTCTTCCTCCACGCCTGAGGGCAGAGACTCGGTGGAGTCTGAGCATGCTAGCAAACTCATGTTGGACAAACATGCAAGAGCTGAGAGAAGGGGAGGAGGGGAGGAGGGTGGGGAGGGGAGGGGAGGGGAGGGGAGGGGAGGGGAGGGGCCAGAGAAGAGGGCTGAACAGAGAAAGGAGGGTTGGAGATAGCAGGGAGGTCTCACCTTCTTGGTCCTCTTGCCTCCCATCCTGACCCAGGGCTCAGCACTGCGCTGAGCAGTGGCAGCTGCGCCCTCGGGCTCAGGGATGCTCGTTGTGGCCATCTTGGCCTTGGCAGCAGCTGCTGCCACAACATTCTGGGGCTCCACCCACCGAGTCTTGGCAAGAGCCTTTCCAGACTTGGTCGTCTTGGGCCGGGTGGCCGCCCCCTCCCTGGCAGGTGCTGCCTGGGGCACCCCGGAGGAGGCAGCACTGGGGCCCTCTGTGGCGGCCTCTTGGGCTGGGGCAGGTCTCTTGGGGCGTGGGAAGGCCATGCCACTGACACCTGCTGGCTGGGTAAAATCAAAGATGTCGTTCTGACCCAGGAAGGCGGTCTTGGGCCGAGTGGCATCCATCTCACTAGCACATGGAGCCTGAGAGAAAGCACAGGCGCTACTAGGGCCCTCGTTTGCAGCCTCCTGGGCCTGGGAGGCTGTGTGGGGCTGTGTGGACGTTGCCGGAGCTCCTGGGGCGGCCATCTCACTGTTGACTAGCATCTGGGAGATGTGTGGAGCAGCACGGATTGTCTCAGGGGTGGCTGCCTGACCCTGGGCCCCATATGTCATGGGCCGAGGATCTTCTCCTGAAGCCTGGTCTGTGGTCACCGGGTGGTTAGCAACCACCTGATTGTAGGTGGCACGGGCCGCAGCAGCAGCGGCCCTAGCAGCACGGTTGGAGGCAGCTGCGCGGGCTACGTTGGCAGCACGGGCGGCAGCCTCATTGGCAAGTGTTTCTGGATCCAGCTGAAATGCCTCCATCAGAGTCCTAGCCAGCATAGGGTTTTCCAGTTCCCAGGGCTCATTCTGCAAGGCCAGAGAGAAAGGGAGGGGAGGGCAGACAGCTCTACATGTGCTGCACATCATGCTTCCCTGTGCTGGCCAGCCTCCCCCCTGCAGCCAGCTCCCCCTGCCCCCACCCCCCCCCACCCCCGGCCCCAGACTTCCGAAACCCCCTTTCTCTGAGCAGGAGAGGGAAGGCTGGGGAAGCTGGGCAGTCCTTCCCCACACAACCCTCCCTTTCATCCACAGCAGCCCCCTCTCCAGCAGCTTCACAGGGGAAAGGGCCCAGGGCCAGCAGGTGGCCCACAAGGGGTCTCACCGATAAGATGCGAAGGCCTGGACCCAAGCTCCCAAAGGCTCTGAGGATACGGATGTCAAAGCTGGTGAGGGTGCCGTAGCCTCCAAAAGCACCGAATTCTTCATAGTCGTTTCCTTCAACCATCTCTTCCTCCCCCACTTCATCACTGCCCTCATCCATGTCTTCAACGTTGTAGGTTTCCGATTCCGTGCGGTAGCTTCCCTCAGCCATGCTGGGGGTCCCAAGGAGAAGAGAGCTCAGCCTGGGAGGGAGGGTGAGGCCTCTTCAGGGGGAGAGGGCGGGACACAGCGGGAGGTGGGATCTCTCAGGAGGTGGGGGGCGGCAATCATCAGGTTACTAGGCAGTACAAGGCAGAGGGAGGGGCCAGGGAGGGGGTGGGCGTGTGGGGGTTCTGTTGGGTTAGATAGTGTCAGAGGCAGAGCCCTAAGAGAGGGACAGAGGTGGTCGGAGGAAACCTCGCACTTAAAGGGGAGTTTAGGCTGGGCAAGCTCCCCATCCCAGCGGCTAGCTTTGAATAGGGAGTGGACTGGCGGGCTTGGGTCTGAAAAGTCCCAAAGGGGATGTGCATCGAGAGAGGGAGAAACAAAGGGTTTTGATTTAGTGATGAAGGGGGAGCAGATGACATGAGAGGGCTCAGACAACAGGGACCCCGGAAAGCTATGGGAAATTGAATCCAGAGACCCTCTGGCTAGGTCCGGGTGGGGGCATTCAGCTGATTCAGGTCTGGGTTGGGCTCATACAGCAGCTCTAGGGGTGTGTGTGTCGGGGGGTGGGGTAGGGGCTCGGAGTAAGTGAGGCATGAATTGGAACGCTGGAGGTCTCAAACCCCAGGACTGCAACTCCAGGAAGGGGGCAACGCGGGTCAGCAGGTTGGGAGTGATCTAGGAGTGGTTGGGGTGGGGGTAGGGCCTCCGCTCTAAGGAAGCTCAGCACGGAGCACACGGATCTGCTAAAGGGGTTCGGATGGTGGGCTCCGGTGTATGCAGGGCTCTGCGTCTCCTGGCAGAGATCCTGGCGGGAGACGGCACGGCGAGGGGGTGGGGTCCTACCTAGACCGTGGGTCTAACAGGGCTCGGTTCTGAGTGCCTGGGCTTTGTTCGGATCCGGGTGTGGGGGCGGGGAGGGCGCAGCGTGCCGGGTGCCACTCGCCCTCTCCCGGTCCGGTCTGAGGCTGGATCCTTACCTTCCCTGGGGTTCCAATGGCGTCCGTCCTCAGCACCAGGAACCCCGCAGCCGCGCCCTCGCCTACTGCTGCCAGCACAGCAGCTCCCACCACCCCGCCCCTTTTCTCCGCGCACCCCCCGCGGCTGGGAAGCCGGCGCATGCGCGGACCCCTCCAGCCCGCCCGCTTTCCCAACAAAAGCCCTCTCCACCAGGTCCCCAGTGCGCATGCGATTCCGCGAGTGGGTGGGCGCGGTGGGGGACTTTTTCTCCCTCCCGCCAGATACCCCCCACCCCTCCTCTTACCAGAGGCGCGCGCACTCGCAGCCTGTGGTGCGCTTCGACCACCCAATCATCTACCCTCAATCCCCGCACCTTTGCACGATGCTTCTGGTCCCTGCCCTTCCCATTCCCGCTAAACTCCTCCAGTGTGGTCTGGAATACACTATGCCTGGCTTCCCTAGCATGACCCCTAGGTCACAAACGCAGTCTCTAGCTGGGTCTCTAACTCTAACAAGGAGAATGGAAATGGCCAGAAGATGCCCGTTGCCTTTGTGTTCCCCAGCACTCTCCACCTCTATGGCCCCCAGACACACTGGGAACATCTGCTTCCCCAGCCACTCTTTATGCAGCTTGGGCATCAGAGCTCTATCTTTGCTGGGGCTGGTCTTCTCTCTTAGCAGCCCTGGGAGGTGGTAGATGTCAACATCCCCATTTTACTGATCAGAAAGCTGAAGTGCGGACACACCGCGTGAACTGACAAGGCCACAGAGCCAGTAAACAGAAAATGCAGTATGTGTGCCTGAGTCTTCCTGACTCCAAACCCCATGTCCCAGCAGTGGTGGCCTGGGGACTGAGGCACGCTCCCCTCTCCAGTTTGAGCGACAGTTCCACACCCACCCCCCACCCCACCCCCAACACACACACCTCTTCTGCCTGCCAACACCTGTCCCAAACAAGTGAAGCTTGTGCTCTCCAAGACTCAAGCTCAAGCTCTGCATCCGGGACATGGGTAGAGAGAGATTCCCCAGGCTCCACCCCTCGCCTAATGTACGTGGGTCCCTCCAGGTGTGGGAATTGCTCCTTGGGGTCCGCTCCCTGCCCCAACGGTCAGGCCTCTTTGCTGTGAGTGGCACAAACGCTCTGCGCCCGAGGCCTTCCTGGTGCCCGCTGGGGCGGCCAGGACAATCAGGCACTTGTGTGTCTGAGCCATGGCAAGCCCTGATTCAGAGTAAATGTTTGCCCGGGGTTCCGTCCAGGGCAGGGGCCTGGGGCAGCTGTGGTCTTGTGGAAAGAAGCTAGGCTGGTCTTCAGAATTCCAGGCATGAAGTGCTGAGCCAGTCTGCTACTAGCGGTGTGAGCCTGCTCAGGTCACTGGAGGTCTCTGACCCCGCTTTCTCGATATGCAAAATGGGAAGCACAGGAAGCACTTCCTGGGGTCTTACCCAACCCAACACATACCGCTAGGCTTCCAGAATGGCTGGAGAGACTGCTTTGGAGGCAGAAAACGCTAGGTTTGCAACTCAAATCGATCCTGTGCTTTTTACAAAAACCATGGTGGACTTTTATATTTGTTTTTTGTGTCAGCCTCTCCGGAACTCCTGTACATGAATGGAAGCTATTGCTAGAACCACGACTTTTACTCTCCAGTGACCAATATCAGTTCTGGCTGGTTGGATGGCTTTCCTCAGCTGTTGCATAGCAACCTCTGCTGTCTTCAGCCCTTCCTGTGTAACACGTTTCTGTGGGAGGTGACCAGACCCTAGAAATGAAAGCCTCGACAAACTGCTCAGTGCTAATAGAAAATACTATGTTCCCATCTCAGACTGAATCTGTTCTTTTTACAAAAACCATGGAGGACTCTTTTATTCCTTTTGTTTGCTTTATGATTTAAATTTCCTTCCTTCTTTCCTTCCTTCCTTCCTTCCTTCCTCTCTCTTTTTTAAAAGTGAGATATAATTGACATATAACCTTATGTTAGTTTCAGGTGTACACCATAGTGATTCAGTATTTTTATGTATTGCAAGAGGATCACCACAATAAGTCTAGTTAACATCCATCACAGTACATAGCTACAACTTTTTCCGCCTATGATGTGAGCTTTTATTACATTTGTTTTTATATCAGCCCCTCTCTCTATGCTATATAACTGTTTATGCTCATATGCCAATAACTACAAAATCTACAGCCCCAGTTTGAACTTCACCTTTGAGACCCAAATCCATATATTCATTCTCCCACGCGACATCTCCATTTGGATGTCTCGAGGGCTCTTCATAGTGAGTCTGTCTAGAACCAGTCACTTGGCAAACCTACCCCTTCCCACACACCCACACTCCCCAACTCTCTTGCTTTTAAAACTCCCACCTTCATCATCTCAGTAAGTGGCATCATTATCCACACAACTACTCACTCTGGGAGATGGAAGTCAGCTACCACCCCCTGCTCCTTGCTAATACACTGCACCCTGATGGGAAACCTCTGCAGCTCTCCAGAACTACCTCTCTGTGTGGCTCTCCCCTCCCTTACTTCCAGCACATTCTAGGCACGTTGGCCTCTCGGAATTCACAACTCTGTCTCCTTCATTCAGGTTCTCCAGTGGGCTCTGTTTGTGTTCAGTCTTCCCATGCTGTGCCCTGTAAACTCTATCCAGGCAAGAAGTTGGGGGAATCGGGCAATCTGAGGGCTCACCGTGTTAGTTGCCTCGCCCTTCTCTCGGGGATCACTGTCCCGTGGTGCCTGTGGTACCACGAGGTAAAGCTTTATAATTTTTTTGGGGGGGAGGGGGTTTATAGATACTTAGGTGGGAGAGTAAGTTGGGTTCGTGTTAATCCATCATGGCTATGGGCATGATGGTATAACATGTTTCTTAAATCTGAATTTTTTTCACTGATTTTTTAAAAAAGATGTGTTTATTTTGCTATGCATGCATCTAAGATCTACCGAAGTGACAATGCACAGATATCGCATGGTGTGTATTCATGACATTCTTCCAATCTGCTCCCCCTCACTCCTAAGGAAGTGGGAGACCAAAACATTATAGAATCATTCAGGACCAAAAGTGAGAATTACAGGGAACTTCTTATCAGAAACAATGCAAGTTATAAGAAAGTGGCACACCATCTTTATAATAGTGAAGTAATTAAGAACTGTCAACTCAGAATTTTACATTCAATGGGTATCTTTTAAAAGTGAAATTAAATTAAAAATTTTTTCATACTTAACCAGAGTTGAAATAATTCATCATCATTAGATATGCACTACACTAAATATTAAAGGGTATCTTTTAGGCACAAGAAAAGTACAGTAAAGGTAAATATGTTTGACACAAATGGATAACCAATACTGGAGATGCTAAATATGATGAGAGTAATAGAATATTTATTATTTTAAACATTCCTTATGAATCAATTGAGAGTGCAATCGTAAATTCATACCAATGCATTGTGGAATATAAATTATGTGGAGTTATTAATTTCTTGGACACCAACAGCACAGGGACTTGGGGGAATATAAATATACCGTTGTAAGATTCTAATTCTACATGTGAGGTAGTACAATATTACTTGAAGGTAGACTGTGGCAAGTTAAAGAAGTGTCAAATATAACCCCGAAAGTATCTGTCCAAAGTATTATGACTAATAAGCCTACACAGGAGATAAATGGTATCATGAAATGCTCGCTTTATTTATTTATTTATTTATTTACTTACTTACTTACTTACTTATTTAGACAGAGAGAGCATGTGCAGGAGGGGTGAGGGGCAGAGAGACAGGGAGAGAGAGAATTTTAAGCAGGCTCCATGCCCATCAGGGAGCCCCACACGGGACTGGATCTCATGACCTTGAGATCATGACCTGAGACAAAATCAAGAGTCGGACGCTTAACCCACTGAACCACCCAGGTGCCCCCTCACTTAATTTAAAATAAGTCCTAAAACGGGGAGGGGAGCAAGACGATAGATGAGCAAGTAGAAAACAGCTAGCATGATAGCTTTAAATCCAACCATGTCGTTAACAGTATTAAGTACAAATTGTCTGAATTCACCAAATAAAATGTAGAGATTGACAAATTGGATTCCTTTCTCCTAAGCAGACTTTATTTTTTTTCCTTTTCAAAATTATATCCTATTTTTTTATTGAAGTTCGATTTGCCAACATATACTGTAACACCGAGTGCTCATCCCATCAAGTGCCCTCCTCAGTGCCCATCACCCAGTTACCCCTTCCCCCCGCACCCGTCTCCCCTCCACTACCCTTTGTTCATTTCCCAGAGTTAGGAGTCTCTCATGTTTTGTCACCCTCTCTAAAGTTTTCCCTCCTTTCCCTTATAATCTCTTTCACTATTTCTTATGTTCCCCATATGAGTGAAATAATATGATGATTGTTCTTATCCAATTGACTTACTTCACTCGGCATGACTTTATATTTTAGAGCACTTTTAAGTTCATAGCAAAATTGAGCAGAAAGTACGGAGCCATCACATAAACCTCTTGCCCAAAACAGACACAGCCTCCCCCACTACCCATATCCTGCACCAGACTGGTATACTTCTTACAGTCAATGAATCTATACCAACACATCATTATCACCCAAAGTCCACAATTTACTTGGGTGTTCACTGTTGGTGTTGTGCATTCTATAGGTTTGAACAAATATAGAATGACATGTATAAAAAAAAGAAAAAGAATGGCATGTATCCACCATTATAGTATCATACAGAATTGTTTCACTGACCCCCAAATCCTCTGTGCTCCACATACAAACTCCTCTCTCTCTCCCAACGACAGGCAACCACTGATTTTTTTTTTTTTTTTACTGTTTCCATAGTTTTGCCTTTTCTGTAATGTCCTATAGTTGGAATCATATGTAGCTGTTTCAGATTGGCTTCTTTCAGCAAGTCATATGCATTTAAGTAAGGTTCCTACATATCTTTTCATGGCTTGATAGCTCATTCCTTTTTCATGCTGAAGAATATTCCACTGCCTGGATGTGCCACAGTTTATTTATTCATTCACCTACTGAAGGTCATCTTGGTTGTTTCCAAGTTTTAGCAACTATGAACGAAGCTGCTAGAAACATACATGTGAGAATTTTGTGTGGACATAAATTTTCAGCTCATTTGGGTAAATACCAAGGAGCGATCCACATAGCAGAGTAGACTTGGTTTTGTAAGGAACTGTCAAACTGGCTTCCAAAGTGGTTGTACGATGTTGCATTCCCACCAGCACTGAAGGAGAGTTCCTGTTGCTCCACATCCCTGCCATCATTTGGTATTGCCACCGTTCTGGATTTGGGCCATCTTAATAGGTGTGCAGTAGCATCTCATTGTTTTAGTTTACATTTCCCTGATGATGTATGACATGGAATTTTAAAAATAAGATCCAGCTGTATGCCAAATACATGAATCCCGCTTTAAATATAAAGGTACATAGAGGTTAAAAGTAAAAATATGGGAAAAGATATCTCATGCTAGTGGTAACTAAAACAAAGCTGTAGTGGATATGGATATATCAGTATCAGACGAAGCAGATTTCTGAACAAAATATATTGCCAGGGATGGAGAGGATCTTATATATAAGAGAGAATCATTTATAATTGGCTAAAATGGCCAATTC
This sequence comes from Canis lupus dingo, assembly GCF_003254725.2. NCBI lineage: Eukaryota > Metazoa > Chordata > Mammalia > Carnivora > Canidae > Canis > Canis lupus. The sequence goes on from NC_064281.1 coordinate 44,614,899, forward strand.
ATCAAGTAGATGTAAAAATTCTTAATGTTTATATGCCTATAAACAGCAGAGTTTGAAAATACATGAAAGAAATAAAAGTTCACAATTAGGGTCAGAGATTTTTAAATCTTTCCTCTCAACAATTGAACCAGTTGACCAAAAAAAAAAAAAAAAAATCAGTAAGTCGTACAGACTGAAAGACACTATCAGCCAAATTAATCTAACTAACATTTTAGAACACTCTCCCCAACAATAAAGAGCACACACTATTTTCATATGTACATGGAAATTTACCATGATAGGCAATATGTTCTGGGCCACAAAGACGTCTTACTAAATTTGACAGGATTAGCATCACCCAAAGGATCTTCCTAGAGGACAGTGGGATTAAATTAGAAGTAGATAACACAAATGTATCTGCAATATTTCAAAAGTATTTGGAAAGTATGTAATACATTCTTCAATGACAGATGGGTGAGAGAGGAAATCAAAAAGAAATTTAAAAAGTCATTTGAACTGAATGAAAATTAAAGCACAACTTACTGAAATTTGTACGATGCATCTAAAGCGGTCCTTAGAAACAAATTTATAGAACAAAAATGCCTATATATAAAAACAGGGATTTGAACCAACGGCCTTAACTTCAGTACTAAGAAATAAAAATGCAAAAACAATGAAGACCAAAATAGCAGAAGAAAGGAAATAAGGGAAAGTGCAGAAGTCACTGAAGTAGACAGCAGAGAAAATAAAAGACATTAAATTTGATCTTTAAGAATATCAATATAATTGAAAAGCCTGTATCTAGAATGATTAGGGGAATAAACGAGAGAAGACACGAATTACCAACATCAGGAATGGGAGAACTGTCATCAAGGATCTTTCATTAAAAATGTGTAAGTGCGTATTATCAATAACCTTACTGTAATCAATGGAGTTTTATACAACAAAAATAAATAATCAAGAAAGCGAAATTTAAAATACCATTTGCAGTAGCAAAAATACCATTTATAATAGCCTAAAAATATGAACTGTTTAGGTACAGATCTGACAAAACACATGCAACATTTTACCTGAAAACGCTAAAATATTGCTGAAAAACAATTAAAGAAAACCTAAAGTAATGGAGAGATATACTATATTCATGACTCCAAAGACCAGATATTGTTAAAGAGTCAACTCTCCACAAATTCATCAAAAGACTCAGCACAATCTCCATAAGAATCCCATTAGGGTTTTGGTAGGAACAGACAAACGGATTCTAAAATTTATAAGGAACTGATTGAAGAACACCTAGCATAGCTTAAACAATTTTGGAAAAGAAAAAACAATTTGAAGGATTTATATCACCACATTTCAACATTTATTTTTTGTAGGTGATCTGGATAAAGAAGCGTGCTTGTTGTGATGAGCACCAGGTGTTATATGGAAGTGTTGAATCCCTATATTGTACACCTGCAGGTAATACTGCATTGTATGTTACCTAGGCAGAATTTAAATGAAAACTAACAAGACAGGAAACAACACATGTTGGAGAGGATGTGGAGAAAGGGGAACCCTCTTGCGCCGTTGGTGGGAATGTGAACTGGTGCAGCCACTCTGGAAAACTGTGTGGAGGTTCCTCAAAGAGTTAAAAATAGACCTGCCCTACGACCCAGCAATTGCACTGCTGGGGATTTACCCCAAAGATACAGATGCAATGAAATGCCGGGACACCTGCACCCCGATGTTTCTAGCAGCAATGTCCACAATAGCCAAACTGTGGAAGGAGCCTCGGTGTCCATCGAAAGATGAATGGATAAAGAAGCTGTGGTTTATGTATACAATGGAATATTACTCAGCCATTAGAAACGACGAATACCCACCATTTGCTTCGACGTGGATGGAACTGGAGGGTACTATGCTGAGTGAAATAAGTCAATAGGAGAAGGACAAACATTATATGGTCTCATTCATTTGAGGAATATAAAAAATAATGAAAGGGAATAAAGGGGAAAGGAGAGAAAATGAGTGGGAAATATCAGAAAGGGAGACAGAACATGAGAGACTCCTAACTCTGGGAAACGAACAAGGGGTGGTGGAAAGGGAGGTGGGCGGGGGGTTTGGGTGACTGGGTGATGGGCACTGAGGGGGGGCACTTGATGGGATGAGCACTGGGTGATATGTCATATGTTGGCAAATTGAACTCCAATAAAAAATTAATTAAAAAAAACTTTTAAAAAAGAAAAAAACAACACTTACTATGAAGCTACAATAATCAAGAGAGCTTGCCATTGATGTTTAGACAATAGAACAATGGAGCTAGATAATGATTCCAGACACAAATACACACAAGGCAATTGCTTTTTCAAAAAGGTGCCAAGGAAATTCAATGGGGAAAAACTAATCTTTTCAAACCACAGTCGTGGAAAAAATGAAATAGCCATATGCAAAGGAAGGAAGGAAGGAAAGAAGGAAAGAAGGAAGGAAGAAACCTCTAACCTTACTTGAGAACATAAGCAAAACCAAACTTGGAATGGGTGGAAAAACTAGATGTGAGCTAAAATTCAATTTCTACAAGGAAACATAAGAAATTATGACCTTCATAGTGTGCTGGATTTGAGTAAAGCGTTTCAAAATAGGATGTCTAAAGCACAAAGTATACAAGAAAAACATTAGTAAACTGTACCTCACCAAAATTTTTAAAAATTTTGGTCTTCAAATGTCACTGTTTTGAAAATGGGATCTCTCTCTCTCTCTCTCTCTCTCTCTCTCTCTCTCTCTCCTCAACACAGGACGTTTTTCAACTATGTCAAGAACTCTTCCAATTCAAACAAAAGAAGACAAATATCCAACTGAAAACCTAAAAACATGGGCAAGTATTTCAACAGATTACCTCAATAAAGAAGTAATACAGATGGCAAGTAGACACATGAAAACATGCTCACCATCATTTATTATTAGGTAGGGCAATCACTTTGAAAAATCGATTGGTAGTTATCTAGTTAAATATACACCCCCCATACCACCCAGCCATTCCACTCCAAGGTATACATAGAGAAAAGGAAAACCTATTTCTACAAAAAATGTATTTGTGAATGTCCCTTGCAAATGTTATTTGTAATAGACAAAACCCTGGAGACAAACCAAATGTCCACCAACGGGGGCATTATCTAACTGTGGTATATCCGTACATGTCATAAGCCATTAAAAAGGAATGAATTATCGATACATCCAGCAAGATGAATAAATCTGAAAAGAAACCAGAACACTCCCCTCCCTCCAAAAAAAGAACATGGTGGTATAATTACATTTATTAATACTAGAAAATGAACACTAATCTACAGTGACAGAAATCAGTTCAATGGTTGCCTGGTGATAAGGGCATGAGGAGGGCAGGATGGATTTCAAAGGTACACAAGGATATTCTTGGATGTTGATATATTTACATATATATTCATTATCTTGACTATGATGATTATTTCACAAGTACATATACCAAAACTCATCAGACTGTACACTTTAATTTTTAAAGATTTGTATTTATTTATTTTAAAGAGAGAGAGAGAGAGTGTGTACCCCAGAGTAGAGGGAGGGGCAGAGGGATAGAATCTTCGAGCAGACTCCCTGCTGAGCACGGAGCCCAGCTTGGGGCTCCATCCCACGATCCATGAGATCATGACCTGACCAAAGCCAAGAGTCAGGTGCTCGACTGACTGAGCCACCCAGGTGCCCTCAGGCTGTACACTTTAAGTCTGTTGGGTCTACTGTGTGTCAGTTATAACTCAATACAGCTGTGAAAAAAAGGACAAAGATGAGGACATATTTTTATTTTTCTTATTTTATTTACTTTTTTGATGTAAATTTATTTTCTATTGGTGTTCAATTTGCCAGCATATAGAATAACACCCAGTGCTCATCCCGTCAAGTGTCCACCTCAGTGCCCGTCACCCAGTCACCCCCACCCCCCGCCCACCTCCCCTTCCACCACCCCTAGTTCGTTTCCCAGAGTTAGGAGTCTTTCATGTTCTGTCTCCCTTTCTGATATTTCCCACTCATTTTTTCTCCTTTCCCCTTTATTCCCTTTCATTATTTTTTATATTCCTCAAATGAATGAGACCATATAATGTTTGTCCTTCTCCTATTGACTCATTTCACTCAGCATAATACCCTCCAGTTCCATCCACGTTGAAGCAAATGGTGGGTATTTGTCGTTTCTGATGGCTGAGTAATATTCCATTGTGTACATAAACCACAGCTTCTTTATCCATTCATCTTTCGATGGACACCGAGGCTCCTTCTACAGTTTGGCTATTGTGGACATGGCTGCTAGAAACATCGGGGTGCAGGTGTCCCGGCGTTTCACTGCATCTGTATCTTTGGGGTAAATCCCCAGCAGTGCAATTGCTGGGTGGTAGGGCAGGTCTATTTTTAACTCTTTGAGGAACCTCCACACAGTTTTCCAGAGTGGCTGCATCAGTTCACATTCCCACCAACAGTGTAAGAGGGTTCCCTTTTGTCCACATCCTCTCGAACATTTGTGGTTTCCTGCCTTGTCAATTTTCCCCATTCTCACTGGTGTGAGGTGGTATCTCATTGTGGTTTTGATTTGTATTTCCCTGATGGCAAGGGATGCGGAGCATTTTCTCCTGTGCTTGTGGGCCATGTCTATGTCTTCCTCTGTGAGATTTCTGTTCATGTCTTTTGCCCTTTTCATGATTGGGTTGTTTGTTTCTTTGCTGTTGAGTTTAATATGTTCTTTATAGATCTTGGAAACTAGCCCTTTATTGGATACGTCATTTGCGAATATCTTCTCCCATTCTGTAGGTTTTCTTTGAGTTTTGTTGACAGTATCTTTTGCTGTGCAGAAGCTTCTTATCTTGATGAAGTCCCAATAGTTCATTTTTGCTTTTGTTTCTCTTGCCTTCATGGATGAGTCTTGCAAGAAGTTGCGAGGACATATTTTTAATATTTATATATATGTATATATAAGCATATACATATATAACATATTTATAAAATATAAATATGAAATACTACCTACACCAAGAAGACATGTCTCACGCTATGCATTTTTCAGTTGCTAAAGAAAATGATACATATTAAACACACTAGGATTTCTTGTCTCTGTGAGAGGCATAGAGCGGGGAGTGGAAAAGGCAAACAAAAAATATCAGATAAATGAATGGCAAGTGAGGGGGGCCTGGTCTGGAAGAATCATGAGAATAGCAATATGAGCTGGAAATAAGATTTTGCCAATCTCTGACCCTAAAGTATCCCCCACTGTCCCTTTACTGGAACTATCCTTACCTTCTTTTAGGCCTGTGAGAGTCATACTTGTGATTGGCTTAGGGACCTTATTTATGGTGCTTGCTCCTAGGGACCCTGAGGTGGTAACCCATTTTCCTCTCCTGTTCATCTGTCTACCTCATGCTTAGTTTTGAGACCTCAACTTAAATATCACTTTTTCATGAAGGTCTTCTCTGGCCACAAACTGCTTTATCCCCAAAGTAAATTACTCATCCTCTTTTCCTTTCTCTTAGCACCCTGAGAACTTCCTCCATTTCAGTATTTGTCATAAAGTATACATTCGTTAGAGAGACCCTTTCTGAAACATCTGTCTCCCCATTCCATCCCAAGCCCCATGGTGAGAGTTGCCATTGTCTGTTTTGTTCTCCACTGATTATCCTGAGGACCTACTCCAATGCCTGTTCCATAATAGACTCTCCAATATGTTTGTGAGAGGCATAAATAAATAGACGAATGAATTGAAAAACTGAATGGAAAGGATGGAAGGGTCAGTAGAGGGATCGGTATATGAATGTATATATTCACAGTCTTCCCACACATGTGGCTCCGTGTGGCCCTGACAGTGGGAAAACAAAGATATGTGAGGGAGAACAAAGGGATGAAAGGTACCCAGATAGGCAATACGGGGTGGGGGGGGGGGGGTAACGATGGAAGAGAGAAGGAGGGACTAAGCAGAAAAACCAGTCAGAGGATTGAAAAGACTTAGGAACCAGGGAGAGAGAAGTAGCAGCAAAGAGATGGGGAGGACTCAGGGGAGATGAGGGAGCGGTCGGGGAGAGGGACAGCAAGTAGGACTGTGGCAAGCAGAAAGCCAGGGGCAGGAAGAAAGTTAAGGAGCACCTCTCTCCGCAGTGACACACCTTATGGGTGGTGACCAAAACAATGAATTGCAGAGCTTTCCCCTCTTCTCTTCTTTCTATCACTATCATCTCTCAACATTGGCGATGAAAAAATTAGAGCTGTTTGTAAACATCAAGACATCAACGGTCCCACGTCACTCCTTGCTTTTGGTGAAAAGCTGGTAGCTGAGATCTCACCAGTGATAAAGCTACAGGGAAGAAACACGAACAGGAACACACTCCTCGTACTGAAGCAAGCTGCATTCAGGTGGCTATGTGGGAAGCACATGCTGTGAAGGCAGCAGACTGATGTATGCATTGTATTTGTAGAAAGGGGAAAAAAAAGAAATACTTTATCAAGTCTTTCGTGTAATATGCCATGGAGAATTCCCCAACGTGGGGCACTGGGAAGGAATTGAATCCTGTCAGGGACAACACAAGGAACAACTTCCAGATGGAAGTTGCCCTGCTGCTGGTATTGGGAATTCATCATGTCCAACCTCTAAGCTGGAATAAAGAATTGAATATCCCAAGCCACGAAAAGGTTTGTAAACACGATCACTTGATTGCAAGCGCATTTTGAGGTGGAAACAATGAAGACAAACGGCCACATTTTAGCATTCATATGCCAATATGAAGCTACTGTAACATCCTGATCTTAGTTTTGCCATTAGATCTTCCCCTCCCTGAGAAGAAATGGGTAGGAAATATCAGAAAGGGAGACAGAACATAAAGGCTCCTAACTCTGGGAAACGAACTAGGGGTGGTGGAAGGGGAGGAGGGCAGGGGGGTAGGGGTGACTGGGTGACGGGCACTGAGGTGGACACTTGACGGGATGAGCACTGGGTGTTATTCTATATGCTGGCAAATTGAACACCAATAAAAAATAAATTTATTATTAAAAAAAAGATCTTCCCCTCCCATCTCCTGAGATATGAGGGAAGTAAAAATTTACAATGATCTCATTTTGGGTACCTTTGAGTAACGGTGTATGCAGTGTGTGGGTGTGTGTGTGTGTGTGTCCTCACAGTGGATTTTATTTGGGGAGGACAAGGAAAGCAAACATGACGAGAGCTTATGAGAGTGAAACATTGGCTTTCGGAGGGTAAATGGTATCCCTGGGACAGTCAATACAGGCCTAACCGAGAGGCTGACTAACTAACATACTTGTGAGGCTTATTCAGAGAGTGGTCATTAAGGAAAAGTTCGTCTCAGATCCCTTTTATCCTCAGATCCTTCTTTTTGGGGGGAGGGGGGTGAGAAGGGCCATTATTGGCTAGGTACAATAAGAAATGTGCAAAGCATTATCAATACACAGCCTAATGGTAGCCAAAAGGCATTTCTCAAACAGGCAGTAGGGGCATGTGTTGTCCAGTTGTAGATAACTGTGGAATGTGAGGTACATAAAATAACATTGTGTGCAAACTAAGTGGATAATTATTCGCATATGTGGGAGTAGTTACTAAATATACTTGAAGTGGCCAGTTCTATCTGAGAAATGTCAGAAGCCAGTAACTCAACCATGCGATGTGTTGCCAGTTCGGACGGTCTAAATGTCAAGGACAAAGTGCTGAGAGATAAAATGAGGCCTAAATGAGGACAACCTGTTTATGTGGGACCAGTTTAAGATTCAGAACACTGATTTCATGGTACTAGACAATAGTGCATGAGCCCCTGATGGAAAAGCAGGTGTGAGGGAAAGACTGAAATTCAGGGGGCCTTAACTAGTCCTCCCACCAACAGACCTTTACCTTCTCTTCTCATGAGTTGAGTCCACCAACTGTGCCTGCAAACACCAAGTGCTGGTGTCTGGATGAGATTATGGCAACACCTGAGGGCACGTCTATTGGAATGGGCACATGTGACATTTCAATGTGGGGTTATGACATTTGGGTATGTGTGCTTACCATCTGCAGCAGGGTGAGAGGCATGTGAAAGTGTGGAGTTATTGGTAAGAATCTGACAGTGTGCGACTAGTGTTTGTCCAGAGGACAAAACAACATCTTCCTCCTACCCTACACTGCCACTCTGCCCTCTCCCGGGGCTCTCTCTAAGTGAGGCACAGACACAAGGGCTTGGAATATTGTTCACAGGACTAGTTCCCCATACCCCTCAACTTAGAGCCTTCTGGTCGAGTCGGGTTGAAGCACAGACTTGGGCTCAAGAACAAAGCAGAATTCCTTTGACTCACTCTGCATCTTACCACCACTGACCCCTGAAGTGCAAGGATGAGGACTCAGCCCAAAATCTCCAGTGAGACGAAAGGAAGAGAGAGTGATGTGGCAGCACCCAGCCTGTCCAGGTCGGCACTGGCTCAGCTTGCCACTTAGTATTGTAAGAAAGAAAGCACATATATGTCCTACATGCATGAGTGTCACCTTGCAGTGTGCAGTGGTACTGCGCTCAGTGCTCCAGGATCCGGCCCATCACAGGAGTCTTCCCTCTAGGGAGGGGTGAGGAAGGGGCTTGGGATCAGGGCCTTTCCTGGACTGGGGAGTGGAAAGAGAAGCCTGACCCTCTTCCCTGTGAGCTAGAACCACGGATAGAAAGTGAGTTGATCATACAAATACCAGGTCATGTATAAAAACTGGTTTTGCTGTTACAACCTCAAATGCACCAGTTCTGGAAACTGTCAAAACGTGGACCTGTTGAGAAAAACAAATGTGAATTCATAAAAGTGGATTTTCATTAGAAAATGAAGAGGCAATAAAATCTAGCATGTAATAGCTGATGATTTTAAAACTTTCAATCATGGTGGAAAACGGTCACGTGCTTTGTCTGACAACAAAGAACTCTATTTATAAAATATAACAGGGTGAGGTTTATATAAGTTAATAAACAGAGGATATTTATTTTATACATTTATTATAGCATGTTGATTATTTTAAAAGATCAAGCACTACAAGAAAACATGAAGGTGGATACAATAAATTATATCAAATTGCAATGTTCAGAATTAGCTAGTTCTAACACTGGTTCAAAATCATTCCATACAAACATCTATTTTTTCACTTGTGAGATAAACTGGCAGGGTAGCAGATGGATAGCAAAAAAGGTAGATAAATTTACAGAAATGATTTTTACAATGATCAGCTTCTAACATACATGCTATTCAAATAAAAAGTATTAGATTTTATTTTATTAGATTATGATAAAATAAAGGGCAGGAAACAAGAAAGAGGTAAATCTTCAGTTAATGATTTCTTTACCCAAAGAGATAGTAGTTTCTGGAAGATTACTCCAAGGTTAAAGAAGAAGAATTCTGGAAACCGATAAAATGTGGGTCTATTGACAAAAACAAATGTGAATTCGCACACACAAAATTACCCCTGAAACGAATATTACACCATATGTTAACTAAATGGAATTTAAATAAAAAGTCAAAAAAAAAAAAAGCAACAAAACCTAGCATATAGATGCTGAGGATTTTAAAGTTTTCAGTGGTGGGTATAAATTGAACACATGGTTTAATTAACAACACGGAGCTACATTTACAAAATGTACGAGGGCGAAGTGTACATAAATTTAAAGATATAGGAGTGTGATTTCATAAATTTATTATGATATCTCGATTGTTAAAAGAAATCAAGGACTATGAGGAAAAATAAATGCAAAACAATAAATTATAGCAATTTTAACATCCGGAATTATTTAGTTCTAACAGTGGCTCAAAATCACTTCGGATACCTTATTATTCATCTATGAAATAAACGGATGGGTTAGTGGACAGAAAGCAAGAAAGGGGGGGAGACTTGAAAGAAATGAATATCACAAAAATTGGCTTGTACCATACATGCCAATCAAAACAAAAATATACTACATTTTGTTTTATCGATATGCTAAAATAAAGAGAAAGGGAACAAGAAAGAGATGAATCTTGGTTTTGGGACATATATTTCTGGAAGATTCCTCCAAAGTTAAGAAAGTACGTTCTCAGTAACATTATATATTTGGGACCTTTCTTATTTTCATGACTCATTAAAATTTTGTCGGGCTCAGGAAAATCCCTGCCTTGGAAGATAATATATGAAGAGGATACTTCCCCTGCACTTTCTATCACAACACCCGCCCCCCCATCTCCCTTTTTTTTCCGAATACACTCATGATTGTGTGTTGCTCCATGAAATTTCTCAAAGTGAACACACCACACCTATGCAATCCCCACTCAATTTGAAATGTAGAATATCACGTAGCTCCCTACAAGGCCCCTCTTGTGTCCCTTCCCAGTGACCCCCATCCCTTATCTGCAAAGTTACCACAATCCTCACCTCCGGTGGCAGGGTCTAGTTTTGTCTGATTTTAAATTTATGTAAATGGAATCATATGGTGTAGAGTCTTTTGTGTTTAGCTTCTTTTCACTCAACGTCACTTTCCTGTGTTTTATCCATGCTCTTGGGTCTGGCAGTTATTCAATCATTTAATTGTTACATTGTATTCTATCATGTGATGTGTATGATTTATTCATTAATTTTACTTGTTATAAATATTTGGGTAGGTTTTTTTTGTCTGGGATAGTACATATTTTGTTATATGAACAATATTGTACATACTTAGTGAAAATTGGACTTATATATGTGAATTTGTGTAGTTACCTAGGAGCTGAACAGCTAGGTCATAAGACATTGCCTACACTCAGCTTTATTAAATAGTACCAAAGAAATCTCCAAAATGATCATACCTTTTTTAAAAATGTGGGTAAAATATATACAACATAATAGTTATCATTTTAACCACCCATAAGTGTAGAATTTGTGATATGAAATACATTCACAACGTATCCATCACCATCACCACTAACTATACCTTAAAAGTTTGTCACCATCCCCAACATAAGCTCTGTACCTATTAAAAAATAACTCCCCATTTCTTCCTCCCACTGGCCCCTAGCAATCTCCATTCTACCTTTTGCCTATTCTAGGTAACTCATGAAAGTGGAATACATTATATGGTATAAATACAGATATAGTGTTTGTTTTACTGTGTCTGGCTTATTTTAGTTAGCATAACATTTTCAAGGTCCGTCCATATTGAGGCATATGTCAAAATTTCATTTTTATGTCAGAATAATATTGCATTGTATGCATATACCACATTTTGTTTACCCATTCATCTGTTGACGGACATGTGGCTGTTTACACCTTTTGGCTACTGTCAGTGATGCTGCTATAGAACATAGGTGTACAAATTCCTGCTCGAATCTGTGCTTTCAAATTTTCCGGATCTATACCTATGAGTGGAATTGCTAGGTCATACGGTAGTTCTGTGTTTAGCTTTTTGGGAAGCTGCCAGTACCTCAGCTATGGAAAGCTGTGATCAACAGTCAGAACACAGAACCTCAATATTTAGAGAACAAGGTCCTTATTGCCCGTGCTGGCTCCAGCAAGCCACACCAGCTGCCTGCCTGTATTTTCTTCTAAAAGCTTTATTATTTTACACTTCTTACTTAGATATGAAATACATCTCAAATGGATTATTTCACATATTGTGAAGATGGTGGAATATTCTCTTTTCCCCTATAGAGATATACGATTGATACCACACAAGTTATTAAGAAGACCATCTTTTCCCCCACCTCACTGCAATGGCATTTACATCATCAGTGACCATAAATGTGCATGTGTGTCTCTGGACCCCCTTTAGTCTATTCCATCTGCCTGTTTATCCTTGCACCAATGATACAATGTCTTCATTATAACTTTCTATTAACTCTTCTTATGGAGTCCTTCATCTATACTTTTCCTTAATCCCCATCACCTATTTCACCCATCCCCTCCCCACCTGGTAACCATCAGTTCGTTACTCCTGGTAACCATCAGTTCGTTCTCTATACGTAAGAATCTGTTTCTTGGCCTCTCTCTCCTCTCTCTCTCTCTCTCTCTCTCCTTTACTCTTTGTTTTTGTTGTGGTTGTTGTTTCTTAAATTCCACACATGAGTAAAATCATATGGTATTTGTCTCCTGACTGAATTATTTCATTTAGCATTATACTTTCCAGCCCCATCCATGCCATTGCAAGTGGCAAGATTTCTTTCTTTTTATGGCTGAATAATATTCCATTGTGTATATACACCACATCCTCTTTATCCACTCATCTATTGGTGGACACTTGTGCTGCTTCCTTAATTTGGCTATGGTTAATAATGCTGCTATAAACACAGGGGTGCATGTATCCCTTTAAATTTGTGTTTTTGTATTATTTGAGTAAATACCCAATAGTGTGATTTCTAGATCATAGGTTAGTTCTATTTTTAATTTTCTGAGGAACCTCCCTACTGTCTTCCACAGTGGCTGCACAAATTTGCATTCCCACCAACGGTGCAAGAGGGTTCCCCTTTCTCTACATCCTCACCAACACCTGCTGTTTCTTGTGTTGTTGATTTCAGTGATTCTGACAGGTGTGAGGTGGTAGTTTTGATTGGCATTTCCCTGATGATGAGTGATGTGAGCATCTTTCATGTGTCTGTTGGCCATCTGGATGTCTTTTTTGGAGAAATGTCTGTTCATGTCTTCTGCAACTTTCTTAACTGCATTATTTATTTTGGAGGGGGTGAGTTTGATAAGTTCTTTATAGATTTGGGGTATTAACCCTTTATCAGATATATCATTTGGAAATAACTTCTCCCATTCAGTAGGTTGCCTTTTAGATAAAAAAATTATTTGTTTATTTATTTATGAGAGAGAGACTGGAGGGAGGGGCTGAGGGGGAGAGAGAGAAAGACAGAGAGAAGGGAGAGAGAGAGAGAGAGAGAGAGAGAGAGAGAGAATCTTGAGCAGACTCCTCACTGAGCATGGAGCCTGATGTGGGGCTTGATCCACAACCCTGAGTTCATGACCTGAGCTGAAATCAAGAGTCAGACGCTTAACCAACTGAGCCACCCAGGCACCCCAGGTTGCCTTTTAGCTTTGCCGATTGTTTCCTTCGATGTGCAGAAGCTTTTTATTTTGATGTAGTCCCAATAGTTTATTTTAGCTTTTGCTATTTTATTTATTTTATTATTTTAGCTTTTGCTTCCCTTGCCTCAGTAGGCATATCTAGTAAGAATTTGCTACGGCTGATGTCAAAGAGGTTACTGTCTCTGTTCTCCTCTAGGATTTTTTTAAGATTTTGTTTATTTATTCATGAGAGACAGAGAGAGAGAGGAAGGCAGAGGGAGAGGCAGGCTCCCCACAGAGCAGGGAGCCTGATGCGGGGCTCGATCCCAGGACCCTGAGATCACGACCTGAGCTGAAAGCAGACATTCAACTGACTGAGCCACTCAGCGCCCCTCCTCTAGGATTTTGATAGTTTCCTGTCTCACGCTTAGATCTTTGATCCATCTTGAAGTTATTTTTGTGTATGGAGTAAGAAATGGGTCCCTTTCATTCTCCTGCATGTTGCTGTCTAGTTTTCCCAACACCATTTGTGGAAGAGACTCTTTTATTTACTGGTATGTTTTCCTGCGTTGTCAATATTAGTTGACCCTATAGCTGTGGGTCCATTTCTGGGTGTTCTATTCTGTTTCACTGATCTATGTGTCTGTTTTTGTGCCAGTACCATACTGTCTTGATGACTACAGCTTTTTAATATAGTTTGAAGTATGGAATTGCGATGCCTCTCGCTTTGCTTCTCTTTTTCAAGATTGCTTTGCCTCTTTGGGGTCTTTTGTGGTTCCATAGAAATTTTAGGGTTGTTTTTTCTAGCTCTGTGAAAAATGCTGGTGGTATTTTGATAAGGATTCCATTGAATGTGTAGATTGCTTTGGGCAGCATAGACATTTTATTTTATTTTATTTTATTTTATTAAAGATTTTATTTATTTATTCATGAGATACACACACACACACACACACACACACACACACACACACAGACACAGGCAGAGGGACATGGGATTCGATCCTGGGTCTCCAGGATCATGCCCTGGGCTAAAGGTGGCGCTAAACCGCTAAGCCACCGGGCCTGCCCAGCATAGACATTTTAGTAATATTCGTTCTTCCAATCCATGGGCAAGGAATGTTTTTCCATTTCCTTGTGTCCTCTCAATTTCTTTCAGAAGTGTTCTACAGTCTTCAGGGTATACAGATCTTTTACCTCTTTGATTAGGTTTATTCCTAGGTATCTTATGTTTTTGTGTTGCAATTGTAAATGGGATCAATTCCTTGATTTGTCTTTCTGCTGCTTCATTATTGGTGTATAGAAACGCAACAGGTTTCTGTTCATTGATTTTATATCCTTGACCTTGTGAATTCATATATCAGTTCTAGCAATTTTTTTGGTGGAGTCTTTTGGGTTTTTTACATAGAGTATCATGTCATCTGCAAATAGTGAAAGTTTGATTTCTTCCTTGCTGACTTGGATGCCTTTTATTTCCTTTTCTTGTCTGATTGCTAGGACTTCCAGGACCATGTTAAATAACAATGGTGAGAGTCGACATCCTTGTCCTGTCCCTGACCATACAGTAAAAGCTCAGTCTTTCCCCATTGAGGATCATATTAGCTGTGGATCTTAAGTATATGGCCTTTATGATGCTGAGGTATTTTCCATCTACCCTACTTTGCTGAGGGCTTTGTGCCAAGGATGGATGCTGTATTTTGTCAAATGCTTTTTTCTGCATCTATTGAGAGGACCATGTAGTTCTTATCCTTTCTTTTATTAATGTGGTGTATCACGTTGATTGAGTTGCAAATATCGATCCACCCCGCAGCCCAGGAATAAATCCCACTTCATCGTGGTGAATAATTTTTTAAATGTATTGTTGGATATGTTTTGCTAGTAACTTGTTGAGATTTTTTGCTTTCATGTTCATCAAGGATAGTGGCCTGAAATTCTCCTTTATGTGGGGACTTTGTCTGATTTTGGAGTCAAGGCAATGCTGGATGAGTTTTGAATTTTCCTTCATCTCTATTTTCAGAAACAGTTTGAGAAGAATACATATGAACTCTTCTTTAAATGTTTGGTAGAATTGCCCTGGGAAGCCATTTGGCCCTGAACTTCTGTTTGTTGGGAGATTTTTGATTACTGAGTCCATTTCTTTGCTGGTTATGGGTCTGTGCAAATTTTCTATTTCTTCTCTCAGTTTTGGTCATTTGTATGTTCTTAGGAATTCATCCATTTCTTCCAGTTTGGTGGCATATAATTTTTCATAATATTCTCTTAGAATTCTTTGTATTTCTGTGGTGTGGGCTGTGATCTCTCCTCTTTCATTCATGATTTCTTTTCTATTTTTGGTTTTTTTCTTTCCTTTTTGATATGTCTGGGTAAGTGTTTATCAATTTTACTAATTCTTTCGAAGAACCGTCTCTTAGTTTCATTGATCTGTTTTGGGGTTTTTGTTTGTTTGTTTCTATATCATTTATTTATGCTCTAATTTTTGTTGTTTCTCTTCTCCTGGCTTTAGGCTTTATTTGCTATTCCTTTTCTAGTTCCTTTAGGTCTATGGTTAGGCTGTGTATTTGAGTCTTTCCTCACTTCTTGAGGTAGGCCTGTATTGCTTTATACTTTCCTCTTATGATTGCCTTTGTTGAATCCTAGGATGTACAGATTTCTGATTGAGAGAGACAGAGAGTGATCAAAATTGTAACATCTGATCATGTTTCTGCCATGTTAGGGGGGTATATTTTAAAATGTTTATGTATATGTTATAATTAAATCGATACAGTAATATCTGAAATATATTGTGCATGATGTGTTAGTGAGTCTGTAACCTCACGTTCTGTTTCTTGACAGCTGTTAGCAACAGCTAAACCCTGTTGCTAGCTGTTGAAGTACCTAGGCAACTACAGCAGAATCACTGGTTAGTAGTCCTGTCTTTTCCATAAAAGGAGAGATAACAAGACACACACAAGAAGATATATTCACAAATCAGTTCTAGATGGCCTTTAGAGGTTAAAATAAACAATGTGGGCATCATCCTAAGGAGGAAAGGGAAGCCACATTAAATGGTATTTCGTCAGAGTAGTGATGTGGCCTGATTTGTACATTATAAAGACTATTAGTTTATATGACAGATGATATATTGGCAGAGTATTAATGAGAATGCTGTGCTAGTGGTCCAGGACACACTTAAATAAGGCAGTGGCCATTGGATTGCTAAGGAGGGAATGGACTACAGATACACATTTGAAGTTTGCCAGAGGGGTCTTGGTGAGGAATTTTGTGGAGAATCCAAGGTTGACTCTAGATTGCCTTGTGGTTTGGGTGCCTGTGAGTTGCTGGTGCCTTTCACTGAACCGGAAAATAGGAGAGCAGCAGCTTTGAGAGAGAAGAGTTTGTGTTGGACCGTGAATGCATGTAAGAACGGAAGGGTTGTTTGATGGGTTTTTATATCTGACTGTGTGCATGTGTACACTATTTGAATAGTCACCAGTGGGTGAATGTGTGACAATGGTTGGGCAATGGTGACAATAGAATGTGCATCAACAAATTTCACATTTTCTCATTCTATTGTCTTAAAAATATCATTTAGATGCTAGCTAAACACAAATGTCTCACATATTTATTCAATGTCATAATAACAATTTATCTATTATACCCAAATTTTGATGTAAAATTGACTTATTCAGGACGTCTGGGTGGCTCAGTGGTTGAGCATCTGCCTTTGGCTCAGGGTGTGATCCTGAGGTCCCAGGATCGAGTCCTCACTGGGCTTCCTGCATGGAACCTGCTTTTCCCTCTGTCTCTCTGTCTCTCTCTGTCTCTGTCTCTCTCTCTTTCCTGAAAAAATAAATAAAATCTTAAAAAAATAAAATTGACTAATTCATTGACTTCTGCTTTCATTTCAAAAAGTAGAAAGCAGGAAAGAATCTTTTTCCCATCACAGTAAGAAAAAAGCTAAATGGACGACAAACTAACCAATTTTCTTAAAACTCCTCAGAAACCAAAGCAAAAATCCAACTCAAAATTATGACACAGAATGGATCCCTCAGATATAAGCACTATTTTGGTGTCTGTTTACTTGGGACCTATGCCACCAGAAACCATATAAGTTAGTAGGAGGGTTAAATTAGAAATAATTTAATACATTGTTAAAGGCCTAGCATGGATAACCCTAAGCATATGAAATACCTGGCGGCCATAGAATAGGGTTTCTCACACTCTTGGCAGGTTTTTCCTCAAGAGATCCCACCAAGCTTTCACAGGGAGATTTAGCAAGTAATCAGAGAAAGATTTCTCTTTGCTGCTGTTGGGCAAAGGAAACAAAAGCCACTACCAAATCCATTCAGGTACAGTTCCTCTGTCTATATTACAGAATAAAAAAAATTAATATTTAAGGGAAAATTTATCAAAACCTGTATCTTAAGGGCACTAATAGAATTCCATTGCAACTGAGACAGGGTACAGCGTTCACCAGCAAAAATCCACCCAGACTCTTCTCCTCTATCTCTCCCAAGAAAGAAAAGCCTTAATAAAAAGAGGAGGGGGCATCACAACATTATTTTGAGGACATTGGTGGAAACCCACTGTACATAGGGTAAGGACGTAGGAGGAAAAACAATGTTCTTTCCCTGGGGAGGGAAAGGAATTTTTTTATAAATTTATTTTTTATTGGTGTTCAATTTGCCAACATATAGAACAACACCCAGTGCTCATCCTGTCAAGTGCCCACCTCAGCGCCCCAGTCACCCCCACCCCCCGCTCACCTCCCCTTCCACCACCCCCAGTTCACCTCCCAGAGTTAGGAGTCCCTCGTGTTCTGTCTCCCTTTCTGACATTTCCCACTCATTTTTTCTCCTTTCCCCTTTATTCCCCTTCACTATTTTTTATATTCCCCAAATGAATGAGACCATATAATGTTTGTCTTTCTCCTATTGACTTATTTCACTCAGCATAATACCCTGCAGTTCCATCCATTTCAAAGCAAATGGTGGGTATTTGTTGTTTCTAATGGCTGAGTAATATTCCATTGTATTTATAGACCACATCTTCTTTATCCATTCATCTTTCAGTGGACACTGAGGCTCCTTCCACAGTTTGGCTATTGTGGACATTGTTGCTAGAAACATCGGGGTGCAGGTGTCCCGGCGTTTCATTGCATCTGTATCTTTGGGGAAAATCCCCAGCAGTGCAATTGCTGGGTCGTAGGGCAGGTCTATTTTTAACTCTTTGAGGAACCTCCACACAGTTTTCCAGTGTGGCTCCACCAGTTCACATTCCCACCAACAGTGCAGGAGGGTTCCCCTTTGTCCACATCCTCTCCAACATTTGTGGTTTCCTGCTTTGTTAATAGGGAAAGGAATTTTTGTTAAGCCCATCATTGTATTTGGAGGAGGGGCAGGAAAATCTGTGACGTCCACATTCCTAAGACCCAGGTATACAGTGGCTGTGTAACACTGAGACTAAATCAAAAGATCAAATCATTCATCATGCTTATTCCTCTCACAAACCTAACAAGTGTTCAGTAAATTTAACAGTGGAGTACAACTGGTAGGGCGACAAGAGACAGATTGAATCTGGGGAGAAACACAAGTGGAGACAGAGAAAATAAATTACTGGGAGAATATTAAGGTTCTGGTACCCATAGCAACAATAACAAAAAAACTCCCCTTTAATCTAGTAACCAAAGCAACAGAAATCTTCAATTCTGGTAACCATAGCAACAATAAATTTCAGCTGCTGTGCAGTTCCAGACTATATTAAAACACACCTCCACAATAAAGGCCTAAAAGAGGGAAAGACTGGCTCATACCCAAGCATAAAAATATTTATCTCAGTATCTGCTATCCTATACCACGCATCCTGCTTGCAACAAAGATGAGCTCTGGGTGTTATATGTAGGCAAATTGAATTTAAATAAAATTTTTTAAAAACTACAAGGTATAAAGAGTGGCAAGAAAAATACACTTTGAAAAGACAAAGTAATAATTAGAACTAGATTCGGATATGACACTGATGTTGGAAATATCAGACAGAGAATTTAAAACAAGTGTAACTTATGTTACAGGCTCTGATGGAAGAGGTAGAGAACATGAAAGATTGGATAGGTAATTTAAGAAGAGAGATATAAGCTGTAAGAAAGAATCAAATAAATCCTAGAAATAAAAGAAACACCAAAAGAAATGAATAGTGCCTTCAACAGGATCATCAATATTCTCAAACCAGCTATGAAAAAATCTGAATTTGAACATAAGTCAATAGAAATTATCCAAACTCAAAAAGATAGAGAAAAATACAGTAAAAAAAAGAACATCTAAGAGCTATGAGACAATGTCAAACTGTAACATATATGTAATTGGAATTCCATAATGAAAAAGCAGGTCAGACTTAATATTTGAAAAACTACTGGTCATTAATTAACCAAAATTAGTGACAGACAAAAGCCATAGAACCAGAAAGTTTAGAGAATATCAAACAAGATAAATACCCACACACACACACACACACACACACACACACACACGGGCATATGATATTTAAACTGCTGAAAACCAAAGAAAACTAAACAGAAAATCTTAAAAGCACCCGTAGGAGAAAGACACCTTGCACAAAAGATTAAGATAAATTAAAAAAAATTTTTATAGGACTTCAATTTGCCAACATATAGCATAACATTCAGTGCTCATCCCGCCAGGTGCCCCCCTCAGTGCCTATCACCCAGTCACCCCAAGCCCCCGCCCACCTCTCTTTCCACTACCCCTTGTTCATTTCCGAGAGTTGGGTGTCTCTCATGTTTTGTCATCCTCACTGATATTTTCACTCATTTTCTCTTCTTTCCCTTTATTCCTTTCACTAATTTTTATATTCCCCAAAGAGACACCATATAATGTTTGTCCTTCTCCGATTGGCTTATTTCACTCAGCATAATACCCTGCAATTCCATCCACGTCGAAGCAAATGGTGGGTATTTGTCATTTCTAATGGTTGAGTAATATTCCATTGTATACATAGACCACATCTTCTTTATCCATTCATTTTTCGATGGACACCGAGGCTCCTTCCACAGTTTGGCTATTGTGGACATTGCTGCTAGAAACATCGGGGTGCAGGTGTCCCGGCATTTCACTGCATCTGTAACTTTGGGGTAAATCCCCAGCAGTGCAATTGCTGGGTCGTAGGGCAGTTCTATTTTTAACTCTTTGAGGAACCTCCACACAGTTTTCCAGAGTGGCTGTACCAGTTCACATTCCCACCAAGAGTGCAAGAGGGTTTCCCTTTCTCCACATCCTCTCCAACGTTTGTTGTCTCCTGTCTTGTTAATTTTCCCCATAATCACTGGTGTGAGGTGGTATCTCATTGAGGTTTTGATTTGTACTTCCATGATGGCAAGGGATGCGGAGCATTTTCTCATGTGCGTGTTGGCCATGTCTATGTCTTCCTCTGTGAAATTTCTGTTCATGTCTTTTGTCAATTACACGATTGGATTGTTTGTTTCTTTGCTGTTGAGTATAATAAGTTCTTTATAGATCTTGGATACTAGCCCTTTATCTGATAGGTCATTTGCAAATATCTTTTCCCATTCTGTAGGTTGGCTTTTAGTTCCATTGACTGTTTCTTTTGCTGTGCAGAAGCTTTTTATCTTGATGAACTCCAAATAATTCATTTTTGCTTCTGTTTCCCTTGCCTTTATGGATGTACCTTGCAAGAAGTTGCTGTGGCCAAGTTCAAAAACGGTGTTGCCAGTGTTCTCCTCTAGGATTTTGTTGGATTCTTGTCTCTCATTTAGATGTTTCATCCATTCTGAGTTTATCTTTATGTATGGTGTAAGAGAATGGTCTAGTTTCATTTTTCAGCATGTGGCTGTCCAATGTTCCAAGCACCATTAATTGAAGAGACTGTCTTTTTTCCAGTGGATAGTCTTTCCTGCTTTGTTGAATATTAGTTGACCATGGAGTTGAGGGTCCACTTCCGCATTCTCTATTCAGTTCCATTGATCTATGTGTCTTTTTCTGTGCGACTACCACACTGTCTTGATGATCACACCTTTGTAGTACAACCTGAAATCTGGCATTGTGATGCCCCCAACTATGTTTTTCTTCTTTAAAATTCCCCTGGGTATTTGGGGTCTTTTCTGATTCCACACAAAACGTAAGATGATATATTCCAACTCTCTGAAGAGGTCCATGGTATTTTGATAGGGAATGCATTCAATGTGTAAATTGCCCTGGGTAGCATTGACATTTTCACAATATTAATCCTTCCAATCCATGAGCATGGAATATTTTTCCATATCTTTGTCTCTTCCACAATTTCTTTCAGAAGTGTTCAGTATTTTATAGGATAGAGATCCTTTACCTCTTTGGTTAGGTATATTCCTCAGTATCTTATGCTCCTGTGTGCAATTGTAAATGCGATTGACACCTTAATTTCTCTTTTTCAGTCTCATAGTTAGTGTATAGAAAAGCCACTGATTTCTGGGCATTGATTTTGTAATCCTGTCACAGTGCTGAATTGCTGTATGAGTTCTACCAGTCGTGGGGTGGAGTCTTTCGGGTTTCGTATGTACAGTCTCATGTCATCTGTGAAGAGGGAGAGTTTGACTTCTTCTTTGCCAATTTGAATGCCTTTTATTTCTTTTTGTTGCCTGATTCTGAGGCTAGGTCTTTTAATACTATCTTGAATAGCAGTGGTGAGAGTGGACATCCCTGTCTTGTTCCTGATCTTAGGGGAAAGGCTCCCAGTGCTTCCCCATTGAGAATGATATTAGCTCTGGGATTTTCATAGATGGCTGTTGAGATGCTGAGGAATCTCCATCTATACCTACACTCTGAAGAGTTTTGATCAGGAATGAATGCTGTAGTTTGTCAAATGCTTTCTCTGAGTCAATTGAGAGGATCATATGGTTCTTGTTTTTTCTCTTGTTGATATGATCTATCACGTTGTTTGCTTTACTAGTGTTGAAACAACGTTGCATCCCGGGGATAAATCCCACTTGGTCATGATGAATAATCTTCTTAATGTACTGTTGGATCTTATTGGCTAGTATCTTGTTGAGAATTTTTGCATCCATGTTCATCAGGGATATTGGTCTATAATTCTCCTTTTTGGTGGGGTCTTTGTCTGGTTTTGGAATTAAGGTGATGCTGGCCTCATAGAAAGAGTTTGGAATTATTCCATCTCTTTCTATCTTTCCAAACAGCTTTATTAGAATATATGTGGTATCTTTTTGGAACGTTTGATAAAATTCCCCTGGGAAGCCATCTGGCCCTGGACTTTTGTGTCTTGGGAGGATTTGGATGACTGCTTCAATTTCCTCCCTGGTTATTGGCCTGTTCAGGTTTTCTTTTTCTTCCTCTTCCAGTTTTGGTAGATTCTGGTTTTCCAGAAATGTGTCCATTTCTTCTAGATTCCCTTATTTATTGGCATATAGCTGCCCATAATATGTTTTTAAAATCATTTGTATTTCCTTAGTGTTGGTGGTGATCTCTCCTTTCTCATTCATGATTTTATTAATTTGAGTCTTTTCTCTCTTCTTTTTAATAAAGCTGGCTAATGGTTTATCTATCTTATTCTTTCAAAGAATCAACTCCAGGTTTTATTGATCTGTTCCACAGTTCTTTTGGTCTCTATTTCATTTAGTTCTGCTGGAATCTTTATTAACTCTCTTCTGCTGGGTGAAGGTTTTATTTACTGTTCTTTCTCCAACTCCTTTACGTGCTTTTGTATTTGAGTTTTTTCCAGTTTTTTTTTTATAAATTAATTTTTTATTGGTGTTCAATTTACCAACATACAGAATAACACCCAGTGCTCATCCTGTCAAGTACTCCCCTCAGTGCCCATTACCCACTCGCCCCACACCCCACCCTCCTCCCCTTCCACCATCCCTAGTTCGTTTCCCAGAGTTAGGAGTCTTTATGTTCTGTCTCCCTTTCTGATATTTCCCACACATTTCTTCTCTCTTCCCTTATATTCCCTTTCACTATTATTTATATTCCCCAAATGAATGAGAACATACACTGTTTGTCCTTCTCCGATTGACTTACTTCACTCAGCATAATACCCTCCAGTTCCATCCATGTTGAAGCAAATGGTGAGTATTTGTCGTTTCTAATGGCTGAGTAATATTCCAGTGTATACATAAACCACATCTTCTTTATCCATTCATCTTTCAGTGGACACCAAGGCTCCTTCCACAGTTTGGCTATTGTGGACATTGCTGCTAGAAACATCGGGGTGCAGGTGTCCCGGCATTTCATTGCATCTGTATCTTTGGGGTAAATCCCCAAGAGTGAAATTGCTGGGTCGTAGGCAAGGCCTATTTTTAACTCTTTGAGGAACCTCCACACAGTTTTCCTGTCTTTAATGTCTTTTTGTTGTCTGATTGCTGAGGCTAGGACATCCAGTACTATGTTGAATAGCAGTGGTGAGAGTGGACATCCCTGTCTTGTTCCTGATCTTAGGGGAAAGGCTCCCAGTGCTTCCCCATTGAGAATGATATTTGCTGTGGGCTTTTCATAGATGGCTTTTAAGATGTCGAGGAATGTTCCCTCTATCCCTACACTCTGAAGAGTTTTGATCAGGAATGGATGCTGTATTTTGTCAAATGCTTTCTCTGCATAATGAGAGGATCATGTGGTTCTTGGTTTTTCTCTTGCTGATGAATCACATTGATTGTTTTACGGGTGTTGAACTAGCCTTGTGTCCCGGTGATAAATCCTACTTCGTCATGGTGAATAATTTTCTTAATGTACTCTTGGATCCTATTGGCTAGTATCTTGTTGAGAATTTTTGCATCCATGTTCCTCAGGGATATTGGTAATTCTTCTGTCTGGTGGGGTCTTTGTCTGGTTTTGGAATTAAGGTGATGCTGGCCTCATAGAACGAATTTGGAAGTACTCCATCACTTTCTATCTTTCCAAACAGCTTTAGTAGAATAGGTATGGTTTCTTCTTTAAACGTTTGATAGATTCTCCTGGGAAGCCATCTGGCCCTGGACTCTTGTGTCTTGGGAGGTTTTTGATGACTGCTTCAATTTCCTCCCTGGTTATTGGCCTGTTCAGGTTTTCTATTTCTTCCTGTTCCAGTTCTGGTAGTTTGTGGCTTTCCTGGAATGCGTCCATTTCTTCTAGATTGCCTAATTTATTGGCGTATAGCTGTTCATAATATGTTTTTAAAATAGTTTTGAATTTCCTTGGGGTTGGTCCTGATCTCTCCTTTCTCATTCATGATTTTATTAATTTGAGTCTTCTCTCTCTTCTTTTTAATAAGGCTGGCTAATGATTTATCTATCTTATTAATTCTTTCAAAGAACCAACTCCTGGTTCTGGTGATCTGTTCCACAGTTCTTCTGATCTCGATTTTGTTGTGTTCTGCTCGAATTTTAATTAACTCTCTTCTTCTGCTGGGCGAAGGGTCCATCTGCTGTTTTTTCTCTAGCTCCTTTATGTGTAAGGTTAGCTTTTGTATTTGAGCTCTTTCCAGTGTTTGAATGGATGCTTGTATTGCGATGTATTTCCCCCTTAGCACTGCTTTTGCTGCATCCCAAAGATTTGAACGGTTTATCTTCATTCTCATTAGTTTCCATGAATCTTTTTAATTCTTCCTTAATTTCCTGGTTGACCCTTTCATCTTTTAGCAGGATGGTCCTTAACCTCCACGTGTTGGAGGTCCTTCCAAACTTCTTGTTGCGATTTAGTTCTAATTTCAAGGCATTATGGTCTGAGAATATGCAGGGGACAATCCCAATATTTTGGTATCGGTTCAGACCCGATTTGTGACCCAGTATGTGGTCTATTCTGGAGAAAGTTCCATGTGCACTTGAGAAGAATGTGTATTCAGTTGAGTTTGGATGTAAAGTTCTGTAGATATCTGTGAAATCCATCTGGTCCAGTGTATCATTTAAAGCTCTCGTTTCTTTGGAGATGTTGTGTTTAGAAGACCTATTGAGTATAGAAAGAGCTATATTGAAGTCACCAAGTATAAGTGTATTATTTTCTAAGTATCTCTTCACTTTGGTTATTAATTTGTTTAAATATTTGGGAGCTCCCACATTCGAGGCATATATATTGAGGATTTTTAAGTCCTCTTGTTGCATAGATCATTTAAGCATGAGATAGTGTCCCTCTTCATCTCTCACTACTGTCTTCGGGGTAAATTTTAGTTTATCTGATATAAGGATGGCTACCCTTGCTTTCTTTTGAAGACCATTTGAATGGTAAGTGGTTCTTCAACCTTTTATTTTCAGGCTGTAGGTGTCCTTCTGTCTCAAATGAGTCTCTTGTAGACAGCAAATAGATGGGTCCTGCTTTTTTATCCTGTCTGAAACCCTGCGCCTTTTGATGGGGTCATTAAGCCCGTTCATGGTCAGAGTTACTATTGACAGATATGATTTTAGTGTCATCATGATATCTATTCAGTCCTTGTTTTTGGATTGTTCCACTGAACTTCTTCTTAAAGGGGAATTTTAAGAGTCCCCCTTAAAATTTCTGGCAGATCTGGTTTGGTTGTCACATATTCTTTCAGTTCCTGCCTGTCGTGGAAGCTCTTTATCTCTCCTTCCATTTTGAATGAGAGCCTTGCTGGATAAAGTATTCTTGGTTGCATGTTCTTCTCATTTAGGACCCTGAATATATCCTGCCAGCCCTTTCTGGCCTGCCTGGTCTCTGTGGAGAGGTCTGCTGTTACCCTAATACTCCTCCCCATAAAAGTCAGGGATTTCTTGTCTCTTGCTGCTTTAAGGATCTTCTCTTTATCTTTGGAATTTGCAAGCTTCACTATTAAATGTTGAGGTGTTGAACGGTTTTTATTGATTTTAGGGGGGATCTCTCTAGTTCCTGGATCTGAATGCCTGTTTCCCTTCCCAGATTAAGAAAGTTTTCAGCTATGATTTGTTCAAATGCATATTCTGGCCCTCTGGCCCTTTCAGTGCCCTCGGGAAACCCGTAGGTTTTTCTTCTTCAGGCTGTCATTTATTTCCCTTAATCTGTCTTCATGGTCTTTTAATTGTTTGTCTCTTTTTTCCTCAGGTTCCCTCTTTGCCATCAACTTGTCTTCTATGTCACTCACTCGTTCTTCCACCTCGTTAAACCTCGTCGATAGGACTTCTAGTTTGGAATGCATCTCATTCAATTGATTTTTAATTTCTGCCTGATTGGATCTAAATTCTGCAGTCTTGACGTCTCTTGAGTCCTTTATGCTTTTTTCTAGAGCCACCA
This sequence comes from Canis lupus dingo, assembly GCF_003254725.2. Classification (NCBI taxonomy): domain Eukaryota; kingdom Metazoa; phylum Chordata; class Mammalia; order Carnivora; family Canidae; genus Canis; species Canis lupus. Next base: position 44,641,068 of record NC_064281.1, read on the forward strand.
GTAGCTGTATAATAGTGCTTCTGAATTGGCTTTCTGACATTGAATTGTCATCCAGATTTTGTAACTGTGTGGGAGAGAGGACTGTTTCTGATTCTTTCTTTTGAGGTGAGGTTTTCCTTCTAGTCATTTTGCTTAGTGCCGGGTGGCCAAAAACAAGTTGTATTGGGAAAAGCAGAAAAAGAGAGAGAGAGAAGGAAAGAAAAGAGAGAAAGAAGAAAGGAATAAAAAAAGGAAAAAAGAGAAGAACAAGAGAAAGAAAAAGAAAGAAAGGTGAAAAAAAGGGTGGGGGAAGCAATCAGAAATCAAAAAGAAAAAAATACACGGGGGAGTATCTTCTGATTCAGTATACTTTAAATCACTTGACTTCCCCTGGAACTTGTCGGTCTAGCTGGTCTTCTGGGGGAGGGGCCTGTTGTGCTGATTTCCAGGTGTTAGCACTTGGGGGAGCTGCTCTGCCTCCTGCCTGGTGCAGGGCTCAGTGGGGGTTGTTCACCCTGTGAGGCCCCAGGAGGAACAACCGCAGTGGCTGCTTTGAAAACCTGGATTCAGCCCCCGCAGGAACTCCGGAGCTCTCCGTCTGTAGGGCCTGGAGGCTCCGGGCGTGGCTGCTGATCTGCTCAGCTGGGGCAGGAGCGTCCTTGCTGTCCTGGGCCCTCCCGGCCTCTGCCTTTCCCGGGCGGAGGCCAGATCCTGGGCTGTGTCCCCGCGCCCTGTGCTCCCGGTCTGCGCTGTTGGATTCGCACTCTCGGCCGCGCAGCCCCCTCCGCGGAGCTGCCGCCAGAGCCCCTCCGAGCTGCTCCAGGGTCAAGCCGTCCCCGCTGCAGCCCTTAGGGAGCTCAGGGCACTCTCCTGGGCGCGCAGGTGTCTGTTAGTGTCCCCGGGAGCCCGAGGGCATCTCCGCCCTCCTGGAGTCCTGCTCTAACTCCCTGCGGGCGCCTTTCAATCCGGAAAGATTGGTGCAGCTCCTGCTTCCCCGGGACGGGGCTCTCCTGTCCTGGGGACACTCGCCCCGGCCTTAGCCCGGCTCCTCGCGGGGCCCCTCCCCTTTGGATGCCTTTTGTTCCTTTATTTCTTTTTCCCCGTCTTCCTACCTTGATAGAAGCATGAACTCTTCTCATTGTAGCGTTTCAGCTGTTCTCTCTTTAAATCTCAGCCCGAATTTGTAGATTTTCAGGATGATATGAAGGTTATCTAGGTAATTTGGTGGGGCCAGGTGACTTGGGGACCCTACTCTTCCGCCATCTTGCCCTTCCTCCTCTTTCCAGTTTTTGAATGGATGCTTGTATTGCAATGTATTTCCACCTCACGACTGCTTTTGCTATATCCCAAAGGTTTTGAGCAGTTCTATCTTCATTCTCATTAGTTTCCATGAATCTTTTAAATTCTTCTCTAATTTCCTCCTTGACCCATTAATCTTTTAGCAGGATGTACTTTAACCTCTACTTGTTTGAAATCCTCCAAACTTCTTGTTGTGGTTTAGGTCTAGTTTCAAGGCATTATGGTCTGAAAATATGCAGGGGACAATCCCAATCTTTTGCTATCAGTTAAGAGCTGATTTGTGACCCCGTATGTGGTCTATTCTGGAGAAAGTTCCATGTGCACTTGAGAAGAATGTGTATTCAGTTGCATTTGGATGTAAAGTTCTGTAAATATCTGTGAAATCCAACTGGTCTGGTGTATCCTTTAAAGCTCTTGTGTCTTTGGTGATGTTGTGCTTAAAATATATGTCATTTGCAGAAAGTGCCGTGTTGAAGTCTCCCAGTATTAGTGTATTATTATCTAAGGATGTCTTAACTTTGGTTATTAATTGATTGATATAGTTAGCAGTTCCCACATTTGGGACATAAATATTCATGATTGTTAGGGCCTCGTGTTGGATAGATCCTTTAAGTATGATATAATGCCCTCTTCATCTCTCACTACAGTCTTTGGGTTAAACTTTAATTTATCTGATATGAGGATGGCTACCCCTGCTTTCTTTTGATGACTATTTGAATGGTGAATGGTAATCCAACCTTTCATTTTCAGGCTGTGGATGTCCCTATGTCTAAAATGAGTCTCTTGTATACAGCAAATAGATGCGTCTTGCTTTTTTATGGAGTCTGAAGCCTTTTGATGGGGTCATCATTCACGTTCAGAGTTACTATTGAAAGATTTGAGTTTAGTGTCATCATAGTACCTATTCAGTCCCTGTTTTTGTGGATTGCTTCCTTGGACTTCCTCTCTCTTTTACAGAGTCCCCTTTAATACCTTTAATATTTCTTGCAGAGCTGGTTTGTTGGTCACATATTCTTTCACTTTCTGCTTATCTTGGAGCTCTTTATCTCTCCTTCTTTGCTGAATGACAGCCTTGATGGATAAAGTTTTCTTGGCTGCATGTTCTTCTCATTTAGGGCCCTGAATATATCCTGCCAGCCCTTTCTGGCCTGCCAGGTCTCTGTGGATAGGTCTCCTGTTAATCTAATATTTCTTCCCATATAAGTTAGGGATCTCTTGTCTCTTGCTGCTTTAAGGATTTTCTCTTTTTTTTTTAATTTTTATTTATGATAGTCACAGAGAGAGAGAGAGGCAGAGACACAGGCAGAGGGAGAAGCAGGCTCCATGCACCGGGAGCCCGATGTGGGATTCGATCCCGGGTCTCCAGGATCGCGCCCTGGGCCAAAGGCAGGCGCCAAACCGCTGTGCCACCCAGGGATCCCAAGGATTTTCTCTTTATCTTTGGAATTCGCAAGTTTCATTATTAAATGTCAAGTTGTTGAATGGTTTTTATTGATTTTACAGGGGGATCTCTCTAACTCCTGCATCTGAATGCCTGTTTCCCTCCCAAGTTAGGGAAGTTCTCAGCCATGATTTGTTCAAATACATTTTCTGGTCCTCTGTCCCTCTCGGTGCCCAGTGGAACCCCAATGAAACATAGATTTTTTTCCTTCTGAGGCTGTCATTTATTTCCCTTAACCTTTCCTTATGATCTTTTGTTTTTCTCTTTTTTCCTCAGCTTCCTTCCTTGCCATCAACTTGTCTTCTATGTCACCCACTCTTTCTTCTACCTCATTAACCCTCATCATTAAGACCTCCAGTTTGAATTGCATCTCATTTAATTGATTTTTAATTTTGGCCTGATTAGATCCAAATTCTGCAGTCATTAAGTCTCTTGAATCCTTTATGCTTTTTTCTAGAGCCACCAGTAGCTTTATAATTGTGCTTCCGAATTGGCTTTATATCTTAGAATTATAATCCAAATTGTGTAACTGTGTGGCAGAGAGTACTGTTTCTGATTCTTTCTTTTGTGGTGAGTTTTTCCTTCTAGTCATTTTGTTGAGTGAAGAGTGGCTAAAAACAAGTTGTACTTCAAAAAAGGAAGGAGAGGAGAGGGCAAGATGGCAGAAGAGTAGGATCCCCAAGTTACCTGTACCTACCAAATGACTTAGATAACTTTCAAATCTTCCTGAAAACCTACGAATTTGGCTTGAGATTTTCTTTTTATGATAGTCACAGAGAGAGAGAGAGAGAGAGAGAGAGAGAGAGAGAGAGAGGCAGAGACACAGGCAGAGGGAGAAGCAGGCTCCATGCACCGGGAGCCCGACGTGGGATTTGATACCGGGACTCCAGGATCGCGCCCTGGGCCAAAGGCAGATGCTAAACCGCTGCGCCACCCAGGGATCCCTCGGCTTGTGATTTAAAGAGAGAACAGCTGGAATCCTACCGTGAGAAGAGTTCACGCTTCTATCAAGGTAGGAAGACGGGGGAAAAAAGAAATAAAGAAACAAAAAGCATCCAAGGGGGAAGGGCGCTGCAAGGAGCTGGGCTAAGGCCCGGGCGAGTGCCCCCAGGACAGGAAATCCCCGTCCATAAGAAGCAGGAGCTTCACCAATCTTCTCGGAAGGATAGGCACTGGCAGGGAGTTTGAGCAGTATCCCAGCAGGGGAGGGGATGTCCTCAGGCTCCCTGGGGCACTAACAGAGGACCTGCGCCCCGGTGGAGAGCATGCCACACCCCTTGGCTGAGTTCCCTAAAGGGCTGCAGCGCACGCCCGGCTGGACCCGGGATCAGGGATCAGCTCGAAGGCGGCTCGGGCAGAGGCTCCGCTGGGAGGCAGCTGTGCAGCCGGGAGCGCAATTCCAACAGTGCAGGCCCGGTAGCACAGAGCGCCGGGGGACACAGCCCAAGATCTGGCACTCCCCCCGGGACAGGCGGAGGCCAAGAGGGCACAGGACAGCAAGGACACTCCTGCCGCCGGGTGGCCCCGAGCTGTTTAGATCAGCGGCCCCTGCCCCCAGAGCATCCAGGCCCCTGTGGACAGGGAGCTGCGGTAGTTATTGCAGGAGCTGACTCTAGGGCTGGAAAGCTGGCCGCCACCACTCTTTTTGTTCCTCCTGGGACCTCACAGGGTAAACATCCCCCACTGAGCTTCACAGTGGCCTCACAGGATAAACAGGTTAAAGAATTTTCACTGAGCTGTGTACCAGGCTGAGCAGCTCCCTAGGTGCTGACACCTGAGAACCAGCACAGCAAGCCCCTCCCCCAGAAGACCACTTTGAGGGACAGGGGAAAAACAAATTATTGACAAAGCAGCACTGCAAAGTTCCAGGGGAAATGGAGGGATTGACAGTATACAGACTCAGAGGATACTCCCCCTTGTTTTTTGTTTTCTGTTTGCTTCCCGCCCTTTTTTTCTTCTCTTCTCTTTTTTCCTTATTTTTTTCTCTTTTTTTCTTTTTCTTTTCCTTTTCTTCTTTCTCTTTTCTCTTTTTCTCCTTTTCCCAATACAACTTGTTTTTGGCCACTCTGCACTGAGCAAAATGACAACAAGGAAAAATTCACCTCAAAATAAAGAATCAGAAACAGTCCTCTCTCCCACAGAGTTACAAAATTTGGATTACAATTCAAGGTCAGAAAGCCGATTCAGAAGCACGATTATAAAGCTACTGGTGGCTCTAGAAAAAAGCATAAAGGACTCAAGAGACTTCATGACTGCAGAATTTAGATCCAATCAGGCAGAAATTAAAAATCAATTGAATGAGATGCAATCCAAACTTGAGGTCCTAACAATGAGGGTTAACGAGGTGGAAGAACAAATGAGTGACATAGGATACAAGTAGATGGCAAAGAGAGAAACTGAGGAAAAAAGAGAAAAACAATTAAAAGATCATGAGGATAGATTAAGGGAAATAAATGACAGCCTGAGGAAGAAAAACATATGTTTAATTGGGGTTCATGTGGGCGCCAAAAGTGACAGAGGTCCAGAATATGTATTTGAACAAATCATAGGTGATAACTTTCTTAATCTGGGAAGGGAAACAGGCATTCAGATCCAGGAAATAGAGAGATTCCCCTGGTTATTCAGGGTCTTTTCTGATTTCACACAAATCTTAAAATAATTTGTTCCAACTCTCTGAAGAAAGTCCATGGTATTTTGATAGGGATTGCATTAAATGTGTAAATCGCCCTGCATAACATTGACATTTTCACAATATTAATTCTTCCAATCCATGAGCATGGAATATTTTTCCATCTCTTTGTGTCTTCCTCAATTTCTTTCAGAAGTGTTCTATAGTTTTTAGGGTATATATCCTTTACCTCTTTGGTTAGGTTTATTCCTAGGTATCTTTTGCTTTTGGGTGCAATAGTAAATGGGATTGACTCCTTAATTTCTCTTTCTTCAGTCTCATTGTTAGTGTATAGAAATGCCACTGACTTCTGGGCATTGATTTTGTATCCTGCCACACTGCCAACTTGCTGTATGAGTTCTAGCAATTTTGGGTTTTTGAGGTACAGTATCATGTCATCGGCGAAGAGGGAGGGAGAGTTTGACTTCTTCTTTGCCCATTTGAATGCCTTTTATTTCTTTTTGTTGTCTGATTACTGAGGCTAAGACTTCTAGTACTCTGTTGAATAGTGGTGAGAGTGGACATTCCTGTCTTGTTCCTGAGCTTAGGGGAAAGGCTCTCAGTGCTTCCCCATTGAGAATGATATTTGCTGTGGGCTTTTTGTAGTTAGGCAGGGGAATTTTAAAAAAGAAAACCATAGCCAGGGGCATCACAATGCCAGATTTTCAGTTGTGGTTCAAAGCTGTGGTCATTAAGACAGTGTGGTACTGGCACAAAAACAGACACATAGATCAATGGGACAGAATAGGGAATCCAGAAGTGGACCCTCAACTTTATGGTCAACTAATATTCGATAAAGGAGGAAAGACTATCCATGGGAAGAAAGACAGTCTCTTCAGTAAATGGTGCTGGGAAAATTGGACATCCACTTGCAGAAGAATGAAACTAGACCACTCTCTTTCTCCATACACAACGATAAACTCAAAATGGATGAAAGATCTAATGTGAGATAAGATTCCTTCAAAATCCTAGAGGAGAACATAGGCAACACCTTTTTGAACTTGGCCACAGTATCTTCTTGCAAGATACATCCATGAAGGCAAGAGAAACAAAAGCAAAAATGAACTATTGGGACTTCATCAAGATAAGAAGCTTTCGCACAAAAAAGTAACAGTCAACAAAACTAAAAGACAATCTACCAAATGGCAGAATATATTTGCAGATGACCTATCAGATAAAGGGCTAGTTACCAAGGTCTATAAAGAACTTATTAAACTCAACAGCAAAGAAACAAACAATCCAATCATGAAATGGGCAAAAGACATGAACAGAAATTTCACAGAGGAAGATATAGACATGCCAACAAGCACATGAGAAAATGCTCCGTATCCCTTGCCATCAGGGAAATACAAATCAATACCACAATGAGATACCACCTCACACCAGTGGGAATGGGGAAAATTAACAAGGCAGGAAACAACAAATGTTGGAGAGGATGTCGAGAAAGGAGAACCTTTTGCACTGTTGGTGGGAATGTGAAATGGTGCAGCCACTCTGGAAAACTGTGTGGAAGTTCCTCAAAGAGTTAAAAATAGATCTTCTCTATGACCCAGCAATTGCACTGCTGGGGATTTACCCCAAAGATACAGATGCAGTGAAACTCCGGGACACCTGTTCTCCGATGTTTCTAGCAGCAATGTCCACAATAGCCAAACTGTGGAAGGAGCCTTGGTGTCCATCGGCAGATGAATGGATAAAGAAGCTGTGGTTTATGTATACAATGGAATATTACTCAGCCATTAGAAATGACAAATACCCACCATTTGCTTCGACATGGATGGAACTGGAGGGTATTATGCTGAGTGAATTAAGTCAATTGGAGAAGGACAAACATTATATGGTCTCATTCTTTTGGGGAATTTAAAAAAATAGTGAAGGGGAATAAAGGGGAAAGGAGAAAAAATGAGTGGGAAATATCAGAAAGGGAGAAAGAACATGAGAGACTCCTAACTCTGGGAAACGAACTAGGGGTGGTAGTAAGGGAGTTTGGCAGGGGTGGGGGTGACTGGGTGACAGGCATTGGGGGGGCAGTTGATGGGATGAGCACTGGGTGTTATTCTGTATCTTGGCCAATTGAACTCCAATAAAATATAAATTTATTTTAAAAAACGAGGGAAAAAAAGGGGAGGGGAAGAAACAAAAAACAAAAAACAAGGTGGGGTTTCCTCTGATTCTATATCCTGTAATTCCCTAAACTTCCCCTGGAACTTTCCAGCGCTGCTTGGTCAAGAACTTGCTCCTCCCCTGTTCTTCCAGCTGGTCTTCTGGGGAAGGGATCTGACATGCTGATTCTCAGGTGTGTGCACCTGGGGGAGCTGCCCACCCCCTTCCACGTGCACTTTACAGTAGGAACTGTTTACTCCATGAGGCCCCTGCTCCCTGGCAGCCCTGCTCAGTCTGAGGTTGTACCTCAGACTCTTGTTGATGACATCAGGGGGAACAACCCCACTGGTGTTGGCCAGCTCTCCAGCTCTAGAGTCAGCTTCCGCGGTTACTACCTCAGTGTCCCAGTCTGCAGGGGCCTGGATGCTTTGGGGGCCGGGGGAGCTGATCTGCACAGCTGGTGCCACCGGGCGGCAGGAGCGTTCTTGCTTTCCTGTGTCCTCCCAGCCTCTGCCTGTCCCGATGGGAGCGCTGGATCCTGGTCTATGTCCCCTGGCGCCTTGGGCTCTGGGGCCGCTGGAATCATGCTCCCTTGGCCGTGCAGCCCCCTCCGTGTGGAGCCGCCGCCTGAGCTGTGGCCTGAGCTGCTCCTGGGCCCAGACTCGGGCGCGCTCCAGCCCTTTGGTGAGTTCCTTAGGCAGTGTGTGGCAGCAAACCCTGGGGCGCAGTTCCTCTGTTAGTGTCCCTGGGAGCCTGAGGGCATCCCTGCCCCTCCTGGGATCCTGCCCGAGTTCCCTGTGAGCGTCTTTCCGTCCAGGAAGGTTGGTAAAGTTCCTGCTTCTCTGGGACTGGGCTTTCCTGTCCTGGAGGCTCTGGCTGCCCAGCCTTAGCTTGGCTCCTTGTGGGGCCTCTCCCCCTTGGATGCTTTTTTATTTATTTATTTTTCTGTATTCCTACCTTGATAGATGTGCAAACTCTTCTCTCTGTAGCATTCCAGCTGTTCTCTCTTTAAATCTCAGGCCAAATTTGTAGGTTTTCAGGATGATTTGAAAATTATCTAGGTAAGTTGGTGGGGACAGGTGACTTGGGGCTCCTACTCTTCCGCCATCTTGCCCCGCCTCTCTAAGATAAATTTTATAGCAGAATTTTCTAACAGGAAGACAACTGAGTGACATCTTTATTGCATTAATAAAAACACCCCAATCATCAAACTAATATTCTGTACTCACCGTGAATATCCTTCAAAAATGAAAGCTGGACTTCCAGTTTCAGCTCAAAGATGGAGAGATATAGAAAAACAGCTGGATAGGGGCACCTGGGTGGCTCAGTCACTTAAGACTCTGCCTTCAGCTCACCTCATGATCCTAGGGTCCTGGGATGGAGCCCTCCTCCATCAGGCTGCCTGCTCAGCATGGAGCCTGTTTCTCTCTCTCTCTCTGACCTTCCCCCTGCTTGTGCTCTCTCTCTCTGTGCCAAATAAATAAATAAAATCTTTAACAAAAGAAAAGAAAACCAGTTGTATAAACAATATATTAATGTCCGGTTCCAATACAGAACTACATTTACAGAACTGACAGCCATGCTGAAATTTGGAGAGAGACAAGTGCTTTCAGTGAGATACAATGACCTGAGCAAAGAAGTTTCCCACCCTTTTGCAAGCTTTTGGAGGAACTCCACCAAGCTCTGAAAATGAAGATTAAGAAGAACCTAAAGAAATTAACCTTTATGGGAGTTGGTTAGGACAAGGGAAGAAAAATCACTGGAAATTTGCTGAGTCTCTTTCACCTTGAGAACAAAATTTTTAATTAAAAGAGTAGAATATCACCTGGAGACACTAGTGATATACTAATGCAGCTGCAGAAATGGAACTGTGCCCAGATCCAGGTACACAATCTCACTAGGTAAAAAAAATTTTTTAAGTCTTAATCTATAGGGAAAAAATCCTATAGACAGAATATTGGTAAATAGCTGCTTTAGCTGAGGGAAGGAAATGAGGAGTTGAAAGCTCTAGCCTTCCAAGGATGACAAAGAAGCCTATAAATGTAGCTTCACTGAAAGACAGACCCACTGTGTTCCTGAAAGACTGAGACATAATAAGGACATCACATAATGCCCCCACCCTGATTCCCCATACTCTATTACCACAGTAAAAAGCATTCAGTAACAATAGCAAATAGCTACAAGAGACAGATTCTTTCTTGAAAGCCAAATAAAGAGAACAACAAAATCCATTTGGGAGCCCCAAAGTTTATACCAGCAATGTCCACAATAGCCAAACTGTGGAAGGAGCTTCGGAGTCCATCAAAAGATGAATGGGTAAAGAAGATGTGGTCTATATATACAATGGAATATTACTCAGCCATTAGAAATGACGAATACCCACCATTTGTTTTGACGTGGATGGAACTGGAGGATATTATGCTGAGTGAAGTAAGTCAATCAGAGAAGGACAGTCATTATATGGTTTCGCTCATACAAGGTATATAAAAAATAATGAAAGGGATTATAGGGGAAAGGAGAGAAAATAAGTGGGAAAAATCAGAGAGGGTGACAAAACATGAGCGACTCCTAACTCTGGGAAATGAACAAGGGGTAGTGGAAGGGGAGGTGGGTGGGGGGGATGGGGTGACTGGGTGACGGGCACTGAGGGGGGCACTTGACAGGATGAGCCGTGGGTGGTATGCTATATGCTGGCAAATCGAACTCCAACAAAAAATATATATCTATATATATAGAGATATATATATATCCAGAAATTTAATATTATTACTATTTCCCCTTAAACTTGTATTTCCTTTCCACTTACTAGAAATTGTTATCAAACTTATAATGTATTTTAAATTTCAATGCATTTCATAGTCCTACCAAACGTAGTTGCAACAAAAAAGCATGTAAATGGACACTTAATTGTTTAAAAAATAGCCTTTGACCATAATGCCTTGAGATTAAAGTTTTTCTTCTGAAAAAAAATAGCTAATATGGGAGACAAAACAATACCACTAGAGGAATTTCAAGCCTCTACTATCCATAGCAAGATATTAATTTCAACACTGGTAACCAAGCAATGAAAAAAGAGCAAAAAACTTCAACTATAGTACAACTCCTGGCTAACTTAACACAAATCTGCACACCTAGAAGGCTATTTCCCTCAAATCTAGTACCTTAAATAGCATGTTAGGCTTTCAAAATTTTTTTACAAAGGATGCCAAAAGTCAAAATAAAACAATGGATGAGGCTGGTCAAAAGGTTAAGAAAAATCACAATCTGTAGAGACAAATCAATCATCTAAACTAGACTCAGATATGACACAGATGATGAAACTATCAGATGAGGAACTTAAAGTAACTATGATTAATATATTAAAGGTTCTATCAGAAAAAGTTGATCACATGCAAGAGCAGATAGTTTATTTTAACAAAGAGATGTAAATTATAAGAATCCAAGGAAATCTTAGAAATAAAAAAATATAGTATCAAATATGAAGAATGTCTTTGAAAGGCTTGCCAGTAGATGTTCATAGCCAAGGAATGAATCAGTAAACTTAAAAGTAGAGGCATAGGAATTACCAAAATTTTTATGAAAAAATGAGTGGAAATAAAAAGACATAGGGCATCTAAGAGATGCAGGACATCAAATGGTGCAGCATATGTAACTGGAAAAGAAGAGAGAATGGGCAGAAGAAATATTTAAAGAAATAATATATGTTATTTCTCCAAAATTAGTAATAGACACAAAAGCACATACCCAAGAAGTTTAGAGAACGCCAAACAAGATAAGTACCACACACACACACACACACACATACACACACACACAGTTAGGCATATAATACTGAATCTCCTGAAAAAGAGACAAAGAACAAACCTTGAAAGCAGAAAACACACATATTTCCTACAAATAAAGAAGAGTAAGAGTTGAATTCTCATCACAAACTCTGTTGTGGGTTTAATTGTGTCCTACCCCCAAATATGATGAAGTCCTAAATGTAGTAGCTGTGAAGGAATATGACCTTATTCAGAAACAGAGTCTTTGCAGATGTAATCAAATTAACATGAGGTCATACTCAATTAGGGTGAGCTCTAATCCAATATGACTGGTATCCTTTATAAAAAGAAAAAACAAAGACTCACTGGGAGAATACCATATGATAAGAAAGCCAGAGATTGCAGTGATGCAGCTGCAAGCCAACGAAAACAAAGACTGTTACCACCATCAGAATCCATGAAGAAGCAAGAAAGGAGTCTATCCAAAGTCTCATAGTAAGTATGGCTTTACTGACACCTTGATTTTTCTAACTTCAGAACAGTGAAAGAATAATTTTCTGTTGTTCAAAGCCACCCAGTTTGTGGTACTTTTTTCCAGTAGCCTTAGAAAATTAATACACCATGCACGCAAAGACACATTGGAGTGACATCTATAAGTATTGAAACTAAAATCCTACCAAAAATTCTCTATCTCACCAAATATTTTTCAAAATTGAAAAAGAATTAACATTCTCAGATAAAAATCTGCTGAAATCCATTGTCTACAGATTTACCATACAAGAAATATTAATAAAGTTATTACGGCAGAAGGAATATAATACAGGTCTGTAAATTTGATCTACACGAAGAAATGGAGAGTATAAGAAATGGAATAAGTGAATATAACATATAAAATTTTCTTTGCATGAACTACAGCATAATATAATTGTTTAAAGCAAAAACGGTAGCAATGTACTGGTTGTTTATAACATATATAGATGTGAAATGTATGACAGCAATGTTGGAAGGATAAGAAGAAAATCCTTTCACTATTTGCAAGTGGCATATTATTTAAGCATAGGCTCAGTTTATTTAACAATATGTATCATAAATTCTGGAGTAACCTCCAAAACAGTTTTTAAAAGAGGAATAAATAATTCAATTTAAGTCATGAAATGGAAGAGTATAAAAGGCATGATTAAAATCAAAAGGAGATCTTGGAAACTAGCCCTTTATCTGATACGTCATTTGCAAATATCTTCTCCCATTCTGTAGGTTGTCTTTGAGTTTTGTTGACTGTATCCTTTGCTGTGCAAAAGCTTCTTATCTTGATGAAGTCCCAATAGTTCATTTTTGCTTTTGTTTCTTTTGCCTTCGTGGATGTATCTTGCAAGAAGTTACTGTGGCCAAGTTCAAAAAGGGTGTTGCCTGTGTTCTCCTCTAGGATTTTGATGGAATCTTGTCTCACATTTAGATCTTTCAGCCATTTTGAGTTTATCTTTGTATATGGTGAAAGAGAGTGGTCTAGTTTCATTCTTCTGCATGTGGCTGTCCAATTTCCCCAGCACCATTTACTGAAGAGACTGTCTTTTTTCCAGTGGATAGTCTTTCCTCCTTTATCAAATATTAGTTGACCATAAAGTTGAGGGTCCACTTCTTAAACTCAACAGCAAAGAAACAAACAATCCAATCATGAAATGGGCAAAAGACATGAACAGAAATCTCACAGAGGAAGACATAGACATGGCCAACAAGCACATGAGAAAATGCTCTGCATCACTTGCCATCAGGGAAATACAAATCAAAACCACAATGAGATACCACCAAAATTGTTAAAGACCTGCACTCTGAAAACTATAGAACACTTATGAAAGGAATTGAGGAAGACACAAAGAAATGGAAAAACGTTCCATGCTCAGGGGTTGGAAGAACAAATATTGTTAAAATGTCAATGCTACCCAAAGCAATCTATACAATTAATGCAGTCCCTATCAAAATACCACCAGAATTTTTCACGGAGCCAGAACAAATAATCTAAAGTTTGTATGGAAGCACAGAAGACCCCAAATAGCAAGAACAACCTTGAAAAAGGAAAACAAAGCTGGAGACACAACAATTCCAGACTTCAACTTATATTACAAAGCTGTAGTGATTAAAACAGTATGGCACTGGTACAAAAATAGACGCATAGATCAATAGAACAGAAAAGAAAACCCAGAAATAAACCCACAACTACACATGCAATCAATCTTTGACAAAGAATATTCAATGGGGAAAAGACACTCTCTTCAACAAACGCTGTTGAGAAAGCTGGACAGTTACATTCAAAAGAATGAAACTGGACGCCTTTCTTACACCGTACACAAAAATAAATTAAAAAAGGATCAAAGAACTAAAAATGAAATCTGAAACCATCAACATTCTAGAGGAAAACACAGGCAGTAACCTCTTTGACATCAGCCGTAGGGGCTTCTTTCTAGAGATATCTCTTGAGGCAAGGGAAACAAAAACAAAAATAAACTATTGGGACTTCATCAAAATAAAAACTTCTGCATGGCAAAGGGAACAATCCACAAATCTAAAAGGCAACCTTTGGAATGGGAGAAGATATTTGCAAATGACATATCTGATAAATGGTTAGTATCCAAAATATATAAAGTACTTGTAATGCTCAACACTCAGGTGGCCCCAGACTTTTTTATTGGCCCCAGACTTTTAACTATAGAGAAACAACTGGTGTTTGCCAGATGGAAGATAGGTGATGGGATGGGTGAAATCAGTGACAGGGATTAAGGAGGCAGTTGTGATGAGCACCAGGTCTTGTATGGAATTGTTGAAACACTATATTGTACATATGAAATGAATATTACACTATATGTTAAGTACCTGGAATTTAAGTAAAAACTTGAAATGAAAAAATAATTTTACTGAAATAGAATAAAAAGAAATACTACAAAGCTGTGGTAATCAAAATAATATGGTCCTGGGACAAATATAGACACAAAGATCAATAGGACAGAACAGAGAGCTCAGAAATAAGCCCACAATTATATAGTCAATTAACTTATGACAAAAAAAGGAAAGAATATACAACGAAAAAAGGATAGTCTCGAGAAGAGTTGGGGGAGGGGCAAGATGGCGGAAGAGTAGGGTCTCCAAATCACCTGTCCCAACCAAATTACCTAGAAAACCTTCAAATTATCCTGAAATTCTATGAATTCGGCCTGAGATTTAAAGAGAGAACACCTGGAATGCTACAGTGAGAAGAGTTCACGCTTCTATCAAGGTAGGAGGACTGGGGAAAAGAAATAAAGAAACAAAAGGCCTCCAAGGGGGAGGGGCCCCGCGAGGAGCCGGGCTGAGGCCGGGGCGAGTGTCCCCAGGACACGAAAGCTCCGTCCGGAGAAGCAGGAGCTGCACCAATCTTCCCTGGCGGAAAGGGCCTCGCAGGGAGTTAGAGCAGGACCCCAGGAGGGCGGGGATGCCCTCGGGCTCCCTGGGACACCAACAGACACCTGTGCCCCGGGGAGAGTGCGCCGAGCTCCCTAAGGGCTTCAGCGTGCACCTCAGGACCCAGGAGCAGCTCGGAGGGGCTCGATTAGCGGCTCCGTGGAGGGGGCTGCCCGGCCAGGAGTGCGAATCCAACAGCGCAGACCGGGAGCAGAGGGCGCGGGGACACAGCCCAGGATCCGGCCTCCCCCCGGACAGGCAGAGGCCGGGAGGGCCCAGGACAGCAAGGACGCTCCTGCCCCGAGCTGAGCAGATCAGCGGCCCCACCCCGGAGCCTCCAGACCCTGCAAACGGAGAGCTCCGGAGTTACTGCGGGGGCTGAATCCAGGGATCCAGAGCTGGCCCTGCCACTGCGGTTGTTCCTCCTGGGGCCTCACGGGGTGAACAACCACCACTGAGCCCTGCACCAGGCAGGGGGCAGAGCAGCTCCCCCAAGTGCTAACACCTGAAAATCAGCACAACAGGCCCCTTCCCCAGAAGACCAGCTAGAAGGACAAGTTCCAGAGGAAGTCAAGAGACTTAAAGTATACAGAACAGAGGATACTCCCCCGTGGGTTTTTTGTTTTTTTTGTTTACTGTTTTGTTTTGCTTTTTGATTTGTTTGCTTCCCCCACCCCTTTTTTCCCCTTTCTTTCTTTTTCTTTCTCTTTTTCTTCTTTTTTCTTCCTTTTTTTTTCTCTTTCTATTTTCTTTCCTTCTTTCTCTCCTGTCTTTTTCTCCTGTTCCCAATACAACTTCCTTTTTGGCCACTCTGCACTGAGCAAAATAACTAGAAGGAAAACCTCACCTCAAAAGAAAGAATCAGAAACAGTCCTCTCTCCCACACAGTTACAAAATCTGGATTACAATTCAATGTCAGAAAGCCAATTCAGAAGCACTATTATACAGCTACTGGTGGCTCTAGAAAAAAGCATAAAGGACTCAAGAGACTTCATGACTGCAGAATTTAGAGCTAATCAGGCAGAAATTAAAAATCAATTGAATGAGATGCAATCCAAACTAGAAGTCCTAACGACGAGGGTTAATGAGGTGGAAGAACGAGTGAGTGACATAGAAGACAAGTTGATGGCAAAGAGGGAAACTGAGGAAAACAGAGACAAACAATTAAAAGACCATGGAGATAGATTAAGGGAAATAAACGACAGCCTGAGGAAGAAAAACCTATGTTTAATTGGTGTTCCCAAGGGCGCAGAAAGGGCCAGAGGGCCAGAATATGTATTTGAACAAATCCTAGCTGAAAACTTTCCTAATCTGGGAAGGGAAACAGGCATTCAGATCCAGGAAACAGAGAGATCCCCCCCCCTAAAATCAATAAAAACCGTTCAACACCTCGACATTTAATAGTGAAGCTTGCAAATTCCAAAGATAAAGAGAAGATCCTTAAAGCAGCAAGAGACAAGAAATCCCTGACTTTTATGAGGAGGAGTATTAGGGTAATAGCAGACCTCTCCACAGAGACCAGGCAGGCCAGAAAGGGCTGGCAGGATATATTCAGGGTCCTAAATGAGAAGAACATGCAACCAAGAATACTTTATCCAGCAAGGCTCTCATTCAAAATGGAAGGAGAGATAAAGAGCTTCCAAGACAGGCAAGAACTGAAAGAATATGTGACCTCCAAACCAGATCTGCCAGAAATTTTAAGGGGGACTCTTAAAATTCCCCTTTAAGAAGAAGTTCAGTGGAACAATCCACAAAAACAAGGATTGAAGAGATATGATGACATTAACCTCATATCTGTCAATAGTAACTCTGACCATGAACGGGCTTAATGACCCCATCAAAAGGCGCAGGGTTTCAGACTGGATAAAAAAGCAGGACCCATCTATTTGCTGTCTACAAGAGACTCATTTGAGACAGAAGGACACCTACAGCCTGAAAATAAAAGGTTGGAGAACCATTTACCATTCGAATGGTCCTCAAAAGAAAGCAGGGGTAGCCATCCTTATATCAGATAAACTAAAGTTTACCCCGAAGACTGAAGTGAGAGATGAAGAGGGACACTATCTCATACTTAAAGGATCTATCCAACAAGAGGACTTACCAATCCTCAATATATATGCCCCGAATGTGGGAGCTGCCAAATATATCAACCAATTAATAACCAAAGTTAAGAAATACTTAGATAGTAATACACTTATACTTGTTGACTTTAATCTAGCTCTTTCTATACTCGATAGGTCTTCTAAACACAACATCTCCAAAGAAACGAGAGCTTTAAATGATACACTGGACCAGATGGATTTCACAGATATCTACAGAACTTTACATCCAAACTCAACTGAATACACATTCTTCTCAAGTTCACATGGAACTTTCTCCAGAATAGACCACATACTGGGTCACAAATCGGGTCTGAACCGATACCAAAAGATTGGGATCGTCCCCTGCATATTCTCAGACCATAATGCCTTGAAATTAGAACTAAATCACAACAAGAAGTTTGGAAGGACCTCCAACACGTGGAGGTTAAGGACCATCCTGCTAAAAGATGAAAGGGTCAACCAGGAAATTAAGGAAGAATTAAAAAGATTCATGGAAACTAATGAGAATGAAGATACAACCGTTCAAAATCTTTGGGATGCAGCAAAAGGAGTGTTAAGGGGGAAATACATTGCAATACAAGCATCCATTCAAACACTGGAAAGAGCTCAAATACAAAAGCTAACCTTACACATAAAGGAGCTAGAGAGAAAACAGCAGATAGATCCTACACCCAGGAGAAGATGAGAGTTAATAATGATTCGAGCAGAACTCAACAAAATCGAGACCAGAAAAACTGTGGAACAGATCAACAGAACCAGGAGTTGAATCTTTGAAAGAATTAATAACTTAGATAAACCATTAGCCAGCCTTATTAAAAAGAAGAGAGAGAAGACTCAAATTAATAAAATCATGAATGAGAAAGGAGAGATGACTACCAACACCAAGGAAATACAAACGATTTTAAAAACATTATGAACAGCTATACGCCAATAAATTAGGCAATATAGAAGAAATGGACACATTCCTGGAAAGCCACAAACTACCAAAACTGGAACAGGAAGAAATAGAAAACCTGAACAGGCCAATAACCAGGGAGGAAATTGAAGCAGTCATCAAAAACCTCCCAAGACACAAGAGTCCAGGGCCAGATGGCTTCCCAGGGGAATTCTATCAAACGTTTAAAGAAGAAATCATACCTATTCTACTAAAGCTGTTTGGAAAGATAGAAAGAGATGGAGTACTTCCAAATTCGTTCTATGAGGCCAGCATCACCTTAATTCCAAAACCAGACAAAGACCCAACCAAAAAGGAGAATTACAGACCAATATCCCTGATGAACATGGATGCAAAAATTCTCAACAAGATACTGGCCAATAGGATCCAAGAGTACATTAAGAAAATTATTCACCATGACCAAGTAGGATTTATCCCTGGGACACAAGGCTGGTTCAACACCCATAAAACAATCAATGTGATTCATCATATCAGCAAGAGAAAAACCAAGAACTATATGATCCTCTCATTAGATGCAGAGAAAGCATTTGACAAAATACAGCATCCATTTCTGATCAAAACTCTTCAGAGTGTAGGGATAGAGGGAACATTCTTCAACATCTTAAAAGCCATCTATGAAAAGCCCACAGCAAATATCATTCTCAATGGGGAAGCACTGGGAGCCTTTCCCCTAAGATCAGGAACAAGACAGGGATGTCCACTCCCACCACTGCTATTCAACATAGTACTGGATGTCCTAGCCTCAGCAATCAGACAACAAAAAGACATTAAAGACATTCAAATTGGCAAAGAAGAAGTCAAACTCTCCTTCTTCGCCGATGACATGATACTCTACATAGAAAACCCAAAAGTCTCCACCCCAAGATTGCTAGAACTCATACAACAATTTGGTAACGTGGCAGGATACAAAATCAATGCCCAGAAATCAGTGGCATTTCTATACACTAACAATGAGACTGAAGAAAGAGAAATTAAAGAGTCAATCCCATTTACAATTGCACCCAAAAGCATAAGATACCTAGGAATAAACCTAACCAAAAATGTAAAGGATCTATACCCTAAAAACTATAGAACACTTCTGAAAGAAATTGAGGAGGACACAAAGAGATGGAAAAATATTCCATGCTCATGGATTGGCAGAATTAATATTGTGAAAATGTCAGTGTTTCCCAGGGCAATATACACGTTTAATGCAATCCCTATCAAAATACCATGGACTTTCTTCAAAGAGTTAGAATAAATTATTTTAAGATTTGTGTGGAATCAGAAAAGACCCCGAATGGCCAGGGGAATTTTAAAAAAGAAAACCATAGCTGGGGGCATCACAATGCCAGATTTCAGGTTGTACTACAAAGCTGCGGTCATCAAGACAGTGTGGTACTGGCACAAAAACAGACAATTAGATCAGTGGAACAGAATAGAGAATCCAGATGTGGACCCTCATCTTTATGGTCAACTAATATTCGACAAAGGAGGAAAGACTATCCATTGGAAGAAAGACAGTCTCTTCAATAAATGGTGCTGGGAAAATTGGACATCCACATGCAGAAGAATGAAACTAGACCACTCTCTTGCACCATATACAAAGATAAACTCAAAATGGATGAAAGATCTAAATGTGAGACAAGATTCCATCAAAATCCTAGAGGAGAACAGAGGCAACACCCTTTTTGAACTCAGCCACAGTAACTTCTTGCAAGATACATCCACGAAGGCAAAAGAAACAAAAGCAAAAATGAACTATTGGGACTTCATCAAGATAAGAAGCTTTTGCACAGCAAAGGATACAGTCAACAAAACTAAAAGACAACCTACAGAATGGGAGAAGTTATTTGCAAATGACATATCAGATAAAGGGCTAGTTTCCAAGATCTATAAAGAACTTCTTAAACTCAACACCAAAGAAACAAACAATCGAATCATGAAATGGAGAAAAGACATGAAGAGAAATCTCACAGAGGAAGACACAGACATGGCCAACATGCACATGAGAAAATACTCTGCATCACTTGCCATCAGGGAAATACAAATCAATACCACAATGAGATACCACCTCACACCAGTGAGAATGGGGAAAATTAACAAGGCAGGAAACCACAAATCTTGGAGA
The DNA here is from genome assembly GCF_003254725.2 of Canis lupus dingo. NCBI lineage: Eukaryota > Metazoa > Chordata > Mammalia > Carnivora > Canidae > Canis > Canis lupus. The sequence continues at coordinate 44,660,918 of NC_064281.1, forward strand.
GGATGTGGAGAAAGGGGAACCCTCTTGCACTGTTGGTGGGAATGTGAAATGGTGCAGCCACTCTGGAAAATTGTTGGAGGTTCCTCAAAGAGTTAAAAATAGACCTGCCCTACGACCCAGCAATTACACTGTTGGGGATTTACCCCAAAGATACAGATGCAATGAAACTTGGGACACCTGCACCCCAGTGTTTATAGCAGCAATGGCCACAATAGCCAAGCTGTTGAATGAGCCTCGGTGTCCATCGAAAGATGAGTGGATAAAGAAGATGTGGTTTATGTATACAATGGAATATTACTCAGCCATTAGAAATGACAAATACCCGCCATTTGCTTCAACGTGGATGGAACTGGAGGGTATTATGCTGAGTGAAATAAGTCAATCGGAGAAGGACAAACATTATATGGTCTCATTCATTTGGGGAATATAAAAACTAGTGAAAGGGAATACAAGGGAAGGGAGAAGAAATGTGTGGGAAATATCAGAAAGGGAGACAGAACGTAGAGACTGCTCACTCTGGGAAACGAATGAGGGGTGGTAGAAGGGGAGGAGGGCGACGGATGGGAGTGAATGGGTGACAGGCCCTGGGGGTTATTGTGTATGTTGGTAAATTTAACACCAATAATAAATTAATTTTAAAAAAAGGACAGTCTCTTCAAAAGGTGGTGATGTGGAAACTGGACAGCTACATGCAAAATAATGAACCTGGACCATTTTCTAACATTATACAGAAAAGTAAACTCAAAATAGATTATTTAACTTGTGTTTCCTTTAGATAGCATAATGTTGGTTCCTCTCTCTTTTTTCTTGAATTCTTGTGGGTTCAATCCATTAGCATCAGTTATTAGTAATATAGTTTTACTTAAATATTACATCTTTCTAGCTTTTTCCTATTTGTTGTATTTTTTCCTTTTTTTCTGCCTTTGATTTTATTTTTATTTCTTTACTTTGTTCTTTTTTATTATTTTTCAAGTATTTTCTTCATTTTTTTTGTTTTGTTTTTTGTTTCTTTTATAAATTTATTTTTTATTGGTGTTCATTTGCCAACATATAGAATAACACCCAGAGCTCATCCCATCAAGTGCCCCCCCTCTGTGCCCATCACCCAGTCACCCCCACCCCCCCCCACCGTCCTTTCTACCACCCCTAGTTCGTTTCTCATAGTTAGGAGTCTTTATGGTCTGTCTCCCTTTCTGATATTTCCCACTCATTTTTCCTCCTTTCCCCTTTATTCCCTTTCACTAGTTTTTATATTCCCCAAATGAATGAGACCATATAATGTTTGTCCTTCTCTGATTGACTTATTTCACTCAGCATAATACCCTCCAGTTCCATCCACGTTGAAGCAAATGGCGGGTATTTGTCATTTCTAATGGCTGAGTAATATTCCATTGTATACATAAACCACATCCTCTTTATCCATTCATCTTTCGATGGACACCGAGGCTCCTTCCACAGTTTGGCTATTGTGGACATTGCTGCTAGAAACATCGGGGTGCAGGTGTCCCGGCGTTTCATTGCATCTGTATCTTTGGGGTAAATCTCCAGCAGTGCAATTGCTGGGTAGTAGGGCAGATCTGTTTTTAACCCTTTGAGGAACCTCCACACAGTTTTCCAGAGTGGCAGCACCATTTCACATTCCCACCAAAAGTGCAAGAGGGTTCCCCTTTCTCCACATCCTCTCCAACTTCTGTGGTTTCCTGCCTTGTTAATTTTCCCCATTCTCACTGGTGTGAGGTGGTATCTCATTGTGGTTTTGATTTTTATTTCCCTGATGGTAAGTGATGCAGAGCATTTTCTCATGTGCATGTTAGCAATGTCTATGTCTTCCTCTGTGAGATTTCTCTTCATGTCTTTTGCCCATTTCATGATTGGATTGTTTGTTTCTTTGGTGTTGAGTTTAAGAAGTTCTTTATAGATCTTGGAAACTAGCGCTTTATCTGATACGTCATTTGCAAATATCTTCTCCCATTCTGTAGGTTGTCTTTTAGTTTTGTTGACTGTATCCTTTGCTGTGCAAAAGCTTCTTATCTTGATGAAGTCCCAATAGTTCATTTTTGCTTTTGTTTCTTTTGCCTTCGTGGATGTATCTTGCAAGAAGTTACTGTGGCTGAGTTCAAAAAGAGTGTTGCCTGTGTTCTCCTCTAGGATTTTGATGGATTGTTGTCTCAGATTTAGATCTTCATCCATTTCGAGTTTATCTTTGTGTATGGTGAAAGAGAGTGGTCTAGTTTCATTCTTCTGCATGTGGATGTCCAATATTCCCCGCACCATTTATTGAAGAGACTTTTCCAGTGGATAGTCTTCCTCCTTTGTCGAATATTAGTTGACCATAAAGTTGAAGGTCCACTTCTGGATTCTCTATTGTGTTCCATTGATCTATGTGTCTGTTTTTGTGCCAGTACCACACTGTCTTGATGACCACAGCTTTGTAGTACAACCTGAAATCTGGCATTGTGATGCCCCCAGCTATGGTTTTCTTTTTTAAAATTCCCCTGGCCATTCAGGGTCTTTTCTGATTCCACACAAAACTTAAAATAATTTTTTCCAACTCTCTGAAGAAAGTCCATTGTATTTTGATAGGGATTGCATTAAACATGTAAATTGCCCTGGGTAACATTGACATTTTCACAATATTAATTCTGCCAATCCATGAGCATGGAATATTTTTCCATCTCTTTGTGTCCTCCTCAATTTCTTTCAGAAGTGTTCTATAGTTTTTAGGGTATATATCTTTGGTTAGGTTTATTCCTATTTATCTTATGCTTTTGGGTTCAATTGTAAATGGTATTGAGTCCTTAATTTCTCTTTCTTCAGTCTCATTGTTAGTGTATAGAAATGTCACTGACTTCTGGGCATTTTGTATCCTGCTGTATGAGTTCTAGCAATCTTGGCGTAGAGTTCCTCATGGTCTTTTAGTTGTTTTTCTCTTTTTTCCTCAGCTTCCTTCCTTGCAATCAACTTGTCTTCTATGTCACTCACTCTTTCTTCTACCTCATTAGCCCTTGTCATTAGGACCTCCAGTTTGGATTGCATCCCATTTAATTGATTTTTAATTTCGGCCTGATTAGATCTAAATTCTGCAGTCATGAAGTCTCTTGAATCTTTTATACTTTTTTCCAGAGCCACCAGTAGTTTTATAATTGTGCTTCTCAATTGGCTTTCTGACATCAAATTGTATTCCAAATTCTGTAAAAGAAAAGAAAAGACCCCAAATATCCAGGGGAATATTAAAAAGGAAAACCAGAGCTGCGAGCATCACAATGCCAGATTTCAAGTTGTACTACAAAGCTGTGATCATGCAGACGTGTGGTACTGGTGCAAAAAGAGACACATAGATCAATGGAACAGAACAGAGAATCTAGAAATGGGCCCTCAATTCTATAGTCAACTAATATTTGACAAAGCAGGAGAGACTATCCATTGGAAAAAGGACAGTCTGTTTAATAAATGGTGCTGGGAAAATTGGACAGCCACATGCAGAAGAATGTAACTAGACCATTCTCTTACAACATACCCAAAGATAAACTCAAAATGGATGGCAGATCTAAATGTGAGACAAGATTCCATCAAAATCTTAGAGGAGAACACAGGCAACACCATTTTGAACTTGGCCACAGCAACTTCTTCCAAGATACCTCTATGAAGGCCAGGGAAACAAAAGCAAAAATGAATTATTGGGACTTCATCAAGGTAAAAAGCTTCTGCACAGCAAAGGATACAGTCAACAAAACTAAAAGACAACCTACAGAATGGGAGAAGATATTTGCAAATGACCTATCAGATAAAGGCCTAGTATCCCAGATATATTAAGAAATTATTAAACTCAACACCAAAGAAACAAACAATCCAATCCTGAAATGGGCAAAAGACATGAATAGAAATTTCACAGAGGAAGGCATAGACCTGGTCAACAAGCACATGAGAAAATGCTCCACATCACTTGCTAACAGGGAAATATAAATCAAAACCACAATGAGATACCACCTCACACTAGGGAGAATGGTGAACATTAACAAGACAGGAGACAACAAATGTTGGAGAGGATGTGGAGAAAGGGGAATGCTCTTGGACGTTGGTGGGAATGTGAAATGGTGCAGCCACTCTGGAAAATTGTGTGGAGGTTCCTCAAAGAGTAAAAAATAGAGCTGGCCTAACGACCCAGCAATTGCACTGCTGGGGATTTACCCCAAATATACAGATGCAGTGAAATGGCAGGACACCTGCACCCCAATGTTCATAGCAGCTATGTCCACAATAGCCAAACTGTGGAAGGAGCCTCGGTGTCCATCGAAAGATGTGTGGATAAAGAAGATGTGGTTTATGTATACAATGGAACTCAGCCATTAGAAACGACAAATACCCACTATTTGCTTCAACGTGGATGGAACTGGAGGGTATTATGCTGAGTCAAATAAGTCAATTGGAGAAGGACAAACATCACATGTTCTCATACATTTGTAGAATATAAAAAATAGTGAAAGGGAATAAAGGGGAAAGGAGAGAAAATGAATGGGAAATGACAGTGAGGGTGACAGAACATGAGAGACACCTACCTTTGGGAAACTAACAAGGGGTGGTGGAAAGGGATGTGGGTGGGGGAAGGGGTCACTGTGTGATGGGCACTGAGGGGGGCACTTGACAGGATGAGACTGGGTGTTATGCTATGTTGGCAAATTGAACTCCAATTAAAAATATATACATTTAAAAAATGTGTACACTCATAGATTTGTGGAACTGAATAGAGAGCCCAGAAATTGTTCCAGATAGATGTTTTCTTTGATTTTGGATAATGTTCAAGGTCATCAGTGGAGAAATGATAGTCTTTCCAACAGGTGGTGTTGGAAAAATTGTCATCTGTATGGAAAAAAAAAACCCCAACTTTGATCCATACCTAGCACCATATACAGAAATATACTGAAAATTAATTATAGCATAATTTATAATAGTCAAATCATGTAAGCAGCAAGATTTCCATTGAAAGATGAAAATAAAGGTGTGATATATATAGACAATGGAATATTAGTCGTAAAAAAAGAATGACATCTTGCCATTTCCAACAACATGGATGGAGCTGAAGAGTATAATCTTAAGCGAAATAAATTAGAGAAAGAAATATAATATATATGATTTCACTCATATGTGGAATTTAAGAAACTAAACAAATGAACAAGTGTTGGGGAGAAGAAAGAGAAAGACAAGCCAAAAAAACAGACACTTAACTATAGAGAACATACTGAGGGTTAACAGAGGGAAAGTGAGGGAGGGATGGGTAAAGTAAGTTATGGGGAGTTATTTTAAGGAGTGCACTTGTGATGAGCACAAGGTCACGTATGGAATTGTTGAATCACCATATTGTACACCTGAAACTAATATAACACTGTATGTTAACTATATTGGAATTGAAATTTAAAAAATCAATCAATAATATCCAGGACAAAAAAAGAAAAGTTAATTGCAGACCAAAATGTATAGCCTAAAACTGTTAAACTTCTAGGGTAAAGCTCAGAACAAAATCTTTGTGACCATGGATTAGGCAATTATTTCTTAGATACAACATTAACAGCCGAAAAATATTTATAATTTGAACTTCATCAAAATTAAGAACCTTTGCCCTTCTAAAGGACCCTTTACAAACATGAAAAGCAAGCCACAGATTTGCAAGTTCTATATCTAACAATGTATTTGTGTCTAGAAAATACAGAGAACATTTAAAATTTGCCAGGAAATGAACCCAATTTAAAAATGGGGAAACGAGTTGAATAGACATCTCATTGAGGAAGATACACGAATAGCAAATAAACATTTGCAATGATGGCCAACATTGTTTTCTATCTGAGAAATGAAAATTAAAACTATTAATGCCACAACACATGTATTAGAACGACTAAAACAAACCAAAGAAGAACCTAGTAATTGTATATATACTATATTCTGTTAACTTATCATGGAGATATAGGTTAGCAATTGAAACTGTATTATGAATATCCATGTCTCTCAATGTCTAAGAAAGAAGTTATAAATAAGCAAGGGGGGAGACTAGAATAAAGCCTTTGGTGTTAGAGTCTGAAACATTAATATAAACTCATATTTATATACATATATTTATATATCTTCATCTATATTTACAAATATATGTGCATAAATGGATTAGTATGCATGCGTATATTACTTAACTCTTTCCACTGAGAGGGCATAGAAGCAGTGATGCTATGATGCATACCTGCTGGCCAAACACACTCCAATGAAAGGATCCAGAGCTTTTGGTTGTAATGGCTAATTCTAGAAGACAAAGGAGATATGATGACCAATTGGAGTGTGGAATTCCAGATTGGACATTTGAACAGTTAAAGAATGTTGATAGAAAAATAACAGGCAAAATCTGAATAAAGTCTGTCATTTAATTACTAGTAATGTGCCAACATTAATTTCTTAGTTTCGACAAATGTGATGTAGTAATAGTTATGTAAAATTACTACATTAGAATTAACTGGGTGAAGTGTATATGATAACTCTGTACCATCTTTCAACTTTCCTTTAAGTCCTAAACCACTCCAAAATTAAATGTTTATGGTAAGAACTTACTTATTCAAAATATTAGAAACATTTTCTCTGTGGTCACAATTATTCTTGAAGATACCACCCTCAGATGTTATCCTAAACTCATTTTCATGTCTCTCTTGCTTACTGCTGCATCCCCAGCATTTGTATGGTACTTGACATAAAATAGGAATGCAACACATATTTGGAAGGAAATAAAAGTTTTTCACACATTCAGTTACAACATACTTTAGATATTACATCCATATATTCTTTTGTTACACTCATTCAGAACCCATTCAATGATCCAGATGTTAAACACAGGCTCGGGTATTTCTCATATACTTTAGAGATATGGCACACAATCCTGCACATATCACACAGAGTACCTTAGCTATCATAGGTATGTACTTGCTACTTACATTCTTTTAGATATTGCTCACACATTCAGATGTTACACACCCTAATTCATTTACCACTAAAGTTCAGATGATTAGCTTGCTTATTCAAATGGCAAATATATGTATTTAATATTTATAGACTAAGATATGAGAAAATATCCAGATATTATACACAAGTATATTACTCTGAACTATTACACAATCATCATAATACCATATACACTCAACAAAATGCAACACACACTCTTTCAGATGCCAAATAGTCATTGAGAACTTATAATGCGTTCAGGCATTGCACTCATTCAGTTGTGAACCCCTCGTTGAGTAGTCCTATACTCAACGGTCATTTGGATGACACCAACATTTATCTTGTTTTAATCTATACAGTTAGATGTCACTCATATTTGAAAGGTCACATTCAGCTGATACATATGCATATGACTTGAAGTGTTGCTCACACTCAGTAAATATACCTTTTCTAAGGTTAAACCTTTGGTTGGAGGTCACAACCCCTACTCAGATTAAAATACATTTATTAAAATGTAACCCACACATTAGATAACCTACACTTTAATGATGTTATACATGTTCACTGATTTAATCAGATGTAAAATATCTGTAGTGAGCTATTAAAAATACTCCTTAATATATCTCACATTTGTTAAGTGACAGACACATTCATTCAGACACTATCCTCACACAGTCAGGTCAAGTATTTCACTTGCATGTCCTCAAATCACTGCTGGATTCCCAACACTCACATGATTTTTGACTCTCAGGTTTCCTGTTCAGGGACTTCTGCATATAGGCAGATTTTCATCTAGAGAGCTAAGTACTCTTAGACAGGATGGGAAACTTGTGTAAAAAAGAGCAAATGGAAGAAAAGGATGATAGATCTATTACTAATCTCTCTCGTTCTTTCTCTCAACTGTCTTGAAACTAATCAAATGTCATAGTGAAATGGATACATAAATTAGGTTATATTCATATAATATGAAAAGTAATGATCTACAGCTATACATATCGACCAAGGTGAATCACACAAATATAACATTAAAGAACTTAGACATCAAGTAATGCAACCCGTCCAATTCCGTTTATAAAAATCATTAAAACAGCAAAACTAATCTACCCTATTTTGAAATCAATATATTGGCTATGCTTGAAGGTGGAGCAAGGAATAGAAGAGCCAAGAAAGAGTTACTTAAAAGAAAAAATCAACTATTCTCTGTATTTCATAATACAGAAGAATTTATCCATAATACACATTCAATTAAACAGAAGCTCAAAACAGGAAGTTAGAATAACAGAATGTGATAAAGGAAAAATTTCTGAGCTTAAGAAGTGAACCAAGAACAAAACAAAACAAAACAAAACAAAAAAACCCACACCGTTGTAAGGCTAACAAATATATTAGAAATAAGAAAAGCAACAAAGAAAAAAGTAGGTAACATTAGCCACCTCGTATCCAGACCCTGATTTCTTTTACTTTTTAAAGTTTTAATTCAAATTCCACTTATTTAACATACAGTTAGTTTCAGGTGTACAATAGAGTGATTCAACACTTCTATATATCACCAGGTGCTCATCACAAGTGCACTCCTTAATCCCCATCCGCTATTTTACCCACTCCCCCACCCACCTCCCTTCTGGTAACCATTAGTTTGTTCTCTATAGGGCTTGATCTCTACTATAATTCTCTGATAAAAGGAATCAGAACTTCTTGAAGAAATGACTAATTCCAGGACTGAGGCAGGAAATAAACAACATGAATATGGAGCATCTTGCAGTACCAGAAAGTGAAGAAATACTGAAAGTACTGAAGTACTGAAAAAATCAATGATGGGGTTAAGTTAAAGAGACACAGGAGCCAACTGAAAGATATTCTAAGGGGCAAAGCTGAAACAATCTGGAGAACAAAATATAGTATTGAATTATAATCCAAAATATAAAATATGTACTCATGATTCCATACTAACATAAATAAGTGATTGAAGAAAATAAATGGAGGTGAATAGACAAATTCCCCATAGTTAAGAATTCCGAATAATTTTGTATAGAAACTCCACACTCAGGATGCCTGGGTGGCTCAGCAGTTGAGCGTCTGCCTTTGGCTCAGGGCATGATCCTGGGGTTCTGGGATCAAGTCCCACATCGGGCTTCTTGCATGGAGCCTGCTTCTCCTTCTGCCTATGTCTTTGCCTCTCTCTGTGTGTCTCTCATGAATAAATAAATAAAATCTTTAAAATAAAAAAAGAAACTCCACACTCAAGGAGGTTGAACATAATATCTACTCCTTAAGTATGGGCTGCTCATAGTGACTTCATTCCAAAGAGTAAAGTATGGAAAAGTGGAAAAAAAGAGTAATTTTATAATAAAGAAACCTGACAAACTATTTCAGCCAGGTGATAAAAGTTAACCTCAGTAGTGATAAATCATGCTGATAGTATGTACCCTTAATATAATGCGATGAGGATGACACTTAACCTCTGTGATCTTTGATAACCCCAGTATAATCATGAAACAAACATCAAACAAAACCCAAGTTAGAGACATTCTGCAAAATATCTGACCAATACTCAATGCTGTCAAAGTTATCAAAAACCAAAGAAAGAGTAAGAAACTGTTACAGACAAGGAGGAACCTAAGGAGACATGAGAACTAAATGTGGTATCCTGGATGGGATCTTATAACAGGAAGAGAGTAGGTAAAACCAAGGAAATGTGGACTTCAGTGAATAAGCATTACTATTGGTTCACTAGTTGTGGCAAATTTGCCATACTAAGGTAAGATGTTAATAATAAAGGAAACTCTAAATACAATCTGTATGAGCTTCACAATTTTTCTGTAAATCTAAAGCTCTTCCAAAATGAAAAGTTTTTTTTTTAAAGAATAACTTTAAGAAAAAATTGGCTTGTGATCATAACAGTGAGTGCAAAGAAAAAAAAACAGGAAAATTATAACAATTAGGAAAATCATAAAAATGGAGAACAAAGTTAATACAAAATTAGTTTAATTGGATCCCTAAAAGTATATGCAATCAATAAAATTTCAACAGTGTAGGAAATTTTCTTTGAAGTAAAAGACATGCTGAAGCCCTGGCTCATAAAAGCACACCACATATTGGAAAAATGTGTAAAAAAATAATGACAGAGATTAATCCAGTCTAAGTTACTTAAAGGGAAGCATAAAACATAATTATTCATATGACCAAGTAGAGAAGGCAAATAACCAACAAAGCAGAAAAATCAGTTTGAGCTAAGATTTTGCCACACCAGCATTCCATGCCAGTAGGCAATGGAGCAATGTGCACAAAACTGTGAGCAGACTAACTGTGACTCAGAAGTATCATACAAGACCAAGATATCAGTTGAATATAAAGGTGATTTGTGCACATTTTCAAACATGAGAGAATGTATGGAAGGACCCTATTAAAAGAATAAGGACAGTGCTTAATGATGAAGTCTAATTAACCAATAGATGAATAATAATACATAAACCAGAAATAGAAAACTGTGAGTATAATGAATAGTGCTGAACAATGAATCCATTTATAACTAGAATGAACACTAAACAATTAGGAGGTCATGAGCACAGAACAGAATGTAAATGTTATGAAAATGGGCAAAGCGAAAAATAATACAAATATCAAAAATAAGATTTTTTTTAAAACAGAATCTACTTTATTAACAGCTACACGGATCTCTTCCTCTTTATTTACTTATTTATTTTTTAAAGATATTATTTATGCATGAGAGATGCACAGAGAGGCAGAGACACAGGCAGAGGGAGAAGTGGGCTCCCCCGGGGAGCCGGATGTGGGACTCGATCCCAAGACCCCGGGGTCACGCCCTGAACGGAAGGGAGACACTCAACCGCTGCGCCCCCCTAGGCAGCCCTACCGGGTGAGTTCTAACACGTCAACTGAGAGGTCGTCCCACCTGTGACTCCTGAGATAAGTGGAACTGTCCCAAAGTCAGAAGTCATTTACACAGCTCTAAAGTCGGCAGACATCCACAAACCCACAACACACGCGTATCCACGTAACTTTTATGTCTGGGGAGCACTTTATACTTTTCAAGGCATGTTTTAATCACCCAACTTCAGCCTCCCCAAACCACAGGCTATCAGGGCCTCCTGTTCTCATTGGTAAGATTCGGGAGTTGATCATCAATGTCCTTTTAATGATCCAAGTCTGACCTTACATCCCTCCCCAGCGGCTGGGAAGATCCGGGCTCAGTGGAGCAGATATATTTGTCTCTGGTCGACTCGGACTCAGGGTAGATCGTAGTAAGGCCGTGGGGAGGAAAGCCAGGGGAGGCCCCGAAGTCTTGGACATCTGGTCCCTCGGGTAGTAGCTCTGTCCACGAGGGCAGCAGCAACATCAGGAGGAGACAGAGAGGCGGGGAGATGGGACTCTGGGACATGGGCCGGGCCCCATCCCTTGAAGATGACAGCGCTTCCCCCCCCCCCCCCCAGACACAATGATCAGTGTCTCTGCTCCCAACAGAAGGGCCTTGTGCGGAGCCTAAGGATGGGCTCTACCGGACAAGTTCATCGAGCCGTGAGTGTGAGACTCTGCACTCAGTGCTCCACGGGAGGAAGCGTCAGCAGCGTTCATGGCTCGGGGCCAGTTTCTGTTACAAACATGGATGGACGAAAAAAAAAAAAAAAACATGGATGGACGGAGCCCAGGGATTTTGTTTTTTGTTTTTTGGTTTTTTTGGGGGGGAAAACTCCATTCCTTGTGTTTGTCTTGGCCTTCCTGGTGTGTAGTTACTGCTGTAGAAAAGTATTAATAGCTTCATTTCATATAAACATAAGTAACTTCCAAACACTTATGTAGAGGACTAAAAATGTATCTGGTATTTAAGTAATCTGAACCAGTTCTGCAAGTGACTTTGTTTTGTATTACTGTGAAGATATGAAATGTAGTCATTACAATTTAAAAGTGTTCCACATAACTTCTTAATTTCTACATTCCCTCCCCTACTCTTCTTCAGGGGTTTCCTTTCAGTAAGCAACTTTTCATGCTCTTAATGTATTCCTTTTTGGTAGGAATCCAGAAGTATTAGATTGAGTGGAAAGCACTGGGGGTCACATTTTGCGCTGGGGGTCACAAATTGAAATGCCTCCCGTATGATGGAGGTCTTGTGTATCTGTGACAACAGGAAGTTTCCTTACTCATTCTTCATTTGCTGCTGTTTTAAGTTGACAACTTCCCTTCCCAATAAAAATTCACTTACACCTCCTGAAAAAAAAAAAAAAAGGCGACTAGCTAGTCCAGATTCAAGAATTAAGATGACCTTCTCCTATTCGAATTTTATGCCAGAGAGCAAAAGTAATTCCTCTCTGGAGCCCAAAACCTTAAATGATCTCTACATGTTTTACATACAAAGTAGCAGTCCATGAACAATAGGACTAAATGATGGAACCCCAGTTAAAAAGAAAAAAGAAAAAGAAAGAAAAGGAACAGACACATAAATGATCCAGTTTTTAGAATTCAAGAAAATAGATAACAAGAATTCCACCAAATAACTTAAATTTATAAACGTTACACAATAAAAATTTAGAAATGAAAATAAAATAACTGGAATTAAAACTACAATAGATTGGTTTAGAACCAGGTAAGACAAGAAGAGAAGAATAGGAACTGGAAAATATATCAGATTAAAATATCCAGAATGAAAAATAAAAAGCAAAAAGGATAGAAGACAAAGAATCAGTATAAGATATATGAAAAATGGAGAATAAGTATAAGATATATTGATTTTTAGGAGTGCCTAGATGGTTCAGTCAGTTAAGTGTCTGACTCTTGATCTCAGCATAGGTCTCAATCTCAGGGTCATGAGTTCAAGTCCTGCGTTGGGCTCCATGCTGGGTGTGGAGCCTACTTAATAATAAAAAGATATATCAAATTTTAGTCAGACACAGAGGAAGGAGAGAGAATCGGGCAGACTGGACATCCTTCAGGTAGAGTGAAATGATCACCAATGGAAACATGGAGATACAAAAAGAATAAATGGAAGTTGAAGGGGGAAATATATGGATTATTCTAAATGAATGTTAGTCATGAAAAAATAGTAATAGCTTCTTATGAATGTTAAAATATGTTTAAAATAACACAGAAATTGAGAGACATGAGGGGAACTAAGGTGATTTACTATCCTTGCACTTTTCTGGGAAGTAGTAAAAGTATAAAAATTAGACACTAATCAGCAAAATTCACAGTGTATTCTTGAGAAAAATCACTAAAGGAAAATAAATTATATATCTAACAAGCTACCAAAAAGGAAATGTAAAATGATGATAAATACTTGGTTAGATGACAAAACAAACAAACAAAAATGACACCACATGGGAGACACAGAAGCAAATACTACAATGGTAGATTTAAACAAAAATATATCAGTAAATACATTAAAGCTTAATGAACTAAAAATTTAAAATGAAGATATTAATAAAAAAAGAAAAACAGACATAACATAGATAAAATAAAGCTAAAAATTTATTTCCAAAGATTAAAACTGATAAACCGGGATCCCTGGGTAGCGCAGCGGTTTAGCGCCTGCCTTTGGCCCAGGGCGTGATCCTGGAGATGCGGGATCGAATCCCACGTCCGGCTCCCGGTGAATGGAGCCTGCTTCTCCCTCTGCCTGTGTCTCTGCCTCTCTCTCTCACTGTGTGCCTATTATAAAAAAACAAAACAAAACTGATAAACCAATAACATGACTGATCAAGGGAAAAAAAGGAATGTGGAGAAAGCATAAATGACAATATCAAGAATGAATGATATGACAACATTCAAGGCATAGTTATTAAAAAGGTTGCTGTTGTAAAATTATTATGGACAATTTATACTAACAAATTTAAGGATTTACATAAAAAGAAAAATTCCTTGAAGGAAACAACTTACCAAATCTAACAGAAGAAATAGAAAATGTGATTGATCTTAAGATTATTGCTAAAACTTTAAGTTATTAAACACCTTCCCACAGAGAAAATTTTAAGCATAGACAGCTCAACCAAAGAATCCTTCCAAACACTTGGAAAAGAAATGGCACCAATTTTATGGCTGAATAATTCTCCATTGTGTACTGGTAGTAACCAGTAGTGGAACTATTGCATCATATGGTATTTCTATTTTCAATTATTTGAGGAAACTTGAGACCGTTATCTACAATGAGTGTACCAATTTACATTCCCACCAATAGCCCACAAGTGTTCGGTTTTCTCCACATCTTCACCAGCATTTGTTATATTTTGCAGTTTTGATTTTAGCCATTTTTTTCCACTCTTATTTTTTATTTTTATTTTTTATTGGAGTTCACTTTGCCAACATATAGCATAACACCCAGTGCTCATCCCGCCAAGTGCCCCACTCAGTGCCCATCACCCAGTCACCCCAACACCCAACCCACTTCCCCTTCCACTACCTCTTGTTCATTTCCCAGGGTTAGGTGTCTCTCATGTTTTGTCACCCTCACTGATATTTTCACTCATTTTCTTTCCTTTCCCTTTATTCCCTTTCACTAATTTTTATATTCCCCAAATGAATGAATGAATGATTTTATCCATTTTGACAGGTGTCAGGTGGTATGTTGTGGTTTTGCATTTCCTAATGATTAGTGATGTTGAGCATCACTATTCTACAGTATATTCACACTATGTTAAAACTAATGTAGCACTGTGTGGCAACTATACTAAAAAAAAAAGACAGAGAGAGAGAGAGAGAGAGAGAGAGAGAGAGAGAGAAATGGCACCAATTATAAAGTCTTTCATAGAGTAGAAAAAGTTCCCTTTCCAACTACTTCTACTTTGACTCTCTAGCAAATATCTTGACTCAAGATACAACACAGACTATACAAAAGGAAGAATTACAAAATAGCAACAAATAGAATCCAGAAGTATATATAAAGAATAGTCCATGGTGATTAAGATATAACTAAGCAAGGCAAGGGTGATTTAATAAAGGAAAATCAATCAGTGTAATTCCATACATTAATAAAAGGGACATAAGTTATTTAACAATATCAGCAGATGTAGAAAAAATAACTATAAAATTAATTATTTTTTTGAAAACTTCTTAGAAAATTAGTGAATAGAGAAAAAGTCCTGAACCTGATAAATACAATCCATAAAATATGTAGCAAACATGAAGAGTGGTGAGTTATTTAAAGCATTCTACCTAAAATTGATGATGAGACAGAGAGAGAAGAAAAATAATATGGATTGGAAGGGAAGGAATAAATGTTATTTTTCAAACATGATGTTATTAAACACTTAGAAAATCCAAAAGGATTTACAAATTATTAGAATTAATAAGTGAATTTAGCAAGGTTATGTTGAACAGTAACATAAAACCTTTATTTTTCTACAAACAAAAATGAATAAATGGAAGGAAATACTAAAGGTAATGACATTTACATAACATAAAAAATAAAATCTCTAAGAATCAATCTAATGAAAGAATTGCAAGAAACAAAATATTATTTAGAGAAATTAAAGGAAATCTAATTCCATGCCCCTGGAATGGAAAACTCGATGATGTAAGAGGAAAATACTGCCCAAATTGCTCCATAGAGACAATGAAATCAAAAGAATTTTAAAAATTTTTTTAACTTATTCATGACAGACACAGAGAGAAAGAGGCAGAGACACAGCCAGAGGGAGAAGCAGGCTTCTTGCAGGGAGCCGGATAGGGGACTCAATCCCCAAACCCCGGGATCATGCCCTGACGAAAGGCAGACACTAAAGGGCCGAACCACCTAGGCTTTCCTGTAATCAAAATTGTAAAGAGACCAGGGATTTCAGGGAACAACTGAGATTTCCCCATTAGGTCAGAAAAAGACTGTCAAGAAACAGAACGTGAGGTTACAGACTCACTAACACATCATGCACAATATATTTCAGATATTACTGTATCGATTTAATTATAACATATACATAAACATTTTAAAATATACCCCCCTAACATGGCAGAAACATGATCAGATGTTACAATTTTGATCACTCTCTGTCTCTCTCAATCAGAAATCTGTACATCCTAGGATTCAACAAAGGCAATCATAAGAGGAAAGTATAAAGCAATACAGGCCTACCTCAAGAAGTGAGGAAAGACTCAAATACACAGCCTAACCATAGACCTAAAGGAACTAGAAAAGGAATAGCAAATAAAGCCTAAAGCCAGGAGAAGAGAAACAACAAAAATTAGAGCATAAATAAATGATATAGAAACAAACAAACAAAAACCCCAAAACAGATCAATGAAACTAAGAGACGGTTCTTCGAAAGAATTAGTAAAATTGATAAACACTTACCCAGACATATCAAAAAGGAAAGAAAAAAACCAAAAAATAGAAAAGAAATCATGAATGAAAGAGGAGAGATCACAGCCCACACCACAGAAATACAAAGAATTCTAAGAGAATATTATGAAAAATTATATGCCACCAAACTGGAAGAAATGGATGAATTCCTAAGAACATACAAATGACCAAAACTGAGAGAAGAAATAGAAAATTTGCACAGACCCATAACCAGCAAAGAAATGGACTCAGTAATCAAAAATCTCCCAACAAACAGAAGTTCAGGGCCAAATGGCTTCCCAGGGCAATTCTACCAAACATTTAAAGAAGAGTTCATATGTATTCTTCTCAAACTGTTTCTGAAAATAGAGATGAAGGAAAATTCAAAACTCATCCAGCATTGCCTTGACTCCAAAATCAGACAAAGTCCCCACATAAAGGAGAATTTCAGGCCACTATCCTTGATGAACATGAAAGCAAAAAATCTCAACAAGTTACTAGCAAAACATATCCAACAATACATTTAAAAAATTATTCACCACGATGAAGTGGGATTTATTCCTGGGCTGCGGGGTGGATCGATATTTGCAACTCAATCAACGTGATACACCACATTAATAAAAGA
This sequence comes from Canis lupus dingo, assembly GCF_003254725.2. NCBI lineage: Eukaryota > Metazoa > Chordata > Mammalia > Carnivora > Canidae > Canis > Canis lupus. Next base: position 44,677,792 of record NC_064281.1, read on the forward strand.
AAGGATAAGAACTACATGGTCCTCTCAATAGATGCAGAAAAAAGCATTTGACAAAATACAGCATCCATCCTTGGCACAAAGCCCTCAGCAAAGTAGGGTAGATGGAAAATACCTCAGCATCATAAAGGCCATATACTTAAGATCCACAGCTAATATGATCCTCAATGGGGAAAGACTGAGCTTTTACTGTATGGTCAGGGACAGGACAAGGATGTCGACTCTCACCATTGTTATTTAACATGGTCCTGGAAGTCCTAGCAATCAGACAAGAAAAGGAAATAAAAGGCATCCAAGTCAGCAAGGAAGAAATCAAACTTTCACTATTTGCAGATGACATGATACTCTATGTAAAAAACCCAAAAGACTCCACCAAAAAAATTGCTAGAACTGATATATGAATTCACAAGGTCAAGGATATAAAATCAATGAACAGAAACCTGTTGCGTTTCTATACACCAATAATGAAGCAGCAGAAAGACAAATCAAGGAATTGATCCCATTTACAATTGCAACACAAAAACATAAGATACCTAGGAATAAACCTAATCAAAGAGGTAAAAGATCTGTATACCCTGAAGACTGTAGAACACTTCTGAAAGAAATTGAGAGGACACAAGGAAATGGAAAAACATTCCTTGCCCATGGATTGGAAGAACGAATATTACTAAAATGTCTATGCTGGGCAGGCCCGGTGGCTTAGCGGTTTAGCGCCACCTTTAGCCCAGGGCATGATCCTGGAGACCAGGATCGAATCCCATGTCCCTCTGCCTGTGTCTGTGTGTGTGTGTGTGTGTGTGTGTGTGTGTGTGTGTGTATCTCATGAATAAATAAATAAAATCTTTAATAAAATAAAATAAAATAAAATAAAATGTCTATGCTGCCCAAAGCAATCTACACATTCAATGGAATCCTTATCAAAATACCACCAGCATTTTTCACAGAGCTAGAAAAAACAACCCTAAAATTTCTATGGAACCACAAAAGACCCCAAAGAGGCAAAGCAATCTTGAAAAAGAGAAGCAAAGCGAGAGGCATCGCAATTCCATACTTCAAACTATATTAAAAAGCTGTAGTCATCAAGACAGTATGGTACTGGCACAAAAACAGACACATAGATCAGTGAAACAGAATAGAACACCCAGAAATGGACCCACAGCTATAGGGTCAACTAATATTGACAACGCAGGAAAACATACCAGTAAATAAAAGAGTCTCTTCCACAAATGGTGTTGGGAAAACTAGACAGCAACATGCAGGAGAATGAAAGGGACCCATTTCTTACTCCATACACAAAAATAACTTCAAGATGGATCAAAGATCTAAGCGTGAGACAGGAAACTATCAAAATCCTAGAGGAGGGGCGCTGAGTGGCTCAGTCAGTTGAATGTCTGCTTTCAGCTCAGGTCGTGATCTCAGGGTCCTGGGATCGAGCCCCGCATCAGGCTCCCTGCTCTGTGGGGAGCCTGCCTCTCCCTCTGCCTTCCTCTCTCTCTCTGTCTCTCATGAATAAATAAACAAAATCTTAAAAAAATCCTAGAGGAGAACAGAGACAGTAACCTCTTTGACATCAGCCGTAGCAAATTCTTACTAGATATGCCTACTGAGGCAAGGGAAGCAAAAGCTAAAATAATAAAATAAATAAAATAGCAAAAGCTAAAATAAACTATTGGGACTACATCAAAATAAAAAGCTTCTGCACATCGAAGGAAACAATCGGCAAAGCTAAAAGGCAACCTGGGGTGCCTGGGTGGCTCAGTTGGTTAAGCGTCTGACTCTTGATTTCAGCTCAGGTCATGAACTCAGGGTTGTGGATCAAGCCCCACATCAGGCTCCATGCTCAGTGAGGAGTCTGCTCAAGATTCTCTCTCTCTCTCTCTCTCTCTCTCTCTCTCTCTCCCTTCTCTCTGTCTTTCTCTCTCTCCCCCTCAGCCCCTCCCTCCAGTCTCTCTCTCATAAATAAATAAACAAATAATTTTTTTATCTAAAAGGCAACCTACTGAATGGGAGAAGTTATTTCCAAATGATATATCTGATAAAGGGTTAATACCCCAAATCTATAAAGAACTTATCAAACTCACCCCCTCCAAAATAAATAATGCAGTTAAGAAAGTTGCAGAAGACATGAACAGACATTTCTCCAAAAAAGACATCCAGATGGCCAACAGACACATGAAAGATGCTCACATCACTCATCATCAGGGAAATGCCAATCAAAACTACCACCTCACACCTGTCAGAATCACTGAAATCAACAACACAAGAAACAGCAGGTGTTGGTGAGGATGTAGAGAAAGGGGAACCCTCTTGCACCGTTGGTGGGAATGCAAATTTGTGCAGCCACTGTGGAAGACAGTAGGGAGGTTCCTCAGAAAATTAAAAATAGAACTAACCTATGATCTAGAAATCACACTATTGGGTATTTACTCAAATAATACAAAAACACAAATTTAAAGGGATACATGCACCCCTGTGTTTATAGCAGCATTATTAACCATAGCCAAATTAAGGAAGCAGCACAAGTGTCCACCAATAGATGAGTGGATAAAGAGGATGTGGTGTATATACACAATGGAATATTATTCAGCCATAAAAAGAAAGAAATCTTGCCACTTGCAATGGCATGGATGGGGCTGGAAAGTATAATGCTAAATGAAATAATTCAGTCAGGAGACAAATACCATATGATTTTACTCATGTGTGGAATTTAAGAAACAACAACCACAACAAAAACAAAGAGTAAAGGAGAGAGAGAGAGAGAGAGAGAGAGGAGAGAGAGGCCAAGAAACAGATTCTTACGTATAGAGAACGAACTGATGGTTACCAGGAGTAACGAACTGATGGTTACCAGGTGGGGAGGGGATGGGTGAAATAGGTGATGGGGATTAAGGAAAAGTATAGATGAAGGACTCCATAAGAAGAGTTAATAGAAAGTTATAATGAAGACATTGTATCATTGGTGCAAGGATAAACAGGCAGATGGAATAGACTAAAGGGGGTCCAGAGACACACATGCACATTTATGGTCACTGATGATGTAAATGCCATTGCAGTGAGGTGGGGGAAAAGATGGTCTTCTTAATAACTTGTGTGGTATCAATCGTATATCTCTATAGGGGAAAAGAGAATATTCCACCATCTTCACAATATGTGAAATAATCCATTTGAGATGTATTTCATATCTAAGTAAGAAGTGTAAAATAATAAAGCTTTTAGAAGAAAATACAGGCAGGCAGCTGGTGTGGCTTGCTGGAGCCAGCACGGGCAATAAGGACCTTGTTCTCTAAATATTGAGGTTCTGTGTTCTGACTGTTGATCACAGCTTTCCATAGCTGAGGTACTGGCAGCTTCCCAAAAAGCTAAACACAGAACTACCGTATGACCTAGCAATTCCACTCATAGGTATAGATCCGGAAAATTTGAAAGCACAGATTCGAGCAGGAATTTGTACACCTATGTTCTATAGCAGCATCACTGACAGTAGCCAAAAGGTGTAAACAGCCACATGTCCGTCAACAGATGAATGGGTAAACAAAATGTGGTATATGCATACAATGCAATATTATTCTGACATAAAAATGAAATTTTGACATATGCCTCAATATGGACGGACCTTGAAAATGTTATGCTAACTAAAATAAGCCAGACACAGTAAAACAAACACTATATCTGTATTTATACCATATAATGTATTCCACTTTCATGAGTTACCTAGAATAGGCAAAAGGTAGAATGGAGATTGCTAGGGGCCAGTGGGAGGAAGAAATGGGGAGTTATTTTTAATAGGTACAGAGCTTATGTTGGGGATGGTGACAAACTTTTAAGGTATAGTTAGTGGTGATGGTGATGGATACGTTGTGAATGTATTTCATATCACAAATTCTACACTTATGGGTGGTTAAAATGATAACTATTATGTTGTATATATTTTACCCACATTTTTAAAAAAGGTATGATCATTTTGGAGATTTCTTTGGTACTATTTAATAAAGCTGAGTGTAGGCAATGTCTTATGACCTAGCTGTTCAGCTCCTAGGTAACTACACAAATTCACATATATAAGTCCAATTTTCACTAAGTATGTACAATATTGTTCATATAACAAAATATGTACTATCCCAGACAAAAAAACCTACCCAAATATTTATAACAAGTAAAATTAATGAATAAATCATACACATCACATGATAGAATACAATGTAACAATTAAATGATTGAATAACTGCCAGACCCAAGAGCATGGATAAAACACAGGAAAGTGACGTTGAGTGAAAAGAAGCTAAACACAAAAGACTCTACACCATATGATTCCATTTACATAAATTTAAAATCAGACAAAACTAGACCCTGCCACCGGAGGTGAGGATTGTGGTAACTTTGCAGATAAGGGATGGGGGTCACTGGGAAGGGACACAAGAGGGGCCTTGTAGGGAGCTACGTGATATTCTACATTTCAAATTGAGTGGGGATTGCATAGGTGTGGTGTGTTCACTTTGAGAAATTTCATGGAGCAACACACAATCATGAGTGTATTCGGAAAAAAAAGGGAGATGGGGGGGCGGGTGTTGTGATAGAAAGTGCAGGGGAAGTATCCTCTTCATATATTATCTTCCAAGGCAGGGATTTTCCTGAGCCCGACAAAATTTTAATGAGTCATGAAAATAAGAAAGGTCCCAAATATATAATGTTACTGAGAACGTACTTTCTTAACTTTGGAGGAATCTTCCAGAAATATATGTCCCAAAACCAAGATTCATCTCTTTCTTGTTCCCTTTCTCTTTATTTTAGCATATCGATAAAACAAAATGTAGTATATTTTTGTTTTGATTGGCATGTATGGTACAAGCCAATTTTTGTGATATTCATTTCTTTCAAGTCTCCCCCCCTTTCTTGCTTTCTGTCCACTAACCCATCCGTTTATTTCATAGATGAATAATAAGGTATCCGAAGTGATTTTGAGCCACTGTTAGAACTAAATAATTCCGGATGTTAAAATTGCTATAATTTATTGTTTTGCATTTATTTTTCCTCATAGTCCTTGATTTCTTTAACAATCGAGATATCATAATAAATTTATGAAATCACACTCCTATATCTTTAAATTTATGTACACTTCGCCCTCGTACATTTTGTAAATGTAGCTCCGTGTTGTTAATTAAACCATGTGTTCAATTTATACCCACCACTGAAAACTTTAAAATCCTCAGCATCTATATGCTAGGTTTGTTGCTTTTTTTTTTTTTGACTTTTTATTTAAATTCCATTTAGTTAACATATGGTGTAATATTCGTTTCAGGGGTAATTTTGTGTGTGCGAATTCACATTTGTTTTTGTCAATAGACCCACATTTTATCGGTTTCCAGAATTCTTCTTCTTTAACCTTGGAGTAATCTTCCAGAAACTACTATCTCTTTGGGTAAAGAAATCATTAACTGAAGATTTACCTCTTTCTTGTTTCCTGCCCTTTATTTTATCATAATCTAATAAAATAAAATCTAATACTTTTTATTTGAATAGCATGTATGTTAGAAGCTGATCATTGTAAAAATCATTTCTGTAAATTTATCTACCTTTTTGCTATCCATCTGCTACCCTGCCAGTTTATCTCACAAGTGAAAAAATAGATGTTTGTATGGAATGATTTTGAACCAGTGTTAGAACTAGCTAATTCTGAACATTGCAATTTGATATAATTTATTGTATCCACCTTCATGTTTTCTTGTAGTGCTTGATCTTTTAAAATAATCAACATGCTATAATAAATGTATAAAATAAATATCCTCTGTTTATTAACTTATATAAACCTCACCCTGTTATATTTTATAAATAGAGTTCTTTGTTGTCAGACAAAGCACGTGACCGTTTTCCACCATGATTGAAAGTTTTAAAATCATCAGCTATTACATGCTAGATTTTATTGCCTCTTCATTTTCTAATGAAAATCCACTTTTATGAATTCACATTTGTTTTTCTCAACAGGTCCACGTTTTGACAGTTTCCAGAACTGGTGCATTTGAGGTTGTAACAGCAAAACCAGTTTTTATACATGACCTGGTATTTGTATGATCAACTCACTTTCTATCCGTGGTTCTAGCTCACAGGGAAGAGGGTCAGGCTTCTCTTTCCACTCCCCAGTCCAGGAAAGGCCCTGATCCAAGCCCCTTCCTCACCCCTCCCTAGAGGGAAGACTCCTGTGATGGGCCGGATCCTGGAGCACTGAGCGCAGTACCACTGCACACTGCAAGGTGACACTCATGCATGTAGGACATATATGTGCTTTCTTTCTTACAATACTAAGTGGCAAGCTGAGCCAGTGCCGACCTGGACAGGCTGGGTGCTGCCACATCACTCTCTCTTCCTTTCGTCTCACTGGAGATTTTGGGCTGAGTCCTCATCCTTGCACTTCAGGGGTCAGTGGTGGTAAGATGCAGAGTGAGTCAAAGGAATTCTGCTTTGTTCTTGAGCCCAAGTCTGTGCTTCAACCCGACTCGACCAGAAGGCTCTAAGTTGAGGGGTATGGGGAACTAGTCCTGTGAACAATATTCCAAGCCCTTGTGTCTGTGCCTCACTTAGAGAGAGCCCCGGGAGAGGGCAGAGTGGCAGTGTAGGGTAGGAGGAAGATGTTGTTTTGTCCTCTGGACAAACACTAGTCGCACACTGTCAGATTCTTACCAATAACTCCACACTTTCACATGCCTCTCACCCTGCTGCAGATGGTAAGCACACATACCCAAATGTCATAACCCCACATTGAAATGTCACATGTGCCCATTCCAATAGACGTGCCCTCAGGTGTTGCCATAATCTCATCCAGACACCAGCACTTGGTGTTTGCAGGCACAGTTGGTGGACTCAACTCATGAGAAGAGAAGGTAAAGGTCTGTTGGTGGGAGGACTAGTTAAGGCCCCCTGAATTTCAGTCTTTCCCTCACACCTGCTTTTCCATCAGGGGCTCATGCACTATTGTCTAGTACCATGAAATCAGTGTTCTGAATCTTAAACTGGTCCCACATAAACAGGTTGTCCTCATTTAGGCCTCATTTTATCTCTCAGCACTTTGTCCTTGACATTTAGACCGTCCGAACTGGCAACACATCGCATGGTTGAGTTACTGGCTTCTGACATTTCTCAGATAGAACTGGCCACTTCAAGTATATTTAGTAACTACTCCCACATATGCGAATAATTATCCACTTAGTTTGCACACAATGTTATTTTATGTACCTCACATTCCACAGTTATCTACAACTGGACAACACATGCCCCTACTGCCTGTTTGAGAAATGCCTTTTGGCTACCATTAGGCTGTGTATTGATAATGCTTTGCACATTTCTTATTGTACCTAGCCAATAATGGCCCTTCTCACCCCCTCCCCCCAAAAAGAAGGATCTGAGGATAAAAGGGATCTGAGACGAACTTTTCCTTAATGACCACTCTCTGAATAAGCCTCACAAGTATGTTAGTTAGTCAGCCTCTCGGTTAGGCCTGTATTGACTGTCCCAGGGATACCATTTACCCTCCGAAAGCCAATGTTTCACTCTCATAAGCTCTCGTCATGTTTGCTTTCCTTGTCCTCCCCAAATAAAATCCACTGTGAGGACACACACACACACACACCCACACACTGCATACACCGTTACTCAAAGGTACCCAAAATGAGATCATTGTAAATTTTTACTTCCCTCATATCTCAGGAGATGGGAGGGGAAGATCTTTTTTTTAATAATAAATTTATTTTTTATTGGTGTTCAATTTGCCAGCATATAGAATAACACCCAGTGCTCATCCCGTCAAGTGTCCACCTCAGTGCCCGTCACCCAGTCACCCCTACCCCCCTGCCCTCCTCCCCTTCCACCACCCCTAGTTCGTTTCCCAGAGTTAGGAGCCTTTATGTTCTGTCTCCCTTTCTGATATTTCCTACCCATTTCTTCTCAGGGAGGGGAAGATCTAATGGCAAAACTAAGATCAGGATGTTACAGTAGCTTCATATTGGCATATGAATGCTAAAATGTGGCCGTTTGTCTTCATTGTTTCCACCTCAAAATGCGCTTGCAATCAAGTGATCGTGTTTACAAACCTTTTCGTGGCTTGGGATATTCAATTCTTTATTCCAGCTTAGAGGTTGGACATGATGAATTCCCAATACCAGCAGCAGGGCAACTTCCATCTGGAAGTTGTTCCTTGTGTTGTCCCTGACAGGATTCAATTCCTTCCCAGTGCCCCACGTTGGGGAATTCTCCATGGCATATTACACGAAAGACTTGATAAAGTATTTCTTTTTTTTCCCCTTTCTACAAATACAATGCATACATCAGTCTGCTGCCTTCACAGCATGTGCTTCCACATAGCCACCTGAATGCAGCTTGCTTCAGTACGAGGAGTGTGTTCCTGTTCGTGTTTCTTCCCTGTAGCTTTATCACTGGTGAGATCTCAGCTACCAGCTTTTCACCAAAAGCAAGGAGTGACGTGGGACCGTTGATGTCTTGATGTTTACAAACAGCTCTAATTTTTTCATCGCCAATGTTGAGAGATGATAGTGATAGAAAGAAGAGAAGAGGGGAAAGCTCTGCAATTCATTGTTTGGTCACCACCCATAAGGTGTGTCACTGCGGAGAGAGGTGCTCCTTAACTTTCTTCCTGCCCCTGGCTTTCTGCTTGCCACAGTCCTACTTGCTGTCCCTCTCCCCGACCGCTCCCTCATCTCCCCTGAGTCCTCCCCATCTCTTTGCTGCTACTTCTCTCTCCCTGGTTCCTAAGTCTTTTCAATCCTCTGACTGGTTTTTCTGCTTAGTCCCTCCTTCTCTCTTCCATCGTTACCCCCCCCCCCCACCCCGTATTGCCTATCTGGGTACCTTTCATTCCTTTGTTCTCCCTCACATATCTTTGTTTTCCCACTGTCAGGGCCACACGGAGCCACATGTGTGGGAAGACTGTGAATATATACATTCATATACCGATCCCTCTACTGACCCTTCCATCCTTTCCATTCAGTTTTTCAATTCATTCGTCTATTTATTTATGCCTCTCACAAACATATTGGAGAGTCTATTATGGAACAGGCATTGGAGTAGGTCCTCAGGATAATCAGTGGAGAACAAAACAGACAATGGCAACTCTCACCATGGGGCTTGGGATGGAATGGGGAGACAGATGTTTCAGAAAGGGTCTCTCTAACGAATGTATACTTTATGACAAATACTGAAATGGAGGAAGTTCTCAGGGTGCTAGAGAAAGGAAAAGAGGATGAGTAATTTACTTTGGGGATAAAGCAGTTGTGGCCAGAGAAGACCTTCATGAAAAAGTGATATTTAAGTTGAGGTCTCAAAACTAAGCATGAGGTAGACAGATGAACAGGAGAGGAAAATGGGTTACCACCTCAGGGTCCCTAGGAGCAAGCACCATAAATAAGGTCCCTAAGCCAATCACAAGTATGACTCTCACAGGCCTAAAAGAAGGTAGGATAGTTCCAGTAAAGGGACAGTGGGGGATACTTTAGGGTCAGAGATTGGCAAAATCTTATTTCCAGCTCATATTGCTATTCTCATGATTCTTCCAGACCAGGCCCCCCTCACTTGCCATTCATTTATCTGATATTTTTTGTTTGCCTTTTCCACTCCCCGCTCTATGCCTCTCACAGAGACAAGAAATCCTAGTGTGTTTAATATGTATCATTTTCTTTAGCAACTGAAAATGCATAGCGTGAGACATGTCTTCTTGGTGTAGGTAGTATTTCATATTTATATTTTATAAATATGTTATATATGTATATGCTTATATATACATATATATAAATATTAAAAATATGTCCTCGCAACTTCTTGCAAGACTCATCCATGAAGGCAAGAGAAACAAAAGCAAAAATGAACTATTGGGACTTCATCAAGATAAGAAGCTTCTGCACAGCAAAAGATACTGTCAACAAAACTCAAAGAAAACCTACAGAATGGGAGAAGATATTCGCAAATGACGTATCCAATAAAGGGCTAGTTTCCAAGATCTATAAAGAACATATTAAACTCAACAGCAAAGAAACAAACAACCCAATCATGAAAAGGGCAAAAGACATGAACAGAAATCTCACAGAGGAAGACATAGACATGGCCCACAAGCACAGGAGAAAATGCTCCGCATCCCTTGCCATCAGGGAAATACAAATCAAAACCACAATGAGATACCACCTCACACCAGTGAGAATGGGGAAATTGACAAGGCAGGAAACCACAAATGTTCGAGAGGATGTGGACAAAAGGGAACCCTCTTACACTGTTGGTGGGAATGTGAACTGATGCAGCCACTCTGGAAAACTGTGTGGAGGTTCCTCAAAGAGTTAAAAATAGACCTGCCCTACCACCCAGCAATTGCACTGCTGGGGATTTACCCCAAAGATACAGATGCAGTGAAACGCCGGGACACCTGCACCCCGATGTTTCTAGCAGCCATGTCCACAATAGCCAAACTGTAGAAGGAGCCTCGGTGTCCATCGAAAGATGAATGGATAAAGAAGCTGTGGTTTATGTACACAATGGAATATTACTCAGCCATCAGAAACGACAAATACCCACCATTTGCTTCAACGTGGATGGAACTGGAGGGTATTATGCTGAGTGAAATGAGTCAATAGGAGAAGGACAAACATTATATGGTCTCATTCATTTGAGGAATATAAAAAATAATGAAAGGGAATAAAGGGGAAAGGAGAAAAAATGAGTGGGAAATATCAGAAAGGGAGACAGAACATGAAAGACTCCTAACTCTGGGAAACGAACTAGGGGTGGTGGAAGGGGAGGTGGGCGGGGGGTGGGGGGTGACTGGGTGACGGGCACTGAGGTGGACACTTGACGGGATGAGCACTGGGTGTTATTCTATATGCTGGCAAATTGAACACCAATAGAAAATAAATTTACATCAAAAAAGTAAATAAAATAAGAAAAATAAAAATATGTCCTCATCTTTGTCCTTTTTTTCACAGCTGTATTGAGTTATAACTGACACACAGTAGACCCAACAGACTTAAAGTGTACAGCCTGAGGGCACCTGGGTGGCTCAGTCAGTCGAGCACCTGACTCTTGGCTTTGGTCAGGTCATGATCTCATGGATCGTGGATGGAGCCCCAAGCTGGGCTCCGTGCTCAGCAGGGAGTCTGCTCGAAGATTCTATCCCTCTGCCCCTCCCTCTACTCTGGGGTACACACTCTCTCTCTCTCTCTTTAAAATAAATAAATACAAATCTTTAAAAATTAAAGTGTACAGTCTGATGAGTTTTGGTATATGTACTTGTGAAATAATCATCATAGTCAAGATAATGAATATATATGTAAATATATCAACATCCAAGAATATCCTTGTGTACCTTTGAAATCCATCCTGCCCTCCTCATGCCCTTATCACCAGGCAACCATTGAACTGATTTCTGTCACTGTAGATTAGTGTTCATTTTCTAGTATTAATAAATGTAATTATACCACCATGTTCTTTTTTGGAGGGAGGGGAGTGTTCTGGTTTCTTTTCAGATTTATTCATCTTGCTGGATGTATCGATAATTCATTCCTTTTTAATGGCTTATGACATGTACGGATATACCACAGTTAGATAATGCCCCCGTTGGTGGACATTTGGTTTGTCTCCAGGGTTTTGTCTATTACAAATAACATTTGCAAGGGACATTCACAAATACATTTTTTGTAGAAATAGGTTTCCTTTTCTCTATGTATACCTTGGAGTGGAATGGCTGGGTGGTATGGGGGGTGTATATTTAACTAGATAACTACCAATCGATTTTTCAAAGTGATTGCCCTACCTAATAATAAATGATGGTGAGCATGTTTTCATGTGTCTACTTGCCATCTGTATTACTTCTTTATTGAGGTAATCTGTTGAAATACTTGCCCATGTTTTTAGGTTTTCAGTTGGATATTTGTCTTCTTTTGTTTGAATTGGAAGAGTTCTTGACATAGTTGAAAAAACGTCCTGTGTTGAGGAGAGAGAGAGAGAGAGAGAGAGAGAGAGAGAGAGAGATCCCATTTTCAAAACAGTGACATTTGAAGACCAAAATTTTTAAAAATTTGGTGAGGGTACAGTTACTAATGTTTTCTTGTATACTTTGTGCTTTAGACATCCTATTTTGAAACGCTTACTCAAATCCAGCACACTATGAAGGTCATAATTTCTTATGTTTCCTTGTAGAAATTGAATTTAGCTCACATCTAGTTTTTCCACCCATTCCAAGTTTGGTTTTGCTTATGTTCTCAAGTAAGGTTAGAGGTTTCTTCCTTCCTTCTTTCCTTCTTTCCTTCCTTCCTTCCTTTGCATATGGCTATTTCATTTTTTCCACGACTGTGGTTTGAAAAGATTAGTTTTTTCCCCATTGAATTTCCTTGGCACCTTTTTGAAAAAGCAATTGCCTGTGTGTATTTGTGTCTGGAATCATTATCACTAGCTCCATTGTTCTATTGTCTAAACATCAATGGCAAGCTCTCTTGATTATTGTAGCTTCATAGTAAGTGTTGTTTTTTTCTTTTTTTAAAAGTTTTTTTTAATTAATTTTTTATTGAGTTCAATTTGCCAACATATGACATATCACCAGTGCTCATCCATCAAGTGCCCCCCCTCAGTGCCCATCACCCAGTCACCCAAACCCCCCGCCCACCTCCCTTTCCACCACCCCTTGTTCGTTTCCCAGAGTTAGGAGTCTCTCATGTTCTGTCTCCCTTTCTGATATTTCCCACTCATTTTCTCTCCTTTCCCCTTTATTCCCTTTCATTATTTTTTATATTCCTCAAATGAATGAGACCATATAATGTTTGTCCTTCTCCTATTGACTTATTTCACTCAGCATAGTACCCTCCAGTTCCATCCACGTCGAAGCAAATGGTGGGTATTCGTCGTTTCTAATGGCTGAGTAATATTCCATTGTATACATAAACCACAGCTTCTTTATCCATTCATCTTTCGATGGACACCGAGGCTCCTTCCACAGTTTGGCTATTGTGGACATTGCTGCTAGAAACATCGGGGTGCAGGTGTCCCGGCATTTCATTGCATCTGTATCTTTGGGGTAAATCCCCAGCAGTGCAATTGCTGGGTCGTAGGGCAGGTCTATTTTTAACTCTTTGAGGAACCTCCACACAGTTTTCCAGAGTGGCTGCACCAGTTCACATTCCCACCAACGGCGCAAGAGGGTTCCCCTTTCTCCACATCCTCTCCAACATGTGTTGTTTCCTGTCTTGTTAGTTTTCATTTAAATTCTGCCTAGGTAACATACAATGCAGTATTACCTGCAGGTGTACAATATAGGGATTCAACACTTCCATATAACACCTGGTGCTCATCACAACAAGCACGCTTCTTTATCCAGATCACCTACAAAAAATAAATGTTGAAATGTGGTGATATAAATCCTTCAAATTGTTTTTTCTTTTCCAAAATTGTTTAAGCTATGCTAGGTGTTCTTCAATCAGTTCCTTATAAATTTTAGAATCCGTTTGTCTGTTCCTACCAAAACCCTAATGGGATTCTTATGGAGATTGTGCTGAGTCTTTTGATGAATTTGTGGAGAGTTGACTCTTTAACAATATCTGGTCTTTGGAGTCATGAATATAGTATATCTCTCCATTACTTTAGGTTTTCTTTAATTGTTTTTCAGCAATATTTTAGCGTTTTCAGGTAAAATGTTGCATGTGTTTTGTCAGATCTGTACCTAAACAGTTCATATTTTTAGGCTATTATAAATGGTATTTTTGCTACTGCAAATGGTATTTTAAATTTCGCTTTCTTGATTATTTATTTTTGTTGTATAAAACTCCATTGATTACAGTAAGGTTATTGATAATACGCACTTACACATTTTTAATGAAAGATCCTTGATGACAGTTCTCCCATTCCTGATGTTGGTAATTCGTGTCTTCTCTCGTTTATTCCCCTAATCATTCTAGATACAGGCTTTTCAATTATATTGATATTCTTAAAGATCAAATTTAATGTCTTTTATTTTCTCTGCTGTCTACTTCAGTGACTTCTGCACTTTCCCTTATTTCCTTTCTTCTGCTATTTTGGTCTTCATTGTTTTTGCATTTTTATTTCTTAGTACTGAAGTTAAGGCCGTTGGTTCAAATCCCTGTTTTTATATATAGGCATTTTTGTTCTATAAATTTGTTTCTAAGGACCGCTTTAGATGCATCGTACAAATTTCAGTAAGTTGTGCTTTAATTTTCATTCAGTTCAAATGACTTTTTAAATTTCTTTTTGATTTCCTCTCTCACCCATCTGTCATTGAAGAATGTATTACATACTTTCCAAATACTTTTGAAATATTGCAGATACATTTGTGTTATCTACTTCTAATTTAATCCCACTGTCCTCTAGGAAGATCCTTTGGGTGATGCTAATCCTGTCAAATTTAGTAAGACGTCTTTGTGGCCCAGAACATATTGCCTATCATGGTAAATTTCCATGTACATATGAAAATAGTGTGTGCTCTTTATTGTTGGGGAGAGTGTTCTAAAATGTTAGTTAGATTAATTTGGCTGATAGTGTCTTTCAGTCTGTACGACTTACTGATTTTTTTTTTTTTTTTTTGGTCAACTGGTTCAATTGTTGAGAGGAAAGATTTAAAAATCTCTGACCCTAATTGTGAACTTTTATTTCTTTCATGTATTTTCAAACTCTGCTGTTTATAGGCATATAAACATTAAGAATTTTTACATCTACTTGATGAATTGGCCATTTTAGCCAATTAAAATGATTCTCTCTTATATATAAGATCCTCTCCATCCCTGGCAATATATTTTGTTCAGAAATCTGCTTCGTCTGATACTGATATATCCATATCCACTACAGCTTTGTTTTAGTTACCACTAGCATGAGATATCTTTTCCCATATTTTTACTTTTAACCTCTATGTACCTTTATATTTAAAGCGGGATTCATGTATTTGGCATACAGCTGGATCTTATTTTTAAAATTCCATGTCATACATCATCAGGGAAATGTAAACTAAAACAATGAGATGCTACTGCACACCTATTAAGATGGCCCAAATCCAGAACGGTGGCAATACCAAATGATGGCAGGGATGTGGAGCAACAGGAACTCTCCTTCAGTGCTGGTGGGATTGCAACATCTACAACCACTTTGGAGCCATTTGACAGTCCTTACAAAACCAAGTCTAACTCTGCTATGTGGATCGCTCCTTGGTATTGTACCCAAATGAGCTGAAAAGTCATTTCTGGAAAAACACAAACTACCAAAACTGGAAGAGGAAGAAATAGAATACCTGAAAAGGCCAATAACCAGGGAGGAAATTGAAGCAGTCATCCCAAAACTCCCAAGACACAAAAGTCCAGGGCCAGATGGCCTCCCAGGGGAATTTTATCAAAAGTTCAAAGAAGATACCACATCTATTCTACTAAAGCTGTTCTGAAAGATAGAAAGAGATGGAATATTTCCAAACTCTTTCTATGAGGCCAGCATCACCTTAGAATTAAGAAATGTTAATTACCCAAAACCAGGCAAAGACCCCACCAAAAAGGATAATTATAGACCAATATCCCTGATGAAAACAGAGGCAAAAATTCTCAACAAGATACTAGCCAATAGGATCCAACAATACATTAAGAAGATTATTCACCATGACCAAGTGGGATTTATCCACGGGATGCAACTCTGGTTCAACACTTGTAAAGCAATCAACGTGATTGATCATATCAGCAAGAGAAAAAACAAGAACCATATAGGAGGCTTTCCCCTAAGATCAGGAACAAGACAGGGATGTCCACTCTCACCACTGCTATTCAATATAGTACTAGAAGTCAGCCTCAGCAATCAGACAGCAAAAAGAAATAAATGGTATTCAAATTGGCAAAGAAGAAGTCAAACTCTCCCTTTTCTCCAATGAAATGATACTGTACCTAGAAAACCCAAAAGACTCCACCCCAAGTTTGTTAGAACTCATACAGAAATTTGGCAGTGTGGCAGGATACAAAATCAATGCCCAGAAATCAGTGGCATTTGTGTACACTAGCAATGAGACTAAAGAAAGAGAAATTAAGGAGTCAATCCCATATACAATTGCACCCAAAATCATATGATACCTAGGAATAAACCTAACCAAAGTTGTAAACTATCTATACCCTGAATACTACAGAACACTTCTGCAAGAAATTGAGGAAGACACAAAGAGATGGAAAAATATTCCATGCTCATGGATTGTAAGAATTAATATGCGAAAATGTCAATGTTACCCACAGCAATTTACACATGTAATGCAATCCCTATCAAAATACCATGGACTTTCTTCAGAGAGTTGGAACAAATCATCTTAAGATTTGTGTGGAATCAGAAAAGACACCAAATAGCCAGGGGAATATTACAAAAGAAAACCTGAACCGGGGGCATCACAATGCCGGATTTCAGGTTGTACTACAAAGCTGTGATCATCAGACAGTGTGGTATTGGCACAAAAACAGACACATAGATCAATGGAATAGAATAGAGAATCCAGAAATGGGCCCTTGACTCCATGGTCGACTAATATTCAAGAAAGGAGGAAAGACTATCCACTGGGAAAAGGACAGTCTCCTCAACAAATGGTGCTGGGATAATTGGACAGCCATGTGCAGAGAATGAAACTAGACCATTCTCTTACACCATACACAAAGAGAAACTCAAAATGGATGAAAGATGTAAATGTGAGACAAGATTCCATCAAAATCCTAGAGGAGAACACAGGCAACACCCGTTTTGAACTTGGCCACAGCAACTTTTTATTTATTTATTATTTATTATTTATTTATTTATTTATTTATTTATGGAGTTCAATTTGTCAACATATAGCATAACACCCAGTGCAACTTCCTCCAAGATACGTCTATGAAGGCAAGGGAAACAAAGCAAAAATGAACTATTGGGACTTCATCAAGATTAAACGCTTCTGCACAGCCAAAGAAACAGTCAACAAAACTAAAAGACAACCTACAGAATGGGAGAAGATATTTGCAAATGACCTATCAGATTAAGGGGTAGTTTCCAAGGTCTATAAAGAACTTCTTAAACTCAACAGCAAAGAAATAAACAATCCAATCATGAAATGGGCAAAAGACATGAGAGAAATCTCACAGAGGGAGACATAGACATGGCCAACAAGCACAGGAGAAAATGCTCCGCATCACTTGCCATCAGGGAAATACAAATCAAACCACATGAGATACCACCTCAAACCAGTGAGAATGGGGCAATAACAAGGCAGGAAACCAAAATGTTGGAGAGAATGTGGAGAAAGGGGAACCCTCTTGCGCTATTGGTGGGGATGTGAACTGGTGCAGCCACTCTGGAAACTATGTGGGAGGTTCCTCAAAGAGTAAAGTAGAACTGCCCTAAGGACCCAGCAATTGCACTGCTGGGATTTACCCAAGATACAGATGCAGTGAAATGCTGAGACAGGGCTGCACCCCAATGTTTATGGCAGCAATGTCCACATTAGGCAAACCTTGGAAGGAGCCTCGGTGTCCATCAAAAGATGAATGGATAAAGAAGTTGTGGTCTTTGTATACAATGGAATATTCCTCAGCCTTTAGAAGAGCGAATACCCACCATTTGCTTCAACATGGATGGAACTGGAGGGTATTATGCTGAGTAATCAAGTCATTTGGAGAAGGACACACGTTATATGGTCTCATTCATTTGAAGAGTATAAAAATAGTGAAAAGTTAAAGGGGAAAGGAGTGAAAATGAGTGGGAAATGACAGTGAGGGTGACAGAACATGAGAGACTCCTATCTCTGAAACGAACAAGGGGTGGTGGAAAGGGAGATGGGTGGGGGGTTGGGGTGACTGGGTGATGGCACTAAGGGGGACACTTGAGGGATGAGCACTGGGTGTTATGTTATATGTTGGCAAATTGAACTCCAATAAAAAATTATTTAAACTCCAAATAGTTAACATAGAGTGTAATATTAGTTCTAGGTGTACAATACAATGATTGCAGACTTCCATATAACAGCTGATGCTCATCATGCAAGTCACTGCCTAATCCCCATCACATATTTACCCATCCCCCCACTAATCTCCCCTCTGGTAACCATCAGTTTGTTCTCTGTGGTTAAGTGTTTGTTTCTTGTTTTGCCTGTCTTCTTCTCTCTTTTTTCCCCCTTTGCTCATTTGTTTTTGCTTAAATTCCACATATGAGTGAAATCATCCAGACGCAATTTAAAAAATTCTTTGAATAGCATTTTGTGGTTTAATTGCAGAGACCTTGCACTTCTTTCATTTGATTGGTTCCTTTGTATTTTGTCTGTTTAGTGCTATTGTGTATGGTTTGGTTTTAATTTTTTGAAAACATTGGTTGGTTGCTAATACATAGAAAATGATTGATGTTTATTTTGGCTTTACACCCTGTGATCTTCTAAACTCACGTATGTATTCTAAGAGCTTGTAGGTTCTTTTGAATTGAGTATACATGTAACTATACCATCTGTGAATAAAGATATTTTAATTCCTTCCTTTCAATATAGTTGATCAATTATTTATTTATTTATTTATTTATTTATTTATTTTAAGATTTTATTTATTTATTCATGATGGACAGAGACAGAGACAGAGACATGAGCAGAGGGAGAAGCAGGCTCTCCACGGGAAGCCCAATGCAGGACTCAATCCCGGGACCCTGGGATCATGCCCTCAGCTGAAGGCAGACACTCAAACACTGAATCACCCAGATGCCCCTTGATCAATTTTTTAAATTGATTTTCCTACTTCAGTAGTCAGGGTTACCACTATATTTTTGGACATAAGTGGAGATAATAGCCAACCTTGGATCCTTTCTACCATTCAAGTCTCAGGAAGAACACTTTCAGTAATTCACCATTAATTATATTGTCTGAGTGTGATCCTTATCAGAACAAATAATTTTCTTCTATCCCTTTGTTTCTATATGTATGTGTATATATGTGTATATATATATATGTATTATTATATCTATTTCTATGTTTTATTGGAGTTTTGTTTGCCAACATATAACACCCAGTACTCATCTAGTCAGGTGCCCCTGCCCC
Source organism: Canis lupus dingo (assembly GCF_003254725.2). Taxonomy (NCBI): domain Eukaryota; kingdom Metazoa; phylum Chordata; class Mammalia; order Carnivora; family Canidae; genus Canis; species Canis lupus. The sequence goes on from NC_064281.1 coordinate 44,696,834, forward strand.
ACCTCCCCTTCTGCTACCTCTTGTTCGTTTCTCAGAGTTAGGAGTCTCTCATGTTTGTCACCTCTCTGATTTTCCCACTCATTTTCTCTCCTTTCCCTTATAATCCCACAGGTAGGCCATGTTATTCTACTAACAAACAGAAACATATTCACTAAATACAAGTCTCATACAGGGTTATTCTGAGACCATGATAAAATGAAACAAAGCATGGCTGTTCCATAATTGTGTCCAAGCACAAAGGCAAAGGAAAGTCCCTGTGCCACACATAAAATACCATACACCCACTCTCTTGGACAAATGAGTGACTGCTTCTTTACCAACTATAAATTTATCATCCTTTTAATCCCTCCTTCCTGAGTGATAATTGTAGTGAGATAGACAACCAATGAGAAGATTATCCATGCCTTCTGAAAGCATTCAAATTAGACTGGATCTTCCCTTGTGTTACATCTCCTTCAATCATTCGACCAAAGCTCAAATCCTGTAGAAGGTTCTCTTAACAGCCTCTTACTGACACTCCCTGTGATTCTCCATGGCGTGTGTTCCCCCTCATTCAACTTGTTTAATTAATGTTCCTGGAGCTCTTTTGGCTGGAGGACATTGAAACCTTAACCTACGAAATTTGCTTGATGCTTTGGATGAAAATCAGTTGGCTCTGTGAATAGGTGGCTCTATTTCTGGAATTGATTATCATCCATTTGTCTATTTGTCTACTCTTAAAGTCTTGATTGCTGTATATTGTCTTGATTACTGTAACTTTATAGCAAGTCCTGACGTAGGGTAACATAACCTGTCTTCCTCAAGAATGTGTTGACAATTCCGATACTTGGTTTTCTACATACGTTTTTAGTCAATTTGTAAATTAGTTTTAAAAGTCTGCTGCAGTTTTCATAGCAGTCAAAATGAATCTGTAGATCAATCAGGGAGAAATGACATATAACTTGAGTATTTTTAAAAAGAACAAACCAAAACACATACTCTTAACCATAGAGAACAGAGAGTTACCAGAGGGGAGGTGGGTGGGGATGGTGAGGTAAAACAGGTGAAGGGGATTAAGAGCACATTTACCTTGATGAGCACCGTGCAATATATGGCATTGTTGAATCACTACACTCGTGCACCTGAAAATGATAGAACACTGGACGTCTACACTGCGATTAAAACTTTTTGTTTTTTAGCCTTTTTGCATTTATTTAGTTCTCTTAAGCTTTCTCTTTGTGATATTTTGTAGTTTTGGTGTAGGAATATTGTACACTTTTGCTAGATTTATTCTTAGATATTTGGAATTATAACCGTATTATTTTTTAAACTGCACTCCAATTGGTAATACAATATATAGAGACAGCTGATTTTTTAAATGACTTACCTGCAACCTTGCTTTTTAATTTAAATTTTGTTAGTTAACATACAGTGCAATATTGATTTCAGGACTAGAATTCAGTGATTCATTGCTTACACAAAATACCAGTGCTCATCACAACAACTGCCCTCCTTAATACCTGCCTGCAACCTTATTAAACACACTTGTTATTTGGAGCAAGTTTTTGTAGGCTGAACATGTTTTTCCATGAAAAAAAATCATGTTATCTAGAGCAAAATCCATTCATTCATTGTTCATTCATTCAGGAGAGTCACTACGCTCGGGCATTGGGTATACAAAGATGAATAAGATAGAGTACCCTGGGTAGCTCGGTTGGTTGAGCATCTGACTCTTGATTTCTGCTCAGATCATGATCTCAAGCAGAGGGTCGCGAGATTGAGCCACAAGCTTCAGGCTCTGTGCAGTAGAGTCTGCTTGAATCCCCCGTTCCCCCAGACATATGCTCGTGCGCACGCTCTCTCTCTCTCTCTCTCTGAAATAAATAAATAAATAATTTTAAAAGATGACTGAGATAATCTGCTTTTGAGGAACTTCCTATTTGGTGAAGGAGACAGAACTTTTAAAAGATTTCATTTTTAACATGGAAGATAGAACTTACAATCCCAAGATCAATAGTCTCATGCTCTGCTGACTGAGCCTTCGGCTGCGCCATGGAGGCAGAACTTTTAGGGAAAAATAATTCAGTGTTAATATTATCATAGATCCATCTAGTTCCTCCTTTTAATCAATGTACTTTTCCCCCTTTGACTCCAAAATATCATAACTTGACAAAAATAAATACTAAAAATATTTTCTAATCATATTTAAAATCATTCGAACCACATTTTAAAGTCTGAAACAATCAGAATTTACATTAATCTTTATATAGGTCTTAGAATCAGCATTTGGGTTATATGCCTACCTCTGCTGTTAACTAGCCATGTGACATTAGACAAATCACCTCAATTTCTCTTTAAAGTCCTTTCTGCAGTAAATCTTGTCTTATTCTGTGTAGTAGAAAACAATGCATATTTCCCACTGTAACCACTAGATGACGCACTTTCTTTTCCTTCCTCTCCTTCACCCCCTTCCCTTCCTTCCCCTTTCCCTTCTCTTCCATTCTCTCCATACCTCCTCTTTCTTCCCTCCCTCCTCCCTCCTTCTTTTCTCTCCCTCTCCCTCCTTCCTTCTCTCTCTCTCTCTCTCTCTCTCTTTGCTTTCCTGTTAATTCACCTGACAAAGACATCATTACACCACCTTTAGGTGACCACCAATATGGATAGCCACTGCATACTAAGGCTCAAAGATGACAGAACTAAAATGTTTGTTGGATGAGTGAAAGAATGAATGGATTCTAGGATTCTCTCTGGCCCTTTTTATCCCTTACTACTATTACCTTTTCTTCTATTAAAATACTCTTGAAAACTGTGGTGGTAGAAGAGGAAGATGAGACAATGTATATAGAACTGGGTTGGGAGGAGAATGCAAAGCACTACATTGCATCCCAAAGCAAACATCAGTGCACTGTGGTATTTATGGATGAAATCATATAATATCTGAGACTTATTTTAAAATAATATGAGGGGCAGCCCCAGTGGCCCAGCGGTTTGGCGCCCCACCTTCAGCCCAGGGTGTGATCCTGGAGACCGGGATGGAGTCCCGCGTCGGCTCCCTGCATGGGCTGCTTCTCCCTTGCCTGTTCTCTGCCTTCTCTTGTCTCTCTCTCTGCAATGAATAAATGAAAAAATCTAAAAATATATGAGGGAGTTCAGATAATAAAGATGGGTCATATATTGATAATGTTGAAGCTAGGTATATTTGGTTTGTTATATTCTTTTTTTCTTTGTATGTGAAAATTTACACAAGTTAAAAATAAGATAATGAATGCATTGCCCACTACTCTAGTCAAGACTAGTTCAAAACTATCTGGAATCTCAATTTGGATACTTTTGACTGATGTGATGAAACCTTGTCATAGATTGTGTTTTGAAGTAGGCACTGATGAAGGATTTTTATTAGGAATGGACAGGAACAAGTTAGTGAGAGGAAGATGTTGAAATGCTACTCAGGTTGAAGCAATCTTCAGCCAGCTTGGGGAGAGAGCTGCAGAGTGAGTGGTACCCATCAGAGAGTACCCAGGAGTCGGGGCCAGCCCTTTGTACTGGATGCAGCCTGCCTCAGGAAGAATGCGACTTCAAGCGAGGTGGCCCTCTGCAGCTGAGGCGGACCCCAGAAAAGTGGACGCTGGGGAGCTGCCAGCTTCCAGCCTGCGGAACTGTGCTAAGTCCATCCTTGAGGGGAATCACAGGCCCAGCACTTCTTTGCATCTTCCACAAAACACAGCAGAGCGTGTCTTCAATAATAGGAATGTATTGACTTCTATAAATGGACTCTTATGGCAGGCACATCAAGGTTAGTTGTTCAGTAACTCAATGATACCATTTAGGACCAACACTTCTTTCCCTCTCACTCTGCCTTCAGTAGCATCTGCTTCAGCTTATGGCCAGATTCCCCTCAGGTGGCAAAATGGCTGTAGCAATTCATCATCTACACACTGTGCACCTCACAGAGGATGGACAGGCATTCGGTAATTCCAGGCGATTCTCGGGGCTGGAAAAATCTATACATTTATTTCCTGGGGCACCTGGGTGGCTCAGTCTCGGTTAAGCAACTGCCTTGACTCAGGTCATGATCCGGGGTCCTGGGATTGAGCGGCAATACGTAACTTGCTT